>NC_059181.1:8818972-10136595 GCF_019923935.1 Bubalus bubalis | reverse complement strand
GAGGATGAACAGCAATGTGCTCAGCACTGCATGTGACACATCCTTGGGGCCCGGGGAAGTTGAGCCCCTTCCTTCCAGCACTTCTAGAATGGCAGAACTCCATTCAGATGGAGAATGCTGTTCCAAGTAGTATGCCTCTCTTGAGGCAACCAGTGATGAAACCACTCACTCCCTTGTGCCAAGTTAAATAGATTCACTTGGGCAAGAGACTGTCCTGTAAAATGGGTGGCAATGATCAGCTGTTCTTCAATAGGCACAGAACGGGCCATGAGAATGAATGAGATCACATTACATCAAACCACATGAAATCACCTTTCTGAACATCAGTGTGGTCCAATAGCCAGGTTCATGCTTCAGCCTCATAGTTCCCTAGGCCTTTTAATCTAATAGTGGACGGTCACTAGTCAATGTCCTTTACAAGTTTCCACAGGAAAGGATGTACAGCAGCTCTCTGGCCAGCAACAAAGGCTTGGATAAGATGAGTCAATGAGTATAAAAGTGCTTTACAGACCATGAACACCAGGTCACTGTAAAGCCTTTTTTTAATTAATTGTGGATATGTAATACTTCAACTGAGGATTTCTGAAACTTTTTAGAAATTTAGATAAATTCCACCAAATGCATTTCTGATGTCAACTTTCACATGAGAAAAGCTTGTTCTCAGTGTGCAATCTGTTGACTGCTGGAGTTGATGCTTAGCCCTCACCTAAAAATGGGTGTTTTTGAAGGCCAAAATCATGGTAAGAGATTGCTTGATATGACGACTGTGTTTGTGTTGGGCCTGTGGGGCAGGAGGTGGTTGTTGAGGTGGGGGCTCAGAGAAATAACCATCTAGATTCAGAATGAAGTAGAGTTTGTTAGGGCTTGGTTTCATTGACTAGCTCACACAAAGTTTGGTCCCAGGGGAGTGACTAATTCCTTTGTTTTCATCTGTTAATCCATTTTATGAAAATTCAGTCAAATATTAGACAAATGGGCCAAATGTGTTTCATTCTGCCCAACAACCCAGGGTTAATTCTAAACTACTCTGTGATAACAGCTCCTTCCTGGTGTGGGTGTGAAGGTCACAAATGGCAAGAAAGTTTGTACCTCCCCATCTAATCACAACAGAGTTTGTACAATTATACCACTCTTATACAGTCAGATCACCAGATCATTGTTTCTACCTGGCTCCTGGGAAAAATGATTTAGCTATCTTGATTTAGCAGTCCATAGATTGAGGATGTCATTCTTGTAGTCCCCAAACAAAGCTAATCACTATTATCAAAAGCTACTTGGCACATGAATAGATTCCAAAAGCAATAACTGGCTGCCACTTTGGGCACAAATGAAGACTTTTAACTTAAGTGGGCCCTGTGGGTAAGTTCATTTATTTCTATTCAATGTATATTTTCATAACAAGCTGAACTTGGTTTGTGCGAAGGAGTCTCTAAACTGTTTGTTTATCCAAGGTTTCTCCATCCTTCTAGAGGAAACCAAACTGTGGAGCAAAGCAGGGAAATCCAGGGCTTGTTAATGAGGCAGAAGATCATGTTCAGTGGGGGAGCATGAGGGCAGCTAGAAGAAGAGGATTTGGCCATCCACATTTATGGGGAATCATCATGTCAACGACAAGGCAGGGCCTTGTCTGCGCAGGGCAGGGAGGGCCATCTTGCTCTGGAAAATCCCTGCCTGCAGCAGCCCTTGGTGGGAAGATTGCTTTGTTTATTGGTTAATCTATCACTGTTGAGCTGCCTGCCTAGGGGAGGCTCAATTTAAGATAGATTGAAAGGTAGTGTCTGTCAATTGAATAAACACAGATGGTTTTCCACAGCCAAAATTGATTTTTTCCCTCCTCACCAAAGACATAGTGCTAAACGTGATTATCTTTGGAAGCCAGGCATGAAATGTCTTAGCTCCAGCCCCTGCCATGCTTAACCCTAACACAGACGTGATACCACATGGGGGCTTGGGTGTCTCACACTGTGATTTTACGTTCTGGAGGTAAAATAAAAATTTGACTTCTCTAGAGAAGGGCCTGGCTAAGTTCATTCCACTGAGAAGGCTGGGGTCAATCAGTTGATTCACAAAATAATGTGACCAGTCCTATAGGTCACTGGCTGGCAAAGACCTCCTCCAACCTTTTCATTCAAGAGTCTCAAAGAGGTGATAAGATTTGCCTAAGAACACATAGCTAGAGCTAGATATCAATCTTCTGTTTATTCAGAAGCTAGAAAGGAGGCCAAAGTCTATGCCTATGATGTTAACTGGAGGCATTAAGATAAGTCCTACTCCCAAAACATCTTTGGAAGCAAGTAGATCAGAGATGCTTGAACAAGTCATGCTAGGAAAACAGACACTTTAACAACTAACTAGGTATGGAGTCACTTAGACTCAAGAGTTTTGAAGAAAGCTAAGGGTAAAACTGTGAGCAGCAGTTCAAGATAACAGGTGCATGGAGGGTGAAGAACTGTGAACAGGAAGAGTACTCTTTGCACAATGAGGAGATCGAGTAATGTGTTTTCTACTGTCTCTTTCAGCTCTAATTACAAGATACAGCAAGCTAACGGGACATCATTCATACAAATTATTCCAAGCGATGGAATTCTCTATCTCCTTCCACTCCACTAATGTGAACATGCGTGTAGAATGGCGTAGGATTGGATTTCTCAAGAGGAATTGTTGCAAAGGTGGCAGAGGCGGGACAAATGCGGGCAGGTGGTTACATACATGCTTTAGAGACAGACCTAGAGATGATGGGGCTCAGAGGATCTTAGCAATAGGTGGAACTGTCTTCTCATTCTAGAGATTTTAAAAAATGATACTCATATCTATATATACACACACACACATATATGACTAGAGACAGGGCTGGGACATCAAGCTAAAAATCTTGGTTCTTTCAGCTACACTACCTGTCTTCTTTTCAAATGGCCCCATGTAATATGGAGTGCCAGGAAAGCAGGTGTGTACACTATATAAGTGCATGTGGCAGACAGAAGTGCAGAGGTTCATTCCAGCTAACACAATTATAGGCACAGATCTTGACAACAGTCTTGGTCCCAACTCCTAAGCTGAAACAAAAATCTCATGAAATACGCCATGTGGAAAAGAGAGCTGGCTCTTCTATCTCACCTGGATAGAGAAAAACGGAACTAAAACTGTCTTAGTGTGTGAGGGCTACACATGAGGTCACATTTGCAGAATTTGGATTTATCTGAAAGTGGGTTAACACATTTGCAACCTAGCAGAATTGGCCTATCCTTGAGTAAAGAAAAAGTTGATTCAGGGTTTCTAAAGTAAGAGAGTCAAATCCTTTTACTCAGTTGGAAAACAAAGGAGATTTAAATCCAGTATTTTCCTGTACATGGGCTGTTTTATAAATACTCTTCATAAGTAGAAACTTAATGTATATATATCTGTCTTTCAGTTAGTTCTTAAACCTGAGACCCCTACAACTTTCTCACACATACTGAGACTGAAACATATATTACTGACATTGAATTCATTTCCTGCCACAGACTTTACCTAAAGCAGACATTAAATGTAAACATGTTTCTATTTCCACTCCAATATGATCCTTTTCGTCTCACATTCTTCAGCGTAGCAGACAAGGACAGCCAAATAGACGTCAATACAGTTGGCTGAAAACCTATATGCCTAAAATAAATACTTATTATGCATCTTTATAAATTTTTGATGAATAAATAACATAATCAATCCCACCCACCCCCCGGCCAAAGGATTTCTCTAATATGGTAATGGCACCATGGATGATTATAACTGGGTAATAGCAAAAAGGACCTGCACTGACTTACGCTGTCACTCCACAGGCACACGTGGATCTTGATATATGTGTCAGTGTGTGTGGTTGTGTTTTTGCCTTAAAATGATGTGGTGAGTGTTTTTCCTATATCCTCAGCTATGTCTTTTAAAAACAATCGAAACTCAGGGATTTGTTTGAAATTGGCTTCCAGTGTTATCAATTTGGGGACTGTCCTTTATACATGGGACTCTCCGAGGGTTGGCTTTTCCCAT
This sequence comes from Bubalus bubalis, assembly GCF_019923935.1. Taxonomy (NCBI): domain Eukaryota; kingdom Metazoa; phylum Chordata; class Mammalia; order Artiodactyla; family Bovidae; genus Bubalus; species Bubalus bubalis. The sequence goes on along the minus strand of NC_059181.1, from coordinate 10,132,578 downwards.
TACAAGTGTAAAAATAAGTCCCTTGGTTTGTGATTATAAATATTCCTGAAAAGTGACTCAAATCACATTCATAAGCACTAGCTTCTGCTTAAGGAAATGGCAAGGGGCAGTTTTTCAGAAAGCAGTCAGTGTGCAACTTCTCTGCTATATAAACCTGGTTGCTCAGGCAGTTTCTCTGACTTAGTTGAGCACATCTGTATATCCGGGTTTAATGCTTAAAATAAAGATTTCCTATTTGTTCCCTTTTCTTAAAAAGGGAAAGTTTGTTCTACCTCTGAAGCAGCGTCCACAAGTTGAAATGGAAAATGCAAGCCATGATAGGCCTTCCAAGTGACCCATTTGGGCCTCTCCTCTACCCACCCAGATCACTCACAAGCCTGCCAAAAGGTCTTCGGAGGGTATAGAGACAACCAGCAACACAAGGGCTCCTTACCAGCCATAAAACAAAACCAGGGGGGCAGGGTCAAGGGTGAGTCTAGACGTACCCCTCATGACAGATGTTTCCATTGATGAGGCTGAAGGTGGCGGCGGAGGGGTTGGTGCTCTTGAAGGAAGTCATGCAGCTGGTACTTCTGCCGGCACTGTGAGACCGGCTCATCAGGCCAGGCCGGCAGCAGAAGAGCTGGGTGTTGAACTGCTTCCTGAAACTCTTGCTCAGCAGGTAGAGGGCAAAAGGGTTCACGCAGGAGTTGGTGAAGGCCAGAAGGCGGGCGCAGATGCTGGTGATGAAGTGGAGCATGGAGGTGTCCACCTCGGAGTAGTGGTAGGAGCGGTACAGGTAGATGATATGGTTGGGGAGCCAGCAGAAGGCAAAGAGGCCCACGAACACCAGCACTGTCTTGGCCAGGCGCTTCCTGGATTCGATCTGAGGACAGAGTCACACGCAGAGAGACAGAGGGACCAAGGGACAGGGTGGGGGATGCAGAGACAAAGATGTGGGCAGAGAAAAAGAAGGGGAAAATGCATTAGGGAAATGGACGAGCTCACAAGGCCCAGAAAATGAGTTCCATAGAAGAGAGAAGAGAAGAGAAACAGAGGAGAGAAAAGCAATAGAAACAGACAGAAAAAGAAAACAGTCAGAAACACAAAAAGGAAAATGCCAGGAAGCAGAAATAGATGAGCAGAGTACAGTGAGAGCAGCTCTTTAAACAAAGTTGATTACACGCTTGAGTGGACTGCACAATGAAATTCTAGTAAGTGCCCTCGTTTTCCTCAGGAGGGCATTGGTGCAGTTATCAGCCATATGACTTCATGTCTTCCTTGGCTCCACAGTTAATAATTTCTTCTTCCCTCTGATGCTTAAAAAAGGACCCAGCTTTGTTCTTCCCCATTGGCCAAACTAAGATAACTGCCTATTACTTTTTTTTTTTAATCTCAAGTTATTTCTAGCCTATATAATATAGGAAGAGTCTCAAACAAAAGCGGGCTGAGCTTCTCCTTCTGTTCCCAACTCACTTTGCTACGGCAAGAGGAAACATCATTCTCCTTCAAGAATTTGGGATACAATGAATGTTCTCCACTGAGAGCTCCTTCAAGCAGGGAGAGAGTTTCACTGAAGACTGCTGCTTTCCCCCCATAATTGAGTGGAAAAAAAGAGAATTTTAGAGGTGAAGCCTCCAACTAAGTCGGCTACACATTTTAAATGAGGGGAGAGTCTTTCTGTCTTTCCATCATAAATACCACTCGATATACATTTGGACTAGAAGGCCAAAATTGCCACAGAGGAGAAAGCCAGAGTCCCTGGTTTCTACCATTTATACCTCAGGATGAGATTATGGGGGTGATGAGGGGGCTGGGGAAGAGAGGCTAACACAGATGGAGGGCATCCTGCATTCTGGACCACCTGGGGGTATATATGCTCCTCTTGTCATCCTCCAATAGCCTTCTAATATAAGAGTTATTACCCTCATCATGGGTAAGAAACTCAGAGGGTAAATGAGTAGGTCAGGAAGCCTGGATTTGAACTCAAATCAATGTGAACCCATCTTAATCAAACTACTTCTTTTTCTTCAACCACCCTCATTTTCCAGCCCTTTCTGCCTTATCACATATGGTGACCCTCTTCCTACCCAAAGAATGCGACTGGAGTTTAAAGCAGGCACATCCCTCTGAGACACTACATTTTCTCTTTTAAAAAACACTAACATGTGTTTTTTTTTTTTTTTTTCCAGAGAAGGCAATGGCACCCCACTCCAGTGCTCTTGCCTGGAAAATCCCATGGACAGAGGAGCCTGGTAGGCTGCAGTCCATGGGGTCGCACAGAGTCGGACACGACTGAGCGACTTCACTTTCACTTTTCACTTTCATGCATTGGAGAAGGAAATGGCAACCCACTCCAGTGTTCTTGCCTGGAGAATCCCAGGGATGGGGGAGCCTGGTGGGCTGCCGTCTATGGGGTCACACAGAGTCGGACACAACTGAAGCGACTTAGCAGCAGTAACATGTTTTTCAGATTTTTCTCAGAAACAAACCCATACTCCAAAGCTTTCAGGTTCTCAGCACCTCACTAAACCTAGCCTTAAGTAAAAGAACAAGATTCTAAGGGACATCTGAATGCTGAGTCTTCTGCAGCTAGGAGTCTCTGTTTACCATCTGGCCACAGATCACTCACCTCTTCTACTGTAGAATCAGGCAGCAGGACCACCTAAATACGGAACTTGTCAGTGGAGTCCTACATATAAGCAAGGGATCGAATCCCCAAGGAGGAAATGAATTACTCCTAAGCACCCACCTGCTTCTTGACATGTATATTCCCTTCCACGGGGAGATTGTAGGCACTCTGGATCAGATTTCTGGCGATGAAATAGTAGTAAACAGAGATGATCGACAGTGGGATGATGTAGAAGACCAGGAAGGAAGCCATGGAGTGGATTTTGGGGTGCAGCTCATTAGAGTGTGGGTATGGGGCACAGCTAATGAAGGTCCGGTTGGTGCTTTCCTCATGGAAGGGATGTAGGTCAGAAAACACGGCCTCTGGGATGGCCAGCAGCATGGAGACAATCCAGATCAGTGCGGCTTTGAGGCAGATTTTCAGCAGGGCGTGGGAGGCCTGGATATCCATTGGCCGCACGATGGCTTTGTACCTGGGGCAGGAAAGAGGGAAGTTGCTTAATATTATTACCAACTGGAAGCCAGGGTCTGGACTAGGGCAAGGCTAGGAAGGCCCCTAAGGTGCGATACTTTAAGAAAGGTCATCCAAAGGCCAACTGAACTCATAGTGAGCGCCTCCTTAAATGCTGCCCCCCAAGCTCGCTGCTCACCTCATCCTAGCCCAGCTCTGAAGGATGTCCCTCTCTCCCCATTCTCTCTTGATTTTAAGAATACTTCTCAGAAAAGCTGAAGCTTCTTTTATTTTCTTAAATCACAGAAATGAATAACAAAGCATGTTTAACAAAGGACACTGGAACAAGACGGTTGGTTGCTTTTTGTTTTTTTGGGCAAAGCCTTCATTTTGAGTATTTAAATGCAGTTTAGGAAACTTTAGTCACTGAGTATTTACAGACACCTCTTTTCTTTCTCAAAGGTTGAAGAACAAATAGTTCACTGAAAAAGTTATACACAGACGCATCACTGTAATTATCAAACTAATTGTTCCCCTGCCCTCCTACTCTCTTTCGGCCTCATCTTCTCTTGCAGTATGCAGGTTGAGCTCTGGGAAGCAGACACTGAGATGAAGTCAGGAGGACAAAGAGTTTATTGTTGATGAACACTATGGGGAAAGGGGAGGAAGCAGGACTGGGCAGAGGGAGCTGTCAGACCCTGAGGCAGACCTGACAAGGTGTACACCAGCCAAAGTGACCAACCATCCAAGTTTCCCTGGACATTTCCCAGTTTTAGCACTGGAAGTCCTACACCCCTGGAAATTTCTCAGTCCCAGTAACTGTGACAGCTGGTGACCCTGCACCAGCCCAATGGGAAGCTCAGGAGCAAAGATTGCCCAGTGCGGGAGTCCTATCTCAGTGGAAATGGCCAAGCCCTTGTAGCACCACCTTGCTTGGTTACTGGCTGGGACCACCCAAAAAGAGGGTGATCTCAATTGCTACCTGGTTCTGTCTCTGGGCAGGAAGTGCCCAAGAAGAGCATGACTATAGCTTGAAAGCTGAAGTGGGCCTGGAAGGAGCTGACTTCTGGAGGTTGCCAGCTACCCATACAACACCTACCACAGTGGGCCACACACCTATTTTGGGCCCACTTGTCTGAGAACCCACTAAAAGATGAACTTCTGGTGGGCAAAGACTGGGTCTTCATCTATCTTGGTATCTATCAAGATCTGCACACACTGTACAAACATTTGTTCTACAGCACATGAGCTGCTATAGTGTAGAAGTTGACATGAGTTGGAACCATCTAAATGTGAGTGTTCAATGCTAAAAATGCTGTGTTGACACCAGGTTCAGCCTCTGATATTCTTTTGTATCATGGCCTTCAGTGAGAGAGGTACAGTTATCTCCACTTGTTTCCAAGTTGACTAAACCTCCACTGAGTTGCCATTCTTGGCTGCATCCTGACCGCTCACTCACTTTCTGCCTCCCTCCAGGGAAGGGGGTGTGAGTTTGAGAAAAGGAACCTGGCCTGTGCTTATCTAGGTGCCCCTAACCAGGTGAATGGCACCTCTAATACAGGCGGCAGTGTCTGCAAATCCATTATTGCTGTGGACCTAGGTCACAGTCTCCAAACAGCTTTATCAGATGGAGAAGCAATTATTTTTTATCATCATCTGTCTCATTTTTATATCTAGTTCTCTGTTCCCACTTCAGGTAGGGAAGAAGAGGAGACTATTTATCAGATATCCCCAACACTCCAGAACAACACTATTGTCCTGCTTCAGTATACCTGCGTGTGATTTTCCATCCATAATTTGCATTTGTGCACTTAAAGCAATTTAAAAAACAAACATTTCAAAAGGAGCTTCTACTGTCCTTTCTCTAGTCACTAATAATTTCAAACATTTTAATTTCTAGCTTAGAATGAAGGAAAGGAATCGATATTTTTAATGAAAGATATGTGAACATCCTCAGCCAAAGATGTATATAATTAAAGATATCTTAGATAAATCAATTAGAGATAAATGGGCAGTCACAAGTACCATTAACTCTCCAAGGGAAGGTGATCCCCTCATGCATGAAGCAGAAGCCAGAGGGAATGGCTTCCCTCCTTCCCTCTCGGGAATCTTGTATTCCTAAGTGCAAAATGCCATGAGATATTGAGCCACTATTTCAAATTCACAACTTTTAAAACATGTAAGATAGTATAAAACATTTATTTGATTGCTTCGTCAGAAAAATAATTTGAATCTAAATCTAAATTAGCCTCTGGATCTATGTACCAGTTTTCAAGAAATGTGGGGATAGAAGAACCAGCTAGATAATGCAGTCAGTCAAATCCTGAAACAGAAAATTCTACAGGAATAATGACCCCATTTTTTTCAACAAATATAAGGCATAAAAAAGCAGAGAGAATGGTTACAGACTGACTGATATCAGTAGCGCAATGTGTAGACCCCTTTTGCGTGATTTAAAATTTAGTTTATTTTTCGGCCATGCTGTGCAGCATGCAGGATCTTAGTTCCCTGACCAGGGATCGAACCCAGGCCCCTGGCAGTGAGAACAAGAAGTCCTAACTACTGGACAACCAGGGAAATCCCTTCTTTTGGATTCTGATCCAAATCAAACAACCGTAAAAAGACATTTTTGAGACTACTGAAGAAAATACAGATTTAGTACTGGTGATACCAAGGAATTATTTTTAATGTAATGGGTTTAATAGTGGTATTGTGATTCTGTGTTTTAAAAAATACTTTATTAAAAACACACCCTAAAATATTTACCAATGAAATAATATAATATCTATCTAGGGTTTGCTTTAAAATATTCATATATCATTTGTATCATTTAAAAATAAGTACAAATGCATTGCAAATAATTTTGTTATGGAATATTAATAAAATTTCAAAGAAATTAAGGAAATCCCATTCACTAAGCTCTTGCCTTATGCCAGGCAGAGAATAGCATCTACGTGATCTCACTTACGTCTTAACAGGTAGGTGCTATCATCCCTACTCTACAGTGACAAACTGCATGAAATGCAGATGGTTTCAGAAGTGGTGAGGTCAATATTCAATTTAAACCAAGTCTGTTCAGGATACTACAGCTTTTTCAGAAGAATGCTCTGGGTAAATTCTTCCTAGAGATAAACAAATCAGCCATTTCACAAATGTGTATGTAACATACCAAATGTTCCCTGGAAGTCTAATGGTTCTGTAGAGCATGGAACATATCAGTCTATATCTTCTGGTTTAGACTGCTCTGCCTGGAGCTCCCAGTGGAGGGAGATCCCCAAGGGGTGGTTCTTGTTTAGGAGTGATGGCTGGTTGAACTAGGGTGGATACTCAGTATTGTAAACCAGCCAATAAACTGTCTGGCCAGCTACCAGAGAGCCTCTCTTTGTCTTAAGCATTTAAACTGAAAAATTGAGAGGATGTAATCAGTCAATCATAGATGCTACAAATAAAAGGTTATGATGTCAAGGAAGCAATCAGGGCAAGATGAATAACCAAAGTAGGTAGAGTGAGAGAAGGAGAATGAGGGAAACATAAAAGAAGAAGCTGAGATGATGTGGCCCTGAGTCCTACAGAGGGTCCTTGGTTCCTGGCCCATGAACTACTTTTGAATGTACAAGAGGTGTCCTGTTATAATCTTAAAATTCTCCTGTTCCCTTTTCACTTGAGTTGGTTTAAGTGGCCACCATTTGCTATCAACAAAAGAGCCTTATCTAGAACAATTAGACATGCTGGTCATTAAAGCTATCATCAGATTTTATTTCCAGGATCATTTTGCATAAATTATCCCCTGCTTGCTGTCCTCTGAAAGAATGAGCTGTCAACTTTCAATTGTTCTCAAGACACAGACCAGTTCCTAAATCCACCATTACTTTCTTGCCTCCTCCTTTCTTCATGCTCCATCCCAGAGGCTCCATTCATCTTAAGGCGATCTTTTCAAATTCCAGCTTACAAGTACCATCTTACAGCTTTTGCTGACCAATCGAGACATCGATGATTCCCTTTCCTTCTAACTTGTCTGATTTTACTCTTCTCATTTTATGCTTCCTCTGCATTACCTTCAATTGCTTCTAGCTTTCCATGGGCATGTCTTTTCTACATGATTTTTTCATAAGTTCCTGAGGTCAAAAGTTTATATCTTCTCCTCTTCTTGTCTTCTGTATCATTGAAAATGCCCCAGGTCCCCTCTTCTGCATACCACTTATTTCAAAGTAGAGGCTCAGCAATGACTTGCTAATCAATTAAGATTAATGATAGGTGACTCGCAGATGTATCTTTTATTTTCAACTTCACATAAATAAGTGACAACAGATTCACTTTCGCACACCTAGTAAGAATCATCCTTCCACAGACTGACCGATTCACTCCTCTGATAAGAGGGGGCTGAAAGTGCTTCCCACTTCTGAAAACATCTGTGCTTCATTTTTCTTATGCAAACACTGGAAAGGTCAAAAATGTCCTCTGTGCCAGATTATTGTGTCAAAGGGGTTCTTGGCAAGTGGAAGTAGCGGGCTCCCACACCCACGGTTGGAAACTTTTGCCCACAGAAATGTATGTCTTTTATTCAAACACAGGCAGTTTGTTTATGTTTAAGGATCCAGCAGTTCAGCCCTTATGTATTCATAATTACCTACCGAGGTCTGTAGGAATTGTTGAACGACAATATTTTAAAACCTCCATTACAATCCTAATGCACGCTACCTGGAGAGGGCTGAGGTGAAGAGAAAACAAAATGAACTAAAAGGTCTCTAGGGTAACTGACACAGTGTTGGCATTTAAATTAGAATCCTAATACCTAATAAGATTTGAGAAGACTATTAAACCTTGGCTTTATTTTCTCCTGAGAATAACACCAAGAACTTTTCTGAAGAAATGTGAGGCAATTATTAGCTGGTTTGTAAAATGACTATAATCCAGAGCAACGGAGTCTTACCTCCATTGAGCTATTACTCTGCAAATGCAGAGCTTGCTGCTCCTTGGTGCCCATCCAACCATTATCTTTAAGTATATAACAGATTACAGTCATCCTTTTCTCTTCTCTCTGGACCAAAAAACTCCAGTGCTTCTTTTCACTCGTTCTTAATATACTTCAGTTTCCTCAGGGCTGTACTGTGAATTGGGGAGCAGAGACCTAGTTCCTAATGGTGATTCTAGCCACTAGTTTTATGATCTCAGACAAATCACAGACTCTTGGAACCTCAGTATTCTCATCCCTGGGTCGGGAAGATCCCTTGGAGAAGAAAATGGCAATCCATTCCAGTATTCTTGCCTAGCCAATTCCATGGACAGAGGAGCCTAGGGGGCTACAGTCCATGGGGTCGCAAAGAAGTGGACATGACTTTCACTATTCTCATCCCTGAATAGGATATAACTCCTACAACCTCCAGTGTAATGACTGATTCAGGCAAAAATGATAAAACCACTGAGGGAGAGGTTTTAGGGGGACAAGATACTCACATAGTCTCAAAGAGCTCCCCACATATTACTACTTAATTACAAAGGGAAAATGTACCTTTATGTAGGGGAGGTCTGGGGGTCACTCCTCTAATCAAGTGGTCAAACCCAGGGTGAACTTCTCCATTAGGTGGAACAGGCATAGGTCTGGGGCCCATGATATTTTTAGAGGCTCAAGAGAATATCTTAATTCCTTTTAAAATCAGAAGAAAAAAATTTAATATAATCTATCTTGGATTATGGTTATCTTTGTGCCAATACAACTATAAAATAAAAATTTTTATACTTTTTATGGAGAAAGGATCCCATGAAGGTAAAAGTGCAAAAGGCCCAGAAAATTCATAATGTGGCCCTGATCAAACTTACCATCACCAACAGTGGGACAATCTGCAATCCTGTGCCTCTTGATACAATGTAATGGGAAAGACATGGCATTGCCTACAACTGTTCTTGCCTCCAATTTTTAACCTGAATCTACCATGAAGAAACAATCAGACAAATCCAATTCTGGCACATTCTAGTAGATAACTAGCTTGGATTCACCAAAACAGTCAACATTATTGTTTTAGAAGAATGTAGAGGAGCTACTATTCTACCTTAAAGGAGGTGAAAGAGATATAACAAGTAATGTTTTTTCACATTATATAGAATACATACATATAAACTTCTTCAGGAGTTGGTGATGGACAGGGAAGCTTGGTGTGCTGCCGTCCATGGGGTTGCAAACAGTTGGACATGACTGAGCGACTGAACTGAACTGAAGGAATATTGTTAATTTCACTGGGTATGATAACAGCATTGGGGTTATATAGAAGTGTGTCCTTGTTCTTAGGAAATATACAAACATACTTAGGAGTAAAAGGTCAGAATGTTTGTACCTTACTTTCTAGAGTTCAGCAAAGTAAAACAAAACAAACAAATATATATATATATATAGTAGATATATATTATTATTATATACTTTACATATATATATGCTACAAAGAGCAAGAATAAAATCTAGGAAATGTTCATTGTGGAATGTGGGTGGGTATTATACAGGAATTCATAAACAGCTTGGGGAGAAAACTTACATTAAAATATAGAGTTTGTAAAAGATGAGCTAAGAGTAAAGTAGCAATCTTAAAATAATGTGTTATATATTTTAATAATAGTCCTTTTGTCATCAGAAATACTTTATTATAATTTTAATGTAATTGAATGTGTCATATCTAATTAGAGTCTCCACCAGGAATGAAGGAAGCGTCTTCTCTGTTATGTTCATATTGTTCTCTTGGACTTGTGGTTTTAGTATCATCTACAGTCTATTGGATTTTATTTTGCTCTGCTTTGCTTTGGCAGTATTATTTTTAAGCTACATGCTCATTTAGGGAGGTTAATTAAAACTAGGTCATGCACAAGCAGATGCCAGTCTGCAGTTCCTCACCATTATCTGGAGAGTGCCGGGAAGAGTCAAGTTGCTGTAGAGACTTGTACACAGTGGGCACCCACTCCTGCTGCCTCAGCTGCACGTGACAAGGGATCCTCTGATGTGAATTCAGTAACAGGGTGAGCTATTCACTTTTAATTCATCCTTATTTTTAAATAAAAATAAGAGTAGAAGTAAACTCCACTGTGGGGTCCAATGTCCCCAAACACACTTTCCAGAAGCTTTAGCTAAGGTTTCAGGAGATTTTCTAAGGTCTTAATAAGCTAAGATTTCCTAAGTCTGCAGTGAAGACTGTCTTGTCTCTGGAGGAAGTGAGCTTTAAACTCAGACCAAGACAGAGAATCAAGATCCATGCAACAAAGTGTAATCACGATTTTTCTTTTTCTCATTTTCTTCCAAGAGACCAAGACACAGATTGTGGATCCACGCAGGACCACCTCTGAGTAAAATCCTGAAGTTACTTCTCTGTGAATCAAAATTTCCCCTCCACTGTGTTCACCCACTGTAGAAGGCCACTGTCTGCCTGACATCAAGGCCTGCTTTGAGGAAGGGAGTGTACATGAGTCATTTGCTCTTTAGTATGGGCTGAAGTCAGTGAGATCACCTCCCTGTATGTAGAGTTCTACCTCTGATTATGGAAGGAAAGCTCTGTTTCCCAATAAAGGTATTTTTGTTTATTCCTCCAGCAGATGGAAGAGATATCTGGAGTGCAAGTAGTTAGACTTCTACCTATTCACTTCCTTCAAAGGCTTACTCTGCAGCTACCAAGTGGGGATTTCTTTCTAGTAACAGACTGCAGAGGAACAAGACCATTTTGTACCTGGTTTTCAGTTAGATCAATTTTGTTAAAAACAATAATAATAGCTAAAATTTATTAGAGATTTTGTATGGATCAGGTGACTATGCTACGAGTTTTGTTTAAAATGTTGCTTTTAATCTTCACAGCAGTTCTATGTGGCAGGTACTAACATTATTGCTCTCTTACAGATGAGAGAACTGACATGAAGTAAGTTTTCCAAGGCTATCAGTGCTAAGCATTGGATACAAGATTGGAGCCCATGCAGCCTGTCCCCTAAGCCTCTACCACCAGGCCCTACTGCTTCCTATAATGATGGTCCTGAGATTAACCACACAACATGGGCTTTCAAGTGTGGGGAAGGAAAAATCATTTTCCCTCTACCCTTCTAAGTTCTTGACTAAGACCCCCGTAATAAAAGACAGCTTAACAAGACAAAAACAAACAAGTTTAACAACACGTATACTTCTTTGGGGACTTCCCAGGTGCCTCAGTGGTAAAGAATCTGCCTGCCAATGTAGCAGATGCAAAAGACGCGGGTTCGATCCCTGGTTCGGGAAGATCCCCTGGAGGAGGAAATGGCAACCCACTCCAGTATTCTTGCCTGGGAAATCCCATGGACAAAGGAGCCTGGCGGGCTACTGTCCATGAGGTTACAAAGAGTTGGACATGACTGAGCAACTAAGCATGCATATCTCCTTGACAACATGGGAGAGACCCAAGAAAACTGAGTAACTCCCTGAAAAGGCCCAAGCCATAGCCTTAAATACCATCTCTACCTAAAGACAAAAAGATGTGGCTAGGGGAGCCAGTTATAGGTTATCAGGCATAGCACAGTAAATAAGAATAAGCTCATTATACAGATTTAAATCCATACCTTCTACATTGATAAGTTTCTAGACATTCAGAGTCATCCTCTTTTTCCTGGTACCAAGAGAAAGATCCCCTTAGAGTGGAGATTTCCCTCATAAATGTAAATATCTCCTATAACAGGGTAACTTCTACTCAGTTTTTAAGAGCTTCTCCTATATGCGCTATTTCTTTAAAAAAAAAAAAAGTCTAAAATTATTTTTATGCCAATGAGGCACATTTTGGGGCAAATTTTGCTCCCCTTCACTGGTACTGGAAATAAGGAATAAACCCGAAGAAAGGATCAGGGTGCCTGTTCCCTGCCTGCTACAGCCATGGGGAAAATAGTGTCTTTCTAGACAGACACAAATTTCTTATTCTGCCTCTTCAAGTCTGCTATACCTAATTGCCTGCATTTTCACCCTTATATGTACACCCTGACATTCTCCATGGCCTGAGGCCAGAGTGAGGCCTGGACTCTTCGTATATTGAGAGTCCTCAGGGTCTAAAGAGGCCATCCTAGTGAGACACTGGAGCAGAGGTGAAAAGGCATCAGGGAAGGACTAAAAACCAAAGGCTGGAAGGAGGGGAAGGTTTCAGAAGTGCAGGGTTCTGAGGGATGTAGAAGCTGAGGTATAAAATTGGAAGAGAGACGCAAGTGACTGTTGGACATCTGATGGTGTTTTGGCAGAAAGAGTTGAGCAACTATAGACCTGGGCCCCAAAATGAGTTTCAGTGGGATGATCTAATTCCAAAGCTAGGTGCTAATCCTGTAAGGGAGCCCATAGGAAGGGGTATAAACAGGATGAAACATTACAGTTGCCAGTGGGTATGTTTAAAATGACAAAGGAAAGCAGTAACCCAGTTAAATTTCAGTAGGTTTGCAAACATCCTGGCACAAGTTGTTCGAAGGCCATTCCTCAAAAATGTTATGGAGAGAGGAACATATATTTATAACTTGCAAGACTTTTTTCAGCAATTTATGAGCCAAAAAGTTTGAAGAACGTTTATAAGTCCCATCTGTAAATTATTCTTAGACATGGCCTGCATTTACTCTACTGTGTGGCATAGAAGATACACAGAGAATTCAGAAGAAAAATCACCCATGCTCTATGGTGGAGGGTGAAAGTGAAGTCGCTTAGTCGTGTCCGACTCTTTGTGACCCTATGGAATGTAGCCTACCAAGCTCCTCTGTCCATGGGATTTTCCAGGCAAGAATACTGGAGTGGGTTGCCATTGGGGAGGGTATAATAGGCTCTGGGTCATAAATTGCCTGTATAAATTGTCATTCATCCCCAAACGGAGCCTGGGACAAGGATTTGGGTTCATGTAGTTTATTTGGGAGGGGCTCCCTGGTAGCATGGGGAAGGGGTGGGGAAGTGGCACAGGGAGGGGATGAAAGGCAATGAAGGGTACCACTCAAGGCAACTGAATCACAGGCCGGCTGGGGACCCCCTGAGAGACTATGGCGAGCACATTCCAGAACTTGCTACCAAGGTGTGAGGAGGTTGGGGTGTTTACCCCTTGATTCCTGTTCATCTTTGGCAGAGAACTGTCTTGCAGTATTAATTTGGGGATACTCTGGCCTGCCCCAAATCTTACCTTGGACAGGATCACCCTCTGTCAGAGAAACAGAGGAAACCCAGATCTGTAAGTGACCTCCAGGGACCACTAACAGCATTCACTATGTTAACTCTTCCTCTGATCCAGTCAAATCAAATATATATACAAAAAAGGAAACAATTTCAGTTTTTAAGTATATTTCAAATTATTGAGAATAAAAATAGAATTTCTAAGTTTCTAAATTATCTCAATAAAATACATTATCATTTTTTTTCTTCTTCAAATAAGAATCATTAAAGCTCAAAAATACCATCATGGCATATGAGTCATTGTGTATAATTACAAAAATATGAGTACTATATTTAAATTACCTTTTGTGAGAGGTTTTATACAGGGGGAAATGGTGGGCCAACTTTGTAGATTAATCTTTTAATTTTTATTGAACCCAAACTTATTAGCCCTGTGCGCCTGGTACAGCTCCCAACACTTTTCAAGTGACTGTCCACTAGAACATCAATCAGTTGCAATTTCAACCACATCCTCTCAGCTCCCTTATGAACATGAACAACAATCATGCTAATGGTACACTCACTTTTTTGACTGGGAATTCTAACATTTCATAAAGAAGTCAACACATTATTTCATTTCACTCTTACAAAAATTACAAGTCTTATGAAATATGAAAAGTAAATACCCTATCCCCTTTTAACAGATCAGAAAACTGAGGCCTGTAATTTGCCCAATGTCACACAGCTGATCATTAGAAAAATTAGGGCTCAAATTCAGACATCTCTTCAACCAAATTCAGTGCTTTTGAAGTTATCCTTACTATAAATTGGGCTTCCCTGAGAGCTCAGTTGGTAAAGAATCCACCTTAATGTGGGAGACCTGGGTTCGATCCCTGGGTTGGGATGATCCCCTGGAGAAGGGAAAGGCTACTCACTCCAGTATTCTGGCCTAGATAATTCCACGGACTGTATAGTCATGGGGTCACAAAGAGTTGGACACAACTGAGCGATTTTCACTTTCACTTTACTATAAATAGTGCTCTATTAAATGTGAACCTCCAAAACATAATAAATGAAAGGAAGGAAGGAAGAGGAAGGGAGGGAAGGAGGGAGGGAGGGCGGGCGGGCAAAAGAGTTTGGAATTTTGTCACCATGAAATTTGGGGGGTATCATAAAAACCAATTGGAAATTTGCTTTGATTCAACAAAGATAATGTCAAGGAAGGTGCTTGAGAGGCAATTAGCTCATTTGAACAACATTTTTCATTTAAAAATTTAATACAAAAGCATTAACAGCTCATTGTAGACATTTAGTCAGAGAATTCTTTAAAAAAAGGAAGAAAATCATCCATAAGTCTTACATGTGATGTTTGGTATATTTCTTTCCAATTTTCCTTTGTCTTTTGTACAGAGCATACAATTTTGTATCTTTCATTAGGGTCTAATAGCCTTGAGATGCCCATGACCCCTCTAGCCAGCAGGCAGCACTTTGCAGATGCCAGCTGGCCTCTCTGGGCACCATGTCTGTTTAGCTTTGAGGAGCCCTGGGGGTCACTAGAGGACAGTGCTCCAGCCTTCACAGATCCCTCCTAGGGCTAGCTGCAGTGGAACACATCCCATCTAAGTGAAGCAAAGCATCCTGACTCCTCAAGCACTAGCACTTTTAATAGTCAAAAGCGTATCTTAAGCATCTACTTTTGCACGGTCCTGTACTAGGTACAGACAGATGAAGTGAAGAGAAGCACAAGCCCTGGACACTCAGTGACATTTTCTCTCACTCCATCCTGGAAATTAAAAAGGCTCATACACCCTGGATCACAGGACTATGAGCTTTCTAAGGGTTGGGTCTATGTCTTGTTCATTTTGTGCCTGTTTTATTTATTGAACAAATATATAATTAAAACTTAAAATCTTGAACTGTGCACCCAATTTGTCTGGCCTGTAGTGTCTTACTTTCAGATAATGAAATGGGTTCACGATGCTCAAAATAACCTACTCCTCTGCTGCCACGCTCCCAGCCA
The DNA here is from genome assembly GCF_019923935.1 of Bubalus bubalis. NCBI lineage: Eukaryota > Metazoa > Chordata > Mammalia > Artiodactyla > Bovidae > Bubalus > Bubalus bubalis. The sequence goes on along the minus strand of NC_059181.1, from coordinate 10,117,401 downwards.
AATCCTCCTCTAAAGTTCACTTATCCCCAAAACCACTCTGGAAGCCATCTTATTAGGCTTTTGCCAAGATATCTCTTATGACGCAAACACTTCCTATTTTTCTAACCATTTCAAGCCCAGAAGAATCCCTGGGGGTACTGAGGCAATGATTCTCCCTGAGCACAATTTCCCTTTGTAACAATTTTAAGGTGACTTGCTTACATGAGGCTATCATGAGAAGACCTTGGAAGAGGCAGTGCCAAGCGTGATGGTGGAATATTAGGAGGAAGTGGTGAGAGGCACAGTGTATGTTTCTATCTTTACTTTCCCCAAAGGAAAGCTCTGCCCCCATGCCCACCTCCCATGGGAGCTGGAACTGACTAAGCGAGGATTTAAAACTCTCATTTTCTTTATTTAAATAACTTTTAGCATCACAGAGGACTCAGGACTTGCTGGAAAAGACACATGGCTTAAAGATGTTGGCTTGATGCTCAAGTTTTTGATGATCCAAAAGCTACTGTGTCTGACATGACGGTGCCTCATAAAGTAAAGCATCACACAGCTGTATGATCTGTCTGTATGGTATCCCCTAGGAAATCTATCCTGGCTAACTGGACAAGGGTCATGGATTCCCCAAGGTCCTACTCCATTTAAATTGAAAACTCTCTACTAAATGACCACTTTGGCAAGCAAGTATATGTCTCTGTATCAGGAACAGAAAACTAAGGTCGTCTGGCCAAACCTGGCTTTCTGCCTATTTCATATGGCAGACGAGCTAAGAGTGGTTTTGACATTTTAAATAGTTAGAGAAAAAAATCAAAAGAAAAAGAATACTTCATGATGTGAAAATGACATGAAATTCCCATTTCAGTGTCCATAAATAAGGTTGTACTGAAATTCAACCATGACCATTTGCTGACATCATGTCGATGGCTGCTTTTGCATCATAAAAGCAGAGGTGAGTGGTTACAACAGGGCCCTGGCCCTCATGGTCCACAAAGCCAAAAATATCCACCACACAGCCCTTTACAGAAAGTTTCCTGGTCCCTGGCCTGTGTGCACTGCATGTGTGATCAGTGCCCACATTTCTGTTTCTCTCTGCCTGTCCACATCAGAGCTGTTGGTTCCTTCTTTAGACGGAGGAAAGCCCATCTTCCATTACACGCAGCACTGCCTGTTAGGCTTTATTAATTTGTGATAATGAAGATGACAGGCCACTAACCTCTGCCACTGGTCTTCCAGTGTTAAACACTCACAGCTCAAGATGCTTAGTCAATTTATCAGCACATTAAAATACTAATTTAGTATTTCAGGCTCTCCTTGGCACTATGGATATAAAAGTCCCTGGCCACTAAGAATTTAAAATTTGCTTGAGGGAGTGAGATATACCCAGGGGAGGCTCTTGTAGAACAGAGAATGGTACTCACATGTATACTGCCCTTCATGGAACACTCAGAACAGATGATGCTAGGTCAGTATGCAAAGTGTTGTCGCCATGGTACAGACGTAAGAGAATATGTTTGATTATAGTGAAAGTTGCTCGGTCGTGTCCAACTCTTTTTGACCCCATGGACTATATCCTGCAGGCTCTTCTGTCCATGGAATTCTCCAGGCAAGAATACTAGAGTGTGTAGCCATTCCCTTCTCCAGGGGATCTTCCCAACACAGGAATCAAACCCAGGTCTCCTGCATTGCAGGTGGATTCTTTACTATCTGAGTCACCAAACCTGCTTTAAATATAACTAGGGAATATAAAGAGTCTGCCTGCAATGCAGGAGACCTGGGTTGGATTCCTGGGTCAGGAAGATCCCCTGGAGAAGGAAATGGCAACCCACTCCAGTATTCTTGCCTGGAGAATCTCATGGACAGAGAAGCCTAGCAGGCTACAGTCTATGGGGGTCGCAAGAGTCAGACATGACTGAGTGACCAAGCATACACACACACACGGAACATAAAACTTAGGTGTCTTAAAGTTGCATTTCCTTAACTTAAAGAAGAGGAAACTGGTGCTCACTAGTTTCCATAGCTGGTTAGCTGAGAACCAAGATTAGAACATTTGTCTCTGGATCCCCAAGTCACTTGTATTTGTCTGCAGCACTTTGGACTTGCAGACTTTTTAAAGCATAAATGAAGAATGCTTAAAACTAAATATCGACTACATTTATCTTCATTCTGTAGTATATATATGTATTCCTGAAGCCATCATTTTAATCTTCAATTTCACCTCTGTTGACAATCTAGGAAAGAAAAGATGCCAAATTCTGACTTTTCTGCTCTTCTATGATGTTTCCAATCATTTAAAGTGAAAAGGGAAAAGATAAAAATGAAATCCTTAAAAATCTGTTTTGATCACCATTTATGTTAAAATAAATAAGCATTTCCCATATATCCTGACAGAGAAACTACTGTAATTTTGTTTTTAAATAATTTCATATTCTTATAAAATTATGTTTATAAAGTATCTTTCATAACAGAGGCCTGACCCTGGTATGAAACAGCCTGACAATAAAAACAAACACCACTAAAGAGAAAAAAGAAACTTCAAAAAACTTAAAGTTGACCTGTAGTTATTCTATTTATAGGTAGACAGCATAGAAATAAGTGAGTCACATGAATGTATTATCTATTGCCACAGTAAATTCTTCTCACAATGGAAATAAATTTCTTTATGTGCTGCATTTCACATTTCCCCCCTATTTCTTTACTATGTGACCTTTAGCTATCACCACTGGCCAATTGGTCTGAGTACAATACAAAAAAAAGTAATGAAGAAGAGAACTTTAAAGAAGTGTATCTTAGCAACACTTTGGTGCTGTCCTTCCCATGAAATTTCAGCTGTTATTAATCACTGCATAACTACATGTCGGCTCTAGCTCCTGCTTATTGGGGCTAAGAGACCTGGCCTAGTTGAAAGATCCCAGAGGCTTTGATGTTCCTATAATACTTGGCAGCGTCCACTGCTGAGGGCCTCAGTTGAGATTCCTGACTTACTCACTTTGAGGTTAGCCAGAGCTCATTTCTCTGAATCTAAGTTGCTGATTTAATATGAGGCTCTGAATGCTGATCCCATAGGTCTGACTTGGTAGTTCTGGAGTCGTCTTTAGAGGAGCTGGAATGTGGACAGCTTGGTGGGGAGCTCATTAGGTCTTTAAGAGAGGGAGCATAGGATTTTCCCTTTCTGATAATAGTAACATAGCTTCTTGCTGACCAACTCTCCAGAAATTAAAAACTAGAAAATCCCTTTGAAAACATCTGAGAAATACCAAGACAGTAAGGATTTGAGGGACCAGAGTCCTGGAGAGAAGGAAGTGCAGAGATGAAGCTGTTATTCAGCATCATTTTTCAATTGACCAAATTTCAAACAGCAGCAGAGAAACTAAAAGCTAAAAAGAGCTTCTAGCAGTTTCAGGATGAAGGGGAATAATAAATGGAGTTCAGGGCCCACCAAGGAAGAGAAGCTGAGGTAAATACCCTAGGTTTATAGTTGAGATGTCCAAAGAGGTACATCCTAGGAGTTGGGGTGAATCAGAAATGGACCAGTTCTCACAAAGATCAAAGCCCAGCCTCCAATCTGTTCAATCTTTGATTGGGTCAGACACACCGCCACCTCTACCTGCCCACAAGAAGCAAAAGCTCATCTTTTCTGGAAGATAATACCAGCCTCAAATTATCTACACTTCTTCATATACAAAATCAGGTAGTGAAACAAAAATTGCCTTGTATACCAGAAGAGAAAACAAAATGGTCAAAAAACAAGAGGATATATAATAGAGACAGACTTATAGAGTTCCACAAGTTAGAGTTACCAAAGAGGGACCTTACAATATATTGGGATGAATTCAAGAAATTGTGTGATGAGATGGAACAAAATGGAAATTCCACAACTGCAATAAACAGTAACTGAAATTAAGAATTAAATGAAAGCTTCAGAAGCAGATTAGACACAGTTGAAGAGAGAATTTGTGAGCTAAAAATGGCCAGACTGAAGTACAGTGAGAAAAAAGGATGGAAAATACAGAAAAGGTAATAGAAATATATAGGTGAAATGAAATTGTGTTTAAAATAGTTCCTAATCACAGAGACCTGAGCCAAGTATGAAACTGTTTGCCTCAGTAAAACCAAAAACAACCAAAAGGAGAAAAAAATCATGAAGAAGCTTTAAGTAAACCTGCAGTTATTCTATTTATATGTAGATAGCACACAGAAAGAGAGAAAAGAGAGTATGTGGCAGAAACAATCTTTGAAGTTGTCATAGCTGAGAACTTGGCAAATGTTACTGGAATCATTAAGTCACAGATTTAAGAAAAAAGCTATGAATATCAAGAAGGAAGAATACAAAGAAAACCATACCTAAGTGCATCATAGTAATGCTGTTGAAAACCAGAGATAAAGAGAAACGTCTTAAAATGAGTAGAGAGGAAAAAATCAATAATTTTAAATTATTTCTAAAATGAATAAAACAGACATCTGAATTCACGGTGGAAGTCAGGACAATGAATGACAACTTCTAAGTGGGAAAGATAAGAATGGCCAGCCTAGAATTTTATGCCCAGTAACAATATCCTCTTCCAATTACATTAAATAAAGAAAAATGAAACCAGCAAGAGAGGTCCAGAAAAACATCTATTTCTGCTTTATTTTTTATTTTATTTTTTTCATTTTTATTTTTTTTTAAATTTTACAATATTGTATTGGTTTTGCCATATACCAACATGAATCTGCCACAGGTATACACGTGTTGTATTTCTGCTTTATTGACTATGCCAAAGCCTTTGACTGTGTGGATCACAATGAACTGTGGAAAATTCTGAAAGAGATGGGAATACCAGAACACCTGACCTGCCTCTTGAGAAACCTGTATGCAGGTCAGGAAGCAACAGTTAGAACTGGACATGGAACAACAGCCTGGTTCCAAATCGGGAAAAGAGTACGTCAAGGCTGTATACTGTCACCCTGCTTATTTAACTTATCTGCAGAGTACATCATGAGAAACGCTGGGCTGGAGGAAGCACAAGCTGGAATCAAGATTGCCAGGAGAAATATCAATAACCTCAGATATGCAGATGACACCACCCTTCTGGCAGAAAGTGAAGAAGAACTAAAGAGCCTCTTGATGAAAGTGAAAGAGGAGAGTGGAAAAGCTGGCTTAAAGTTCAACATTCAGAAAAGTAAGATCATGGCATCCGGTCCCATCACTTCATGGCAAATAGATGGGGAAACAGTGGAAACAGTGACAGACTTTATTTTTTTGGGCTCCAAAATCACTGCAGATGGTGATTGCAGCCATGAAATTAAAGGATGCCTGCTCCTTGGAAGGAAAGTTATGACCAACCTAGACAGCATATTAAAAAGCAGAGACATTACTTTGATAACAAAGGTCCGTCTAGTCAAGGCTATGGTTTTTCCAGTGGTCATGTATGGATGTGAGAGTTGGACTGTGAAGAAAGCTGAGCGCGGAAGAATTGATGCTTTTGAACTGTGGTGTTGGAGAAGACTCTTGAGAGTCCCTTGGACTGCAAGGAAATCCAACCAGTCCATCCTAAAGGAGATCAGTCCTGAGTGTTCATTGGAAGGACTGATGCTGAAGCTGAAACTCCAATACTTTGGCCACCTGATGTGAAGAGCTGACTCATTTGAAAAGACCCTGATGCTGGGAAAGATTGAGGGCAAGAAGAGAAGGGGACAACAGATGATGAGATGGTTGGATGGCATCACCAACTCAATGTACATGGGTTTGGGTGGACTCTGGGAGTTGGTGATGGACAGGGAAGCCTGGTGTGCTGTGGTTCATGGAGTCACAAAGAGTCGGACACTACCAAGCGACTGAACTGAACTGAAGTGAAATACCGACGGATATTCTTTGGGCAGAAGTAAAATAATCTAAGATGATGTCACAGAGATGCAGTAAGGAATGGTGAATAAATTTAAAGGTAAACATGTGAGCAAATATAAAAATAAACATAATGTCTTGTAGGTTTTAAAGTATGGAGAGAATTGAAATATAGAATAACAAGACTTCCCCCCACACCAAAGAAAAAGACAGGAGGGAATTAGAATGAAGTTAAAGTGTCCTATTACCCTTGTCTGGGAAGCAGGAAAGTTCTAATTTATAATACATTTAAATGATTCAAGGATACATATTGTAAACACAAGGGTAACCCTTAAAAGAACACTGAGTTTGTATAATTTAAAAATTCATGCCAGGGGTTGGGGGAAGGATAGAATAATTTATGTGTTTAATTAATTTAAAAGACTGAAAGAAGGGAGGGAAAAAGGATTATGAAACAGGTGAAATCAACAAAAACCAAATAATAAAATGGTAGATCTAAACCCAAACATATCAGCAAATTGACGTTATCAGAGTGTCTGACTTTATAGGACAGAAATCTATAGCCAAGTTACAAATAGCAAAGACATTTCTGTTTAGTTACTCATTTATGCATACCCACAAAATACCAACATTGATGAAAACAACTTAACATCCATAATGCAAAGACATCCATGGAAAATAGGTTAATGGGCATCATCAAATAAATGAGTATTTAAGATTACTCAAGGCACAAAAAAACTTGAAAAGCTTTGAAATTTTACAGCCCTTATAGGAAAGAAACTTGACAGTGGCTTTCTCTGATAATCTTAAACATTTGATAATAATCCTAAACACTTATATGATATAACCAGTAATGAGTTATGGAGCTGAAACTTTTCTAGTCTCTCATTAATAAGTCAATTTGAATCAACCATGCTAGGAGACTGAAGTATCTTTCTAATTTCTCTATAGAAAAGCATATCACGCAACAGGCACCTGAAAAGATGCTCAACATTGCTAAGCATCAGGTAAATGCAAATAAAAACTACAATGCCTGTCAGAGTGACTATCATCAAAAAGAACACAAATAACAAATGTTGGTGAGGATGTAGGGGAAAGGGAACCCTTGTACACTGTTGGTGGGAATGTAAATTGATGCAGCCACTGTGAGAACAGTATGAAGGTTTCTCAAAAAGCTAAAAACAGAACTATCACAGGACCCAGCAATTCCACTCCTGGGTATATATCTAAACAAACAAACAAAAAAACTAATTTTAAAAGACACACGCATCCCAATGTTCATAGCAGCTTTATTTAAAATTGCCAAGATATGGTAGTATCCCAAGTGTCCATCAACAGATGGATGAATAAAGAAGATATGTTTTTCTCTGAATATATGCCCAGGAGTGGGATTGCAGGGTCATATGGTAGCTCTATTCTCAGTTTTTTAAAGAATCTTCATACTGTTCTCCATAGTGGCTAAACCAGTTTACATTCCCACTAACAGTGTAGGAGGGTTCCCTTCTCTCCACAACCTCTCCAGAACTTGTTGTTTGTGGATTTTTTGATCACAGCCATTCTGACTGGTGTGAGGTGATATTGCATTGTAGTTTTGACTTGCATTTCTCTAATAACCAGTGATGTTGAACAACTTTTCATGTGCCTATTGGTCATCTGTAGTCCTTTTTGAAGAAGAGGTATTCAGCCCATTTTTTGAGTGAGTTGTTTGTTTTGATGTTGCTAAGTGTTATAAGCTATTTGTTTCCAAGGCAAACCATTCAATATCACAGTAAACCAAGTTTATGCTCCAACCAGTAATGCTGAAGAAGCTGAAGTTGAACGGTTCTATGAAGACCTACAAGACCTTCTAGAACTAACACCCAAAAAGATGTCCTTTTCATTATAGGGGGCTGGAATGCAAAAGTAAGAAGTCAAGAAATACCTGGAGTAACAGGCAAATTTGGTCTTGGAGTACAGAATGAAGCAGGGCAAAGGCTAACAGTTTTGCCAAGAGAATGCACTGGTCATAGCAAACACCCTCTTCCAACAACACAAGAGAAGACTGTACACATGGACATCACCAGATGGTCAATACCAAAATCAGATTGATTATATTCTTTGCAGCCAAAGATGGAAAAGTTCGATACAGTCAGCAAAAAAAAGACCGGGAACTTACTGTGGCACAGACCGTGAACTCCTTATTGCCAAATTCAGAATTAAATTGAAGAAAGTAGGGAAAACCACTACACCATTCAGATATGACCTAAATCAAATCCCTTATGATTATACAGTGGAAGTGACAAAGAGATTAAAGGGATTAGATCTGATAGACAGAGTCCCTGAAGAACTATGGACAGAGGTTTGGAACATTGTACAGGAGGCAGGGATCAAGATCATCCCTAAGGAAAAGAAATGCAAAAGGGCAAAATGGCTGTCTCAGGAGGCCTTACAAATAGCTGTGAATAGAAGAGATGTGACAGGCAAAGGAGAAAAGGAAAGATATATCCATTTGAATGCAGAGTTTCAAAGAATGCAAGGAGAGATAATTTTATTTTTATTTCTATTTTGGCTGCTCCACAAGGCATGTGGGATCTTAGTTCCCTGACCAGGGATTGACCCTGTGCTCCCAGCAATGGAAGTGCGGATTCTTAACCACTGGACTGCCAGAGAAGTCCCGCAAGGAGAGATAAGAAAGACTTTCTCAGTGATCAGTGCAAAGAAATAGAGGAAAACAATAGAATGGGAAAGACTAGAGATCTCTTCAAGAAAATTAGAGATACCAAGGGAACATTTCATGCAAAGATGGGCACAATAAAGGACAGGAAAGGTATGGACCTAACAGATGCAGAAGATATTAAGAAGAGGTGGCAACAATATACAGAAGAGCTATACAAAAAAGATCTTCATGACCCAGATAACCACAACGGTGTGATCACTCACCTAGAGCCAGACATCCTAGACTCTGAAGTCAGGTGGACCTTAGGAAGTATCACTATGAACCAAGCTAGTGGAGGTGATGGAATTCCAGTTGAACTATTTCAAATCCTAAAAGATGATGCTGTGAAAGTGCTGCACTCAATATGTCAGCAAATTTGGAAAACTCAGCAGTGGCCACAGGACTGGATTGGTCAGTTTTCATTCCAATCTCAAAGAAAGGCAGTGCCAAAGAATACTCAAACTACTTCACAATTGCACTCATCTCACATGCTTGAGAAGTAATGCTCAAAATTCTCCAAGCCAGCCTTCAACAGTATGCGAACCATGAACTTCCAGGTGTTCAAGCTGGATTTAGAAAAGGCAGAGGAACCAGAGATCAAATTGCCAACATCCGTTGGATCATCAAAAACGCAAGAGAGTTCCAGAAAAACATCTATTTCTGCTTTATTGAGTATGCCAACGCCTTTGACTGTGTGGATCACAACAAACTGTGGAAAATTCTTAAAGAGATAGGAATATCAGACCACCTGACCTGCCTCTTGAGAAATCTGTATGCAGGTCAGGAAGCAACAATTAGAACTGGACATGGAAAAAGAGACTGGTTCCAAATCGCAAAAGGAGTACGTCAAGGCTGTATATTGTCACCCTGCTTATTTAACTTATATGCAGAGTACATCATGAGAAACGCTGGGCTGGAGGAAGCACAAGTTGGAATCAAGACTCCTGGGAGAAATATCAATAACCTCAGATATGCAGATGACACCAGCCTTATGGCAGAAAGCAAAGAAGAACTAAAGAGCCTCTTGATGAAAGTGAAAGAGAAGAGTGAAAAAATTGGCTTAAAGCTCAATATTCAGAAAACAAAGATCATGGCATCCGGTCCCACCACTTCATGGCAAATAGATGGGGAAACAGTGGAGACAGTGGCTGACTTTATTTTTCTGGGCTCCAAAATCACTGCAGATGGTCACTGCAGCCATAAAATTAAAAGATGCTTGGTCCTCGGAAGAAAATTTATGACCAACCTAGATAGCATATTAAAAAGCAGAGACATTTCTTTGCCAACAAAGGTCCGTCTACTCAAAGCTATGGTTTTTCCAGTAGTCATGTATGGATGTGAGAGCTGGACTATAAAGAAAGCTGAGTGCCGAAGGATTGATGCTTTTGAACTGTGGTGTTGGAGAAGACTCTTGAGAGTCCCTTGGACTGCAAGGAGATCCAACCAGTCCATCCTAAAGGAAGTCAGTCCTGAATATTCATTGGAAGGACTGATGCTGAAGCTGAAACTCCAATACTTTGGCAAACTACCCACCCTTATGGCAGAAAGAGAAGAAGAACTAAAGAGCCTCTTGATGACAGTGAAAGAGGAGAGGTAAAAATTTGGCTTAAAGCTCAACATTCAGAAAACTAAGATCATGGCATCTGGTCCCATCACTTCATGGCAAAAAATGGGGAAACAGTGGAAACATGAGAGACTTTATTCTGGGGGGGCTCCAAAATCACTGCAGATGGTGATTGCAGCCATGACATTAAAAGCCGCTTACTCCTTGGAAGGAAAGTTATGACCAACCTAGATAGCATATTAAAAAGCAGAGACATTACTTTGCCAACAAAGGTCAGTCTAGTCAAGGCTATGGCTTTTCCAGTAGTCACATATGGATGTGAGAGTTGGACTATAAAGAAATCCGAGTGCTGAAGAATTGATGCTTTTGATCTGTGGTGTTGGAGAAGACTCTTGAGAGTCCCTTGGACTGCAAGGAGATCCAACCAGTCCATCCTAAAGGAGATCAGTCCTGAGTGTTCATTGGAAGGAGTGATGCTGAAGCTGAAACTCTAATACTTTGGCCACCTGATGCGAAGAGCTGACTCATTTGAAAAGACCCCATGCTGGGAAAGATTGAGGGCAGGAGGAGAAGGGGATGACAGAGGATGAGATGGTTGGGTGGCATCACTGACTCAATGGACGTGAGTTTGAGTAGGGTCCGGGAATTGGTGTTGGACACTGAGGCCTGGCATGCTGCGGTTCATGAGGTTGCAAAGAGTTGGACACGGCTGAGAGACTGAACTGAACTGAATGGGAAGAACTGATTCATTGGAAAAGACCCTAATGCTGGGAAAGGTTGAGGGCAGGAGGAGAAGGGGACAACAGAGGATGAGCTGTTTGGATGGCATCACCGACTCAATGGACATGAGTTTGAGTAAAGTCCAGGAGTTGGCAATGGACAGGAAGCCTGGCATGCTGCAGTCCATGAGGTTGCAAAGAGTCGGACAGGACTGAGTGACTGAACTGAACTGAAATTTTGGAGACTAATCCCTTATCCGTCACATCATTTGCAAATATTTTCTCCCAATATGTGGGTTGTCTTTTCATTTTGTTTATTATTTCCTTTGCTGTGCAAAAGCCTTTGAGATTAAGTAGGTCTCGTTTGTTTATGTTTGTTTTTATTTCCATTATTGTGGGAGATGGACTGAAAAATATGTTGCTGTGATATATGTCATAGAGTGTTCTGCCTATGTTTTCCTCTAGCAGTTTTATAGTGTCTGGTCTCACATTTAGGTCTTTAATCCATTTTGAGCTTATTTTTGTGTTTGGAGTTAAGGAATGATCTAAACATGATTCAGAGAAAAACATGACCTGAAAGGATACATGCACGCCAGTGTTCACTGCAGCACTGTTTACAATAGCCAAGACATGGAAGCAACCTAATTGTCCATTGATAGAGGAATGGATCAGAGAAGGCAATGGCACCCTACTCCAGTACTCTTGCCTGGAAAATCCCATGGACGGAGGAGCCTGGTAGGCTGCAGTCCATGGGGTCGCTAAGAGTCGAACACGACTGAGGACTTCACTTTCACTTTTCACTTTCCTACATTGGAGAAGGAAATGGCAACCCACTCCAGTGTTCTTGCCTGGAGAATCCCAGGGACAGGGGAGCCTGGTGGGCTGCCGTCTATGGGGTCGCACAGTGTCGGACACAAGTGAAGTGACCTAGCAGCAGCAGCAGAGGAATGGATAAAGAAGATGTGGTACATATATATAATAGAATATTACTCATCCATTTAAGGGAATGAAATAATGCCATCTGCAGCAACATGGGTGGACCTAGAGAGTGTCACACTGAATGAAGTAAGTCAGATAGAGAAGGAGAAATATCGTATGACATCCTTTATATGTGGAATCTAAAAAGAAATGATATAAATGAAGTTACTTACAAAACAGAAAGAGACTGACAGACTTAGAAAATAAACTAACAGTTGCCAGGAGGAAGGGACAGTTAGGGACTTTGGGAAGGTCACGTACACACTGCTATATTTAAAATGGATAACGAACAAAGACCTATGGTACAGCACAGGGAACTCTGCTCAATGTTATGTGCCAGGCTGGGTGGGAGAGTGTTTGAGGGAGAATAGACGCATGTAGATGTATGACAGAGTCCCCTCACTGTTCACCTGAAACTACCACCACACTGTTAATCAGTTATACGCCAATACAAATAAAAAGTTTAAGTTTTTTATAAGTATAAGATATGGTATATGTATATATAATGGAATACTACTCAGCCATAAAAAAGTGACAATTTGCAGTGACATAGATAGTAGAACCTACCAGAATTCATTCATTCCTTTGTTCCTTCCTTCATGGATCCATTTATTCATGTAGTCAGCAAACACTTATCAAGCACCTACTACAGGCTAGAGACTGGCCTAGTGTCAGATAATGCACTAATGAACGCCATAGCCTCCCCTGCCCCTTTTTTTTTGAGCTTATATTATAGTGATAGGAGACAGAGAGTAAGCAAGTAAACAAGAAATGAACAAAATAATTCTCAAAAAAAAAAAGTGGATGATATTTACCCAAGAAAAATGAAGATATACATCCGTACAAAAACTGTATGGGAGACAGCTTGATTTATAATCACCAAAACTGAAAACAAATCTAATATCCATTAACTGAAGAATGAATAAACAAACTGCCGTCTAGCCACACAATGGACTACTACTCAGCAACAGAAAGGAAGAGATTACTGATACATGCAACAACATGAATTGAAAGAAGCCAGACTCAAACAGCTTACACACTGTATGATATCATTCATATGATATTTTGGAAAAGATCAGTGGCTGCCAGGAGCTTTGTTTTCTTTCTTTCCTTTTTCTAGGAGCTTTATTTTCTGTAAGAACAACTTAGTGTGTAAGGGAGCTTATAAACTAAAGAAAGTTTGGATCTGGAAAAAAAATCCCCTCCTGGGTGGAGGAAGAGAATAGACTACAAAGGGACATAAAAGAATTGGGTGCTGATGGAAATGTTCTATATCTTGATTGTGCTGTGCTCTGCGTGAGTGCTAAGTCGCTTCAGTCATGTTCGATTCTGCGACCCTATGGACTGTAGCCCACCAGGCTCCTCTGTCCATGGGATTCTCCAGGCAAGAATACTGAAGTGGGTTGCCATGCCCTCCTCCAGGGGATCTTCCCGATCCAGGGATCAAACTGGCATCTCTTACATCTTCCGCATTGGCAGGCGAGTTCTTTACCACTAGCGCCACCTGGGAAGCAGGTGATTCTGCTGGTGGTGGTTATATGACTGTGTAAGTTTGTCAAAATTCATAGAATGCACACTTAAAATTTTACTGTATATGAGTTACACCTCAATCAACCTGAAAGAAAAAACTGGATGATGGAATAGAGTGTTAGTCATTCCTTTAGACTGAGTGATCAGTGAAGACCTCCTACAGAAGGTGACATTTAATATGTAAAATGAATCTGCAATCTCTTACTCTTATAGCAGCAAATACCAGGTATTAATCCAATACTCAATAATCAGAATTTCAAAGATTACTGTAACAAACAAGATCCCTTGATCTACTACAGGGAAGTAGAAAAAGGAATGGAGAAAATTTTTTTCTTTTATTCTGCAAACCATGTGTTTAATTAAGAGAGAATTTATGCAAACCCCACACACCAGGAGGATTTACAAGTGCAAAAATGCAAATTTAGTCTATTTTCAAAAGGCGGTATTGACAAGCACAGTTCAAAAAAACCTCACCAGGGAGCCCTTTCAGTCTATACTCTGTTTCATGATTAAGTATGCGCCTTTTTTTTTTTTTTTTTTTGCCTCCATGCATTTTAAGTTGCCAGAAATGATAATTAATCATATAAAGGTCTACGACTTTAAAAGATAATGTGTGAGAGACAAGGTCAGAGTTCTTTGCTGTCCTTATCTGCACAGCACTCCAACTCAAAGAGTCTTGCTGGGAACCAGCACCCCCCTCTGCCCCCAACCCTTTCCCTTGCAGCTGCCCTCTGAGCACTCCCACAGCCAGCAGTTATGACAGATCCCTCACTGTGGGGAGACACGAGCTGAGTTTCCTTCAGGAGAGGCAGCATATGCTTCAGAAAAATCATACTCTATAGAAGTTTTGGACTGGTGACTCATGTAAACTCCTCCAACAGAGACTTTCTAGGAAAGATCCTTACAAGAGATTAAATTGTCCTCCCTTTTGAGAAAAGGCCAATCCCCTGGGAACCAGTGAAGCTGGGCCTCTAGAACAGTAGAAGAGCTCTGTAACCACTGGGGTGATCCCCTCAGAAGGGGACCAACTTGGAATCACTCAGGACATCTTCCCTCAGAACAGTAGGGTTTTAACTCCCACTGTCCAGAGAAGGGAAATGGAATCAAACTTTGGATGGTTTTTTCAGTTTCCCTGAAGGCATTGGGACCTAAATGTGGAAAGCAGGGTTCTAGTGTGCTTCCGCTTTGAATTTGTTGTGACAAGGCCAAATTCCAGCACCTCTTTTGGTCTCTGTGTCAAACAAGGTAAGATATTGTGATTTATAAGAAATACATATTTGGTCATTCAGAAATATATTTCTCATATGCATTTGGTTTTCCTCTAGTCCCTGGCTCACACTCCTAAAACCCTTGGAGTTTCCTAAGTGTATTGAGAGTGATAAAGGCGTCTTTTGTTATGTTAATAAGATGACTTTTGGAAAGCAGCTAAGGATGGGGGCTGGTTTCCAAGTGATTCTAGGCCTGATTAGAAGGCTGGAACTTTCAGTCCCAGCTCCAGACCTCTGGGGAGAAGCTGTGTGTTCAATCAGCTGTCAGTGGTCAATGGTTTAATCAATCATGCCTGTGTAATGAAGCCTGCATAAAAATCCAAAAGGACAGTGCTCACTTCAACAGTATATATACTAAAATTGGAACAATACAGAGATTAGCATGGCTCCTGCCCAAGGATGATATGTGAATTCATGAAGTGTTCCATGTTTTTTGATGCAACCACTATGGAGAACAGTATGGAGATTCCTTAAAAAAACTAGAAATAAAAATACCATATGACCTAATGATCCCACTACTGGGCATATAGCCTAAGAAAACCAGAATTCAAAATGACACATGTATCCCCATGTTCATTGCAGCACTATTTACAATAGCTAGGATATGGAAGCAACCTAGATGTGTGTCAATAGATGAATGGATAAATAAGTTTGGTTCATATATACAACAGAATATTACTCAGTCATAAAAAGGAATTTGAGTCAGTTCTAGCGAGGTGTATGGAACTGAAAAGCCTGATATACAGAGTGAAGTAAGTCAGAAAAACAAATATTGTATATTAACACATATATATGAAACCTAGAAAGATGGTACTGATGAACCTATCTGCAAGGCAGGAATAGAGATGCAGACATAGAGAACACACTTGTGGGCAGAGCGAGAGAAGGAGAGGGTGGGACAAATTGAGAGAGTAGCACTGAAACATACACATTACCATATGTAAAATAGATAGCTAATGGCAATTTGCTGTATGATGCAGGGAGCTCAATCTGATATTCTGACAACCTAGAGGTATGGGATGGGGGTGGGGCGTGGGGGGAGGTTCAAGAGTGAGAGGACATACGTGTACTTATGGCTGATTCATGGTGTTGTAACCAACACAATGTTGTAAAGCAATTATCCTCCAATTGAAAATAAATACCTTTCTTAAAAAGGACAGGATTCAGAGAGTTCTTGAGTTAGAGAACGCGTGGAGATGCAGGGTTTGTGGTGCCTGGAGAGGGCATGGAAGGTCCCTTTCTTCATACCTTGCCTTCTGTATCTCTTCCACCTGGCTGTTCCTGAGGATAAAGGCATTATATCCTTTTACAATAAACTGGTGATTTAATAAATAACGTGTTTTTCCAAGTTCTGTGAGTCATTCTAGCCAATTAATGGAACCTGAGGACAGGGGGTCATGGGGACCTCTGATTTTTAGCCAGTTGGTCAGAAGTACAGGTTTGTGACTGGCATCTAAAATGGGAATGGCAGGTGGTACAGTCTTGTAGGACTGAAGTGTCAATGTGTGGAATCCAATGCTGTCTCTGGTGTGATAGTGTCAGAATTGAGCTGAATGCTCAGACACCTAGCTGGTGTTCCGAGAATTGCTTGTTGGATGTGTGGAAATTCCCCCAGTGTTGGAAATTGAGCCTCAGAACACCATTTATAGGGGTATGAACTTGTAGCTGCTGCACTTTATTGTCGTGTCGCTGCTCAAACATCAACCAAGCTGTAGGTACTGTCCTCTTATTAGATGGAAGGTGGGCCTTGGCGTTGTAGCAGGTATAGACCCCATGGAACTTCCCATAGGAGGAAGGAAGTAAAAAACACATCAAGAGTAACATGGAAACTTACATTACCATATGTAAAATAGATGGACTACAGGAATTTGCTGTATGGCTCAAGAAACTCAAACAGGGGCTCTGTATCCACCTAGAGGGGTGGGATGGGGAAAGAGATGGGAGGGAGTTTCAAAATGGAGGGGATATATGTATACCTATGGCTGGTTCATGTTGAGGTTTGACAGAAAACAGCAAAATTCTGTAAAGCAAGTATCCTTCAATAAAAAATAAATACTTTTTTTTTTTTTAAAAGGACCCAGTAATACAAGGTAGGATAAATTCGATATTTAATTAACAGTACAGGCGAAAGCCTCTTAGGAAGGGGGGAAAAAAATCAATGAAAGCAAAAGGGGAATGCTTCATAAAAGAGAAGGGCTTTAATTGTGCCTTGAAAGATTGGTAGCATTTGGCTAGATGGAGGGAAGAGCCTAGTCATCAGGGAGGGGGGAGTGAAGTCAAGAGTGAGAAGTCAGGTGGCAGGTGTAGGAGGCGATAAGGGTGTAACTAGAGCAGTGTTCGCTCTGGTGAGTTTTGAGATAAGGTAAAAAGATAGGCTGGTAGATGGAAGAGGGCCTGGCAAAAGAGAATGGAAGATCAGACAGAAGTTCACAGCACATACCCGGGAAGTGAATCCCATAGGTATTCTTTAGAAAGTCTCAAAACCTTATCAGTGGGATGCCTGAATTCCCCAAGCCTGTGACTGGTGATTGTATTGGGTTGCCTGTTTTCTTTCCTCTTCATCTTTGAGTATCTTCCAATAGAAGATATTTTATAGACAGGAAGAGCCCATGTAGCTCAGAGCATTTGATATCTGCCTGAGGAATTCCTGATACCCTCAGTGAACGAGAGCAGCTAACATGAATCCTGGAAAGAGATTTGGACTCCAAGGCACATAGCAAATGCTCTTCTGTGTTTTTGTCCAATAGAACTTTCTCCAATGATTAAAATGTTTTGTATCTGTGCTGTCCAGTAGAATCACACGTGGCACTGAGCACTTGACATGTGGCTGGTTTGACTAGGGATTGAATTTTTAGTTTTATTTAAATCAAATCTTGAGAGTTCCCTGATAGCATAGTGGTTAGGATTCCAGGCTTTCACTGCTGTGGCCCAGGTTCAATCCCTGGTTGGGGAACTGAGATCCCACAAGCCATGTGGCACAGCTAAAATAATAATAATAAAAAATTAAATCTAAATTTAAATAACCACATGTGGTTAGTAGCTCCCATGTTGGCTATGCAGCTCTAGATGTCAGGAAAGGCTGAAAACTACATTATCTCATAAATTCCTTGCAATGATTTAAAAGAATCTGCACTTCAAAAAGCTTGCACTTACACATTCCAAATCACAAGGGTGGGAAAAACTTAGGAAAGGTCTTTTCCATGGAATCAAAGAAGGATCACAGTACAGCAGAGCACATCAGTCCTTGGGATTTATTCTGTCAGCCCCATTCTACTGGAAATAAAACTGAGTAACAATACTGAAGCAGAAACAATATAACTTGGGCATATAATATAAATGCTATTAACCTTAAATTCAGCTTTATTCTTTGCACTTATGCTAGAAAAGAAAACACAAACTCTCCTTACCCTTTTACTGTTAGGTTTAAAAATCCATTTACATAATACTGAGGCACCTAGTACAGATGGACATCTTGTAGGAAAGATCAGCATGTAAAAAATATATCCATCCATCCCAACCATTCACCTATCTCTCCAATCATCTATCCATCTGCCTATCCACTCATCCTTCCATCCACCTGTCTTTCCATTCATCCATCCATCTACCCATCTACCCATTGTACCACTTTGTGATTTCCTGACTCACAAAGAATAGATTTTCTCTCATTTGCCCAAATAATGAGAGCTTAATGGAGAGGAATAGAGAAGAAATAGGTGATGGAGTGACATGTTTTTAAGAATATGCTTTCAGATGATTAATCATACTTAACACTGTTAATAGTATGTTGTTTACAAAGTCAAAGTAATGAATATATGAGAGACTAAAAAATGACAAATGACTAATGCTTCAAAACGGTAAGATGAAAGGCATCACAAGATAATTCATGTCTCAGATAATAAGCCTCATGTTTAGAAGAGGGTCAAAAATCTGGGCTAGAATGGTCTAACTTAGGGCTTTAAGATGGAGGCTTGAGCCAGAATCCGAGTGATGGGCAAAATGACAGATAAAAATCATGATTAAAATTTGGAAGGACCTTAGAAATAATCTAGCTCAAGCCTATTATACTAGAGATGATTCAACTAAGGTCAAAGAGTTAAGAGACTTGGTTCAATTCCTTTATATGGGTAGCAATGGCAGGAAACGAAAATGTAGGGCTCTTGATGCCCATTCAACTTTCATGCATCGCATGAGATGGGGAGAAGGGTCTTCTAATTAGGAAAGGAGAAAGCATTCTGGAGAATGGGAGTGACACAGCATGAGCAAGGAAGCAGAGCCAGGAACTTGTCGGTATAACGACCATGTATGAGGATGTAAATATATGTGAGGAGGGGAAGACAGCATGCTGGGGGAGCAGGACCAATAGGGAAGGGCTTGAATATAAATCTGCAGTTGGTCAGTGGTGTGAAACGTAGAATCCTGGACTGCCTTGAAGTCTCCCTTTCATGCCCCAGTATAAACATTTCCAGAAAAAATGCTTTGCTTTTCATATAAACAAAGACAAATTCACCTGGGGAGGGAAAGCTGAAGAAAGGTGGCTGGGATGAGTACTTGCGTATCTGGTCAACCCACAGTGGGCTGATAAGCATCCATCCTGAGTCAGGAGATTTACAATGGGAACTAAGAATCTACATATTTTTAAGCTCCCCAGTGACCGCAGTGATTACCAAGTTTGGAGGGTCTTCTGGTTCACCCTTTTACCAATCCATCAGATACAGACTACCACTTTGGAAAACTCTTTGACAATATTTATGAAATACCTGCCCTCTATGATCCAGCAATTCCTCTCTCAGGCATATACTCACTTATGTTGCCCAACAGGCATGAATAAGAATACCCAGAGCAGGTTATTATCAACCCCGAACTGGAAACAATCCAATATCCATCAGTAGTAAAAAGAATAAATTAACTGAGGTATATTCATACAATGGAACACTACACAACAATTGAAAAGAATAAACAAACCATTGCTATCTGCACCAACGTGGATGACTATTCCTGACATAATGATAAGCATTAAGAAGTATGATTCTATTTACATAAGATTAAAGAACTGGCAAAAATAATACATGGTAATTGAACTCAGAATAATGATTGCCTCTCTTTGAGGGTGAGGATTAACTGTAAAGGGACATAAAAGAAACTCCTAGGGTGCTGGAATTGTTCTATATCTCTATACTTGTTCAATTTACTGTATAGATTAACCTTGTTGATAAGAAAAAATACAGGTATTGTGTGTGTGTGTATGTATATTTCCTTGCCAACCTTATGAGGTTGTTATAAAACTCCAATAGCTTTTCTTTTTTATTTTTTTATTGGAGTATAATTGCTTTACAATGCTATATTAGTTTCTGCTGTACCATAAAGTGAATCGGCTATATGTATACATATATTCCCTCCTTGGACCTCCCTCCTTCCCCACCCTTCCAGGTTATCACTGAGTACTGAGCTGAGCTTCCTCTGCTTTATAGCAGGTTCCCACTACCTATCTGTTATACACATGGTAGTGCATATATGTCACTCCTAATGTCCCAATTCATCCCACTGTCCCCTTTCCCACCCTGTGTCTACATGTCTGTTCTCTCTGACTCTGTCTCTATTCCTGCCCTGGAGATAGGTTCATCTGTACCATTTTTCTAGATTTCATATATATGTGTTAAAGATGAGATACATAGATAAGTACAGTCATACATTTTAACTAGCTCAATACTGATTCTTGTTGAAGTTGGTTACAAGCAGTACTTGTGATACAGGTAATCTGTCAGTTTTTTTAAGCCTTAGCAAAACACAAAAAGTTAGTTATATGTAAGCTTACAAGTAATTTCTGAATTTGGAAAAGACATGCAGTAACTGTAAACTTAATGGTGCAGCCCAGCTTTTGAGAGAGCCTTTCTGCTGATGGTGAATTTGGTCTGCTTTGAAACCCTGGAGAAGAGTTCCCTGCAGCTGTATCTTTTGTTGCATGCCTTCACTTTCCTCTCCCGCCATTCCCGATTCCACCCTAGGAAGACAGGAAACACTATCTGTAGCACTGCATTCACCAACCCAGAAACCAAAATCTCATCTCACTTCCCATCGTGAAAATGATCGTCATCCTGAGGTACCCTTGGCCACTGGTAACAAGCCACCTACCTGCTGCCACTCCACAGTTTGCCTGCCCTGGCCCAACAGTAAGACTGCCTGTGGTCATGAGGCCCTGGTGGGCACATGATCAGGGTTACAGCAAGCTGAGGACGCATGGTGGGAAGTGAAAAACCCTGTCCAGTGGGTGCCATGTGTAAACCTCATTCCTGGGCTATTATTTTTCAGTCTGTGAAAAAGTTGTGTGTACTGAGCAGTGTACTTCAGGCAGCCAAGTATAAACACATGTCTACAAATACTGATAACACTATCTTTATTTGTCCATTACTTCACAAAGTCACATCACCTGGGGACTATTTGTTCCTCTACAAAGTGAGAATCCAGCCCCATATGTATTAAAATGTGGGATATTTTCTTCAGGGTATACATTTTCAAGAGCTGCGTCTATGCCTTTCTCGGTACACTCTTACATCCCCATGTATCTTTAACACCACAACATACAGTAGACTTTAAAATAAAAATTGATTATTTCTGGGTCCTTGCACCAGTTTTTCTTAATTTGGCCATATGGTCAACTATGTGTCTGGAGCCTATCCATTACTGTGTCCAAGTTCTAGAGCCCAGAAGTATATAAGATATGTTCAGCAATTTATGTGAACCTGCAGATATTTCCTGACTGGTTATTTCAAGCAAGGGTTTTTTTATGTGACAGACATCTGATAAATGCTTAAAGAATGAATATGAATGTTTAAGAATGGATAAATGTGAATTTTTAAGCACTATGTTCACACAAGAAACACAGTTCACAAGTATGTATATTTCCCAGAATAAAACATTGTACTGGGTTCCCTCCCCACTCCCTGCCGAAAAAGCCCTAAAGGGATTACATATGGAAGTACATCAAAAAACATA
Source organism: Bubalus bubalis (assembly GCF_019923935.1). NCBI lineage: Eukaryota > Metazoa > Chordata > Mammalia > Artiodactyla > Bovidae > Bubalus > Bubalus bubalis. Next base: position 10,095,848 of record NC_059181.1, on the reverse strand, counting down.
CTAAAATCTGAAATCAACCTTGAATGGAGCTTTCTCATGAAAAAAAAAAAAAATCCTAATAATGCTTGATTTCACTTAAGAGATATTTAGAAAAACCAGCACACAAACTGTTCAGTTCCAGACAACCAAATACAACATCAGCTGTGAGAAACATTAAACTGTCTGAAGAGAATGGATTTCAAGGAAATGCTGCTTATTTTCTCCTCTTGGTTATTTCTGAAAGAATATTTAATGAAGAAATGCAGTGGGACTTTTCTGTTCTTTGAAGACTTTGCTTCCAAGAAACATTTGCCTGGGGTTTAAACTCTATTAGGTGTGATTTTTTTTTTTTTCTCACCAGTCAATTAATTTTGCAGGGAACAAGAAGTTAGGAAGAGGCAAGGCTAAATCAATTGTCTCCAGAAAATGCACCTCAATCTTATTCTCAGAGATTTTTTTTCCCCTTTTCCCCTGCCATGCACTGACTTTTCTTTCTTAAACCAATATATCAAACTCAATAAGTAATCCCTAGCATAGAAACATGCCTGGAAGGGAACTGGAGTTTGAGAAGAACTTCCCTGTGCACAAACAGCCCCATCTCTCCCAGTGTGGTAGCTCATCTACTGAGGCATCTACCACCCTTGGAGAGAATGTCACTGTCCTCCAGGACTTACCTGTCTGCCGAGAGGGCCGTGAGTGTGAAGACAGACACCCCTACCGAAGTAAGCTGGATAAAGGGGATCAGTTTGCAGCCAATCCTGCCAAACAGCCATTTGTCAGCCAGGTACCTGCTGGCATCCACGGGCGCACAGGTTACCAGGAGGAGCAGGTCTCCCAAAGCCAGGCTGGAGATGAACAGGTTCGGCACGTTTCGCATGGACTTCACAGTACAGAAGATCTTGATCAGGGTGATGTTGCCAACGAGGCCTATCAGAATGATGACTCCATAAATTGCAGGGATGACATAGAGGATCCCGGGGTGGAACCAGTCGTCATTCATGGGGAGCTCCACACTATGATTAGAAATATTGCAGTGCACGAAATGGTCCACTTCCAAGTTCAGAAGCAAACAGTCATTCAGAGCCATCCTCTGGATTCCTTCCCACCTAAAAAAGTGCCCTGAGATGCTGTTTCTTAACTTTTGACTTTGCAGTTGGGTAAAGATGAGGACAGAATCTATGCTGGGCTCTTTATCTTCTTGAATAAAAATATAGATACTGTGGCATTCAAAACTGCCTGGCACTATTTTGATGCTGGTGCTGCTCTGCTCTTTACATGACCAGTGTAATACATCTCTAAATTTAGCAAGTTAACAACAAAACAAACACAAAAACTCAGCCCCCAAAAGGCTTAGAATCAGACCTGCTCTGTACCAACACCTTTTACCTCCGGTCTAGTCCGAGTCTCCCTGGCTGTAGTTTACTAAGAACTTTGGGCCTGCTATTTTCACACGGCATTGCTGTCTTTCCTGATATTTAGAACCTGAAGGTTTAAAGTGGGTAGAAAAAAACTGCACTGAGAAAGCCTCAAACACTATAGGCGGGAATGCTTTATACGTCACCATCTTCACCAGCAAACGGCAGCTCTGCTGAGCAGAGGCTCTGAAGAGGAACCAGGGCTACTTACAGACAGACGATGCCAGCCCCCTGCTGGACACTTCAATCACTGCCCGGATGCCTGCTCTGCCCAGATGAGACTCGCACAGCAGTCTGCGGGTCCTAGGTGACAACTTTAGCAGGTAAATTTAGGCTTCACTTTTCAGACGCAGCACTTCTGGTAGGTATTTCCTAAGTGTTGCCGGCACTATGCAAAGCACTGGAAATCCTTCTGATACTAGAAAGATTTTCCATATCCAGATTCACAACCCATTCTCTCATCTTTTCCAATACATTAGAATATAACATGTTAAGGTTGCTTTAAAATGAGGTCTGTCCCTGAATCAAACTGCACACAGATGCGCAGGGCATCCGTATGTGAGTGGTCCCACGCAGCCTTCCTGCTACCTATTTGAATGGGGATCATTTCTGAGAGCAAACCTTCAGCACCTGACATTTGGGAAAAGTAGAAAGCAGGACACACACATGCTCTGTCCTGTAGATCGGCCAGGCCATTCCTGTTCCCTTTATCAGAGAGAAAAAAAATCAAAAGCCAGCTATTTTTTAACTCTCACAGACAAGCAGTCTTTTCCAGAAGAATGGGTATTTTCTCATTGGATCTAAAAAAGACATAAATTAGCATTCTGATGCAGCTATTTTCAATTTTTAATTAATGCTTGCTGCATTTTATAGCAAATTTCCTCATAAGCTCTGAGTGGGAAATGAACTGTGAAGGAGTTACAGATAACATACTGAGGATTTGGGGAGTGGAAAGAATAACTTAGAGTTAACTTGTGCCAGGAAAGGCTTTACTGAGGCGGTACTATTAGATGTCAACTTTGATCTTTAGCAACAATACAAAGGTGAATCTTTAAGACTTATGTGCAGCCAGCTCTTCCAGATACATTGCAGGAAGCCAGTTACTAACGGGCACTGTTACCAAAAGTTTGGTTTTTGAGGATTCATAAGGAATAAAGAAGTTTGCACTCATCACCATGCCGGGGGCCCACTAAGAAAGCCTCCAAGTGTGTTGTCATGGAAATTTCCAAAGGCAGGTTACAAAACCAAGGTGGCTGCCATGTTCCTTCTATAAACCCAAAGGCTTTTGCTCCTCTCAGCCAGTAGTAGTAGAATCTGATGCTACATGCCCAGAGTGCGGAGAGCGTCTCAGTGGAGATCAATAGCACCAGTAATCAGTCAACAACCATGAGCCTAATGGTATTGATGAGCTGTTGGCAACAGAGGTTAATGCTGTACATGGACTCTGTGCTTAAGTCCTGGCTCCTTCACTCATTACCTTGGCAAGTTAGACTAGTCACTCAGTGTCTTAAGTGTCTCCTCATGAGATTAAGTTCCTCATCTGTAAAGTGGGGATAATTTAAATGAAAGTTAAATGAAATTATCCATGTTAAGACTTCATAGAATTTGGCACATGGTAAGTACTCAAGTAATATCAGCTGCTATTATTATAACTATTATTATCACTGTGATTGAAAGAGACTATTTTTGTGATTTTACTTTGGAAAAGCCCAATAAAGTCAGAATAGCAACTGACATCAAGATCAATAGGCAAAAGGTCCTATCATACACGTGAATCAACTAGTCCTCCATTTACTTGAAAGACATCAAACATTTGTAAGGTTCTAGGCACTGTGTAAGAGCTAAGGGATTGAGAAAAATAAGATGAAGATACATGTTATTATGGGTTTCCCAGATGGCTCAGCGGTAAAGAATCCACCTGCAATGCAGGAGACATGGGTAGACTTGGGTTCGATCCCTGGGTCAGGAAGATCCCCTGGAGAAGGGAATGGCTACTCATTCTAGTATTCTTGCCTGGAAAATCCCATGGATGAAGGAGTCTGGCAGGCTGTGGCCTATGGGATCACACAGTCAGACATGACTAAGCGACTGAGCACATATGCACATGGTAAGATCCGTCATGACTCCAATTACTCAAGCTTAGACTTAGAGGACTTGGTTTCAAAGAATAACTCAAGAAGGGTTTTCACGTAGATACTGCAAGTGCTTCTGTTTATTCTATACCATATTAATAATTCTGCTTCTTGAAATTCCTATAGTGGCTTTCTTCTCTGATCTTTACCTTGCTTCCTCTCAATGACAATGATTGCTTCTGGCGTTGTTTTTGTTCATTACTAGAGGGACAGCCTTGTAGGAACTATGGCAAAACTCAGAGAAATTCACCACTCTTGGACTAGAAGAATTGGTGAGGCATTGAACTGCCTGGGTTCATCCTGAGGATTTCAAAACAAAGGTACCAATAGCCAGAACCTGCCTATATTCTTATATTAGACTTGGGCATCTTTGGGCCTTTTAACCTCCTGAAAGTTAAAAGCTGAGTATTGTTTAAATAGAAATAAACTCTGGCTTCTTAAAAAAAAAATCACAACATTTAGATCCCATCCCCTCCATAGAATAAAGCAACTACCTTTTCTCCAGAGAAAGTGACATTTGATCTTAAAGGTTAAGTGTCTGGCAGAATCCTTTGAACAGAGAAAACAGTATGCCCCTAGGATGGTGGCTTAAAGGAAAGAACGTGGCATTGAGCAGGGGACAACTTCAAGTCCAAAAAGGCCATCCAGATTGGAAGAGGGGATGGGGAAAGAGCAGTGTGAAAAGCACCCTGAGGCAGGTTTGAGTGACACTGTGATGGATCTTGGATTCTTTTTAAGAAGTTTGGTCTGAAAGGCATAATTCTGGTTCACAAAGAAGACTCCTGGATGTTGTTGTCTCCTTTTATTTCTTTAGACATCCCATATGCTGGGCCAACCTCACCTCATAAATCCAGCTGGGCCCTTAGTGTTTCTCCCCATATAAGCTTTTATAGTTAGCCGTGATTTCTCATGGCTGCTGGTGGTATTGAGTGTTCCACAACACGATAGACTGTTACGGTAGTATTTTAGAAGTGAAAATATAATAAAGTTCAACACCTAATTTTTTGGGGGAGCAAGGTTGTTTTAAAAAGCTCATTAGAAAATTTTGATGTCATTTCATCTAATTAGCTATAATGACTCTCCATCCCGATCATTATGTGTCACCTTCTGGCAGATCACCAAACATACTTAAAAATTTGCTTCATTTTTTATTTAATGGTGAGCATGAGATGCCTATGACTTATGAAAATGAGACAGAACAAACATAATACAAAGTCCCAATCCTCAGGGACTCCTTTCTGAATAGGAGTGTGACTCAGCATCCTTTCTTATGTGTTGGAGCAGGAGTGTCACTTCTATTTCAGGCTAAAGAGTCACATTTTCCATTCTTCCAGAAAACTGGATGTTTTTTTAAAAATGGGGAGAAGCACAGTCCCTTGGTAGAATTTGGTAGGATGGGTGGATTCAATGGGACCAAAGAGAGTAGAGACAAAGTCTCTTTCCACCAGCTATGTGCACACCACTGCGTCTTCCAATAGCTGGTATTCTTGGTAGACTGACAATGAATGTACACAGAAAAGGTAAATTAATTATAGAGTGGGTAGAACTTGTAGGTGGAACCCAAGTAAAGAGAAAGGGATGCTTTGGGTCTGAGAGAGAGTCTGTCTGGAACAAAGCTGTACAGGGGAGTAATAAATGAGAAAAAGGAGATTGGATCTGCTGGGGAAGACTTGACATTTTAGGTTTCTGGTTGGACTTTAGGCTATAAAACACTGGCTCTTTTATATATATATAAAAAAATTTCATCAAGATTACCTGGAGTGATTCTTAAAAATAAAGATTCTGAGGCCATACCCCAGACCTATTGAATCAGAGATCCAGGGATGGAACCCAAGAATCACTATTTTTCATGAGGTCCCAAAGGGACTGCAGCGCTCTGCTATCCCAGAGATCATGGCAACATGACAGTCCTTGTGCCTTCCCTCTGTGGAGGGAGAGGCTGAGCAAGGAAGCAGATTTAGGAGACTGTTATTACAGGCCCTTGATACCCAAAGTATGGGCCTTGAGTCAGAAGCCTGGGTATCACTATAGAGCTTATGAGAAATGCAGAAATTCAGGCACTACCCCAGATTTCTTTAATCATAATCTTCATTTAAAAAATGTATTTATATATTTGGCTGCACTGGTCTTAGTTGGCACATGGTATCTTTAGTTGCAGCATGCAAACTTCTTAGTTATAGCATGTGGGATCTAGTTCTCTGAGCAGGGATCGAATCCAGGCCTCCTGCATTGGCAGCTCAGAGTCTTAGACACTGGACCACCAGGGAAGTCCCCATATTTTGCATTTTAAGAAGTTCCCCAAGGACTCATATGCACGCTAAAGTCTGAAAAGTGTTGATCTAGTGGTTAGGGAGCTCTGGCAGAAAAGGTTAAGAAACCAGGGCAGAAAAGGGGAACAGATAGGAAACTGGAATTTCAAGTTCAGAATGAAACCAGCAAGTGGACCAACTGGAAGCTGAATGAAGAATCCTTGATTTGGGGTTGTTGATATCTCTGATAAGGCTGGAAACTGTCCCAGACTGCAGGGCAGGCAAGTTGTTTTTGTCACAAGACAGGGGGTCAGAATCCCATTACAAATATAGGGAATACAGGCAATGGAGAAGCCCAGGATGATGAATTTTTTAGGCTTGTGACTCAGTCCAGCAAGTACAAGAGGGAAGCCACTGTGGAGGGAAATGCTGAATCTGGTTTCAGGCATACTGAGTTCACTATATGAACAAGGGGAAGGAAGAAAGCCAACGGAAACAATTGCTGAAGTCTGGAAGCAAAGAGGTAAATAATTAGAAGGGCTGTCTGAGAACCAGGATGTCGGATGACAACAGTTTAAATGCACAGAGAAATCGCCAAGAATCAAGTGAAGTTACGCTTTGAGGAAAAAGTCATGTGCTGAAAGTTAGTGGGTACTGAACATGACTGCAATATATGTTTGTGGCAGCACCATGGATAAGCTGCTGAAAAGATTGTAGCAACCCTTGCTTGAGAAGAATCAGAGATGTCAAATTTTAGTGCTGCAGAGGAACAAAAGAGACAGATGACTCTATCCAGATCCTGTAATGCTGGGATCACTTCAAGTTCCCTTCTCTTTTCTTTTTATTTTATTTTATTTTATTTTTAAACTTTACATAATTGTATTAGTTTTGCCAAATATCAAAATGAATCTGCCACAGGTATACATGTGTTCCCCATCCTGAACCCTCCTCCCTCCTCCCTCCCCATTCCAACAAATACTAAAGGATATTCTCTAGACAGGAAACACAAAAATGGTGTATAAACTCGAACCCTTCTCTTTTCTTAACAGTCTGTGACTTTTCACGGTGCTTGGAAACTTAGGAGAGATGGGGGGAGTCTTTTGAAAGAAAGAGTCAAGTTTCATTTTGAGCCACATGAAGCTGCAGGTTGATGCTCAGAGAAGGCCTGGAAGTGGAAGACCAGCCTCTCAGTCAGACCCAAGGCTGAAAGAACACCTCACATGGTGTTTTTAACATATTCCACCAGTTCCTGGTACTGTTTCCTTCAAAGGGTGGAGATAAGTTTCCCTCCCTTTGAATGTGAGCTGAACTCAGTGACTGTCTTCTAACAAACAGAGTGAGGCAGCAGTGATAGTGTGTAACTTCCAAGATTAGAAGACAAAGGACACTGCAGCTCCCTCTGTGCACTGTCTCTGAAGGAAGTCAGCCGTCATGTTGTGAGGAGACTCAATGGACCACAGGCTGAAAAACGGAGGACTCCCATCCACAGCTCTGTGAGTCATTCTGGAAATGGTTCCTCCAGCCCCAGTCCAGCCTTCAGATGACTGCAGGCCCAGCCAACTTCTTGACTATGAGCTCAAGAGATACTCCAAGCCAGAACCATCCAGTCACAACACTCTTGAATTCTTGATCCAGAGAGACTGTAAGTTATGGCAGCTCGTTACACAGTAGTACGTAACACCTGGCAAACAGAATGGATGAAGGGGCCAGGGCAGGGGCGGGGACCACCAAAATACAAAAGAAAATAGAACAAGAATATCAGAAAAGGCAAGTACTATAAACTGTTGAATCTTGAATAGAGTGTGAAGCAAAGAATGGTCAAATCTAGAAAAGTTAAGGAGACAAATCCACATGTTATTCAGTACCACCAAATTTTCTTACCTGGATAAAACAGATGTATTTAAAAAAGTTATAAATAAGCTGAACTTTCTTGACTAGCCACCATGTACTGGGAAATTAGATTACGTATATCCCATTTTCCCATCTGCTAAGTGAGCTTGGGCAAGTCAAATTAATTCAGTGAACATTATTTGCCACTGAACTGTTCTGTGCCATAGATTCCTCCTCCATAAAATACAGGGTATTTTCCCCTGGCCTATGCTTCAGAACAACTTGAGGCATCAGTATCACCCAGTGGCACCTAAGGCAATGTAAAGTGGCACCTTCCCCTCTGCCCTCAGCCATCTCTCTTTCTAGCTCTTTCTCTCTTGTGGGAGGATCCAATCAGTGAGACGGCAGGCTCCCTGAAACACATCACTGTGTTATGCCTATATCCACGAATAGATGTCTCACAAACCAACATGTTGCTGGGATGCCCTTCTCCAAGCTTCCTCTATTGTTAACATCTATAAAACTAAGAAATTGGCATGGGCACAAGACTGTTATCTAAACTACAGACTTTATTCAGATTTCACCAGTTTTCCTGCCAGTCATTTTCTGTTCCATGACCCAATCCAAGACACCACACTGTATTTAGATACCACGATTCCTTAATTTCCTCTCTTCTGTGACAGTTCCTCAGACAGTCCTATTTTTCCTGATCTTGACACTTCTGAAGAGTACTGGTCAGGAATTTTGTAGAATATTCCTCCATTTGGGTTTGAGTGATATCTTTTCATTTTGAGACTAAGGATATGAATTTGGGGGAGAAAAAGCATAGAAGTGAGGTGCTCTTCTCATCACATCATATCAGGAAGTATGTATTAGTTGCTCCTATAACAAATTGCTATGAATTTATTTGCTTAAAACAACAGAAATGTATTATTTCACAATTCTGAAGGATGAAAGTCTGAAATAAGTTTTACAGGCCTGGTTCCTTATGAAGGCTCTAAAGGCTCCCACCATTCCTTGGCTGGTGGCCATATCACTCCAATCTATGTTTACGTCACCACATTACCTTCCCTTCTTCCATAGGCAAATCTTTTTTGCCTCACTCTTACAGACTCTTGTGATTACACTGAGCCCACCTAGATAATCCAGAATAATCTCCCCATCTCAACTGAATCTGCAAAGTCCTTTTTGCCAAATAACATAGTCATAGGTTCCAGGGATCAGGACCTGGATATCACTAAGGGCCATAACTCAGCCAATGCTGATATTCATGTGATTTATCAGTTGGCCCTGTTAATCTTGATCCCTTGGTTAAGGCTGTGTTGGCCAAGATTCTCCACTGTAAAGTGATTCTTTAGATGGGATAGATTCCTTTTAATTACCAGAAATATGATTGTATTCACACCCAAAGTAAAGATGTTGACATTATGTAACCATGCAAAACTACTTACATTAAGTGCCATTCACTACCAGACCCAGTTCTAGACCTTGGAAATACAAAAATTAACAATGGTCCCTACCCTCAAGGAGATAATTGCCTAACTAGGACAACATTTCCAATTTCTTTAAAGAAAGCAAGTCTATAAACATAAACAAGCTTTTCGTTTAAACAATCTGGACACCGTTTTGGTGATGACCTTTAACTCTATAGAGAGTTTTGGGTGATGTGAAATGGAAATTAATTTTCTTATAGTTTCTGAAGTTCACTTGGACATCCTGTGACCATTTTCCACTTTGATATTCTCTCTTGAATTTTCTCAAAGATGAAGTATAATCTCACGGGCAAAACCAGTAAGAATGCCATCAGGCTTCTCATCAGAAAGTCTGGCTTTTATTTTGTATCCAGACAGCTTTATGGGACAAACAAAGCTGAGATGCACCCCTAGACTCTAAGCACTCATGTAACTAAAGTGAATCTCTACACCTCACATTTCACCCTTTTTCTTTGGGCTGTGAAATAATACAGCATGTTCTTCTCTAAGGAAGATGCTAAGAACTAGGATCACCCATCGAGTTTTCTCTAGATGCCACTATAGCACTTCAAACTCAGACTGGTTCCATGGGAACTTTCACTCAACATAAAAACTCTGTTATTTTTACCGTTTGAAACGGACTCACCTCAAATTAACTCCAAGTCATGTCTGAAATATATATCCCATACTAGGTTCTTCAAGTCAAATACTCTCAAAATGGAACAACTGAGAAATACATAGGGCATTTATCATTCACATACCACAGAATTCAAGCTTCCCTTGGCCTTACCGCAATATATCAGAGGCAATATCTCACTCAAATTGTTTATTAGCTGCCTACCTTAGATAAAGTCACTTTTAAATTCTCTGTGCTTACAATTTTCTTCATGTATAAAAAGGATTTACACGGCATTAAGGCTTTCCATCTTTATCTCTGAGAGCTGTTGTGAGATTCAAATGAGATAACAAATATGAAGACATTTAAAAGGTATAGATTCCTAAACAATTTTAAGTTACTGTGTATATTGTTCATTCCTGAGGTGTGATAATGGTATTATAGACACATTTTTAAAGCCCTTATCTTTTAGAGCAGGGGCAGCCAGCTTTCTCTAAAAAGGCCAAACAGTAAATATTTTAGGCTTTGTGGACCATCAGGTCTCTGGGAAAGCAGTCAATAGAAAACAGGTAAAGGAATGGGGGAGTCTGTGTCACAACAAAATGTATTTGTAAAACAGGAAGTTGATCCACGGGCCAGAGTTTGCCAATCTTTGTTTCTGAGAAACTTTTGAAATTGTTATGGGTGAAAGGATATGGCAGCCAGGATTTCCAAATCATATGGCAAGTGGAGAAGTGAGTAGGGGCAAAAATGAAACAGGATTGACCAAGTAGATGATTGTTGAAGAAAGGTGAGGGTAGGTGGGGATTCATGTTGTGAGTCTATTTTGTATATGTTTTAAATTCTCCACTATTTCAAATAGTATAAAAAATGTAATTTATTATTGACATGATAAACAATGCCAAACAATTAACTATACATGTATCTCTGAGACCTTGGCTGGATGGCATAGAGGGGAGCTTCCCAGAGGCTGGCAGCATCATTCTGGCCATTCATGCATTTTGTCTCTTTCCACCTTAATCTGGAGACCCAAAATTGAAGCAGCGTGGAGTACACATGATTTGGGATGGGAATGATTTCAGAGTGGCTTTTGGACTGTCAGTCTAGGAAAATGGCTCTTAGATACAGTGGGGAAATGGACCGATTTCCTTTTTTCTTTTTAACTACCCTCTCCCTCTCTCTCTCTCTCACACACACATCCTTTCTTAGTCTTCTCCATGGCCACATTAGTGTATTTTAAATTCTGCTTGTGTCCTACAGAAGTCAAAAATGCGACATCAATTTTTAGTCCAAATTTCCTTTTAAGACAAGGTGTCCTAACCTAGGGTTTTTTTTTTATCAAGACTATATCCCTATCTTCCTGTATGAGTTATATCAGCTCAAATGATTGTTTTCGACCCTTATGCTACAATTTTCGAAAGGACCTTCCTATACTTTAATGACAACTGAACACATTCCCCCTGCTTGAAAGCTACTATCAGCATTCACCTTTCTACTTCTCTTAGCGACTTTTCTCATCCTTTTCTTTTAAATTGCCAGATAATGAATAGTACAGGATCTATAGGAAGGGGCAAGGACAGAGGATACAATAATAGAAAGAACCAACACTGACTCCAGATGCTTTATAGGCGTTCCCTCATGGAGTTCTTACACCCACCCTATGATATAGCACTGTTAATATCCCTTTTACAGATGAGGAAACGAGGTGTAGGGAGGGGAAGCAACTGGCCTAAATTTACACAGTTAATAAATGTGTTCCGGTAACCGGGTGTTAACCACTAGACCACACGCCTCTCAGGGGACAAAGGGTAGCAGCAGAGAGACAGTCATACCTTGGAGTTCTCATGGGAGGTAAAAGAGACAAATAGGAAAGAGGGGAAATGTGTGCTGAAACACAAGGAAGTAAAAACTAGGGATAATTAGGGAGCTGAACAACTAGTGGAAAAAACCACGGAGAGGCTAGCAGCTGTGCTTTCTATTTCTTCCTCGGCAATAGTGTCCTGTGTTTTTGTTTTTATGTTTTTTGGGTTTTTACCTCTAGGGAAACAAACAGGATGCTCAGTTCCTGTCTCATGTCTACAGTCACATTTCTTTAATATCAAAGTAATTTAAGATGTAGAATAGAGAAAAGAAACTCGCTGATTCCCAACGGTGACAGGACCTCAACTGTGCTTCCTCTTTTAATAAACAAGATGAAACATCCTCATGGAAACATGAAGCAAATTATGCACCACTTTGCTGAAAACAATGCTAGGCTTTGGGGTGACTCATAACAGTGAACATGCCCCCATTTCTGATCTCCTGGCAAAGAGGCTACTTGTGGGCTCAGAGCAAGGCTTGATACATCATTTTGTATTCCCCTCTCACATACCCGACTCTCCTAATAGTACCAATTCCACTTCTGCATTCCTTTGCCAACAGTGAGGACACCAACTTTGAAAATGAACAGTTTCAATTGTACTGCTGGGATGAGAAAGACCTCACTCGAGTCATTAAAAAACATCCACTTCTCTTCCTTCATGTGTAAAGTCTTTTTTTGATGATTATGACTGACAACAGTCTTGCTCTTTGGGTTTTCTACTATTGGAATCAACTCTCTAAGCACATTCTCTTTCTTCAATCAAAGGTCTGAAAGTATGGGAGACTGCCTTTGAGAAGAGATTGAGCAGACCTCCCCCACCACTACCAATCCCCTAGTTGTGAGGCTGACTTAAGGGGGACATCTCATTATGCCTACAGTAAAGACAGTCTGGTTGCCAAGCATCCAAAAAAATAAAAGAATAGACAGTTAATAACTCTGAGCAGTTTAGAACAAACAATGGTGTTTATGGGCTTCTGAAGCATTTTGTTTGAGATGCAGTGACTTCAAATGGTCAGGGGAGCAGAACTCAACCATTTTTTTAAAAACCTTCCATTAAAAAAAACTGTTGAGTTGTAAACAATCAGATCAGAAAAAGAGTGAGGAAAAGCTTTTGTTACTGTGCAATCCAGAAGCATCACAAACTGCGCTCTGGAAGAAAATTACTTTCTACACTTTCTCAAAAGGAGATTAAAAAAAAAAAGCAGAGCTAAAGTTTCCCTTAGACTTAGCTGCTGCTGGGCCTAACCTGGACCCATTCACTCCTTAAATTCTCACTCTAAGGTCTGGGTCCTTTCAACAGTATCTGTATGTGGGAACATGTATAAACAGGGAATGGGAGTTCCAACTAGCATTTGCTGAGCATTCATTCACCATGTGCCAGGCACTATTCTAAATGCTCTCTTCTTTATGGAGTTTCAACCCTATTAGGTAGTTACTAGTATTATTCCCATTTTAAAGATGAGGAAAGCAAGGTTCAGAGAGATTTTATAATTCACCCAAGATTACATAACTAAAAGAGGAGAGTGAAAAAAGTTGGCTTAAAACTCAACATTAAAAAATCTAAGATGATGGCATCTGGTCCCATCACTTCATGGCAAATAGAAGGGGAAAATGTGAAAGCAGTGACAGATTTTATTTTCTTGGGCTCCAAAATCACTGCAGACAGTGACTTCAGCCTTGAAATTAAAAGACACTTGCTCCTTGGAAGGAAAGCTATGACAAAGCTAGACAGAGTATTAAAAAGCAGAGACATCACTTTGCCCACAAAGGTGTGTAGAGTCAAAGCTATGGTTTTTCCAGTAATCATGTATGGATGTGAGAGTGGGACCATAAAGAAGGCTGAGTGCCAAAGAATTGATGCTTTTGAATTATGGTGCTGGAGAAGACTCTTGAGAGTCCCTTGGACTGCAAGGAGATCACACCAGTCAATCCTAAAGGAAATCAACCATGAATATTCATTGGAAGGACTGACGCTGAAGCTGAAGCTCTAATACTTTGGCCATCTGATGCGAAGAGCTGACTCATTGGAAAAGACCCTGGTGCAGGTAAAGATTGACGGCAAAAGGAGAAGGGGGAGGCAGAGGATGAGTTAGTTAGAGAGCATCACCGACTCAATGGACATGAATTTAGGCAAACTCTGGGAGACAGTGGGGGACAGAGAAGCTTGGCATTGTGCTACAGTTCATGGGGTTGCAAAGAGTTGGACACGACTCAGCAACTGAACAACAATAACATAACTAAAGCTGGATTTCAAATTCAGGCAATCCATGTTCTTAATACCATGGGATTTCTCCTTCCATAGGATTTCTGATTAAGAATTCTTGCTATCTGGAATCAAATACATTCTAGATTTCAACCAGAATCTCCTCACCTTCCTAGCTGAGAAAATTAAAACCAGCAATAGTTAAGAGGCTGTGACAGTAAACTAATGTTGAGTGGGGGTCAGAAACTAGGTCTTCTGGGAGCTTACTAACTTCTCTTCTTCCACCTCCCATTCACAGTGCTCTTTTAGGAGATACTTCATCAAAGGAACCATGGCATCCATCCACAGAGATGCATTTCTCTGATCTTCCCTGTTCAGCTACCAGGAATACAGTTAGTGAGAAATTCCAGTTGATAAGTATCTTCAAGATCCAACTTAACTTTTGATCTGAGGCCATGCTCTTCTCAGCAGCCCTCAGCCAAAGACCCAGCATGGTGGGAACACTAAAACCTGTCATTTCTGCCCAGTGAAGGACTCTTCTAATGGGCAATCTTTGCCCCAGAACTCCCCACTGGGTTGGTGGAGACTTTGTGGGAGCTGCATCATGGTCTGAGGCTCTCACAGGTCATTCCCTCTTCTTTCCGCTTGTATCTTTCACAGGTATTACCTCCACAGCACATCTCTTCCTCACCTAATGCTGTTTCATTGTCATCTTCTGGGGGAGGACCCACAAGGAACAGGAACCAAGTCAACTTCTTTGATACTTCCAACATTGTAAGTGGAAGAAAACAATCAAATTTAGGAGTCAATGTTCTGAACACTGCCTTTGCTCCTCTCTCTCGTCTTACTTACATGTAAGATCTCTCAATACTAAGTTACAACACTGTGCTTTCAACAGTCTCTTCCATGGTGATTCTTAACGTAACATTCTCCTCTTAAGAAATTCTTAAAACAATTAAGAATGTAATGAATTTAACCACAGAGAAGTTCTTGTTCTTCTCTAGGTAGGCTCTTTTGCTGCCCTATAATTTTTCAAACATGCTGCTTGAAATGCTCTGAATCCCCTTCATTCTCTCCTCTAGAATATCAGTCCTATAAAACCTGCCTGGAGTCCCCCAGGCAGAACTGTCCCAGAGCATCATCACCACTCCCATGCATCATCACTATTGACATCTATACTACTCATTGCCAGAACTACATCTGAATACTCTATTTGATCCTTACAACCACATAATGAGGTAGGTAATATTTTTGTACCCATTTTACAGATGAGGAGTCAGAGGCACAGAGAGGTTAAAGTCACATATCTGGAAAGGAATAGGGCTAGGATTCAAGCTCCAGATTTTAGAGGACTATTCCATGAAATACCCACTCCAGTGTTCTTGCCTGGAGAATCCCAAAGACCAGGGAGCCTGGTGGGCTGCCGTCTATGGGGTCGCATAGAGTCGGACACGACTGAAGCGACTTAGCAGTAGCAGCAGTAGTCCATGAAATAGCAGGTCCTATTCTTGTTTTTTCCTAGGCATCTCCTCTTAAGAAGTAAATGACTTGAAATTAAGTCTGAGCAATACTTTAGAGGCCTGGCAGGAGAAAGAGTGAGAGGGAAAGACTCTCTGTTTCTGCCGCTGATAAAGTTAATTCTGCAAATTTCCCAGGGCCCTCTTAACTTTTACTCCCTTTATTTTTCTCTCTCCTCAGTCTTCTCCTTTCTACTCCTTGATTCTTTGAAATGTAAAGTGGAAAACAGAAATTACTGTTATAAGGGTCTGCAGATTGGAGAGTGGAGGACACACCTATGCCACTTTTTCTCTGTTTAAAGCTTTGGTATAGGCACATTGTGATTTCTTCTTAGTTCTTACTGCTGGGTGCCCATGTTTGCATTTCACTGTCATGAGGGGGAAAGAGCATGGGTCTGAGCTACAATGAATTACTGCTATGTATGAGATATGTGAACTTGGGCACGATTGAAACCCTCCACGTAGTTCTATTTTACCATTTATAGAACAGGAATAATAATTTCTAACCCACAAGGTAGTTGTGAGAATTAAATGACACACAGCAATGCTCAATAAACACTAGTTCCCTTTCTCAAGGTTACTGACAAATTTTGTGCTTGAAATTCACAGTCAGCTCCACTATAGTCTCTTGAATCATATTGTATACAATTAACTAATTCCTATATTTTATGGGAAGACTTGATTTTTTATCTATAAACACACTGCCTTTATGTGATTATATAATATAAAGTATGTGTTGTGTGTTAATTGCTGTCATGTCCGACTCTTTGCGACTCCATGGACTGTAGCCTGCTAGAGTCATCTGCCCAAGGAATTCTCCAGGTAAGAATACTGGAGTGGGTTGCCATTCCCTTCTCCAGGAAACATAAATTATATATACGATAAAATATATCATAATCACTATTGTTACTTTTGAATACACAAATCAAATGATTTGATAAGGAAGCTTATATGTACATTTGACTGTGAGAAGTAAAGCTTATTGGTGAGTATGAGAATTTTTTTTCAAATTTTTGATATGATGAGAAGGGGTGTTAGAGTACTAATAAGGCATGGAATGGCAAAAGAATTATTGATTGAATGTAACTCCTGGGTAATCTATGACTATGAGGGACTAAAATATTAGGAAAAAATGGGTTTTTAAACTGCTGTAACATTTATTCACACATCTATTCACTCATCCATGTACTAATTCATCTACTCATCCATTTATTTTTCATCTATCCTCCATCCATGCATCCATCTTTCTATCCATCCATTACTTTATTATCCAGCCATTCATTCACCCATGCATCCATCCTTCTATTCACCCATCCATTCCACTAATCCTTGAACTCTAGGGAGTAACACTGCAGTACATATAAACACATATAAGAAATGGTCCTTGCCATATAAGAGATTTCCATTTAATAGGAGAAAAAAGAAAAGAGAAAATATGAGAAAGGCTCCTGAGAGTTGTATGTCTACAGATTTGCAAAGCATGAGAACTCATA
The DNA here is from genome assembly GCF_019923935.1 of Bubalus bubalis. Classification (NCBI taxonomy): domain Eukaryota; kingdom Metazoa; phylum Chordata; class Mammalia; order Artiodactyla; family Bovidae; genus Bubalus; species Bubalus bubalis. The sequence goes on along the minus strand of NC_059181.1, from coordinate 10,079,081 downwards.
TCTGACAGAAGAGAAAGACAAACTTCTTCAATGAAAGAGACAGAATTTATTAATACTTTGGATTTTGTAGATTCTTAAAGAATTGGCAGGATACCATAAACAGAAGATAGTGCATTTTCGGGAAAGAGGTTGGTAGAGAGGGCAAATCAAAACTCTGGGAATGATGAATATTCTGTTTTAGTCAGATGATAGTGATAGAAGTATACTAAACACTAAAAAGTATGTTGGTGGTGGAGGGGAAAAGAATCATGAAAGAACACATGAAAGGTCTGCAATAATGGTCTGGGAAACTTGGTGTTTTCTTGGTAGGCATGAGAAGACACTGAGATTTTTAAGTAGTAGGCTGATACAAAGTTGCATGTGCCAAATATTTTTAATCAAGTTCAACTTTCAATTAGCTATCTAATAGACAAAATATCTAAACCCAAGGTTTCAAAACTTTCTCAGTTTACAACAATCTGTGTCTATACAATTTTTTCATGGGCTCCCTGGGCCATAAGTCCCTTGGACTGCACGGAGATCCAACCAGTCCATTCTGAAGGAGATCAGCCCTGGGATTTCTTTGGAGGGAATGATGCTGAAGCTGAAACTCCAGTACTTTGGCCACTTCATGCGAAGAGTTGACTCATTGGAAAAGACTCTGATGCTGGGAGGGATTGGGGGCAGGAGGACAAGGGGACGACAGAGGATGAGATGGCTGGATGGCATCACCGACTCGATGGACGTGAGTCTGGGTGAACTCCTGGAGTTGGTGATGGACAGGGAGGCCTGGTGTGCTGCAATTCATGGGGTCGCAAAGAGTCGGACACGACTGAGCGACTGAACTGAACTGAACTGGGCCATAAGAAACACCTAACAACTCTGTTCATTAAGTAGTTAAGTTCAAATGGCTTCCTGAATATTTGTATCTTAACAACTTAGTAGTCATCTGAAAAAAAAACAATGCATGGAAATAAAATATAAATATATATTATTTATCATGGAATTTCATTCTTAAATAATCACAATTACTTCCCAAGGGATGGGTGTACCTGCTGGGCACTGTATAGTTTCTCAAACCTTGGAGTCAGATTGGCCACCACCACCCTCATGCTCTGTTCTACACTGATTTTCACTTAGTATTTGTTTTCTACCACAGCAGCTGCTGAACAGCCAGTTTCACAAAGACATCATGCTATCAAAAGTACTGTCACTAGATCTAATGTTGAAACTGTGAACTACATCAAGAAATTAGTTTGCACAGTGTCCAAAAGACATTGCATAGCCCTATGTTTCTCTAAAAAAATTAAAATATCCTGCAGAGTCCACTCCTGGGTATATCCAAAGGAAAGGAAACCAGTGTCTTAAAGAGACAGATGTGCCCCCGTGGTCACTGCAGCATTATTCACAATAGTCAAGCCATGGAAACAATCTTCATGTCCTCTGATGGATGAATAGATAAAGAAAATGTTGCATATATACACAACATAAACATGTATAATGAAATATTATTTAGCCATAGAACATGGAAATCCTACTATTTGTGACAACATGAATGAGCCTGGGTGGTTCTACAGTAAGTGAAATTAGCCAGACAGAGAGAGATAAATACTGTATAGAATCACTTACAGGTGGAATCTGGAAAAAATAAAAACCAAAAAACTGATTTCATAGAAACAGAGAGTACAGAGTATAGAATGGTGGTCATGAGGGGCTGAGCAGAGGGGGAAATAGAGAGAAACAGGTCAAACGATACAAACTTCCAGTTCTGAGATGAATACATTCTAAGGATCTAATGTACACCATGGTGACTAAAGTTAATAAGATGGTACTGTATATTTAAAAGTTGTGGAGAGTAGATATTAAACATTCTCACCACACACACACATATGTAAACACACATTAAAAAGTTAATTATGGGAGATGATAGATGTGTCAGTTATCATGATCTTGGCGATTGTTCCACAATGAATATGTGTATCAAATCATCACATTGTATACTTTAATCATATACAATTTTATTTGTCAATTATCCCTCGTTAAAATATTCTGCCTCACCCTTGAGAATTTACTAGAGTGCCCAAGGGGTATGTCAGTGTACGAGTTGAGAATTTAGTGTTCAACCATTTCCATTTGCCAGGTGGTACTGCCCTAGGCACCTTATACATATTGTTTCATTTAATACTCACAATGGGGTAATTACTATTATTACCTCCATTTTTCAGATGATGAAACTGAGGTCACAGGTCTGGAAAGTGATGGAACTGACCTTAAATCCTATGCACCACCTCTGTTAATACGTATCAAAAGACTGTACTTAAATGCTTTGGTCCATGTTTCCCTGCTTGACTAACAGTATAAGAGGAGGAACCATATCCTACATATCTGTATATTCCTAGTGGCCAGAGTATCCTACTCAATGCTATTCTCAGGATGTAATGCCTTTGTTGATCTTATGTGACCTGTTTAATTTCCCAGAAGCAGACCCTAAGACATGAATTTTAGTGCAAATAATTCATTTGTGAGGTAATTCAGAAAAGTCTGGCACGTGAGTAGGGAAATGTGCCAGGAAAGGGAAGGAATGAATAAAAAGTATGTTACCAGCCAACTTTCCACAGTGGGCAACTGGAACTCAATCACACTAAGGAACCACATAGAATACATGGCTCAGAACTATCCTACTAGAGGGGCAAGGAAGCTGGGGTATTCACACACCTGTTCCCATCTGACGCTGGTTAAGGACAGCTCTTGGGAGAGGGGTATTGATTTCCTGGCATTTTTGGCCTGCAATGTACATAGACAGAGAGGGCTTCAGTGGCCAGAGAGAATCCTCAGAAAAAGAGACACGATTTTTGCAGCTAGAAATCAGATCTGCTCACTAAAATGGTAAGGCCCAACTAGATATGGGTGAGGTATATCTGCTTCACCAGTAGAATCTTCTAGGAAGCATTTATAAAGTGATTTGTGGGAGGGCTGTGCTTTTCTATGAGGGTGAATCAGAATATCTGGTAGACATGTATAGTCTGTAAAACCATACTTAATATAATTTTACATTTAGAAAATAAAAATATTTTTTGTTTTTATCTCTTTGGTGAATATATTAGAGAAGACAGTATTTTTCAAGACAGTTCAGCATAAAAGTACAGCATTGGGACAGATGAGCCTCAGAAGCATCTTAGGCAAAGTAGTACCTAAGAAGGAAAGCATTTGCTACCATGGGCTTTCCGTTTCGTTTTTTTAAACAAAGGAAGCAATGTGCAGATTTCTCAACTGGAAAGGAAAGCTGAAGTTTAAATTCCCATTTCATCTACATCTTTAGGGCCAAGTTGAGAGCTTATCTTAGCAAGAAAAAAGTGACCTTTGGGAATATGTACAAGCACTTAGCACAAAGACTCAGTTTCTAAATGCATTCTCAGTAAAATTAAATGGGTTTACCATGTTCCAATTCAATTTAGCTATGCCCCATGAAACTGAGAGGTTTCTTACACACTGCATTTTAGAAACCATTTTAAAAATGTCAAATAGTCATTTCTAAGGGGGAAAAACAAGATAGCTACAAAGCAAGTCACCAAAATCAGCTATTCATCATTAATTTCCCTTTTCTAATGGAAATGACTGACTTACACCTTTGCTGAATTTCATTTTGGGCTACAATATTTTTAATGTTAATCTGAGAGTTCATCTTTTAGTTTAGGCTTTAACTGTGGTTCAGATATGTCTGGTGAATTTATATTTATAAACGGATTACATCCTTAGTTGAAGGAAAAGGAAGTTAGAGTCAGAAATGATCTTTTGAATATAGGTCCCTAGCCTGGCCCTTTGTACTCATGTCTGAACTCTCTGAGGAGGTGGGATAACAAGGAAACTTAGGAGCTCATCTATATGAGAAATTCTGAATGTGCAGATCTAAGCCACATTGTACTGCAGCCCTACTGAGGACTGTGAATGAAGGCTACAGGGGACAGTGTCACTTGGGCGACTTGAGGGTTCCTAGTTCTGGGGCACCTGGGACATCAGCACTCTCCTAGAGGGGCTGGTGTAGCAGTGAGCAGTGCCAGAAACAGATATTCTTGAGGTGTAAAGGGGAAGAAGATGACACGGCCTCTCATGAGCCATCAGAAAGAGATTTTGGAAAACCAGTGACATTTGGACTTTTCTTTTTAATGTGACCAGTTTAACACTCACAGGCTGGAGAAACTTGGGTTGACATTGAATGAAGACAGGGCCACATTAACATGCATCAATGTGTCATATGCCTTTGCGGATAATAAGTATAGAAATCTATGAATGGCTTTTAATTATGTGGCTGGAAAAGAGAAAAATCCAGATCAAATAAATAACTAGTTGTGCAGTGTAGTAGAATTGTAGACTTCTAACTGAGACATTATGTAGTTTTTTGACTTTAGGCAAATTTTGCATGGATGATTAAATGATTGGCCCTATTTCTTCATCCAACACTAAATCCATACCCTTGGCAGGGTCTCGTTGTGGACAGAGAGTTATTTCCCTGCCCTTTGAGTTTGAGCTTGGCCGTGTAACTTACTTTAGGCAATGCCATTTGGGTAGAAACAAGTGTTTCATTTCCAAATCCAGACATTCAAATGCCTTGTGCACATCCACTTGCTCTCTCGTGCTTTCACCACTCAGCTCAGTTCAGTCACTCAGTCGTGTCCGACTCTTTGCAACCCCATGGACTGCAGCACACACGGCTTCCCTGTCCATCACCGACTCCTAGAGCTTCCTCAAACTCATGTCCATTGAGTCGGTGATGCCATCCAACCAGCTCATCCTCTGGTTCTCCTTCTCTTGCCTTCAATCTTTCCCAGCATCAGGGTCTTTTCAAATGAGTCAGTTCTTCACATCAGGTGGCCAAAGTACTGGAGTTTCAGCTTCTTCCCTGGTAAGAAGTCTCTGTACTCACTTTTTTTTATAACAGCTTCTCAACTATACCATGCAATTTCTTCACATAGCAAAACAACACTATTTAACTTCTTTCAATACAGGAAGTTAACTTTATCCTTTGGTTTCTTCCTTTTCTTTGCTGCATTAGAAGTATATACAAAAACCTACTGCACCAGCACTTGCATTACAGGTAGAATCATACACAGATCTGAGCTTGCCAGGCTAACGAAGGCTAAAGATTTGGGTCATCAGTTCTATCAAGAAAGAAAAGGGGAAGAGATGGAGAAAGAGGGTGTGTGTGTGTGTGTGTGTGTATAGATAAATAGGTGGAGGGCTGAACCCTGGAAGGAACAGGGATGGGACAAGATATTGGGTGTGGTAGGCTGAAAAATACCACCACCCCAAAATATGTCAGGTCCTTATCTCTGGATCCTTGTAAATATTACCTTATAGGATAGTAAGATCTTTGCAGATGTGATTAAATTAAGAATCTGGAGCTGAATAGAATATTCAGGATTATCAGGGCGGGCACTAAATGCAATCATATGTAGAGGGAGGTAGAGGGAGATTTGATAGATGAAAGAAGAAAAAGCAATGTGACCACAAAAGCAGTGACAGGAATGATACAGCCACAAACCAAGGAAGCCAGCAGTCTCCAGAAGCTCCAAGAGGTGAGGAATGGACCATCCCTAGAGTCTTGTTCTGCTGACACCTTGATTTCAGCCCAGTGATATTGTCAAGATCCTTAGCTCAATCACATCTGCAATCTGTCTCCATACAAGTTAACACTGCTCTCTTCTTCTCTACCTCCACCCCTGCTGCTGAAGCAGATGCCAAACTAGGGAATGAAATAATGGCTTCCCCTCATTGTAGGGGAATCTCTAAGAATTATTTTATTTTTCCCAATGCTTCACATGGCTTCTAATGTGGAAAAGAAAAAAACCATTTTTTATATATATATATGAGAGAGTATATGTATTATATATATTACAGTTATTTATGAAGTCATATTTTTTAAAATAAGTATAAGAATATAGGCATATATATTCATCATGCAGTGGAACTTTCAATGCAAAGATACATGAATATTTTTCCTTTCCTGAAGAACCATTATCCATGTCCTAGCCTAGGGACCCTCAGGGGATCTGGTGTAATCTGACAGTTTTTCCCATTGTCCCAGTGGCTCTGAACATTGCCCAGAACCCCTTTCAGTTCTTCATGGTTTGTTCAAGGAAGATTATAGAGTTCAGGCTGATCTTCTTATCTCCCTAATTGTTGGTGAGCACAAAGAGTCCTCAGGCTGTCTCCAAATCTAGCAGTTTGCTTAATAATCACTCCTCCCTGGCTTCTAAGAAAGCAGGAGATCAGTCTCAGACATTACCAGTTACTGTGTTGTGAATTTATTGTCTCAGCCCCTTTTAAGCACTCAATCAAACCTTGGATACAAAGAAGACTTGTCAAGAGTTATAGAAAAAGCTCTATAAGGTGTAAGTTGTCAATAAAACTCTATTAAATTCATTTTCTTATTCTTCTCCTGCTTGTTTTTAAAATCCTCTACTGACTTTCAGAATTCACAGTGTCACTCAGCTAGGGCTGTTTCTAGTTGTTGGCAGGGAGTTCTCAATGAAATAGCAATTGTTTGGTGGGTTTTTTTCTTTTTGGCAAATTTAACAAGTATATCACGCAAAAGGGAAAGCCTTCCCTCGACCCCAGCTTTTCTGGGGAGGGGTGTGTGTATGTGTGTGTGTGTGTGTGTGTGTTTTGGCCAAATTCATTTCTCCTGTTCATTCCCTTTTGGTTGTGCACCTGCAATTTGATCACACACTACAACAATTCAATTTTGCTTAATCTGATTATACTTGACTGGAATGAAAAGCAGTGTTTATATGATATATTGGAGGATTTGTAATGGGAAAGTGTTTAAAATTTTAACAGACTGTAATAGCTTAAATGCAGGGTTTCTTTGCCTTACCTCCATTGATATTTTGTGTTGAATAATTCTTTGTTATGGGGAAAAGTCCTTTGCATTCACAAGATGTTTAGCTGCACCCCTGGCTTCTACTCACTAGATGCCAGGAGACAAAAAAATGTGCCCAGACATTGCCAAATGTCTCCAAGAAGGGGGACTGATAACCTCTACTTTAAACTGTAAATCTATTTTGAGAAGATGACTGGAGCAGTCTGAGAGAGACTGTGTTGAAAAACATGTATTAGAAAGTGTGGTAGCTAGCCTCTAACATGGCTCCCCATGATCCTGCTTTCTGGTATTCCTACCCTTACAGAGTCCTCTCCCATACTTAACAGGTCTGACTGGGTAACCAATAGGATACTGTGGAACTGAGACAAAATGATTTTTTAAATTAGGTCATAAGAGACATTGCTCTGAGATTTCTTGTTTTGGGGAAACTAGTTGCCATGTCATGAGGACACTCAGTAGTCCTATGGTGAGGTCCACATGGCAAGAGCATTATGAGTAAGCCATAAGTGGAAGTGGATCCTCCAGCCCCTGTGAAGCCATTCCTGGAAGTTCATTCCTGGATGACATCTTGACTGCAACCTCATGAGAGACCCTGAGCCAGAATCACCCAGCAAACCACTCCTGAATCCCTAATGTACTGAAACAGCTTCTTGTTTATTGTTATTTTAATCTTCTAAGTTTTAGGACGATTTGTTACACAGACTCAATGGATATGGGTTTGGTGGACTCCGGGAGTTGGTGATGGACAGGGAGGCTTGGCGTGCTGCAGTTCATGGGGTCTCAAAGAGTCGGACATGACTGAGCGACTGAACTGAACTGAACTGAATAAAAATTAATAGAATTTAGAACTGGAGAAGGCAATGGCAACCCATTCCAGAACTCTTGCCTGGAAAATCCCATGGGCGGAGGAGCCTGGTGGGCTGCAATCCATGGGGTTGCAAAGAGTCGGACACAACTGAGTGACTTCACTTTCACTTTTCACTTTCATGCATTGGAGAAGGAAGTGGCAACCCACTCCAGTGTTCTCGCCTGGAGAATCTCAGGGACAGGGGAGCCTGGTGGGCTGCCGTCTATGGGGTCGCACAGAGTCGGACACGACTGAAGTGACTTAGCAGCAGCAGAATTTAGAACAAATACTACTTTTAAGCAAAGAAAACATTTCTATGTCCAAGAGTTTGCTTTTGTTTGTTTTATAAGAGAGGCTTTCTTTCATCTAGTTAAACAAAGATTTAAAGAATAGGTACTATTAATCACATAACTAACAGAATAAGGACAAAAGCAGATCAAAAGAATAAAGCTAAAGTTCTGGTGAGGAAGAAACAGAACATACACTTTACCTGGCTAAATTCAGGGAGATACTTAGTTCCTGAAGTAATGGGACTAAGCAAATGAATAATTTAATGAGTAAAATTATGTCTTTGTAAACACTGGCTTTTAATTTATTAATAAATAGGGTTCCACTTACAATGCTGTTGGGCTTCCCTGGTGGCTTAGCGGTAAAGAATCCTCCTGCAAAGCAGGAGCTGCAGAAGATGTGAGTTTGATCCCTGGCTGGGGAAGATCCCCTGGAGGAGGACATGGCAACCCACTCCAGTATTCTTGCCTGGGAAATCCCATAGACAGAGGAGGCTGTTGGGCTACAGTCCATAGGCTCGCAAAGAGTTGGACATGAGTGAGGCAACTTAGCATGCACATAGAATGTTGTTATAGGTCATGACAATACTAATATTTGTTTAAAAAATTAAAATAACTATAGTTTATTTTGTGAGATTATGCTCTCAGGGTTGTGTATCAGTTAGTTATTACAATACTAATGCTGCATAGCAACCTCCCTCAAAAACCCAGTGATGTATAGTAACAAATACTTACTTCTTATTCATGCGTCCTGAAGTCAGTAAGCGTCTGGCTGGGCTTGACTCTAGCTCTCGGTTCAGTTCATTTCAGCTCCACAGATCTCTCATCCTCATTAGATCAGCAGCTTACTCAAGGTATGTCCTTCTCATGGTGAAGACAGAAGCGCAAGAGTGTAGAGCACAAACACCTGATATCTTTTAAGGCCTACACTATGGCTGTCACTTCTGCCCACAGCCCACTGACCGAAGCAAATCACATGGCCAAGTTTAACATCAATGTGGAAGGGAAATACACTTTTTCCATGGAGTTTTGGGGACATGGAGTGGGAAAGAATGAATATATGGTGAATAACAGTCTAATCTACAGGCTGTTCTCTTCTTTTTGTCTGTTTCTGTGCATTTATCATTCTTATACTGTTGTGGATACATAGAAATTTATGTTTCACAATTTGCGAGCATGACTTGTGCTTCACAATTTACAAAGCTGATTATACATTACAAAGCTTCACTCTCTATTGTTTTTCTGACAGGTACAATATTTTTTCCTTTGGTTCATCAGGCTATTATATTAAAACATCATGGGGGAAGGTGAGGCTTATCCCATGGATGGGATGTCAACTTGGAATGCATTCAATAGTAAATAACATGAAACTCAACTTATGGTTGCTGAAACAAATAGGAGTTCATCTTTCTCATGTGACAAGCAGTTCAAGGCAGGCAATGTGAGGCAGATGGTATCGCCAAAGTCTCAGCTCTTATCCTTCTCCACTCCATGACTGTTAGTCTCTTCATGGTTGTAAGATGGCTGGTGCAGCTCCATATGTCAAGTCTACATTCCTGGCAGGAAGAAAGGATAGAGGACCATGGCAGCTGATGGTCTCCTCTTATGTTCAGAAAGCAAAACTTTCCCAGAACCACCCTAAGTAGATGTCCACTTATATCTTATTAGAAAAGATGATTTCAAGCTCTATAGCCTTGATAACAAAAGAAGGCAAGGGTGAAAGCTACTGGAAAGGGGTGTTGAGACAATCTATGTTATATACCACAGAGGGACACAGGTGATCCCTATACCCAACCCTCCCCATCTCTAAGTAATCCTTACCTTCAGGAATCTATTTGTAGTAAGTACAAAATACTCATCCCCTGGGTACTCCTAACTAAACAATAACCTTGTCCCTGAGCCTCTGTTCCACTTAGGAACTTGCCTGTCTGAGCTTTTCTTTAGGCCACATAGAAATTAGTCCTGAGTTTTCTGTATTGATTTAGAAGTTTTGTATTCTTAAGCAATGTTATAACTTTTGACGATATGAAAAGCACCAGGCAAAGTTATTATTTTAAGGCAGTGTCCTTGGGCAAGTTAACTACTCTGTGCTTATTGGGGGGAAAAAAACCTATCTTGCAGGGTTGCTGTATAGATAAAAAACAATATTTGAAAAGGATTTCACACTTTACCTGGTATTTAGAAGTTGAGTTTTGCTAAGTGCAGTCAGATCAGATCAGATCAGATCAGTTGCTCAGTTGTGTCCGACTCTTTGCGACCCCATGAATCGCAGCACGCCAGGCCTCCCTGTCCATCACCAACTCCAGGAGTTCACCCAGACTCACGTCCATCGAGTCAGTGATGCCATCCAGCCATCTCATCCTCTGTCGTCCCCTTCTCCTCCTGCCCCCAATCCCTCCCAGCATCAGAGTCTTTTTCCAATGAGTCAACTCTTCACATGAGGTGGCCAAAGTACTGGAGTTTCAGCTTTAGCAGCATTCCTTCCAAAGAAATCCCAGGGCTGATCTCCTTCAGAATGGACTGGTTGGATCTCCTTGCAGTCCAAGGGACTCTCAAGACTCTTCTCCAACACCACAATTCCAAAAGCATCAATTCTTCAGCGCTCAGCCTTCTTCACAGTCCAACTCTCACATCCATACATGACCACAGGAAAAACCATAGCCTTAACTAGACGACAGTGTAGCCTTAAATGGTATACTCACTATGCTTTCAGCCTTGCCATGTATTACAATGTTTCAGTGTAATACTCCGAGGAACCAAAGGGGTAAAAAAGGCACTTATCAAAAAAGGAATACACAGTGAAGTCTTATAATCTGCAGCTGATATTATTACCATTATTGTTCTAGGATACTTCAACTCATTCTGATTGGACAGTTCATCCCCCTTTAAATATCTGATAACTCTGCAAACAGTTTCAGAGCATGATAAGGCTACCAATAACATGTTTAGAACCTGTACCTAGTATTGCTTTCATCAGGATGCTAAGTCTGCATCATCATTGTGTATCAGGCTTCTAGAATGGTCAGATACGTCAGATACTAAGAGGATGAGTAGGTAGGATTTTTTTAAATACGAAGGGGAAATGCAGAGTAATAGACAAATATCTTTTCTGAAACATAATATCCATGCCAGGCAGAAATTGTCTTCCTCCTTTCCTTTCTATCCCCTCATCACCAAAGCTCTGCTCTGCTTCTCCTTAGAGTGGAGGTAAAGTAATGGGAGAGAGTAAGACAATTTCTGCCTGTGCCACTCTTTTCTAGAGATAAAAGCATTTGCTTTTTTCCCTTCCTTCTTATTCTTCAAATTCACTGGTCACAAAACTTACACATATGTTATTTTCTACTCACTGTTCTAATTGGGATTCAGATCCAACTATTCAGCTTAATGGTGATTGCAACAATGAAGCTTACTCCTTGGAAGGAAGCTATGACCAACCTAGACAGCATATTCAAAAGCAGAGACATTACTTTGCCAACAAAGGTCCGTCTAGTCAAGGCTATGGTTTTTCCAGTGGTCATGTATGGATGTGAGAGTTGGACTGTGAAGAAAGCTGAGCACTGAAGAATTGATGCTTTTGAACTGTGGTGTTGGAGAAGACTCTTGAGAGTCCCTTGGACTGCAAGGAGATCCAACCAGTCCATTCTAAAGGAGATCAGTCCTGGGTGTTCTTTGGAAGGAATGATGCTAAAGCTGAAACTCCAGTACTTTGGCCACCTCATGTGAAGAGTTGACTCATTGGAAAAGACTCTGATGCTGGGAGGGATTGGGGGCAGGAGGAGAAGGGGACAATAGAGGATGAGATGGCTGGATGGCATTACCGACTCAATGGACATGAGTCTGAGTGAACTCCGGGAGTTGGTGATGGACAGGGAGGCCTGGCGTGCTGTGATTCATGGAGTCGCAAAGAGTTGGACACGACTGAACTGAACTGAGTCACTCTGAATGTGAGAGGACTTAACTTTAATAATAGTCCTTAAATCAAGATGTCATTTAAAGTTTTTCGTTCTGTACATACTTTCATGTTTAGATTAATTTTCATAATCCCAGTTAGTAGAAGGGTGGATACATGTTTGACCCTCTTGCCAACTGATAGGTATGAAGAAAATGGTGATGATGCCGGTGGTGGGGTTTCTAAGTATCATTAGCATTTAAACAAGAGAGAGGACAATCCTGATACTTCAGCAAGATTTACCCAGACCCTTGATTTGCTTAAATCATCATAAAAGATCAGAACTTGAAGGTGCCTTTACAATCACACCCTCATTTTACAGATGGCTGTTTGTTTGCTGCTTGTGTGTATGTCTGAGAACCACCGTGTGCTAAATGTTATCAATGCTGTCCACCTAGCCATGAATGAGTTCCCATTAGACATTGGGCATCTCAAGGATAGTGACTAGGGATCATCAATGCATCTCCAGCACTGGAGCAGCCTGTCATACAACTACTTAGTATATATTGCTTGACTCAATAAACTATTCTTGTTTGAGAAGAGCTAAGTCTTTTTCATTACAGAAAAATTTAATATAATATTGTCAAGTTGGAGAGAATATAGGAGAAGGAAGTGTTGAAAGTGGGGTGTGTGAAAAGAGTATCAATTTTACAGTTTGGGGCAGCACAATCTCTTCCAATTTATTAAAAAATATTCTCAGAAATATCACTTTAAAAGTAGGTTCAAAGTATTATAGAATTAATTTTACTATCCTCTCTCCTTTTCATTTTTCACTTGGGCAACAGGTTAAAATAGCAATTCATATGATGTTTAACGTGTTGTGCAGTTGTTCATCAACACTTCTGATTCAATACCCTTTGTGTTTCTGTTCACAGAAAATATTAATTTACATGGGAAACAATAATTCCATTTGAGGGCTTTTTGGAAATATTTTCTGATTAAAGTATTTGCTTTGAATAGTTTTCTTGAGGCTGTCATATTAAGAGTTCAAAAAAGAGAGAAGTAAATAAATGTATTCTTGATAGGTTATATTTTGGCATTTTGTGGCAGCCTGGTACAGTCTGGCTGACTATTGTCAAGGTCACTGTCTAGGGCAGATGTTCTCAACAAGGGTGATTATGCCTCCCAGGGGACATCTGGCAATGTCTCGAGGCAATTTTAATGTCATTGCTGGGAGAGAAGCTGCTACTGGCCTTGAGTGGGATTCTGCTTACTATCCTTCAGTGCACAGGACACAGCCCCTGAAAATGAAGAGCTGCTGCTGCTACTGCTGCTAAGTTTCTCAGTCGTGTCCGACTCTGTGCGACCCCATAGACGGCAGCCCACCAGGCTCCCCCGTCCCTGGGATTCTCCAGGCAAGAACACTGGAGTGGGTTGCCATTTCCTTCTCCAATGCATGAAAGTGAAAAGTAAAAGTGAAGTTGCTCAGTCGTGTCTGACTCTTGGCAACCCCATGGACTGCAGCCTACCAGGCTCCTCCATCCATGGGATTTTCCAGGCAAGAGTACTGGAGTGGGGTGCCACTGCCTTCTCCTAAATGAAGAGCTATCTAGCACCAAGTGTCAATAGTGCCATAGTGGAGAAATACTGTTCAGAGTCAAGAGACCCCGCTCCCTACAGTAGAGGAACCATATCATTTATCATCTAAATCAGGACATTGCTGAATTGAAGGGGGATACTATTAGTAGGAGCTTTCCTGGTGGCTCAGATGGTAAAGCGTCTACCTGCAATGTGGAAGACCCAGGTTTGATCCCTGGGTTGGGAAGATATCCTGGAGAAGGAAATGGCAACCCACTCCAGTACTCTTGCCTGGAAAATCCCATGAACGGAGGAGCCTGGTAGACTACAGTCCATGGGGTCGCACAGAGTCAGATATGACTGAGTGACTACTATTAGTAGGTATGGCAGGACAATAGGCATAAACAGGGACAGTCCCAGGTAAAGACCCTGTTTCCACACCTAAAGTTCTATGTGAACCCGGGCAAACAGCATCCTCGGTTGTAAAGTGAGGAAGTAAGATTAGCCCCAGGTCCCTTCCTGCTCCAGCATTTTAGTTCCAAGGATGTAAGCCTTTAGTGTCTCAAGCACACATTATTCTTTGTGTGTCACCTCTGTCAGTCCATAATCTCTTCTGGGGCAGGCCTCTATCCAACTCATTTTTCTGTCTCCTTTGCTCTCTTCACACAAGCCCCGCAGAAACAATGTTTGTTGAACTGCATAGTTCCAGCAGATTTACAACTTCCCACAGAAGCAAAATGTTAACATGAAAGATTTTAATAACAAACATATTTTGGTCATACTTCTCCGTGGGGAATGGATATGGGGCTTGACTTTCCCTTCTTGAGTTACTACCATGGCGGTATAATTTGACTGCTAACTTAGGGCACTTTTGAGAGTGAAAGGACATGCTGTTAAAAACTACAGCAGGATAATAGGCATGAGCTGGGAGGCAGGGTTGCCTGAATCAGGTTAAATGCCATTAGGATTCAGATTGCCACTCAAGAGAATTGTGAGCTTAGCAGACATATTATGTCCGCCCCATATAACCCCTGACCCCAATTATATGGCCTCTTTGAAGATAAAACATAGCTAGTTCCTTTCATCCACCTTGGGTAGTATTTGAATTTTTCTTTCATTCTTGTCCAAAGCTCATTTTTCCCTATACGTATTCCACATTAAACTTGCTGACCTTTGAAAGCAAAAGGAAAAAGTCCAGGAACCCGGCTCACATTAATTCCACTGAGTTTTACCCCTACCTCAGCTTATATGTTTGAAGAGTACATCCTTTAGAGAATGCTGAGGCCCTTCTTGATTCACTTGAGCAGTTGAGGAAAGAGAAGGCTCTGAGCCTGTGTTCTCCCACCTTCTGATAAAAACAGTAAAAGCATTTAATCTCTAGGCTGGGAGGTTGTAGAGTGAAAACAGGCTCTACTCCCCTATGTGCATTTACCTACTGATCTGTTTCCCTCTTCTGAAATGTCCTTGTGGGTATTATTTATCTCTTCATCCCAAGATCTTGCACAAAGTGAGCATTTAATATATGTTTATTAAAGGAATGGATGGATGGGTGAACCACAAGGCAATTCCACTTGTCACTGGTAGGATCGAAATCAATGACCCCCTGCTGCACTCACAACAGTCTTGAGTAAAGAATACTTGAGCTGGAAAGTCCTTTTCTCTCCTTCTCGCCCCAGTCCTTACCTCCTTCACCAAGTTATTAACCCTTGCACAAGCCATGTAGCATTGTTCGAGGCGGAGAAATCAGCTTGATGAAAGCCCATAGCCAATGAGAACCAAAATAAAGGAAATGTAAATAGAAGTACCAAATGTACATGGAACTACCCAGTTCCACTTCTGGGTATCTATCTGAAGAAAACCAAAACACTAACTTGAAAAGATATCTGCACCTCTATGTTTACTGCAGCATTATCTAGAATAAACAAGATGCAGAAGCAATCTAAGTGTCCTTTGATAAGAGAATGTGTAAAGATGTAGTCTATAAACACAATGGGAAACTATTAAGCCATGAAAAGGGAAACCTTGCCATTTGTCACCACAAATGGACCTTGAGGGCATTATGTTAAGAGAAATAGGTCAGACAGAGAAGAACAGATACCGTATGATCTCACTTATTCATGGAATCTAAAAAACCAAACCCACAGAGAACAGACTGGTGGTTGCCAAAAGTGGGGGTGGGCAAAATGGACGAAGGGGGTTGATATGTGCAAACTTTCAGTTATGATGTAAATAAGCTCTGGGGATGTAATAGACAGCATAGTGACCATAGTTAATAATACTATAGAATATATTTGAAAGTTGCTACCAGAATAGATCTTAAAAATTCTCAGTAGAAGAAAAAAATTCTGTAACTATGAATGGTGAGGGATGGTAACTAGACATTGTGGTGACAATTTCACAATATATACAAGTATCAAATCATTGTATTGTACACCTGAAACTAATATAGTGTTCTATGTCAAGAAAAATAGAAAGGAAAGGCCATACTCCCCATCCGGGATTACAATGAGCTGAGGTCTATAGAGGGTTTCTCTGCTGTTAGATACCATGATTACAATTATCATCGTTAAAATTATTTTAGTCTATTGGCAGAATCAGGTAACCCTTCTAGAATGTTATTTTATGAGCAGAGGAAATGAAGCTGGAAGGATGGAAAGTTCAGTGCACTGGTCCTGATGCAGTCTTCCCTGTGGCCCTGGTCCTTTAGTGCACAGCCTCTCACAGTGCATCCCTGGCCTTGCATCTTCATTCCCCAGATGGAGATTGAGAACTTGGTATATTCTGGGCACTGCAGTAAGTGCAAGGATTAAAAAGTGACTAAGCAGTCAGGATCCCTCCCACTCACAAGTCATAATATTCAAAATTCAACTGCCATGTCACTTAAAAGAAGTTTAAAAACCCATGTAACTTCCTCACCCATTTTTAAGTTGACATCTCACGTTTTTCATCACAAATTTAAATATTTACAAAGGTTAGTTACCAAAGCATTATAAATATGCC
Source organism: Bubalus bubalis (assembly GCF_019923935.1). Classification (NCBI taxonomy): domain Eukaryota; kingdom Metazoa; phylum Chordata; class Mammalia; order Artiodactyla; family Bovidae; genus Bubalus; species Bubalus bubalis. The sequence goes on along the minus strand of NC_059181.1, from coordinate 10,062,621 downwards.
AAATACCATTTGATACCTAGCACCATTCACTTTTTTTTAGGATACAAAAAATTTTTATAATATTTCTTTTTCTCCTTCATCTCATATTTCCATTCCATTTGTCCCACAGAAATTTATCCTGTTGAAATTTATTTTTATGTTTGAAAGACTCCAGTCATCCTATAACACAGAAACACATGCTTTTTTCCATGTGACCATCCAGTTCAACTTTCTCACCAAAGCATAGGTCAACCATAGCACTGCTTGTTCAAAATTGCAGAGCAATTACACAGCTCTACTATGTACAAAAAATGTCTTAATGACCCAAATAACCACGATGGTGTGGTCACTCATCTAGAGTCAGACATTCTGGAGTGTGAAGTCAAGTGGGCCTTAAGAAGCATCACTACAAACAAAGCTAGTGGAGGTGATGGAATTCCAGCTAAGCTACTTCAAATCCTAAAAGATGATGCTCTTAAAGTGCTTCACTCAATAGGCCAACAAATCTGGAAAACTCAACAGTAGCTACAGGATTGGAAAAGGTCAGTTTTCTAACATCAAAGTTCATTCTAACATCAAAGAAAGGCAATAACAAAGAATGTTCAAACTATCGCACAATTGCACTCATTTCACATGCTAGCAAGTTCATGGTCAAAATCCTCTAAGGTAGGCTTCAACAGTATGTGAACCAAGAATTTCCAGATGTTCAAGCTGGATTTAGAAAAGGCAGAGGGACCAGAGAGCAAATTGCCAACATCCGTTGGATCATAGAAAAAAAAAAAAAAAAAAAGGCAAGCAAGAAAATTCCAAAAAAACATCTACTTCTCCTTCATTGACTACGTTAGAGCCTTTGGCTGTGCGGATCACAACAAACTCTGGAAAATTCTTCAAGAGATGGGAATACCAGACCACCTTACCTGCCTCCTGAGAAATCTGAATGCAGGTCAAGAAGCAACAGTTAGAACCGGACATGGAACAATGGACTGGTTCCAAATTGGAAAAGGAGTGGAGTCAAGGCTATATATTGTCACCCTGCTTATTTAACTTATATGCAGAGTACATCGTGTGAAATGCTGGGCTGGATGAAGCTCAAGCTGGAATCAAGACTTCTGGGATAAATATTAATAGCCTCAGATTTGCAGATGACACCACCTTACTAGCAGAAAGCAAAGAAGAACTAAAGAGCCTCTTGATGAAAGTGAAAGAGGAGAGTGAAAAAGCTGGCTTAAGACTCAGCATTCAAAAAACTAAGATCATGGCATCTGGTCCCACCACTTCATGGCAAATAGATGGGGAAAAAATGGAAACAGTGAGAGACTTTATTTTCTTGGGCTCCAAAATCACTGTAGACTGCAGCCATGAAATTAAAAGACACTTGCTCCTTGGAAGAAAAGCTATGACAAAGCTAGACAGTGTATTAAAAATCAGAAACATCATTTTGCAGACAAAGATGAGTATAGTCAAAGCTATGGTTTTTCCAGTAGTCATGTACAGATGTGAGAGTTGAGTCATAAAGAAGGCTAAGCGCTGAAGAATTGATACTTTTGAACTTGGTGATGGAGAAGACTCGAGAGTCCCTTGAACTGCAAAGGAAATCAAACAAGTCAATCCTAAAGGAAATCAGTACTGAATATTCATTGGAAAAGCTTATGCTGAGCTGAAACTCCAATACTTTGGCTGCCTGATGCAGAGTCGACTCGTTGGAAAAGGCCCTCATGCTGGGAAAGATTGAAGGTGGGAGGATGGACTGGTTTGATCTCCTTGCAGTCCAAGGGACTCTCAAGAGTCTTCTCCAGCACCACAGTTCAAAAGCATCAACTCTTTGGTGCTCAGCTTTCTTTATGGTCCAACTTGCACATCCATACATGACTACTGGAAAAATCACAGCTTTGACTAGATGGACCTTTGTCGGCAAAGTAATGTCTCTGTGTTTTAATATGCTGTCTAAGTTGGTCATAGCTTTTCTTCCAAGAGCAAGCCTCTTTTAATTTCATGGCTGCAGTCACCATCTACACTGATTTTTGAGCCCCTCAAAATAAAGTCTGTCACTATTTCCATTGTTTCCCCATCTATTTGCCATAAAGTAATGGGACTGAATGCCATGATCTCAGTTTTTGAATGTTGAGTTTTAAGCCAACTTTTTCACTCTCCTCTTTCACTTTCATCAAGAGGCTCTTTAGTTCCTCTTCACTTTCTGCCATAAGGGTGGTGTCATCTGTGTATCTGGGGTTATTGATATTCCTCATGGCAATCTTGATTCCAGCTTGAGCTTCATCCAGCCCGGCATTTCACATGATGTACTCTGCATATAAGTTAAATAAGCAGGGTGACAATATACAGCCTTGACTCCACTCCTTTTCCAATTTGGAACCAGTCCGTTGTTCTATGTCTGGTTCTAACTGTTGCTTCTTGACCTGCATTCAGATTTCTCAGGAGGCAGGTAAGGTGGTCTGGTATTCCCATCTCCTGAAGAATTTTCCAGAGTTTGTTGTGATCCACACAGTCAAAGGCTTTGGCATACTCAATGAAGCAGAAGTAGATGTTTTTCTGGAACTCTCTTGCTTTTTTGATGAGCCAACAGATGTTGGCAATTTGCTCTCTTGTTCCTCTGCTTTTTCTAAATCCAGCTTCAACACCTGGAAGTTCTCAGTTCATATACGGTTGAAGCCTCAGTTGGACAATTTTGAGGATTACTTTGCTAGCATGTAAGACAAGTGCAATTATGCGGCAGTTTGAACATTCTTTGGCATTGCCTTTTTTGGGGTTGGAATGAACACTGACTTTTTCCAGTCCTGTGGCCACTGCTGAGTTTTCCAAATTTGCTGGCATATTGAGCACAGCACTTTAATAGCATCATCTTTTAGGATTTGAAATAGTTCAACTGGAATTGCATCATCTCCACTAGCTTTGTTCATAGTCATGCTTCCTAAGGTCCACCTGACTTCGGACCCCAGGATGTCTGGCTCTAGGTGAGTGATCACACCATCGTGGTTATCTGGGTCATTAAGATCTTTTATGTATAGTTTTTCTGTATATTCTTGCCACCTCTTCTTAATATCTTAGTAGAAGGAGCATTGCTGTCCACAAGGGGGAAAAATATAAATACATCCCCAGGAAATAATGAAATTTAATCAATCCTCTCCTTCAGAAATATAAAATGTTTAACCTTTCTGATTTTTGTTTTGTTTTCCAAGAAAACAGGGCAAAAAACTTTATTGGATACACACTACTGAGTATTAAAATTCTCTTAATTTCTCACTATGGTGCTACTGGGTAAGGAGGAGAAAGAAAGGAAATAATTAATGAGAAACCCAAAAGGTGAACCACATACAAATCGGAAAGATTTGCACATTTACATGTTTCCCATCTTCAAAATAATAATAGCTCCCATTATCTGAATGCTTACTATTTGCCAGTCACTATGCCGAGCACCTCAGAAGGATTCTGTTGAGTCCTCTAATATTGTTCCCACATCACAAATGAGGAAACTGAAGCTCAGCAAGGTTAAATTACTGACTATCTAGGGAATAGTAGGGTTGGGATTTGAACCCAGACAGTATACACAGTGAACCTGCACTTTCCACCACCACATTCTACTGGTTCTAGGCCCCAAACTCCAACATACCTCAGTTACAGGGAACACTAATGTTTCTTCCAAACATTTGCAAGGAAAGATATGATCAGAAACTGTCAAATCTCTCAAAGCAAAAGAAAGTGGTATCTCAAAGGAAGTTTTTAACCTTTATGTATGCCCATGGACACATGGCAAACAATGAAAGGAATCCAGGAGTGTTAAAAATTACCAGTTATACTAAAAGCAAAATAAAAGAGCTAGAGTATTTTCATCTTAATCTATTTTCCTGAGTTTCTGTTAGGTTAGAACTGTCAAGTAATAGTCTATTTTAAATTCAAAACTGACACAGACTTTAAAGTTAAAAGAACCCAAACTAAAGGTTGTGGGGGTGGGGGAGGAAGCATCTGGCTGGTGAACCGCTCAGTGTGCTTTTTGTCATGTAACATCTCAGCCTAGTACATCTTTCTGATGTTCACATTTGCATCATTCAGAACAGCACTGTTGGGACCTACTGTCTGTCATCAGTGACTAGGTGCTCTGGCTGTTTACCTCTAATTCTTCCAAATTTGCTAAAGAAGAAAATGACTTTCATGTTGAGTTTTATTTTTAAAATTCTTTCTCAAAGTCCTCAGTACTCCTCCATAACGTATACTTTAAACGTTAAAAACGTGACTCTTATATAAAGTGAGCACATATCACAGATTATTTCTCTCATTAATCAGAAAATAAAGCAGGTTCAAAGGATAATGTGAGAGACTGAATATATATGAGAACAGAAAGAAAGAATGTAGGAATGGGATTATAAAATTTGATACAAAAGTACTTCCTCCTACAGAGCAACAAAAATGTAACCATCTATTTTACTGGAGAGAAATTTACATACATCTCAGTTCAGTTCAGTCACTCAGTCATGTTCGACTCTTTGCGACCCTATGGACCGCAGCATGCCAGGCTTCCCTGTCCATCACCAATTCCTGCAGCTTGATCAAACTCATGTCCATTGTGTCGGTAATGCCATCCAATCATCTCATCCTCTGTCGTCCCCTTCTCCTCTTGCCTTCAGTCTTTCCCAGCATCAGTCTTTTCCAATGAGTCAGTTCTTCACATTAGGTGGGCAAAGTATTGGAGCTTCAGCTTCAGCATCAGTCCTTCCAATGAATATTCATGGTTGATTTCCTTTAGGATTGACTGGTTTGATTTCCTTGCTATCCAAGGAACTCTCAACAGTCTTCATCAACACCACAGTTTAAAAGCATCAGTCCTTCAGTACTCAGCTTTCTTTATGGTCCAACTCTCACATCCATACATGACTACTGGAGAAACCATAGACTTGACTAGACGGACCTTTGTCAGTAATGTCTCTGCTTTTCAATATGCTGTCCAGCTTTGTCATAGCTTTTCTACTAAGAAACAGGTGTCTTTTAATTTCATGGCTTCAGTCACCATCTGCGGTGATTTTGGGGCCCAAGAAAATAAAGTTTGTCACTATTTCTGTTGTTTCCCCATCTAGTTGCCATGAAGTGATGGGACCAAGAACTTCCAGATGTTCAAGCTGGATTTAGAAAGGGCAGAGGAACCAGAGAGCAAATTGCCAACATCCACTGGATCATAGAAAAAGCAAGACAATTCTAGAAAAACATCTAGTTCTGCTTCATTGATTATGCTAAAGCCTTTGACTGTGTGGATTACAGCAAGATGAAAAATTCTTCAAGCGATGGGAATACCAGACCACCTGACCTGCCTCCTGAGAAATCTGTATGCAGGTCAAGAAGCAACAGTTAGAACTGGACATGGAACAACAGACTATTTCCAAATTGGGAAAGAGTACGTCAAGGCTGTATAGTGTCACACTGCTTATTTAACTTATATGCAGAGTACATCATGCAAAATGCTAGACTGGACTGATTGAAGCACAAGCTGGAATCAAGATTGCAGGGAGAAATATCAATAATCTCAGATATGAAGATGACATCACTATTATGGCAGAAAGCGAAGAGGAACTAAAGAGCCTCTTGATGAAAGTGAAAGAGGAGAGTGAAAAAGCTGGCTTAAAACTCAACATTCAAAAAACTAAGATCATGGCATTCGGTTCCATCACTTAATTTACATATGAATCAGACCAAAAAAATGTGAAGTTATCATATAATCTCTCAGAGGCTAGGCCTCAGTCAGGCTGCTGCTACTGCTGCTGCTAAGTCGCTTCAGTCATGTCCGACTCTGTGCGACCCCATAGACGGCAGCCCACCAGGCTCCCCCGTTCCTGGGATTCTCCAGGCAAGAACACTGGAGTGGGTTGCCGTTTCCTTCTCCAGGGGATTTTCCTGACCCAGGGATAGAACCTGGGTCTCCTGAATTGCAGGCAGCTTCTTTACCATCTGAGCCACCAGATTCAGCCTGGTGATTCTGGACTTCCAGCTTAATCTCTGGCAATCAATTTATTCCAATGGTGTCAGGTAAATGCACTCCCATCCTGTGACTTCATCATCAAATTTGGTACTAGAACCAAATCCCAGTCTACTTCTAAGCTCCCTCCCTTCTCTTCCCCAGCACTGATTCTAAAGCCTGAAGGACACTGAGAAACTACTATCAAGAGTCTTCAGGGGGAGGACACAATCTATTTTTGAGTCACTCTGCCTTAAGTTCCACTGGGTTCACTGTTGAGGTATTGTCATCTGTCTTCTTCAGGAAAGACAACTGAAACTGGGGGCTCTGGAAGGCAGTACATTGTTTCCTGCTTTCACAGTGCCTTCTCTCAATTCACCTTCACCCTTACACAGGCTTGTGTGGCTCAGAAATGCTTCAGGGAGGACCTCATATTTGACCAGGCTCTTGGAGTATGTGTAGGACTGAGAAGCATGGAAAGAAGAGTTGAGGGCATTCCACACAGGAATACTAAGGTGAGCAAAGACATAGAGTGAGAACAAAAATGCAGTCACTGTGGCTTCACTAGAGCCAAGCTTTGGAGTGTGAGAAATAAAGAGTGACAAGTAACGGTTGTGGAGTATAGGATATAAGTAGAAGGTAACATTTGTTGAGTACCTACTATGTGTCAGGCATTTCTGAGACTCATTTTGCAATGTCAGTTTCAAATATTATTCCTTATTCCCCAAGTCAATATGTTAGAGAGACTTTTCACAATTAAAATATAGAAGCAGAGTAGTCCTTCTCCTAAGATTACATATATATCTTCCATTTCCCTTATCAGTAAACCACCATCAGATGCCAACTTTTTCTAGAAAAATTTGTCCTGAGTGTGGCCTCAGCTGAAAGCTAAACACAACCTATTCTCTGATGCTTGTGTATTACATGACAAATCATGCCTGAAATTGATATAGCCATCACAATAATCACTATTCTGGCTAATGTTTACTGAGCAATTATTATGTGTCAAGACTGTTCCATGCAATCCCCACAACAAGCCTTTGGGGTAAGCACTACAATCAATTTCCAATTTGTAGAAAAGGAGTCTGTGAAATGAAGACAGAAGCAATAAAGGCAAGGCCCCAGAGTCGATAAGTGATGGTACTAGGATTTGAATCCAGGCCTCTGACTCCACACTGAAGAGAAATCTACAGAAGAAAAGCTGCCGCAATGGCTTGGTGACTGTGGCTCTTCCCAGCCCCCCAGTTTCATGTGCACCTGTCTCCGGCACTCTCACATCTCACCTCCACCTTTCCAGTCTGCCCAGAAATCAAGAGTAAACACGCTGACAAAATTGCTCTGCCTGAAATAATAAAGGCAGAACATCTCAATCAAGCATCATAGTGAAAGAGAGAATGTAAAGGAATGAAGAGACAGGTAAAGGGCAGTGGACACAGTGGTTAGGCTGGTAATCTGGAACTAGACTTTCTGAGTTCAAATCCTGGCTTCATGACTTATTAGTTTTGTGACCTTGAGGAAGTTACTTACCTTCCCTGTGCTTTACTTTCCCCATCTGCAAAATAAGGATAATGATACACCCTACCTGTAGGTCCTTATAAGGATTAAACGAGTGAATATTTGCAAAGCATATAGAACAGTGCCTGAGATGTTTAAAAACAGTATATAAAATAGAGAAACAAATGCAAGACTAGATTAGCAGCTCCTCTTCAGGCAAGGAAATAGGGTTTCAAAAGGCCATCAGTCAAAAACTTTTCTCACAAATCTAAAGCTAAACTACACCAAGGGTAGCAACTGGCATGCAGCGGGGGCAGGCATGATTAATTTGCTTTGGTTCCAACACAGCAGCACTGCTATGTATGATAGAATGTGTCTTTCAAGTTCAAGAACAGAAAAGTTTCTGAGTACAAGTGTTCAGTAAAGAGGGCTGACTATCTCCCTTCAGTAATTCAATTTTCCTAGTGGGTGATCCATTCATTGTGCTGACTGAAAATGGCCAGTCAGCCACTGTGTGTGTGTTTAGTCACTCAGTTGTGCCCGATTCTTTGTGACCCTATGGACTGTAGCCCAACAGGCTCCTTTGTCCATGGGGATTCTCCAGGCAAGAATACCAGCATGGGTTGCCATGTCCTCCTCCAGGGGATCTTCTCAACCCAAGGACTGAACCCAGGTCTCCCGCATTGCAGGCGGATTCTTTACCACTGAGCCACCAGGGAAGCCAAAGAATACTGAAGTGGGTAGCCTATTCCTTCTGCAGGGGATCTTCCCGATCCAGGAATCAAATTGGGGTCTCCTCTTTTGCAGGCAGATTCTTTACCAGCTGAGTTACCAGGGAAGCCACATGAGAGACTATTTGCCAAGAATGGGAATTATCCCTATTCGGATAACATCCCATCAAAACTATGTAATGGAAGTCATAAAATTGCCAAATTGTATATAGCTCATTAAGTAACTGAAGAGGGGCAAGATTGGTGGGCTGAGTCTTGCCCATTAGCCAGATTCTCCTATTTTTTTCCTCCTGAAGATTGTTGCCTTCTATACCAGCTAGATTTTGTCCTTTCCCTTTTAGGGCCCTTTTTTCTATAAACCTCACCTCATTATGGCATCATTGTATCAAGCAACAGACTTAATGACACATAATGACTTGCAGAGCTGATGCTCCTGCGAGTCCCTTAACTGTGTATCATAAAAGCACAAGTCCTCTGACACCCTGCATAGTTGTTCTGTTGCTCTGCCACTATCTTTTTTTTTTTTAAGCAATAACATTGTCATTTCTTTTATTTATTTTTTAATTGGAGGATAATTGCTTTACAGTGTTGTTAGTTTCTGCTGTACAACAATGTGAATCAGTCACATAGTATACATATATCCCCTCACTCTTGAGCCTGCCTCCTACCCTCCCATCCCACCGCTCTCAGTCATCACAGAGCATCCTGTGCTATACAGCAGCTTCCCACTGGCTATCTGCTTTACACATGGCAGTGTAAATTCACCAGTGCTACTCTCTCAGTTAGTCTCACTCTCCCCTTCTCCCCACGCCCATGCCCACATGTCCATTTTCTATTCCTGCATCTCTATTCCTGCCTGCAAATAGGTTCATCTGAACCATTTTTCTAGATCTCCATATATAGGCCTTAATATAAGATACTTGTTTTTCTTTCTTACTTCACATGGATACTGTTTATCTTTTTTTTTTCCCAGTGGTTGCTTACACTGCTTTTCTTCATCAATTCCTTTCTTCCCAGATCACTGCTAAAAGTCAATGCTTCCACGTCATGCAGTAAAATAGGTTCTAACAGGTATAGCTGTCACAAAATATTGAGGAAAGTAGATCAGTAGAAAGCAAAATAATTTTTAGTTCCACAGAGTTTGTCTTGATAAAATTTAACATTTGTGTCAAACAAGCAGAATATTCTAGCAAAATATGAAGTTTATAGAAATACTAGCTATATTTTATCAACAAGTTATCTTTTTTTTTCTAAAACGTAGATTTTGCTGTTAAAATCTACATCTTTCTACATCTTTCAATGTGATGCTCTTTGTTTTTTTAAAACCTTTTATTTTGTATTGGGGTATAGCTGATTAACAAACAACGCTGTGATAGTTTCAGGTGAACAGCAAAGGGACTCAGCCATACATATACATGTATCCATTCTCCCCCAAACTTCCCTCCCATGCAGACTGCCACGTAACATTGACCAGAGTTCCATGTGCTGTACAGCAGGTCCTTGTTGGTTATGCATTTTAAATATAGCAGTGTGGACATGTCCATATCAAACTCCGTAACTATCCCTTCTCCCCATCCTTCCCCTCCACCCCCCTCCCCCAGCAGCCATAAGTTTGCTCTCTAAGGTTGAGTCTCTAAATGTGATAGTCTTATCTTAGGGGCAAAATCTTCTTCAGATACCTTAATTTTAAAATGTATCAAACAGCAAATTAAGGCAGATTCATTTTTCAAACTGGTAACCTATTAGAAATGCATTTACTTCTTCCCTGGCTTCTGTTTTTCCCTAGCTTTCTTTCCCCTTTCCCTTTAGAGTTGGGCTATTTGCATAGAAGACCCTCCTTCTTGCCAAGGACCCTCACTTCCCCTCAACACACATCAAACACAAAGGTTCTAAACAGAACATTTAATTTGGTTATAACCAAAGAATCCCAACAGGAAATTATGCATAATTTCATGTTCTACTCATAAACACCAGGTGTTGCTTGTCTTTTGTTAAGGGATTATTTGTACCTCATGTTTTACCAAAATTACCGTATGTGACGTTGTTTGGTTGCTAAGTCCCTTCTTAATATTATGCCACAAATATCCAAAACAACTAACTATAGCCCTACAAAAGATACAGTTCTTTGTTTTTGACTATCACGCTGCTGATTCATCATCAATGCACTTATTTGTATTGTCCTGTTACTTGGTCCCATTTGTGATAAAGATATACGGATGTGCCTATTAGCTGGCTGACATCAGAGGAACAGGCTGTGTCCATTTGCTGTTTTCAAGGAAAGCCAAATGATCTATAAAACTTTCTAGTAGAACCTTTGCCTTATCTAATAAACAGACAATGATTATTAGTCTCGAGTTTTCGAATCTCTGTTTTTCTCCAACTGACTCAAGGTGTGTCGTGAAAATGTTCAAGAAATTAGCAAATGAACCCTCAGAACAGGAGAAAATAAAAGCAAATGAAACAATTGACAAAGAATTAATTTCCAAAATACACAAACAGCTCATACAGCTTAATACCAGAAAATCAAAGAGCCCAATCAAAAAGTGGGAAAAAGACCTAAAAAGACATTTCTCCAAAGAAGACATACAGATGGCTAAAAAAGATGGCTTTTTACCTTTATATGAAAAGATGCTCAACATCACTCATTATTAGAGAAATGCAAATCAAAACTACAATGAGATAGTACCTCAGACCAGTCAGAATGGTTATCATCAGAAAGTCTACAAACAATAAGTACCGGAGAGGATGTGGAGAAAAGGGAACCCTCTTGCATTGCTGGTGGGAATGTAAACTGATACAGCCACTATGGAAGACGGTATGGAGATTCCTTAAAAAGCTAGGAATAAAACCACCATATGACCCAGCAATCCCACTCCTAGGCATAAACCTTGAGGAAATCAAAACTGAAAACAACACTTGTACCCCAATGTTCATTGCAGCACTATTTACAATAACAAGAACATGGAAGCAACCTAGATGTCCATCGTCAGATGAATGGATAAAGAAGCTGTGGTACATATATACAATGAAATACTACTCAGCCATAAAAAGGAACAGATTTGAGTCAGTTCTAATGAGGTGGACGAACCTAGAGCCTATTATACAGAGTGAAGTAAATCAGAAAGATAAATATAAATATGGTAGCTTTTGAGTGTTTGAGTGTTTCCTGCAGAGGCACGGGTCAGCAGTGACCCACTGCAGGGACAGGGGCTCTGGCTGCAGCAGACCTGGGTCATATAGCATAAGCCCTCTTGGAGGAGGTTGCCCCACCACAGAGCCACCAGCAAACGATCCACAAACTGCAGAGAAATTAGCAAAGAAATTCTCACTGTTAAGAAAGTTCCAGGACCCACAACAGAATTCCCAATCTGGGGATCCTATAAGGGACTAAGAACCCCCAGGGAATTTTACTTTGGAGGCCAGTGGGAGGCTGAGCCAGACTTACCTGTGAGTATCCAGGAGTCTCCAGTGGAGGCATGGATCAACAGTCTGGCCTCAGGCAAAACAACAGGGAGGGAACACAGCCCTCCTCATCAACAGAAAATTGGATTAAAGGTCTATTGAGCATGGCATCTACTGACTCAATGGACAAGAGTTTGAGTAAACTCTGGGACTTGGTGATGGACAGGGAGGCCTAGCGTGCTACAGTCCATGGGGTCGCAAAGAGTCAGACATGACCGAGGAACTGAACTGAACTGAACAGAGCATGGCAAAATGGTTGTCTGAGAAGGCCTCACAAATAGCTGTGAAAAGAAGAGAAGGGAAAGGCACAGGAGAGAAGGAAAGATATACCCATTTGGATGCAGAATTCCAAAGAATAGCAAGGAGAAATAAGAAAGCCTTCCTCAGTGATCAATGCAAAGAAACAGAGGAAAACAATAGAATGGGAAAGACTAAAGATCTCTTCAAGAAAATTAGAGATATCAAGGGAACATTTCATGCAAACATGGGCACAATAAAGGAGAGAAATGGTATGGACCTAACAGAAGCAGAAGATATTAAGAAGAGGTGGCAAGAATACACAGAACTATATTAAAACGATCTTCATGACCCAGATAACCACGATGATGTGATCACTCACCTAGAACCAGATATCCTGGAATGCAAAGTCAAGTGGGCCTTAGAAAAGTCGCTTCAGTCGTGTCCGACTCTGTGCGACCCCATAGACGGCAGCCCACCAGGCTCCTCCGTCCATGGGATTCTCCAGGCAAGAACACTGGAGTGGGTTGCCATTTCCTCCTCAAATGCATGAAAGTGAAAAGTGAAAGTGAAGTCGCTCAGTTGTGTCCGACTCTTAGCGACCCCATGGACTGCAGCCTACCAGGCTCCTCCATCCATGGGATTTTCCAGGCAAGAATACTGGAGTGGGGTGCCATTGCCTTCTTCTTAGAAAGCATAGTGGCGATAAAGCTAGTGGAGGTGATGGAATTTCAGTTCAGCTAATTCAAATCCTAAAAGATGATGCTGTAAAAGTGCTACACTCAATACACCAACAAATTTGGAGAACTCAGCAGTAGCCACAGGACTGGAAAAGGTCAGTTTTCATTCCAATCCCAAAGAAAGGCAATGCCAAAGACTGTTCAAACTACCACACTATTGCACTCATCTCACACGTTAACAAAGTAATGCTCAAAAATATCCAATAGAGGTTTCTGCTGCTGCTAAGTCGCTTCAGTCATCTCCGACTCTGTGCGACCCCATAGATGGCAGCCCACCAGGCTCCTCCGTCCCTGGGATTCTCCAGGCAAGAATAGTGGAGTGGGTTGCCATTTCCTTCTCCATTCTAGGCACTACTGCTGCTGCTGCTGCTGCTGCTAAGTCGCTTCAGTTGTGTCAGACTCTGTGCGACCCCAGAGACGGCAGCCCACCAGGCTCCCCCGTCCCTGGGATTCTCCAGGCAAGAACACTGGAGTGGATTGCCATTTCCTTCTCCAATGCAGGAAAGTGAAAAGTGAAAGTGAAGTCGCTCAGTCATGTCCGACTGTTCGCGACCCCATGGACTGCAGCCTACCAGGCTCCTCCGCCCATGGGATTTTCCAGGCAAGAGTACTGGAGTGGGGTGCCATTGCCTTCTCCAATAGAGATTTCAACAGTACACAAACCAAGAACTTCCAGATGTTCAAGATGGATTTAGAAAAGGCAGAGGAACCAGAGATCAAATTGCCAACATCTGTTAGATCACTGAAAAAGCAAGAGAGTTCCAGAAAAACATCTACTTCTGCTTTATTGACTACGCTAAAGCCTTTGACTGTGTGGACCACAAGAAACTCTGGAAAATTCTTAAAGAGATGGGACCACCTTACCTGCCTCCTGAGAAATATGCATGTGAGTCAAGAAGCAACAGTTAGAACTGGACATGGAACAACAGACTGGTTCCAAATTGGGAGAGGAGTACGTCAAGGCTGTATATTGTCACCCTGTTTATTTAACTTATGTGCAGAGTATATCATGTGAAATGTCAGGCTGGATGAAGCACAAGCTGGAATCAAGATCACTGGGAGAAATATCAAACCTCAGATATGTAGATGATACCACCCTTATGGCAGAAAGTGAAGAGGAACTGAAGAGCCTCTTGATGAAAGTGAAAGAGGAGAGTGAAAAAGCTGGCTTAAAATTCAGCATTCAAAAAACTAAGATCATGGCATCTGGTCCCATCACTTCGCGGCAAATAGGGAAACAGTGGAAACAGTGACAGACTTTATTCTTTGGGGCTCCAAATCAGTGCAGATGGTGACTGCAGCCTTGAAATTAAAAGACACTTGCTCCTTGGAAGAAAAGTTATGACCAACAGAGACAGCATTTTAAAAAGCAGAGACATTACTTTGCCGACAAAGGTCCATCTAGTCAAAGCTATGGTTTTTCCAGTAGTCATGTATGGATGTGCGAGTTGGACTAAAGAAAGCTGAGCACTGAAGAGTTGGTGCTTTTGAACTGTGGTGTTGGAGAAGACTCTTGAGAGTCCCTTGGACTGCAAGGAGATCCAACCAGTCTATCCTAAAGGAAATCAATCCTGAATATTCATTGGAAGGACTGATGCTGAAGCTGAAGCTCCAATACTTTGGCCACCTAATGAGAAGAACTGACTCACTGGAAAAGATGCTGGGAAAAAAAAATGCTGGGAAAGATTGAAGGCAGGTGGAGAAGGGGATGATGGAGGATGTGATGGTTGGATGGCATTGCTGACTTGATGGACATGAGTTTGAGGAAGCTCTAGGAGTTGGTGATGGATAGGGAGGCCTGGCGTGCTCCAGTCCATGGGGTTGCAAAGATTCGGACACCACTGAGCAGCTGAACTGAACTGATACATACATATGGAATCTAAAAAGGTGGTCCTGATGAATTTATTTTCAGGGCAACAATGGAGAAACAGACATAGGCAACAGACCCATGGATGTGGGGGGAGGGGAGGAGGGAGAGGGAGAGATGTTTGGAGAGAGTAATATGGAAGTTTACAATACCATATATAAAATAGATACCCAGTGGGCAGGGAACCCAAACAGGGACTCTGTGACAATCTAGAAGGGTGGGATGGGAAGGGAGATGGGAGGAAGGTTCTGGAGGGAGGGGACATGGCTGTACCTATGGCTGATTCTCGTTGATGTGTGACCGAAACCCACAAAATTCTGTAAAGAAATTATCCTTCAATTAAAAAAATTAAATCAATCAATAAATAAAAGAAATTAGCAAATGAAATTAACTTAGTTCAACCTAAACTTGTTTGGATGTCTTCATTTTGAAGGTACTGCATTTATAAAATTCAATACAAACATGATGAAAAAATTAAAAGGAAAAAAGCCTATATTTCCTCTGTGGTAGATATAGATACTGTTTTACAAAACTTAGTGGATTCTAAAATAAACAAAACAAAAGCAAAAATAATTTAAAAAACTGATATATCTAAAATTAGGTGTTGAAAGTTCTAACTCTATTCCACCCTCTGTGGACTATAATCCCTAAAACTGAGCCATGCTGCTGTAATCACTTTGACTAACTGGAGGAAATGAACCTATGATGAGACTGCAGTTGTCAAAAAATAATTAGGAATAGAAAATGTTTTTGTAATATTAAATAATATTCCAAATGTTGACTATCAGAACAATAGGCAGGCGTCATAGACCTCCCTGTCTCCCAGGTTCTTATGTAACCAGGGACTTGCCTCAGTTTCAGGTGATCTCTGCTTCACCCAGAGATGTAAAAACACCAAAATTAAAGTCTCTTTTGTTTTGATTGCATATAATATAAAATACTCCTAAAGCTTACCAACAAACCTAAGGCATATGAGATAACTCATAGATGAAGCAGACTTATCATAGCATCCCATGGTACCCCTGGTTTGTGCTGAATTTTATTTTTTAAATGATTTTATCATACTAATTCTTCAATCAACACTTTTATTTAAACAGTTATTTTCTAGCCTTCTTCCAGTGAATATTTTGGTGTCTGGAAGAGGAAAAAACAATTTTTGCAAGATAAAAACATTGGCATTTTCAACCAAATAAAAGATATTGCCTGTGGGGATTCCGTTGGATTTTATAAGCATAACACCACAGGCGCTGTTACAGGCAGTAAGTTAATGACTGAGGTTAAGTTCAGGGAGCAGCAGGAGGCCAAAGGGGACCCTAGAGCCAGCTGGAGGAAGAGGTTGGTTAGAGAAGTTTTCTAAGAGATCATCAAGCATTGATAGGCAAAAGAGAGAGAGGAGGCTTCACTTCAGAGAACAGATGAAATAAAGACATACAAGTAAAATTTAGTGCAATGGCGTGTGGAGAAAACTATAAACAATTTGGTGGTGTTGGGGTACAAAATATAAGGCATAGATGAACAATAACATCCTACGGCATAGCACAGGGAACTATATTCAATATGCTGCAATAAACCATAATGGAAAAGAATATGAAAGAGAATATATAGGTATATGTATGGCTGAATCATTTTGCTACACAGTAGAAATTAACACAACATTGTAATTTCTACTTGGCTTCAGTCCTTCTACTGTGTCTGCTGTTAATTGAAAATAACCAGCTGAATATAATCCTTATGCCAAAGAAGCATATTTTGGGGTGGCAAGTTCTGTTTCTCCATCATTGGTTTAATGTTCTGTTGTTGCTGTCTTGAAATTCTTAATAATTTTTTAACAAAGGGCCCTGTAATTTCACAAATTATGTGGCGAGTCATGCTCTTATACACCAAGAAGAAAAATAAACTTTCTGTTTCACATTTATAATACCTCCAAGCCACCCAAAATGTTTGACAGTAAGAAAACTTAGATGATCCTTATTCCTATGTGTGACCTCACAGAAATGTTTTTATATTTTTTAATCTCTTGAGTCTGGTTTGCCCGAAGAAAATTAAAAGGAGGGAAGCTCTTTAAATTATGTTAGGCTTATGGACCCCTGTGCCCCAAATTGGCAGAAATAAAATAGGAAAGTTACAGATGCTCAACTATAAATATTAAAGGATATTTTAATCTTCTTACTGGAAATATAAAAAGACTTGATCCACAAAGGTAATCGTAATATTTTTTAGTGTTATGATAGTATTGAGAATATAAAACCAAATCATAATTATGTGCTATATGCATACCTATAAATAGCTTAGTCATTTTGTGGTCAAAATGCAAATACACACTGTCAAAGGGATAAATTAAACACTTCCTGGGAATTTACCCTGCTCTTCACATAGAAGGCAAAAAAATGTACTAGTTGAAATGCTTCAGTACTCTCCTGATACTGTCTGGCACACAGAGGAGAATCAGCTGATTTTTGTTTGCCCAGAAACCAAGTGTGAACAATGATTGATTCTGTCTTAGAAGAAGAGAGGAAGCTGCTGGTAGGATCCAGGCATTGCCCAAGAGCAGCGGCTAGGTCTCAGTGGTCAACCTTTGATTTCCAAACCACTTGACCAGTTTTCAGCACTCTGCAATTAGGTACTCCAAAGTAAACAGACAGCTGCATTTTTTTTTAAGGGAGGGGTGCTACTCTTTTTCTTTTGCATTTAATTTAATGATGGTAGAACCAATCACAGAGGAAAAGGATGCTGAGACTACACTTCTACAGCATCTCTATGTACCTAATCCTCTTAGAATCTATCCTCAAATAAACTTATTATTATCCATGATGAAACATACTTGGGGTGGGGTTGGAGGGGGGAGGTGGGGGAAGGAGCTACTCTTTTTCTATACCATGTGGATAAAATACTTCTCTTTTGAAGAAAATATATTTAGATACAATAAGCCAACCTACTTTTTGAAAGTAAGCAGCTTACAAGTCAAGGGAAGATATAACAATGACTTAAACAGTGTTTTTATTCACTATAGAAGTTGTTTAAAGTTAAGTTTCTACAGTCAGGTAGGCCAATATTTACTAGTGATATAGCCCCAGAAATGTTACTCTAAGATTCATCCCTGGCTATTTATGTCCCAAAGAAAAGAATGCTCTAACCTAATTATAGATATTGAATATGTGCATATACATAGGTATAAATGTGCATATATATGCATATATATATATATAAATATATATACACATACACATAGTAGCTGTGAATATTTCAATTTCTCCTATGTTACATCAAAAGCATTGCTCAGTCACAGCTATCTCTTTACAATTTTATTCCCACTGATTTCCATATGCATATCCAAGTAGCATTTCTAAAGTTTATGTGGGGATTTTTCTTCTTTCTATTCCAGAAGTTTCACCATTTGCCTTAAAAATGCTACTCATTTAAAAGATTAAAAGCCTTAAGCTGAAACACAACTAGAGTAGAAATTCCTTTTATACAACTTGGGATATGAAAGAAGGACTCCTTGCAAATTGATTCAAATCATTCAGTTCTAAATATTTAAAACTATAGAATATATTGGAGCATTTAGGTCTTGAGATGAATTCATCCCATCATTTATTTTAGAAATTCAGGCTTCTCTGTAATCTCAAGGCTGGCAAGTTCTAGTCTAGGACTTTTATATTTCACTAAAGCTGGTAAAACTGAGCAACTTTCATCCTGAGTCTTTGTGGGGAGTCCCTGCTTTCTGAAAAGTCATTTTCATCTGACATTTTCTCATTTAACCTTTCCATTAATAACTATAGTGCATCATGCCATTATAGTGTTATGTAGCTTCCGAGTCTTTGAAAAAAATTTGTTTTGTTTTATTGGTTTAAATAAAATTTAATATTTAAATTTTTAATTTAATTTAATAAAATATTAAATATTTAAATATTTAATATTTATCAGTTTAAATAAAATTTAATAAATAAAATTTAGTATTTTATTATGTTTTGAAAATTACTACTCTGTATATGATATACTGAAATTCTTCATAAAGTAGCACATATTTGCTAATTAGGCCAGATAACAAAGAAGTATTCTATTCTAAGAAATTATACAAGTCAAACACTCATTATCATCATTTATGCTCAAGGCTAAGTTACATAGGCTATTTTCTTTTGGCCTCTGGCTCAAAGTTAATTTTACTTAAATGTTGAGCTGATCCGGTTCTTTAAAAATCTTTTTTTTTTTTAATTTAAGTAGAGTTGATTAACAATGTTATATTAGCTTCAGGTGCACAACATAGTGATTCAATATTTAAAATCTTTTTTTAACCTATTTGCAGTAGAAAATCTCTATTGAAAAAATTTTAAAACTCCACTGAAGAGTACAAGGAATTGGAATCAACCTAAAGATATATCTGTTCAATGCGAAGAGTCAATACCTTAAAATACATCAAGTCTCTCTACTTCTATCAGAAAATAAAGCATGATAAAATGATTATAACAAAAACAGTTTGATTCAAGCACTTAGCAGAAAGATTAATGTAAAAAAGTAGAATATAGAAATAGAGCAAAATAATTCAAGGATTGAGTAAACAACAGGAGTAACATTTTATATCAGTAGTAAGGATATGGATTATTTAATAAATTATATTAGAACAACAAATAAAAATAAGGGGAAAAAATAAAATGAATTTCTTTTTTACTACTTACAACAAAAATAGATTTAAGATGTATTAAAGATTTTACTCTAACAAAAAATTAAAGCAAATACACAGGAAAGCTCAAGTTGCCTTTTTAGAAAGTATCATCTTGAATAGGAATAGTTTTTCTAATTAAGATGCAAAACCCAAAGTCATAAAACATGGATATTCAATCTTGGCTGCACGTTCAGTCAGTTCAGTCCGTTCAGTCACTCAGTCGTGTCCGACTCTGCGACCCCATGGACTGCAGCACGCCAGGCCTCCCTGTCCATCACCAACTCCCAGAGTTTACTAAAACTCATGTCCATTGAGTTGGTGATGCCATCCAACCATTTCATCCTCTGTTGTCCCCTGCTCGTCTCGCCTTCAATCTTTCCCAGCATCAGGGTCTTTTCAAATGAGTCAGTCCTTTGCATCAGGTGGCCAAAGTATTGGAGTTTCAGCTTCAACATCAGTCCTTCCAATGAATATTCGGACTGATTTTCTTTAGGATGGACTGGTTGGATTTCCTTGCAGTCCAAGGGACTCTCAAGGGTCTTCTCCAATACCACAGTTCAAAAGCATCAACTCTTTGGTGCTCAGCTTTCTTTATGGTCCAACTCGCATACCCACACATAACTACTGGAAAAACCACAGCCTTGACTAGATGGACCTTCGTTGGCAAAGTAATGTCTCTGCTTTTTAATAAGCCTTCTAGGCTGGTCATAACTTTTCTTCCAAGGAGTAAGTATCTTTTAATTTAACGGCTGCAGTCACCATCTGCACTGATTTTGGAGCCCCCCAAAATAAAGTCTGTCACTGTTTCCACTGTTTCCCCATCTATTTGCCATGAAGAGATGGGACCAGATGCCATGATCATAGTTTTATGAATGCTGAGCTTTAAGCCAACTTTATCACTCTCCTCTTTCACTTTCATCAAGAGGCTCTTCAGTTCCTCTTCACCTTCTGCCATAATGGTGGTGTCATCTACATATCTGAGGTTACTGATATTTTTCCTGGCAATCTTGATTCCAGCTTGTGCATCATCCAGCCCAGCGTTTCTCATGATGTCCTCTGCATATAAGTTAAATAAGCAGGGTGACAATATACAGCCTTGACATACTCCTTTCTCTATTTGGAACCAGTCTGTTGTTCCATGTCCAGTTCTAACTGTTGCTTCCTGACCTGCATACAGATTTCTCAAGAGGCAGGTCAGGTGGTCTGACATTCCCATCTCTTGAAGAATTTTCCATAGTTTGTGGTGATCCACACAGTCAAAAGTTTTGGCATAGTCAATAAAAGCAGAAATAGATGTTTTTCTGGAACTCTCTTGCTTTTTTGATGAGCCAACGGATGTTGGCAATTTGATCTCTGGTTCCTCTGCCTTTTCTAAATCCAGCTTGAATATCTGGAAGTTCACGGTTCATGTACTGTTGAAGCCTGGCTTGGAGAATTTTGAGCATTATTTTACTAGCATGTGAGATGAGTGCAATTGTGCAGTAGTTTGAGCATTCTTTGGCATTGCCTTTCTTTGGCACTGGAATGAAAACTGACCTTTTCCAGTCCTGTGGCCACTGCTGAGTTTTCCAAATTTGCTGGCATATTGAGTGCAGCATTTCACAGCATCATCTTTTAGGATTTGAAATAGCTCAACTGGAATTCCATCACCTCCACTAGCCTTGTTCCTAGTGATGCTTTCTAAGGCCCACTTGACTTCACATTCCAGGATGTCTGTCTCTAGGTGAGTGATCACACCATTGTGATTATCTGGGTTGTGAAGATCTTTTTTGTACAGTTCTTCTGTGTATTCTTGCCACCTCTTCTTAACATCTTCTGCTTGTGTTAGATCCATACCATTTCTGTCCTTTATTGAGCCCATCTTTGCATGAAATGTTCCCTTGGTATCTCTAATTTTCTTGACGAGATCTCTAGTCTTTCCCATTCTATTGTTTTCCTCTACTTCTTTCATTGATCACTGAGAAAGTCTTTTTTCTCTCTCCTTGCTATTCTTTGGAATTCTGCATTCAAATGGGTATATCTTTTCTTTTCTCCTTTGCTTTTCGCTTCTCTTCTTTTCACAACTATTTGTAAGGCCTCCTCAGACAGCCATTTTGCCTTTTTGCATTTCTTTTTCTTGGGGATGGTCTTGATCCCTGTCCTCTGTACAATGTCATGAACCTCCGTCCATAGTTCTTCAGGCACTCTGTCTGTCAGATCTAATCCCTTGAATCTATTTGTCACTTTCACTGTAAATCATAAGGGAATTGCTTGAAGTCATACCTGAATGGTCTAGTGGTCTTCCCTACTTTCTTCAATTTAAGTCTGAATTTGGCAATAAGGAGTTCATGATCTGAGCCACATTCAGCTCCTGGTCTTGCTTTTGCTGACTGTATAGAGCTTCTGATTTCTGTGTTGACCATCTGGTTATGTCCATGTGTAGAGTCTTCTCTTGTGCTGTTGCAAAAGGGTGTTTGCTATGACCAGTGTGTTCTCTTGGCAAAACTCTATTAGCCTTTGCCCTGCTTCATTCTGTACTGCAAGGCCAAATTTGCCTGTTACCCCAGGTGTTTCTTGAGTTCCTACATTTGAATTGCAGTCCCCTATAATGTAAAGGACATACTTTTTGGGTATTAGTTTTAGAATGTCTTGGAGGTCTTCATAGAACCACTCAACTTTAGCTTCTTCAGCATTACTGGTCGGGGCATAGACTTGGATTACCGTGATATTGGATGGTTTGCCTTGGAAGTGAACAGAGAACATTCTGCCATTTTTGAGATTGCATCCAAGTACTGCATTTTGGGCTCTTTTGTTGACTATGATGGCTACTCCATTTCTTCTAAGGGATTCTTGCCCACAGTAGTAGATATAATGGTCATCTGAGTTAAATTCACACATTCTAGTCCATTTTAGTTCACTGATTCCTAGAATGTCGATGTTCACTCTTGCCATCTCCTGTTTGACCACTTCTAATTTGCCTTGATTCATGGAGGTAACATTCCAGGTTCCTATGCAATATTGCTCTTTACAGCATGGGACTTTGCATCTATCACAAGTCACATCCACAACTGGGTGTTGTTTTTGCTTTGGCTCTGTCTCTTCATTCTTTGTGGAGTTATTTCTCCACTGATCTCCAGTAGCATATTGGGCACCTACCGACCTGGGGAGTTCCTCTTTCAGTGTCCTATCTTTTTGCCTTTTCATACTGTTCATGGGGTTCTCAAGGCAAGAATACTGAAGTGGTTTGCCATTCTCTTCTCCAGTGGACCACAGGCTGCACATTCGAATCACCTAAATAACTTGTAAAAAGTTTCAATCCTTAGACTCCACCTTGGATAAAATGAATCAGAATTTCTGAGGATGGAGTCTAAGTTTCTGTTTTTGCTTTGTTTTGGTTTTTTTGGATGTTCTCTGGCTGATTTTAATACACAGTTAGGCTTGAGAACAATTGCCATAAAATAAAACTCTCAGATTATCTTGCATATTACTCTGGAAACTATCTCAGATATTCTTTGCCAAGAGGGGCCCAACTGCCATTTTTACTTTGCAGCTGCCACACTGCACCCTTCTCTCTCAGGGGCTTGCTGCTTTCTTGGCCCTCATCCAGAAACAAAAGGACAGATTCTTTCCACTGTCAGAATGCTGAAAATCTTTAAAGGTTCCATCAGTAGGGATGGTGGCAGGAAAGAGGAAGGCATGCTTAAATTGGGTAATTTGAGAAGAATTTAATAAGCAGATTCTATACAGATGGATTCATTCATATCTTGATTGTGATGGTGATTACACATGATAAAATTTTATTAGCCTATACACAAACAAATGCGTGAACGTGAAAACTGACAAAATCTGAATAAGGTCTACAGTCTAGTCAATAGTATTATACCAGTGTAAATTTCCTTATTTTGATACCCATACATATGTAAGGTGTTATCATCAGGGGAAACTGGGTGAAGGTATGTAGAACCTCTATGTACTATTTTTGACAAGTTCTTGTGAGTAATGATTTCAAAATAAAAAGTTAAAAAAAGAGACTATATACGAAGATGTCAATAAGGAGCAGGAAAATCACACAAGGGATGCTATAACAAGCCAGAACTCAACAGCTGGTCCCAATTTCCCTTTTCTAGGCCTGAAGTATTAATAACTAGAGGAGTTATGAGAAGAGAGGAGAGAGCACAAGCACAAACTGAATGGAAAGGGCTAACTGACAAGTACTATGACCTTGAGACAAGGGATGCCAGGTGGGCCACGACATGGAGTTCACTGAAACTGGGACCTGGCTCACTGTCTGAGATGGACTGAAATTAGTTTGGAGACCTGAGGGGAACTGTAAAGTTTGGAGCAGCCACTGGAATGGAATTGAGGAGGTACGGGAAGAGTTTATAGGGAGTCAACCAGGGAAAAGAAAATAATTACAAAATACGTTCATTATAACATTTTAAGCTGTAATTAATCCTATAACTATTATATGACATCAAGGATCTCAGAGAAACAGAACTAATAGGAGATATATATATATATATATATGATTATATGATTTATGGAGGTTGAGAAATCTCAAGATCTACAGTCAGAGAACCGGACACCAGGAGAGCCAAAGTGTAGCTTCAGTATGAGTCCAAAGGCCTGAGGATCAGGAAAGTTGATGATGTAAGTTCCAGTTGGAAAGCTTAGAGACTCAAGACTCCAAAAGAGCCAATGTTTCAATGCAAGTCTGGAGTCTGGAAAGACCACTCAGCTAAAAATACTCAGGCAGGAAGAATTCCCCCTTACTTATGGGAAAGTCAGCCTCTTTATTCTCTCTAGACCTTCAACTGATTGGATGAGGCCCACCCATATTAGGGAATACAATCTGCTTTAGTCAGTCTACCAATTTAAATGTTAATCTCATCCAGAAATACCATCACAAACACATTCAGAATAATGTTTACCCAAATATCTGGGAACCCAGCAACCCAGTCCAATTGACACATACGGTTAATCATAATTATGGACATAGAACTTTTTCTTAGTAAGGAGTAACTCATCAGAATAGATAGCTGAATGCTCCATTACTTTGTTTCACTCATAGTGAGATCCTATGAATAATAAAACCCTTGGCTATTGTCACTGGAAGAGTCAGATGATACTTCAAGATAAAGTATTTTTTTCTTTCCTTTATGCTGGCTATCTTTTCCCTAAGAGCTGGAAATTAATTGATTTCAAATATGTTTTGACTTGAGTAACAACTTGGAAATGTACTCACTGGTCTAAGAAGCTCTCTGTTTTAGGTCGGCCTCAGCAGGATTGAACTCATATGTGCACATAAGGTTTCATCACTGATCAACCTGGTATGAACCACACAGGGCTTTTAATCCAAAAAATGGTGACTCAGAGAGGTAACATTCTAGGTACTTATATTGTCTGTGGTTTTGCAAACCCAATATTACTTATTCTTTTTATAAGAATGGGTAGCTGACCTTGTGCGTGCTACAAACTATAGCCAAGATATAACTTTTAATATTAATGTCATTTTCACACTCAAGAGGCTATTGGCTTCCTCCTGGGTTGTTCATAAGCAGAGAAGCTGGGTTGAAAACATACACTTAGGATATTGCTCTTTGGTATTAAAAAAAGCTGGGTATATGCTGTATGCCAGGAAAATACTTCTTGTCATGTATTTGTTCATTGTCAACTCATATTTATTGAGTACCTAATATGTGCCTGGAACCATGGCATTTTAGGGGAGCAAAATTTACCACCCCTAAAAGTTTCTTTGGCATGCATATTATTTTGAGCTGAAAAAAATCAAGGCCCAAATACTCAGGAAGACCCTTGACTTTCCCCCTCGCTGCTCGAAGAATGTAGATGATGCACCTGATCCAGGAAGGGGCCTGTCACCACATATAACAAAGGTATGAACTAGGCATGTAGACAGGGAGGAACCTAGCAAAGTCTGCTTGTTGAAATTCCTCTTTGGGTCCTGCTGTCTCTGGCCCAGCAAACATTAGCCTACCAAACATTTGCTGTTGCATCTCCATGTCATTTACCTTCCTTCCCTATCATGTCCCCAACCTCTAACCCCAACATCCTTTTGTGTCTTCTGTTGAAGATGGTATTTAAGGTGAGGTTTCAGTCTTTTTGGTGAGTGACTCAGTTTTCCTGGGTCTCTCCCATATATATGTGTTATTACACTTTTGTGTGATTTTCTCCTGTTATGTGTCTCATGTCAAGTTAATTCTTAGACCAGTCAGAAGGACCTGGAAGGATGGAGAAAACTTCTTCCTCCCTGACAGCATGCTGTTATCTGATGATCAGGAAGCTAGACTGTGTAGGACCTCCCTGTTCCCATGGGTATTCAGAGTGAGATAAGAAGCCATATTCAATCATTTAAAAACAATAACAACAAACTTTTATTTTAAAAGCAAAATACAGTGATTAAACTATTTTTAAGATAGATACTTAGAGCAAGTTTTAAATCACCTGAAGAAACTTAACAGTAGTTTATATCTGTGTCCCTCTAGTCAAAGTTATGGTTTTTCTGGTAGTCATGTATGGATGTGAGACTTGGACCATAAAGAAAGTTTAGTACCAAAGAATGGATGTTTTTGAACTGTGGTGTTGGAGAAGACTCTTGAGAGTCACTTGGACTGCAAGGAGATCCAACCAGTCCATCTTAAAGGAAATCAGTCCGGAATATTCACTGGAAGGATTGATGCTGAAGCTGAAGCTCCAATACTTTGGCCACGTGATGAGAAGAACTGACTCATTGGAAAAGACCCTGATGCTGGGAAAGACTGAAGGCAGGAGGAGAAGGGGACGACCGAGGACAAGATGGTTGGATGGCATCACCGACTTGATGGACATGAGTTTGAGGAAGCTCTGGCAGTTGGTGATGGACAAGGAAGCCTGGTGTGCTGCAGTCCATAGGGTCACAAAGAGTCAGACATGACTGAGTGACAGAACTGACTGATATCTGTGTCCAATACATCCCACGGTGACTCTTAATGAGTCACACCCTTGTAATAAGTGACCACCCACTCCATCCCCAACCACTGAGTGTGAGTGGGAACTGTCGCTTGCTTCTAACCAACTGAATATGACAACTGTGCTGGGCTATCACTCTCATGTCCAGGTAAGAAAACCCAAGTGAGATGGTAGGTGTTGTGAGAGGGCATCAGAGGGCAGACACACTGAAACCATAATCACAGAACAACTAGCCAGTCTGATCACACGGACCACAGCCTTGTCTAGCTCAATAAAACTAAGCCATGCCCATGGGGCAACCCAAGATGGGCGGGTCATGGTGGAGAGGTCTGACAGAATGTGGTCCACTGGAGAAGGGAATGGCAAACCACTTCAGTACTCTTGCCTTGAGAACCCCATGAACAGTATGAAAAGGCAAAATGATAGGATACTGAAAGAGATACTCCCTAGGTCAGTAGGTGCCCAATATGCTACTGGAGATCAGTGAAGAAATAACTCCAGAAAGAATGAAAGAATGGAGCCAAAGCAAAAACAATACCCAGTAGTGGGTGTGACTGGTGATAGAAGCAAGGTCCGATGCTGTAAAGAGCAATATTGCATAGGAACCTGGAATGTTACCTCCATGAATCAAGGCAAATTTGAAGTGGTCAAACAGGAGATAGCAAGAGTAAACGTCAACATTCTAGGAATCAGCGAACTAAAATGGACTGGAATGGGTGAATTTAACTCAGATGACCATTATATCTACTACTGTGGGCAGGAATCCCTTAGAAGAAATGAAGTAGCCATCATGGTCAACAGAAGAGTCCAAAATGCAGTACTTGGATGTAATCTCAAAAACGACAGAATGATCTCTGTTCATTTCCGAGGCAAACCATTCAATATCACAGTGATCCAAGCCTATGCCCCAACCAGTAATACTGAAGAAGCTGAAGTTGAACAGTTCTATGAAGACCTACAAGACTTTTTAGAAGTAACACCCCAAAAAGATATCCTTTTCATTATAGGGGACTGGAATTCAAAAGTAGGAAGTCAAGAAACACCTGGAGTAACAGGCAAATTTGGCCTTGGAATACGGAATGAAGCAGGGCAAAGGCTAAGAGTTTTACCAGGAGAATGCACTGGTCATAGCAAACACCCTCTTCCAACAACACAAGAGAAGACTCTACACATGGACATAACCAGATG
Source organism: Bubalus bubalis (assembly GCF_019923935.1). Lineage (NCBI taxonomy): Eukaryota > Metazoa > Chordata > Mammalia > Artiodactyla > Bovidae > Bubalus > Bubalus bubalis. Next base: position 10,035,362 of record NC_059181.1, on the reverse strand, counting down.
GTGAACATCGAAATCAGATTGATCATATTCTTTGCAGCCAAAGATGGAGAAGCTCTATACAGTCAGCAGAAGCAAGACCAGGAGCTGACTGTGGCTCAGATCATGAACTCCTTATTGCCAAATTCAGACTTAATTGAAGAAAGAAAGGAAGACCACTATACCATTCACGTATGACCTAAATCAAACCCCTTATGATTATACAGTGGAAATGAGAAATAGATTTAAGGGACTAGATCTAACAGAGTGCCTGATGAACTATGGATGGAGGTTCGTGACATTGTACAGGAGACAGGTATCAAGACCATCACCATGGAAAAGAAATGCAAAAAAGCAAAATGGCTGTCTAAGGAGGCCTTACAAATAGCTGTGAAAAGAAGAGAAGCAAAAAAGGAAAGGAGAAAAGGAAAGATATTCCCATTTGAATGCAGAGTTCCAGAGAATAGCAAGGAAAGATAAGAAAGCCTTCCTCAGCGATCAACGCAAAGAAATAGAGAAAAACAACAGAATGGGAAAGACTAGAGATCTCTTCCGGAGAAGGCAATGGCAACCCACTCCAGTACAGAGGAGCCTGGTAGGCTGCAGTCCATGGGGTTGCTAGGAGTTGGACATGACTGAGCGACTTCACTTTCACTTTTCACTTTCACGCATTGGAGAAGGAAATGGCAACCCACTCCAGTATTCTTGCCTGGAGAATCCCAGGGATGGGGGAGCCTTGTGGGCTGCCATCTCTGGGGTCTCAGAGTCCTAAATGACTGAAGTGACTTAGCAGCAGCAGCAGGAGCAGAGATCTCTTCAAGAAAATCAGAGATACCAAAGGAACATTTCATGCAAAGATGGGCTCAATAAAGGACAGAAATGGTATGGACCTAACAGAAGCAGACGATATTAAGAAGAGGTGGCAAGAATACACAAAAGAACTGTACAAAAAAGATCTTCACGACCCGGATAATCATGATGATGTGATCACTCACCTAGAGCCAGACATCCTGGAATGTGAAGTCAAGTGGGCCTTAGAAAGCATCACTACGAACAAAGCTAGCGGAGGTGATGGAATTCCAGTTGAGCTATTTCAAATCCTGAAAGATGATGCTGTGAAGTGCTGCACTCAATATGCCAGCAAATTTGGAAAACTCAGCAGTGGCACAGGACTGGAAAAGGTCAGCTTTCATTCCAATCCCAAAGAAAGGCAATGCCAAAGAATGCTCAAACTACCTCACCATTGCACTCATCCCACATGCTAGTAAAGTAGTGCTCAAAATTCTCCAAGCCAGGCTTCAGCAATACGTGAACCGTGAACTTCCAGACATTCAAGCTGGTTTTAGAAAAGGCAGAGGAACCAGAGATCAAATTGCCAATATCCGCTGGATCATCAAAAAAGCAAGATAGTTCCAGGAAAACATCTATTTCTGCTTTATTGACTATGCCAAAGCCTTTGACTGTGTAGATCACAATAAACTGTGGAAAATTCTTCAAGAGATGGGAATGTCAGACCACCTGACCTGCCTTTTGAGAAACTTGTATGCAGGTCAGGAAGCAAGAGTTAGAACTGGACATGGAACAACAGACTGGTTCCAAATAGGGAAAGGAGTACATCAAGGCTGTATATTGTCACCCTGCTTATTTAACTTATATACAGAGTACATCATGAGAAACACTGGGCTGGAGGAAGCAGAAGCTGGAATCAAGATTGCCGGGAGAAATATCAGTAACCTCAGATATGCAGATGACACCGCCCTTATGGCAGAAAGTGAAGAGGAACTAAAAAGCTTCTTGATGAAAGTGAAAGAGGAGAGTGAAAAAGTTGGCTTAAAGCTCAACATTCAGAAAATGAAGATCATGGCATCTTGTCCCATCACTTCATGGGAAATAGATAGAGAAACAGTGGAAACAGTGTCAGACTTTATTTTGGGGGGCTCCAAAATCACCAAAGATGGTGATTGTACCATAAAATTTAAAGACACTTATTCCTTGGAAGGAAAGTTATGACCAACCTAGATAGCATATTAAAAAGCAGAGATATTACTTTGCCAACCAAGTTCCATCTAGTCAAGGCTATGGTTTTTCCCGTGGTCATGTATGGATGTGAGAGTTGGACTGTGAAGAAAGCTGAGCGCTGAAGTATTGATGCTTTTGAACTGTGGTGCTGGAGAAGACTCTTGCGAGTCCCTTGGACTGCAAGGAGATCCAACCAGTCCATCCTAAAGGAGACCAGTCCTGGGTGTTCATTGGAAGGACTGTTCTGAGGCTGAAACTCCAATACTTTGGCCACCTCATGCGAAGAGTTGACTCATTGGGAAAGACTCTGATGCTGGGAGGGATTGGGAGCAGGAAGAGAAGGGGATGACAGAGGATGAGATGGCTGGATGGCATCACCGACTCAATGCACATGAGTTTGAGTTAACTCTGGGAGTTGGTGATGGACAGGGAGACCTGGCATGCTGCCATTCATGGGGTTGCAAAGAGTTGGACGCGACTGAGCAACTGAACTGAACTGATCACTCTCATGACTACTTCATGTTACATAAGATTCTATCTAAGAAGACTGGAGACAGACTCTCCCGCTGGCCTTGAAGAAGCAGTCATGTTGTAAACTACCTATGGAGAGGACCACAGGGCAGGGAACTGTGGTTAGCATCTAGGAGCTGAAGAGCCTCTAGCCAACAGCCAACAGGAAGCTGAGGGCTTCAGCACTACAACCACAATACCAGAATTCTGCCAACAACATGTGAGTATGGAAGAGGACTCCAAACTCCAGATGAGACTGCAGTGCCAGCTGATGCTTTGATTACTGCCTTGTGAGACTCTTAGCAAAGGACCCAGCTAAGTAAAACCTGGACTACTGACCCAAAGAAATTGTGAGTTAATAAATGTGGGTTAAGTCACTATGTCTGTGATGCAGCAATATAAAAATCATACAGAACTAACTTTGGGTTTTTTCTTTAGCTTAAGTAAAACCTTTATATTTCTTTTTTAACTTTCCTAGAGCCAATTCTCTCTTGGGGCTTATTAATGAACTCATGGACATTGGCCAATTCAGCATCAAAAACCCTCTTGGCTTCTCATAAGCCCATGTTTCCTGGTGAATATTCCTACTGCCACAGAAATGTTGTCATCAGGGACATTGATGAGGGAAGTGGGAGACATGATGTCAGTATTATTCTATGAGAAAGTTCTTTTTTTCTTTCCTACCTTCATGGTCTCTGTTTTTATGGCTCTCTTGGTTTTTTTAGAGGAAATAATGTCTGAAATCATCTTTGTTGATGCTAAGTAAATAGGCCTGTGCTATTTATTTTCATAGAAGACTGGAGTTTATCTAACACATTGTTTGACATAGAACAGACACATAATAGCCCTGGTGTGAAGCACAGAGTTTTCTAAGAGGTAAAACTCTGAGATAAATCAGATTGCTCATAAATTGTGTGCTGCAATGACAATCCAGCTGAAGGGAAAAATTGCAGAGTATCAAAATTACAGTAATGGGAGGGAGCATGAAGGGATGTAGTGGTCACTGCTGCTGCCCTGCCCAGATCCTCAGCGCTGGCTGGGACATCATCCTCCAGCAGTTGTGATTACCAGCTGCTAACAGATCATACCTACTCCCCTTCTAGAATGGTTTTGATCAAAAGAATGCTGACTTATGCAGGAAATCACACACACACACACACACACACACACAGCTGATAGCCAAGGACTGTCTGTTGACTGACAAGGATATTTTAAAAAGCCAACTCTCTTGTTTCCATATGGGACCACACAATGGTACTATTCCTGATGCAGAGCTCGTCAATGGATCTGGCTGAAGCTGGCCCTCACTTAGCTTTTTCCTGCTTTCCAAAGTCACCTTCTCCTAAGAGCACCCCCTCAGGAAGTCACTTGCAGAAGAATCACTATCTCAGGTTCTGTTTCCAGGGAACTTAATGTAAGACAGAGGAGTTTCTTAGACGCCGATAATGTTCTTTTTTCCCTCATTTAACGGCTTTATTGAAATGTAATTTACACACCATACAATTCACACATAAGTGTATAATTCAGTGCTGTCTGGTTTTTTTTAAAGCATACTCATGGGTTGTGCAACCATTACCGCAATTTCACTTACAATATTTTTTTCCCCACTAAAAAAGATTTGGTGCCTATTAGCTGTCTTTCCTTCTCCCAGCACTATGCAAGGCAAAAGACAACTGGTGATAAACTAAACAGACACAGCTTGCAGTGTAGTGATATTAAATGACAAACTGAACATTGAGAGCATTATTTGTAACTGTGGTGAAGGTTGGGAGGAAAATGTATAGGACAATTTGAGAAAGTGGAACAAACAGTCCCAAGTTAGATCTGGGAGTCAGGGAGAGCCTCTGTAAGATTAACATTTAACCTATGTCAAGGAAGAGAGAGTTAGGCCAGCAGAAATTTGGGGATTTTCCAGAAGAAAGAAAGAGCATGTAAGAAGTCCTTGACGCAAGAAAAGTCTAGAATCACCAACCTTTTCGCCAGGGACAGTTTTCGTGGAAGATAACTTTTCCACGGGCCAGGGGTGGGGAGGGGGAATGGTTTTAGGATAATTCAAGCATATTTACATTTATTATGTACTTTATTTCATTATTATTACCTCAGCTCTATCTCAGATCAGCAGGCATTAGATCCTAGAGGTTGAGGACCCCCTGGTCTAGAACATCAGACGAACCAAAAGATTTATATGTCTAGAACTGCATTGTTTGGTATGATAGCCACTAGTCACATGTGGCTACTAGACACTCAAAATGTGGATACAAGAAAAAAAATGGAAAGAATGCTCTATTGATATTGATAAATTTGAGTTACTTTTTTATTTACACAATACTCCTTTGAATGAAATGCTAATATACTGACTTGATACTAGAGTTAGTGAATTTGCTTGACTAGAACAGATGTAGTTTTTTTTTTTTTTTATTTCCTCTCTAAATAGAGGTTTTTTTTTTTTTTTTTTTTTTTTTTTTTTTTTAATTTTATTTTATTTTTAAACTTAACATAACTGTATTAGATTTGCCAGATGTAGTTTTGAGACTGATACTGTTGCAGGAAGGAGGACCCCTTCCAGGGCCCGAAACTGGGCTCTTGTCTAACACTCGGAAATGAATTGTCCGAGGAGACACTTGTGCTGACAAAGCAAGAGATTTTATTGGGAAAGGGCACCCGGGTGGAGAGCAGTAGGGTAAGGGAACCCAGGAGAACTGCTCTGTCACATGGCTTGCAGTCTCGGGATTTATGGTGATGGGATTAGTTTCTGGGTTGTCTTTAGCCAATCATTCTGACTCAGAGTCCTTCCTGGTGGTGCACACCTTGTTCAGCCAAGATGGATGCCAGAGAGAAGGATTCTGGGAGGTGGTGGGACAGGCAGTGCCTCCTTTTGACCTTTCCCGAACTGTTCTGGTTGGTGGAGGCTTATTAGTTCCCCGTTCCTTACCAGGACCTCCTGTCGTAAAACAACTCATGCAAACGGTCACTGCGGTGCCTGGCCAGAGTGGGTAGTTTCAATCAGCATGCTTCCCCTAACAGTACACTTTTTCTCTGAAGTCAAATTAATTCTCCTAAAACAGATAAACCAGTTTCGTCAATATGATTGTTGATATTAAAGGGAAATTAATTTTTGTTACTTCATTCAGTTACCGGGAACTTTCAAGTATTCCTAGAACAACATAGATATGTGAAACTTCTTTTTCAACAGTAACTTTTAGAAATGGTAAATACTGAAGGGATGAATAGCCCAGCAAAGTGGTGTGAAAATTACTTTAAACTTAAAACATCTGGGCAATAAGAAATCACAGAAAATGTTATTTAAACTTAAGCAGAGCCTCCCAAAATATAGCTGACATTAATCGCCCCCACCTCCAAGAGAATTTCCTGATTGGGAAAAGACTGACCCTTAGTACCAGGAAGTGTGAATTCAGCTGTCAGTTAGCATCAAAAAGTCCAATAGCCCATTCCATACTTTCCCACTAAAGCCCGAAACAACCACCCCCTTTTGTTAAATTGATTTACAAATCTTTATCTCTGGCTCTTCACCTTGAATTACTAATTACTGAGCAACCCCCACTCCCAACTAAGCACATGCAACTAAAATTTCTCTCTTCTCCTGTTAATCTGTTTATTTGTAGATCCCCAATCAATGGACCCAAGTTAGAAGAGGAAAAACCATTTCTTCCCAAGAGTTTTCCAACTGAGGATGGGCTGGTTGAGAGACTGCAGCTGAGATTCCATGACTGCTGAACAAGCTGGTTAAGGAAAACTTTTTTTAAAAACAAATCAAACTCCTTTGCTCAGGTCTGGTCAAGTGGGTGCAGCAAGGGCCTCTTCCTTGTCTTTTCTAGAAGAGATTTTTTTTCCCCCCAAAGTTTACAAAAGAAAATTTGGGTTTTGAACTAGTTCTCTGAATATTGTGACTCTTTATGGAGAGCTGCAGTGTCCTATCTTTGGTAAAATCTGTCTGACTTTGGAATTAAGTCAGGCTTGGAGAAAAGGAAGAATGGGGTAGCAGCGGGTATGCTCTCTTTATGACTCAGGGCATGTGTGGACATTAGTTTGCCTCTGTGAAAAGCACTGTACCTCACCACCGAGGCCTTCGAATCCTCAAACACTTGTTACCACAGTGCACCTCATGGATCTAGTCCAGTTGTATTCAAACTTTTGTTTAATACTAAGCCCCAGTAGAACAGCACTGCTCTGGTTGGGTCTGCAGTAGGAACGCAGAGCACCAACCACTTACCCTACCCCTTCCAGCAGAAGCCTTTGGGAAGGTCTTCAGAGCCCAATTTGGAAACCACTACAGTATACTGAATATTTTACACTTACCATGGCCACGATCTATAGCAGTGACCTGTACAAAATTACTGTGGATGACCACAGGTAGGTAAAAGATAAGCTCTAAAATACTTAGAGGGAAAACGCAGGTGAAGAATACGGATAGTTAAGTAGTAATATCAAGGATGCTGGATCCCAGCTAACCTCCATCTGAGCTGACTCCACATCTTTAACAGCTTCTACTGAACATATCTAGTACAGCAAAATTTACAAACATCTAAACTGTCTAACAACAGGGATTTAAAAATATCCTTTCTACATCTGCATATTAACTGTATATTATTTTTAAAACTTACAATAGAAGGTTAAGTGAAAGGTCAGATGTGCAAATTTCATGTGCATTCTGAAGGACTCTGTAAAATACGCCTGTGTAAATACGAACACAGACAAAAAGAAAATTCCCAAAGTGAACTAGATTGTTCTGTTATTACGGTGATTTGTGATCAGTTATTTTTTACTTTTAATAACATTCCCCTTAATATCAGTTTATAATTTTAAAAAAGATTAAAAATTTATTTCCTGAAAGATAAGCTGTAAAAATAAGAAGATAAAAATTTTAAAAAATATTCCAGGAGAGTGAAAATGTTTTCTGAAGTGTCAAGGAGAGGAAAAGGTCCTTTCCCTCAACATACCATCAGCATCATTAAGATGGAAAATCAAAAGTTGTTTCCAGGAACAACTGCTGGAGCCATGGGGATCCCAGTTGGAAATTTCATAACTGCTTTCTTGAGCCATTATACAGAGGAATTATGAGCATAAAAGATGACTTAGGATGTGATGTGTTCTACATGTTTCAGAATACCCATAAAGTTAGTTTCTTAATTTACTACAGTTTGTATGAGAATTCTCCATACTCAAATATGCATGTTATTTTCTAACAGATTTTTTTTTTAAAACTTCATGTTGAAATATTCTTAATTGGCTTGCTGATTCTCCTGAGTGTCTCCTTTTAGGATTCTATATATTACTTGCTGGGAATCTAGCCAATGTTTAAGAAATTTTAATCTTTTTTTGGCTAATGTGATAGAGGAAAAATAATTTTCCCTCCACTCTTCAAGGTTCTTGGCTGAGACCTCCCTATGATAAAAAGACAGAACAACAGGAGAAAAACAAACAAGTTTAATAACACGTACACTTACTATAGTGAAGGACAGGGAAGCCTGGCATGCTGCAGTCCATGAGGTCGCAGAGTTAGACACCACAGAGTGACTGGACCACAACAAAATTTCTATTATATACAGGGGAAAGACCCAGGATAACTAATCCCAGAAATGTCCCTGTCCCAAGCTGCCACCTTAAGTAACATCTCCAATTAAAGACGAAAGAAGATGTTGGGGGCGGGGAGGCCAGATGTGAGAGAGACCAGGAAAAGCACAGTAAACAGTGGTAAGGTTGTTATGCAGATTTAAGTCCTTGCCTTCTCCATTGTTAAGAGTTTCTAGAGATTTAGAATCCTCTTTCTCTTCCTGGTACTGGGAGGGAGACATTCTTACAAATGGAGATTTCCCTTATAAATGGACTTGTCTTTTACAAAAGCGTCACTTCTACTCAGTTTTCACAGCTTCTTGACTACTGCTGTTTCCCCAAAATGACCAGCTTAAAATTATCATATGTCAAAGGGGCATTTTAGGGGTGGTACATTTTGCTCCCCTTCACTAATAAGCAATATACTTGAACTTGAGAGGAAGCTTTAGGAAACTAGGTGACTCAGTAGGTTTCCAAAGACTTAATACTCACAACCCCCGGATGGGCATTGTTCTGCTTAATTTAGGAAGAGGTAGTAGAGACTCTTGGGGGAGATTTGAAAAATCCAAAAGAACTGATGTCAGTTCAGTTCAGTTCAGTTGCTCAGTCGTGTCTGACTCTTTGCGACCCCATGGATTGCAGTACCCCAGGCCTCCCTGACCATCACCAAGTCCCAGAGTTTACTCAAATTCATGTCCATCAAGTCAGTGATGCCATCCAGCCATCTCTTCCTCTGTTGTCCCCTTCTCCTCCCGCCTTCAATCTTTCCCAGCATCAGGGTCTTTTCAAATGAGTCAGCTCTTCCCATCAGGTGGCCAAAATATTGGAGTTTCAGCTTCAGCATCAGTCCTTCCAATGAATATTCAGGACTGATTTCCTTTAGGATGGACTGGTTGGATCTCCTTGCTGTCCAAGGGACTCTCAAGAGTCTTCTCCAACACCACAGTTCAAAAGCATCAATTCTTTGGTGCTCAGCTTTCTTTATAGTCCAACTCTCACATCCATACATGACTACTGGAAAAACCATAGCCTTGATTAGACATACCTTTGTTGGCAAAATAATGCCTCTGCTTTTTAATATGCTGTCTAGGTTGGTCATAACTTTCCTTCCAAGGAGCAAGCATCTTTTAATTTCAAGGCTGCAGTAACCATCTGCAGTGATTTTGGAGCCCTCCAAAATAAAGTCTGTCACTGTTTCCACTGTTTCCCCATCTACTTGCCATGAAGTGATGGGACCAGATGCCATGATCTTAATTTTCTGAATGTTGAGCTTTAAGCCAACTTTTTCACTCTCTTCTTTCACTTTCATCTAGAGTGACATCAAGAACTAATGTGACAATCTCAAATTACTAACACCCTCTGTTTTGAAAATGAAAAGCTATTTTTTTTCTAATCAGTGGATCAATGGATTAACATCTGAACTAATTTGTTGAAGAAAGGAACATTTGAAATCCATTCCGTTTCCACATAGCTCTCTCTGTAGCTAAGTTTTTCTGGTTTTCTTTTTTGTTTTTACCTCAGATAAAACTGAAAGACCAGTCTTTCAATCCTGCTGAATGTGTTTGAGATCTTTATTCCATTTTTACAACTCCTCTGAAGAAGCTTCTGAATTGGAAAAAATCTTCACAGTTAATAATCTCATATTCAAAAGGCTTGATTACTCCATCCCCAAGCAAAAAACATCATGTTTTACACGAAAGCATTTTACAGACAAGCTCACTTTCTAATTTCTTCCTCATTTTTTATCTCTCCATCTATCTGTCCATTTATATTCCCTGAGTCTAGAAATAAGGTCACCATTAGCATGGGTAGAGAGAAGTAAAGGGAGGAAGAGGAACAGAAGCTAGGCTAGGTTCTTGGGCAAAGAGACAATGGAAGAGAGTAGGTAAGTGAAATGGTCTCATGATATAATTTTAAGGATTACTTAATATTTTCCAGAAAACTGGAGAGAATTCCTGGGTGCTAATAAGAAGTTTTGGATTAGGCCAGTCAAGTCCTGCCCAATAAGATACTATGCCTTCCACTGTCAGATGTCTTCCTGCAGTGTGATGGCTAATGGACAGGAAGACGTTCCTTAGCTATTATGAGGCTAGTAGGCGATGTAAGTGTCGGTGTCAGGCTAGAGAAACATGCCCCCCAAAAGCAAGAGCTCAGGAACCAGGAATGATGAAATTATGAGGAACAGCTCCCATCAGGCAAATGAGAAGAGTCTGGAAGTTCAGAAAGAGAAGTAGAATGCCAGAATGGGTCCCCCTGTTTGGGTAGAATAGCTCAACTTGATGGATAAATAGAAAAACCAGAGAGGAACCTTGAAAGTCTACATAGATAACTGCACATTCTATTTGGGTTCACAAGGTGACATAAAAAAAGCATGGAATTTAAGGTATTAAGGGTATCAACAATATCAACAGATTCATATTCATGAATCATTCTAGGAACAAACCCCCTTTCTTGCCCCTAGCCCCAGCAATACCTTTTATTTCCTAGACACAGTGATGAGGTAATTTCATGAACATATGAGTAGCTATGTAACAGTGGCTGAACAAGCTAGGTTCCTGTTTGTGGCTCATAAAAATGTATTTGCTTCAGTTTCAGTTGTCTGAAGACAATATATGCATTCACACTGGGTATCAGACAAGACTCTTTTTGTTACAAAAAACTAAAATCCAACTAAAACTATCATAAAGAATGGGATTTACTAACTCACCTGGCTAAGAAGGTTCTTAGGACAGTTCACAGAACTGAATGAGGAGATACAGAGGGCAGCACCAAAGTGGGTTGTCAAGAGTCAAGGAAGGTAAAGTAAGGATTGGGAGTCACAAAGTTAAAGAACCAGGGATGATGAAATGAGAAGGAACGTGTCCCAGTAGGCAAATGAGAAGAGTCTGGAAGAAGTCCACAGTCAGGGACTAGAACAAGGAACTCAATGTCCTCTGGTTTTCCATTTCTCTCTCATCTCTGCTGATCTCTGCTTCTACTTGTGTACTGGCCTCATTCTCTCTTACTAGAAGCAATCTTGCTATATATGGTTAAGATACATACCTTTCAATAGTTCCTGGCATACATTCCAATACAAAATCCAAGAGAAAGAGTCATCCCCCATGCTCATACACTTTGAATCTAGAAAATTCTACAGAAAACTCTAATTGGCCTAGTTTGGGTCACATATCTATCCCATGGACCCTGTGTCAAATGCCCATTGCTGTGGCAAGGGAACAAGAACCTGTGATTAAAAAATTATCCCAGTAGAATACATGGACATGGAGTGGGGTGGGGTGGGGGATTCCTCAAAGGGAAAAGAATACTGATCCAGAGGGGAATGTGAAAGGATCATGGGCAAATGAGAACATTAGCCACCTGAATCCTTACACATCTTCCATCTTCCTTATTATCAAAGGATGATTGTTCATGAGGGCAAGCCACATTCAACTATTGTTAACAATGGTTTGAAACCATTTATCTAATGATGTCATTTATTTACAAACACAACCAAACTTCAATTTTTCAAAAAGGAAAGCTGAAGGTATTAGTAAAAATGTAATAAAACTTAGTATTTTCACATAGTTGTCAGAGCTGCAGTGATGGTGCAGAAGATAGAACTGCAAATTTTCAACACTGATTGAGACCTCTCTTTCAACCCCTCATATTATAGGAGAGAAAGCTTTGGCTCTGGGGAGTTCTGTGTCCAGATACTTCCCAAGGCTTATAAGGGAAAAGGCCAGGATCAGAACACAGATTTTCTGTCATCCAGCCTGGCTTTCTTTCCATTTGAGAGAACAGTATCTAAATACAAGTAGTAGTCCATTTTCCACTTTTAGAATGGAAGAATGTAGAATATTACCTTTTTCCATAAAGAATGTCTGCTTATCCATGGAGAATTTTATTCTATACCGAACATAACTCCTTCAGCATGACACTGATTTCACATTCCTTCAAAATTAAGTACACTACTGGAGTTCCTTTCAATCAACAAAATGTGCCTCATTAAAAATAAGAGAACTGAACTAAAAAAAAAAAAAATTACTGTCAGAAGACCAAAAAAAAAAAAAAAAAAAAGTTTTGAAAGAAGGAAGATGGCATGATAGATAGAACTTTAGGTGATTTTAAATTAGCTTGAATTATAAAATTTCCCCAAAAGCCCAATGCTTTATTTACATTTAAAGTTTCTCATGATTTCTTTCATAAGGCAAATACATAACAAATTTAAATCACACAACCAACTCTCCACATTGAAAAAGGAAAGTCTAATAAAACACTGCTTTTCTGTGACAAGGAAGAACAGAATATGGAAAGCAAAATATTTGTTTTCTGAAAACTTGACTGAGTCATCTTAGGTCTATTCATTTTATGTAATTTTTCAGATGAGGCAAATTTTAAAAGGGATTTAAAAATATTTCAGACATTATTTCTGATATAGTGGAGATAGTCTGAAGCTAATAATGGCCCAATTTATACTCACATCAATCACAAGGCCTTTTTAATAAAACTCAATGCATATTCTTTTGAGTTTCCTCTATGTGAGTTCTGTTAAAGGATAAAAAGATAAGGGAACCACTCAAGCACTCAGTCAACATATACTGCCCATCTCTGTGCCAGCCAGGGACATAAGAATAGAGGATGAAAATGTGTATATGTAATCTACATCTGTAGAGGAAGAAAAATTATTTTTCCTATTATTGTCCCAGTTTCTCTGGCTGGGATCTGTAAATCAGATTGAAAAAAGGCAGGTTAACAAGAGAAAAGCACACACATTTATTGAATGGAAGTTTTATATGACATGAGAGCCTTCATAAGGAAATGAAGACCAGAAAGAATCTTTAAAGTTAACTTTAAACTTCATCATACTAGGTTTGATGAAGAGTGGAAAGTTGTAGGAAAATGTGATAGGACAAAAGTATATGAGCTAAAGGCAGTCAAGTGTGGGAAACTTCGCAAGCCTTCTTCACTCAGATTCCTTTTGGTGTCCTTCCATCTTCACAGATAAGGTTGCCCCTTTCTTTCAGGTAATGGGAAGGCACCTCTCACTTGAGGGTCTTATGACCTGCCTCAGAGTAGAAGGGGAAGGGGAAAGAGGCCTTCTTGCACCTGCCATTTCTCAGATTCCTTCGGCTTATTCAATATGCCAAGGTGCCATATGTTGTGGTAGCGTGTTCTGAATCCAATTTCTACTTTTGAGGGACTGATAAATCCAAGAGAACAGGAACTTAACAAAACGCATTTATGAGAACAAGTAACAGAGATGAGAGAGCCTAACTCTGCCTCAGTATGTCAAGGGAAGCTTCCAAAGGTTCGAGACCAGCTGAGTCCCTAACAGGGATTCCTTGAGCACATATTGTGATACCCCACCCACACCCATTGGTCGTCATCCTATGCAGTTGGTCTCTTTGTGCAAGTACCTGGACTTTCTGCATCAGGGCCTTATCTATCCACAAAAGAAAGCTTGGCTCTCACACCAGATGGGTAGGGGGATTCAAGGGAGTTATAGCTCTGAGAGGGCTTCCCTGGTGGCTCAGACAGTAAAGAATCTGCCTGCAATGAGGGAGACCTGGGTTCGATCTCTGGGTTGGGAAGATCCCCTGGAGGAGGGCATGGAAATCTACTCCAGTATTCTTGCCAGGAGAATCCCATGGGCAGAGGAGCCTGGCGGGCTACAGTCCATGGGGTTGCAAAGAGTCAGACATGACTGAGTGACTAAGTACAGCACATAGCTGTAAAAAGGAGCCCTCGACCAGTGGAGAACGGGAGTTGGTGGATAAATACTGCAACTTCTTCACCCTTGGATCGGGTAATGCCTTTGAAGCCCAAGTGATAGAGTCCAGTTGTACACAGAAATAACCTGATCACTAACACCTCTCATTCTAGGTTCTCTCCAGTACTATCTCATTTCCCTATGCCCCTATGGGTGCTTCTTGGGATTCTCCCAAATAAAACACTTATACTCAAGTTCTTACCTCACAGCCTGCTCTCGGGGAGTCCAAACTCAGAAAATAAACAAAGCAACTAGGAAGTCTATTTACAAGCTAAATGGTGGTGGTTTTAAGTAGCTAAGTTTTGGCGGTTTACTGTTTGTGCAGCAAAAGCTAACAGAAGTCAAAAAAATAAAAATAACTGAGAAGAAACTATAACTGAGGTAGGAAGAAAACCAAGAAAGCAGTGTTTCTCAAACTTAATCTTGAATGAAAATCACCTAGCTGCTGCTGCTCCTAAGTCGCTTCAGTCGTGTCTGACTCTGTGCTACCCCATAGACGGTAGCCCATCAGGCTCTCCCATCCCTGGGATTCTCCAGGCAAGAACACTGGAGTGGGTTGCCATTTCCTTCTCCAATGCATGAAAGTGAAAAGTGAAAGTGAAGTCGCTCAGTCGTGTCCGACTCTTCGAGACCCCATGGACTGCAGCTTACCAGGCTCCTCCGTCCATGGGATTTTCCAGGCAAGAGTATTGGAGTGGGGTGCCATTGCCTTCTCCGAGAATCACCTAGAGAGGTGCCTAAAACACAGATTTCTGGCCCCACCCCCAGAGTTTCTGATCCAGTTGATCTGGGTTAAGGTTCAAGAATTTTCATGTCTAATAAGTTCCCAAATGCTGCTGGTCCAGGGACTACATTCTGGGAATCACTATAGTCAGTTTATAGTAGTCAAAAGAGAAAATACTTCTAGAATAAAGTATTCAACTCTAAAATGCTACTGAGCAAATTACATGACCGAAGAGGGATTAGTCTCCAAAATTTACAAACAGCACATGAGGCTGAATATCATCAAAACAAACAACCCAATCGAAAAATGGGCAGAAGACTTGAATAGACATCTCTCTAAAAAGGACATATAGATAGCCAAGAGGCACATGAAAAGACTGTTCAACATCACTAATTATTAGAGAAATGTAGATCAAAACTACAATGAGATGTCACCTCACACCAGTAAAAATGGCCATCATCAAAAAACCTACAAACATGCTCGAGAGGGTGTAGAGAGAAGGGAACCCTTCTACACTGTTAGTGGGAATGTAAATTGGTACAGTCACTATGGAAAACAGTATGGACCTTCCTTAAAAAAATAAAAACAGAGCTACTATATGATCTTGCAATCTCACTCCTGGGCATATAACTGGAGAAAAACATGGCCAAAAAGGATACACGCACACCAGTGTTCATTGCAGCATTGTTTACAATAGCCAAGACATGGAAACAACCTAAATGTCCATCGACAGAGGAATGGATAAAGAAGATGTGGTACATATACACAATGGAATATTACTCAGCCATAAAAAATAATGAAATAATGCTATTTGCAGCAACATGGATGGACCCAGAGACTGTCATACTGAGTGAAGTAAGTCAGACAGAAAAGGAGAAATATCTTATGACATCCCTTATATGCAGAATCTAAAAAGAAATTATACAAATGAATATATTTACAAAACAGAAACAGACTTAGAAAACAAACTAAGGGGGAACCAGGGGGAAGTGTGACGGGGAGGGATAGTTAAGGAGTCTGGGATTGACATGTACACACTGCTACATTTAAAATGGATAACTAACAAAGGCCTACTGTATATCACTAGGGAACTCTGCTCAGTGTCATGTGGCAGCCTGGACTGGAGGGGAGTTGGCAGAGAATGGATACATGGCTGAGTTGCTCTACTGTCCACCTGAAACAATCACAAAATTGCTAATTGGCTATACTCCAATATAAAGTTAAAAGTTAAAAAAATGCCACTGAGTGATCTAGTCAAATGAAGACCAATGATAAGCAGATTTCACAAACTGCAACCAATGTCAACATTGACAACAGCAGTTCCAGTGAGGTCGTGGTTTTGGAAACCAGTTTGAGAGGTGAGGAGATGAAGACAGCACACAGAGACAACTCTTAACAACAAAAATGCCAGGAGTGAGGAATAAATGGAGATATAATATTGAGAAGGTTTTAATCTGGGGGAAATAGTGGATACTGGAGTGAGTAGGTATACTTAAAGTAGATGTCTACTGGAGAAGGAAAAAGTGATGTAGGATAATAGCAGGAGCAAACTCCTTGGAGGCAGAGCCAGAGCATCTTTGATAGAAGACGGCATATAACTTACACTGTAGCAGAATGAAAGATGGGAAATACGGAAAAGATGGTGCTCTGTCTAATAACTTCAGTTTTCTCAAGCATGAGATGTCATCAGCTAAGAGTAGAGGTGGGGGGAAAGGGGACAGAGGCATTAGGGGAAAAGATATGGGATTGTAATCTCTTCAATAGGAAACAAACCTACTTTCTCCTTGAGGTGAAAGTATCCATTAATATGAGTGTCACTTAGAGATGAAGATACAGAACACTCACATGGGACATTTATTTCATGAAAATAATTTGTACACCTTGTACCCAGACAAAATGGAACCGAGTACATGTCAGTGGATCACAACTCAATAATTTTCCAGTATTGTCTTTCTTTGAAAAGATTCTGGATGTTTTCTAGGAATGCATGAGAATGATTACAACCAATCAAGGCTGGGAATTATATTTACAATGCTAGGCATCACTTCTTGAATATATGAAGGTAAAATTGTAATCTACTGTGCCTGGTGGACTGCACAAGCACCCCAATTGCAACTGCACTATGAATTCTCATTTTAGAAAGAACAGGTTTTGGTTTGGGCTTTAATAGAACTTTAAGGTCTAACTCTTAGTGATCCATGAAATATGACTATTATGAAGATGGTCTTATAAAAATTATCCATCCAAAACTGTTTGTTTGAGAGCTGCTTAAATGTAATGTCTAGTATATTTTCACTGGTTGATTTTTATGTTTTGCTTTAGTTTTATTTTATTACTTGGAGAACATTGTGTTTTCTGGCTGTCCCTGACTGAGTTTTTTAGATGACTGAAGATTTTAAGAGCACTAGGTGAGGTAATATATATATATATATATATATATATAAGCTACTGATGAGATTAAGGTCAAGTCAGAAATTAATAAATGTGTACTCAGACTGGTAAAAATTCTTCTTATCATTAGCCTAATCTAAGTGAGTTGATTATTTCCAAAGATGAATGAGACAAAGGTCTGTTCTTTGCATTGGAGACACTCTATGAAGCCAACTTTTTAAAAAAATGTTTCATTCTATGGATTAAGGCCTTTTTAAATCTTGCCTTCCAAAAGAAATCCAAAGCTTCTTTGAAGTGAAGTGGTACCTAAATCCTGTGTGTCGTGCAAGAACCAGGGTTTGTGGAGAAAGAACCCAGATGAGCTGAAAGGTCTTTCATTACAATAACCATAGTTTCCAAATAGGTTTTCCTGAAGAGGTATGAGAACAATATAGTTTTTCATTTGAGAATAAAAAAGTAAAAATGAAAGTTAGGTAATGCCCTCCAACTTCACCTTTGGAGCACTTATCCCAATTGTAATCAGTTAAGTGATTATACAATTATTTGTTTAATGTTTGTCATGCCCCTCTGACAGAAAGTTCTACCATAGCAGAATGACGTCTGTTTTGCTCACCACTATATTCCTCAGGACCACGGACAGTACCCAGTATATAGGAGACCTGAAATTATCTTGACAAAATAATTAGCAGTGAAGCTATTCTGATATAAAGAATATTCTGTATGAAGATGGCCAAGTAGATTACCAAATGAAAAACTGAAAAACAAACAGTGTGCTTGGAAGGCGAAGGCTAGCAATGTACACAGGACTGAGTCTTTGAGTTATTCAAACTTAAATATATAGAGCAGGACTGTTACAATTCTCAAAATTATTATTTTCCCCACCCATCATAATTGTCATTATTTCTTTACAGGAATTTCTTCTGTTGTCCAGGATGATTTGGCCTTTGGGTACCTTAGTACTCTTCTTTGGAGGGAGGTCCATTTTCCCTTTTTTCAGAATTTATGCAGTGGAATAAGAAGTCACAGGTTTTTAATGCGAGAATGGCCTGATCAGATTTGGACTGTTAAGAAATCACCCTGGGGGACTTGTTTGGTGGTCCAGTGGCAAGACTCCATGCTCCCAGTGCTCCCAGGGGGCCTGGGTTTGATCCCTGGTCAGGGAACTAGATCACACATGCTGCAACTAAGAGTTCATATACCACAACTAAAGATCGTGCATGCCGCAACAAAGATCAAAGATTCCACGGGCTGCAATTAACACTTGGTGCAGTCAAATAAATAAATAACTCAGAAAAAAAAAGAAGAAAGAAAAGAAAGACATCATCTTTGATGATGGAGGAGGAACTTGGAACCAGAATTCTCACTCTTTTTACATGGCCCTAGTTTTCATAGTTCTAAGCTTTTGTGCATATAATATTCCCTATTCCTAAAATGCTGGTATTCATTAGTAGATAGGTTTGCTGCATGTAGTAGCTTACACAATAGGAGCTTCTTTGTGTCTCATGAAATAGTCCAAAGGTAGGAGGATCAGGGACAGTGTGACAGGTCTACTCTATGAAGGTACCCAACGACCAGGGCACTTTCAGCTAACTGCTCTGACACCTTCTGCCGTTCAGCTCAGTTGCTCAGTCATGTCCAACTCCTTGTGACCCCATGAACCGCAGCATGCCAGGCCTCCCTGTCCATCACCAACTCCCGGAATCCACCCAAATCCATATCCATTGGGTTGGTGATGCCATCCAACCATCTCATCCTCTGTCGTCCCCTTCTCCTCCTGCTCTCAATCTTTCCCAGCATCAGAGTCTTTTCCAATGAGTCAGCTCTTCGCATCAGGTGGCCAAAGTATTGGAGTTTCAGCTTCAACATCAGTCCCTCCAATGAACACCCAGGACCAATCTCCCTTAGGATGGACTGACTGGATCTCCTTGCAGTCCAAGGGACTCTCGAGAGTCTTCTCCAACACCAGTTTGAAAGCATCAATTCTTCGGCACTCAGCTTTCTTTATAGTCCAACTCTCTCGTCCATACATGACCACTGGAAAAACCATAGCCTTGACTAGACGGAACTTGGTTGGCAAAGTAATGTCTCTGCTTTTAATATGCTATCTAGGTTGGTCATAACTTTCCTTCCAAGGAGCAAGCGTCTTTTAATTTCATGGCTGCAATCACCATCTGCAGTGATTTTGGAGCCCAGAAAAATAAAGTCAGCCATTGTTTCCACTGTTTCCCCATCTATTTGTCATGAAGTGATGGGACTGGATGCCATGATCTTAGTTTTCTGAATGTTGAGCTTTAAGCCAACTTTTTCACTCTCCTCTTTCACTTTCATCAAGAAGCTTTTTAGTTCCTCTTCACTTTCTGCCATAAGGGTGGTGTCATCTGCATATCTGAGGTTATTGATATTTCTCCTGGCAATCTTGATTCCAGCTTGTGCTTCCTCCAGCCCAGCGTTTCTCATGATGTACTCTGCATATAAGTTAAATAAGCAGGGTGACAATATACAGCCTTGACGTACTCCTTTCCCTATTTGGAACCAGTCTGTTGTTCCATGGCCAGTTCTAACTCTTGCTTTCTGACCTGCATATAGGTTTCTCAAGAGGCAGGTCAGGTGGTCTGACATTCCCATCTCTTGAAGAATTTTCCACAGTTTATTGTGATCCACACAGTCAAAGGCTTTGGCATAGTCAATAAAGCAGAAATAGATGTTTTCCTGGAACTCTCTTGCTTTTTCGATGATCCAGAGGATGGTGGCAATTTGATCTCTGGTTCCTCTGCCTTTTCTAAAACCAGCTTGAACATCAGGAAGTTCATGGTTCACGTATTGCTGAAGCCTGGCTTGGAGAATTTTGAGCATTACTTTACTAGCATGTGAGATGAGTACAATTGTGCAGTAGTTTGAGCATTCTTTGGCATTGCCTTTCTTTGGCACTGGAATGAAAACTGACCTTTTCCAGTCCTGTGGCCACTGCTGAGTTTTCCAAATGTGCTGGCATATTGAGTGCAGCACTTTCACAGCATCATCTTTTAGGATTTGAAATAGCTTAACTGGAATTGCATCACCTCCACCAGCTTTGTTCATAGTGATGCTTCCTAAGGCCCACCTGACTTCACATTCCAGGATGTCTGGCTCTAGGTGAGTGTGAGTGATCACACCTTCGTGATTATCTGGGTTGTGAAGATCTTTTTTGTACAGTTCTTTTGTGTATTCTTGCCACCTCTTCTTAATATCTTCTCCTTCTGTTAGGTCCATACCATTTCTGTCCTTTATTGAGCCCATCTTTGCATGATATGTTCCCTTGGTATCTCTAATTTTCTTGAAGAGATCTCTAGTCTTTCCCATTCTATTGCTTTCCTCTATTTCTTTGCATTGATCACTGAGGAAGGCTTTTTTTTTTTTTTTTTTCCTGATGGAGCAAAGGTGTTTTAATCAACATGGTGTGTGCATATATACTGTAGTTATTCTCAGCAAAGATAAAGATTAAAATTCCAGACTTACAAAACATAGGGATCCATATTAAAGAGAGAGAGTGTGTTGTAAACAATCACTGTTACTGTATGGTTCACAAGAAGGAAGAGGGTACTTATCACCATACAGAAAAACTAATGAAGGAAATGCCTGGATTCCTCAACCCCCGGGAGAGGCTTGCCTCTCTTATTAATTCCTGAAGGAACAAAGAATTCCTGACAGATCTAAAACAGCACACAGGAAGCCTCCTGTTAAATGCTTCCTGACAATTCCCCCTGAGGAAGGCTTTCTTATCTCTCCTTGCTATTCTTTGGAATTCTGCATTCAAATGGGTATATCTTTCCTTTTCTCCTTTGCTTTTCACTTCTCTTCTTTTTACAGCTATTTGTAAGGCCTCCTCAGACAGCCATTTGGCTTTTTTGCATTTCTTTTTCTTGGGTATTATGATGCCATAATCACATTCTTATCAATAAGATGAAGGAAGGTGGATAGGAGAGTGGATAAGGGCATACCCCTTTTCTTTTATGGATGGGTTTCCTGTTTCTTTCTGGCCATCTCGGTGGCTGGAACTTAATCACATGACCACATCTAGCAAGCAGAGAGGCTGGGAGAAGTGTAGCCTTTATTCTGAGAGGCCATGTGATTGGTTAAATGGGAGGGGCAGATTCTATTCATTTGAAAGGGGAGAATGAATGTTGAGTGACAGACAAATAGCCATATCTGCTGTTCAATCTTCTTTTCCCTCTAAACCATCAAAATCCTTTCTACCCTCCAGAGTCTGACCTAGGTCAACTTTCACACCTTCCATGAAGCAACAGGGGTAGGGGGTGGGTGGTGGTGGTGGTGCTGTAGAAGGGAAAGAGTAGAGAGCCAGGGAATAAAAAGCCTGTTTTTGCTAAAGCTGACTTTAAGGCACTGGAGGACATGCTTTAAGATGTAAACTCAAGATTCTGAGGATACTAAAATAAAAATCAAATAAATTTTTAACTCCTTTAAACATAAGTGCAGTTTTAAATTTTTTGAGATCCCTCTCCCCACTTCTAGTAATAAATGACAGCACAAAGGTATGGCTTTGCCTAACTCATACTCTCAAAGATCCCCCCAGCTCTAAAATCCCATGAGCTTTAATTTATGAAATAGAGAAACCCTGAAGAATTCTGATCAAACACAGATCAAAGTCATGACCAATAAATAAATAAAGAGCCTGGGTTTTAAGCAAAATGCAGTTTAGACAAAGAATTTTTATAGAGAATCTAACTCCATCAACCCTAGATGTCACTTGTTTCATCTTCTTGCTTGCAGCTAGAAATGAGTCTTCTGATTTTCTCCTCCTTGTGGTTGGTTTTCTTTTTGTTCCTAAGATTGGAAACTACCATTATTTCCCTCTTAGCCTCTGGCTCCCATGTTCCGTTTACTAGTCCTCTAGAAGTGCCTTATGGAGCGCAAGCAGCTTCCTGAATATTTGTAAAATTTCAGATGGACACACAAATCCCATAGTGATCCTCAAGATCCATTGCTATAACTATATTTACTTAGGGGTGATTTGAAATATCATTAAATATGTGTAAAATGAATCAATGATATAAAAAAGCTTTATATTAGTCATTAAAATAAAATAACACTTAGTGAAATAGTGACCTAGTTAGGATTTTTAAAAAATTAAAATGTTTCCCCATGTTTCTTGCAAGTTGGATAGAAAATAATAATGAAGCATTCTCAGAAAACTTATATATTTCATATATGCAATCATTTTTAATAATAATAACTTTTTTGGAATAGCAACAGAAAAGAATAAGGCCTTAAGTGAAGGAAGACAGATCACATAATAAGGTGCAAACAGGCGGTCCAATTGAGTCTAAGAAGGGAAATGGCAGAGGGAAAAGGGGGTTGGGTGTAATATCCCAGTTTGTATATGAGCAATCAGAGGTTATAATAGAAGATTTCAACATAAAGATAAGACTGTGATAAACTGCCTCCTCTGAGCCTAGTCCCCCAAACAGATGCAAATGCTGACCCTTTATTCTTGTGCTTGTAGTCTTATCTCTAGAATCTAGGTGGCAGCCTTGTCTGAGGGGAAATGGATCAATCTATGCTTATGGATGTGTGTTGTGCACACGTATGTACATACAGATAATGCACCCCCTACCCCTGTTGCCTCATGGAAGGTGTGAAAGTTGACCTAGGCCAGACTCTGGAGGGTAGAAAGGATTTTGATGGTTTAGAGGGAAAAGAAGATTGAACAGCAGAGATGGCTGTCTGTCACTCAACCTTCATTCTCCCCTTTCAAATGAATAGAATCTGCCCCTCCCATTTAACCAATCACATGGCCTCTCAGAATAAAGGCTACACTTCTCCCAGCCTCTCTGCTTGCTAGATGTGGTCATGTGATTAAGTTCCAGCCACCGAGATGGCCAGAAAGAAACAGGAAACCCATCCATAAAAGAAAAGGGGTATGCCCTTATCCACTCTCCTATCCACCTTCCTTCATCTTATTGATTAGAATGTGATTATGGCATCACACTATCTTAGACCTTGAAAATAAGGACAGCAGAAGGTGTCAGAGCAGTTAGCTGAAAGTGCCCTGGTTGTTGGGTACCCTCATGGAGTAGACCTGTCACACTGTCCCTGATCCTCCTACCTTTGGACTATTTCACGAGACACAAAGAAACTCCTATTGTGTAAGCTACTACATGCAGCCAAACCTTTCTACTACATTATCTATTAGATAAAGATTATATCTATTAGATCTATAGATTATATATAGATATATATCTATAGATATTACATATCTATTAGAGATATATAGATATCTATTATGTATCATGTGCATATCTGAGGTCATTGGTATTTCTCCTGGAAATCTGAATTCTAGCTTGAGCTTTATCCAGCTCGGCATTTTGCATGATGTACTCTGCATATAAGTTAAATAAACAGGGTGATAATATACAGCCTTGATGTACTCCTTTCCAAATTCTGAACCAGATCTACAAGACCTTCTAGAACTAACACCAAAAAAGATGCCCTTTTCCACCATTTACAATATCTAGAACATGGAAGCAACCTAGATATACATCAACAGATGAGTGGATAAAGAAGTTGTGGTACATATACATAGTGTAATATTACTCAGCCATAAAGAAGAACACATTTGAGTCAGTTCTAATGAGTTGGATGAACCTATTATTATACAGAGTGAAGTAAGTCAGAAAGAGAAAGATAAATATCGTATACTAACACATATACACAACTCCGGGAGTTGGTGATGGACAGGGAGGCCTGGCATGCTGCAGTCCATGGGATTGCAAAGAGTCAGACACAACTGAGCAACTGAACTAACTAACTAACTAACTAATGCATACATACGGAATCTAGAAAGAATTTATTTGCAGGACAGCAATAGAGAAACAGACATAGAGAACAGACTTATGGACACGGGGAGAGGGGAAGATGTGTGGAGAGAGTAACATGGAAACTTATATTACCATATGTAAAACAGATAGCCAACAGGAATTCACTATGTGTCTCAGGATACTCAAACAGGGGCTCTGTATCAACCTAGAGGGGTGGGATGGGGAGAGAGACGGGAGGGAGGTTCAAGAGGGAGGGGATGTATGTATACTTGTGGCTGATTCATGTTGAAGTTTGACAGAAAACAACAAAATTCTATAAAGCAATTATCCTTCAATTAAAAAACAAATAAATTAAAAAAAATTTTTTTAAAGATTCCCTTTTCATCATAGGGGATTGGAATGCAAAAGTAGGAAGTCAAGAGATACTTAGAAACAGGCAAGTTTGGCCTTGGAGTACAAAATGAAGCAGGTAAAGGCTAACAAAGTTTTGCTAACAGAACACACTGGTCATAGCAAACACCCTCTTCCAACAACACAAGAGATGACTCTACATGTGGACATCACCAAATGGTCAGTAATGAAATCAGACTGATTATATTCTTTGCAGCCTAAGATGGAGAAGCTCTATACAGTCAGCAAAAACAAGACAGGAAGCTCTGTGGCTCAGATCATGAGCTCTTGGCAAAATCTAGGCTTAAACTGAAGAAAGTAGGGAAAACCATTAGGCCATTCATGTATACCTAAATCAAATCCCTTATCATTATACAGTATAAGTAATGAATAGATTCAAGGGATTAGACCTGGTAGACAGAGTGCCTAAATAATTATGGCTGGAGGTTTGTAACACTGTATAGGAGGTGGTAACCAAAACCCAAACCATTCCTAAGCAAAACTAATACAGTTATGTAAAGTTTCAAAATAAAATAAAATTAAAAAAAAATAAAAAAGCAAAAAAAAAAAAATAAAAAAAAAAAGAAATGCAAGAAGGCAAAGTGGTTGTCTGAGGAGGCCTTATAAATAGGTGAGAAAAGAAGAGAAGTGAAATGCAAAGGAGAAAGGGAAATATATACCCAACTGAATGCAGCATTCCAGAGAACAGCAAGGAGAGATTAGAAGGCCTTCTTAAGTAAGCAATGCAAAGAAATAGAGAAAAACAATAGAACGGGAAACACTAGAGATAACTTTAAGAAAACTGGAGATATGAAGGGAACATTTCATACAAAGATGGGCACAATAAAGGACAGAAATGGCAAGGACCTAACAGAAGCAGAAGAGTTTAAGAAGAGGTGGCAAGAATACACAGAAGAATTATACAAAAAATCTTAAAGACCTGGATAACCATGATGGTGTGATCACTCACCTAGAGCCAGACATTTTGGAGTGTGAACCCAACTGGGCCTTAGGAAGCATGACTATGAACAAAGCTAGTGGAGGTGATGGAATTCCAGCTGAGCTATTTCACATCCTAAAAGATGATGCTGTGAAAGTGCTGCACTCAACATGTCAGCAAATTTGGAAAACTCAACAATGGCCACAGGACTGGAAAAGGTCAGTTTTCATTCCAATCTCAAAAAAAGGCAATGCCAAAGAATGTTCAAACTACCGTACAATTGTGCTCATTTCACATGCTAGCAAGGTCATGTTCAAAATCCTTCAAGCTAGGCTTCAGCAATATGTGAACCAAGAACTTTCAGACGTTAGAGCTGAGTTTAGAAAAGGCAGAGGAAACAGAGATCAAATTGTCAACATCTGTTGGATCATAGGAAGCAAGGGAATTTAAAAAACAGGTCTACTTTGGCTTCATTGACTAAGATTTTGTTTACTTTGATTCTAATAATTCAACAGGTTGGCCTTTCTTTTGTTTTCAGTAGATGGTGCTATTACACAAGTTTTTTGGTTTATCTTACCTGAGACTGCACTTTTCACCCTCCACCACCTTAATTATTGGTGCTTATTCCTCCAGGGTCACTGGCGCCTTACTGCTGCTGGTGTCACCGCAGTCATTGGCATTGCCGGTGGGTGCACTAGGATGGCAGGCACATTCGCTATTTCTGAGGTTGCCTAGTTCAGCGGCCCTACCACTGCTGCTGTCCAGTTTCCTGAGGCTGAAGTCATGTGTGTCTCCCTTGGCGCTACCAGGTTCTTGGGAGCTGAGGCCTCAGACACTATGGCTGGGGAGGAGGTGGCGGCAGCAGGCTTACAGGCACTGCCGCCTCTGTTCCTTAAGTTCTGTCTCCTCTATGTATGCCAATTCATCCACCTTCAAAGGTAAAGATGTGTGGATCTCTCTAGAGTTCTAGTGTTTTATGCCAAGGAACCCATGTTGAGTTATGGATGTTTTAGTAGTTGTAGACTGAAGGGGAGAGACAAAGAGAGCATCTCACGCTGCCATGATGCTGACGTTCAAGGCAGAGACTTTTCTAAATTTTTACACAATTAATAAGCTTCACATTACAGAAAACACTAATGCTAGAAATTCCTGAGAAGAAAACTACCATAAAAGACTGTTCAATATGACAAGATGTGCTGAGTGACAAGGAAGAGAATCATTAATAAGACTATATTATGTTGAATTTAGCGGAAAAAAAAATCCTCACAGTTTAAACTTCCTTCTTTCTTTCATTTCTGAGGAAAGAAATCTAATATATTCAGGTACATTTTGTTCCATCAGTGTTCTGAAGATGATAAACTTAAGGCTAAAATTATTTTATAGAAAAAAAATTTATACATGCAATTTTAAAGTAATTCAGTTGATTATTGCCATACATGATAACGAAAACTAAAAGAGAAATCAGAATTTTTTAAAAAGTAAAACTGATCAATTTTTTTTTTTGGAGTGGAAGTAAAATTGAATATGTAACCTCAGCAGGCCTGAAGCTATGGACATCTTTTTTAAAGAGTATGTGTATATGTATTGAGAAATTTTTAAACTATTAAATCATTACTTTAAAACAATCTCCAAGAGTTTATTTCTCACACTGAGTTTTAATTATTATTTTAAATAGACACAACTGAAAATAGTGCTTTTATAAAAAGCAAGGTGATTTAATCCAAATTGGTTAAGGAAATACAAGAAGGGGGTTCTACTGCCTGTTCTGGTATACACTGACACTGTGATCTAGAATGAGCCTCTGAAACTCTCCATTACTTCATTTATGATAGAAAAGGTTAAATTAAATTAAAATAAAGGTCTAAAGACCAAAATTTTTTTAGACACTTTTATTTCATAAAATAAAAGCCAAGTGGCTTGAGGAAATTTTTACCTTTACTAAAGAATTTATGTATAATAG
This sequence comes from Bubalus bubalis, assembly GCF_019923935.1. Lineage (NCBI taxonomy): Eukaryota > Metazoa > Chordata > Mammalia > Artiodactyla > Bovidae > Bubalus > Bubalus bubalis. The sequence goes on along the minus strand of NC_059181.1, from coordinate 10,008,317 downwards.
TATTATTATTTAAATTCTTTAATAAATAGTTTCATTTCATTCAGTTGGCTCTCTGACACACATGGGGTGTGTATATGTGTCTGGATAAATAACCACTTCTAATATCCAGTTGTTCAAATCAAACCCTTGGAGTCATCCATGATAGGCCCCTCTATTTTCCTCATCCCCACAATCAATTCTTCAAGTTATGGCAGTTCTACCTTCAAAGCAGTTCTCATGACTGACCACTTCTCACTGTTGCCACTGCCAACATCATTGCCCAAGTCCATCAACTCTCCCTCAACTCCAGTGCCTCCTAACTGGAGGTTTTGCCACTTTCTCTTCCTATACCCCCTTATCTGTTCTCCACAGAGCAACCTTTGAGAACTTTGTAAAACCAAATCTAACCATGTTACTCTCCTACTAATAACCCTCCAATGACTTTCCCTGTTATACTCAGAATAAAATTCAAACTCCCTCCCAAGGTTGAACAGTTTATATAATTTGGCCCTTTCTCTCATTCTGCTCTGGCCATCCTACATCCACCCTGTCTTCATCCTGGTGAAGTGCCAAGCACCATGCCTTCAAAGATGCTATTTCTGACCATCTTACCAAAAACAGCCACCAGCCAGCCATCCACTCAGTTTCCATTTCTTCTTGCCTTTTTTTCTTTATAACAGTTGTCACTGCTGCTGCTGCTGCTAAGTCACTTCAGTCGTGTCTGACTCTGTGCGACCCCATAGACGGCCTCCTACCAGGCTCCCCCATCCCTGGGATTCTCCAGGCAAGGATACTGGAGTGGGTTGCCATTTCCTTCTCCAATGCAGGAAAGTGAAAAGTCAAAGTGAAGTCGCTCAGTCGTGTCCGACTCTTAGCGACCTCATGGACTGCAGCCCACCAGGCTCCTCCATCCGTGGGATTTTCCAGGCAAGAGTACTGGAGTGGGGTGCCATTGCCTTCTCCAAACAGTTGTCACTACCTCACCTTATTTATTTATGGTTGTTTAACGTCTCATGAATTTCTAATATATTTTTATTATTATTTTAACTTTTTAAAATTAATTTATTTTTTAATTGAAGGATAATTGCTTTACAGCATTTTGTTGTTTTCTGTCAAACCTCAGTATGAATCATCCATAGGTATACATATATCCCCTCCCTTTTGAACCTCCCTCCCATCTCCCTCCATCCCACCCCTCTAGGTTGATACAGAGCCCGTTTGAGTTCCCTGAGACATAAAGCAAATTCCTGTTGGCTATCTATTTTACATATGGTAATGTAAGTTTCCGTATTACTCTCTCTATACATCTCACCCTCTCCTCCCCTCTCCCCATGTCCATAAGTCTGTTCTCTATGTCTGTTTCTCCATTGCTGCCCTGCAAATAAATTCTTTGGTACCATCTTTCTAGATTCCGTACATACACATTAGTATACGATATTTATCTTTCTCTTTCTGACTTACTTCACTCTGTATAATAGGTTCTAGGTTCATCCACCTCATTAGAACTGACTCAAATCTGTTCCTTTTTATGGCTGAGTAATATTCCATTGTGCATATATACCACAGCTTCTTTATCCATTCATCTGTTGATGGACATCTATGTTGCTTCCACGTCCTAGCTATTGTAAATAGTGCTGCAATGAACATTGGGGTACATGTGTCTTTTTCAATTTTGGTTTCCTCAGGGGATATGTCTAGGTATGGTGGCTTTATTCCTAGTTTTTAAAGGAATCTCCATACCGTCTTCCTTAGTGGCTGTATCAATTTACATTCCCACCAACAGTGCAAGAGCATTCCCTTTCTCCACACCCTCTCCAGCATTTACTGTTTGTAGACTTTTTGATGATGGCCATTCTGACCGGATTGAAGTGATATTGCCATATTCTTGATTGTAAAGTTTATTAATTAATGTGACAACTTAGAAAAGTCTACCTATTTACAGTGTTTTGTAATATGAATAAAAGTTTAATGGTCCCAGTAAGAGTTTAAAGTAGGTAATAGGTCTCAGTTTTCTTTTATCTTTAAAACTGCAGTGGTGGTGGTGAGGTTGCTTTAAAGCTTTCATTGTTTGTCCTCACTAGAATGTAACTTCCATGAGGACATGGACTTTTTCTGTCTAGTTCAATGCTGTATCTCCCACTGTTGAATATAAAGTGTTCAGCAGGAAGAGAATGCTTAATAAGTATTAGTAGACTTAATAAGTGAATATGTATATACTCACTTATGCAACGACCATGGGACAACTAGAAAAGCTGGGTTCACTACCTCTGATCACATCCATTTACCTATGCCCATACATTCCATTTCCTAGTTTTATGTAATGTGAAAATGGCCTCCTTCCAGGTAGAGAAACCATTAAAATACAGTGGCAAGGGCCCTGTCATGAGAAGTATGTACTGGGATATATTGGAACATACATGGCAGATACATAACCCAGACTGGTGCCAGTGTGGAAAGAAGAAGAGATGGGGTTAAGGAATCTTCTAAGAGGAGGTGGCACCTCAGTGAGTCAGGTAAAGTAAAGTGAGAAAAATATTCTAGTATTTCAGAGAGAAAGCAGAAAAGCTGACAAACAGGTTGGTCAGTTGAGTAGTAATATGCTTCCCCAAACTGAGAGTACATAAAGAGAAACAGGTTTGAAGGGAAAGATGAAAGAGTTCAATTTCAGTAATTTTTCTTGACTTTGCACAATGTACCAGCTCAATGATATAACTGATCAGTGCTCTAGCCAGTAACAGGTCTGGAGAATGAAACTCAATAAAAATAAATATTTTTTAGTTCTTCACGTGGTACGCTCATGAGTCTTGGTAACTTTTGTGGCTTGGCACAATGTCTGCCACATAATAATTGTTTAATTTGTTTAACTGGATTATATTGATTCCTCTGATAAATGTATCTTCATAGGCATTTTGGTATAGTGTTAACTATACAAGTTGACGACTCAGTATCGTTTCTATTTCCATCCTCTTTAGAGGCCTCTAATAACATTCTGAGCTTCTTTTCAAAATTTTCTTCACATTATACACATTTTTTACTTCCATGTCAACAAGTATCTTCCTTACATAGCATGTGCTCCATAATAGGTATTTTCATAAGACTATTTATTCTCTTCTCTTCTTTTCTCTTCTCTTTATTCAAACATGTGCCAAATACTAAGATATGGCTCTACACCAGGAGTCAGTAAATGGTTTTTGGTAAAGGTCCATACAGTCTCTGTGAAAACTTTCCAACTCTCATTATAGCACAAAAGCAGCCACAGATCATAAATAAACATAAAAATATATGGCTGTGTTTCAGTACAACTTTATTTAAAAAAACAAGTTCAGTTCAGTTCAGTTGCTCAGTTGTGTCCAACTCTTTTCAACCCCATGAACTGCAGCACGCCAGGCCTCCCTGTCCATCAACAACTTCTGGAGTTTACCCAAACTCATGTCCTTTGAGTCGGTGATGCCATCCACCATCACATCCTCTGTCATCCCCTTCTCCTCCCACCTTCAACCTTTCCCAGCATCAGGGTCTTTTCAAATGAGTCAGCTCTTCCCATCAGGTGGCCAAAGTATTGGAGTTTCAGCTTCAACATCAGTCCTTCCAATCAATACCAAGAATGATCTCCTTTAGGATGGACTGGTCCATCACTCTAGGTGAGTGATCACACCATCGTGATTATCTGGGTCGTGAAGATCTTTTTTGTACAGTTCTTCTGTGTATTCTTGCCACCTCTTCTTAATATCTTCTCCTTCTGTTAGGTCCCTACCATTTCTGTCCTTTATTGTGCCCATCTTTTGATGAAATGTTGCCTTGGTATCTCTAATTTCTTGAAGACATCTCTAGTCTTTCCCATGCTATTATTTTCCTCTATTTCTTTGCATTGATCACTGAGGAAGGCATGACCAACCTAGAGAGCATATTAAAAAGCAGAAACATTACTTTGCCAACAAAGGTCTGTCTACTCAAGGCTATGGTTTTTCCAGTAGTCGTGTATGGATGTGAAAGTTGGACTATAAAGAAAGCTGAATGCTTAAGAATTGATGCTTTTGAACTGTGGTGTTGGAGAAGACTCTTTAGAGTCCCTTGGACTCTAAAGAATGTCAGCTTTCATTCCAATCCCAAAGAAAGGCAATGCCAAAGAATGCTCAAACTACTGCACAATTGTACTCATCTCACATGCTAGTAAAGTAATGCTTAAAATTCTCCAAGCCAGGCTTCAGCAATACGTGAACCATGAACTTCCAGATGTTCAAGCTGATTTTAGAAAAGGCAGAGGAACCAGAGATCAAATTGCCACCATCCGCTGGATCATCGAAAAAGCAAGAGAGTTCCAGGAAAACGTCTATTTCTGCTTTATTGACTATGCCAAAGCCTTTGACTATGTGGATTACAATAAACTGTGGAAAAATCTTCAAGAGATGGGAATACCAGACCACCTGACCTGCTTCTTGAGAAACCTATATGCAGGTCAGGAAGCAACAGTTAGAACTGGCCATGGAACAACAGACTGGTTCCAAATAGGAAAAGGAGTACATCAAGGCTGTATATTGTCACCCTGCTTATTTAACTTATATGCAGAGAACATCATGAGAAACGCTGGGCTGGAAGAAGCACAAGCTGGAATCAAGATTGCCAGGAGAAATATCAATAACCTCAGATATGCAGATGACACCACCCTTATGGGAGAAAGTGAAGACGAGCTAAAGAGCCTCTTGATGAAAATGAAAGAGGAGAGTGAAAAAGTTGGCTTAAAGCTCAACATTCAGAAAACTAAGATCATGGCATCCAGTCCCATCACACATGGCAAAAAGATGGGGAAACAGTGGAAACAGTGTCAGACTTTATTTTTCTGGGCTCCAAAATCACTGCAGATGGTGATTGCAGCCATGAAATTAAAAGAGGCTTACTCCTTGGAAGGAAAGTTATGACCAACCTAGATAGCATATTCAAAAGCAGAGACATTACTTTGCCAACAAAGGTCCGTCTAGTCAAGGCTATGGTTTTTCCAGTGGTCATGTATGAATGTGAGAGTTGGACTGTGAAGAAGGCTGAGCTCCAAAGAATTGATGCTTGTGAACTGTGGTGTTGGAGAAGAGTCTTGAGAGTCCCTTGGACTCAAGGAGATCCAACCAGTCCATCCTAAAGGAGATCAGTCCTGAGTGTTCATTGGAAGGACTGATGTTGAAGCTGAAACTCCAGTACTTTGGCCACCTGATGCGAAGAGCTGACTCATTTGAAAAGACCCTGATGCTGGGAAAGATTGAGGGCAGGAGGAGAAGGGGACAACAGAGGATGAGATGGTTGGATGGCATCACCGACTCGATGGGCATGGGTTTTGATGAACTCTGGGAGTTGGTGATGGATAGGGAGGCCTGGCGTGCTGCAATTCATGGGGTCGCAAAGAGTCGGACACGACTGAGCAACTGAACTCAACTGAGATTGGTCTTAACTTTCCTTCCAAGGAATAAGTGTCTCTTAATTTCATGGCTGCAGTCACCATCTGCAGTGATTTTGGAGTCCCCCAAAATAAATTCTTTCACTGTTTCCACTGTTTTCCCATCTATTTGCCGTGAAGTGATGGGACCGGATGCCATTATCTTAGTTTTCTGAATGTTGAGCTTTAAGCCACTTTTTCACTCTCCTCTTTCACTTTCATCAAGAGGCTCTTTAGTTCTTCACTTTCTGCCATACACTCAGGCTATATAGTTTGCCAACCTCTGTTATAATGTCATAGAAATATAAATTTGTACATACATATAAATATATGCATGTAAATAATACACAGATAGGTACAAGTTATAAAACTAATCTTCAGCAATTTTGAGGAAGAAAAAAAAAGATCATACTCTTACAAGATTGACTGAGATAAAACTTTTTCCAAATTATACTACATCAATTTCTCTTTTATAGTTAACATCATATTCAAAGCACACCCCATGAGAAAAGATTGGGGGATCATTTCTGACCTTCCTCACTGCCAACTTTCTCTGATGTTACTGGCAAGTGTTTTCCTTTCGAAATCTGTAGCCCATATAATTCCTTTCATCTTCATTTTTACAGAGAAAGTTAATACCTAATTAAAATGCCAACACTATTAAAGTTGAAAATCTCGTCAATATTGATACCATTGAAAAAATATAGCTAACCACTCAGACTTGAATGATTTTTGTAATTTTAAAAGAAACCAGAATCTAATATTTTTTGAGATATTGTCTACCAACCTGGGAGACAGGACTGAGTCACTAAGATTTGTCTCTGTGCTATAAAAAGGAGCTTAATGTTCTGGTCAGGAACCACTGAAACATAGTATTGATTTTCTGTGCTCAATTTCTCTCCCAAGTCTTAGTCTTTCACTTGAAGATAATTTCATTACTATCAGGAAGCTGGGGCAACACAGAATGAACAGCAGGAAACTAAGTTCTGTAAATGGATTCGACCTCTTCCTTCCATTTGCTAGCTTAGCCAGGCTGTTTTCCTCAGAACATGGTGTTTCATCCTCCTCTGGAGCACTATCCTTTTGAACATATATAAGAATTTGAAGAATTTAAAATTACCTGTCTCATAAAAAAAAAAGAAATACCTCTCATAGCAAATAATTAACTGAACATCCATGGGCAAACTGATGAAATTTCAGATCTTGCTTTCCAGTTTTTTAACAGCCTTCTTTCCATTAAATATTTTACTTGTTGATAACTGAGGCTTTTCCCAATTATTGGCAGAAACCAACTGGTTCAATGACAGTTAAGTTCCCTGGTTTTTTTGCACGGTAGCAACTCTTAACCAACCATGCTCTTGGTCATATTTCTCTTATAAGAAGGTTGAAATTTTATTAAAAACCATATTAAATAATATTACAAAGTCCCAATAGGAGAGTGGGTTTTAGGAAAAAGACAGTAAAGAATCAGAACAAGAAGCAAAAGATGCCCACTTGCTCCTGGATTTTCAATGTGACTTTATTATTTTATTATTATTATTATTTTGATAGTAGAAGATGTGAATTCTCAGGTCATTAGACAAATCCATATTTAAATAAGAATGCAAAAAATTGAAAGGATTATGAGTGATCATTTATAAAATATATTCCTGATTTCTTAAAAAATATGCAGAGTCAATAAACGTTCCCTTATTACTCTCACATACTGTTGGGAGTGAATACTGACGTAGATTTTTTTTTGAGGAGTATTTGGCCATAAGAATCAGGAGGCTTAAAATTATTCAGGTCTTTTGATGTATTAATTAGTTCCACTTCTAGAAATTTCCTAAAGGAAATCAATCCTGAATATTCATTGGAAGGACTGATGCTGAAGCTGAAGCTCCAATACTTTGGCCATCTGATTCAAAGAGCTGACTCATTGGAAAAGACCCTGATGCTGGGAAAGATTAAAGGCAGGAGGAAAAGGGGGCCACAGAGGATGAGATGGTTGGATGGCATCATCGACTCAGCAGACATGAGTTTGAACAAACTCCAGGAGATGGTGAAGGACAGAGAAGTCTAGCAAGCTGCAGTCCATGGGTTCGCAAAGAGATGGACATGACTTGGTGACTGAACAACAACAACAAAAACAAAGTAACCAGAGACAAAAAAGATTTTTGCAAAATATGGTCTCCAAAGGGAAAAAATGAAAACAATGAAAATGCCCAGCCGATGGAAATTGTTAGAAAACTTACATAAATTCATATGGAATATTAATTCCTCATTTTTTCAATAAACATTTATTAAGCACCTGTTATATGTCAACCATTTTTCAGATAGTGGGAAAAACAAAAGTGATAAAAAAGATTCTTGCCTTCATGGAACCTCCATTCCAAAGGGAAAAAATACCAAAAGCCAAGTAAATAGGCAAATGAATAAAGATAATTTCACAAAGTGGTAAGTGCTAAGAAGAAAAAAATGTGATGTGCTACAGGCATTAGAATGCAAAGAAATGTCTTTTGATAATTTGTTTAGTGGTAAAAGTTAAAATAGAAAACATTACATGGGAGTGGAGGCTGATTCACATTGTTGTACAGCAGAAACCAACACAACATTGTAAAGCAACTATCCTCTCATTAAAAATAAATTAAAAAAAAGAAAACATTATAATTCTAGCTATATAAAATCATACATGTACTTAAATTCTGGCTGAAGAGGAGATGCTAAAACAGCTCTGGCTTGCAATTAATCAGCTCTAAACAAGAAAGAAGTCAGGGCAGAACCTCCTCCCAGCATCGTTCTGTGCAATTGCTCAATCCATTTTGGTTAAACAGCCTCAGAAAGTTAAAGCATCACAAGAAACAGACATCAGGCAAGAAAATTAAGTGTATCTTTGCTTATTTTAAAGCAGCGGTTTTCAACCGGAAGTGATAAGTGATTTTGAGGGACATTTGACAAGATATGGAGACATTTTTGGTTTTTCCTTGTGAGAGGTGAGGGGTGGGGAGGGTGCTGCTGGCATCCAGTGTGTAGAGGCCAGAGATGCTACTGAATATCTTACAATGCACAAGAGAGCGCCCCCTGCTACACACACACACACACACACCCCAAAGAATTTTTCTAACCCAAATGTCAATAATGTGGATGTTACAAAAGCCTGCTTCAGGTCAGGTCCCAAGCTGTTGTCTGAGGACATCTCTGAGATCCAAAACCACTCCAGAAACTGAAGTTGTTTGATCACTTGTCCCTCAACAACACAGAATGCATTCATCCTCCTGGATTCTCACTATATTCCTACTAACTTTCTGCATGGGGTGGGCTGACTGTGCCTTCCTTTCTTCCCTCAGCATTAGGGAGTCTACACACATTGATGCCATAATAGCCGTCTACATGGAAGTCTGATGTTGACATGCATTAGTCACTGACTCTCACAGAAGCTCATCAGCACCTCCAGCCAAATCTTCCTCTGTTCTCTGATTTAAATAAAGCCTTTCTTTCTTTAAGAGCTCTTCTAAAAGCAATCCAATGAGATGCTACAAAGTATGCCAAATCCAATTACTTTCTGCATTCTTGCCTATTATTTGAAAAAAGCAAACCTCCCCAAACCACTAAGGTCATTCAGAAAACATACCAAGGTGACCACATTAAAGGAAGTGGAATCTTAATGAAGGTCTCAACACACGCAAAGTACTAATGAGAGGGCAGAGTTGGCCTCTTAGTCAAGAGTCTCAAGCGTGCCCAGAATATTAACAGACATTCTTTATCCTGAGGTAAATGGCTCTCTCACAACAACAGAGATGATCCACTAATGCCTGATTCATATGCTTTGTCACAGAATGAATCAGCAGAGCTGTTAATAAGTACTGCAATAGTATACAACACAAACTGTACTGGTTTTCAATGTCCTCTCTTTTTGTGGAGGCAATTTTCTTCTGACTCAGAAGCAGCTATGTGGCCCACTACAGTGATGTTTTCTACCTCTCACTAAGTAAAGTTCACTAACTGGGGTAGGCAAGGCACATTAGGGATGCCTTGGAAGCCACAGCTGAGGAGTAGAGGAAGGGGTCTCGATGAATCATGCTCTTTCACTGTGTAGTCCAACTGTCTTACCTAAGACATGGATGATAATGCTGAAGACAAGTGCATTCATTTTACATGACGTGTAATAAATTACCACAGACTTAATGGCTCAGAACAACACACATTATCCCACAGTTTTCATGGGTCCTTAGCTGGGTCCTTTACAATCAAGGTGTTGGTAGGGACAGTAGTCTCTTCTAAGAATCAAGGAACTTCTTCCAAACTCACTCATATTGTTGCCAGAATTCAGGTCCTTGAGCCTAGAGGACTGAGGCTCTCAACTCCTAAAGGCCAACTCCTTTCATAGGTTGTTCACAATATGGTCATTTGCTTCTTCAAGGCTAGCAGGGAGAGTCTCTCCTGCTTCAATTCTCTCCTTTCAGCAAAGATTTGGACCCTCTTCTAGAAGGCTCCCCTGGTTAGGTCAGGCCCACCCTGGATGTTTTCCCTTTTGACAAATTCAAAGACAATTGCTTAGGGACCTTCATTATATCTGCAAAATTCCTTCACCTTTGCCATATTCTATTGGTTAGAAGCAAGTCACAGGTTCTATCCACACTTAAGAGGAGAGGATTACCCCAACGTGTAGACTCTAGGAGGTAGAAATTATGGGAATAATCTCGGAATTCTGCCTGTCACAACAACTTGTAAATGTTTCAGCTGACAGCACTGACTGGAAAAGAGAGTAAATACATTGGATGTCAGAGTCCATATTCTATCCAACAGGATGGCAGTTTGGAATAATAAGTCAAAAGAAACACACACAAAAAACACTAGAGATCCATACTTAGCTTTTAACATAGGAGAGCTTGACTTAATAACAATTCCTAGAAAAAAGACGTGGGGATTTTAATTGTTTATAAGCACAATAAGTAATGTTTGTATAACATAATTTTTAAAAAGCTCAAAATGCAATTTATAGAGCAATAATACATAGTGTCTAGATCAAGAAAGAAAACATAAACAGTGGGCCTGGTACTGCATGTACCAAATCACATCTGGAAATTTTTTGGCAGTTCTGGGTTAACTTTTTTATATATATAAATTTATTTATTTATTTATTGGCTGCTGGTTCTTTGTTGCTGCAAGGGCTTTTCTATAGTTGCAGCAAGCAGGGGCTACTCTCTAGTTGCAGTTTGCAGGCTTCTCCACTGCAGCAGCTTCTCTTGTTGTGGAGCACAGGCTCAGTAGTTGTGGCATGTGGGATCTTCCCAGATCAGGGATTGAACCCATGGCTCCTGCATTAGCAGGTGGATTCTTTACCACTGAACTACAAGGGAAGTCCCTGGGTTTACATTTTAAGCTGAACACTGCCCAAATGAAATCTTGAAAACAAATAATATGAAAAATGCTGTAAGGAACTCTGGATGTTTATAAAAGAAACTGAAGAGGAAAGAGCATTGCAAACATGTAAGAGTTGAGAAAGCAGAAATAAGACTCATAGATAAGAGTTACGAGGAAACATATTTCCCTTCAGTATACGAAATACAGTTTAGAACTGTACACAAAGGAAATTTCTTATGAGGAAGGGAATTCGTATGCAAGGCTAATCCCACCCATGGATACTCTTGATTCCCTTCCCACCTCCATTAATTATGTACTTTCTAATTTTTATGTTTGCACAACTTCATCTTCTCATTGGTGATTAAGCATAGTTCTCTTCCATCACATACATAAAGGAAACTTCCCTGGCCTCATATTCCACCAAGCTGATGACTCTTCCTCCCCTCTTCTTTGAAGCCTGACTTTTTGAGAGAGCAGCATGCACTTGTGATCTGCTGTCCACAGCCCTCACTTCTGTATCAGTCCACCTAGTCTGGCTTCTGCCCTCACCAGGCCACCCAAATGGATCTTTGTAATGTCACTGTGGATTAATGCTTTTTGCAATTTCTCTTACATGATACTGTTGACCACATCCTGCATTTTGAAATCATCTCTTTGCTTGGTTTCTCTGACATTACACTTTCTTGCCACCTCTCTGACTCCTTTGGCCACTCTTCTAAGCCTTCTTTGTGGTCTCTCTCACATCTGATGAACACCAATACTCACTGATGCTCCATGAGGCTCTGTCTTGAGTCTACTCTGTTCTCATTCTACACAGTATCTTTTGTTGTATTAGTGACTCCCATTGTTCTAACTGCCTTATACATTCTGAGACCTTACTTCCAGGATACCTCTTTCTCTTCTGAAATCTTCTGAAATCTGTATCTCCAAAGACCAACTGAATGGCTTTATTGGAAAACCCTGGAGTAACCTGAATTTCAATATAGCCAAACTTGAACTCACAGTCCCTCACCTCAGCCCACTCCCTGACCAAAACCCTTTCCCTACATGTTCCTCATTTCACAGAATGGTTGGCAGGATGTCCCCCCGATTCTTACCAGCTCTCCCTAGTCCATCAGTCTGTAAGTTCTGAAGACATGTGCCAGATCCATCTAATATTTTCCATTTCCATTGATACTACCTTGAATCAAACCATCAAGTTCTGCTTCAATTATATCATCTGCATCATTGTTAACTTCACTAGTGAAGTCGCTCAGTCGTGTTCGACTTTTTGCGAACTCATGGACAGTAGCCAACCAGGCTCTTCCATCCATGGGATTTTCCAGGCAAGAATACTGGAGTGGGTTGCCATTTCCTTCTCCAGGGGATCTTCCCGACCCAGGGATTGAACCCAGGTCTCCCGCATTGTAGACAGACGCTTTACCATCTGAGCCACCAGGGAAGTCCATTTACTAAATGACTACTATTTACAAGGGGCTGTTCTAGTACTATATATATATTATATATATACACACACATACACATATATATATATATATATATATATTCATCTATTGTACAAAACAAACCTATGAGAATAGGTACTCATTTTCCCCATTTTACAGAGGTGGAAATTGGGAAACTAAGACCCAGAGAGATTAAGAACCCTCCTCAAGTTCACACACTTAGTAAGTGAAAAATCAGGATATTAATGTGCAGGCTTAACCAGTTTACTACATGGAGGGGCTGAATAAATTTTCCTTGAATTAATAAACTAAACTGACTAAGTAAATTCTAGTTGATTAGCTATAGAAGGGATTTTTGCTGTAGGTGAAAGATTAGACTACAGGAGTATTTCTCAATTGTCTTTGATGAAGGACATTTTAAAATTTCCTATCAACTGTGGTCTCATATTTTTGTGTAATACAATATCATGTGCTTGGCTTTCATGGCAATACTGAATACAATAAAAGTTTCTGAACATTTTCCATTTCTGTACTCAATCATTATGGTCCAGTAAGAGACTGTGGTCTGGCATCAGTCTATGAACTACACTTTGATTTCCACTGGACTAAAGGACCCATGCGATCCCTTCCAACACTAAGATTTTGTATTTAGTAGCATTGTAAATAAGACTCAAAGAGGAAAAGTCTTCCCCTTTGAGAATTTACATTAAGCCAGTGGGAATAATCTACTCTCAACATACTAACTAGCAGAGTGGTATATGCTAAGTGCTGCGGTGAGAAAACCACATGTGCATCCAAACAGATGCAGAATCCATGTTCCTCAATCTTAGCATAAATCTAGCAGGCTGGATTCGACTAATACCCCTAAAATGTGGAAGAGAGAGAAGAGTGTGATTCAGAATATGTCCTTTTAGAATATACAAACAAAAGAACTCATTCAGGTGGGAAATATTAATGGATATTTCAAATATTAAATGCTATTCAACAGTTTTTTAAAACTGAGACTTGCTCATACACACTGAAATTGAAATATATCCAAGATATTTTTAAGTGAAAAAAAGCAGCCAAATGATATTTCCAATTATATATCCAATGAGGAACTTGTATTTGGAATATACAAAGAAGCCTTACAACTCATTTATAAAAAGATAAACAACCCAATTTTAAAACTGGCAAAGGATCCAAACAGACATTTCTCCAAAGAAGATACAAAAATGACTGATAAGCACATGAAAATACGTTCAGCATCATTAGTCACTAGGAAAATGCAAATCCAAATTACAATGAGATTCCACTTAATACCCATTGGGACAGGAATAATCAAAAAGACAGACAATAACAAGTGAAGAAATTAGAACTCTCATATGTTACTGGTAGGAATATAAAATGGTGCAGCCACTTTAGAAAACAATATGGTAGTCCCTTGAAAGGTTAAACACAGAGTTTACCACGTGACCCAGAAATTTCACTCCTAGATATAAATGCAAGAGAAATTAAAAAATACATCCACACAAATGTTCATAGCAGCAATACTACTAATTGCTAAAAAGTAGAAACAACTCTAATGTCCATGAATAGACAAATGATGCATAGATAAACAGATGATGGAATATGGATGGTATATCCATATTATGGAATATTGTTTGGTAATAAAAAGAAATGAAGTACTGATACATGCTACAGAATGGATAAACTTTGCAAGTGTTATGCTAAGTGAAAGAAGCCAGATACAAAAGACCACATATTGTATGATTCCATTTATATAAAATGTCCAGAATAAGCAAATCGATACACACAGAAAATAGATTAGTGGTTGCCAGGGGCTGAGGAGGGGAGGAGGGAATGGGGAGTGACTGCTAACAGGCACTGAGTTTCTTTTTGGGATAATGAAAACGTTCTGATTAGATTGTGGTGGTGGTTGCATCCTGTGAACATATTAAAAAACCATTAAATTTTATATTTTAAATGGGTAAAATGTATATATGTTAATTATATCTCAATAAAGTTGTTAAAAATAATTGCCACTGCCAGTTCCTTGGAGCAATTCAGAGACAGATAAGCAAGAGGGATTATTGATCTCTTAAAATAATTTCTATGTTTTTGTGCATCTCTAAACTTAAAGTCATGACCCACTGCTCACTAACTGAACCAGTATTACAAAAAGTAAAGGATTAAAAGTGAGAGCAAGCTTATCTGCATAGGCACAGTTTAGTGAAATGCCCCAGGTGAAGAACTGTCCCAGGCTGATGCAAGACATTTGTTTTATTAAAAAAACAGCTTGTCCTTTAAAATACAAGTTCCTCTCTTGCCTCTTAAAATTAACAACTATTCAGCTATTTTTATTTCTGAAACTGAAGTGTTTGGCAGTTTCTAATTGTGTGATAGATGAAATATCTCTGAAAAACTTATTGAAAAAGAACCATTCCCTAATGTCTTACAACCAGAACTCCCTCTAGGCAGGCAAGAGGTTGAACAATCAACATGACCATCACCTGAACACCTGACTTACTCACTCCAGGTTTTTGCACATTCTGGAAACCAAGACATGTCCTTCAATTTTAGTTTGAAATAATTGAAAATTTAGAGAAAATTTGCAAAATTAGTAAAAAAGAACTTCTATGTACCCATTACTACTTTTAGTGCACTGTCACATTTGCTTATCATATTCTCTCTACACACACACACACACACACACACACACACACAAGCAAAACACATACTGTTTTTTTCTAAACCTTTTGCAGATAGCATGCACATTTACCCCTTAATCCTTCAGCTTGGATTTCCTAAATATTCTAACATGCTCTCAACATATAACCTTACATAACCATAACACAGTTGTTGAAATTGGAAAATTTAGCACTGATGCAGTATTTTTATCTAATCTATAGTCTGTGCTCCAATTTTATTGATTCTTCCAACAACATACTTTATAGCATTTTTTCCTAGTGCAGCATCCAGTCCAGGATTACATGTTTCATTTAGCTGGCATGTATATTTAGTCTCCTTCAATCTGGGACAGTTCCTAAGCCTTTTTTTATTCTTTCATCAATATTTTTATTTCATTCATTATTTTTAAAGAGTATGAGCCAATTCTTTTATAGAATATCCCTTGATATGGGTTTATCTAATGATTTCTCATGATTTGATTTAAGTGACACATATCTAGCTGGAATACAACATGAGTGATGTGTCTTTCTCAGGTATCATATCTGGAAGCACATCATGCCAGTTAAGCCTTTGCTCAGTTACTTAGTTGTGTCTGACACTTTGTAACCCTGTGGACTGTAGCCCACCAGGCTCTTCTGTCCACGGGATTTTCCAGGCAAGAATACCGGACTAGTTTGCCATTTCCTTCTCCAGGGCATCTTCCCGACCCAGGGATCGAACCTGTATATCCTGCATTTCCTGCACTGGCAGGCAGATTCTTTGTCATTTGGTTAAAGTTTATTTCTTCACCGTACAGATTTTTCGTTTGTAACTTTATAAGCAATCAGTGAGGAGCTACTGTGAGACTATGTAAATATCCTACTCCTCATTAAGCTACCTTGCTTCTCAATTTTAAAGAGAATTTAAAATAAGCCTCACAATTAAAAATAAAAGTCTCAAAACTCTTGAGTTGACACAGAATGTCTTCTAACTACATGTTTGTGGTGAAGCTATCTTAGATTTTAAATCCAGGAGGCAGGAACTGGTGCATGGACCTTACTTGGTACAGAAAGCAATCATGATATACGTTCATGATAACAATGAAAAATTCTTAGCAGCAGTGACAGATGAGCTTAGATTGGATATTTCAAATATAATACATCCATTCTAAGGAATGCTATGCAACAGTGCTAAATCCAAAAAGTTTTATATATACTCAAATTGAAATATATCCAAGAAATTTTTAAGTGAGAAAACCAGGGTGTATAAAAGTATGCACAGTATAATCCCATTTATGTTTTTAAAAACTATATTTGCACTTTTACATATGAATATATGTAAATTTATAGACACTCTCCTGGAAGAATACACACCAAACTGTTAACAGTAATTACCTCTCTGGAGGCAAATGGAAAATTGGCAAGGGGGTGGTGCTTGGTCTGTGGGGAATAAGACATTCACTTTTTAGTCTAGACATCTCTGTTTTTAGAATGGGAATGCACTTATATTTTATTAAAGTATATATGTATATTTTAAAACATTTATTTGCTAAAAACACTTCCTTTGGCATTATTTTCAAGATTTGCTTTTTGACAGTCTGATTACTATTCATGTGAATAAAAGGCCTTGCAGACAAATGAAGTCTCCTTTGCTTCCATCTCACTGATATATATGTGAGATGGACATATATATATGTCCATGTTAAATGTATACTGTGATGTGTATAAGTATGCATAATACGTGATATGTATGTTGTGCTCCCAGAAAATTACAACCTGAGACATAATTTTCTACCATTTCCCAATAGTCTTAACCTTCACAGTTGGTGGTCATTTAATCTGTCGAGATTTGAGTTAATCATATTCAACTTGTCATGACTCTAGCAAACCAGTAATGTAATTAGTGTCCAAGAACATATAATGAATAGACCTCAGACATCAGCTCAGAGAAATAGAGCTGTAAGACAGTGAAGAGTTAACAGAGTTTCTCTCGGTCTTTCCAATCGTGATTTATGTAGAAAAGCACTTTACTTACGGTAGCTGCTATTTTTTTATCTTGCTGTTTATGAAATTTTCAAAAATTACAAAAGTAGATTGTACCTCAATATAGCCATCACCCAGTTTTAATAATTATCAACTCAGTTAATTTAATCTCCCCACCAGCACTACCTCACCACTACTATTGGAGAACTATTCTCCATGGGTCTCCTGTGTATATCTGTATACCTTGTGAGCAGAGGTGCTGACTGCCTTGTTATAAACTATCTTTTCAAGAATGTTTACATAGTGAACAGTCTTGGATGATAAAGAGAGTGTCTCTCTTCAGAGAGGAGGACAGATTTGTTAATTGATCAATATAACAAAGATAATGTATAGAATGGGAAAGACTAGACATCTCTTCAAGAAAATTAGAGATACCAAGGGAATATTTCATGCAAAGATGGGCTCAATAAAGGACAGAAATGGTATGGACCTAACAGAAGCAAAAGATATTAAGAAGAGGTGGCAAGAATACACAGAAGAACTGTACACAAAAGATCTTCACGACCCAGATAATCACAATGGTCTGATCACTCACCTAGAGCCAGAAATCCTGGAATGTGAAGTCAAGTGGGCCTTAGGAAGCATCACTACGAACAAAGCTAGGGGAGGTGATGGAATTCCAGTGGAGCTATTTCAAATCCTAAAAGATGATGCTGTGAAAGTGCTGCACTCAATATGCCAGCAAATTTGGAAAACTCAGCAGTGGCCACAGGACTGGAAAAGATCAGTTTTCATTCCAATGCCAAAGAAAGGCAATGCCAAAGAATGGTCAAACTACGGCACAATTGCACTCATCTCACATGCTAGTAAAGTAATGCTCAAAATTCTCCAAGCCAGGCTTCAACAGTATGTGAACCATGAACTTTCAGGTGTTCAAGCTGGTTTTAGAAAAGGCAGAGGAACCAGAGATCAAATTGCCAACATCCACTGGATCATGGAAAAAGCAAGAGAGTTCCAGAAAAACATCTATTTCTGCTTTATTGACTATACCAAAGCCTTTGACTGTGTGGATCACAATAAACTGTGGAAAATTCTGAAACAGATGGGAATACCAGACCACCTGACCTGCCTCTTGAGAAACCTGCATGCAGGTCAGGAAGCAACAGTTAGAACTGGACATGGAATAACAGCCTGGTTCCAAATAGGGAAAGGAGTACGTCAAGGCTGTATATTGTCACCCTGTTTATTTAATTTATATGCAGAGTACATCATGAGAAACGCTGGACTGGACGAAGCACAAGCTGGAATCAAGATTGCCGGGAGAAATATCAATAACCTCAGATATGGAGATGACACCACCCTTATGGCAGAAAGTGAAGACGAGCTAAAGAGCCTCTTGATGAAAGTGAAAGAGGAGAGTCAAAAAGTTGGCTTAAAGCTCAACATTCAGAAAAAGAAGATTATGGCATCCGGTCCCATCACTTCATGGCAAATAGATGGGGAAAAAATAGAAACAGTGGCTGACTTTATTTTGGGGGGCTCCAAAATCACTGCAGATGGTGATTGCAGCCATGAAATTAAAAGACATTTATTTCATGGAAGGAAAGTTATGACCAACCTAGATAGCATATTAAAAAGCAGAGACATTACTTTGCCAACAAAGGTCCATCTAGTCAAGGCTATGGTTTTTCCAGTGGTCATGTATGGATGTGAGAGTTGGACTATAAAGAAAGCTGAGCACCGAAGAATTGATGCTTTTGAACTGTGGTGTTGGAGAAGACTCTTGAGAGTCCCTTGGACTGCAAGGATATCCAACCAGTCCATTCTAAAGGAGATCAGTCCTGGGTGTTCATTGGAAGGACTGATGTTGAAGCTGAAACTCCAATACTTTGGCCACCTGATGGGAAGAGCTGACTCATTTGAAAAGACCCTGATGCTGGGAAAGATTGAGGGCAGGAGGAGAAGGGGACGACAGAGAAGCAGATGGTTGGACGGCATCACCGACTCAATGGACATGAGTTTGGGTGAACTCCGGGAGTTGGTGATGAACAGGGAGACCTGGCGTGCTGCAGTTCATGGGGTCCCAAAAAGTCAGACACGACTGAGCCACTTAACTGAACTGAATATCTCCAGTGTAAGGTTAGGCAGGTTTGCTTACTGCCTCCTATAGAGGATTCAGGTTCCCTAAGCTAAGGGGTTCCCAGCTGTAATGCAAACATAATTGCTTGCACAGTAACCACCTGGGCCACTTCCCATTGCCCCATGGGACTTGGAAAGCAAGAAGGATCCGATGTGAATATGAAACTCATGCTGCTTGCTGTCTGTGAATAATAAAGTCCTTTTTTCTCTGATTCAAGGATGTTTCTGCCAGCACCCATGAAACTGTAGCAGATTAACTTGTGAGCTTGTAAGCAAAATAAAAATCTCAGACTCCTCTAAGTTCTTGACACCCACTTTCTCACTGCCATATTATTTTGACATTATATTATTTTATACATAAATATTCTGGTAGGCAGAAGCTATTTTTGAGTCTTCTGTGAAACCATTAATATCAAAGATGATGGAAGTTAATTCCACACAAGTATTTATTTACCTATATCAACATCCCAGGGATCAAGTTGGTAACTACAGTCCTGTGATCCCTTCACACAAAGAAACTCTTGGGACTAAATATATTTCAAAGTTCAGATTTTTCAGATTATAAAAAGGTCATAGAGAACACGAACTACTTATTAAGTTACATGTGCAATAGTCTGGGGCAGCACAGTGAATAAACACTGATATTTTTGCCATGAAACATGAATATTCGCACAAAAGAAAGATTATAAATAACCTCTCTTTCTGCTGTGTTGTGCTGTGCTAAGTTGCTTCAGTCATGTCCAACTCTGTGACCCCATGGACCATAGCCCAAGGCTCCTCTGTCCATGGGATTCTCCAGGCAAGAATACTGGAGTGGGTTGCCATTTCCTCCTCCAGGGGATCTTCCTGACTCAGGGATCAAACCCATATCTCTTAGGTCTACCTGCATTGGCAGGTGGGTTCTTTACCACTAGCGCCCTCTGGGACGCTCCAACCTCTCTTTTAGTGAATTAGTGAAAGTCGCTCAGTTGTGTCTGAATCTTTGCAACCCCATGGACTATACAAGTCCAGTTCAGCTCGAGTTTTATTACCAAATTACAAGAAACTTTAGCTTGTCAGAGCTTGGGGATTTTCAAATCTGTAGATAAGGAACTAGAGACCTCAGCTTTTTTAGTCAAGTTCAAGATTTAGGCATTCAGCATCCTGATAAGCAGAATCATTAAAAAAAAAAAAAAAGTTTTCCAGACCCTTTATATAGTAAGCTCAGACACACAGACGACACCACCCTTATGGCAGAAAGTGAAGAAGAACTAAAGAGCCTCTTGATGAAAGTGAAAGAGGAAAGTGAAAAAGTTGGCTTAATACACAACATTCAAAAAACTAAGATCATGGCATCCGGATCCCATCACTCCATGGCAAATAGATGGGGAAACAATGGAAACAGTGACAGACTTGATTTTCTTTGGCTCCCAAATCACTGCAGATGGTGACTGCGCTTGCTCCTTGGAAGAAAAGCTATGACCAAACTATACAGCCTACTAAAAAGCAGAGACATTACTTTGCCCACAAAGGTCCATCTAGTCAAAGCTATGGTTTTTCCACTAGTCATGTATGGATGTGAAAGTTGGGCCATAAAGAAAGCTGAGCACCAAAGAATTGATGCTTTTGAACTGTGGTGTTGGAAAAGACTCTTGAGAGTCCCTTGAACTGCAAGGAGATCCAATCAGTCCATCCTACAGGAAATCAGTCCTGAATGTTCACTGGAAGGACTGATGCTGAAGCTGAAACTCCCAATACTTTGGCCACCTGATGGGAAGAACTGACTCATTTGAAAAGACCCTGATGTTGGGAAAGACTGAAGGTAGGAGAAGGGGATGACAGAAGTTAAGATGGTTAGATGGCATCACCGACTCTATGGTCATGAGTTTGAGCAAGCTCCGGGAGTTGGTGATGGACAGGGAAGCCTGGCGTGCTGCAGTCCATGGGGTCACAAAGGGTCAGAGATGACTGAGCAACTGGACTGAACTGGCCTTTTTAAAAAATTAGGGCCAAAATGAAGTTCTTTAGTGTGCTTATAAAATTTCAAATCACATGTACTAAATCGACTATATTAGTGATGTGATATTTTATCATGTTTCCATTTTGTAGGCATTAAGCATTTCTGAGCTCTCTTGATCAAAGTGGAAAATAAATGCTAGTCATTTGAATAACAGATACACAAAAGGTCACATACAAAAATTAAAAGGCAGGATGTTTAACCAAGGATGAATAAAAGAGGGGCCTGGACCGGAACAAATTGTGTCTGGAAGGTTAGGGGTTATTTATAGCTGTTCTCAGCCAGCAAGAGGAACAAGGCTCGCAGTCTGTACACAAATCATGTTCATGTCAGACAGAGAAAGCACGGGGCCTGGGAAGCCTTTTCCTTCTGTTCTCCTGCCAAGGAGAGGGATGTATAGGCTGGTAAACTTGAAGCTGACTTTAGAACAGATGAGAATGTGCTCCCAGAATATTTACCTGTTGTAAATAATATCAACCTCTTCAGGTTTGATGGACTGCACCTCTAAGTAGGGGGAAGCAATGTCACATTATCTATTGAGTATCCACTATGTATCTGACAATTTGCCGGGCACTTTTTGTACTGTTATTCTAATAAAGATAAGGAAGGTAAAGTTTCAGGGAGCTTGAACAATCTGACAAATGAGTGATTTCATGTGGACAAGCATTTGTTACAATTTGCTAAGTGCCAAGCACTGTTACATGCATTTCAATACACAGATAAATGACACAGGACTCTAACCTTCAGGGAGTTCCCAATTTAATAGGAAAGTACATAAGCACATAATTATAGTGTAATTTCATATGCAGCTGTTGTGGCTCAGAATTTTAAAACCAAATTATATCACTGAGAAAAACTGCATTGCCAAAAACGAGAAAGAATATTTTTTAACCAATCAAAAGCTGGGGATAACCCATCCTAGTTTCTAAAACCATTGAAATTTAAGGCTTTCTTTGATATTCAAAAAGAAAGTAAGATGCCTTTGGAGAACTGCCTTGTGGTCAACATGAAAGAGGGTCTTTATGACCCTTGAGTAGGCAAGGGGATCTCAAGTCTTATGTCATAAAAAGGCAAATCGAAAAAGCTACATTGATAGCCATGGGAGTGTATAGGATCCGAAAATCAATATCACTCTGTTTTATCGGAGAAGGCAATGGCACCCCACTCCAGTACTCTTGCCTGGAAAACCCTATGGATGGAGGAGCCTGGTGGGCTGCAGTCCATGGGGTCGCGAAGAGTCAGACATGACTGAGCGACTTCCCTTTCACTTTTCACTTTCATGCATTGGAGAAGGAAATGGCAACCCACTCCAGTGTTCTTGCCTGGAGAATCCCAGGGATGGGGGAATCTGGTGGGCTTCTGTCTATGGGATCGCACAGAGTCGGATGTGACTGAAGCGACTTAGCAGCTCTTTTATCAGTTTTCCTAGCTCACCTTACTCATCCGCTCATTCCAAGGACTGACAGCAAGCTAATCAACCTATAGTTTGAACAATCTTCCTCCTTATTGGAAAAGAGAAAGACTATTTGCCCAGGTCTCACTGCCAAGAAGCTTTTCTGACATTGTAGATTTCTCCAAGATTCCAGACAATAGTTTCATCTACTAGATCTTTTGCTTGGTTTGGTACAAAGAACATAGGTTTGGCATTCATATGTCAGCTCTGTCACCCTCTCTGAACTACAGTTTCTCCCGAGCATACAGATTTTTCAAAATACAATATAACATTAAAAAAACACAAAATCTAAATAGACAATGACTTGGCAGAGTACAGAACTCATTGATCATTAGATAATGGCACCCCATAGTCCTTACTTGAAGAGTGTGAAAATTGAATGATGCACAAAACAATTCAACTCAGAAATAAATACATGCTCCTATCATAAGAAAGGAGGTACATTTATGAAAATGTAATCGAAGTGACAGCAAAAGCAAGAAAGAAGACAATTAAAAGCAAAATTATACAATTATAATCTAGAGTCAAGCACACCTCTCTCTCCCCTTATTATGGATAATTTCTGCTGCTGCTTTATTTATTTTTCTGCTGCTACTTTAGACTGTGGCCTTAAAATTGGGAGGTATAGGCTTAGGTATTCTCTTCCAGTCTGGATGCTGACCTCAAATCTCTTCCTACATTCCCCTCTGGAGGGGAAACATGTTCAGTAGGCTCTGATGAGTGAGAGGAAGAAAATAACTCCAGGAGAACAGGGTGGGGACACTGCACATCAAGGTTAGCCTGATGGAGCTTGAGGTGGCCAGAAGCCACCCAGAACTGACCATGTTCCTGGGGTTTGAGAAATACCACAAAGGAGAACAGAAGCTCCAATTATGTTCCTAAGGACAAACGTGCACGTTTCAAAGTTTCATTAAGAACTGGGCAACTTCTATAGATAATCTTTTCTCAGTCATCTCGACTCTGGGAATCGAACCTCCTCGGCTTCTCTTGGCACTGAGATTGAGGGGATAATTAAAATAACTTCTCTTTCAACCACTTAACAATTTTTCAAATTCCTGATTTCGTAAATCTTAAATAAACAATATTTCTTCCTTTACACAGCTCTTTTTTCTCTCACCTGTCTCTGCTTAGGGCAGTCTTACTCATCACTCACTTTCCTGAACAATTTTCAGCAACTCTCAGTCAATTGCCCTGACACCCACTTTACCTCTATACTCCCAAAACAGTATTAAAATTACTTGTATTGTGAAATTTTACATTTTTTTCCCTTCATTTCACTAATCTTTAAGCCCCTCAGTCATTAGTGCAGTTTTTCCTTTCTGGGGTGCTATGAGTGAGTATACTGTGATGCTTGGCACCAAACAGTCAAATGAATGCTAATGAATGAAAGAATTTGGGCTTAAACTTTCTTGTCCTTCCTATGTGTCCATTCTGTTCATAATTCAATCACACTAGTATGTCATTTTTTTACTTCCTGATATTGCATTACACATTTAGTAACTTTCTTAATTTTTTATTATTTGTGGTAGGCAGCTTCTGATACAGCTCCCAATGATTAGTGCTTCCTGGCATTCATACTCTTGTGCAATCCCTTCCTCTTGAGTGTAGGTTGGACCTAGTAACCAATAAAATATAGTAAAAATGATGAGATTAATTTCCAAGATTAGGTTACAAAACACCGTGACTGTGTCTTGCTAGCATGCTCTCTCTTGCTGGCAGCCTCTGCTGCCCTCTGGCTTGCTCCTCCAATGAGGCCAACTGCCACATGCAAGAGGCTCTGTAGATTGGCCCACGTGGCAAGGAACTGAGAGAGGCCTCCTGCCAATAGCTCATGAGGAACTGAGGCCCCAGTCCAACAACTCACGAGGAACTGAGTCTTGCCAACAACCACATGAGTGTGAGCTTGGAAGAGGATCCTGTCCAGTCTGTCTTGGAGATGACTGCCACCTGTGAGAGGGCCTGAAGCAGAGGACCCTACTAAACCTCGTCCAGATTCCTGAACTACAGAAACTGTGAGGTCATAAATGTGTGTTGTAAGCCAGTAACTTTGGGATAATTTGTTACATAGCCACAGTTAACTAACACATTATTTATCAATCAGTGAGGGTTCACAGATGAACTGTTTGGTTTATTAATATTATTAACATAATTATTGGTTTGCAATATGTATTAGCAAATTATTCTTGTAGATTCAAAACTGTGTTTTCTATTTATCAAAATGGCTCATATCCCACTTTATCAAGTCAACTGTGCATTGATTTAGGCTTCTGAAAGGCACCAGTTAAAAATCCAGACTATTTGTACACATTCATTCCACAAGCATTTATTGGGTGTATACTGAGCACACACATACCCACACACACCATGTATCCTGAGTTCAGGGCACAATTTCTCCCTAGCATGTACAATTTTCTTTCAGTGTGGGGGTTATATTGTTAAATAAGAATGTTCCTGTCCTCAGAAAACTAGTATCTAGTGAGCAAAAGACATCTAAACAGATTACTTGCTTTTATTTCAAGGGATAGAAAACATAAAAGAATGTGTGCATTTCATGCCTATGCCCACTGAAACAAGGCAACTCAACCAATTTGAGGAGTGGAGATGTCCTTCTGGGCTTAGGTAGAGTCTTCAAATATACATAAGCATCATACAGGTAAAGAGAAACAGGAAGAAGACACCAGACCAAGAGGATTGAATATACTAAGGGAATTATCTAAATAAATTTCCCAGAACATTCAGTTCAGTTCAGTTCAGTTCAGTCACTCAGTCGTGTCCGACTCTTTGCAACCGCATGAATCACAGCACGCCAGGCCTCCCTGTCCATCACCAACTCCCGGAGTTCACCCAAATTCATGTGCATCGAGTTGGTGATGCCATCCAGCCATCTCATCCTCTGTCGTCCCCTTCTCCTCCTGCCCCCAATCCCTCCCAGCATCAGGGTCTTTTCCAGTGAGTCAACTCTTCACATGAGGTGGCCCAAGTATTGGAGTTTCAGCCTCAGCATCAGTCCTTCCAATGAACACCCAGAACTGGTCTCCTTTAGAATGGACTAGTTGGATCTCCTTGCAGTCCAAGGGACTCTCAAGAGTCTTTCCAACACCATAGTTCAAAAGCATCAATTCTTCGGCGCTCAGCTTTCTTCACAGTCCAACTCTCACATCCATACATGACCACTGGAAAAACCATAGCCTTGACTAGATAGACCTTTGTTAGCAAAGTAATATCTC
The DNA here is from genome assembly GCF_019923935.1 of Bubalus bubalis. Lineage (NCBI taxonomy): Eukaryota > Metazoa > Chordata > Mammalia > Artiodactyla > Bovidae > Bubalus > Bubalus bubalis. The sequence goes on along the minus strand of NC_059181.1, from coordinate 9,982,682 downwards.
TGCTTTTTAATATGCTATCTAGGTTGGTCATAACTTTCCTTCCAAGGAGTAAGTGTCTTTTAATTTCATGGCTGCGATCACCATATGCAGTGATTTTGGAGCCCCCAAAAAATAAAGTCTGACACTGTTTCCACTGTTTCCCCATCTGCTTCCCATGAAGTGATGGGACCAGATGCCATGATCTTCATTTTCTGAATGTTGAGCTTTAAGCCAACTTTTTCACTCTCCTCTTTCACTTTCATTAAGAGGCTTTTTAGTTCCTCTTCACTTACCCTTGGTCAAATAGTACTAAACATACTCTTAGTAAGTCAACTATTCTTTATAAGAAATGTGTGACCCATTATTATTATGGGAAAACAAAACCAAATGGGAATAATTCATACAACTGGATCAAAGCAATTAGAAACTGGACTTAGGGTAATTTCCTTAAGTGGTTGTAGCCAATACCTTGGTTCATAAAACTGGACTTGTCATCTCTCCTTTATTTATGATTCTGAAGTGTATGTTAAATTCCCTGAGTGAGAAGATAATCAGGAACCTCACAAATTACTGGCCATTTAATTACATTTCTTAAACACTTAGGCCCCTACTTCTCTCAATTAATTTAATAATCACCACAAAGAACAGCACTGAAGGTGCTTTTAAAACTGAACAAACACCAGTTAACACTAAAGATGAGTAAATAAAACAAGCTTCTAGAGCTGATGTACAATTAATTTCTAATCAGATATTAAAAGGATTGATCAAGTAAGTATATAATATATTTAAACTCTGGTCTCTCAAGGCTCAACTTTCCTGGCAGAATGTCTATTGTTCTTATACACCTGGAAAAAACGCTTCCCCAGCCTTGAAATGAAATACATTTAGACCAAGGGGTCTTTGCTTGATTCTCAACATTTTTTTTTTTTTTAACTTTTACAGTAATCACATTTCATACCCAATTAGTAACAAGCAAGATATCTTCCTGTGCTTGAGATGAACTAAGTTTATAAGTCTGATTTGGGGCCTAGAACCTTTCTAGCAGTGTGAGAACTTCTTTGGTGTTATTGTTCTCCAGTTTATGGGTGGCCCAACTAGTGGGTATGGGATTTAATTTTAATATGATTGCACCCCTCCTACTGTCCTTTTTGACGTTTTTCCTTTGTCCTTGGATGTGGGGTATCTTTTTTTGGTGGGTTCCAGAGCTTCATGACAATGGCTATTCAACAGCTAGTTGTGATTTTGGTGTTCTCGCAGGAGATTAGCACATGTCCTCCTAATCCACCATCTTGGTATATATCAGACTTCCCAGCCTGAATCTGGCAAAGGGACTGGGAATCCCTGGGGAATCTGACCTTGAAGGCCAATGGGATTTGATTACAGAACTTCCACAGATCTGGGGAAACAGAGACTCTTGGATGGCACAAACAAAACCTTGTGCTAACCAGGACCTAGGAGAAAGGAGCAGTGACCCCACAGGAGACCTGCCTGTGAATGTTTGAGGGTTTCCTGTGGAGGTGTGGGTCAACAGTGGCTTGCCATGGGGACAAGGGCACTGGCAGCAACAGTCCTGGGAGGTGACTGTTGGCTTAAGATTTCTTGGAGGTCACCAATAGCCCTACCATACAGCCTGTAGACTCCAGGAATGGGTTGCCTCAGGACAAACAACTAACAAAGAGGGAGCACAGCCCCAGCCATGAGCAGACAATTGGATTAAACATTTACTGAGCATGGCTCTGCCCACCAGGGCAAAACCCAGTTTTCCCCACAGCCAGTCCCTCCCATCAGGAAGTTTGCACAAGTCTCTTATTCTCAACCATCAGAGGGCAGACAGAAGAAACAAGAACTACAGTTCCACAGCCTCCAGAACAAAAACCACAATCACAGAAAGATAACCAAAATGATCACATGGATCACAGCCTTGTCCTGGTAAAAGGGCTTGCATAACTGAGTGAAGCTATAACAAAACCTGGTCCACTGGAGAAAGGAATGGCACACCACTTCAGTATTCTTGTGTCAGGAACCCCATGAACAGGCAAAAAGATATGACACCAGAAGATGAACCCCTAGGTTGGTAGGTGCCCAATGCTACTGGAGAAGAGTGGAGAAATAGCTCCAGAAAGAGAGCAGGGCCAAAGCGGAAACGACGCTCAGTTGCGGTTGTATCTGCTGGTGAAAGTAAAGTCTGATGCTGTAAAGAACAACACTGCATAGGAACCTAAAGTGTTAAGTCCATGAATCAAGGTAAATTGGACGTGGTTAAGCAGGAGATGGCAAGTGTGAACATCAACATTTTAAGAAATCAGTGACTTAAAATGGATGGGAATGGGCAAATTTAATTCAAATGACCATTATATCTACTACTGTGGGCAAGAATCCCTTAGAAGAAATGGAGTAGCCCTCTTAGTCAATAAGAGTCTGAAATGCTGTACTTGGGTGCAGTCTCAAAAATGACAGAATGATCTCTGTTCATTTTCAAGGCAAACCATTCAATACCACAGTAATCCAAGTCTGTCCCAACCACTAATGCTGAAGAAGCTGAAGTTGAATGGTTCTATGTAGACCTACAGATGTCCTTTTCATCATAGGATTGGAATGCAAAAGTAGGAAGTCAAGAGACACCTGGAATAAAAGCAAGTTTGGCCTTGGAGTACAAAATGAAGCAGGGCAAGGCTAACAGAGTTTTGTTAAGAGAATACACTGGTCATCATAAACACCTTCTTCCAACACAAGAGATGACTCTACACATGGATGTCACCAGATAGTCAATACGGAAATCAAATTTATTACACTCTTTGCAGCCAGAGATGGAGAAGCTCTATACAGTCAGCAAAAACAAGACCAGGAGCTGACTGTCTCCGATCATGAGCTCCTTATTGCAAAATTCAGGCTTAAACTGAAGAAAGTAGGGAAAACCATTAGGCCATTCAGGTATGACCTAAATCAAATCCCTTATGATTATACAGTGGAGGTGACGAACAGATTTAAGGGATTAGACCTGGTAGACAGAGTGCCTGAATAACTATGGACGGAGGTTTGTAACATTGTACAGGAGGTTGTAACCAAAACCATCCCAAAGAAAAAGAAATGTAGGAAGGCAAAGTGGTTGTCTGAGGAGGCCATACAAATAGCTGAGAAAAGAAGAGAAGTGAAAGGCAAAAGAGAAAGGGAACTATATACCCAACTGAATGCAGAGTTCAAGAGAATAGCAAGGAAAGATAAGAAAGCCTTCTTATGTGACCGATACAAAGAAACAGAGGAAAAAATAGAATGGGCAAGACTGGAGATCTCTTCAAGAAAATTGGAGATACCAAGGGAACATTTCATACAAAGATGGGCACAATAAAGGACAGAAATGGCAAGGACTTAACAGAAGCAGAAGAGATTCAGAAGAGGTAGCAAGAATACATAGAAGAATTATTTTTAAAAGATTTTAATGACCCAGATAACCATGATGATGTGATCACTCACCTAGAGCCAGACATCCTGGAGTGTGAAGTCAAGTGGGTTTTAGGAGGCATGACGACGAACAAAGCTAATGGAGGTGATGGAATTCCAGCTGAGCTATTTCAAATTCTAAAAGATGATGCTATAAAAGTGCTGCACTCAATATGTCAGCAAATTTGGAAAACTCTGCAGTGGCCACAGGACTGGAAAAGGTCAGTTTTTTAACCAATCACAAAAAAGGATGATGCTAAAGAATATTCAAACTATTGTACAATTGTGCTCATTTCACATGCTAGCAAGGTAATGTTCAAAATCCTTCTAGCTAGGCTTCAGTGGTATGCAAACTTAGAACTTCCAGATGTACAAGCTGGGTTTAAAATAGGCAGGGGAACCAGAGATCAAACTGCCAACATCCACTGGATCATAGAGAAAAAGCAAGGGAATTCCAGGAAAACATCTACTTCTGCTTCATTGACTACACTAAAGCCTTTGACTGTGTGGATCACAACAAACTGGAAAATTCTTCAAGAGATGGGAATACCAGATAACCTTACCTGTCTCCTGAGAAATCTGTATGCAGGTCAAGAAGCAATAGCTAGAAGTGGACATGGAACAACGGACTGATTCAAAATTGAGAAATGAGTTTGTCAAGGCTGTATACTGTCACCCTGCTTATTTAACTTATATGCAGAGTATATCATGAGAAATGCCAGGATGGATGAATCACAAGCTGGAATCAAGACTGCCAGGAGAATATCAACAATCTCAGAATGTAGATGATACCACTCTCATGGCAGAAACTGAAGAGGAATTTAAGAGCCTCTTGACAAAGGTGAAAGAGGAGAGTGAAAAAGCTGGCTTAAAACTCAACATTCAAAAAACTAAGATCATGGCATCTGGTCCCATCACTTCAAGGCAAACAGATGAGGAAAAAGTGGAAACAGTGACAGACTTTATTTTCTTGGGCTCCAAAATCACTGTGGATGGTGACTGTAGCCGGGAAATTAAAAGACAGTTACTCCCTGGAAGGAAAGCTATGACCAACCTAGACAGTATATTAAAAAGCAGAGAAATCACCTTGCTGACAAAGATCTGTATAGTCAAAGCTATGGTTTTTCTAGTAGTAATGTTCGGATTTGAGAGTTGGACCATAAAGAAGGCTGAGCACCAAAGAATTGATACTTCTGAATTGTGGTGCCAGAGAAGACTCTTGAGAGTCCCTTGGATAGCAAGGAGATCAAACCAGTCAATACTAAAGGAGATTAGCCCTGAATATTCAGTGGAAGGACTGATGCTGAAGTTGAAGCTCCAATACTTTGGCTACCAAATGAGAAGAGCTGACTCATTGGAGAAGTCCCTGTTGCTGGGAAAGATTGAGGGCAGGAGGAGAAGGAGCCAACAGAGGATGAGATGGTTGGATGGCATCACTGACACAATGAACATAAGTTTGAGGAAATTCCAGGAGATAGTGAAGTACAGGGAAGCCTGGCATGCCGCGGTCCATGGGGTTTCAAAGAGTCAGACACGACTTAGCAAGTGAACAACAACAATGTTTATAAGCTTTAAAGGCTGAGTTACTTAAGCTTATTTAGAACCAAGTAAAATGCATAGCCTCATCTATGATATGCCTGATTAATGACATGCAACTTGATAGTCAGCCATGTTCCCCGAGGAAGGACTGATGATGATGCAGGCCCACACAAAACCCTGAGATTATGAAGAAGCAGCTAGAGGTGAGAGAGCAGCATCTTGTGAGTTCCTCTCTCTTCTGTCTCTAGCCAAGAGGAGCAAGGGGAACCTCTGTGAGATTCTGGGAATCATAATATGGTTTGCATGCCCCAACATACACACACACACACACACACACAAGCATACCTCTACACACACCACAGTCTCCAATGCCACAGATCAGTTTTACATATACTCTGCTATAAAAAGAATGATGTGTTTTACATGCAATCTGCTTGCTTGGAAATCTAAATTCAAAATCCCTTTGTATGAAACTATTTAGGTTCTCTACTATGTGTCTGGCAGCTTTTCTAAGTTATCTCTTGGGACAGCTTCTTGTAGGACCTTCAACCACCATCTAACAAATCTGGCTGCTTGTAGGTGTCATTTTGGAGAGACCATATGGAGAGGCTATACAGAGGTGGAGATGCCAGAGACCCCCACCTGTTCCAGCCCCAAGCTCTTCGGATTTCTCCAGCACAGGCACTAGACCTAAGAGCAAAAGAACCTCTGAGATGGCCCCAACATCAATTGCTGCTGCTGCTGCTGCTGCTGCTGCTGCTGCTGCTGCTAAGTCGCTTCAGTCGTGTCTGACTCTGTGTGACCCCAGAGACGGCAGCCCACCAGGCTCCTCCGTCCCTGGGATTCTCCAGGCAAGAATACTGGAGTGGGTTGCCATTTCCTTCTCCAATGCAGGAAAGTGAAAAGTGAAAGTGAAGTCGCTCAGTCATGTCTGACTCGTAGCGACCCCATGGACTGCAGCCCACCAGGCTCCTCCGTCCATGGGATTCTCCAGGCAAGAGTACTGGAGTGGGGTGCCATTGCAACATCAGCTACTATGACTGAAACTACTGGATCCCAAGAGAAGCTGTCTGCCTAACCCCAGTCAACATTGGTAAGCAAATAAGCCCTTTTGTGGGGTGTTTTGATATCCAGCTACAGACAGCCAGAACAGTCTTTGAATAACAAGAACATCTGCCTTGGTCTCCCGCTATCACTCTTGAGGTCATCTCAGATATGACTGGTCAGCAGCCACATCCCATCCTCCACCTCCAGCACTCACTGATTAGTCCTACTTTGGCTGCATGTCGAGCCTACCAAGACAAGCTTGACAGGTAAAGAAGGACTGTTCTCATGTTAAAGATGAATGTAGCTGCATTCACCTTCCCAAATACATGGGCACCTGTGTTTATCCAATACAGCATCACATGAGCAGTCTAGTCAGCATTTCACTTTGGATTCCAAGACTTTATACCCAGACATGTAGTTGCTCCAAAACATTCTTCAATTATAGCTTTTATAGCCCTGTGCCCTTAATAGGAACACTCACTTCCAAGCCTTTTCAACTGTTCATTACAGCGTCCTGGAACTATTGCCAAACTTGAATTGGCAATGCAACTTGGAAACACATTCTAAAACTACTACTTCACCTAAAAATGCAGAATATTTTATCTTTTAAGAAAATATCCTAAATTAAAAATTAATCAGTTAGCTCAAGGAGGTGTATTTTTCAACTTTAGGAATGTGTTCATACAGCTATGAGAGTTTAAGGTTACAATGTATTCAAGAAGAATTACTTTTGCTTGAGAAAAGAATTTCTGTTATACGCTAGGATATTAAACATACAAGCACATACACACATACAAGAATATACCTGTGGGCAAAATCTAACAAAAAAGAAAATTTGCTTTCCTAAAAGGTAAACAGAAGCTGTGCGAAACTTCCCTCTAGTAGACCACATAAATGAATAAGACACACAGTAACCAAATTGATAAATGGTGGGTTATCAGAGGAGAAATCAAACTTGATCAGTAAATTTTCCCAGTAGGACCAATGCAATGTGACACAATAGGAAGTCTGCAAGCTCAAGGGAGCACTGCAAAGGCACAAAGCTCACTGCTGTGAATGGCAGGCTGTTTCCTCTGCAGATCTGTGTGAGAGGATGGGGAAGAACACCTCAGAAAGAAGCACTACAGTTTAACAGAAAAATCTCGTTTGTGCTTGGTTCTTTTATTTTCCAAGGCATTTTTGAAATAAACAAATGTGCCCCATTGGGGTACAATCCCAGCCTGCTAACATCATGTTTATAAAATCAAGTGGAGAAGAGTTGGCTTTCAAAACAGAACAGTCTTCTGCTTCCCTGTTTCTGCTACCCCCTAGCTGTGTGAACCCACATAAACTACATAATCTCTCTGCTCTTTTATTGTTTTCTGGTAAAATGGGGATTATAATGCACATGATTGTGGTAGGGGTTAAGTGAGATCATACTGTAAGTTGCCAGTTCTGTGCCCAGAACACACTAGGTATTAAGTTACTGATTCATACATTAAGTATTAATATACTTAATTGGTAACACATTTCTTATTACATATAATTTCATTTTATAGCATTACCCTTATATTATTATTAATAATATATACTATTTAAAATAATTTTTAAAAATTCTCTGATCAAAGGGTCAAGAGACCTGGTTCTAATCCAAACCCTGCTCTCCATACGATCTGGGAAAGTTGTTTTCTACTTATTTATGAGCCTCAGTTTCTCTCTGGTTGCTGCTGCTAAGTCGCTTCAGTCGTGTCCGACTCTGTGCGACCCCATAGACGGCAGCCCACCAGGCTCCTCTCTCCCTGGGATTCTCCAGGCAAGAATACTGGAGTGGGTTGCCATTTCCTTCTCCAATGCATGAAAGTGAAAAGTGAAAGTGAAGTCGCTCAGTCGTGTCCGACTCCTAGCGACCCCATGGACTTCAGCCTACCAGGCTCCTCCGTCCATGGGATTTTCCAGGCAAGAGTACTGGAGTGGGGTGCCATTGCCTTCTCTTTGGTTAAAAACAAGTAAATAAGAGTTTGGATTTGCTGATACTGTCTCTCCTGACAGAAAAACAGAAACATTGTAGCAATTTAATTACTCTAAGTTCATCTGAGTCTAATTTGTTTTCTTATTCCAAGAAGGTCGCCTTGAGCAACAAAAGCAAAAATAAACAAGTGGGACTACATCAAACTGAAAAGCTTCTGCATAATAAAGAAAACTATCAACAAAATGAAAAGGCAACCCACAAAATGGGAGAAAACATTTACAAATCATATATATGATAAGGGGTTAATACCTAAAATATATAAAAACTCATATATCTTAAAAGCAATAAAACTAACAATCTGATTTTAAAATGGGCAGGGGATGTAAATAGACATTTTTCCAAAGAAGATATACAGATGGCCGACAGATGCATGAAAAGATGGTCAGTACTGCTAATTATCAGGCAAATGCAAATCAAAACCACAATGAGATATCACCTCACACCTATTAAGCTGGCAATTATCAAAAAGACAAGAAATAACAAATGCTGGTGAGGATAAGGAGAAAAGAGAATGTCATGCACTGTTGGTGGGAATGTAAATCAGGGCAGCCACTATGGAAAACAGTATCAGATCAGATCAGATCAGTCACTCAGTTGTGTCCGACTCTTTGCGACCCCATGAATCGCAGCACGCCAGGCCTCCCTGTCCATCACCAACTCCCAGAGTTCACTCAGACTCATGTCCATCGAGTCAGTGATGCCATCCAGCCATCTCATCCTCTGTCGTCCCCTTCTCCTCCTGCCCCCAATCCCTCCCAGCATCAGAGTCTTTTCCAATGAGTCAACTCTTCGCATGAGGTGGCCAAAGTACTGGAGTTTCAGCTTTAGCATCATTCCTTCCAAAGAAATCCCAGGGCTGATCTCATTCAGAATGGACTGGTTGAGAAGGGAAAGAGACACGTGTACCCCAATGTTCATCACAGCACTGTTTATAATAGCCAGGACATGGAAGCAACCTAGATGTCCATCAGCAGATAAATGGATAAGAAAGCTGTGGTACATATACACAATGGAGTATTACTCAGCCATTAAAAACAATACATTTGAATCAGTTCTAATGAGGTGGATGAAACTGGAGCCTATTATACAGAGTGAAGTAAGCCAGAAAGAAAACACCAATACAGTATACTAATGCATATATATGGAATTTAGAAAGATGGTAAAAATAACCCTGTGTACGAGACAGCAAAAGAGACACTGATGTATAGAACAGTCTTATGGACTCTGTGGGAGAGGGAGAGGGTGGGAAGATTTGGGAGAATGGCACTGAAACATGTAAAATATCATGTATGAAACGAGTTGCCAGTCCAGGTTCAATGCACGATACTGGATGCTTGGGGCTGGTGCACTGGGACAACCCAGAGGGATGGTATGGGGAGGGAGGAGGGAGGAAGGTTCAGGATGGGGAACACATGTATACCTGTGGCGGATTCATTTTGATATTTGGCAAAACTAATACAATTTTGTAAAGTTTAAAAAAAAAAAAAAAAAAGAACGGACTGGTTGGATCTCCTTGCAGTCCAAGGGACTCTCAAGAGTCTTCTCCAACACCACAGTTCAAAAGCATCAATTCTTCAGCACTCAGCCTTCTTCACAGTCCAACTCTCACATCCATACATGACCACAGCAAAAACCATAGCCTTGACTAGACGAACGTTTATTGGCAAAGTAATGTCTCTGCTTTTGAACATGCTATCTAGGTTGGTCATAACTTTCCTTCCAAGGAGTAAGCGTCTTTTAATTTCATGGCTGCAGTCACCATCTGCAGTGATTTTGGAGCCCAGAAAAATAAAGTCTGACACTGTTTCCACTGTTTCCCCATCTGTTTCCCATGAAGTGATGGGACCGGATGCCATGATCTTCGTTTTCTGAATGTTGAGCTTTAAGCCAACTTTTTCACTCTCTACTTTCACTTTCATCAAGAGGCTTTTTAGTTCCTCTTCACTTTCTGCCATAAGGATGGTGTCATCTGCATATCTGAAGTTATTGATATTTCTCCTGGCAATCTTGATTCCAGCTTGTGTTTCTTCCAGTCCAGCATTTCTCATGATGTACTCTGCATATAAGTTAAATAAGCAGGGTGACAATATACAGCCTTGACGTACTCCTTCTCCTATTTGGAACCAGTCTGTTGTCCCATGTCCAGTTCTAACTGTTGCTTCCTGACCTGCATACAAATTTCTCAAGAGGCAGATCAGGTGGTCTGGTATTCCCATCTCTTTCAGAATTTTCCACGGTTTATTGCGATCCACACAGTCAAAGGCTTTGGCATAGTCAATAAAGCAGAAGTAGATGTTTTTCTGGAACTCTTTTGCTTTTTCCATGATCCAGCGGATGTTGGCAATTTGATCTCTGGTTCCTCTGCCTTTTCTAAAACCAGCTTGAACATCAGGAAGTTCATGGTTCACATATTGCTGAAGCCTGGCTTGGAGAATCTTGAGCATTACTTTACTAGCGGGTGAGATGAGTGCAATTGTGCAGTAGTTTGAGCCTTCTTTGGCATTGCCTTTCTTTGGGATTGGAATGAAAACTGACCTTTTCCAGTCCTGTGGCCACTGCTGAGTTCTTTGCAGCCAAAGATGGAGAAGCTCTATACAGTCAGCAAAAACAAGACCAGGAGCTGACTGTGGCTCAGACCATGAACTCCTTATTGCCAAATTCAGACTTAAATTGAAGAAAGTAGGGAAAACCACTAGACCATTCAGGAATGACCTAAATCAAATCCCTTATGATTATACAGTGGAAGTGAGAAATAGATTTAAGGGCCTAGATCTGATAGATAGAGTGCCTGATGAGCTATGGACTGAGGTTCATGACATTGTACAGGAGACAGGGATCAAGACCATCCCCATGGAAAAGAAATGCAAAAAAGCAAAATGGCTGTCTGGGGAGGCCTTACAAATAGCTGTGAAAAGAAGAGAACCGAAAAGCAAAGGAGAAAAGGAAAGATATAAACATCTGAATGCAGAGTTCCAAAGAATAGCAGGAAGAGATAAGAAAGCCTTCTTCAGTGATCAATGCAAAGAAATAGAGGAAAACAACAGAATGGGAAAGACTAGAGATCTCTTCAAGAAAATCAGAGATACCAAAGGAACATTTCATGCAAAGATGGGCTCGATAAAGAACAGAAATGGTATGGACCTAACAGAAACAGAAGATATTAAGAAGAGATGGCAAGAATACACAGAAGAACTGTACAAAAAAGATCTTCACGACCCAGATAATCATGATGGTGTGATCACTGACCTAGAGCCAGACATCCTGGAATGTGAAGTCAAGTGGGCCTTAGAAACATCACTACGAACAAAGCTAGTGGAGGTGATGGAATTCCAGTTGAGCTATTCCAAATCCTGAAAGATGATGCTGTGAAAGTGCTGCACTCAATATGCCAGCAAATTTGGAAAACAGTATGGAAGTTCCTTAAAAAATTAAAAAATTGAACTACCATATGCTCTAGGAATTCCACTTCTGGGTTTTCATCCAAAGCAAACAGAAAAAAAAGATATATGCTCCTCCATGTTCATTACAGCATTATTTACAATAGCCAAGACATGGAAACAATCTAGAAGGCCACTGATGATGAATGGATAAAGAAAATATAGTGTGTATATAAACACAATGGAATATTATTCAGTCATAAAAAGAAGGATATCTTGCCATTTAGAACAACATGAATGGACCTTTAGGGCATTGGGCTAAGTGAAACAAGTCAGACAAAGAAAGATAAATACCATATGATTTCACTTAATGAGGAATCAGGAGGGAAAAAAAAAACAAAAAACAAAAAAAAAACACCTGAGCTCATAGATACAGAGAACAGATTGGTGGTTGCCAGAAGCTAGTGAATGGGGTGGACAAAATGGATGAAAAGGATCAAAAGGTACAAATTTCCAGTTATAAAATACTGAAATGCAAACTTAATCTTATTTTCTTACAATCTATTCTAATTCTTCACTACTTTAAAACTTTCCCTAATCTCAGACTGTAGAAACAACAAATGACTTCTGAAAGGTTCTAAGTCAGAAAATTGGTGAAAAAAAAAATCATCTTTTCTTCAACTCCTTGATGGCCATAAGCAGGAAATTTATCAAATCCTCTCTTTCTCTTGTCTGAAAAATCAACCATCAACTTAATAATGATGGACTCTGAATGCAGTATTCCCATAGATGCTGAAGTTTAGAGCATCCCAGGATGCAGAACACAGTTGCAAATGAGAACCAAGCCACTGGCATGTTTTAGCACCAGATACATCATCTGTCGATTGCCAAAGCACTAAAACCTTGTAATCCAGTCTAGGAGAGGCCCTCGGGACATAACTTGCTGCTTATTTTCTCACAAACCTGATATCTTTGATCATCAGGCTTCTCACACCTCAGAGATTTGAAGTTGAACAAAATTTCAAGAGCCCAGTGTACCAAGAGTAACGACAGCTGATATCTGACAGCCCAACATGCTGCCTTATACTGTGGTTCCCAATATTCATCTGTAGATTTAGAAAAGAAAATTCCTGCTGATTTTCACTCCAGCAAAGCATTTGAGGTTCCTAAATTACTACCCTGAGTCATCATGGAAAGACCATTCTGATCTCACTGTCTGTGTGATGTAAGAAAAATATATGATACACTTTAGAAACATTCTCATCAAAAACTTTTTCAAAGTACAATCTTCAATACCTAGAAAATTACTCATAATAATTTATTCCTTGGAGATGTGATATTGTTGTAGCTCTATACTTTAAAGGTATTAACATATAGAATGCCTGCTGAGTACAAGGCATTTGGGGGATAAAGACTCAAACAATATAGGGGATACTGTTGTTGTTGTGCCCATGTCACTTTACTCAGTCCAGACATCCAAACCCAGATGCTGTGTTGATTGTTAATGGCTTGCAGCTGCCTCCTTCTCTAGAAAACTGTCATTGTCTGCTTGGAAGCTGTGTCACTGGGCGGGTAAGGGAATTTATTTCCACTATCTTCGAGACAAAGATGCACAAAAGCCCCCCATCCCCATATCTGCCTAAAGGAGCAAACAACTTTGCAGAACAATATGTACTCTGCTACTGCTAAGTCACTTCAGTCGTGTCTGACTCTGTGCGACCCCAGAGACGGTAGCCCACCAGGCTCTGCCATCCCTGGGATTCTCCAGGCAAGAACACTGGAGTGGGTTGCCATTTCCTTCTCCAATGCATGAAAGTGAAAAGTGAAAGTGAAGTCGCTCAGTTGTGTCCGACTCTTCTCGACCCCATGGACTGCAGCCTACCAGGCTCCTCCATCCATGGGATTTTCCAGGCAAGAGTACTGGAGTGGGTTGCCATTGCCTTCTCCACCTATAATGAGAGGATCTAAACACTCTAAGTGTTAGTCAATCGGTCATGTCAGACTCTTTGCCACCCCGTGGACTACAGCCTGCCAGGTTCCTCTGTCCATGGAATTCTCCAGGCAAGAATACTGGAGTGGGTAGCTATTCCTTTGGCCAGGGGATCTTCCTGACCCAGGGATTGAACCCAGGTCTCCTATTCTAGAGCTCCTCAAATGATCAGGTTGAAACTGTCTTCAGCTAAAATCACATCCTTGCTTGATTCCTTCCTTTGTCCAGTCCCTTCCCTCCCAATCCTCTTTTCCTGAGAACATTTCCCCAATAGGGTATTTGCAAAAGAATAGAAATCTCAGATTAACTACTTCTTCTTTTTTTTTTTTTAAAAAGGTTTCTTCTTCTTATTTTATTTATTTTTAGCCGTGTTGGGTCTTTGTTGCTGTGTGGACTTTTCTCTAGCTGCGGAGAGCAGGGGCTACTCTCTAGCGGCGGTGCACAGGCTTCTCATTGCAGTGGTTTTTCTTGTTGCGAAGCACAGGCTCTAAGGCACATGGGCTTCAGTAACTGTGGCACATGGGCTTAGTGTTGTGGCTCCTGGGCTCTAGAGCACAGGCTCAGCAGCTGTGGAGCAGGGGCCTAGCTGCTCCGTGGCATGTAGGATCTTCCCAGACCAGGGATAGAACTCGTGTCTCCCACACTGGCAGGGGGACTCTACCACTGAGCCACCAGGGAAGCCCCTCAGGGTGTACTCCCCAACCTAAGACAGACCTACATGCTTCTCTCATGAATATAAGCAATATATTAAACTCAGCTCAACACTAACTGAACACTGACTGCATGTTGAAAATTAGAAATGAAAGAGGGTACAGAGATTATGTTCATTCTCAGCTAAGACAGAATAATAGGCACCAGATTTACTTTCTTGCCAAAAGAAAAAATGGACAAAAGGTATGAAAAACAGTTTTCATAGTGTCATCAGGCAACAAAAGACAATGATCTTAAATAAATGAGACAAACCCCATGATTTCCCCAGTTTACTGCATAGTGAAAGGAACCCAGGACAGTCCTGGCAGACTCCTGAGTTGAGAACACAGAGCTGGGAGGTCAAGGCAATAAAAGTGATCAGGGCAGAATACCAAAGATGATAAGGCTACATAGGAAGAGAACTCGGGAAATCTGCAGAGGGTGCCCCTTGAATATTCAACATATGAGTCAGCATATGCACATGAGGAAAGGGACACCAGAGAAGTTTAAAGGGAGAAATCCCTTGAGATCACACAGGGCCAAAAACAGCACCCATTTCTCAGGCTTGTTGGAAAACACAGTTCATAGGACACTGGGTAGATTACTAACAAGGGTTTTACCTCAGCTGTGAAGGAAAAATAGCACCAGACTACAGAGCACTCTGATCTCACCTAATGAAAATTAAAAGCAAGACTTACAAGCATCAAACTGATTTTAAGTAACTTAACTGCATCCCAGAAGAAAGCTCAATAATATTTATACTAATCCAGAAATATACAGCACCCTACAAGGTAAAATTCACAATGTTTGACATCTGGTAAAAAAAATTACCAGGTGTGCAAAGAAGCAGAAAAATGACCCCAAATTAGAAAAGAAAAAAATCAATTAAAACTGGCTCAGAAATGTCACAAACACAATAATTAAAAACTTATTTAAGGGAATTCCCTGGTGGTCCAGTGGTCAGAACTCTGTGCTCTCACTGCTGAGGGTCCATGTTCAACCCCTGGTTGAGGAACTAAAGTCCTATGAGCTACACCATACAGTCAAAAAAAAAAAGAAGTTGTTTATAACTATATTCTCTATGTTCAAAATACAGAAGAAAAATTGAACATGTTAAATAGAGACAAGAAAGATTTGAAAAAGATACAGTTTAAACTCCTAAAAATTAAAATTATACTCAATGGAATTCGTGGCAGGTTCGATACTGCAAAGAAAATATTGGTATACTTGAATATTCAGCAATAGGAACCATCCAAAATGAAATACCTAAGAACAGAGCATCAGTGGTCTGTGAAATAACTTCAGATGGACAAATATATATGTAATTGTCATCTCCAGAGAAAGAGGAATGGAGAGGACAGAAAACATATTTGAAGAAATAATGGACAAAATTTTTCAAATTGCTGAAGACTATAGACCCACAGGTTCAAGGAGATGAGCAAACCACAAGTACAAGAAACATGAACAAAACCACAGTAAGTTACATCATAATCAACTTTTAAAAATCCAGTGATAACAAGAAAATATTAAAAGCAGCCAGAGGAAAAAATACATATTAACTACAGGGGAACAAAGATAATGATGCGGAGACTTCTTGTCATGAACAATGCAGGCCAGAGGACAGTGGAGTAATATCTCTAAGGTACTGAAATAAAAAACTGTCAACTAGAATTCTAGACCCAGCAAAAGTGAAAGTGAAAGTGAAGTCGTGTCTGACTCTTTGCGACCCCATGGACTGTAGCCTACTAGGCTCCTCTGTCCATGGGATTTTCCAGGCAATAGTACTGGAGTGGATTGCCATTTCCTTCTCCAGGGGATCTTCCTGACCCAGGGATTGAACCCAGGTCTCCCACACTGTAGACAGACGCTTTACCATCTGAGCCACCAGGGAAGTCCCTAGACCCAGCAAAGATATCTTTTTAAAATGGAGGCAAAATAAGGACTTTTTTCAGGCAAATAAAAGATGAAAGAATTTATTACAAGCAGGTCTGCAGATAAGAAATATTAAAGAAGGAAAGTTATAATAGATGAAAATCTTGATTTACACAAACAAAGAGCACTGGAAATGGTAACTATATGGGTAAATTTAAAGAAATTTTCTCATTATGTATATCTCTTAAAAGATAATCAGTCACTTAAAGCCAAAATATAAAAATGTATTTGGGGGTTTATAACATAGGTAGAGGGCTTCCCTTGTGGCTCAGACATAGAAATAAAATATGTGAAAACAAAAGCACAAGAGTCAGGAGGGGAGAAATGGGATAGGTAGTAAGGTCTTTATACTATAAAGAAAGCAGTATAGTATCACTTGAAAGCAGACTGTGGTAAGTTAAAGATATGTTATAAATTGTAAAGCTACTATTATAATAACAAGAAAAGTTTTAAAAGTCACAAAGGAGATAAAATGGAATCATAAAAATTAGTTAATGCAAAAGATGGGAGAAAAGAGGGAAAAGAAGCAAATAACAGATGGGAGAAATAGAAAATAAACAGAAAGATGGTAGATAAAAATCCAACCATACCTGTAATCACATATGTGGTGGAAAGACTCTAAGATGGTCCCCAATTATCCCTGTCTCCTTGTATTCATGCTTCTGTGTAATCCTTTCCTGTGACTTGATTCTAACCAATAGAATATATTGGACTTCCCTGGTGGCTCAAAAGGTAAAGAATCCACCTGCAATGCAAGAGACCCAGGTATGTTCCCTGGGTCGGGGAGATTGCCTGGAGAAGGGAATGGCAACCCACTCCAGTATTCTTGCCTAGAGAATTCCATGGACAGAGGAGCCTGGTGGGCTACAGTTCATGGGGCCGCAAAGAGTCAGACATGAGTGAGCAACTAACACAAAACAAATAGAATATAGGATGTCACCTGCATGACTACTACAGTAAACAATAATTTCCATCTTGCAAGCAGACTTTCTCTATTGACTATTTTTCTTGCTAGCTTTGAATTAAGTAAGCTGTCATGAAGAAGTCCACATGGCAAGGAATTGAAGGTGGCCTTCATTGTGACAACATGCAAGAAACTGAATCAAGCCAATAATTACACTGAAAGTGAAAGTCGCTCAGGTGTGTCTGACTCTTTGCAACCACATGGACTATACAGTCCATGGAATTCTCCAGGCCAGATACTGGAGTGGGTAGCCTTTCCCTTCTCCAGGGGATCTTCCCAACCCAGGGATAAAACCCAGGTCTCCTGCATTGCAGGCAGATTCTTTACCAACTGAGTCACAAGGGAAGCCCCCAGTATACATTAGCTTAGAAATAGATTCTTCCTCAGTTGAGCCTCAGATGAGACCCCAGCCCTGCCTGATGCTTTGATTGCAACCTTGTGATACCTTGAAGCAGAGGACTCAGCTAGGCTGTACCTGAATTCCTGATCCACAAAAACAGTCAGATAATAAATGTATGCAAAATGTGTATACCTTTTAGCCCCAAAATATTCACTGCTCAGGTATGTTCACAAAATTGACTCCTCACAAAATTGATTGGGTTTTGTTTCAAGCTGCTATGTTTGTGGTACTAATATTTTACAGCAATAAATCACTACTAAAACATGAAATCTATATGGTTTAAACACCCAATTAAAATGGAAATTGTCAGATTGGATTAAAAAAACAAGACCCAACTATATACTACTTTTAAGAAATATACTTTAAATACAAGGACACAAGTAGGTTAAAACTAAAAGGATAAGAAAAGATAAATATGCTATTTGAATCTGAAATTAAACAGGAGTTGCTATTTTAATATAAGAAAAAGTATATTTCAGAGTAAATACATAATATTAATAAGAATAAAGAGGGTCATTTCAATTCAAGAGGACATGACTGTTCTAAATTTTTATGTACCTAATAACAGATTATTACATGAATTAAAAGCTGATAGAAGTATAAGGCAAAATAGACAAATATATAATTATACTTAAGAGATTTCCCCTTTTCTCAATAAATGAAAGAACAAATAGAAAACAAGGAGACAGAAGACTTGAACACCACTATCACCCAAATGCCTAATTAACATTCATGCACTACTTCAAAAACTGAAACATACACATTCTTTTCAAGTGCACAAAGACCGTTTACCAAAACAGCGTATCCTGGTCCATAAAACAAATCTTTTGTTTCTTTTTCTCCATGGTATTCTTAAATTATAAGTGCTAAAACCTTAATCTCTACCCTTAACCTCACTGAAATTGTGAATGGGATTTCATGGGGAGGAGGATGAGCAGGGCAAATCTCCAATACAAAGTATGCCAAATGCTATCTTTGAGAAAGGAATACATTTTGAAGGGACAGAAAAGATGAGGGGTGGAAGATACTAGTTCACTCTTTCCAGAGCTCTGAGGGTCAGCTGACTTAGACTTTAAACATGGTGTGTTCTAAATGGAATCCCATGAGCCTGGACTAGTGTATGCTCATAACAGATTAAATCTTCTATTATCAAAAAAGGTTGAGGTCCAGCTACTTTTGGCTCAAAGACATTATGTATTTTATTAAAATTTGTTTATATCAGATTGTATTTAGATAATCAGTAATAGAGTAGTAAACAAAAACCTCCATGAAACCCAGTATCTCACTGGGGGAGATATTTCTATGAATATGCTTCATGATAACATTTCTGTGTCCAAGGTGGAAAATAACTTGGCCTGCAAGAGAATTTAAGATGATGCTGTATAACGTGCTCACCCCATGTGAAATCAATAGTCCAATTCAGTACAGCTACAATGTTGAATCAATGATTAACTGTAAAACCTAAGTTATTAATGGGGAACTAATTCACACAGCGTTGCACTGATAGTAAACAAATGAAAAACTCCATTAAAAGGGAAAACAATGTTTCTCTATTGGGTTGCTATAGAAAATTCTCAGGTACATGCAAAGCATAACTGATTGGGTGGCAGTTCCTGGAACAAGTTATGATGATCCTAAAAAGCTTCAGGTTATTCCAATTCACTTCAGTGCTCAGTACCGTTGGGTAAATTTGCAAAGAAAAGAGAAAGAGCTGGGTAACTAAAGTAAGGATTATGTTATAAAGAGAGAAATATCTTACAAATTGGTAGCAGCATTCTGGAGGACAATATCTATCCAAATGCAAAATGTGTGTACCTTTTAGCCCCCAAATATTATTAGGTTGGTGAAAAAGTAATCATGGTTTTGCACTGTTGAACTCTGCTGTTTGATATTGGAATACATTCTTAAATGTGGTCATGTTTTACATCATTTTAAGGCACATTTCTCACTTTATGTTTTTTTGCTAATGACAGACTTGCTGTTTATTTTATATTTATTTTAGACTAGGGAAGTGATGTTAGACAAAAAGCAAATTCTAGTGATTTTCTTATACAAGTTCAAAATGGGTCAAAAAGCAACAGAGACAACTCACAACATCAACAACACATTTGGCCCAGGAACTGCTAACGAATGTACAGTGCAGTGGTGATTCACAAAGTTTTGCAAAGGCGATGAGAGCCTTGAAGATGAGGAGCACAGTAGCCAGCCACTGGAAGTTGACAGTGACCAACTGAGAGGAGAATCGAAGTTGATCCTCTTACAACTACCTGTGAAGTTGCTGAAGAAGTCAACATCGACCATTTTATGGTCGTTTGGCATTTGAAGCAAATGGGAAAGGTGAAAAAGCTTGATAAGTGGGTGCCTCATGAGCTGACAGCAAATCAAATTGTTTTGAAGTGTTGTCTTATTCTAACAATAACAACGAACCAATGAAATTGTGATGTGTGATGAAAAGTGGATTCATATGACAACTAGGCAATTACCAGCTCAGTGGTTGGACTGAGAAGAAGCTCCAAAGTACTTCCCAAAGCCAAACTTGCACCAAAAAGAAGATCATGGTCACTGTTTGGTGGTCTGATCCACTACAACTTTATGAATCCTGGTGAAACCATTATATTTGAGAAGTATGCTCAGCAAATGGATGAGACACACCCAAAACTGCCATGCCTGCAGCCAGCACTGGTCAACAGAATGGGCCCAATTCTTCTCCAAGACAACACCCGACCGCACGTTGTACAACCTACACTTCAAAAGTTGAACAAACAGGACTACGAAGTTTTGCCTCATCAGCCATATTCACCTGACTTCTCACCAACTGACCACCACTTCTTCAAGCATATTGACAACTTTTTGTAGACAAAATGTTTCCACAACCAGTAGGAGACAGAAAATGCTTTCCAAGAATCCACCCTGGTGAGGAGGGGTAATTATACCATCACTGGTTGAGTCCCTGAGTGACATTCATTCCATCCTGCTAAACAGACAGCGAAAGGGGCTCCAGCAGTAAGAGAAAGTCCTCAGGCAAATAATTCAGTACTGACGGAAGTCAGGGCAGTGTGCATTAAAGTGGTAAAGACAAATGGGGATGGGTAGGGAACCAAGAGCATCCACCTAAGATGGACTTTAAGGTTGGGGGATCCAGCAGCTCAACAATACCATAAGATCCTCTCCTCTCCACTCAGATTTGCAGGGTCAATTTTATTAACCAATGTTTTTCATAGTGGTTATTACATGATTATCAGTCCCAACTAGGGCTACAGATATTGTAGGATACAGAAAGCACTTTGATGTCAATGTTCCAAGCAACAGTGCTTATGTTTAGCCTAATTAGATTAAATTAAGGCATAGGCACACCTCAGATTTTGTTATATGGCTTATATCTATCAGAATCAATCCCTGGAGATAAAGGTGGGCTGTCTTCCTCAGATAGAAAAGCTGGGTACTGTTGATAAGGGAGAAGTTGGGAGTAGACCCCGGTAGCTCAACCACAAATTTATGGTGATAAGTGTGTAAAGATGTTAACTGCAACCTTCTTTGCAATAAGAAAATCTTAGGAGTATCTGAAGTGTGTGTGTCAATAGGGGATTTATATTTAAACAAATTATGGTACATTCTTAGTTTGGAGCCTTTGCAAGTAGTAGATCTTTATACTCTGATATAGATGGGTCTCCAAGATATATCATTAAAAAATAAAGGCACATGCAAATCAATGTGTAAAGCAAATCACTTTTGTATATTAAAAAGCAGGTATATGAATAGAAAATTGGTTATGTTAAAGCCTAAACAGTCAAAGACCACCAAGGATAAGCTTGTACTATGACAAGGTCAGATTTATACTCTTGAAGCAGTGAGGAAGGGCTCTCCAGGAGAATGGTGGACACATCTTTTATAAGGTTTGGGTTCTTGCTAAAGGATTCTGAGGAGAGTTTAAGGGAGTAGCAATCAGTTGTGGGTTGGTTGCTTTCCTGAGGCAGCATTAGGAAGGAGATTGAGTGCTGTCTTGAGATGATGGGACTTTGGCAAGATTAGGTCTCTTGTAGAGCTTTGGGGCAGTCATCAGTAAGAAAGCAGAAGCCACTCAGAGGGGGACATTATAGCATTTTACAGCTGCTGCACAAGCATTGGAGAAAGAAAGTTTTCTGTTAACTTTGCATCTGATTTTATCTGTGTCTAGCCCACTCCTTCAGTCCCAAATAGGTTTTTACTCTTTTTTAAGGAATACTAAGAAACTGTTAGCAGTAGTCGCCTCTAGAAAAGTGGATTGGGTTGGAAAAGTGAGGAGGAAAAGATGCTCGCACTATTTATTTGAATCTTTCTGTTTTAGTCAGATTTTCTAAACGTGCTAAGTCGCTTCAGTCATGTCCAACTCTTTGCGACCCTATAGACTATAGCCCACCACGCTCCTCTGTCCATGGGATTCTCCAAGCAAGAATACTGGAGTGGGTTCCATGCCCTCCTCAAGGGGTAATACTGCAGTAGGTTCCATGCCCTTCTTTCTGACCTAGGGATTGAATCCACATCTCCTGAGTCTCCTGCATTGCAGGCAGATCCTTTACTGCTGAGCCACCAGGGAAGCCCTTTCTAAACATGATCATATGTTAATTTTGTTACATTTTACAAGTTAGCATGGATTATTTGAGCAGTGAGAATATGGCCCTTTTTATTTGGTTGTTATCTTATTTTTATTTATCTATATCTTGTCAAGAGGGCTTCCCTTGTGGATCAGTGTTAAAGAATCCACCTGCCAATGCAGGAGACACAGGTTTGATCCCTGGGTTGGAAAGACCCTCTGGAGAAGGAAATGGCAACCCACTCCAGTATTCTTGCCTGGGAAATCCCATGGACAGAGGAGCGTAGCAGACTATAGTCCATGGGGTCACAAAAGAGTCAGACATGACTTAGTAACTAAACTACAACATTTTGTCAAGAAATAATGTTATTTTTAAAATAATAATAGACACATTTCTTGCCGCCACAAAAGTCAACAGTTGGATTGTCAGCACAGTCTAAACCTGGAGCTCAGAAATGAGCTTTGCCAACCCATCTTCCTCGCCTTCTCGTGTGCTGCTTCTTCCTGCCTCTCTTGGGTCATTCCTTCTATGCCCAATCTTTATATCATCAGCCCTGCCCTTAACAAAGGGTAACAAATTTGGAGTGAAACCAATCAGACAATGTAGTTATAACCTCACAGGTGTCCAGGTACTGCACTGGAGGGGGGGGGGGGGGGGAGGGAGGAGAGAACACAGTTCTAGGTATAAACCTCAACAATAAGATCCTGCCTCTTTTCTCCTAACTCAGCCTTCTCCCAAGACCACACACCTATCAGTGCTGATAAATTATGTTACTGCTGTGTTCCCTTCTTGTCAGAAACAAACACTCATCTTGTAATATGTCAAAAGAAATGTAGTTAAGGAGCAAGTATGCTCTTTTTATAATACACTGTGAGTTGACTAATAGGATAGATAATTCGGGGGAGAAACCAAAAGTCATAAAGATACTTGTACTTTATGGCCTGCAAGTTCAATAAAGTGCCTCCTCCAAGTGCTTCTCCCATTAGCAAGGGATTTTTTATTTTAGAAGGCTGGCTGAGAATGTTATAATATGGAGGACTTGCCACAGAAGAAGTATGCTGCTTGTAATCATACATCTAGAATAAAGAACGAACTGTATGACCAAATAGAATAACTCCTTTTTTGAGCCATTATAACAAAACCAATGACAAATATTGAGAGCCTCCCATGGCAGCATGCTCTGAGTAGCTTAATGACATTCTTACCAGGCCATTATTTTTAAAGAGACTGATTCAGAAAAGTTGCTAGTGATATACAAGGATTATCATTTATAAAAAAATTACATGATCTTTTCTAGGACCAAGATAACTATTATTTACAAACAAAGAGAAAAATCTACTATAATATTGAGTCTTTGAAATAAAATTTCAACTATTTTGTGAATAGTTGAAAAATAATTACTTCACAGGGCTTCCCTGGTAGTTCCTTCACAGAATTCCTGTAGTTAAGAATCCGCATTGCAATGCAAGGGACACCAGTTCGATCCCTGGTCCAGGAAGATCCTACATGCCATGGAGCAACTAAGCCTGTATGCCACAACTACTGAGCCAGTGCTCTAGATAGCCCGCAAGCTGCAGCTACTGAAGCTCACCCAAGCACCTAGAACACCTGGTTGCTCTGGAACAAGGGAAGCCCCTGCAATGAGAAACACACGCACCACAACAAAGAGTAGCCCTCTTCGCCACAACTAGAGAAAAGCCTGCACAAAGCAATGGAAGACTCACCACAGCATCCCCCGAAAGAAAACAAAAGCAAACAAAAACAAAAAGAAAGAATTACTTCAGTTAATTCTGCCAACTCTTAGCCACAAACTTGTTAATTGAAAAATCTTTGTAGAATTAATTTTAAAAACGTTCAAGTCATTAAAAGGAAACAAACTTCTACTTTTAAACATACCGTTTTCAACAAACACATCAAATATTTTGGAAGAATCTGAACAACTGAAAATCATTTCCATAGAAATGGTTCCTTACACAGGAATCTGTTTCTTCTTGCGTTAACGGGGATATTATCTCAACGAACTATTTTAATGGTGCTCAAATAAGTACAAGAAATACATAATGTACTGTTGCACAGTCATTTTTCAATCATGCACTGGTGATTTATTAACAGAAAAATTTATTTTCAAGTGTTTATTGACATAATTGGGTTGAAAACTACCATGAAATAGTGTAAGGAGTTACTGCAGTGAGAAGACCTGAGCTAATCCCGAGCATCATTTTCTACTGTGAAAGTGGGCCTGTCATTCACTGTGTCTGAGTCTTCTCTGGAAAAGACAGATATATTTTTACCCTGGCTCTACCTAAAATGGAAGCCTAAGTCAAAGAAGAAGAGCAATCTACTTTTGATCCAGATACATGGCTGTGATGGTATTAAAATATGTCCACAAGTCATTTGATTCTTCTTCCTTCAGAGAGTAGAATCTAGTTCTTCTCCCCTTAAATGTGGGCTGTATTTAGTGACTTGCTTCTAATGAATTGAATGGTAGAAGTGACTGTCTATGACACATGAGATTAGGATATAAAAGGCATTGTGACGTCCTCCTTGCTCTTTTGCTTTGTTCATGCACTTAAGGAGAGAGCACACAACATGGTGCATTGTGTAGATATTCAGGCAGACCCATCAAGAGGGCCACATGGCAAGAAACTGGGACTTCCCACCAATAACACCAAGGAACTGAGGCCTCCTTCCTACAGTCATTTCAGGATTTTGGAAGTGGAGCCTCTTGTCCCAGTCAAGCCTTCAGATTACTACAGTCCCTGTCTTAACTGCTGTTAAGTTAAAATGTTACAGATGCTCCAGAAAAACATCTATTTCTGCTTTATTGACTATGCCAAAGCCTTTGACTGTGTGGATCACAATAAACTGTGGAAAATTCTGAAAGAGATGGGGAATACGAGACCACCTGACCTGCCTCTTGAGAAACCTGTATGCAGGTCAGGAAGTAACAGTTAGAGCTAGACATGGAACAAAAGCCTGGTTCCAAATATGGAAAGAAGTACGTCAAGGCTGTGTATTGTCACCCTGCTTATTTAACTTATATGCAGAGTACATCATGAGAAACGCTGGGCTGAGGAAGCACAAGCTGGAATCAAGATTGCTGGGAGAAATATCAATAACTTCAGATATGCAGATGACACCACCCTTATAGCAGAAAGTGAAGAAGAACTAAAAAGCCTCTTGATGAAAGTGAAAGAGGAGAGTGAAAAAGTTGGCTTAAAGCTCAACATTCAGAAAACTAAGATCACGGCATCCAATCCCATCACTTCATGACAAATAAATGGGGAAACAGTGGAAACAGTGGCTGACTATTTTTCTGGGCTCCAAAATCATTGCAGATGGTGATTGCAGCCATGAAATTAAAAGATGCTTTCTCCTTGGAAGGAAAGCTATGACCAAGCTAGACGGCACATTAAAAAGCAGAGACATTACTGTGTCAACAAAGGTCTGTCCGGTCAAGGCTATGGTTTTTCCAGTGGTCATGTATGGATGTGAGAGTTGAACTACAAAGAAAGCTGAATGCCAAAGAATTGATGCTTTTGAACTGTGGTGTTGGAGAAGACTCTTAAGAGTCCCTTGGACTGCAAGGAGATCCAACCAGTCCATCCTAAAGGAGATCAGTCCTGAGTGTTCATTGGAAGGACTGATGTTGAAGCTGAAACTCCAATACTTTGGCCACCTGATGCAAAGAGCTGACTCATTGAAAAAGACCCTGATGCTGGGAAAGATTGAGGGCAGGAAGAGAAGGGGACGACAGAGGATGAGATGGCTGAATGGCATCACCGAATCAATGGACATGGGTTTGGGTGGACTCTGGGAGTTGGTGATGGACAGGGAGGCCTGGCGTGCTGCAGTTCATGGGGTCACAAAGAGTCGGACACGACTGAGTGACTGAAGTGACTTAATTGACTGTCTTAACTGCAACCTGAGCCACATCTATCCAGCAAAACCATTCCTGAATTTCTGACCCACAGAAACTGGAATGACAACTGTTTGTTGTTTTATGCCAATAAGTTTTGGGATAATTGTTAATAGATCATCACTGTAGATGGTGACTGCAGCCATGAACTAAAAAGATGCTTACTCCTTGAAAGAAAAGTTATGACCAACCTAGACAGCATTTTAAAAAGCAGAGACATTACTTTGCCAACAAAGGTCCATCCAGTCAAGGCTATGGTTTTTCCAGTAGTCATGTATGGATGTCAGAGTTAATTGATGCTTTTGAACTGTGGTGTTGGAGAAGACTCTTGAGAGTCCCTTGGACTTCAAGGAGATCCAACCAGTTCATCCTAAAGGAGATCAGTCCTAAATATTCATTGGAAGGACTGATGTTGAAGCTGAAACTCTAATACTTTGGCCACCTGATGCAAAGATCTGACTCACTTGAAAAGACCCTGATGCTGGGAAAGATTGAAGGTGAGAGGAGAAGAAGATGACAGAGGGTTAGGTGGTTGGATGGCATCACCGACTCAATGGACATGAGTTTGAGTAAACTCTGGCCGTTGGTGATGACAGGGAGGCCTGGCATGCTGCAGTCCATGGGGTCACAAAGAGTCGGACATGACTGAGTGACTGAACTGAACTGAACCAGGAAAAATACACCTATAAAGATAAGAATATATGTCAAAAGGAGAAAATGACCTTTAGATTTAGTATATTAAAAATAAGTATCTCAGAAAAGAAAAAAAAAGAAGACAAGAACAATATAACTCTCTTTTTACATGGAAAGTTTCCAAATAAATTTAAAAAGAAACAAGAGCTTTGATTTAGAAATATAGTCAAATTCTCAAAGCTTCCACATATTCTGGCTTATAATGCAGTTAGAAGAAACTGCAATGTTCCATCAGTCACAGTGAAAGTTCTATAGTCCACAGAAGACACTGTGAGGGATGATAAAGCAGCTCTTCAGGTGGAGACTGGTCACACACATGGGAACACTTCATAAGCATCCTTAAACCACAGATTTAACCATCATTTCAGATTTAAAGAAAATCTTAAGCAAGCTTACAGTTACTAAAAATCTCTATTATAGATATCCTGTCTCCTTCACTAAATGTATGTTTACCAAAATGATTAAAGAGAACAAAAGTAGCAAAGAATGGAATTAAAACTACAGCATGAGTCTTCAAACTGGGGTAATACAAAGACTTTGCAAATGTTATATGGACATAAATAGTCATGAGGAAAACAATTTCAATTCAACTTCCATATATAACCAATATCTCCTATAAGTGATCTGCCTGAGAGATGCATTGTATCTGGTCTTCTTTCCTACCTCTCTTTTCACAAACATCTTTTTCCATGTTTCAAAGGAAGGCATATTTCTTTGAATTCCCAAACTGGATTATTATGCGTTATCCCAGAGTGTGAAAACTTCAGGGGCACCAAACAAAGGAATAGTTTAAAATATTCGTGTTTGCAAACTTCATCTATTCAAATCACCATAAACTCACAGGAGTAAATCTCTCTTATCTTGTATATATTCTTATTAAATGAGAAGGATTGTAAGACTCATGTTGAAACGTTCTATATTTTAAAATATTGTAGTATGAAGGAGGGGTTGTGGGACTGATAATAAAAAATTTTCATTTAGGAAGCACACCTCTCAATTCTGTCAACTATTGTAAAATAACACATTGCTCCTGAGGATAATTCCTGTGAGACTGCTGCCAACAAAGATATGAAACCACCATCCTATGATATCATTTATTTACAAAAGAACCAGGCTCAAAAAAAAATCTGATTTGTTAAATGAGGAAAGCTAAGGGTACTATGGAAAAGGTACTATCGTTAAAGCTTGTTTGGGAAACCTTTTACATATTAGTTTTCCTCTCTTGAAAATACTGTGATTTGAACAAGGTTATGAATCTGAGAGCACAGTTCATTCTTTACAGAAATATTTATTGAGTAATTTCTATTTACCAGACGTTGTTTTAGATTCTCGGATGCAACACTACATAAAATGAAGAAAAATCTAGCCTCACAGGAAAGACAAACAAACAATAAACAAAATATGTAAATGTATAGTACATTAGAAAGTCATGAGTGTATAGAGAACAAGAAAAAGGGGATGAAGAACAGGGAGAGCCAGGAGGCTCTGGGGATTTTAAGTTAGGTGGGCAGAGATACCTCCATTTAAAAGGTGACATTTGCACAAACGTCAAATGTTTGAAGCAGATGAGGGAGCAAGACTTTTGGATATTTGAGTGGGGGTGGTTGCTGAGCAGAGCGGGGAAAGCATGTGGAAAGAACCTGGGGCAAAGTATGCTTGGCTTGCTCAAGGAACAGCAAGAAGGTCAGTGAGGAGAGGAGTAAGTGAGAGGGAGAGTAGAAGAAGAAGAAATGATAAGGGTAATGTAGTGCTAGACCATGTGCTAGAAACTCACAGGCTACTGCAAGGATTTGACTTTTATTCTGGATGAGGATTTTGTGGAGTATCATGGTCTGACTTAACGTTAAGCGGCACACTAACTGCTGTATTGAGAAGAGACTATAGGGAGCAAGGACAGAAGCAAAAAAACCCAGCAAGGCGGTCGCTGCAGTAATCCAGAAAGAGACCAAGATGGTGATAAAAAGAAGTGAGACTCTGCATATATTCTGAAGGTAAAGTCAACAGAATTTTCTGATAGATTGTAGGGTGTGAAAAAGAATAGCCCTGTATCTATTGGAAAAAATAAATTCATAGTTTAAAATTTTCTAGAAAGAAAATTCCAGACACAGATGGTTTCACTTATAAATTCTATTACATGTTTATGGAAGAAATCTTACCAATCTTACTAAAACTCTTTCAGAAAATAAAAGATGAGAGGTCACTGCTCAACTCTTTTTGTGTGGTCAGCATCATCCTAATTCTAAAACCTGATAAAGGCAGTCCAAAAAAGAAATTTATAGACCGGTACCATGCATGAACACAAATGCAAAAATTCCTTAACAAAGCATTAGGAAATGGAATCCAACAATATAACAAAAGGATAATACATGGTGACCAAGTAGGGTTTATCTCAGGAATGCAAAGTTGTTTAACATTTGGGACTTCCCTGGTGGTCCACTGGCTAGGATTCCACACTTTCAATGCAGGGGACTGCAGGTTTGATCCCTGATTAAGAACTAAGATCTCACATGCTCTGCGGCACAACAAAAAATTGAAAAAAAAATTTTTAAGTTGTTTAACATTTAAAGATCAATCAAGGTAATTCACCATATTAATAAAGGAGGAAAACTATATGATAATTTGAATAGATGCAGAAAAAAATTCAGCACCCACTCATCATGTAAACTCTTAGCAAAGTAGAAATAAAAGGGAACTTAACTTGATAAAGGACATCTGTTAAAAACCTGAAGCTAACTTTGTATTTAATAGTGAAAGTCTGAATATTTTTGCTCAGACTGAAAAGGCAAAGTTGCTCACTGTCATCCCTTCTATTCAATATTGTAGAGGCAGTCTTAGCCAATTAAATAAGGCAAAATTTTTAAAGTTAAAAGAAATAAAAGGCAGAAAGATTGGAAAAAAGTAAAACTCTATATTTGCTGATGACATGACTATACGAAAGCTTGAATGTGAAAGTGTTAGTTGCTCAGTTGTGTCCGACTGTAGCCCACCAGGCTCCTCTGTCCATGGAATTTTCCGGGTAGGAATACTGAAGTGGGTTGCCATGCCATTCTCTAGGGGATATTCCCAACCCAGGAACTGAACCCAGGTCCCCAGTATTGCAGGCAGATGCTTTACCGTATGAGCCACCAGGAAGCCCATACAAAAGCCTAAAGAATCACAAAATAAATGCTAGAAGTAATAAGTAAATTTAGCAAGGTCACAGAATACAATGTTAATTTAAAAAATCAAGCAGTGTCACAAACAATTGGAGAATTAAATTTTAAAACTGATTCTATCTATAGTATCAAACATTATGGAATAATTCTAACATACACCATATTACATTATATATAATATAATAAATCTAACAGAAGACTTTTAATATCTCTACACTAAAAATACAAAACACTGTTGTGAGTAGTTAAAGAAGATCTAAATAAATGCAAAGACAAATCATTTCATAGATTAGAACATTCAGTTTTATCATGATGTCAGTTCTCCCAAAATTAATCTATAGATTCAATGCAATTTTTTTGTATAAATATCAACAAGCTAAGTCTAGAATTACATGAAAATCAAGGGGCACAAAGCAGCTAAAACAACTTTGAAAAAAATAACAAAGTCAAGAACTTAAACTACCTAACTTCATGAAATTATCATGACAGTGATAATTATGCTAAAATTATCAAGACAGGAATAATGATTGACAAGAAGATCAATTGAACTGAATATAGCCCAGAAATTGACCTCCAATTATATGGTCCTTTGATTTTTTTATAATGGCACCAAAGGAATCTGAAAAGAGTAGTCTTTTCAACAAATGTTGCTGCAGTAATTAGATATCTATATTAACAGGAAAAAAAAAATCATCCTCCACATCACACCATATAAAAAAATTAAACGTAAAAGTATTGTATTTCTCCCGGCAATCTTGATTCCAGCTTGTGCTTCCTCAGCCCAGCGTTTCTCATGATGTACTCTGCAGATAAGTTAAATAAGCAGGGTGACAATATACAGCTTTGACGTACTCCTTTTCCTATTTGGAACCAGTCTGTTGTTCCAGGTCCAGTTCTAACTCTTGCTTCCTGACCTGCATACAGGTTTCTCAAGAAGCAGGTCAGGTGGTCTGGTATTCCCATCTCTTTCAGAATTTTCCACAGTTTATTGCGATCCACACACTCAAAGGCTTTGGCATAGTCAATAAAGCAGAAATAGATATTTTCCTGGAACTCTCTTGCTTTTTCGATGATTGAACATATGTTGGCAATTTGATCTCTGGTTCCTCTGCCTTTTCTAAAACCAGCTTAAAGTTCTAGAACAGGCAAATCTCATCTATAATGGAAAATAATTAGGATAGTGGTTTCCTGGTAGGGAAGAGGGTGTGAAGGGGCAATCAGTGTATGTGTGGGAAAGGGCAACATTCTATGTCCTGATGGGGGTTTGTATTCATCAAAATTTAGTGGATATATGCTTAAGATTTGTCTATTTCATTATATGTGAATTTTATACCAAGAGACAAACTTTAGACAAACACTGAACTCTAATTGGCAAAATGAATGCTGAAGTATAAACAGGGAGTGTACAGATATCTTCAGTTTACTTTGAAATTTGTCCAAAATTAAGATGAGTTGATATAGGTGATAAAACGAGTATAGGAAAATATAAATGGTAGGATCTAGATATATAAATATGCACTATAAAATTCTTTCAATTTTGTGGTATGTTTGAAATTTTCCACAATAAAACAATTTTTAAAATTAAAACTATATAGCAATGTTGATATCCTTTCAAGATAATTAAAAGGTTTTTTTTCCCCAAAAGTACAATACATGCACATTGATCTGGAGCTCAGTGTAAAATAATTAGTAGTGGGGTGATTTGCCAGGCACTCATTAATTCATTCAAACATTTAATAGTTATTCATTGAGCATCTATTACATGACAGGCCCTTGAAAGAAAGCAAAAATGCATAACAGTCCACTCAATAAGTAATTATCTATTTTCACCCAAGTAACCCACTTGGAAAGCAATACTTTGGGGAAATGAGGCATGACAAGCAAGTCTGTCATTCACAGCTATTTTTTTAACGTAACAGTTTGCCCATTTAAGAAGTCATTTTCAATATGAAAAAGCAACACTGTTAGATAGGAAATAATTGCACAAATACTAGAGTCAATTTTAAATTGTTTCTTAAACATACTTTCAACCTTGGAAGCAGAAAAATTGAGACTTAAGGAAAGAGAAGGCCTCACTAACATAACATGTGCTTTTTCAAACGTTGGTATTAAGCTGACAGATGGAGAGAGCTCTAAATGTCATTTCCTCACAAGAAGCTATTATGCACAGTGCTTGAACAGGGCTGGAGGACCTAGCAACAGAAGCAGGGGAAAGGTTTCCAAGGCGAGAGGCTTAGCTCTGAAACAAGCTTAAATTGGCATGCCTAGAGGTCTTGACCAGGAAAACGAATGATACACTGGCCAGCCAGTGTATCAGCCTAATAACAGGTCTTATTTCCCTAGATGACACTGGATTTATTAGATACATACTCTTAAAAATACATGATTTCCAGTGTAATTCAAGTTACATAGCACAAACACTGATGAATGCTTTTGTATGCAAATATATTTTGGTCTATGAATCCACTGCTTCTCTCAGACACCAAAGCACAAGTTTGAGGTTGAGAATCGGAAATAATCCCAGTTATATACTGTTCTAATTCACATTTCAGCACTAAATGTAGACTCTGAGTAATTTAGATGTTAGAAAGCATGGCTGAAGGGTGAGACAGAGGCTGAGAATTTGCAAACCAGATAATTTAAAAGCCTTGCTCGACACTCTCAAGCAGCACTGGGTGCTTTGAAATGTACTTAGGCTACAGGACTCAGTTTTCCCTTCTTTTTTCTAGGGATTATCCTACTCCCTATTTTGTCCAAATTAGCCATCAGAGTTTCTATTATTTGAAAGCCTGCCTAAACCATCTCCTCTTCCTTCAAGGGCCCGGGGAGGGAGTGTCTTGAATTTTGTCTTGTCTTTCCTTTAATCTTCTTTCTTTTCACTAAGTATCAGGGTAGTGTTCAAAGAAAAAAAAAAAAGTCACAAAAAGGGCTATTTTATAGCTAGAAATGGAACTGGAGAGAGACACATGTGGGCATCATTGGCTTCAGAGGTAAAGCAGGGGTGGGGTGAGCAACATTTATGGATTCTCTAAATTCAAATTTAGAGTACTTTCATCACATAGATAGAGACGCCCTCTTCCTCCTCTCTCTGCTGCTTCTGCGAAACACTGCCCAGTATGTACAGTATGAGACCAGAAATCAGCTTCTCTCTTTCTCTCAATTTACCAAAAGGCCCTCCATATGACAAAGAGAATGATAATTAAAGTACAGTATAGACATCTCTTGTGCTCTGATGAAACACAACCCACACACAAATACAGACGTTTTTCCTATGTTCGTCCCAAGGGCTTCATCACATCACTGACTCTAGCATGTGAGCAGAGACCATAAATAAGGAGATGTTTGTTGTTCCATGACACAAAAGCAAAAATCAGGCACAGAACTTAAAACTTCCATCTACTTTAATCTGGTTCTTAAATCTTTATCTGGCCTGCTGCTGCTGCTGCTGCTAAGTCGCTTCAGTCGTGTCCGACTCTGTGCGACCCCATAGATGGCAGCCCACCAGGCGCCCCCGTCCCTGGGATTCTCCAGGCAAGAACACTGGAGTGGGTTGCCATTTCCTTCTCCAATGCAAGAAGGTGAAAAGAGAAAGTGAAGTCGCTCAGTCGTGTCCGACCCTCAGCGACCCCACAGTATCTCACAAAGTCTTGAGACTTGGTGTCAAGACAATAGGACAGAGAACAAAGTTAGAGGACAAATGCCTTCATCCCTAACCCTACAAGTCACATCCTAAAACCGACCCAAGGAACAAGCCCTGATTCTATCCACTGCTCTTATATGTCCAGATGGCTGTCTTGAAATTCCTTTAACAGAAAAGTCTCTCCTATTCAGTCTTGCCTCAGAGCATTTGTGGACTAAATTCACTAGCCTTCCCCTTGATCTTAATTCAGCTATTGAGACAATCCAAACCTCTTTATATTTCTATTAGTTTTTGCTTACTCCATTGTCTGTTTTCCCAATTTTTATTTATAATCTCATTTGTATTCTTTTTGTAGCACCTCAAAAAGCCACACCAAAAATTTGCTTTAGAAATCTGTTTTTCTCAGCCATTGCTCAGGAAAAAAACACAATCAAATTCTTCCCTCACTACTGGTTGAAAAGTCAAAATATAACATCTGTTTTTATAAACAATACTTTCACCTCATAATTCAGTCAGTTCAGTTCAGTTCAGTCACTCAGTCATGTCCAGTTCTTTGTGACCCCATGGACTACAGCATGCCAGGCTTCCCTGTCCATCACCAACTCCTGGAGCTTGCTCAAATTCATGTCCATCAAGTCAGTGAAGCCATCCAACCATCTCATCCTCTGTCATCGCCTTTTCCTCCTGCCTTCAATCTTTTCCAGCATCAGAGTCTTTTCAAATGAGTGAGTTCTTCGCATCAGGTGGCCAAAGTATTGGAGCTTCAGCTTCAGCATCAGTCCTTCCAATGAATATTCAGGACTGATCTCCTTTAGGATGGACTGGTTGGAGCTCCTTGCAGTCCAAGGGACTCTCAAGAGTGTTCTCCAACACCACAATTCAAAAGAATCAGTTCTTCAGCTCTCAGCTTTCTTTATAGTCCAACTCTCACATCCATAAATGACTACTGGAAAAATCATAGCTTTGACTAGACAGACCTTTGTCGGCAAAGTAATAAAGATTTTGGGGATTTTAAGTGACCAAAACCCAGTTCAAATTTACTTAAGCACAAGAAGGGGGAACTCAGGGGCTTATTTTATTGACAAGTCTGAGTAATCTGGCAGGAGTCCAGAAAAAGAGCCTCATTCCATTTTCTGAGATCAAATCCTATATGCTTGGTCTTACTATTAGGAAGAAATACATATTTTCAACAGCCAGCCAAAGTCCCAAGGAAGGTAATGGCGATAGGCAGGCACAGGTTGTCCATGATCGCTATACGCTCGACAATAGCCCATCACTCTGGATTTCCTCACTGGGTCCCAGCAAAGCAGTTGAGTTTTGGGTCAGAAGAACCCTGCTGCCAAAAGGACAGCAAATTCAAAGACATCGGTTCTGATTTCCTGTGGAACACGCTTTACTCCCACCAGCTTGCTTTTAGGAGGTACAAGAAGATCCTGCCACTTTGGCAACTGGAGTCTAGGAATGAACTCATTTTGCACACCAGTGAGACCTGGGGGACACTTGAAACACAAAATGTACAAAGACCGTAACCTTCTGAAAACAATGCCTTCTCCTTTGTTCTCTAACCTGGAGGAGAAATTAGCCATGAAGATTTCAGACAAAATAAAAATGGTCATGTGCAAGCCTCCAGGAACTTGCAGTTCTTCCAGGTTAAGAGAAAGGAACTCACACAAGATTATTTAGAGTGAGGTTTGATGATGGTGGCAGCTATTAATTTAATTCAAATGCTTTAAAGATTATATTAAATATACTCCAGCAACTTTCATACTTTCAGTTCTGAAATTCTAATTTCAGATTTTGTGATTTTCATTTAAACATAGAGCAACAGTGATTTTAAAATAATTATCCCTGAAAGTGATGTCACTCAGTTGTGTCCAACTCTTTGTGACCCCATGGACTGTAGCCTACCAGGCTCCTCTGTCCATGGGATTTTCCAGGCAAGAATACTGGAGTGGGTTGCCATTTCCTTCTCCAGGAGATCTTCCCAACCCAGGGATTGAACCCGGGTCTCTCGCATTGTAGGCAGATGCTTTACCATCTGAGCCAGGGAAGTCCATTATCCCTGAAGTTTTATTAAAAATAATGCAGCTATAAGTAAAGAGCATTACTTTCAAGACCTCAATTTGAAATGAAATGCAGAATTTCTAGATTTTAATGCATCATAAGCCACCAATTTCATAAAATTGCATCCACTTATCAAAGCTTATATCACCCCATGGAAGCAGCCCTTTGAAAAGGGATAAGGTATTTGATTCTCTAACGTCTCCATTTAGCCAATTATAGGCAGGTTTTCATATATCATTCCCTTAAAAATATTATAAAAGCACTTTCTACCATGGTTCTAGCATGGTTGAAAAATGTTAAAGGTATTAATTTCATTGAACTACAGGAAAATTTTAGATCAGAAAATGACAAGAAGATGTTTTTAAAACGAAACATTTTCCTTGTGCTTAATGTGGACTCAATTGCATTGACACAGCTAAAATTTTGACAAAAGAGATAATCTCTGTCTTTAGGAAAAGTTTCACATAAAATGAAGATAATTATTGTAGGGATGGAAGATAGTTTTCACTCCAAGTGAGATGTACATATTACTTATCAAGCTATATACAGAAATATGCTTGCCAGGCAATGACCATTAAATCCTCAATATTTTTATACAGTAAGAGTGGACAAACCTCTAAATTTCACCAGTTTTCACAACTTTCAAGAGTTTCAGGCCTAAAAAATTTATAAAAGGTAGGAATTAAGGAAAAGTAAAAATGCTGATTTAAATAAGAAATGTCATTATGGAAGATAAGGAAAATGAAAATAGTAATAAAATTCTTTTATTTCCTAAAAATATTGTTTCCATCCTTTCTAAACACTAGATTGATATCTGTATCTGAGAATGTCATCACCAGTCT
The DNA here is from genome assembly GCF_019923935.1 of Bubalus bubalis. Classification (NCBI taxonomy): domain Eukaryota; kingdom Metazoa; phylum Chordata; class Mammalia; order Artiodactyla; family Bovidae; genus Bubalus; species Bubalus bubalis. The sequence goes on along the minus strand of NC_059181.1, from coordinate 9,946,434 downwards.
CCAATATGACCCCCTAGTATCCCTATTCGGAGAAGGCAATAACACCCCACTCCAGTACTCCTGCCTGGAGAATCCCAGGGACGGGGGAGCCTGGTGGGCTGCCGTCTGTGGGGTCACACAGAGTCGGACACGACTGAAGTGACTTAGCAGCAGCAGTATCCCTATTCCCTGGTTTATGCCCATGTACATAGTCCCCTACCACAATGAATAAATAAGGCAGACTGTATAATCAACAAGATATTACAGAAGAGATGGCATATGACCTTGAAAGTCTGGGTCATAAAGACATTGAAGATTTTGTCCTCCTTTCTCTTGGACCACTCACTCTGGGGTAAGCCAGTTTCCATGCCATCATGACACTCAAGCAGCAACTGGAGAGGCCTATATGACAAGAAACTGAGAACTCCTGCCAATATAGTCAGATGAGTGGGCCATCTTGGAAGTGAATCTTCCAGCCACTCTGAAACTCTCAAATGACTGCAGTCCTAGCTAACATCTTTTTATTTATTTATTTTTGTCTGTGCTGGGTCTTCATTGCTGCATGCAGGCTTTCTCTACTTGCAGAGAGGAGGGGCTACTCTCTAGATGCATTGCACAGGCTTCTCACTGTACTGGTTTCTCTTGCTGCAGAGCATGGGCTCTAGGCACACGGGTTTCAGTAGTTGCGGCACAGGGGCTCATTAGTTGTGGCTCATGGGCTCTAGAGTGCAGGCTCAGTTGTTGTGGCACGGGAGCTTGCTCTGTGGCATGTGGAATCTCCCTAGACAAGGGATTGAACCTATGTCCCTTGTATTGGCAGGTGGATTCTTATCCACTGTGCTACCAGGGAAGTCTCCTACCTGACATCTTGACTGAAACCTTATGAGAGGTCCTGAGTCAGAACTACACAGTTAAGATGCTCTCAAATTTTCAACACATAGTAACCATGAGATAATAAATATTTGTTGTTTTAATCCACTAGGTTTTAGAGTAATTTATTATGCATAATAGAAAATGAATACAGAGAACTTCGATATAATTTAGGTCTATAAATATTATAGAAGTCTTTTGCTAAAATCAATTGATAAATTGTTAACTTGATGGATGATACTCTTTCTGTCCAAGGATCTTTGATGATTGTCACATAGGGCTGTGACTTGTGATAGTTTGTCTAATAATAATCACAAACTCAAAGAACAATAAGACTATTTGATAATCCTTTACAGAACATTCAAATTATTTTATTACTACAAATAACATTAAAGGGACATTTCCAGACAGGCTAAGAATTCCTAATTCTAGAAGATAATACTGAAAATGTTTATTTTCTGTTTGTGCAAGAAATATCATTTTCTGAGAATTGTCTGGAAAAGACTTCATTACTTGGTGGTGGTGGCAGGAGCACTGTCACTAAAGATTTAATATTTGGAAATGCCAAAATTGTTTTCATTTTCTCTGATTTTCATGAATTCAATCAGAAGAGACTAAGAAAAACACTTAAATCCTAGCATAGACTTCAAAGCCCTAAGATAATCATGGCACTGTAGCAAGTAAGAAAGATAAATATAAAACATACTCTCAATGAATAGGTTAAGCAGAGGGGATTTTTTTAAGGAAGTGAAATTATTCTATGTGATACTGTAATGGTGGATACGTGTCACTATACATTCGTTAAAATCCACAGACTATACAACATCAAGAGTGACACCTAATGCAAACTATGGACTTCGGTGATAATGATGTGTTAATGTTGGTTCACTGATTTAAAAAAATGTACCACTCTGGAGGCGGATGCTGATGGTAGGAGAGGCTGTGGGAATGGAGGGAGGGGTTAAATGGGAACTTCTCTGTACTTGATGTTCGATTTCACTCTGAAGCTACAACTGAACCTACAAGTGCTCTAAAAATGAAGTCTACTAATAAGAGGAGAAAAACAGTTTCTGCCATCTAGGAATTTTTATCACTTGTTTAACAAATAGTTGCCTGGGTTTCCTTTTTCTATTCTTTTACATTCCATCTTTCCATGTCTTTATGCTTTATATGTCTTATAAATGGCACATAGTTTGGATTTGGGGTTTTATTTAATCTAGGAAGCTCTACACTTAATGAGGAATGTTGAACCATTTATACTTATGATTACTACAGATATATGTGGATTTTTCATTATTTTGAGTGTTCTAGCTACTTCAATTTTTCTTTTCTTCTTTTTTTTTCCTTTCACTTCTTTTTTCCCCTCTTTTTTTATTTTCCATTTACTTGGAAAATATACATCTTATTTCAATTATTTTAGTAGAAAGATTTAATATACCTACCTGACTTTAATATTTTGAGTGTAATCACACGATTAGACTCCTCCTGATAATGCAAAGTACTCAGAATTCTGTAACTCAAGATATATATCCCTAGTGCTCCATGAAAGGTCATATAATATTTAATTCTATTTTATTTATACTTTATACCACTTTATGCCCCCTTCCACTGTCATAATTGCTCTTATTATTATGGGGTTATTTTCAGACAGTCATTGGATCTTTAAAATTACCAACCTGTTTGCCAATTTCCTTGCTCAATGTGACTTCTTTCTAGGTTTGATTTCCTTCTTACAGAAGTGCATCTTTTAATTTTTTTTTAATTTTAAATTTATTTACTTTTTAATGGAAGGATAATCATTTTATAGTATTGTGTTGGCTTCTGCCAAACATCAGCATGAATCACATATAGCATCTTTTAATATTAAGGGTTTGTAAATGGTCAAGTCTTTCAGATTTTGTTGGGAAAAAATCTTTATTTCACTTTAGTCTCAATAGATAGTAGCATGATTTTTTAAATTTTCCTGCTAGTCATTTGATTGTTCTTCCTTTGTCTATGTTATCTGACTTTTAATTCCCCCCATCCTTTAAATTTTCTCCTTCCAAATTTCACATTAGCGTATGTTGAGCATTCTTACTCTCCTTCACTTTCCTTTAACCTGTATTTCACAATTTCTCTTCTTTTTATGTATATAAGCTAAATTCTGGTGAAATATTTAAATCTATGTTCTAATTCCCTATTTCTTTAATTATGTCTTATCATAATGACTCAACTTGGCTCAGCTATGACTAGCATTTATACAGTGAAATTATTGATAGTGGGAAAATGAGTGTTTATGAAACGTTCATTTGTGTGGTGGGGGTGAAGAGATCTGAAAGAGCTAAGTCTTGACTTAGGATACTGAAAAAATAATTAGATAATTCCTACAAGTTAAAAAAGAACAGACATCAAAAAAATTAAGAAGATGAAAAGTTACCTTTAAAGAAGGAAAAGGAGTAAAATAGAGGCTGGGGACTGATACTTAGTCATAATAAGTCTTGGGAATAGCAAGGAGAGATAAGAAAGATAAGAGAGATAAGAAAGCCTTCCTCAGTGATCAATGCAAAGAAACAGAGGAAGACTAGAGATCTCTTCAAGAAAATTAGAGATACCAAGGGAACATTTCATGCAAAGATGGGTTCAATAAAGGACAGAAATGGTATGGACCTAACAGAAGCAGAAGATATTAAGAAGAGGTGGCAACAATACACAGAAGAACTATACAAAAAAGATCTTCATGACCCAGATAATCACAATGGTGTGATCACTCACCTAGAGCCAGACATCCTAGACTCTGAAGTCAGGTGGACCTTAGGAAGTATCACTACAAACAAAGCTAGTGGAAGTGATGGAATTCCAGTTGAGCTATTTCAAATCCTAAAAGATGATGCTGTGAAAGTGCTGCTGCACTCAATATGCCAGCAATTTTGGAAAACTCAGCAGTGGTCACAGGACTGGAAATGGTCAGTTTTCATTCCAATCCCAAAGAAAGGCAGTGCCAAAGAACACTCAAACTACCTCACAATTGCACTCATCTTACACGCTTGAGAGGTAATGCTCAAAATTCTCCAAGCCAGGCTTCAGCAATACGTGAACCATGAACTTCCAGATGTTTAAGCTTGATTTAAAAAAGGCAGAGGAACCAGAGATCAAATTGCCAACATACGTTCGATCATCGAAAAAGCAAGAGAGTTCCAGGAAAACATCTATTTCTGCTTTATTGACTATGCCAAAGCCTTTGACTGTGTGGATCACAACAAACTGTGGAAAATTCTGAAAGAGATGGGAATATCAGACCACCTGACCAGCCTCCTGAGAAATCTGTATGCAGGTCAAGAAGCAACAGTTAGAATTGGACATGGAACAACAGACTGGAAAGGAGTACCTCAAGGCTGTATATTGTCACCCTGCTTATTTAACTTATATATAGAGTACATCATGAGAAATGCTGGACTGGAAGAAGCACAAGCTGGAATCAAGACTGCCGGGAGAAATATCAATAACCTCAGATATGGAGATGACACCACCCTTATGGCAGAAAGTGAAGACGAGCTAAAGAGCCTCTTGATGAAAGTGAAAGAGGAGAGTGAAAAAGTTGGCTTAATAGTCAACATTCAGAAAACTAAAATCATGGCATCTGGTCCCATCACTTCATGGCAAGTAAATGGGGAAACAATGGAAACAGTGGCTGACTTTACTTTCCTGGGCTCCAAAATCACTGCAGATGCTGACTGCAACCATGAAATTAAAAGACCCTTGCTCCTTGGAAGAAAAGCTATGACCAACCTAGACACCATATTAAAAAGCAGAGACATTACTTTGCCAAAAAAGATTCGTCTAGTCAAGGCTATGGTTTTTCCAGTGGTCATGTATGGATGTGAGAGTTGGACTATAAAGAAAGCTGAGTGCCAAAGAATGGATGCTTTTGAACTGTGGTGTTGGAGAAGACTCTTGAGACCCCCTTGGACTGCAAGGAGATCCAACCAGTCCATCCTAAAGGAAATCAGTCCTGAATATTCATTGGAAGGACTGATGTTGAAGCTGAAACTCTAATACTTTGGCCACCTGATGCAAAGAACTGACTCACTGGAAAAGACTCTGATGCTGGGAAAGATTGAAGGCAGGAGGAGAAGGGGATGACAGTGGGTGAGGTGGTTGGGTGGCATCACCAACTCAATGGACATGACCTTGAGTAAACTCCAGGAGTTGGTGATGGACAGGGGAGCCTGGTGTGCTGCCGTCCATGGGGTTGCAAAGAGTCAGACTCGACTGAGCAACTGAACTGAACTGAAGTCTTGGGAAGTATTCAACGCTTTAAATTATACACAAGAATAACAGACAAAAAAAATTTTTTTTTCAAAAGTGGCTGAATGGAAATGAAACTTTTGAGAAGAGTAGTGCATATTTAAATATCAAGTAAGAGGAATGAATAGGTGGAGTACAGAGTATTTTTAGAAAATGAAACTATTCTTTATGATACTATAATGGAAGATACATGTCATTATACATTTGTCCAAATCCATAGACTGTACCACACGAAGAGTGAACCCTAATGTAAACTATGGACTTTGGGTGATTGTAACATGTCGATGTAGGTTCATCAGTTGTAACAAATGCACCACTCTGGTAGAGGTGTTGATAATGGGGGAGGACATGCATGTTGGGGGAAGTTTTGCTGTGAACCAAACACTGCTGTAAAAAATAAAGTCTATTTTTTTAAAAAATCAAATAAGAATTAGCATGTTACCCTAATTGCAATTTGAAAGTATAATAGCAAGGTAAAATGACATCCTCTAAGTATCTGCAGTCAATTCTGAATCTTTGCTAACTATGAATCTTTTACCATTAATTTTCCATGTTGAAATTTGTAAAAAAGAAACCCCTAATGTACCTTTGTTTCTATATCCCATGCTGTAATTTATAAAGTTTGCAAAATATAGAAGTACCAGTGGGGAAACCTGTGTTAATAAAATGTCTTAATGTTTTTAACTGCTGTAAAATATTAAGACATTTAGAAAAATAAAAATTTTCAATAACTGGTACAGTAGTAAATCATTTGGTGACCTAACAAATTTGGAGAAACTCGTCCACCATTAAATTTTTCTGTTTACTTGACTGAGCACACACACACACCTACCTGGTTAAGAAAACAACTTTCTGTCCAAAGTGGCTCACAGAGAAACAGCAAGGTGGTGAACTCTGATAAAGTACATGTTACAGTGTTTCTATTTACTCAGTAGAGATTTGCTAATAGAAAATTGGTTTGGTTATAAGATAAATCAGTTTTGAAGATCTAATATACACCTTGCTGGTTATAGTTAACAATACTTTACGATATACTTGAAATTTATTAAGAGAGTAGATCTTAAATATTCTCACACATACACATGTACTGGTAACTATGCAAGATGATGGATGTGTTAACTAACCTCGTTTCATAGCATATACATATGTCAAATTATGTTGTACACTTTAAACTTAGCGTTATTTGTCAATTTTATCCCAATAAAGCTGGAAAAGAAATAAAACACAAATTGGACTCCCTCCCCCAAAATGAAGGAAAAACTCTATTTTTGGGGAAAAAAGAGAAGTGAAAGAATTCAAACCAGCACTGTCCAAAGGAATGTAACACAAGCCATATGTGTAATTTTAATGTTTTCAGCAGCCATATTAAAAAGTGACAAGGAACAGGTGAATATTTTATTTAATCCAATACATCCTAAAAATCATCATTTCAACATGTAATCAATATAAAAATATTAATGACAGATTTTACATTCTTTTTTGTACTAATTCTTCAAAATCTGGTGCATACTTTACATTTATAGCACATCTCAGTTTGCACTAGCCAGATTTCAAGTGTTCAAAAGCCACACATGCTAGCATCTACTATCTTCAATAGCATAGGTATAAACTCCCACCTTTTCATGTTCAAACAAGACTCAAAATTGCAGAAAGAGAATTTACTACAAAAAAGGGCAGAAAAGCAGGAAAGACTGATCAGAGGTGCCTATGTTAGCATTTCAGACAACAGGGCTTTCCTTTCTATTTCCAAAAGTCCCCTTGATCAGGATTGATCTAGAGCAGGGTCAGCAAATTTCTTCTGTAAAGGGCCAGACAGTAAATATTTTAGACTTTGCAGGTCACATGATCTCTGTTGCAACTACTCTACTCTGCTGTTGCAACAAGAAAGCAGCCATAGACAACACATTAAACAAATGGGCATGGTTGTATTTCAACAAAGCTTTATTATGGGCACTGAAATTTGAATTTCAAATCATTTTCATGTTGTGAAATTTTTGTTTCAAACGTTTAAAAATATAAAAAACATTCTTACCTCGTGAGCCCTAGGTGATGGGCCAGACTTGGTCCACTGGCTGTAGTTTACCAACCCCTGACCTGGAGGACAGAGATTAAGAAAAGGGAGTGCTAAGAAATTGTTTTAATTACAGACATTTGTCAAAGAATGAAAACCAGTGCTTTGGAAGCTAGAAGACAGAGAATGTGAAAAGAATACAGAACTTAGTGTTCAACCATCTCTGTTTTGACATTCTACATGCTTGTACCCTAGTCACATTGATTCTTCTCTGGTCCTCAGCATCTTCTTGTCAGCTAGATGATTAATTACCATGGCAACCCCAATGAGTCCAACAATAGCTCATATACTCATACTGCATTAAATCAAAATTGGTAAAATTTTAAACAGAGTCAGAGAAAATTTACCATTTAAAATAAGAGAGGAATGGCTTTCTTGAGAAATAAATAGGATTGCAGAGATCTATAAATAGCTTTAACACTGCTATACTAATTTGGAAACAACACTTACTATAAATAAGTCAATTATCATGCATTACAATAAAGACAGATTATATGTGACAGCCCTGAAGCTTAATTCTAATTATTATTTACATGTTAAAGAAATAATAGATGCATATCTTGAAATACTCAAATTTTCAGATTCTCCACTGTAATTAGCGAAAATATGTGTAGTTGTCCAGTATTTCACATTATTTCTTATTTTCTCTTATTTTACAAATCTTCCATTAAGTAAATCCCAAGAAGGCAAACTCAGCCAAACTTTTAACCTAATGTAAAATAACTGCTTGGATATAAAACTTTAGTTGTGCTTCTTAATGAATTAGAATTCACAATTAAAGTGTAAATGGAAAAGACGATTTGTTGATCTGATTTTTCTATTAACATTAAGATGACTTTTCCCATCATGACCTACCCCAAGAATTTCAGCCAAAAAAATAGAAAGAAAGAAACCAGCAACAGAATTAGCTGTAAGTTGCAACTTGAAAGAGATGGTATGAATTGGTTTCTTCCAAACTATTCTTACCTCTATCTCTTTTCCCTTGACTTTATTTATCGTAAAGACTAAAAGGCTAACAATTTAAATTCCAGTGTTAGAGTTCACCATACCATCAGGTTCTTGCCACAAGATAAAGGCTAAAGAAATCCCTGACCAGAGTTACTTTACTTGAATAAACATAGTAGAAGCCCTTTGTTCCTCTCTCTTCTCCCTGTCTGGAACAGAGAAGTAATTCTTGGAGGCAGAGCAGCCATCTTGCAACTCTGGTGACAAAGACACTTGTTAAGAGTGGGAAAATAGGAACTAGAAAGAGTCTGGTGGCTCAGAGGTTAAAACGTCTGCCTGGAATGCGGGAGACCGCGGCTCGATCCCCGGGAAGATCCCCTGGAGAAGGAAAATGGCAACCCACTCCAGTACTCTTGCCTGGAGAATCTCATGGAGGGAGGAGCCTGGTAGGCTACAGTACATGGGGTCGCAAAGAGTCGGACATGACTGAGCGACTTCACTTCACTTTACTTCAGAAAGAGTCTGGATCCCTTGATATCATCTTTGAGCCCTGGATAATAATCTGGGAAGTCTTCCTTGGCACTTCTTATTTTGTGAGAATAGTAACATTCTTTCATACTTCAGTTCAGTTCACTTCAGCTCAGTCGCTCAGTCGTGTCCGACTCTTTGCGACCCCATGAATCGCAGCACGCCAGGCCTCCCTGTCCATCACCAACTCCCAGAGTTCACTCAGACTCATGTCCATTGAGTCAGTGATGCCATCCAGCCATCTCATCCTCTGTCATCCCCTTTTCCTCCTGCCCCCAATCCCTCCCAGCATCAGAGTCTTTTCCAATGAGTCAACCCTTCTCATGAGGTGGCCAAAGTACTGGAGCTTGGGCTTTAGCATCATTCTCTCCAAAGAACACCCAGGGCTGATCTCCATCAGAATGGACTGGTTGGATCTCCTTGCAGTCCAAGGGGGTCTCAGGAGTCTTCTCCAACAACACAGTTCAAAAGCATCAATTCTTCGGCGCTTAGCCTTCTTCACAGTCCAACTCTCACATCCATACATGACCACTGGAAAAACCATAGCCTTGACTAGACGGACCTTTGTTGGCAAAGTAATGTCTCTGCTTTTTAATATGCTGTCTAGGTTGGTCATAACTTTCCTTCCAAGGAGTAAGCGTCTTTTAACTTCATGGCTGCAATCACCATCTGCAGTGATTTTGGAGCCCCCAAAAATAAAGTCTGACACTGTTTCCACTGTTTCCCCATCTATTTCCCATGAAGTGGTGAGACCAGATGCCATGATCTTCGTTTTCTGAATGTTGAGCTTTAAGCCAACTTTTTCACTCTCCACTTTCACTTTCATCTTCACTTTCTGCCATAAGGGTGGTGTCATCTGCATATCTGAAGTTATTGATATTTCTCCTGGAAATCTTGATTCCAGCTTGTGCTTCTTCCAGCCCAGCGTGTCTCATGATGTACTCTGCATATAAGTTAAATAAGCAGGGTGACAATATACAGCCTTGATGTACTCCTTTCCCTATTTGGAACAAGGCTGTTGTTCCATGTCCAGTTCTAATTGTTGCTTCCTGACCTGCATGCAGGTTTCTCAAGAGGCAGGTCAGGTGGTCTGGTATTCCCATCTCTTTCAGAATTTTCCACAGTTTATTGTGATCCACATAGTCAAAGGCTTTGGCATAGTCAATAAAGCAGAAGTAGATGTTTTTCTTGAACTCTCTTGCTTTTTCAATGATCCAGCGGATGTTGGCAATTTGATCTCTGGTTCCTCTGCCTTTTCTAAAACCAGCTTGAACATCAGGAAGTTCACAGTTCACATATTGCTGAAGCCTGGCTTGGAGAATTTTGAGCATTACTTTACTAGCGTGTGAGATGAGTGCAATTGTGCGGTAGTTTGAGCATTCTTTGGCATTGCCTTTCTTTGGGATTGGAATGAAAACTGACCTTTTCCAGTCCTGTGGCCACTACTGCCACTCTTTCATACTTACACAGTCATTATTTGTGAGGTTTTCTAGGGTTTGGGGGGTTTTATTTTTGCAGCTAATTTTATTTGTAGCTGGTAGACAACTAAAACCAAGGCAGGATTACCTCCCATCTACTATATACCAGTGGTTCTCACACTAGAACACAGATCATAATCACCTGGAAGACTTACTAAAATTCAGATTGCTAGGGTCTAGCCCCAGAGTTTCTGATTCAGTAGGTCTTGGATGGCTCACAGGAAACTGCATTTCTAACAAGGACCAAGGTAATGCAGCTCTGGCTGCATCAGGGGCCACACTTCAAGGACCACTGGATTACACAATAGCATTTCATAACGTAACACACAACACAACACTCTATAGAATAGCATACCACAGAACATCACAGCACAGGATTGCATAATATAACATAACATACAGAATATAACAAAACATCCAACTCTCCAGGTTTCTATTTCCCTGTTGCTTTGCTTTTTAAAAAATAAATTTCTGCCCGATCTCTAGACCAAATATACTCTTTAGTAATCTTAACACCACATGTAAAATAAGTCACAACAAGATCAGCAGATGTTATAGTTCTGCTCCTGCCTGAAGCTAGAAGATAGGGAAAGAGCCGTCTAGCACTTGCCAAGCTAGACTATTTGCTGTGTCATTTCCTGGCACATAATTATGCTGCTTGCTGACAACTATTCTACCTTCTGTCCTTCCGTTAATTGTAAATGACAGTTTGGAAGCTGTTGGCTGAAAATTCTGAAAAGAGAAACATTTACAAGGAGAGGCAAGGATAAAATCATGGTCAGTTTAGACCAGGTGCTGATAAGCTAGACCTGAGAAACACTGTCAAGTTAGCACGCTGTGAAAGAGATGCCATTTCCTGTACCTTCCTCTTCCCCACTTCCACTCCTATGACCCAGAGTCTCAAAGCATGTGATTCACTCAATAATTCAAATGAGTCAGAAAGACCAGTGCTTGGAAGACTTTTGCTACCTGCTAGAATAACACATGATTGAATTTTATACTTAGGGTGAAGAGAAAAAGTTTCTATCATGTCCATATGTTGCCCTATACCCACAGTCTGCCCCCCTCCCCATAATGACTGGCTTCAAAAGCCCTCAAAAAGAGTCATGCTTTGAGAAAAGTGATTCCGCCATTTTCCAGGTCAAGTATGTGGTGTACTTTAGCTTTCACCCTCCCCGCCACTGCCCGCCCCTCTCCTGCTCAGGAACTGGTCAGAATAATCCTTCTGCCCTAGTAGCTACATGTTTTAAGCCATGCTTTGTTAACCAACTAGGAGAGATGGATGAGTCTAATTCACCGATCACTCATCCACTCCCCATTGCTTCCAGAAGCTTAGCGAGTGGGACAAAATAACTAGTGTGAGTTAAATAATCAAACCTGGTCAGGCTTCATGGAAATTCAGAATTTGGGGATCAGAGTAAAGCTCATTAGTCCTCCTAGAAATAACATCTAATACCCTGACCTTCTTTTACCTCTGCCCCACTGAGCTAAGAACTCAGGTTCCCAGAATATACTCCTATGGTCACCTACACTCCTTCAAACACTTGCAGACTTCAGCACCAGGGAATTCTGGTTTTAAACCTTCTCCAGTACTCATTTTAGCATTCCAACAAGTTTTGACTCTTTGCATTTTCCGTGAGAAGCCTGAGAATAAGAAACAGAGTATAGAGCCATCTCTCACTGTTCCTTCTTGATCTAATTTAGCTTTTCAAGTGCAGTCAAAGCTCTTAAGTTTCTCTTTAAAACAACTCGAGTTGCAGCTGTTTTCAGGTATACTTTATATAAGGTATTGTACTGAAACCACAAATTATAAGAAGCCAAGCATTAAAGGGAGGCACAAAGTATCCAAGTAGAGTGACCGTAGAGAAAAAGTCATCCTCAAATGCTGCAAGGTAGAGAGGGCCTCATAGTGGATTTGAACTTGAGGAAGGATAGAACATCACTCCAAAGAGAAACTTCTGAGAGATGTGATGCCAAGGAAGGAAGCATGAGGTAAAGTGGAAAGAACATGGGTTTGGGGGCCACACAGATCTGGATTTGAAGCCACTGCCTAGATGTGTGAGTTGAGTGAGTTACTTCCATACTATGAGGCCTCAATTTCCTTATGTGTGAAATAAGAATAATAATACTTCTCTTCAAGGACTGTCCTAAAACTACTAAAAAATTTTAAAAGGGTGTAAAATATCAACATATAGCTCAATCAATGAAGCGATAATGGTAAAATCTCGAGTGTGGGCTTAAACATGAGGTATACCTGGTAGGACCAGTTTGGCTGGGGTGAATGCTTTCCAGAAAGGACTCAGGGGGACATTAAAAGAAAAAAATTTGAATCAGTAAATAAATGCAGATTTCAGCTGTCCTTGAATTGCACCAGGCTACAGAGTTCAAACTTGACTCTGGAGACAATATAAATATGAGATCTATCAAGGATTTTTTAGGAAGGGAAGTGACATGTTCATACCAGTAATTAAGACTCTTCTTGTACTGACTGGAACTGAGGAGATTAGATGTTATTCTCAAGTGGATTAATTTCTCTTTCATGCCAAACTTGTGTTCTACTCCAGCAAAGTATGTGGGTCACTGTGGCTCTACTAGTTAGGCTAAGCTAAGTAACAAATTAACTCCCAATCTCAGTGGCCTGACCCAACAAAGATATATTTTTTCTCAGACTTCATACCCAGCACCAGTTTATGGGACTCTGCTCCATATAGTAACTCAAGAATCAAAGCTGATGGAGGTGCCACCATCTTGTCACACCATGATCTCAACACAAGATTTCTAGGGCTACTGCAAGAAGGGAAGAAACAGTTGAGAGGCGACACAGAGACCTTATGGCCAGGTGTGAAAGTGGCACATTTCACTGCTGCCCATATTCTGTTGGTCATAACTCAATCTCAACCTAACTGCCCAGGTGGCTGGGAAACACAGAGGAACACATGCAATGTTAGGCAAGCAGCTCTCTGCCACCAGGGAGCCACAGGGCGTCATCCCTTCCTTTTATACTCTTCCCTTATGCAATTGCAGGCCCACCACCCTAAAGGCTCCTTAGAGGCTGTAGCATGTGAGGCCTTCCTCAAAGTTCTCTTTAAGTCACTAAGTTGAGCTCCATTCCACAGGTGCAGTTCAATGTACTGAGCTACTGAGGGTACAAAACAGACAGATCGAGAAAACTTAAGGATAAATGAATATATTTCAGATGTGTCTGCTCTTCAGAGCTGGCAAAGTATGCATAAAAGCTGAGTAAACTGGAAGGCCAATGTTGTAGTTCTAAAACAAATTCACTGTAAAGATTCCAATGCCTTTAATGCAGTGATAAAGTACAGATGTTCAGCATGTCGAGAACATAAAGAAATTATAAATGCACAGTGGAACAACACGCCAAAAGTGAGTGACTACACATGAATTATTCCAATTAATCCATAAATAAAAACATATGCCAATACAGTAGTCCCTGAAGAACAAGGAGATATATGTCATGTGTTTACAAAAATTCTAGGTGAAAGTTTGAGAACTGATGAAAGTGGGATCTTTACTAAGAACAACTCTCTTGATAAGAATGTTTGTTGCTCCTGCTACTGCTAAGTCGCTTCAGTCATGTCCGACTCTGTGCAACCCCATAGACGGCAGCCCACCAGGCTCCCCCATCCCTGGGATTCTCCAGGCAAGAACACTGGAGTGGGTTGCCATTTCCTTCCCCAATGCATGAAAGTGAAAAGTGAACGTGAAGTCGCTCAGTCGTGTCTGACTCTTCGCAACCCCATGGACCACAGCCTACCAGGCTCCTCTGTCCATGGGATTTTCCAAGCAGATAAGAATGTTTACTAAGTGCTAAAAATCTTACAGCTGCTTTGCATGGATTAGTTCATTTCATCTTCACAACAACCTATGTGTTGATGTTATCATCATTTTACAGATGAAGGAAGTAACTCATTCAAGGCCTCCTAACTAGTAAGTGGAAGATCTAAGATTCAAACCTAAGCAGTCTTTCTAGAGAAACTGAACTTCATTATTGTGTTTGGCCTCTGATACAAATGAACCATATCCGGAATTCTGCAGGCCCACTGAAACCTTCTGAGGTAACCTTAAAAACCCCATTATGCTCTCCAGCATCTGGCCCAAAAAACAGTCTTTAGATAGCATCTTTCACAAAGCTCCTCATATGGCTATTTTGCCTCTAACTGATTCGACTTGGGAGAGACTGAAAGAGGTCTGTCTAAGAGGAATCAGATTATCCTGCTAAACGTGGGCAACTAGCAACAGAAATTAAAATATCACAGACACCATGAATCAAGAGACTTGATTCATGTCCTGATTCTAGTCCTGATTCTACACTTTCCTAGCTGTGTAAACAAAGTCACAAATATTTATTGAGCATTGTTCTGGCTATCTGGGATTTCCCTGATGGTTCAGTGGGTAAAGAATCTGCCTACAGTGCACGAGACACAGGTTTGATCCCTGGGTCACAAAGATCCCTGGAGGAGGAAACGGCAACCCACTCGAGTATTCTTGCCTGGAAAATTCCATGGACAGAAGAGCCTGGCAGGCTACCATCCATGATGTTGCAAAGAGTCAGGATGACTGAGCACATGGCACTGGTGATTGACTTTTTAGTAACAAAACACCCCAAAATTTAGTCACTTCAAACAATCATTTTGTTGTATCTCATGATGTTATGAGTCAGGAATTTGGGCAGTGCTCAACTGATTCCTCTGCTCCTCATGTTATCAACTGAAATTACTCAGTGGTATTCAGCTTGTGGATGGGCCAGTCTGGAGGGCCCCAGATGGCTTTTTGCACATGTCTGGCAGTGATAGCTGTAAGGCTAGACTCTGCTGAGAATGTTGACTAGAGTTCTGTACATGGACCCTCCAACATGGTGACCTCATGATAGTCACAACTCTTATAAGTTGACTGGTTTCCCTCAAGGCAAGCATTTCAAGAGGCTTAGAAGGCTACAAGGTGTATTATTTCCTAGCCTCAGAGTTTCAGAATACCACTTCTACCACAACTTATTGATTAAGAAAGTCATTAAGTCCAGTTCTAAATGAAGGGAAGAAGAACTCAGTGGGAGGAGTCACAAAAAACAAGCCATTTTTTAAAAAACTGAAGTACAGCTGATTTACAATATTGTGCCAATCTCTGCTACATAACAAACTGACTCAGTTATATACATATATACATTCTTTTTTATATTCTTTTCCATTATGGTTTATCATAGGATATTAAATATAGTTTTGTGTGGTATACATTAGGATCTGTTGTTTATCCATTGTAAATGTAATAGTTTGCATCTACCAACCCCTGACTCCCAGCCCACCCCTTTCCCTTCCCATCCCCCTACCTCGACAAGCACAAGTCTGTTCTCTATGTCTGTGAGTCTGTTTCTGTTTTGTAGATAGGTTCATCCGTGCCATATTTCAGATCCCACATGTAAGTGATATCCTTGATATGTCTTTCTGACTTACTTCACTTAGTATGATAATCTCCTATTGTATCCATGTTGCTGCAAATGGCATTACGTCATTCTTTTTCATGGCCAAGTAGTATTCCATTGTATATATGTACCACATCTTCTTTATCTATTCCCCTCTGTTGAGGGACATTTAGGTTGTTTCCATATTTTGGCTCTTGTGAACAGTGCTGCTATGAACATTGGGGTGCATTTATCTTTTTGAATTATACTTTTGTCCAGGTATATTCCCAGGAGTGCAATTGCTGGATCATATGGTAATTCAATTTTTAGTTTTCTGAGGAACCTCCATGCTGTTTTCCATAATGGCTGCACCAATTTACATTCCCACTAACAGTGTAGGAGGAGGGTTCCCTGTTCTCCACATCCTCTCCAGCATTTGTTCTTTGTAGATTTTTTACTGATGGCCAATAGGACTAATGTGAGGTGGTACCTCATTGTAGTTTTGATTTGCATTTCTCTAATAATCTGTGATGCTGAGCATCCTGTCATGTGCCTACTGAGTCATCTATATGTTGAAAGAAGCCGTCTTGAATCTATTGCAAGCAACCACTCTATGCCAAGCACCATACTAGTCATCAGTTCAGTCGCTCAGTCATGTCCAATTCTTTGTGACCCCATGGACTGCAGCACGCCAGGCTTTCCTGTCCATCACCAACTCCTGGAGCTTGCTCAGACTCATGTCATACATACATTCATAGATATACAAGGTCCGTGTTTTCCTGGGTTATATGTGTGCTTTTCAATATAAAATGAAAAATTTTTATTATGAGATTGTATATTTTCTTTGATTGTTCATTTAAGATAGAACTTCCTCTTGATTCTCCAGGAGAATAAACTGGTCCAATAAAGAACCAGATAGTAAATATTTTGGTTTTGCAAGTCATACAATCTCTGTTGCAGCTACTCAACTCTACTGTTCATAACCCCAAACAGCTATACACCACATGTAAATACGTGAGCATGTGTGCATACTCAGTCATGTCCAACTCTTTGCAACCTCATGATCTGTAGCCTGCCAGGCTCCTCTGCCCATGGTATTCTCCAGGCAAGAATACTGGAGTGGGTTGCCATTTCCACCTCCATGGGAGCTTCCCAACTCAGTGATCAAACCTGCGTCTCCTGCATCTCCTGCACTGGCAGGCAGACTCTTTACCACTGAGCCACCTAGGAAGCAAGTGAGAATGACTGAGTTCCAATAAAAGTTTATTTACAAAACCAGGCATTGGTCTTGATTTGGCTTGCAGAACATAGATTACCAACGCCTGGTCTAGTAGATAATAGATGCTCAAATAACTATTGGTTGGATGGACAAATTTTAAAGCTTGGAAAATACTTGCATGAGCTTTCATTACTTCAAATGCCCATCTGTTCCTTTTCACACAGGATTCAAGAAACCCACTGTCATTCAGGTCAGCCCCACAGGACCTCCATGGATATCAAGGGTCTAGGCAAAAAGGGATCAGGCCATGTAACCCATAATCTAAGTCTGGAGTTGGAAAATCAGATTAAAAAAAAAAAGTTCCAAGTAGACAGATCAGATGTGGGAGATAAGCAATTCAGCTTAGTAACTCAGGAACAATGGGACAAAGTGTCAGTTTTATCAACTGGCATCATTTCTAAGATTCCATTTATGGGAGGAAATGCTGCCAATTAAATAATGAAACACCCTAGTCTATAAGATGCATCCCAATTTCAGAGGGGTTAACAAGTGGGAAAAAGTGAATGTCAAAGAACCAATGAAATATAAATTTTCTCATTCATTTGTCCACAAAACAAACAAAAGCAAAGTATCATTTATAGCACCTATAAGTCCCAAGCACTTTGCATAAATATTTCTGTGCAATCCTTACATCCATTTAGAGTGGTTCATTATTCTCTGCTTTTTACACTCCTGCCTCCCTAAATCACATGTGGTTTCTTGGATAGACCATTCTCTTCCCACTCCAGGTATTTTGCAAATGCTATTGCTTCTCCCTGGACCCGCATCCCATTCCTATAGCTCATCCTTAAACACTTTCAGGTATCAACCCTTTCGTTTCTGACTCAAGAAAACATTTTCTAAGCACAGTGCTTATGTGGCTATAGTTCAGCAAATCTAAGATGTCCTTAACTCTAAAACACACAACTATTAATATTTTCTATACCACTAAGAAAGAAAAACACAACAATTAAATCATGACCTACTATCAGGCATAATACACATCTCAGTTTCACAGATGTTAAATTGGGTGTGTGAGGGGGGATGTACGCTTGGAGATGATGAAATCTGTTAGTTCAGTACAAGTCAGTGATTTTCAAAAGGTGATGTCGCCTTCCATACTGTTTGTCTTTCAGTACAAGGGATGAAATGAAGGAAATCTTACTCACAAAAATTCCTAGGGAAGCCGCAAATGGTGGCAAGAAAGCCCCAGCTAAGAACCACTGCTTTAAATGATGGGTCTGAAGGACACCAACGGTTGTGGGAAGACCAGTCAGGAAGTAGTTACAGAAATCGGGAAGAGAGAGTCATGACATGGAGTAGTGTGTGGTTTCAGTTCAGTTCAGTTCAGTTCAGTCGCTCAGTCGTGTCCGACTCTTTGAGAACCCATGAATCGCAGCACGCCAGGACTCCCTGTCCATCACCAACTCCCAGAGTTCACTCAGACTCACGTCCATCAAGTCGGTGATGCCATCCAGCCATCTCATCCTCTGTCGTCCCCTTCTCCTCCTGCCCCCAATCCCTCCCAGCATCAGAGTCTTTTCCAATGAGTCAGCTCTTTGCATGAGGTGGCCAAAGTACTGGAGTTTCAGCTTCAGCATCAGTCCTTCCAATGAACACCCAGGACTGATAGAGAGAAAAAAAAAAGTCATAGTTGTTAACTTTCCTTATACCAACCTATCTGATAGGTACTATTAGCACCATTTAACAGATGAGGAAACTAAGGAATAGAGAGTTTGAGAAACTTGTCCCCAGTGGGAGAACCAAGACTCAAGCACAGACAGCTGGAATATATTCTTTTAGAGCCAGAAATCAATAAGACTTAGTGATGATATTAAGTGAGAGAAGGAAAAGGGGAATAAAAAGGTTATTCCAGTTTGGGGCGTAAGTAATGGTGGACAGAGGTGACATTTACTGAATGAAGAATATTGTAAGAGGAACAAATTGTGAGAGGAGAAGAGAGGGAGTCAAAAATTCCATTTTGGACAATGTTACATTTGAGGTGCCTATAAGACATTCAATAGAGGGATCAAATAAGCAGTTGGTATGGCTCAGAACTATTCTGAGTAAAAATTCTAGAGTTGTCCCCATTTAAAGTTTTAGTTCTAGTTGTGGATAAAATCATTTACACAGAATGGAGAATGAGAAGGAAAATTGTATAACTTTCCAACTGCTTTATCTGCTTCCTTTGGCTTTTTTCTCCTCTCCTGAAAAACTATCTGGCTGACTAGCAACTCTTTTAAGGAGATGTACAGAGGATGATATGGTTGGATGGCATCACCGACTCAATGGACATGAGTTTGAGCAAACTCTGGGAGAGTGGAGGACAGGGAAGTCTGGCATCCTGCAGTCCATGGGGTTGCAAAGAGTCGGACATGACTCAATGACTGAACAACAAACAACAACAAAGGCCAAGTTCGGCTTTTCATCCATTCCATGCTGTTCCATTATTCAACACATCACCATTATTTGGAATCTTCTTTCCAGGAGATGGGTAACTCAAAGAGGTCTATAGTGCAGACCATAAACAGTTCTCAAAATCTCAGATTGGTTAAGAAGAGGTAGCATAATTAGTGAATACGAGTTCCATCTCTGATGTAACAATGCAAGGGTTTGAATCCCAGATCCACAATGTATCACCACATGAATGTGGGGAAGTTACCTAAGCTCTCAAAACCCTACTTTCCTCATCTGTAAAAAGGGCTTGATAATAGGTCCTGAGCTCGCCAGCTTATTTTGAGAGAAAATTCATTCACGGCACATATAGCAGGGTGCCTTGCCCATAGTAACTGCTAAATAAATATTAGCTGTTCTTATTAATTCAGATGAACCATAGTAAGTGGGTCATGTTGCTTGTAAAATTTCTTTTAAGCAAAGTCAGTTCTAAACACTGACAGATTAAAAAAAAGAATGACAGTTCTTCAGCATAATTAGGCAGAGAAACACTAAAAGAAGGTGAATTTCTGCAGCATTCTCACGCTCATGTGATAAGATACTGTCAGGAGACCTGAAAGAGCTCTCTGCCCCATCCTCACACTTCATATTTCCTGATGCATAAAATCCCATTTGCACAGGACAATGCCTTCTGCTCCTGTGTTCAGGGATTTGGAGAGAAGTAAGTCAGTAAATGTGTTGAGCTATTTCAAATCCTGAAAGATGATGCTGTGAAATGCTGCACTCAATATGCCAGCGAATTTGGAAAACTCAGCAGTGGCCACAGGACTGGAAAAGGTCAGTTTTCATTCCAATCCCAAAGAAAGGCAATGCCAAAGAATGCTCAAACTACCGCACAGTTGCACTCATTTCAGATCAGATCAGATCAGTCGCTCAGTCATGTCCGACTCTTTGCGACCCCATGAATCACAGCACGCCAGGCCTCCCTGTCCATCACCAACTCCCGGAGTCCACTCAGACTCATGTCCATCGAGTCGGTGATGCCATCCAGCCATCTCATCCTCTGTCGTCCCCTTCTCCTCCTGCCCCCAATCCCTCCCAGCATCAGAGTCTTTTCCAATGAGTCAACTCTTCGCATGAGGTGGCCAAAGTACTGGCGATTCAGCTTTAGCATCATTCCTTCCAAAGAAATCCCAGGGCTGATCTCCTTCAGAATGGACTGGTTGGATCTCCTTGCAGTCCAAGGGACTCTCAAGAGTCTTCTCCAACACCACAGTTCAAAAGCATCAATTCTTCAGCGCTCAGCCTTCTTCACAGTCCAAATCTCACATCCATAAATGACCACAGGAAAAACCATAGACTTGAATAGATGAACCTTTGTTGGCAAAGTAATGCTTCTGCTTTTCAATATGCTATTTAGGTTGGTCATAACTTTCCTTCCAAGGAGTAAGCGTCTTTTAATTTCATGGCTGCAGTCACCATCTTCAGTGATTTTGGAGCCCAGAAAAATAAAGCCTGACACTGTTTCCACTGTTTCCCCATCTATTTCCCATGAAGTGGTGGGACCGGATGCCATGATCTTTGTTTTCTGAATGTTGAGCTTTAAGCCAACTTTTTCACTCTCCACTTTCACTTTCATCAAGAGGCTTTTGAGTTCCTCTTCACTTTCTACCATAAGGGTGGTGTCATCTGCATATCTGAAGTTATTGATATTTCTCCTGGCAATCTTGATTCCAGCTTGTGTTTCTTCCAGCCCAGCATTTCTCATGATGTACTCTGCATGTAAGTTAAATAAGCAGGGTGACAATATACAGCCTTGATGAACTCCTTTTCCTATTTGGAACCAGTCTGTTGTTCCATGTCCAGTTATAACTGTTGCTTCCTGACCTGCATACAAATTTCTCAAGAGGCAGATCAGGTGGTCTGGTATTTCCATCTCTTGAAGAATTTTCCGCACTCATCTCACACGCTACTAAAGTAATGCTCAAAATTCTCCAAGCCAGGCTTCAGCAATACGTGAACCGTGAACTTCCAGATGTTCAAGCTGGTTTTAGAAAAGGCAGAGGAACCAGAGAGCAAATTGCCAACATCCACTGGATCATGGAAAAAGCAAGAGAGTTCCAGAAAAACATCTATTTCTGCTTTATTGACTATGCCAAAGCCTTTGACTATGTGGATCACAATAAACTGTGGAAAATTCTGAAAGAGATGGGAATACCAGACCACCTGACCTGCCTCTTGAGAAACCTATATGCAGGTCAAGAAGCAACAGTTAGAACTGGACATGGAACAACAGGCTGGTTCCAAATAGGAAAAAGAGTACATCAAGGCTGTATATTGTCACCCTGCTTATTTAACTTACATGCAGAGTACATCATGAGAAATGCTGGGCTGGAAGAAACACAAGCTGGAATCAAGATTGCCAGGAGAAATATCAATAACTTCAGATATGCAGATGACACCACCCTTATGGCAGAAAGTGAAGAGGAACTCAAAAGCCTCTTGATGAAAGTGAAAGTGGAGAGTGAAAAAGTTGGCCTACAGCTCAAATTCAGAAAACTAAGAGCATGGCCTCTGGTCCCATCACTTTATGGGAAATAGATGGGGAAACAGTAGCTGACTTTACTTTTCTGGGCTCCAAAATCACTGAAGATGGTGACTGCAGTCATGAAATTAAAAGACACTTACTCCTTGGAAGGAAAGTTATGACCAACCTAGATAGCATATTCAAAATCAGAGACATTACTTTGCCAACAAAGGTCCGTCTAGTCAAGGCTATGGTTTTTCCAGTGGTCATGTATGGATGTGAGAGTTGGACTGTAAAGAAAGCTGAGCGCTGAAGAATTGATGCTTTTGAACTGTGGTGTTGGAGAAGACTCTTGAGAGTCCCTTGGACTGCAAGGAGATCCAACCAGTCCATCCTAAAGATCAGTCCTGGGTGTTCATTGGAAGGACTGATGCTAAAGCTGAAACTCCAATACTTTGGCCACTTCATGTGAACAGTTGACTCATTGGAAAAGACCCTGATGCTGGGAGGGATTGGGGGCAGGAGGAGAAGGGGATGACAGAGGATGAGATGGCTGGATGGCATCACCGACTCTATGGACATGAGTTTGAGTAAACTCCGGGAGTTGGTGATGGACAGGGAGGCCTGGTGTGCTACGATTCATGGGGTTGCAAAGAGTCAGACACGACTGAGCGACTGAACTGAACTGAACTGAAGGCAGTTAATGTAATCTCCCTGATGGGTACAACAAAAGAAAAGAACTAGGATGCAACCCCCAGAGAACAAATCTCCACTCCTTCTCAGATCTATGGACAAGAAAAGATTTCCCTATTTTGGACAGTAAATGGACTGTTTTTTGGGGGTTGAGATGATCACAAAAACACATGCCTGGGCATTAAGGCTGGGCTATGGAAGTCCTCATTCTCACTGGGCATCAGAACCACCATGCAAGATTCTGAATGATATCTGTCATTCAGAGAGGGTTCCGCTTTCAGAGATTCTGAGGTAATTAATTGGGGAACACCCACTTTGAAGTACTGCTTAGCAGTTTCTAACACAGTAAACATATATCTGCCCTAACAGCCAAAAAATCCACTCCTGGGTATACACTCAACTGAAATGAGTGCTCATTGTCCACCAGAAGGTATGAACAAGAATGTTCACAGCAGTTTCATTCAAAGTAAAACAAAAATTGGAAACAACCTAAATGCCCCTCAGTATTGTAGAACACTGCTTCCATGACTCCCTGTGCATATTAA
The DNA here is from genome assembly GCF_019923935.1 of Bubalus bubalis. Taxonomy (NCBI): domain Eukaryota; kingdom Metazoa; phylum Chordata; class Mammalia; order Artiodactyla; family Bovidae; genus Bubalus; species Bubalus bubalis. Next base: position 9,923,449 of record NC_059181.1, on the reverse strand, counting down.
ATTCTGCAGATGCTCAAGTCCATCATATAAAATGGGGTGCTTAGTCACTCAGTCATGTCCAACTCTTTGTGACCCCAGGGACTGTGGCCTGCAAGGCTCCTCTGTCCATGAGAATTCTCCAGGCAAGAATACTGGAGGGGGTTGCCATTCCCTTTTCCAGAGGATCTTCCCAACCCAGGGATCAAACCCAGGTCTCCTACATTGCAGGCGGATTCTTCACCATCTAAGTCACCAGGGAAGTCCATAAAATGGGGTAGCATGTGCATATAGCCTATGCACACCCTCCCACACACTTCAAATCAGCTCTAGATTTCATATAATACCTAATACAATGTAAATGATATGTAAATAGTTGATTGTTGTTGTTCAGTTGCTCAGTCGCATCCAACTCTTTGCAACCCCATGAACTGCAGCATGCCAGGCTTCCCTGTCCTTCATCATCTCCTGGAGCTTGCTCAAACTCATCTCCATTGAGTCAGTGATGCCATCCAACCATCTCATCCTCTGTCATCCCCTTTTCCTCCTGCCCTCAGTCTTTCCCAGCATCTGGGTCTTTTCGATTGAGTCAGCTTTGCACATCAGGTGGCCAAAGTATTGGAGCTTCAGCTTCAGTATCAGTCCTTCCAATGAATATTCAGGATTGATTTCCCTTAGGATTGACTGGTTTGATCTCCTTGCAGTCCAAGGGACTATCAAGAGTCTTCTCCAACTCCACAGTTCAAAAGCATCAATTCTCTGATGCTCAGCCTTCTTCAAATAGTTGATGGCACACAGCAAACTCAAGTTTTGCTTTTTGGAACTTTCTGGAATATTTTAAAATACTTTTGATCTGTGGTCAGCTAATTCTGTGGATGTGGAACTTGTGGATATAGAGGGCTAACTTTATAGTAGAATGGACAAATGAAATGTAGTAGATTCTACTACTACACAGCAATGGAAAAGAGTAAACATCTGATACACATAACAGCATGGATGAATCTCACTCATGATGAAATAAGTGAAAGAAGCCAGATAGAAGCATATCTACTATATGATTCTATTTACAGTAAGTTCAACAGCAGGCTAGACTCACCCAAGATGATGCAGGACAGAAGAGTAGTAACCCTCAGGAGTGTTCTTCTGAGGTTCTGGGAATGATCTTAACCTGGGTAATGATAATACAAGTGGATGCATATATAAAAATTCATTATGTTATACACTTAAGATTTTTGCTCTGTATGTCTATTTACTTGTTTGTTTTAAATCTCAACTACAAACATTAAAAAGTCCCCCAAGTGATTCTTAGATGTGACCAGAATTGAGAACCACTGCCATCAGGCTACCAGGTCTGCCAGAGTATTGTTCTACCCACACCCAGCTTTGTCCTTAGGTAACAGATTTTGCCATGTCATTCTTTGCTCTCCTAAAACCACTCAAAACACTCCTGAGAGGCTAACAGAGAAAGCACTAAGTGCATCATTTAAAATTCCTAGCAAGGCTATTATCTTCACTAATTCATCTTTTCTGTACTTTGCAATTTCTAAGAGATGAGAATTTTCTTGTTAGTCCTTAAACTCTATAGGTCCAAATGTCCAGAAAGAAATCTATGGCATCACTGCTGACCTCTTAACATTCCTCTGGTTTAGAACTTTCTCTTCTATACTGCAAGCCCATGCAAAAAAATTAAAGAATAGTAGAACTATGTAGAAGCCAAGAAATAATCCACTCTGAGGCCCAGACAGGAGAACTGATTTGTCTTATGTCACCCAACAAATCAGTAATCTGACATTCTCACACACTGATGATCTGACACTTTTCCATTAACATGCATTTTTGAATAAAAAACGCTGTCCCCAAAGTCACCTGGTGAAACGCCAACAGTAACAGCAAAGGCTTTGGGAGATTTGTTTGTTGTTCACTTCATGTTTTTTTCATCCAAGTGTTAACTAAAAATGCATCTTCTATTTCTAGCATTATACCTGGCCTAGTGACATGGCACCAATAATCTTGGAGTCCCCATGTGCCCATGGTCACTCATTTGAAGGTGCCAGAGTATTGCAAACTAGTTCAATCTGCAGTGAAGAGAGCGAAAGAATGGGGCAAGTGTTATGGTGCAAAATACGCTAATCAGAGTTCCAGTCTGAAATCTGCCTCCTACCAGACCCTAAGCAAATCATGAAAACCCCAAGAGCTTCAGCTTGTTTATCTATAAAATGGGAAAATGAGCTATGGTTCAAGCATTTCACTGACTTATTTTAAGTATCAAATAAGACAAGGTTTATGAAACTACCATAAGCCTCTACCAAAACACACAAGGCTTCCTCCTTTTTTTTTTTCATGATACTAAATATATCTGTGAAGTCAAAGGAGGAGAACAAAGCTGGAAATGTGCTGATGGATGGTTTTTCTGCTAAAATATTTGCCAGCAAAAGACATCTTGTTAACAAGCTACTCTGTATACTGTAACATATATTTCACAATTTATCTACCTCCTGCAGGCTGTCAAAATAATTGGCTTATAATATTTCTAAAATATAGTCAGCCATCTCTGGATTTATTATGTGTATATCCATTTGCATAATGATGACTGAATTTACACATCATGCATCTTTCCAGACTTTAGGTTTCCATTACTCTTTCTCTGAAAATCCACAAGTTTTGTTACAAAATGCAAGAGTCTCTAAGCATGGTTACCATTTTCTTCAGCATAAAAATAAGTGACGGAAGTAGTGCTCCACTGTTACCCTGGAGATGAGAGACCAGGTACCATTGATAACAAGCTTGGAATTTCTTCCATTGGCCAGTGAAGAGGTGGTTCCAGATTTGCTGCTCAACTCTGTCAAGGCAGCAACCCCAACCTCAGTAAGTTGACAGAACACTTGAGGCAGAGGCACTGTTGCCCGTCATCATTGTATCTGCTATTAGGAAAAGATTTTAGTAGCCCAATCCAAGCTAAGTGGAAACACAAAGGTGGTGGCCCCAGTAGACAGTGATGGCTGGTACTGACGACTGGCTATCCCAAAGCCATCCCCAGCCCATTCTCCCTTGCTGTGTTACACTACAGAGAGTGGCAAGTCAGAAGCTTTCCCATATTCTCTTGCAGCTCTGGTTTGCTATATGACCCAGCTCTGGCCTGTGAGCTACAACCGAGTTTTTCAGCTTTTCTTTGCCCATAGAGTCTATCTCATTATAGTCAAATTACTGTGGTTTGAAGTCATTTGAAATATTTCTTCTCCCTGTACTTTATTATTATTATTATTTTAATTTGGCCATGCCACATGGCATGTGGGACCTTAATTCCCTAACCAGGGGTCGAATCTGCAGCCCCTACGTTGGAAGTGCAAGCATAAACACAGGACCATGAGGGAAGACACTTTTCTCTGTGCTTTTCCCACTAACTTACTATATACCTTTAGATTTGTTTCATTTGTTTTTGATTTTTAGGAAATGCTTCTAAATTTAATTTTGTTTGCTGCTGCTGCTAAGTCACTTCAGTCGTGTCCGACCCTGTGCAACCCCATAGACGGCAGTCCACCAGGCTCCCCCATCCTTGGGATTCTCCAGGCAAGAACACTGGAGTGGGTTGCCATTTCCTTCTCTAATGCATGAAAGTGAAAAGTGAAATTGAAGTCGCTCAGTCGTGTCCGACTCTTTGCGACCCCATGGACTGCAGCCCACCAGGCTCCTCCGTCCATGGGATTTTCCAAGCAAGAGTACAGGAGTGGGTTGCCATTGCCTTCTCCGTTAATTTTGTTTAGAGTTATGTAAAATATTTACATGATTCCAAAGTCAAATCTGCAAAACATAGTAAATTAGAAAGCCCACTTTCTATCCTTGTCTCTTCTACCTGGATTCTTCCTTACGCACGGCTATTTTAAAGATTTTGGTTTACTTTTCCACTGTGTGGTTTTTTTTGAATTTTAATTTTTAAATAATTCTAGTTTTACAGAAAGTTGCAAACATAATAGAAACTCCTTATATACCTTTCATCCAGCTCCCCTAATGTTATTGTTGTTTAGTCACTATGTTGGACACTTTTGCGACCCCCTGGACTGAGCCCACCAGGCTTCTCTGTTCAAGGGATTTCCCAGGCAAGAATACTGCAGCTGGTTGACATTCGCTTATCCAGAGGATCTTCCGAACTCAGGGATTTAACCCACGTCTCCTGCATTGGCAGGCAGATTCTTTACCACTGAGTCACCAGAGAAGCCCTCCGCTAATGTTACATCTTACTTAACCATGGTACATTTGTCAAAACAGAGATTAACACTGGTACAATACTATTAACCAAACCATAGATTTCTTTAGATATCATTATATTGCTGTTGTCCTACTAACATCCTTTTTCTGGGCCAAGATCCTGCATTACGTTTAGATGTCATGACTACTTAGTCTTCTCCAATCTGAGATGGTTTGCCAACCTTTCTTTGTTTTTTGTGATTTTGACACCTTTGGAAAGGACTGGTCAGTTATATTATGTAACATTTCATAATCTGAGTTTGAATGATGGGTCTTCATGGTTAAATTCAGGTTACACATTTTTGACAAGAAAATCATAGACATGATGCTATACCTTTCTCAGTGCATTGTGTCAGGCATATGATGCTAATTAACAACATTACCAATGAGGTTAACTTGGTAAAGGTAGTGTGTCACAGGTCTCTCCACTGTAAAGCTATTTTTCCCTTTATAACTACTAAATATTTGGGGGAGATACATTAAAACTATGCAAATATCTATCTTATTTCTACCCAAACTTTCATCCACTAATATTAGCATCCATTAATAATTCTTGCCTAAAACAATTATTAGCATAGCTTTCAACAAATGGTGATTTTTCTATTTACAACATTCTTTCTATATTTGTTATTGAAACTCTATTAAAAACAGAACTTTCCTGCCTCTTTCACTTTAAAAAAATTTTATTTATTTATTTTTGGCTGCACTGGGTCTTCGTTGCTGCGCAGGCTTTTCTCTAGTTGTGTTGATGGCAGGGAGGGGGCTACTCTTCAATGTGATGCATGGGCTTTTCACTGCAGTGGCTTCTCTTATTGCAGAGCATGGACTCTAGGGCATGCGGACTTCAGTAGTTGCAGTTCATGGGCTCAGTAGTTGCAGTTCATGGGCTCTAGAGCACAGGCTCAGTAGTTGTGGTGTACGGGCTTAGTTGCCCTGTGACATGTGGGATCTTTCCGGACCAGGGATCAAACCCATGTCCCTGCACTGGCAGGAGGATTCTTAATCCTCCTGAACTACTGAACTACCAAGGAAATCCAGCTTCCATTTATTATTTTACCCAATTTATTTACATCAGTATGAATTCATGGATATTCATCTCATTCTATAGGTTATAATCCATTACTATCATTATTTTTTTCTTGCTCATATTTTCCCAGACTTGGTCATGAAGAGTTCCTTCATGTTGACTCACCTGTCCTTTCAATACATTTCCATGATTTTTCAGCACTTCTATTTTCTGATACCACAAAATGTTTTGGCTCTTCCTGTATCTTCCCTGCCCTAGTTCTGAAGTTAGTCATATCTGTAAGGAATCCTGGTTCCTTTTATTGGAGAATAGATTTGAGCATTATGTGTGCTTCTGGCTACTGGCTACTGAACTTCATCAAAATTAAATTATTTTGCTTTGCAAAAGATACTGTTAAGAAAATTAAAAGCCACAGATTGGGAGAAAATATTTCTAGAATATATATCTGATTAAAGATTTGTCCCCAGAGTATTAAAAAAAAACCTCTCAAAAATCAATAGCAAGAAAACAAACAACTCAATTAAAAATGGGCCAAGAATTTGAACAGACACTTCACCAAAGAAGATGCGTGGGTGGCAAATAAGCATATGAAAAGTGACATTGTTAGTCACTTGAATATGCAACTTAAACCACAATGAAATACCATTATATACCTATTAGAATGATCAAACTGAAAATCAAAAATAACTCAAATATCCTCCATTGGAGAATATAGAAACAAACTGGTATACATATACAATGAAATCTACTTAGCCAGAAAATGGAACAAATTACTGATACATGCAACAACATAGATGAATTTCAAATGCACTGTGCCAGATGAAAGAAGCCAGACCAAAGGCTATATCCTATATGATTCCATTTACATGACATCCTGGGAAAGGCAGAGAGATCAGATCAGTGGTTATCAGAGGATGGAGTTAGGGGAGAGGATAATTACAAAGGCACACTAGGAAATTTTAGGGAAATATTCTAAATCTTGCTTGTCATGGTAGTTACAAAACAGATATAATATGTCACAGTGGGTACATGCATTGGTCAAATTTCATAGACCTGTATACCAAAAAAAATGAATTTTTCTATATATAATTCATTCCTCAATAAAAAGGGGGGAGGGGAAGCAGGGCGGGATGCAAAGAAATTCAAATCACATCTCTGAAACTCCAGATTATCTATGTCTAGTCAAACTGACCACAACATTTAACAGGGTGCCTTAAATTTTCTATAACTTTTTGTGCTTCTGTGATCAGAGGCCTGGAAATAGCCATGAAACATCATGTGAATAAAGTACCTTGTACATTTGGAACAGGGTTTTACAAGAAAAAATGAGAAAAGCAGCTATTCTTCTACGCTGATAAAAGGTGTAAGAAGCAAACCATGTTAAGAGGCTTAAAGGCCTAAGCTCCGGAAATCTTAATTTAAGAGACACAGATGGGCCAATTAGTGCTTTTGAATAAAGGACAGAAAATCTTCCCCAGCTTTGTTCAGGGCAGTGAGTCATTCTGAGTGAATCTGTTCAGAACAACAATTCAGCAAGGCCACAGGCATTGCTCATTACGGAGGTGGGGAAGAGGTACAGGCCCACTCTGAAGAAGAGCTGTCCCCTCTGTCTTCTTGAAACCTGAAGTCAGGTATGTTCTTGTCCTAACATCCTCCTCCCATCTTCCCATCAAGTCCACCTCTTCTACATCGAGTGCAAATCCCTTATAGCCCCTTCTGCATCAATGAGGACAGTCTACAAACTGCAGCCCATCAGCCAAGCCCAGCCAGCTACCAGGTTTTGTATGACCTGTGAGTGAAGAGTGGGTTTTTATAATTTTTTAATGATTGAAAAAAATTAAAAGAAGAATAATATTTCAAGAAGTGTGAAAATTAAATGGAATTTGAATTTCAGGGCCCATTAATAAAGTTTTAGTGAAACACAGACATGCCTGTTTCTGCATTGCCTATGAATAGTTTCACAACAGCTGAGCTAAGAAGCTGCTAAAAAGACCATGTGACTCACAAAGCCTAAAATATTTACTATCTGCCCCTTTACAGAAAAAGTTTGCTGACCCTTAATCTAGGCATTTTCATTCTGTTGCTTCTAAGTTGATGTCTAGACTATAAATTTATAAAAAGATGAGTTCCAGAAGCATCCTTTACACAGTAGATCATGTCTCTATGACATTGTAACAAATTGTGCTCAATACCTTTGGCTGCTGCTAAGCAGGATAAAGACATGGAACACTGAGGGAAGAAAAGAATAATTTGAGAAATACATGGATTCTCTGTTTCTAAAACTATCTACTTAAGTACCCATAGTTGTACACACTCTTATAGGAAATTTGTAAAGTTTGAAACAATAACTATTCAACTGGAACATTTTACCAATTTCTCAACTCTACAAGTTACACTGTCTTTCCAACATGAGTGCTGGAGAATCCTATCCAGAGCAGTGATGGCAAGTTATACTGATTCTGTGCCTTTCCTTCCTCACCTGTTCATATTTTAGTACTGCTCATATTTTCTTTTGACATTAATCAGATTATGAGGCCAAATGATGTAGCAAAAAGAATGCTGGACCCAGATATGATTTAGAATCTAAAAGTATGCATTTATATCTTGGTTATACCATTTACATTAGATGAATTTTGTAACATCTTGCAGCCCTGATGTCCTTATCTATAAAGTATGAATAAAAATTATACTTCACAGGACTTCTAAGCACTAATAGTTATGTGCAGGCATCATGCTTATGTTATGATCATGATGATGTATTCTATCTTCTGGACCCCTTTCCTTTCTGCTCCCTCAACATTATGAAAATTACTTGTCTGATATTGAGAAAGCCAACTGTTAAGTAACAGAGTTCCTCAACAAGTGTGGCGAGCAAATCACTCAAAAAAAGTCAGTTGTTTAAATTTTTTGATTAATTATTCCTATAAACTCACTTAACTAATGTTTGGCCCTTAAGCAGACAAAGACTAAACAGTTTAATATTGCTTTTATTCTGTGCTTAGGAAAACAGTCTCATTTTCAATTAGCAGGATCAAAGATATCTCACTAATAGGAGATGATGATCAATTAATTATGAGCTACACTGCTGTAAAGAGAAAATGCTCACTTCTCTTCTGCAGTCATTATTCTTCAAAAACACTGGGGGTGTATCATCAAATACAGGAATGATTATCAGATCTTATGAGTTCTGAAGTAACTATTTAAAATGTCATTAACCATTTCCATGGAAAACATACCTATTAAGGCTCATAAAAGGACAAAAACAATTGGCTCCAGATGTCGTGAATCATGCCAACCCCTACATACATGTGCGAGACACTGGGAATTTAAAAGCACTGAATTGGGGGTCAGGGGCCTGAGTTCTAGTCTTAAATCTAATACTAACCAGTGAAATGGGCAAGTGTTGCTCTATGAGCCAGGTTTTGAGTTCACAAATGTTAACTTTCCATTCTAAAGCAGTTTAATAACTGTGCCTCTTTAGTGTTCTAGGCACCAACCAGGAGGATGTTCCTTCTAATAAAGCTGTGACTGAAAGGTTCAAAATTCTGAAAGACAGCAGTTGTAAGGGTTGTTGGGTTTTTTAAAAAGCAATCTCTTTTATTCTATTGAAGATTACATGCAATAAAAATCTGATACTACTCACTGAGTCTTTTGGCCATCTGCTTGTGAGGTTTCTTTGCTTTATTGTCTCCTATGACCTAGCAGTAGATCTGGGAGATGGTGAAGGACAGGGAAGCCTGGCGTGCTGCAATCCATGGGGTTGCAAAGAGTTGGACATGACTAAGCGACTGAAGGATAACAACAACATGACCTAGCAGTAAAGACCCCATCACAAACAAGGTCAGGCTCCCTTGAATGAGTCTTAGCCCCAGACAAAGAGATTGGCTTTGCTCTGTAATACCTAAAGTGACTAAGACTATCGATCTGTGGGAAAAAAAAAAGCAACCTCTGATATACGAAACTAATCTGATGGTCATAACTAGACCTCAATATTTTTATAAGCTCATTTGACACTCACAGCCAGGCCATTTTTGTTCTCTTGGAGAATATAAACTCACAGTATATCAGCCTCAAACAAGATTACTCTGAGATCATGATAAAATGAAATGAGGGAGGTGGGAGGGGGGTTCAGGATTGGGAACACATGTACACCCATGGCAGATTCATGTTGATGTATGGCAAAACCAATACAACATTGTAAAGTAATTAGCCTCCAATTAAAATAAATAAATTTAAATTTTTAAAAAAAAAAGGAAAGAAAAAAACTCAAAGGCTTTAGAGTAGTCAATGAAGCAGAAAAAAAAAAAATGAAATGAAACAAGACCACTTCATAACTTTAAACACAAACAAAAACAAGGTCACTGACACTCACAAAATACCCAGCCATAGCATTGTCCTCACTTTCTGATAGCACCCCATCTAGACCAAACTCCTGCTTCCTTAGACTCTCCTCTAACTCACCCCACTGGAGCCCAAATCCTATAGTATGTTCTAACATGCTCTTACAGAGGGACCCCATGATTCCCTGCAATGAGTAATAAGCCCAATTTATTTAATCAAGTGTCCTACAGTAATATTTGGCTAAAAGGCATTGACACATTCTAATATGTCTCTTCTTCTCTCATCTGGGACACCCAGAGCCAGGCTGATAGAACTACTATAAAGGTACAAGCACACCAAAAAAATCCTACACCATATAGCAAGCTAAAAAGACTTGGCAGAACAACTTTGCACTCTAGTTCCTGTCCCTTTTGTATCTTTCCTTTATTATCTCTTGGAAATAAAATCTCCCAAGCTTAAACTATAAAAAGAATAAATTGGATTTGAAGGGAAATATCCCAAACTATGTCCCTTGGGAAACCAGTGTCCTTCAAATGCTGATAGGTGATTCCAGAAAGGATTCTGTGGGAAAATGTCTTTGAGAAATTCTACAGGCCATAGTAAGTCCCCTTTCATTGTTCTAGTTCCAATTCTACAAGCTACTTTGAGAGTCATATAAGACCTCTTTAGTTAAATCTCAGTTTCTTACCTGCAAAATGGTTGTTATAATATGCCATGTCCATTCCCCAGTGTTTGGAAGCAAATTAAAAATGTGACAGAAAAGGGGTTTCCCTGGTGGTCCAATGGCTGAGAATCTACCTGCCAATGCAGGGGACATGGCATCAACCCCTGCTCTGGTAAAATTCCACATGCCACGGAGCAACTAACCCCACAAGCTGCAAGTGCTGAGCCCACATGCTGGAACTATTGAAGCCCATGAGCCCTAGAGCCCATGCTCCATAACAGAAGCCATCAAAATTAGAAGCCCACAAACTACAACTAGAGAATAGCTCTGCTCTCTGCAACTAGAGAAAACCTGTGTGCAGCAGTGAAAACTCAGCACAGCCAAAAATAAATAAATTAAAAAAAATTTTTAAGTTACAGGAAAGTATTTCAAAAACAGGAGAGTACCATGTTTAGGTGAGACATGGAGGCAGCACTGATTCCACTAGAGAAATCCTTAAAGATAAAAGCCTAGTCCAAAAATTAGGCCAAAAGGATTTGTGTGTACAATGGAATATTACTCAGCCATTAAAAAGAATACATTTGAATCAGTTCTAATGAGGTGGATGAAACTGGAGCCTATTATACAGAGTGAAGTAAGCCAGAAAGAAAAACACCAATACAGTATATTAACGCATATATATGGAATTTAGAAAGATGGTAACGATAACCCTGTATGCAAGACAGCAAAAGAGACACAGATGTATAGAACAGTCTTTTGGACTCTGTGGGAGAGGGCAAGGGCAGGATGATATGGGAGAATGGCATTGAAACATGTAAATTATCACATGTGAAATGAATCACCAGTCCAAGTTCGATGCATGATACAGGATGCTCGGGGCTGGTGCACTGGGATGACCCAGAGGGATGGGATGGGCAGGGAGGTGGGAGGGGGGTTCAGGATGGGGAACACATGTACGCCTGTGGTGGATTCATGTCAATGCATGGCAAAACTAAGACAATATTGTAAAGTAAAAAAATAAATAAATAAAACTGAAAACCAAAGCAAACAAACAAACAAAAAAAGGATTTGTGTGTAAACTAGAGCAAGCAAAGTGAGGAAGAGGAGACTAGGTATTTCAGGGCTATGGTTGGGAGACAAATCAACCAAAAACTTGCATAAAACAATCAATTATTATGTTCACAGATTCTGCTGGTCAAGAATTTGAACAGTGCATTATAGGCATGACTTGTCTCCACTCTACAATGTCTGCACCGCAGCTAAAGTGTTTTGACAATAGCTGGTGGGTATATCATCTTGAAGGCTTCCTCATTCACCTCTCTGATACTTGAGGCCAGCTACTGACTGAAATGCTTACATATGGCTTCTCCACATGATCTCTCCATGTGGGCTAATTAGAGCTTTCTAACAGCATGATGGCTGGGCTCTAAAAGAGCAAGAGGGACATGCATGGCACATTCATGACCATCCCAGTCCCATTGTGTCACTCTGTCATACTTTAATGGTCAAGGCAGTCACAAAGTTTCACCCAGGTCAAGGGGAAGGAACACAGACCCTACTACCCAAGAGCAGAAGTGTCAAGGTCACCCCGAAGAAGAGCATGTGAGATGGGAGACACTTTTGTGACCATCTTTGGAAAATACTGCCTCTTACCTGGGGCAGATGCAAAGTCAGTGAAGAAATAGGGATTCTTAAAGCCTGGATGGTGGAAGAACAAGAAGAAATCAACATTGTCTCAGATTTCAAGTCTAGGTGGAAAAAGAATAACCACAAAAGGCTTGAGTCAAAGTCAGTTTGCAGAGAAAAATAGTTCAAAGATGTTCCTAGTAGTTCTGTCTTTTGAGTTTGGAGAAGATATGAACATATTTATTGGCAGAGATAACAGAGCCAAGAGGAAGACTAAAGATAGAAAATGAGGGAGAGGGGCTTCCCTGGTAGCCTAGTGAATAAGAATCCTCCTGCTAATGCAGGGGACATGGGTTCTACCCCTGGTCAGGGAACATTTCACATGCCGCAGAGTAACTAAGCCCATGCACTCTAACTACTGAGCCCGAGCTCCAGGGCCCACAAACCACAACTACTGAGCCTATGTGCCACAATTACCGAAGCCCACGTGCCCAGAGCCTGTGCTCTGCCACAAGAGAAGCCACCGCAATGAGAAGCCCACGTACCACAACGAAGAGTAGCCCCCACTTGCCACAACTAGAGAAAGCCTGCACAAAGCAACAAAGACCCAGTGCAACTATAAATTAAAGAATAAATAAAATGGGCAGAAAATTAATAGAGCAAGATTCTGGAGGAGACCAACGTGACTAAATACTCAGATGGAAGTTTAACTTCACATGGAGAAACACTGCTTCTCTGAGGACACAGGAGGAGAGGATGGGAGAAAAAGAACAGAATTCTGAAACATTATGAAGTGCAGAGAAGGGAAAATGGCAGATCTCAAACTGAATAGCCTATCTTCTCAGGGAAGTATGAGATAAGAAAATCTATTGAAATTAAGATGAGCTGTCTTAAAGTCTGTAAGAAATAGAAATGACTAAGCAAGAAACTGAATAGAATATCTGTAAGATATAACTCAACTTTTTCTTATTTTGAAAAAAGTTGAAAGATTGGTAAAATAATAATTATTGACACTGAGTGATGGAATATGGGGATTTATTATACTGTTCTCACTAAGCATGTATGAAAATGAAATTTTCATAATAAAATGCTTAAAAATTTAACAAGCTATTGAATAATACATGTATCTGTTTTTTTAAAAGAAACTTATAACACTGCATTTTTATGTATGAGTTGTCAGTAAAAATCTTTCCCTTAAGTCAATGGCTCTCAAGAGTGAAAGGATTTTCTATTTGTCTCATACCTATTACTGCCCAGGATGAAAGTTCAGTCAATTCAAATGTACCTGTAAAATCCTCCACCTAATATTTTTTAAATGCCTGCCATACACTTCAGACAACTTCTGAAATAATTTTGCTTATTTCCCCTAACAGCACATTATTGCTTTTTGTTGAACTAAACAAAAGTCTTTTTTATTTCTTTATTATTGTCATCATTATTATTATTACTTAACACAAACTGGGTTCTATTCTGTCCTCTCTACAGCAATACCCAGGTGAAGAATATCACAGGTTTCCAGTCTCATTAAGATTTCTTCCTGGCATCAGGAAAACATTGAGCTGGCAAAATAAATAGCTCAAATCACAGAAATATATTAAAGTGATATGGAATCCTGTATGCTTCATAGCCCTAATCATCAACTCATTTATATTCTTGGGGATTGAAGGAAGCATATTAAGAAAGGATATTCTTGCCTTGTACAAAATTGTCACAGTTGGCTAGCAAGAAATATTAAAGACTAAAGAAATATCCATGAAGCAGTCACTTGGTTTTCTGAAGCATCTCAATGATACCCAGAATTCATCAAGTTCATGGTTCTACATCTTGGATTGTGAAAAGTAACTAGGCAATGTGCGTGATTTTGACCTTTAATCAAGATCTCTTTTTCTTCATTATATTAGGAATAATGAATTGTCAGAAATATCATTGGCTCAAAGCAACATTCTGGGGAAATGGCTCGTGGGTTTTAGAAATTAGATGGCAATCAACTCAAAATCTCCAGATGACCTTTTTTTAAAGACACTCCAAGTATCTTAAAAGGAGAATAGCCTACCTTTCCAGCTTTAGCTCTTACCACACCATCCACATGTTGACCAGACTCCTGTTCAGGTAAGAAACACTAGAGTGAAGAACATACATAATATGGTGGTGAAAAAATCTGAACAGGATAGAGGGACAGGGAGAGAAGACCAAGGAGATTAATGAAATCAGGGAAGACTCAAAAGCATGAACTCAAGGTCTGAGGAGCAGAAGACATCATGCCTCCTTTGCTGAGGAGTCAAATTACTTCTTTCATGTCAGGACAGCAATGTAAAGACAGAAAACAGGGAAATTTTCAGTCAAATACATTTTACTGGGCAAAATAATACCTAGGCAACTTCACTCTCAATGACCTCTCTTGGCAATTTGAGGAATACAAAGGAAAAATTACTGATATCAAATGATTGACACCATTCCTCCCTTGACTGACATTAATCACAAGTTGCTGTCCATAAAGGAACTTTTATTTGATGGAGAAAGAAGCATATGTCACTTTATCTTAGCATCAAACTTAACAGTAGTTCTGGGATTCATTTGCATGGACTACAGGCTATGTCTGGAGCTCTACTCCTGATTTTGATGTTCAAAAAATTACAAAGTATAACACATGACAATCTAAGGGAGAGAGAAAGACCAAGAGTGAGGCTGGAGTGGGACTTGTAGAGTGTGACTTTACCTAAATCCCCTCGCTTCCTTCAGTTTAGCTCAGTTCAGTTCAGTCACTCCGTCATGTCCGACTCTGCGACCCCATGATAGCAGCACACCAGGCCTCCCTGTCCATCACCAACTCCCGGAGTTCACTCAAACTCACGTCCACCGAGTCGATGATGCCATCCAGCCATCTCACCCTCTGTCATCCCCTTCTCCTCCTGCCCCCACAATGAGTCAACTCTTCGCATGAGGTGGCCAAAGTATTGGAGTCTCGCTTCCTTAGTGGATACAAAATATCAGCCAGATATATACAGACACTCTTAGTGGCCAGAGAAGAATCATCTCATCATTTCCTTTTCTGCTTTATTGATTTCCCAAAAGATATAATCAAAGAGTCAGTGTTGGATGGACCTAGTGGAGATGCCACTCATGGTTCTGCCCTTGTACAATCATCCCAGGAGAAAGCCTTGTCCATGGATAGGCACAGCTGTACCATGCACCCCTGCACTCTCCGAGGCCATGTGACACAGACCCATGACCCTAGTAATGGGGTCCAAGCCCTGACACAGACTAACTCTTCTGCTAAAAGAGTGAGGAGTAAGTACAGATTTTAACTCTGCAAAATTGATTTCAGGCATTGAACATGAAGCAAATGTTGAAAGGAAAATATAATTTTTGTGCCCAAGTTTCCCTAACTGTCCAATGCCCTTCTGCAAAGATGTCCATGATTTAATACCAAGAACCTGTGAATGTTGTCACCTTATGTAGCCAAAGAGATATTCTAGATGCCATTAAGTTAAGGATTTTGAGGTGGGAAGATTATCCTGGATGATCTTGGTGTGCTCAAAGTATTCACATGGGTGCTTATAAAAGGGACATAGGAGGAGTCAGAGAGAAGGAGATGTGGTAGCTAAAGCAGAACAGAGAGAGATTCAAAGATGCTGTGTGGCTGGCTTTGAAGACAGAGGAATAAGCCATAAGCCAAGTAATGCACATGGCCTCTAGAAGCTGCAGAAACGGTAAGGAAACAAATTCTCTGCTAGAACATTCAGAAGGAATCCAATCTGAAAACCCATTCAGACTTCTGACTTTCAGAACTATAATAAATTTGTGTTGTTTTAAGTTGGTAAGTTTGTGGTCATTTGTTACAGTAGCACTTGGAAACGAATATGACAATAGCCCATACAGACAAGATGAGATCAGTTTACTCCTGGTCCCAAAATTACAACACATCAAGTCCCATCTGACTTGTCAGTATAACTCTAGTCTTTCTTTGACTTCTCTCAACAAATAAAAGGGGAAGTTCACTTCTTCCAGGGATTTGCCTTGGTTGTTTCTGGATGACTTAGTCTCCTCCTGGTTTGAAGCCACTCCTTCCCTCCACCCACGGGACCACTGATGACTCTGCTGCTGGTCAGTGTCCACTCCCAGGTTTACTTCCAAAGCATTCCTGCATTGCTCCTCTGCATTGCTTCACCCACAGCATGATCCTAATCAGCTTCCCTAATTTCCAAAGTGAAATGCAAATGCAAGGCTGAAGCTTATAGTATAAAAAAAAAAATAAGTAATGATAAAACTACTAGGTGAGGAAATGACAACACAGAAGTAACTATCTTAGGTTGCATTCCTCAGAACTGAAACCTGAGATGAGAGTTCTTAGGCACGTGATTTCTTCTGGGACAGAGAAAAGGAATGAGGAAAGTAGGATGGGGTAGTGGAAGGAGTGAAGTAATCGCGAGGTCTTACCGGGATCTAGCTTCAACTTGATCCCATATGGAATTCTGGGGTACAAATTGTACCAGAGGACAGTACCACCTCGAAGGAAAAGGGACCAGCCTTCTGTACCCTGTGTCAGTCTGTCATTAGCCATAGCCACTTGGAGAATGGGGTAACAGGACTCCCAGGTGACAACACTCCCATTCTGCTGGGAGCAATACTCCAGAGAAAGAGGCAGGGATGAATAGGCAACATTCATTGCTGCTAAGCGATGGTGTCAGTTCAGTTCAGTTCAGTTCAGTTGCTCAGTCATGTCAGACTCTTTGCAACCCCATGAATTGCAGCACGCCAGACCTCCCTGTCCATCACCAACTCCCGGAGTTCACTCAGACTCACGTCCATCGAGTCAGTGATGCCATCCAGCCATCTCATCCTCTGTTGTCCCCTTCTCCTCCTGCCCCGAATCCCTCTCAGCATCAGTCTTTTCCAATGAGTCAACTCTTCACATGAGGTGGCCAAAGTACTGGAGTTTCAGCTTCAGCTTCAGCCCTTCCAATGAACACCCAGGACTGATCTCCTTTAGGATGGACTGGTTGGATCTCCTTGCAGTCCAAGGGACTCTCAAGAGTCTTTTCCAACACCACTGTTCAAAAGCATCAATTCTTCAGTGGTTAGCCTTCTTTATGGTCCAACTCTCACATCCATACATGACCACTGGAAAAACTATAGCCTTGACTAGACGGACCTTTGTTGGCAAAGTAATGTCTCTGCTTTTGAATATGCTATCTAGGTTGGTCATAACTTTCCTTCCAAGGAGTAAGCATCTTTTAATTTCATGGCTGCAATCATCTGCAGTGATTTTGGAGCCCAAAAAAATAAAGTCTGACACTGTTTTCACTGTTTATCCATCTATTTCCCATGAAGTGATGGGACCAGATGCCATGATCTTAGTTTTCTGAATGTTGAGCTTTAAGCCAACTTTTCACTCTCCTCTTTCACTTTCATCAAGAGGCTTTTTAGTTCCTTTTCACTTTCTGCCATAAGGGTGGTGTCATCTGCATATCTGAGCTTATTGATGTTTCTCCCAGCAATCTTGATTCCAGCTTGTGCTTCTTCCAGCCCAGTGTTTCTCATGATGTACTCTGTGTATAAGTTAAATATAAGCAGGGTGACAATATACAGCCTTGACATACTCCTTTTCGGGGATGGTGTCAGGGGTCCTTAAAAAGGGATGTGCGCAGTCACCAAGATCATCCATGAAAAGAATCTATCACAGAGCTCACAACTAGTCCTGGAAGAGCACCTCTGCCAATTGCCCTGACTTCACCACTGTTTGAAAGAGTTAACTTTACTTTTCATTTTTCCACCTCCTTTTCACTCCACCAACAGAAATATCCTTGAGCCATCTCTTCTCTCTGGAGGAGAGGTCCCAGAGACATTTCTTTCTCCCTTAAAGACATCACCCAATTCTGTTTCAGCTTCAGAATTTTCCAAAATGATTGACAGGCCTAACTTCTTAATCTTGGTCTTAGGACTCCAGGAAGACATTGGAACTAAAAAGCCCAACCTTAGCACATCTGTCTGAATCTAATGTAAAACTGAATAACATGCATGTACCATACTAGCAGTTCGATCTACGTTGAGCCAAGGTGATTAGCTCATCATTTCCCTTTCACAGATATTCACTCTTCCTTGGGGAGGAAAAGATTAATTCTTCATTTTTTTCCTGCCATGCAAAAACAACTCTATGAGAACAAGCAGGCACTGAAATTCTATAAATCCCCTCCTAAGGAAGGACATATCACCAAAAAGTGTTATTTATACTACAGGAGGCAAAACATTAGAGGCCTTGAGAAAAAATTAATGAAAAAAAGGTAGACTAGAAAAGATTTAAATTCATTTCAAATAATAAATGTACATGCTGTTTAATGGAGCAAGACTGCTTCAGTTCATATATTCATATACTTATATTCAGACATTTGTATGTCTGGGTCATGATGTATTTCTTATTATATAGGTAGGACTTAAAAATAAAGTTAAAAAACTCACCGATGTAAATACTTTTCACCACATAGACGACTTCTCTCATTTTCATCCAGAAGAGCTTGGTTTCTTAATGTCACTGGAGGTTTACAAACCTTCCTTTATCATTGTTGGTCTTTGCTTCCTATCTGCAAAAGAGAAAGATCCATTTGGGTATTTGTTTTTCCCCTAAGCAAGAGAATTATTAACTTTATTCCATATCCCAAAGGTGAATTGATCTCTACTTCTCTACAAAACCTGCTTTAAGCTTCGAAATGATAACATTATGGATTGAAGTAGGTAGAATCAGGTCCCCTAAAAAGATATGCTCAAGTCCTAACTACCAATACCTATAAATGTGATCTTATTTGGAAATACCATCTTGGCAGAAGTTATCAAGTTAAAAATGACATCATATTATGTTAGAGTGGGCCCTAATCCAGTGGCTGGTATCCTGGTAAGAAGGAGGAAATTTGGACACAGAGACACATGAAGAGATGGCTACGTGATGACAGAGGCAGATATTGGAATGATGTACCCTCAAGTCCAAGAATGCCCAGAATTGCCAGAGACCACCAGAAACTAGGCAATGGCAAAGAAAGACTCTTCCAAGAGCCTTGAGAGAAAGAATGGCCCTGCTGACACCTTGATTTTGGATTTCTTGCCTCCAGAACTGTGAGAAAATACTTTTCTTTCATCTTAAGCCTCTGGTAATTTGTTCCAGCAGTTTTAGGAAACTAATACAAGGGTTTTCTTATTTCTACTCTCTCCATTGAATTTTCAAATATATTAGCAAATATTTACATGTACCTGCTTGAATATTCATAAAACATCTCTGAAAAAAATTCTCTGACAACACTAGTTGCCTTTGGGAAAGGGAAGTGGGTACCTGCAGGATAAGGGAAGGAGATTTTTTACTATAATATCCTTTTGAATTTTAAACCATGTAATGTATTATCTATTTTTAAAACAAATAAAAATTTTGAAAATTTATGGCTCACACTCAATCTGCCTAGCAATCTTCCCCAATTCCCCAGAGATCACTGCTGATGGACACCTGTCCCATTTTTTTAAACAAAGATGTAAAGTCCTAAAAGGAAGGATCACCCTCTTTCACAGAAAACCCATGGTTCACAGTCATTTCCTTTTTGTACCAAAAACCCAAGAAGGCTAAGTGTCCAGTCTTATTCAGAGATATTTTTACTCATCTGTCTCTCTCTTGCAAGCTATTCGCTTAAGGATTAAAAAGGTACAGCACTGGCAACTAAAATAATGTATCCATGCTATCCTTAATTACTGACTTAAATGAAGAGCCGTTGTCAGATTTCCTCATTAAAAGACCTATTTTATGAACAGATAACTCACACAAATGATTTAAGAAGGACAGATTCATCAGTTTGAGGTTGAATCCAACAAGGTACACAAAGTTAATTATATAATTTGAAGTGTTGGGCAAAATTGGTCCAAGGGTCTTTCAACATCAAAGCCTCCAGTGGAGAAAGATGTGTAACTGGGGCCTTCAGCTAAACTCTCCTGTATGACGACTCTATACAATATTGGTGATCAGTGCATATTTCATAAATTGAATACAATTAAAAACATAAAATGAAGAGCTAGAAGACACTCTGGAATTCTTAAGCATGTTTCCCTAGCAATACTCTGAAAATGAGCACTAGGCTGGGTTGGAGTTTTCTTATCTGAAAATACAGTGATGATAATATCTGCCTCTTGGGGTTGCTGAGGAGGTTAATGGATGTGAAGCATATGCAGTAGATGCAATTGGTACCTTGCCCAGATTCCATTTACAAGGCCAGAGCACCCACCCCCTTGCTGGGGAGAACGTGGACTACCCCAGCTGCCTCCTTCTCTGCAGAACTGCCCTGGAGTGATGGTAGCTATGCTCTCCAGGAAGTTACCCCACCCCATGGTCCATCGCCAAAGACTGACTGATATGGGGGTACAAAAAAGACCCCTTCTCTCAAGGCAAGGATAACTCCAAGGTGTGATTTGTATTTCAGAGCCTCTCTTTAAGAAGGTGAGACCATGTCCTCACTCAGCTTCCCACCTCCTCTTAAGTTCTTCCTGAAGGGCACTGCCCACAATGCACCAGATTTCCTTCAGAGCTTCAGGTTCTGCTTCTAAGGAACTCGACCTAAGAAAGGAGGTGTGCACATGCTAAGATTCTTCAGTCGTGTCCGACTCTGTGTGACCCTATGGACTATAGTCCACTAGGCTCCTCTGTCCATGGGATTCTCCAGGCAAGAACACTGGAGTGAGTAGCCATTCCCTTCTCCAGGGAATCTTCCCAACCCAGGGGTTGAACTTGGGTCTCCTGCATTGCAGGCAGATTCTTTACCATCTGAGCCAGAAAGTAGCAATACAAAACGTGGAAAGAAAGAAAGTTACTTGGGTGAGTCCTACTTAGATTTCTTTTAAAAACTAGAATAAATAAATAAAAACTAGAGACCCTGTAGTAAAGGCCTAAATTTAATATTATGTGCTGTCTTGACATCTGGTGAAATCAGCAGGGTCTCAAATTGCCTAACTGCAAGTTCCTCTGCCTACTCTGCCACAAAGGTTCTTTAGCCAAACACCTCTCTTTATCACAAGGACCCGCAGCCTTCGAACTATTCAAACAAGCCAGTCATGTCCTCCTGCAGAAGCCAGGGTACACCTCACCCTCTTGAAGCCTGCCTCACCTCACCATGAAGCCTGCCTCTCACAGCCCCTGGTTGTTTGCTCTGCCTCTGAGGCTAAACCCCACATAGCCGTACGTCATGTGTGGGATCCTCCTGCTCCAGACTGTGTGTGACTAATAAACCATTGTCCATCTCATCCCTCCAGTAGTGGATGCTGTGTGTTCAGCCATCCCCAAAACTCCAGAGTGGGAATTCACTCACCACGAGTGGGGTAAAGAGAAGGCAGTTGAAACAAACTCTTGTTACCAAGGCTTGTAAGAATTCTTAGCTTTTTAACTTCTCCATTGTTTTGTTAAACTTGTCGATTTTCATATATGAAATTGAGAAAAGCCAAGAGTGTGTGTATATATATATGTATGTGTCAAAGAAACAAGATTAGGTTGGAAGAAGCTGGAGCATCATCTTTCTCAGTGGCAAACACAGTGGCTATGCGTGGATGAGAGGCAGGGGTGGATGAAGTAGGGCTCAGCTTGGGCCAGAGGAAGACAAGAAGAAATGGACAACTTGCTGAGACAAAACTGTGTTCCAAATAGAAGTCTGGGTGCTCCCCATTAGACCAAGGTGCTTGCCATTAGAAGAGAAACCAAAAATCAGTGGGAATGGATCAGAGCTCAATAGTGAAGGAAGTAAAGGTGCTTGGGCAGAAACAAAAAATGAATGACGAGTGGGTGAAATACACACTGTTAAGAACTCCTAACGCTGTAGTTCTTATTCGTGCAGAATGTGAGGGATGAGATTTGGTTTCTCTCACTAGTTTTAGCTAAGGTCATCAAAAAGTTTAGCAGCCTTTAAAGTATGCAGTACCTCGACCTTGACACTCATCCTAGTTATGAGATCATCAAGGACAAGTTGAAGGAGGGGCCCATTTTTAGAGCCTTACAGAAGAAACCTTTCTGATAATCTTCAAATCACACCCTTCTGGACTTTTCATCAATTCAACTCATGATTTAGGCACTAAGTATCTATACTATATAATATCTAATGTACCATGTTTTTCCATATGTGCATCTATGATATGAGAAAATCTTCCCTTCTAACAAGCCCAAAGGTGAACCTTATGTATCCCAAATTTTGAGAACTTATACCCGAAAAGATGCAAAGGAGAAAAAGACAGCTGAAACAGGGATATTAAAATACAAGAGTGTTCTTTTGGAAAAGATGGGTCAGAGGCATTTCTCCAATGAAGATACGCAGACAGCCAACAGGCACATGAAATGATGCTCAAAATCACCTCACACCGATGAGAGTGGTCATCAGAAAAAAGTCTACGAACAGGGAGTTCTTAGCACTCCAGTGGTTAAGACTTGGCACTTCACTGCCATGGCCTAGGTTCAATGCCTGGTTAGGAACTAAGATTCCGAAAACTGCAAGGCAAAGCAAAAAGAAAAAGTCGACAAAAAATAAATGCTAGAGAACGTGTGGAGAAAGGGAACTTTCCTACAATGTTGGTAGGAATGTAAACTGGTGCAGTGACTATAGAGAACAATATGAAGATTCCCTGCATGCATACTCAGTCATGTCCAATTCTTTGCAAGCTTATAGCCCACCAGGCTCCTCTGTCCATGGGATTCTCCAGGCAAGAATACTGGAGTGGGTTACCATTTCCTCCTCCAGGGGATCTTCATAACCCAGAGATCGAACCCACATCTCCTGAGTGACCTGCATTGGCAGGCAGATTCTTTACCACTGAGCCACCTGGGAAGCCCTAACAGATACACACTACTATATATAAAATAGACAAACAATAAAGATTTATTATATAGCACAGGGAACTATATTTAATACCTTGTAATAACATACAATGGGAAAGTATCTGAAAAAGAATATATATATGTATGTGTGTGTGTATGTGTGTGTGTCACACACACATATATATGTATTAATAACTAAGTCACTTTGCCGTACACCTGAAACTAAATCAACACTGTAAAAACTAAAAAACATACTTCAATTTTAAAACATGGGTCAGAGGGAGTTTTTCTTTAAATAAATAACATAAAATAAAATGAAATAAATAAAATATTAATACAAGATCACATAGATTGTCACACTATTAATGGACCAACAGGAGGGGAAGAAACTGTTGAAAAGAATATGAAGGTAAGTGTTCAGCCTCCTGAAAGATAGGGAGGCTAACTTGGGCTTTGAAGATGAGTAGGATTTAAATAGACATAGAAAGCATTCCACGCATCCACAGGATGATGAAAGTGAGCATTCAGTATCCATTAATTACTGAAAAAAAAATAATAACAAACATCTCAACAAGTATACAGTGGCTGCCATTTTAATTTGGCTGAGTCCCTATTTGAGGGAAACATTTTGGTTACAAGTGACAAAGAAATCCAATTTAAACACTTAAATCATAAAAACCACAACTAAATGGTGCCACACTAATTTTTTTTAAAATAACTTTATTGAGGTTAATTGACATTCAATAAACTGTACATGTTTAAAGTATATAATTTGATAAGTTTTGACTTATGTATATACCCATGAGGGCTTCCCTGATGGCTCAGTCTGTAATGCAAGAGACTGCCCGCAATGCAGAAGACACAAGTTTGATCCCTGAATTGGGAAGATCCCCTGGAAAAGGAAATGGCAACCCACTCCAGTATTCTTGCCTGGAGAACTCCATGGACAGAGGAGCCTGACAGACTACAGTCTATGGGGTCGCAAGAGTTGGCCATGATTTAGCAACTAAATCACCACCACCATATACCCATGAAACCATCACCATAGTCAAGATAATGAAAATAAACATCACCCCCAAAAGTTTCTTTGTGGCATTTTGTAAACCCTCCCTCTCAATACCTCCCCCCAAATTCTCCCTCTATACTAACTCTGTTCATGAGACTTGACCATGTAGCTCATGCAGTACCACCAAGGACCTGGTTTCTCACTATGTAGTTTCTTCTCAGCCTTCTATGCTTTTGGCATCATCCTCAGGGGTTCACACTGATCTCCTGGCTTGCTCCTCACTGTAGCAAAATGGCAGCTCAAGTCCAAACCTCATCATCCTCACACCAACTCTTCAGGACAAGAGATGGTTTCTTTCTTTCTTTCTGCCTACTTTTCTGATCTTGAATCATGTTCCTACTTGCTCTCTGCACCCCAGCTTCACTGGACTATTTCAAGCTCATCACATTTGTTATTCTTACTTCTATCAAAGCACATGGGTTTCCATGGTACATTCCTCCCTCTTCACCTGGTTAACACACACTCTAATTTCATCTCCCAGTGTAAATCTCATGACAAGGTCTGTCCCTGTTATATGCTCTCAGTACATAGTGTAGTTCTCTTTCATGGCAATATTATTCATATAACCATTTGATTAGTATCTGCCTTTTCTATAAGAAAGAAACCATGTCTGGTTTGGTTCATCATTGTATCCTCAGCATCAAGCCAGTGTCTGGACAGTGGGCACTTAATACATATTTACTTGTTGATTGGATAGTTGGATGGATGGAGGAATGGATAAATGAACTGATAGGTGGATGGATGGGTGGACTTGGCTTCTAAAAATGGCCATGTAACTAATTAGCTACATAACCTTCATCTTTTTTTGAGCTTCAGTTCTCTCAACTGTGAAATGAAAAGGTTGGACTAGTTGACCTTTAAGATCCTTTCTGAATTTAAAGTGCTGAATTCATAAAGTGTTAATGGCAAGAGAATTTCTTTAACTGCAAGTATGGCAGAAACAAACTAAAAAATGGTGTTTGGAGCTACTCTGCTATCCTTTTACAAATGTCACTTTTAATCTAATCCTGACTTTGTGTGGTCTCATGCAGTAGTTAGCAATCTGGAGAAACTGATATCCTACAACTGTTATCAAGCAGCTGGAATTGCCAAATAGCTAATACAAGTTAGAAAAAATATATATTGACAGTCTAGGCAGATGCTAAGTTAAATGTTATTGAGAACATTTACACACGTTCCTTTCCTAACCCTATCCCCCAAGATTCATTTCAGTTCAGTCGCTCAGTTGTGTCCGACTCTTTGCGACCCCATGAATTGCAGCATGCCAGGCCTCCCTGTCCATCATCAACTCCCGGAGTTCACCCAAACTCACGTCCATCAAGTCAGTAATGCCATCCAGCCATCTCATCCTCTGTCGTCCCCTTCTCCTCCTGCCCCCAATCCCTCCCAGCATCAGAGTCTTTTCCAATGAGTCAACTCTTCGCATGAGGTGGCCAAAGTACTGGAGTTTCCGCTTTAGCATCAGTCCTTCCAAAGAACACCCAGGACTGATCTCCTTTAGAATGGACTGGTTGGATCTCCTTGCAGTCCAAGGGACTCGCAAGAGTCTTCTCCAGCACCACAGTTCAAAAGCATCAATTCTTCAGCGCTCAGCTTTCTTCACAGTCCAACTCTCACATCCATACACGACTACTGGAAAAACCATAGCCTTGACTAGACGGACCTTTGTTGGCAAAGTAATGTCTCTGCTTTTGAATATGCCATCTAACCCGGACTGGCGACTCGTTTCATATATGATATTATACATGTTTCAATGAGCTGGTGCACTGTGACGACTCAGAGGGATGGTACGGGGAGGGAGGAGGGAGGAAGGTTCAGGATGGGGAACATGTGTATACCTGTGGCAGATTCATGTTGATATATGGCAAAACCAATACAATATTGTAAAGTTAAAAAATAAAATAAAATAAAAAAATAAACTGAATATGCCGTCTAGGTTGGTCATAACTTTCCTTCCAAGGAGTAAGCATCTTTTAATTTCATGGCTGTAATCAGCATCTGCAGTGATTTTGGAGCCCAAAAAAATAAAGTCTGACACTGTTTTCACTGTTTCCCCATCTATTTCCCATGAAATGATGGGACCAGATGCCATGATCTTCGTTTTCTGAATGTTGAGCTTTAAGCCAACTTTTTCACTCTCCTTTTTCACTTTCATCAAGAGGCTTTTTAGTTCCTTTTCACTTTCTGCCATAAGGGTGGTGTCATCTACATATCTGAGGTTATTGATATTTCTCCTGGCAATCTTGATTCCAGCTTGTGCTTCTTCCAGCCCAGAGTTTCTCATGATGTACTCTGCATATAAGTTAAATAAGCAGGGTGACAATATACAGCCTTGACGGACTCCTTTTCCTATTTGGAACCAGTCTGTTGTTTCATGTCCAGTTCTAACTCTTGCTTCCTGACCTGCATACAGGTTTCTCAAGAAGCAGGTCAGGTGGTCTGGTATTCCCATCTCTTTCAGAATTTTCCACAGTTTATTGTGATCCACATAGTCAAAGGCTTTGGCATAGTCAATAAAGCAGAAATAGATGTTTTTCTTGAACTCTCTTGCTTTTTTGATGATCCAGCAGATGTTGGCAATTTGATCTCTGGTTCCTCTGCCTTTTCTAAAACCAGCTTGAACATCTGGACATTCAAAGTAAAGGGTGGATTAGGTTTGATGCAAGGCTAAAAATAAAATTTCCATATTTGAGTGATATTTAGTACAAAGCATTATTATCATATTGACATAGTTCTATCTTGAATTTACAAAATAGCCTTGCTATATCGAAATTCACAGAAATTTGATTAGCTCCTAAATATAGTTTCATTCAGGGTCCAATTCATATCCATCTATTTCTGCATCTTTTTGATATTTGGCAAAACTAATACAGTTATGTAAAGTTTAAAAATAAAATAAAATTTAAAAAAAAAAAAGAAAAGAAAATATAAATCATCTTTTTGCTTGACACGCCTATGAAGTGCAAGATAAAATTTCCTACCTGCTCCCCCATTCAACATCTGGATCTGAACTATAATTTGCCTATAAATAAGAAATGAGAATTTTGATCAGGCAGCTTTGCAATCTGTTCAAAATAGTCTGGGAATACTTGATTGCATAACAAATCTCCAAGTAAATTAAGTGGTGTTAGGAAAGTTTAACTACCATACAATATTTCATTATATTTTATCCCCTTAAAAATTTATACTTTCTAATGAAATGATGCAGCCAGAGTACTGATAAAGAGAGCACTATATGGAAATGTCTTTGTGAAAAGAACCTTCCCTTGTTGAGGAAACCAAGGCCCTGTTGTTTCTCCTCTAAGTGGCTGGGGCAGGAACTGGCTTACTGTTCCCCAAATCCATTTTCATATTCTCCTTTGCTCCCAGGTAGACTGCATTTCCCAGCCTCCCACATGACAGATTCCTGGCCAATGGAATATAGGCAGGAGGTTATACACCCCACTTCTAAGCCTGGCTTATAAAATCCTCCCATTAAACCTCTACCCTCTTATCTCCCACACATTAAAGATGGCAGAGCTAAGTATGCCTTGCTTTGTGAACACTGTGTAGTGCAGAGCCTCTCTCCACTGTCTCATATTCCCAACCACATCACAAACTTGCAGAAGAGAAGACTACATTATCGTATCTCTCATTCTTCTCAGTATCTTAGGCTTTTGAGCACAGCACACTACCAAAAGCCCCCACTAAAAATTTGCTATAGGTGATTATTTCTTTTCCCCATTTTTTTCTTCATTTTATTTTACTTTTTTTAAATTTTATTTTTAAACTTTACAATATTGTATTGGTTTTGCCAAATATCGAAATAGATCCACCACAGGTATACATGTGTTCCCCATCCTGAACCCTCCTCCCTCCTCCTTCCCCATACCATCCCTCTGGGTCGACTCAGTGCACCAGCCCCAAGCATCCAGTATCGTGCATCGAACCTGGACTGGCGACTCGTTTCATATATGATATTATATGTATTTCAATGCCATTCTCCCAAATCATCCCACCCTCTCCCTCTCCCACAGAGTCCAAAAGACTGTTCTATACATCAGTGTCTCTTTTGCTGTCTCGTACACAGGGTTATTGTTACCATGAAGAGTAAAGAAGAGAAGAGAGCTTGACATTCCATGACTTTTCTGCTCAAGAACCACCTATTCTTGCATAAAATGGACCCATAAAATAGAATGGCTGAAAGAATGGAGAATATTTTTAGCTTCTTCAAATGAGTGTGTTAGTCCAAGTTCTTACAGAAGTACATGCCAAGATAAGTTGAATCAGTTCTAATGAGGTGGATGAAACTGGAGCCTATTACACAGAGTGAAGTAAGCCAGAAAGAAAAACACCAATACAGTATACTAACACATATATATAGAATTTAGAAAGATGGTAACGATAACCCTGTATGCGAGACAGCAAAAGAGACACAGATATATAGAACAGTCTTTTGGACTCTGTGGGAGAGGGAGAGGGAGAGGGTGGGATGATTTGGGAGAATGGCATTGAAACATGTATAATATCATGTATGAAACGAATCACCAGTCCAGGTTCGATGCATGATACTGGATGCTTGGAGCTGGTGCACTGAGACGACCCAGAGGGATGGTACGGGGAGGGAGGTGGGAGGGGGGTTCAAGATGGGGAACACGTGTATACCTGTGGCGGATTCATGTTGATGTATGGCAAAACCAATACAATATTGTAAAGTTAAAAAAAAAAAATTGTAAACATACAGGGATTTTACTAAGAGAAATGCCTATGAAAGAAAATGGAGAGTGAGCCAGGAAAGCTGGACAGTCATGAGACCGTGATGTGAGGCTGACCCAGAGTGAAGAAGCGATGGGGAGAAGGTGGGGCAGAAGTGTGCTGCCATGTAGTCTAAGGTTTGGCAAGGCCATTAGGGAGTCCTCAACCCAAAGTTAGCCATCAGAGGAATCCCATGTCCTTCCAGAAAAAAAAAACCTGTCTTCTCCTGCCACACATCACTGGCTGGGAGCAGCCCGTGGAGCTTGAGCCCTTGCCTCAAACTTGGAGGTGGATTTCAGAACCCAGTAGCTGGGGCCATCAATCAGTTATACTCCCTGCAGTTCTTCAAAGCACATTCTCATCGTCTCTACAGAGTTCTTTTAAAAGTGACATGAGTTTATCCATCTTATCTATATATCATTTTGTTTTAATAAATTTTAGACACTGTGAAAACAAAAAGGATCAGGACCAGATAGAACTAGATTCCATGATGGGTCCTGTCATCAATTTTGTTTTTATCAGTCACCATCAGTCAATCACGTAATGTTCCCCCATTGAATAATTAACCAAGTTAGGATTTACACTCAGCTTTTAGTTATGGGGGATGGAGATTTTAAAAATGGTTTAATCAAGACAGAGGTTTATTTCCCTCTTATATAATGGAAGTCTGCAGTTAAGTATAATAGCTCTAAAGTATCATCCTGGACCTAGCCACCTACTATATTTCTATTCCTTCATTCTTAGAGTATGATTACCATCCTCAATGTTACCTCAGGTTCCAGAATGGATGCTGAGAATCCAATTATCATGTTTGTATTCCAGTTAGGATAAAGGTGAAAAAGTGAAAAGCATAAGGGACATATACTAGCTATGGGCCCCTTTAAAAAACAAGAAATTATTCCTGGGAAGTACCAATATATGCAGACAATTTCAGCATACAACTCATGGGCAACACTGTGCTACATGAAAGGCTGAGGAATATATTCTTTAAGCTGTGCATAAAAATTCCCCAACTCTTTTCATAGAAAAAAGGTTATGAATGCTGCTGCTGCTGCTGCTAAGTTGTGTCAGTCCTGTCTGACTCTGTGTGACCCCATAGACGGCAGCCCACCAGGCTCCCCCATCCCTGGGATTGTCCAGGCGAGAACACTGGAGTGGGTTGCCATTTCCTTCTCCAATGCATGAGAGTGAAAAATGAAAGTGAAGTCGCTCAGTCGTGTCCGACTCTTAGCGACCCCATGGACTGTAGTCTACCAGGCTTCTTCATCCATGGGATTTCTCAGACAAGAGTACTGGAGTGGGGTGCCATTGCCTTCTCCATAGGTTATGAATACTGGACAGGTATTCTTTTTCCCAGCCATTTCTTAGGTTTGGTTCTGAAGAGCAAGTTTTAAATTAAAAAAACTGGTGAGGTTTTTCCTGTGCTACTAGATGAATTGATTATATTAATAACAGCCACTGATCCACTTTAATTGCCTTCCATAAATTTGCACATATTGTTTATCAGTTGTCTTGTCCATATAATCTGCTCATTTTGTACTTTATTTCCTCTATGGAGGAAAAGTGTTTTTCCATTGTATAAGAAGTCTTCTAGGCTATCTGCCCACCCCACCAGCTTCCTTCTCTGACAATTGCTCTCCCAGACAAGAGTGGTTCCTGACTCATATTTATAACTACCCAATGCATCTCTTGACCCTTGAATATTGAGTCAGGAATAGAAACTAACCCAAGCTGAGCAAACCCATTTCTCTCTTCTGAAAACTAGAATCTGGAATCAAAATTACGTATCTGTCTCCACTGGTCATTTGAAGAAAGAAGATGTAAATTTATAAATGATAGGGACAGACATCTTCTGCCATGTTTATGGGATAGTCAAGAAAGCCAGTTTGCCAACAGAGGAGAGGCAAGCAGAGATGGCACAGCTCTTACTATGCTATAGTTATGTGGATTAATGCCTTCCCCAGATATTTTCCAAAATATTATATCCAAGTAGATGAACTGGAAAGACAATAAACAGCTGGTAGCTAGTTTCAGGTGTTTTCCAAACTACCTTTATTACTATGCTCTAACTAATACAATCCAAACCTTTTCTTCTATGGTTCTTCCAATGTGGTACACTGGAACCAGAGTGGAATGTGTTGATTTTTCAATGTGTTCCCCGATCCCTATCCCTATCCTTAATGTATATTTCTTTGAGTAGCTACCTGTTACTTTATACCTGTAGACTTATCCTTCCTGTCATATGTTATCATAGTTATTAAGGATAAAAATAGTGATAAGCGGTCAGGTTACTGGTTTGGCTTGTTGGATTCAATCTGAGAAATGGAGTTCATTTGGGGTTCTACACTATGTTAGGTCTGGAAACTGAACAGATAAGTAAGACATGGACCCTGGCCAGCATTTTATAAGTGACTCTCACCAAACTCTAGTAGTATGTGTGCACATCAAGTCATATCTAGCAAAAAGGAGTTAAGATCTCTTAGTTGGAAGATGACTCAATAGCCGAAGGGTAGAAGGAGAAGATGATTCCACTAATTTCTTGGAAAAGGGGGATTGTTTCACAAGTCTTTTATTTTCCCTATCTGACCTGATTTTTATCTACACCCTTCTGTTTGTTTGTACTTGGTGCATAGATAACTCTACTGAGAAGGGGATCAAAAAGAATGCCAAAGCTCTATTCTGACCACAACACTATAAGACTGAAAATCGACTACAAGAAAAAAAACACAAAAAACACAAACACGTGTCTGCTACTAAACAATCAACAAATCACTAAAGAAATCACAGAGAAAATTTTTAAAAATACCTAGAGACAAATGAAAATGAAAACACGATGATCCAAAACTTAAGGAACACAACAAAAGCAGTTCTAAAAGGGAAGTTTATAGTGATACAAGCTTGCCGCAGGAAACAAGATATATCTCAAATAAACAACCCAATCTTACACCTAAAACAAGTAGAGAAAGAAGAACAAAAGCCAAAGTTAGCAAAAGGGAATAAATCATAAAGATCAGAGAAGAAATCAATGAAAGACTAAAAAAAACCCCAATAAAACTAAAAGTTGGTTCTTTGAAAAGATAAACAAAAATTGATAAACCTTTAGCCAGACTCATTAAGAAAAAAAGGGAGCGGGTCCAAGTCAATAAAATGAAAAATGAAAAAGAAGTTACAACCAACACTACAGAAATACAAAGGATTATGAGAGACTACTACCAGCAACTATATACCAATAAAATGGACAACCTAGAAGAAATGGACTTCTGGCTGCTGCTTCTGCTGCTAAGTCGCTTCAGTCGTGTCCGACTCTGTGTGACCCCATAGACGGCAGCTCACTAGGCTCCCCCGTCCCTGGGATTCTCCAGGCAAGAACACTGAAGTGGGTTGCCATTTCCTTCTCCAATGCATGAAAGTGAAAAGAGAAAGTGAAGTTGCTCAGTTGTGCGCGACTCTTCGCGACCCCATAGACTGCAGCCTACCAGGCTCCTCTGTCCATGGGATTTTCCAGGCAAGAGTACTGGAGTGGGTTGTCATTGCCTTCTCCGAATGGACTTCTTAGAAGGGTATAATTTCCCAAGACTGAACCAAGAAGAAATAGAAAATATGAATAGACTAATTACCAGCACTGAAACTGAATTAGTAATTTTAAAACTCTCAAACAAACAAAAGTCCAGGACCAAATGGGTTCACAGATAAATTCTACCAAATATTTAGAGAAAAGTTAACATCTGTCCTTCTGGAACTTAAAATTGCATAGCAAGGAACATTCCGAAACTCATTCTATGAGGCCACCATCACCCTGACACCAAAACCAGACAAAGATACTACACAAAAAAGAAAAATCACAGGCCAGTATCACTGATGAACATAAATGCAAAAATCCTCAACAAAATATGAGCAAACCAAATCCAACAATACATTAAAAGGAACATACACCAAGATCAAGTAAGATTTATCCCAGGGATGCAAGAATTTTCAATATCTGCAAATTAAGCAATGTGATATACTGTATTAACCATATTGAAAAATAAAAACCATATGATCATCTTAATTGATGCAGAAAAAGCTTTTGATAAAATTCAACATCCATTTATGATAAAAACTCTGCAGCAAGTGCGCATACAGGAAACATACCTCAACATAATAAACGCCATATATAACAAACCCATAGCAAACATCATTCTTAATGGAGAAAAGTTGAAAGCATTCCTTCTAAGATCAGGAACAAGACAAAAGTAACCACTCTTGCCACTTTTATTCAGCATAGTTTTGGAAGTCCTAGCCACAGCAATCCGAGAAGAAAAAGAAAGAAAAGGATTCCAAATTGGAAAGGAAGAAGTAAACTGTCACTGCTTGCAGAAGACATAATACTATATACAGAAAAATCTAAAAACACTACCAGAAAACTAGAGCTCATCAATTAATTTGGTAAAGTTGCAGGATACAAAATCAATATTCAGAAATTTGTTTCATTTCTATAGACTAACAATGAAATATCAGAAAGAGAAATTAAGAAAACAGTCCCATTTAACATTTCATCAAAAAGAGTAAAATACCTATAAATAAACCTCCCTAAGGAGGCAAAGGAGAAGGCAATGGCAACCCACTCCAGTACTCTTGCCTGGAAAATCCCATGGGCAGAGGAGCCTGGTGGGCTGCAATCCATGGGGTTGCTAAGTCGGACACGACTGAGCGACTTCACTTTCACTTTTCACTTTCCTGCATTGGAGAAGGAAATGGCAACCCACTCCAGTGTTCTTGCCTAGAGAATCCCAGGGACGGGGGAGCCTGGTGGGCTGCCGTCTATGGGGTCGCACAGAGTCGGACACGACTGAAGTGACTTAGCAGTAGCAGCAAGGAGGCAAAAGACCTGTACTCCAAAAACTATAAGACACTGATGAAAGAAACTGAACATCACATAGATAGAAAGATATACCATGTTCTTGGATTGGAAGAATTAATACTGTTAAAATGACCATACTACCTAAGGCAATCTACAGATTCAATGCTGCTGCTGCTGCTAAGTCGCTTCAGTCGTGTCCAACTCTGTGCGACCCCTGAGACGGCAGCCCACCAGGCTCCCCCGTCCCTGGGATTCTCCAGGCAAGAACACTGGAGTGGGTTGCCATTTCCTTCTCCAATGCATGAAGGTGAAAAGTGAAAGTGAAGTCGCTCAGTGTCTGACTCTGATCGACCCCATGGACTGCAGCCTACCAGGCTCTTCCATCCATGGGATTTTCCAGGCAAGAATACTGGAGTGGGGTGCCATTGCCTTCTCCGAGAGACTCAATGCAACCCCTCTCAAATTACCAAAGGCATTTTTCACAGAATTAGAACAAAAAATTTTACAATTTGTATGACTCAGATGGTAAAGAATCTGCTTGCAATACAGGTGACTCGGGTTTGATTCCTGAGTTGGGAAGATCCCCTGGAGAAGGAAATGGCAACCCACTCCAGTATTCTTGCCTGGAGAATTCCATGGACAGAGGAGCCTGGAGGGTTACAGTCCATGGGATCGCAAAGAATCAGACACAACTGAGCAACTAACACACACACACACACACACACACAGAAACGCCAAAGACCCTGAGCAGCCAAAGCAATCTTGAGAAAGAAAAAACAAACTTATGTTTACCAGGGAATGAGAGCAAGGAGGGATAAATTGGGAGACTGAGATTGACATATACATATTACTATATATAAAATAGGTAACTAATAAGAACCTACTATATAGCACAGAGAACTTTACTCAGTACTCTGTAATGGCCTTCATGGGAAAAGAATCTACGAGTTGCCAGTCCAGGTTCGATGCACAATACTGGATGCTTGGGGCTGGTGCACTGGGACGACCCACAGGGATGGTATGGGGAGGGAGGAGGGAGGAGGGTTCAGGATGGGGAGCACGAGTATACCTGTGGCGGATTCATTTCGATGTTTGGCAAAACTAATACAATATTGTAAAGTTTAAAAATAAAATAAAATTAAAAAAAAAAAAACAGAGTGGATATATGTATAACTGATTCACATTGCTGTACACCTGAAAATAACACAACATTGTAAATCAACTACACTCCAATAAAAATTTTTAAAAATTAAAAAAAAAAAAAGAGCTGGAGGAAGTTAGACTCCCTGACATCAGACTATACCACAAAACTACAGTAATCAAAAGAGTATGGTACGGGCACAGAAGCAGACATATAGATCAATGGAACAGGACAGAAAGCCCAGAAATAAACATACAAATTTATGGTCAATTAATCTACAACAAAAATATATAATGGAGAAAAGACAATCTCTTCAATAAGTGGTGCTGGGAGAATTGGACAGCTATATGTAAAAGAATAAAATTAGAACATTCTCTAGCACCATATATGAAAATAAACTCAAAATGGATTAACGATCTAAATTTAAGACTGGATACTATAAAACCCCTAGAGGACTACATAGGAGAACACTCTGACATAAACTGCAGCAGCGTTTTTTTTTTGGACCCATCTCATAAAGTAGTAGAAACAAAATAAAAAATAAACAAATGGGACCTAATTAAACTAAGAAGTTTTTGCACAGCAAAGAAAACAAATGAAAAGGCAACCTACTGAATGGGAGAAAATATTTGCACATGATATGACTGACAAGGGATTAATTTCCAAAATATACAAACAGGTCATGTAGCTCAAAATCAAAAAAATAATAATAAAGAAACAACCCAATCAAAAAATGGGCAAAAGTTCTAAACAGACATTTCTCCAAAGAAGACATACAGATGGCCAACAGGCACATGAAAAAGATGTTCAACATTGCTAACTGTTGGAGAAATGCAAACTGAAACTACAATACAGTACAACTTCACACCAGTCAGAATGGTTATCATTAAAAAGTCTACAAATAATAAATGCTGGAGAGGGTGTGGAGAAAAGGGAATCCTCCTACAGTGTTGGTAGGAATATAAATTGGTGCAGCCACTATGGAGAACAGTATGGAGGTCCCTCAAAAAACTAAAAATAGAGTTACTATAAGATCCAGCAATCCCACTCCTGGGCATATATACAGAAAAGAGAAAAACTCTTAATTCGAAAAGATATATGCACCCAATGTTCATAGCAGCACTATTTACAATAGTTCAGATATGGAAACAATCTAAATGTCTATCAACAGATGAATGGATAAAGAAGATGTTGTATATATAGACAATGGAATATTAGTCGGCCATAAAAAAATAAATAATGTCATTTGCAGCAACATGGATGGACCTAAAGGTTATCACACTAAGTAAAGTGAGACACAGAAAGACAAATATCGTATGATATCACTTTTATGTGGATCTAAAACAAATGATACAAATGAACTTATTTGCAAAACAGAAACTCACAGCATAGAAAACAAACTTATGGTTACTAAGATAAATTTGGAATTTGTGATTAACAGATATAGACTACTACATATAAAGTAGATAAACAACAAGGACTTACTGTATAATACAGGGAACTATACTGAATATCTTGTAATACCCTATAATAGAAACAAATCTGAAAAAGAATACACACACACACATTTATATACTATTGTTCAGTTGCTCAGTTGTGTCCAACTTTTTGCAACCCCACAGACTGCAGCATGCCAGGGCTCCCTGTCCTTCACCATCTCCCAAAGTTTGCCCAAGTTCATGTCCACTGCATCAGTGATGCCATCCAGCCATCTCATCCTCTAATGCCCTCTTCTCCTTTTGCCCTCAATCTTTACCAGCATCAGGGACTTTTCCAATGAGTCAGCTGTTCAAATCAGTTGACCAAAATACTGGAACTTCAGCTTCAGCATCAGTTCTTCCAGTGAGTATTCAGGGTTGATTTCCTTTAAGATTGACTGGTTTGATCTCTTTGCTGTCCAAGGGACTCTCAGGAGTCTTCTCCAGCACCTGAGTTCGAAGGCATCAATTCTTTGGCTCTCTGCCTTCTTTGCAGTCCAGCTCTCACAACAAGGGTACATGACCACTGGGAAGACCATATCCTTGACTATATGGATCTTTGTAGGCAGAGTAATGTCTCTGCTTTTCAACACACTGTCTAGGTTTGTCAAAGCTTTCCTTCCAAAAAGTAATCGTCTTCTGATTTCATGGCTGCATTCAGCCATTTCAAAGCCCAAGAAGAGGAAATCTGTCACCTCTTCCACCTTTTCCCCTTCTATTTGCCATGAAGTAATGGGGCCAGATGCCATGATCTTAGTTTTTTTAATATTTAGTTTTAAGCCAGTTTTTTCACTCTCCTCCTTCACCCTCATCAAGAGGTTCTTTAGTTCCTCTTCGCTTTCTGCCATTAGAGTGGTATCATCCGCATATCTGAGGTTGT
Source organism: Bubalus bubalis (assembly GCF_019923935.1). Classification (NCBI taxonomy): domain Eukaryota; kingdom Metazoa; phylum Chordata; class Mammalia; order Artiodactyla; family Bovidae; genus Bubalus; species Bubalus bubalis. The sequence goes on along the minus strand of NC_059181.1, from coordinate 9,886,615 downwards.
TGATGTTTCTCTCGCCTATCTTGATTCCAGCTTGTAACTCATCCAGCCTGGCATTTCTCATGATGTACTCAGTATATAGGTTAAGTAAACAGGGTGACAACAGACAATTCTGTCATACTCCTTTCTCAATTCTGAACCAATTAGTTGTTCCATTCAGGGTTCTAACTTAACTGTTGCTTCTTGAGCTGCATACAGGTTTCTCAGGAGACAGGAAAGATGTTCTGGTATTCCCATCTCCTTAAGAGTTTTCCACAGTTTGTTATAATCCATACAAAGGCTTAAGTGTAGTTGATGAAACAGAGGTAGATGTTTTTCTGATTCAGATTTATATATACAAACACATATATATATATATATCTGATTCACTTTGATATATATCCCAAACACTGTAAATCAACTATACTTCAATTAAAAAAAAAAAAAAAAAAACTTTCTCTTACAGAGAAACTTTCTGTGAGAAGAATACAAAACTTCTGTGGGATTCATTAGACCTGTGGGATTAATTACTGGAGACCACCCAGTGTCTTTTATTATATGAAATAAATGGGATGCAGCCTAAAAACAAACAAACAAAAAGTGCCAAAGCAAGGTAAACAAAAGATAAAAATCTACAGGTAACTACTTTTAGGTGGTTTTCAAATCAAAAAGCTCAAAATTATGCCAGGTTATGAAAGTTTATAAAAATTTTAATGCAGATACAAGGAAACAGCAATAATTTTTCTTAATCCTCCCATTACCTCTGATCTGCCTTGCTATTAAAAAAAAAAAATTGAGCTCCCTGCCTTCTGGAACTTTTTACCAGCAGGAGGCGAGAAATCATATAAATTGCTAGAAACAAATGGTAACAGTCAGTCATTTCTTTTGTAATGGACCATTAGATTGGTGTATTTGCATGTATCATTAAGATTTATTGCAAATTCTCTAATGGAATGACAATGCTAGAGAGACAGTCTGTTTAATACAATTAGAATGTAGGCTTCTGAGGTAAAATTACTACACATTTTTCTTGGAGGAGAAAAAAAAATGTATATCCTCTACCATGAAAATACCAGTGAGAAAGAAGAAGCTATTCTGAATGCTTTTGTCCAATTTAACATTTTTCTATCATAACAAAATTCTTATGAATTTCACATTAGCCAGTGATTTGTAAGGCAAGCATCTTCCAGAGTAAAAATTTTTTAAAGGTATAACACAGGATAATTAAGAACAGGAACATCATCTTTTATTCTTTGATGGAAAAGGCAGACGCTTTCTGGATGCAATTATCAGTGAAGGTCAATGTTATGTCTCTAACAAGGAACTGCAGAACACTCATCTGAGCAATGCTTCTTTGTGGCAGATCAGAGTTGGAACTAGATACAAACTCCCAAGTGGGACAGAACCAGAGGCCTGACCTTGTTTAGAGACACACAAAGGTCTATCCCAGCCTAGAGGTTGGTTTTCAAGAATTTCTGGTGCCAAATTTAATTTTCACACCTCTTTTTCCCATTAGTATTTGGTAGTATTGGTCAAATATCTCCTATCCCCAATGGAAGGCCTCCCCAATGAACATTGCTCCCTTCTACTCCCTCAAACAACAGAACTATCCCATCACTCCTTGAACTGCTGTCACAGCTTTCATGGCACCCTGACTCACTCCAGAGAAATTATAAAACTATATGGAAATTAAACTCAATACAGTTCTGCATTTGGAAGATTTTGGGGAATACCTTCCCAAGCTTGTAGCAGGTCAGGAAGCAACAGTTAGGACTGGACATGGAACAAAAGACTGGTTCCAAATAGGAAAAGGAGTTCATCAAGGCTGTATATTGTCACCCTGTTTATTTAACTTCTATGCAGAGTACATCACGAGAAACGCTGGACTGGAAGAAACACAAGCTGGAATCAAGACTGCCGGGAGAAATATCAATAACCTCAGATACGCAGATGACACCACTCTTATGGCAGAAAGTGAAGAAGAACTCAAAAGCCTCTTGATGAAAGTGAAAGTGGAGAGTGAAAAAGTTGGCTTAAAGCTCAACATTCAGAAAATGAAGATCATGGCATCCGGTCCCATCACTTCATGGGAAATAGATGGGGAAACGGTGGAAACAGTGTCAGACTTTATTTTTCTGGGCTCCAAAATCACTACAGATGGTGACTGCAGCCATGAAATTAAAAGACGCTTACTCCTTGGAAGGAAAGTTATGACCAACCTAGATAGCATATTCAAAAGCAGAGACATTACTTTGCCAACAAAGGTCCGTCTAGTCAAGGCTATGGTTTTTCCAGTGGTCATGTATGGATGTGAGAGTTGGACTGTGAAGAAGGCTAAGCACCGAAGAATTGATGCTTTTGAACTGTGGTGTTGGAGAAGACTCTTGAGAGTCCCTTGGACTGCAAGGAGATCCAACCAGTCCATTCTGAAGGAGATCAGCCCTGGGATTTCTTTGGAAGGAATGATGCTGAAGCTGAAACTCCAGTACTTTGGCCACCTCATGCGAAGAGTTGACTCATTGGAAAAGACTCTGATGCTGGGAGGGATTGGGGGCAGGAGGAGAAGGGGACGACAGAGGATGAGATGTCTGGATGGCATCACTGACTCGATGGATGTGAGTCTGAGTGAACTCCGGGAGTTGGTGATGGACAGGGAGGCCTGGCGTGCTGGGATTCAAGGGGTCGCAAAGAGTCGGACACGACTGAGCGACTGATCTGATCTGATCTGAAGCATTTTGGAGACTTAATTTTTTTAATACAACATTAAATTAACATATTGAATGTTATGCATATATTCTATAGAAAGATGAGATTAGTAAAAAGAAGAGAGAAAGCTAGAATTAAAAACCAGTGACTTTAAAATGTATTTTAACAACATGAATAACTTAAATCTTCCTCCTGGCATCAGAAAGACATTCTGGAATATTTTTCAGAGATAAATTCTGGTTATTTGAAATTTAGTGATAGGATGTGTTTGGGTATAGTCAAATGGATCAATACAAATGGAGTATGGCTAACTCAGAATGCTACAACACCAGAGGAAAGAAAATATTCAAGAGAAATATGTAGTTTACTATACATTCAGAAGCTTAAAATATTTTTTGTTATACTTAAAATGCATATGGTGTACTATATTACAAATGAGGAAATAAAGTGTGAAATTAAGTGAACTACTGAGTGGTCAATCAGTTTAAGTACATCATATAGAATATTCATTAAATTGGTTGTATATGTTACAAATTCTAGACAGATCATCCGAGGATATATATACTTTGAAAACAGTCCTGAAAAGTGTAAAGCTATTGACACGTTGATGGATGCTTTCTGCAAATATTCTTCCAAATGGTATATCCGACTAGATGACTCTGGTGAACCCAGTGTCAGGTCCTTTCCTAACTACCCTCTTATTATTATGATCTGACCAATACAATCTCAAACCTTTCCCTCTCTGGTCCTTCCATATGGCATATGGAAATCAGCATGCAATTTGGGGATTTGTTTTATGTCTTTCTCATCCCCATCCCTACCCTCAGTTCAGTACAGTTCATTCGCTCAGTCATGTCTGACTCTTTGTGACCCCATGAACCACAGCACGCCAGGCCTCCCTGTCCATCACCAACTCCTGGAATCCACCCAAACCCATGTCCATTGTGTTGGTGATGCCATCCAACCATCTCATCCTCTGTCGTCCCCTTCTCCTCCTGCCCTCAATCTTTCCCAGCATCAGGGTCTTTTCCAATGAGTCAGCTCTCCGCATCAGGTGGCCAAAGTATTGGAGTTTCAGCTTCAACATCAGTCCCTCCAATGAACACCCAGGACTGATCTCCTTTAGGATGGACTGGTTGGATCTCCTTGCAGTCCAAGGGACTCTCAAGAGTCTTCTCCAACACGACAGTTCAAAAGCATCAATTCTTTGGTGCTCTGCTTTCTTTATAATACAACTCTCACATCCACACACGACTATTGGAAAAACCATAGCCTTGACTAGACGGACCTTTGTTGGCAAAGTAACGTCTCTGCTTTTTAATGTGCTGTCTAGGTTGGTCATAACTTTCCTTCCAAGGAGCAAGTGTCTTTTAATTTCATGGCTGCAATCACCATCCGCAGTGATTTTGGAGACCAGAAAAATAAAGTCAGCCACTATTTCCACTGTTTCCCCATTTATTTGCCATGAAGTGATGGGACCAGATGCCATGATCTTAGTTTTCTGAATGTTGAGCTTTAAGCCAACTTTTTCACTCTCCTCTTTCACTTTCATCAAGAGGCTCTTTAGTTCTTCTTCACTTTCTGCCATAAGGGTGGTGTCATCTGCATATCTGAGGTTATTCATATTTCTCCCGGCAATCTTGATTCCAGCTTGTGCTTCTTCCAGCCCAGTGTTTCTCATGATGTACTCTGCATAGAAGTTAAACAAGCAGGGTGACAATATACAGCCTTGACGGACTCCTTTTCCTATTTGGAACCAGTCTGTTGTTCCATCTCTGGTTCTAACTGTTGCTTCCTGACCTGTATACAGGTTTCTCAAGAGGCAGGTCAGGTGGTCTGGTATTCCCATCTCTTTAAGAATTTTCCACAGTTCATTGTGATTCACAGAGTCAAAGGCTTTGGCATAGTCAATAAAGCAGAAATAGATGTTTTTCTGGAACTCTCTTGCCTTTTCGATGATCCAGCAGATGTTGGCTATTTGATCTCTGGTTCAGCCCCAGTGCATATTCCCAAGTGCTTGTTTACTTGTTCATTTATGCATTTGTTTACCATTCTGTGGGCAACCTGAGATCAGCAGTTCATCTCAGCATCCTCAATGCCTGAGACATGGTAAACATTCAACAAATGTTTGATGACAGCAAAATTATGAACCTTAGTTATTTATTAGTGGTGGGATCTTGCCCAGTAAATGGAAATCTCTGAGGCTCAAGTCTCCTCATCTAAAAAGTGGGTATTCACTCAAGAAGGGAAGTTTGGCTTCACTTTTTGAAGGGAGCAGCATCAAAGTCAGTTGCCAAGCCAGGCTTCAACAGTATGTGAACTGTGAACTTTCAGATACACAGGCTGGATTTAGAAAAGGCAGAGGAACTAGAGAGCAAATTGCCAACATCTGTTGGAGTATCAAAAAAGCAAGAGAGTTCCACAGAAACATTTACTTCTGCTTTATTGACTACGCCAAAGCCTTTGACTGTGTAGATCACCACAAACTGTGGAAAATTCTTCAAGAGATGGGAATACCAGACCACCTGACCTGCCTCTTGAGAAACCTGTATACAGGTCAGGAAGCAACAGTTAGAACCAGAGATGGAATAACAGACTGGTTCCAAATCAGGAAAGGAGTGCATCAAGGCTGTATACTGTCACCCTGCTTATTTAACTTATATTCAGAGTACATCATGCAAAAATGCCAGGCTGGATGAAGCACAAGCTGGAATCAAGATTGCTGGGAGAAATATCAATAACCTCAGTTACGCAGATGACACCACCCTTATGGCAGAAAGCGAAGAAGAACTAAAGAGCCTCTTGATGAAAGTGAAAGAGGAGAGTGAAAAAGCTGGCTTAAAGCTCAACATTCAGAAAACTAAGATCATGGCATCTGGTCCCATCACTTCATGGCAAATAGATGGGGAAACAATGGAAACAGTGACAGACTTTATTTTTTTGCAGCTTGTGACTGCAGCTATGAAATTAAAAGACGCTTGCTCCTTGGAAGAAAAGCTATGATCAACCTAGACAGCATATTAAAAAGCATAGACATTACCTTGCCAACAAAAGTCCATCTAGTCAAGGCTATGGTTTTTCCAATAGTATGTATGGATGTGAGAGTTGGACTATAAAGAAAGCTGAGCACCGAAGAATTGATGCTTTTGAACTGTGGTGTTGGAGAAAACTCTTGAGAGTCCCTTGGACTGCAAGGAGATCCAACCAGTCCATCCTAAAGGAAATCAGTCCTGGGTGTTCATTGGAAGGACTGATGCTGAAGCTGAAACTCCAGTACTTTGGCCACCTGATTCAAAGAACTGACTCACTGGAAAAGACCCTGATGGGGGGAAAGATTGAAGGCAGGAGGAGAAGGGGACAACAGAGGATGAAATGGTTGGATGGTATCACCGACCTGATGGACATGAGTTTGAGCAGGCTCCAGGAGTTGATGATGGATAGGGAAACCTGGCAGTCCATGGGGTCGCAAAGAGTCAGACACAACTGAGTGACTGAACTGAACTGAGCATCAAAGTGCTTACGGACATAATCTAAAATCATCAGTGTGATTTTCAAAAGTGGTCACTGCAGCCAAGATGAAGTATAATTAGTACAGTTCGCTGTCAACCCATCACGTCCCTAGATGTGGACTTTTACCTTCTCTTAACATAAATATGGTGCAGTGGTCAGTACACAGGCTCTGGAAGCCAGGCCCTCCCCTTTCGAGCTGGGGGCCCACAGGCAAGTCACTTAACTTCAGGTTCCATTTTTGTAAAATGAGAACAGTCATTTATATTGTTCTTCTGATGATCTTAGAAATGCTTGACCTAATTCTCAACATGTTCTCAGGAAATGTTAACAAAGCTCAAGATGGTGTACTTTCTTAAGCAGTCATTTCAGTCTGTCAACTCAACTGAGACCTCATGCTCATGTTGTTGTTCAGTCAGTAAGTCCTGTCTGACTCTTTGCGACCCTATGGACTGCAGCAAGCCAGGAAGAGCACATAGCCAACTCAAAATTGCAATTTTCTTGTCTTCATCTTATTAAACTATAAAGTCTGGCCTCTCATACCGATTTTCTGTAAATACCTTTTTAATCAACTTTTTATGTTAAGATATAGTTCACATGCCATAATATTTACCATTTTTAAATGTAAAAGTAAAAAAAAACTTAAAGTGGGGATTAATAATACTTGCTTACATTAGAGTTATTTTAAGAAACAAATAAGCTTGTTAGACTATTTGATTTTTATTGCACTGTGATCATCATTATTTTTACCACTATTATTCTCATGATGAATTTTCAACCATTATCCTAGAAGAGAGATTGACTCAGTCCTCTCAAAGTATATGACTAAATTTGAACTTGAAAGATAGAGCCTGACTCATGAGAAAAGGATAATAATGAGACTATGTTTTCACAGGAAAATCTTGAGTTAGCAGCAAGAATCCTGTTTGTTAAAATTCAGATACAGATAAATAATGAGTATGGTTCAGGAATAATTTCAGAGTATCCATGGTTACAGAAAATGTTGCAACACCCACCTTGGGAGACGTGTCACCACATTTCTATAAATAGAGTAGAAATTGATTCATTTCCACCTTGATCATGTGTAAGATTCTAATCTTCTCAAGAATAAAGGAACTAGACTTGACGTAATGGGGGAATAGGTAATTTAATGGGTATAATGGGCCACATGTCTGAGGAAGGTCAACAAAGCAAAGGAGGAAGAACGTTTATGAGAGCAAATGGGGTTTCCTTGATCTCCAGTAGGCAAATGCTTGGGGGGAAGACTGACCCTGAGCACCTGAACAACCTCAAGCTACTTAGAGTTTCTCCTGACCACTCATTCAGTTTTAGAAACAAAACAAAAAGACAGTTGGAAGATTTCTAATTAAACATGAGAGGAAAAAAGGATTTTTAAGAATGGCCACAAGGCCAGAAAGAATGAGAGTAGATGACAGCAACCAAGAGATGACCATAAAATTTTAAAAGCTGGAAAGTGGATGGCTAAATGGTAAATGACTTAGCATAAACCTAAAATTTGAGTATCTACAAGGATTCAGAGTCAGGTAGCATTGTCAACAAAAAAGCCAATCTGAGCTGCAGAATCCCAGGAATGCTTAGAAGTTGGCAGCACCAAGTACTTTCGAAGCTTGAGTGGCAAAAGGCTAAAAAATAACCATAGCTGAGGGAAGTAGTACAATACTAAAATGGAGAAATTAACTCAGAGTTATGACATCTCAGATAATGATATCTTCCCAATCTGTCTCCTACTAGGCTCTGAGAACACCAGCAGCTGTTCACTTAGTTCCCAGATAAGAGAATGATGCCTGAGAAATACTGACATGTTTAGTATTTGCTTAGTTACAGACGTGAACATATGGGGGTCTCCAATGAAACACTGAGGCCCCTCTTTGTCAAGCCCAATCAGTGTACAATTTCCACTAAACTAAGTTTTTCAGTGTTTAACTCTTAGACAGACTGAGGCAGGAGACAGATGGGCCCCAGGCTGAACAGTTTCTCCCCATGGACAGAAACTCCATAAAAGCAAGGTGATGGAGGAGGCTAGGCCCTGCCCAGATAAAGAGATAAAAGACCACATATTTCTCATTCTGTAAGTCAAGGAGAAGAATTATACAAAAAAGATCCTAATGACCCAGATAACCACCATGGTGTGATCACTCACCTAGAGTCAGACATCCTGGAGTGCAAAGTCAAGTGGGCCTTAGGAAGCATCACTATGAACAAAGTTAGTGGGGGTGGCTTCCCTCATAGCTCAGTTGGTAAAGAATCTGCCTGCAATGCAGGAGGCCTGGGTTCGATTCCTGGGTCAGGAAGATCCCCTGGAGAAGGAAATGGCAATTCAACTCCAGTATTCTTGCCTGGAAAACCCCATGGACAGAGGAGCCTGGTGGGCTACAGTCCATGGGGTCGCAAGAGTAGGACACAATTTAGCGACTAAACCACCACCAGTGGGGGTGATGGAATTCCAGCTGAGCTACTTCAAATCCTAAAAGATGCTGCTGTGAAAGTGCTGCTACGCTCAATATGCCAGCAAATTTGGAAAACTCAGCAGTGGCCACAGGACTGGAAAAGGTCAGTTTTCATTCCAATCCCAAAAAAGGGCAATGCCAAAGAATGTTCAAACTACCACACAATTGCATTCATCTCACATGCTAGTAAAGTAATGCTCAAAATTCTCCAAGCCAGGCTTCAACAGTATGTGAACCGAGAACTTCCAGATGTAAAAGCTGGATTCAGAAAAGGCAGAAGAATCAGAGATCAAATTGCCAACATCCATTGGATCATAGAAAAATCAAGAGAATTCCAGAAAAACATCTATTTCTGCTTCATTGATTATGCTAGAGTCTTTAACTGTTTGGATCACAACAAACTGTGGAAAATTCTGAAAGAGATGGAATATCAGACCACCTTACCTGCTTTCTGAGAAACCTGTATGCAGATCAAGAAGCAAGTTAGAACCGGACATGGAACAACAGACTGGTTCAAAATTGGTAAAGGAGTATGTCAAGGCTTGCTGGGAGCTGGCATATTGCATATTGAGTGCAGCACTTTCCACAGCATCATCTTTCAGGATCTGGAATAGCTCAACTGGAATTCTATCACTGCCGGGAGCCAGCGTGAGGAACTCCGCCTGTGGCAAAGGTCATGAGGAAGGAGGCTTGGCATACGCAAAGGCGGAATCGAGCCTCAGGAGTCCCCCTGGAAATTCTCGAGCATCTACCCCCAAAACCAGAGTCTGCCTACTTTCTGCTTTGTGCTTTCACCTACACCTCTGACTTTATGGGGGGCTGTCCCCTACTACCTCTCTCTGAAAAAAGAGTTAGCTTACAGCTCCAGTTAATAATTCCTGGGCGTGACAGTGTTTCAACCTACAAACTCCTTTGGAAATCCTCTAGCCTGCCTGAATAGGTTTTTCCGGCCACATGTGATTGTTCAGAGCCTCCCAACTGTGAGAGGTAGGAGATGTTCTAAACTGTCTAAATACAGATTCCTTTGAGTAGTTAAAAGATTGATTAGAAATTGTATTGGTGAAGGGTTTTTCACTTGTTGGGCCAATGTTTGCTGCTAAGTCTCCATATCCCTTACCTACTGTGTCCTTGGCAGTGTATTGATTGATATAATGGGTGTATAGAAATGTAAGTAGTAGCCTCAATGTTTGTAACCTTGGACACTTGAGTTAATTCTTTTCTTGATTGAGCCCACCACACCTTTGCCCTATAGGAATGCAACTTTATCTAATGCTTTTGGAGGGTGGCTCCTGACCAATCACCTTTAGAGAAAAATAAGTTTCTTAAAATGTTAACAGGTCTCCTGGCCAGAAGATGATGTAAATCACCTAAACTTTTGCATATGATAAGTTTGAAAGCCTGGCTTCGATTAGGATCAGGAACTGCTGTCCTTGCATGACTCTACCCCTTCCCCCCTTATCCTCTATGCACAACTTAAGGTATAAAAACTACTTTGGAAAATAAAGTGCGGGCCTTGTTCACCGAAACTTGGTCTCCCCATGTCGTTCTTTCTCTCACCTTCTGGCTGAATTATTCAGCCTCTTTTCTCCACTGAATTTCCTCACTGAGCTATCCTCATTCTATTACTCATTATATCCTTAATTAACATTTAATTAAGCAGTTGTTTCCTGATCCTCGCCTACGCCGTCTCTCCTTCGAATACCCTGGATCAGCCAGGGCTGGACCCCGGCAAAGGCTGTACATTGTCACCCTGATTATTTAACTTAAATGCAGAGTACATCTGCGAAATGCTGGGCTGGATGAAGCACAAGCTGGTATCAAGATTGCCGGGAGAAATATAAGTAACCTCAGATATGCAGATGACACCACCCTTATGGGAGAATGTTAAGAGGAACTAAAGAGACTCTTGATGAAGGTGAAAGAGGAGAGTGAAAAGCTGGATGAAAATTCAACATTCAGAAAACTAAGATCATAGCATTTGGGCCCATCATTTCATGGCAAATAGATGGGGAAACAATGGAAACAGTGACAGACTTTATTTTCTTGTGCTTCAAAATCACTGCAGATGGTGACTGAAGCCATGAATTAAAAGACACTTGCTCCTTTGAAGAAAAGCTATGACCAACCTAGACAGCATATTAAAAAGCACAGACATTATTTTGCCAACAAAGGTGTGTATAGTCAAACCTATGGTTTTTCCAGTAGTCATGGATGGTTGTGAGAGTTGGACTAGAAAGAAAGCTGAGCTCTGAAGAACTGATGCTTTCAAAGTGTGGTGCTGGAGAAGACTCTTGAGAGTCCCTTGGACTGCAAGGAGATCAAACCAGTCAATCCTAAAGGAAATCAATCCTGAATATTCATTTGAAAGACTGATGCTCAAACTGAAGTTCTAATACTTTGGCCACCTAATGCAGAGAGCCAACTCATTGGAAAAGATCCTGATGCTGGGAAAGATGGAAGGCGGGTGGAGAAGGGGATGACAAAGGATGAGATAGGTGGATGGCATCACTGACACAATGGACATGAGTTTGAGGAAGCTCTGAGAGATGGTGAAGGATAGGGAAGCCTGGCGTGCTGCGGTCTATTGTGTTGTGAAGAGTCAGATACGACTGAGTGACTCAACAAGTCAAGGAGACCTCCCTGACTACACATGTGCAGAAAAGCTCCTTGGGGGTCAAAAAGGGAGGGTGCATCATCTGAAAGTAAGTGATGTCAACTTCCCATAAGACTCTTCACCAAAATCTATCTTGGCTAAGAGATGAGTAGGCAGACATGGGAGGATACTGAAATATGCCTAATATGGATTCAGAACCAGACAAATCAGAATGACTGGCCAAAGGAAACCTGGAAGGAATGCCCCATAAAAGTGATTCAAACCACCATGAGGGCACGACTCTCTCTGAGCCCACCCAAGTGTGTATCTACACATACTGTACTCTTTTTCCTCCTAATAAACACTTGTTTCACTACTTTCCGTCTTTGTGGGAATTCTTTTCCGCAAAGCCAAAGAGCCAGGGCTATGTCACTGACCACTGGTATAGTGGCTAAGTCAATGCCCTCACCACCTAGACTCAGCCTCAATCTCTAGCTAGGAACCGAAGCCCCACTTCAAGTCATTGCAGGCTGAGGTCACCCAAGATCAAGATCACCAAGAATTTCCATTTAAAGAAAATTTCTAACATGAAAGGCAAAGAATATACGGGGGGAAAAGGAAACCAGAGAAAATAGAAACAATGCAGAGAGCAGAAGAAAACTAAACTTCACTGTAAGTAGTATCTTCAAATGATAAATAAGACTGCATTATCCAAGAAACAAGAAGGACATGCTATACAGAAAACCAACAACCCAAGAATATAAAGAGCTTTGAAAATTAAAATATAACAGAAAATAAGTCAATAGAGGAGCGGTAAGATAAAGCTGAAGAAATTTTATAGAAAGTTTTGTCAGCTACAAAGTGGTACCTGCTATCTACCTCTACAAGGATTAAATCATATGCAGATGGAGCTGCTGATTTTCAACATCCCCTGAAAGGAGTTCAGGGTAAAGAGAAGACATGAGGCACTCTGTGCTGGCTGAGGGGGTGGGGGGTCTCCTCAGATAGTTAGATATTTTCAGGAGCTGATTTTATGAGCCCAATTCTTGTATCTCCTCATATCTAGAAAAGCACTAAAATCCTTCCAGGTGACCAGTGAAGAAAAGCACTAAATCTTTCATGACTAGTGAAGGCTTCATGAGACTCATAGAAACCTTCTGGAAAAATATATGCTTGATTGCACATATTCCCTTTTCATCAAGATCACATATATACTGACTTCCCCCCCGCCCCAACCCCTGCCCCACCTCTTTGGAGCAATTTCTCAGAGCTATCTGAGGTGTTCTCTCCCAGGCTGCAGTCCTCATTTTGCCTCAAATAAAACTCAACTTGCCTGGAAAATCCCATGGACGGAGGAGCCTGGTAGGCTGCAGTCCATGGGGTCGCTAAGAGTCAGACACAACTGAGCGACTTCACTTACACTTTTCACTTTCATGCATTGGAGAAGGCAATGACAACCCACTCCAGTGTTCTTGCCTGGAGAATCCAAGGGACGGGGGAGCCTGGTGGGCTGCCGTCTATGGAGTCGCACAGAGTCGGACATGACTGAAGCGACTTAGCAGCAGCAGCAGCAGCAACTTTAATGATATGCATTTTTTTAAGTTGACAGTAGAATAGACAGAAAAAGAAAGAAATGGAAAGTATTATTAAGAAAATAAGAGTAAGAAATTCAGAGAATCAATTCAGGTGGTTCAAGATTGAATTGTAAGGGTTCTAGAAAGAAAGACAAGAAAATGGACAGGAGAAAACAAAAAAATTTTTTAATTTCCCATAACACAATAAGGGGCCAACGCAGCACTATGCCCTTGCTAAGGTATTATTCTAAAATTTCAGAACACTGGGTATAAAGAGATTCTAAAGTCTTCCAAGAGAAAAAAACAGCTCACAAATAAAAGCGGTAGACTAGCTAGAAGAAAATGGAGTGATGCTATCAAACTTCCTTTAAAAAAGTTTCAATATAGAACTTTAAATACAACCATATTATCAATATGTTTTGAGGGTAGTTTAAAATATTTTCATACATGTAGCATCTCAAATGAAACTATGTCTCAATGAAACTATGAGCCATGCCATGTTGGCCACCCAAGATGGATGACTCATGGTCCAGAACATGGAGAGTTCTGACAAAACTGGTCCACTGGAGATGGGAATGGGAAACCACTTCAATATTCTTGCATTGGGAATCTCATGAGCAGTATGAAAAGGCAAAAAGATATGACACTGAAAGATGAACGCCCTGGTCTGTAACTGCTGAATATGCTACTGGAGATCAGTGGAGAAATAACTCCAGAAAGAATGAAGAGATGGAGCCAAAGCAAAAACAACACCCAGCTGTGGATGTGACTGGTGATGGAAATAAACTCCAATGCTGTAAAAAACAATATTGCATAGGAACCTGGAATCTTAGGTCCATGAATCAAGGCAACTCAGAAGTGGTCAAACAGGAGATGGCAAGAGTGAACATCTACATTTCAGGAATCAGTGAACTAAAATGGATAGGAATGGGCAAATTTAATTCAGATGACCATTATATCTACTACTGTGGGCAAGAATCCCTTAGAAGAAATGGAGTAGCCATCATAGTCAACAAGAGTCCAAAATGCAGTACTTGGGTGCAATTTCAAAAAGGAGAGAATGATCTCTACTCGTTTCCAAGGCAAACCATTCAATATCACAGTAATCCAAGTCTATGCCCCAACAAATAATGCTGAAGAAGCTGAAGTTGAATGGTTCTATGAAGCTCTACAAGACCTTCTAGAACTAACACCAAAAATGATGTCCTTTTCATCATAGGGAACTGAAACGCAAAAGTAGGAAGTCAAGAGATACCTGGAGTAACAGGAAAATTTGCCCTTGGAATACAAAATGAAGCAGGGCAAAGGCCCTGCCAAGAGAATGCACTGGTCATAGCAAACACCCTCTTCCAACAGCACAGGAGATGACTCTACATACGGACATCAACAAATGGTCAACACCGAAATCAGATTGATTATATTCCTTGAAGCTGAAGATGGAGAAGCTCTATACAGTTAACAAAAACAAGACCGGGAGCTGACTGTGGCTCAGTTCATGAATTCCTTAATGCACAATTCAGACTTAAATTGAAGAAAGTAGCGAAAACCACTAGACCATTCAGGTATGACCTAAATCAAATCTCTTACGATTATACAGTGGAAGTGACAAAAAGACTCAAGAAATTAGATATGATACAGTGCCTGAAGAACTATGGACAGAGGTTCATGACATTGTACAGGAGACAGGGATCAAAACCATCCCCAAGAAAAAGAAATGCAAGAAGGCAAAATGGTTGTCTGAGGAGGCCTTACAAATAACCTGAGAAAAGAAGAGAGGCAAAAGGCAAAGGAGAAAAGGAAAATATACCCATTTGAATGCAGAGTTCCAAAGAATAGCAAGGAGAGGTAAGAAAACCTTCCTCAGTGATCAATGCAAAGAAATAGAGGAAAACAATAGAATGAGAAAGACTAGAGAGCTCTTCAAGAAAATTAGAGATACCAAGGGAGCATTTCATGCAAAGATGAGCACAATAAAGGACAGAAATGGTACGGTCCTAACAGAAGCAGAAGATATTAAGAAGAGGAGGCAACAATACACAGAAGAACTATACAAAAAAAGATCTTAATGACCCAGATAACCACAACTGTGTAATCACTCACCTATAGCCAGACATCCTAGAATCTGAAGTCAGGTGGATCTTAGGAAGTATCACTACGAACAAAACTAGTGGAGGTGATGGAATTCCAGCTGAGTTATTTCAAATCCTAAAAGATGATGCTGTGAAAGTGCTGCTGTACTCAATATGCCAGCAACTTTGGAAAACTCAGCAGTGGTCACAGGACTGGAAAAGGTAAGTTTTCATTCCAATCCCTAAGAAGGGCAATGCCAAAGAATGTTCAAACTACCACACAATTGCACTCATCTCAAATGCTAGCAAAGTAATGCTCAAAATTCTCCAAGCCAGGCTTCAACAGGACATGAACCGTGACCTTCTAGATGTTCAAGCTGGATTTAGAAAAGGCAGAGGAACTAGAGATCAAATTGCCAACATCTGTTTGATCATTGAAAAAGCAAGAGAATACTAGAAAAACATCTACTTCTGCTTTATTGATTACGCCAAAGCCTTTGACTGTGTAGATCACAACAAACTGTGGAAAATTCTTAAAGAGATAGGAATACCAGACCACCTTACCTGCCTCTTGAGAAATCTGTATGCAGATCAGGAAGCAACAGTTAGAACTGGACATGGAACAACGGACTGATTCCAAATAGGGAGAGGAGTACGTCAAGGCTGTATATTGTCACCCTGCTTATTTAATGTATATGCAGTGCACATCATGAGAAACGCCAGGCTGGATGAAGCACAAGCTGGAATCATGATTGCTGGGAGAAATATCAATAACCTCAGATATGCAGATGACACCACCCTTATGGCAGAAAGTGAAGAAGAACTAAAGAGCCTCTTGATGAAAGTGAAAGAGGAGAGTGAAAAAGCTGGCTTAAAACTCAACATTCAGAAAACTAGGATCATGGCATCCAGTCCCATCACTTCATGGCAAATAGATGGGGAAACAATGGAAACAGTGACAAACTACTTTCTTGGGTCCAAGATCACTGCTGATGGTGAGTGTAGCCATGAAATTAAAAGATGCTTGCTCCTTGGAAGAAAAGTTATGACCAACCTAGACAGCATATTAAAAAGCAGAGGCATTAGTTTGCTGACAAAGGTCTGTCTAGTCAAAGCTATGGTTTTTCCAGTAGTCATGTATGGATGTGAGATGAGAGTTGCACCATAAAGAAAGCTGAGGGCCAAAGAATTGATGTTTTTGAACCGTGGTGTCGGAGAAAACTCTTGAGAGTCCCTTGGGCTGCAAGGAGATCAAACCAGTCAGTCCTAAAGGAAATCAGTCCTGAATATTCACTGAAATGACTGATGCTGAAATATTCACTGAAACGACTGAAGCTCGAATACTTTGGCCATCTGATGCCAAGAACTGACTCATTAGAAAAGATCCTGATGCTGGGAAAGATTGAAGGCAGGAGGAGAAGGGGATGACAGAGGATGAGATGGTTGGATGGCATCACTGACTTGATGGACATTAGTTTGAGCAAGCTCCAGGAGGTGATGATGGACAGGGAAGCCTGGCATGCTGCAGTCCACGGGGTCGCAGAGTCAGACATGACTGAGCAACTGAACAATAATAACAACTTGGTGTCATATATTCTCTGGGTTTGGACAAATGTATAATGATATGTATTCATCATTACAGTATTACACTCTTTTCACTGCCCTAAAAATTATCTGTGCTCTGCTTATTCATCTCTCCTTCACCCCCACCCCCACCAACGAGCATCTGGCAACCACTGATCTTTTTATTGTCTCCATAGTTTGCCTTTTTAAGAATGTCACATAGTTGAAATCATATAGTATTGGTATATACTCATAAAAAGTTAGAAAATAAATTAATCATTACAACTCCAGAAGCCTGAGTCAATCGACATTGATATTTTGGTTTGAAAACTTAGAGCAAAGTAATGATTAGACAGTCTTTCAAATGGATATTCTTTAGTGGTATTCAGTGTTTATATAGAGAGAGAGTGTAGGGGAATGGCACAGCATTAGGATGCTTGCTAGTTCTAGTCTCTCTTATTATTCTCAGTAATGCAACTCCACTCCCCAAATTCTACACTTCACTCAGCTCTTGGTTCACCATCTTCACCTCCAAGCAACTTTGCAAAGTATTCCTTCCAACCATGCACAGTGCAGTGTGTAAGAGGATTTCTGTCAGTACAGCTTTCTCCATCTTGGCAACATTTCCAATGATGTTTTAGTGCTCCAGTGATCTTTCACCTACTCCACTTCTTAGCCATTGGTACCCTGGAATAATGTCCATGCCTTTTTCTCCACTCTGGCACCAAATTAAGCATGGTAACAAGAGATTATGTCAACGTTGTCAGCAGCAGTGAAGACAAGTTAAAATACAGTCTGCAGTTTTCCAGTTATCATATAAATTTTAGCTTATCTTATTTTATAGTCACCTCCACCAAAATCTCTTTGTGAAGTGTTCACAGAGATATTAACTTTGATCCATATCTAGTGTAAGGGAAAAAATATCAAACAACTGTTTATATATACATACTTTAACTTGGATGGGTGGAATTGACTATAGATTAATGAACTTCATCAACAGAACACACTCACTCATTTACCTGTGAGGGGGAAAAACAACTTGTGTAATCAGGGAGTAAAACTCATTGCTGTTTAACTTTATACTGTTATTGCTAAAAGCACAGGAGCAATGGTGACATCTTGTGTCAGGTTAAAAAGTAACAGGATCTTAATTCTTTATGGTGTCTACCGGGAATACTTTGGATCAGTCCTGGCTAACACTCATCTTTATCTGAGCATTTTAGCTGCTGATCAAATAGTAAAACAGTGCACTGGTTCTTCAGGTGCAGAGATTACATCTTCAGGAATGATGGGGACAACTCTACTTGGCATTTGATTCATCCAACTGCCACCTCAAGAACATGGCAACCAGGAGTCCCAGTCTAGTTCTTCAACTCAGCCCTTAAACCTTGGCAGGATATCCTACTAAAACACATGGGCTAGTGGGCCCATCCACCATCATTCTGCAGCAGCCAGAGGAGAGCCGTGGAGCTCTGTAATGACGGCAATTAGTTATCTGATTGCCTTGAGCATTTTCCCCTTCTTTGGCAGGTCTTTGAATGTCACATGACATGACTGCAACCTCTGGAGCCCAAAAGATGCCATATCAAATACTGCTAGCAACAGATGCCTGCGAAGCCAAATCTCTTTGTTTTGTGTGCTCTTCATGAGAGCACTGGTTCTTAATCATAGCCATACAAAATGACTTGGGGAGCTTATAAAAATGTCAATAACTGGATCCATTCTCAGTTCAGTTCAGTTGTTTAGCCATGTCCAACTCTTTGCAGCCCCATGGACTGCAGCACACCAGGCTTTGCTATCCATCACCAACTCCCGGAGCCTGCTCAAACTCACATACATTGAGTCAGCGATGCCATCCAAACATCTCATCCTCTATCATCCCCTTCTCCTGCTGCCTTCAATCTTTCCCAGCATCAGGGTCTTTTCAAATGAGTCAGTTCTTCACATTAGGTGGCCAAAGTATTGGAGTTTCAGCTTCAACATCAGTCCTTCCAATGAATATTCAGGACTGATTTCTTTTAGGATGGACTGGTTGGATCTCCTTTCAGTCCAGGGAACTCAAGAGTCTTCTCCAACACCACAGTTCAAAAGCATCGATTCTTTGGTGCTCAGCTTTCTTTATAATACAACTCTCACATCCACACACAACTATTGGAAAAACCATAGCCTTGACTAGACGGACCTTTGTTGGCAAAGTAATGTCTCTGCTTTTTAATATGCTGTCTAGCTTGGTCATAATTTTGCTTCTAAGGAGCAAGTGGCTTTTAATTTCATGGCTGCAGTCACCATCTGCACTGATTTTGGAGCCCAAGAAAATAAAGTCCCTCACGTTTCCATTGTTTCCCCATCTATTTGCCATGAAGTGATGGGACCGGATGCCATGATCTTAGTTTTATGAATGTTGAGCTTTAAGACAACTTTTTCACTCTCCTCTTTCACTTTAAACAAGAGGCTCTTTAGTGCTTCTTCACTTTCTGCCATAAGGGTGGTGTCATCTGCATAACTAACGTTATTGATATTTCTCCCAGCAATCATGATTCCAGCTTGTGCTTCATCCAGCCTGGCATTTCTCATGATGTACACTGCATATACATTAAATAAGCAGGGTGACAATATACAGCCTTGACGTACTCCTCTCCCTATTTGGAATCAGTCCGTTGTTCCATGTCCAGTTCTAACTGTTGCTTCCTGATCTGCATACAGATTTCTCAAGAGGCAGGTCAGGTTATCTGGTATTCCCATCTCTTTCAGAATTTTCTACAGTTTGTTGCGATCTACACAGTCAAAGGCTTTGGCATAATCAATAAAGCAGAAGTAGATGTTTTTCTGGAACTCTCTTGCTTTTTCGATGATCAAACGGATGTTGGCAATTTGATCTCTAGTTCCTCTGCCTTTTCTAAATCCAGCTTGAACATCTGGAAGGTCACGGTTCTTGTCCTGTTGAAGCCTTGCTTGGAGAATTTTGAGCATTACTTTACTAGCGTGTGAGATGAGGGCAATTGTATGGTAGTTTGAGTATTCTTTGGCAGTGCTTTTCTTTGGGAAATTACCCAGCACATAAAAACTAGGCTTCCCTGGTGGCTCAGACAGTAAAGAATCTGCCTGCAATGCAGGTGACCCAGGTTCTATCCTTGAGTGGGGAAGATCCGCTGGAGAAGGAAATGGCAATCCACTCCAGTGTTCTTGCCTAGAGAATCCCATGGACAAAGGAGCCTGGTAGGTTACAGTCCATGGGCTTGCAAAGAGTTGGACAAGACTGAGTGACTTTCACTTTCACTTCACTTTCATAAAAACTAAGCACCCTACACCATGGGTTGCTCTCAATTTCTGAGACTGATTGCATTCCGTGTATGGAATTGTATCTTCCAGGACTTCTCACTCTCTGAGATGGCCCACAGTCTATCTCTGGACTGTGTATCTCCCTAAATAAGCTGGCTTTCCCACTTAGTTATGAGGGCAGAGCCTCTTCACCCACTCATATCCCTCACAAGCGTTCTGTGCCTAGAACTTTGCCCCACGCTGAATTCCTTTTGAGACATAAAGAACCAGAGCTTCAGTAAGTCCTGACACCAGGTGAGTGATTTTAATTAAAAAACAGTGAGTTTCATTCCCAGTCCATGGGTTCAAGTTCCAATACGAGTTTTGGCTGGGTTTGGGTCCCCTCTGAGGCGCAACTGAGTCCAAGTTCAATCTGAGACGAGATGTGTGGTTTCACTTTCATTTATTCACTCATTCATCAAATACTGATTAATGACTATTATATATAGTCACTGTGCTAGGCATTGGGAACAGAGTGGAGAACAAGACAGACCAGGTCACATTCCTTTTGGAACTCCAGTCCAATACCTGGATTTAAATTCTTTATGAAATGGCTGTAACATTAATTAACTAATTAACATTAATTCACATTAAATAAATTAAATTTTTCTTCAGAGGAAAATGAATAATCTCCTTAATTATTAGAGACTGTGATCATTTTTGTTTCTTTGTCAAAGTACAAAGGAACTTCATGCTACTAATGAAATCCAAAGGCAAACGGAAAAGGAAAGACATACCCCTCTGAATGCAGAGTTCCAAAGGATAGCAAGGACAGATAAGAAAGCCTTCCTCAGTGGTCAGTGCAAAGGTACAGAGGAAAACAATAGAATGGGAAAGACTAGAGATCTCTTCAAGAAAATTAGAAATACCAAGGAAACATTTCATGCAAAGATGGGCACAATAAAGGACAGAAATGGTATGGACCTAACAGAAGCAGAAGATATTAAGAAGAGGTGGCAACAATACACAGAAGAACTGTACAAAAAAAGATCTTCATGACCCAGATAATCACGATGGTGTGATCACTCACCTAGAGACAGACATCCTGGAATGCGAAGTCAAGTGGGCCTTAGAAAGCATCACTACGAACAAAGCTAGTGGAGGTGATGGAATTCCAGTTGAGCTATTTCAAATCCTGAAAGATGATGCTGTGAAAGTGCTGCACTCAAAATGCCAGCAAATTTGGAAAACTCAGCAGTGGCCACAAGACTGGAAAAGGTCAGTTTTCATTCCAATCACTAAGAAAGGCAATGCCAAAGAATGCTCAAACTACCGCACAATTGCACTCATCTCACACGCTAGTAAAGTAATGCTCAAAATTCTCCAAGCCAGGCTTCAGCAAAACGTGGACCGCGAACTTTCAGATGTTCAAGCTGGTTTTAGAAAAGGCAGAGGAACCAGAGAGCAAATTGCCAACATCCGTTCGATCATTGAAAAAGCAAGAGAATTCCAGAAAAACATCTATTTCTGCTTTATTGACTATGCCAAAGCCATTGACTGTGTGGATCACAATAAACTGTGGAAAATTCTGAAAGAAATGGGAATACCAGACCACCTGACCTGCCTCTTGAAAAACCTATATGCAGGTCAGGAAGCAACAGTTAGAACTGGACATGGAACAACAGCCTGGTTCCAAATAGGAAAAGGAGTACATCAAGGCTGTATATTGTCACCCTGCTTATTTAACTTATATGCAGAGTATATCATGAGAAACGCTGGGCTGGAAGAAGCACAAGCTGGAATCAAGATTGCCGGGAGAAATATCAATAACCTCAGATATGGAGATGACACCACCCTTATGGCAGAAAGTGAAGAGGAACTAAAAAGCCTCTTGATGAAAGTGAAAGTAGAGAGTGAAAAAGTTGGCTTAAAGCTCAACATTCAGAAAATTAAGATCATGGCATCTGGTCCCATCACTTCATGGCAAATAGATGGGGAAACAATGGAATCAGTGACAGACTTTATTTTTTTGCAGCCTGTGACTGCAGCCATGAAATTAAAGACGCCTGCTCCTTGGAAGAAAAGCTATGACCAACCCAGACAACATATTAAAAAGCAGAGACATTACTTTACTCACAAAGATCCATCTATCAAAGTT
This sequence comes from Bubalus bubalis, assembly GCF_019923935.1. Taxonomy (NCBI): domain Eukaryota; kingdom Metazoa; phylum Chordata; class Mammalia; order Artiodactyla; family Bovidae; genus Bubalus; species Bubalus bubalis. The sequence goes on along the minus strand of NC_059181.1, from coordinate 9,864,743 downwards.
ATGGTTTTTCCAGTAGTCATGTATGGATGTGAGAGTTGGACTATAAAGAAAGCTGAGCACCAAAGAATTGATGCTTTTGAATTGTGTTGGAGAAAACTCTTGAGAGTCCCTTGGACTGCAAGGAGATCCAACCAGTCAATCCTAAAGGAAATCAGTCCCGAATATTCATTGGAAGGACTGATACTAAAGATGAAACTCCAATACTTTGGCCACCTGATGTGAAGAACTGACTCACTGGGAAAGATTGAAGGCATGAGGAGAAGGGTTCGACAGAGGATGAAATGATTGGATGGCATTACAGACTCAATAGTCTTGAGTTTGAGCAAGCTCTGGGAGGTGGTGATGGACAGAGAAGCCTGGCGTGCTGTAGTCCATGGGGTTGCAAAAAGTTGGACATGACTGAATTGAATGAAAGGACTGGTAAAATAACCCACAAGATAGGTTCGGAAAGAAAAAGTTGATAACCTAAGCAAAGCCAAACATTGTATTTCCATCAAGTCAACAAAGGACCTTGCTATTCCTCTATTCTGAGACAGAACCATCCACAGAAAGATTAGAAATTGCACAAGCCCACACTGACCTCTATCTATTCCATCCATGTCATTTTTAAGGTGGAGATCATGAGTCCTGCTGGTCAGGCTGTGAGATTCCTCTGTTCTTTGTTTTATAATGTGGCGATTGGGCCTTTCACACATCTTACCTAACATAATCAGTGAGCCATCTTGTGAGGAAAGAATTGCTATCTCCATCCTACCCAGGAGGAAATAGAGATTGAGAGAATAAAATAATTTGCACAAGGCTACCCCTGCCACAAGTGCTGATGCCAGGATTTTAAACCCCAAATTTGTCTGCCTCTTGAGTTTATATTATTTTATTTTCACTGTGACACAATGTCTGGGATCATAAGTTTTGTGAAATCAAAATAAACATCTTTCTAGTTCTGGTGTCTGAATGGAAGGGGATCTCTTTGTTCAGACAAGAACCAAGAGAGGACTTAACTGGTTCTTGAAATTAATAGCAGTGAAAAGAAGCTTCAGTGACAATAGAGCATGGGCAAATCAATTTTTTTTCCTGTACCTAAATTTCTTTAGGGTAACTGGGAATAATAAAACAGAAAAACCCCAAGGGGACACTATACAAATCAATCTAGTGTTTATGACAGGTTAGGAAAAGAACATTAAAAATTCTTATTAGCATATTTCTCTTCTATGTTAACAAGACTATTATTTTTTTTTAAATCTGGAGATAATAAACAAAATGTTCATAGATAGGACTATGAATAATTTAACTGTGGTATATTCACTAAATGGAATATAGCAACAGTAGTAAAAATGAATGAACTTCAGCTGCAGACAACAATATGGATGAACTGATGAATGTCAGAAACTTGACAGAAAAAAAATTACATATATTGTGATGCCACTTTTATACAGCTTAAAAACAAGCAAAACTAAATAAACTGTTTAGGAATGCATCTATATATAGTAAAAGTGTTTTGTTTTTAATGAACGGGAATGCAAAATTTAGAAGAGCAGTTATTTTTGTGGAAGAAGTAGAAATAGTGGGGGAGAGCCCAGATATTAATGTTTCAGGCCCTGCATGTTTATATTTTAATATTTTTACAACTTATATATTAATATATTATATATCATATTAATTATTTTGCATATATAAAACATTGTGTAATACAAATTTAACATAAAAATACCTTTTCTGTCTATTGTGAAATGAATTCTTAAAAGATATTAAGACCAATCTATTTTCCTTAAAAAGTTAAGAATCTGTAAGAATTGAGAAGCAGAGCATGTAAAGTCTGAATTCTGGTGCATTTCTCCAGCTAGCCTTTGGAGGGGCCCCTATCAGCTGATACAGCAGTTTCCTGAAACATAGGCTCATCCTTCCAACCCAACTCCAAACATCTCATTATTACTGAACTGGCTCATATTAGCTGCTGGCTCCCTTCCACCAGATAAGACCATTTGACACATTATGTAACCATTTTGAGTAGCTTCTTACTCACCACAATATATCTTCAGTCTGGAACATTGGATGGGCATTTTTCAAAGACTGGGAAAATAATGACCATTATCAGCAACTTCCCGTTATTCTTTGTGTCCTTGATGCTACAAGGGAAGAGTTCATGAGAGAACTCAGAAATACTGGAAAAGCTTTTTGGGTCCTGGATTTATATTTGGCGGTTTTCCTTCTGAGAAAAGTTCCCTGCACTTTTATAGTTGCTTTCTAAGGCAAAATGAAATGACTTGGTTTTTAACCCCTTTGACCCTCATGTCTGTCTTACAGGACATGGAGAAAAGTGGAGAGGAGTGAGGCAGGGAGTGGGGAGGAGGAGGAGAAGTGGGGGAGGGAGGACAAGGAGAAGGGGTCAGTTGGTAGGGGAATATGAAATGGAGAGAGGGAGGGGGAAGTGAAGAAGGGAAGGAAGAAGAGAATATGCGGATATCAAAAAGCTTCATCTCATGAAAAAGAAGAATACTTGATCATTATTGGCCTAGTCCTGCTAGCAACTTCATTGAACAGAAGGCAGACAAAAGAAATGGGACAGACAGTTCTTAATAGCTGAGAACAGTTGTTTAAATAGAAGCGTGAAGAACCTTTGAAGAAATAGCATTATCTATAAGCCCAAAAGGCAAGGAAGGTAAAACTGGATGTAGACTTGAAAGTAAACACGTTTCTACTGATTCATAGAAAAGACAGAATCACAGAAGAGATAGTATCAGGGGACTCAAATTCAAGCTTGAAGCTCTAAAAATAGAGTTCTGGCTATGAAATAAGGATACTGTGATAAACGTGAAGAAAGAATTAAAGAAACAAATTTTGCTATGAGCTCAGGTGTTTAAAAGGTTAAGAAATGGCCACAAAACCTCTCCCAACTCACTGCAACTCTAGCGAGGATTTTGGGCATCAAGAACAAAATGAAGGTAGCACAGACTGCAGTCAAAGTTCTAAATTAGAGGACCGAAAGGCTCTCCTGGTTCTCTCTTGTGCTCCCTACCAGAGTGCCTCAGTCATAGTCTGAGAGATCCCCCTGGCAATTGTCAACTACAAATTGGCAGTTACCAAGAGCATTGCCAAGGAGGAATTTGTCATCTGCCTCTAAGGAGATAGAACTCTGTGCTGCTATAGCTGTTGACCTTCAACAGCCCATGAGGGAGTTCAGGGTGGAGTGAGGCACTCTGTGCTCCAGAGTATCTGGTGGGACAGGTCTTTAGAAAGTTGGATGTTTTTAGGAACAGGTTTTATGATCTCAATCCTTGTATCTTCTCATATCTAGAAAGTGAAAGTAAAGTTGCTCAGTCGTGTCCGACTCTTTGCGACCCCCATGGACTGTAGCCTACCGGGCTCCTGTGTCCATGGGATTTTCCAGGCAATAGTACTGGAGTGGACTGCCATTTCCTTCTCCAGGGGATCTTCCTGACCCAGGGATCAAACCCGGGTCTCCCACATTGTAGACAGACGCTTAACCGTCTGAGCCACCAGGGAAGTCCTTATATCTAGAGCAGCACTAAATTCTTTCATGGTGACATCAGATCCTCATGACTAACAAAAAAACCTTTTGTAAAATGAGTGCTTCATGGTATTGAACTCCCCTTTCACCAAAACTTTATATACTGACTTCCCCCCACTGCTGCTTTGGAGCAGTCTCTCAGAGCTATCTGAAATGCTGCCTCCCAGACTGCAGTCCTCATTTTGCCCCAAATAAAACTTAACTCATGACCCTCAAGTTGTACATCTTTTTTTAGTAGACACAATTATGGAGAGAGATCCAGAAAAAAGAAATGTGAGATAGCTGCTCAATGGTCACCAGTATCCAGGTCTTAAAAGAGAAAAAGGAGCTCTTGATCTTTCTACAAGATCCATCCTGGATTCCCAAAGCAGGTAAGCAGTTAGGGATGCAGACTATGTTAGGAATAGGAGCATGCTTTCACCATCCAGGGTCCTGCTAGGAAACAGATGGCAGGGGAGTAGAGCAGGCTACTGCACAATTGTGGCACTTTGGTGTGTGAACTGTTTTGAGCTGGAAGCAATCAAGACCCAGCAGATTCAAGAGAAACTTTTACTTTCCCCTAACTACTTAAAATAATTTAAATAGGGGACCTGGCCCAGAAAGAGAGCTATTATCAGATATAACTTTTTTACATGAATAACCTATCTGTATAGCAGGGCCAACATCTAATTACCAAACATCTTATCCTGTGAAATACTCCCCCTCCTCTTTGTTCAACTTTTTTTTTTTGGCTGGGTGGCTTCCAGGATCTTAGTTCCCTGACCAGGAATTTAACCCAGGTCCTTGGCAGTGAAAGTGTGGAGTCCTAACCACTGGACCACCAAAGGATTCCTGGTTCCTTCCCCTTTGAAGTCGCAGGCTCCTATCCCATTTCTTAACTTGAAATGGCATATAAGCCTCAATTGCCTGCTTTACGCTTGGGTCTCATTCTTTTTATGGTGCTTCCCCAAGTACAAAATTTACTTTGCTTTTCTCCTGCTAATCTGTCATATGTGAATTTGATTCTTAGATCAGCCAAAGAACATAGAAGATAAAAAGGGAAATTTTTTGCATCTCTACAACCATGGGGTAAGTGAGAAGGGATTAATGAAGAACTCTTTAGGGCAAGGTTAAGGTAAACCAAAAAGGAATGGTGCAGTGTCATGGGGTGAGCAACTCCCTGAAAACTGAGGTCTGGGAGGGGGAGCCCAGCACAAAAGCCATCATCAGTACAAGAAGGCATCTAATGACAAGGAGGGAAATGGGAATCAGACTACATCAACTATCTCTCCCTAGTCCTCCTCCAATGTCCTACTTGTGCTTCCCACTGCCAGAGGGTAAATGAGCCCAGTGAGGAGGGCCACAGAGAAAGGTAAAGAAGGATGGGGAATAAATCCAAAAGGAAAATGGAACAGCGAATGCAATCATTCAAAAATTATGAGTATATGCAAAGATTTAGCTACAAGGAGAATCATCACAGCATTTGTAAAAGCAAAAATATGGAAATGACCTAAATACTACATAGTGAAAAAAAAATTATGTCACCCACATGAGGGCAGAGACAATCTTGCCTATTTTTGTATATAAACTACAGCAATTGGAATAATGCCTTGCATAGAAAAATTTTCCTTAAACATTAAATATGCTAGTGTAGGGATATATTTATGGGCATGGAAAGATGTTCATACTTCAGTTTTAGAAAACAGGTTACAAAATAATGTGGTAATGATCCCATTTTGTTTGATAGCTGGCTACATAGATAGGGGGTGTAGGTTTGGAAAAACACACAAGGAGATACAATAATTAATGACGTTCTGAGGACACTGGGTTTTGTTTTGTTTGATTTGTTTTTATGCTTCATTTTCTGACATTCCTGTAATGAATACAAATTCCTTTTATAATAAGAAAATACATCTTTTTTTCAGTTTTATTTATAAAACAGTGTTCCTTTTCCTGGTGTTTTCCTTTCTCTTCCCTGTATCATCTCTTGCTCCATAACCTTGAGAGTAGCAGCAGATGGCTGGGCAGGCATGTGGATCGAGGGGAAGGGAGGGAATCCCTCCATATGGGAGTCATGACTCACAGCTTTCACAGCTTGTGGAGCACCAAGGATCAAAATATAGAAGAGTGGTGGGGCCTAGGAAAACCTCCTGTTCCCAAAGCTTAAATCTTAGGAAGCTGAGAATTATAGTACATGCTGAAGATGACTAAAAAGCATTTTTAAGTTGCATTGGAAGCAAGATAAACAGCACAGAAGAACATCACTGCTAAGGAAAGATGATGTCACATTACCAGGGAGCAGGGAGAAGATGCAATCTATTCCAATTTTACTTTCATGTCAACCATAAACAAGGCTTTCTTCTCCATTTCTCTTTCTTGGCCATCATCATCACCACTGTCACCTTCATCATCGTGATCATCACCACCATTATCCTCCAAAATCACTACCATCATCTCCATTCTAGATAGTAAACTTCCTCAGTTCAGTTCAGTTCACTTCAGTCGCTCAGTCGTGTCTAACTCTTTGCAACCCCACGGACTGTAGCACGCCAGGCTTCCCTACCCATCATCAACTCCCAGAGCGTACTCAAACTCATGTCCATCGAGTCAGTGATGCCATCCAACCATCTCATCCTCTGTCGTTCCCTTCTTCTGCTACCTTCAATCTTTCCCAGCATTAGGGTCTTTTCTAGTAAGTCAGTTCTTCGCATCAGGTGGCCAAAGTATTGGAGTTTCAGCTTCAGCATTAGTCCCTCAAATGAATATTCAGGACTGATCTCCTTTAGGATGGACTGGTTGGATCTCCTTTCAGTCCAAGGGACTCGCAAGAGTCTTCTCCAACACTACAGTTCAAAAGCATCAATTCTTCGGTGCTCAGATTTATAATCCAACTCTCACATCTATACATGACTACTAGAAAAACCATAGCTTTGACTAGATGGACCTTTACTGGCAAAGTAATGTCTCTGTTTCTTAATATGCTCTCTAGATTGGTCATAGCTTTTCTTCAAGGAGTAAGCATCTTTTACTTTCAGGGCTGCAGTCACCATCTGCAGTGATTTTGGAGTCCAAGAAAATAAAGTCCCTCACTGTTTCCATTGTTTCCCCATCTATTTGCCATGAAGTGATGGAACCAGATGCCATGATCTTAGTTTTTTGAATGTTGAGTTTTAACCCAACTTTTTCACTCTCCCCTTCACTTTCATCAAGAGGCTCTTTATTTTTCACTTTCTGCCATAAGGGTGGTGTCATCTGTGAACTGAGGTTATTGATATTTCTCCCGGCAATCTTGATTCCAGCTTGTGCTTCTTCCAGCCCAGCATTTCACATGATGTACTCTGCATATAAGTTAAATAAGCAGAGTGACAATATACAGCCTTGACGCACTCCTTTCCCTATTTGGAACCAGTCTATTGTTCCATGTCCAGTTCTAACTGTTGCTTCCTGACCTACATACAGATTTCTCAGGAGGCAGGTCAGGTGGTCTGGTATTCCCATCTATTGAAGAATTTTCCATAGTTAGTTGTGATCCACACAGTCAAAGGCTTTGGAGTAATCAATAAGGCAGAAGTAGATGTTTTTCTAGAACTCTCTTGCTTTTTCGATGATTGAACGGATGCTGGCAATTTGATCTCTGGTTCCTCTGCCTTTTCTAAATCCAGCTTGAACATCTGGAAGTTCATGGTTCACGTACTGTTGAAGCCTTACTTGGAGAATTTTGAGGACCGCTTTGCTAGCATGTGAGATGAGTGCAACTGTGCAATAGTTTGAACATTTTTTGGCATTGCCTTTCTTTGGGATTGGAATGAAAACTGACCTTTTCCAGTCCTGTGGCCACTGCTGAGTTTTCCAAATTTGCTGGCATATTGAGTGCAGCAGCACTTTCACAGCATCATCTTTCAGGAATTGAAATAGCTCAACTGGAATTCCATCACCTCCACTAGGTTTGTTCGTAGTGATGCTTTCTAAGGCCCACTTGACTTCACATTCCAGGATGTCTGGCTCTAGGTGAGTGATCACACCATCGTGATTATCTGGGTCATGAAGATCTTTTTTGTACAGTTCTTCTGTGTATTGTTGCCACCTCTTCTTAGTATCTTCTGCTTCCCTTAGGTCCATACCATTTCTGTCCTTTATTGTGCACATGTTTGTATGAAATGTTCCCTTGGTGTCTCTAATTTTCTTGAAGAGATCTCTAGTCTTTCCCATTCTGTTGTTTTTCTCTAATTCTTTGTGCTGATCACTGAGGAAGGCTTTCTTATCTATCCTTGCTATTCTTTGGAACTCTTCATTCAAATGGGTATATCTTTCCTAAGAGTGGCAAAAAAAAACTGTCTAAGAAAACTTCCTAAAAAAACTTTCTAAAAAACACTTCCTAAAAAAAACTTTCCTAAAAGTGGCAAGAAAACTTCTTAAGAGTGGCAAAACAGGACTTGTGTGCTAAGTCACTTGAGTCATGTCTGACTCTTTGCAATCCTATGGACTATAGCCTGCCAGGCTTCTCTGTCCACAGGATTCTCTAGCCAATAATACCGGGGTGGGTTACCATTCCCTTCCCCAGGGGATCTTCCCAATCCAGGGATCGAAAAATAGGCCTTATCTTTGTATTAATATATATACAAAAATAGTTAACACGTGATTCTACATCAGATAAACACAAATTAAATTGACATGTATAAAGGTACTCTTATCAAGTAAGCAGAAAACATGATGTTGGTGGGAACAGTTGATATACTGCATGAATTATATAGTGAGCCAGTATCTCAATGGGTCAAAACTTTTTAATCATGTACCGTTCCCCCTAGTATATTTATTTAATATGTATTTATTTATAAATTTTATATATGTTCTATGTTATAAAATACATATAAAATTAAATTTTTAATGAAACCAGTATTATTTGTTTTCCACAACCCAATGGATCATTTTGGGGTTTACACACCCTGTATGGAAGACCACCATCCTAGACAACAGAATCAGAATTGAAAGTTTCTGAAACAAATCTATGATGGTGGCTGTAACCAATAACAGGAGATTAAATATAGATGAAGGTCACACTTCAATTCCCAAATTGAGCCCACGTTGAGGAATTTTATATGCAAATATACTACTGTAATACTAACACATCACCAGCAGATGACTTCTAGGTCTAGTAATTGAAAATGGGTGGACTGAGCAGCAAGCAGCATTTCAAGAAAAGCCAACCTTGACAATTATTCAAACCCACCAGATGGTGCCCCATTCTTGCTACTATCACTATGTAACATTGCTGTATTAAATTAGTGTGTTTTCTTTCTAGGGATTTCTTGAAACAAAATAAGGTTTCAGAGGGCAGGAGCAATATGTGCCTGCTTCCATCGTTTTAGGAAACTGCTTTGATACCAAGGCAACCAGAAATTCTGTTACCCGAGAGAGGCCTGCTTTTCATTCCTTTGGGACCAGCATCCCAGCTCTGGGTTGCTGGTTATTAACTGCAGCAGGAGGGGAGAAAGGAGCAAGCATCCTTACTAGTTCATCAGTGAGGGTGGTTTCCTTGAACAATTCCACTCAAATCTGAACGTTTACATCACAATTTCAGGTCAAAGTATGGAATCTCTGTGCTACTGCTGCTAAGTCGCTTCAGTCGTGTCCGACTCTGTGAGACCCCAGAGATGGCAGCCCACCAGGCTCCCCCGTCCCTGGGATTCTCCAGGCAAGAACACTGGAGTGGGTTGCCATTTCCTTCTCCAATGCATGAAAGTGAAAAGTGAAAGTGAAGTTGCTCAGTCATTCCCGACTCTTAGCGACCCCATGGACTGCAGCCTACCAGGTTCCTCTGTCCATGGATTTTCCAGGCAAGAGTACTGGAGTGGGGGGGCCAATGCCTTCTCCGATGGAATCTCTGTAGAAACTGCCAAACCCCAAAAGTGGGTTTAGGGCAACCAGAGTGTTTTCTGGGTAGAATATCCTTTGGGCCAGCCACAGTGACTTTGTAGAAAGTTATGGTAGGACAGAGCAGAGAGAACAAAGGCTTTGGGGTCAGACAGATGTGGGATGGACCCATCCACACTGCCTGTGTGACATCAGGCAAGCTACTGAACTTCTCCATCACAAAAGGCAGTTAGTGAAATGCTGTAAGATTTTCTAGGCTTATTGTGAATGCTGGAAAGAATATTCATAGAGCATCATGCACAAGATCCAAGCTCTCCATTCACTCAGTCATGCCTGAGGATGTGACTACCTGAGGCACTTGTTAAAAATGCAGATATTTCTCCCCTAGAGATTCAGATGTCACAAGCCCAGAGTGAACAAAGGATAAACCAGGGTGAATATTCCATAATTTCCTGCCTTGGGGAAACCTGTTCATTTTAAGAAGTCCCCCTCATCCCCCAGGTGATTATTATTGTCAAACAAGCTTAGGAATCCCCACACCAACAGTTTATTTTTTTTTACCACCATTGCTGCGCCCACTGCTGTGTCACTGCTATTTTGTTCCTTCCTGCCACCCCACAGCACTACTCCAGGGTGCCACCATTATAGAGTCTACCTACTTTCTTTCACCACGGAAAATTCCCTGCATTTTCTACTTCACTTCCTTCCTCCCACCCTCACTCCTCAGTCAACCTGCTCTCCACCATCTGTCGAGTTGGAAAGACTGGAGTAGATGGATTCGTGTGAAGGCTTTGAACTGAAAGTGACTTACTGAGCTGCACAGGCCAGGGAGTTTTTCAAAAGAAGTGGCTTAAACTTGAGAGATTCATCCTAAATAATAGCAGTACTGGCCGAGTGGCAAATGTTTTGAGGAGAAGGATCTCTCAATTCCTGCCATGACCTACTTGCTGATTCATCTGCATGTATATAAGAATCACTGGAGAACTTGATAAAATACAGATTCTGTTATTAGATACTGGATCTAAGATGGGGCCCCAGACTCTGCATTTCTAACAAGCTCCCGAGTAAGCCGACGCTGTTGGTCCAAGGACATTCTGATTGTCAAGCAGTGGATAATGGTGAAGAAAAGACCTACATCCCCAAAAGACTGGAAATATATCAACACCAGAGACTAACGTGACCATGAACATCTAGAGTCTGTTAAGTTAGGAAAGCTTCAAGAGACAGGCCTGGTAACAGTACACACACAACCCACAAACACCATGTCAGAACTTTTCAACACCTTCAATAACTTAAAAATCATTACTTTCCATGAGGGAACATTTCCGTACAGAAATGACAACTAACAGCTCCAAAGTTTATCGTAAAAGCATCTTATGCAGTTATTTTAAAAATCACATCTCAATAATCATAAAAGGTAAGTAGAGGTAAATGTGCTCTTTTACACATGACAGACAATACAAGAACACCAAGATAATTGTTGACAGAGCCAGTTCTCCTTGAACAAAGAAACTTCCATTTGCCTCTATGGCACAGTCAACTCTACAAACATAAAAGGTTTTGAACAAGTTCAACTGGCTTCTGTTGTTAACTTCCTGGAGAAAGTTAAAACACAGTGTGAAACAAAAAATGCTGAATGTGAGAAATGGGGACAATGGAGTACAGCTGTGGTGTTCTGGAAGTTGAGCAGTAACCTATTTGCAAATCTGGAAGGTCTCTGAAAAGCAGCCACTGGCTGATCAAAAACGTCATACAGTACAAACTCCTTAACTGCAATTGTCTATTGGGAAAACAAGCTCCACCTTAGGTGTGTGACAGTGATGCTTCTAGGGACACTGATATCCATAGTTAACAAACATACCATTTGACTCTAAAGCTCCACACATTATCTATAAAAGCCACCTTTGGTACTCGCACAGATCCAGAGCCTCTTCCTAGGGCAGGTGGAACTTTCTGAAACAACAGGACAAAGTTGGTTTACAATCTGTTTAAAACTGCCACCACTCACAAAAGGACCCTGGCTATGCCTGATATGGAGCCCATATTGCTCTTTCTCCACAAAGCTTTCCTCTTCTCCCTGGAAACCTGGCTTTTTAGCCTCCAGCTGCTGAGCTACCAGGCGGAGAAAAACAACATCAAGCAATGTCAGGCAGAAATTTTCACTATGTCTGCAGTTCTGCTGGTGTTTGTGGGAAGATAATATTATGTCAACCTTACACAGGGATAGTCTTCTTTGTACACTCCCACTCATCAGATTTTAACCTCTAGTGACTTTTTGAACTAGAAGACAGAGGAATAGCCTCTTTGCTGTTTAGGTTGGGACAAAATGGGATAGTTGTGCAGTTTATCTCTAGTATTATATACATCACTAAGAGTTATTTTCGTGTTTTAGTTTTGGGTTGAGCTATAACGCACATACAGGAAAATGCACAAATCATTATGTATGAACAGCTCAGCAAGTATTCACAAACTGATCACACCCTTTGACTCTCCTCCAAACAGGAACTGGAGCACTGGAGCATCCCAGAAGTTCCCTCTATGCCCTCTCTCAGTCACTATGTCCTCCTCTCCCTAGGAATGGCTCTCCTGGCTTTTATTACTCTATAGATTAGTTTGGTGTATTTTCAAACTTTAAACACAATTCTAAAATTGGGCCTATTTTTGACATATGAAATTAAAAGGTAATAATATTAATACCAAATTTGTTTAAGTTGCTTGTTTTCATGGTAATTTAAAAGTCCAAAAACTAAAGTGTCTCTTTTAGTTCAGTCCAATTGCTATGGACTGGATTGTACACTCCCAAAATTCAAACGTTGAAGTCCTAACCACCAAAGTGACTGTATTTACAGAAAGAGCGTTTAGAAGATAATTAAGGTAAAATGAGGTCATAAGGGCTTTGTATAAGACTGTGGCCTTATAAAAAGGGGAATATCTCTTTCTCCCCTGTTAGGACACAGTAAGACTACCAAAGGCTATCATCAGATCCAGATCACCTGGCACCTTGAGTTTGGACTTCCCATCTTCCATAAATGTGATAAATTAATTATTGTTGTTTAAGCCACCCAGTCCGTGGTATTTTGTTATGGCAAGCTGACCTCATACATCAATTTTCCTAAAAATGTATTTCACTTTTTTGAGTAATAAATTTATTGCTGAAGACAAGACTCTTCATTTCAAAATAATGCATTGGGTTTTGTTTTGTTTTTAGTTTAAAGAGAAGTTGGTTCCAAAAAAAAAAAAAAAGAGAGAGAGAAGTTGGCATACAAAATTAAATTGCTACTGCCCAATAAGAAAAGTACATTTATTAGATAAACATGCGAAGTCAAGTGGGCCTTAGGAAGCATCACTATGAACAAAGCTAGTAGAGGGGATGCAATTCCAGTTGAACTATTTCAAATCCTAAAAGATGATGCTGTGAAACTGCTGCTGCACTCAATATGTCAGCAAATTTAGAAAATTCAGCAGTGACCGCAGGACTGGAAAAGGTCAGTTTTCATTCCAATCCCAAAGAAAGGCAATGCCAAAGAATGCTCAAACTACCGCACAATTGCACTCATCTCACACACTAGTAAAGTAATGCTCAAAATTCTCCAAGCCAGGCTTCAGCAATACGTGAACCGTGAACTTCCAGGTGTTCAAGCTGGTTTGAGAAAAGGCAAAGGAACCAGAGATCAAATTGCCAACATCCGTTGGCTCATCAAAAAAGCAAGAGAGTTCCAGAAAAACATCTACTTCTGCTTTATTGACTATGCCAAAACCTTTGACTGTGTGGATCACCACAAACTATGGAAAATTCTTAAAGAGATGGGAATGTCAGCCTATCTGACCTGCCTCTTGAGAAATCTGTATGCAGGTCAGGAAGCAACAGTTAGAACAGGACATGGAACAACGGACTGATTCCAAATAGGAAAAGGAGTACGTCAAGGCTGTATATTGTCACCCTGCTCATTTAACTTATATGCAGAGTACATCATAAGAAACACTGGGCTGGATGAAGCACAAGTTGGAATCAAGATTGCTGGGAGAAATATCAATAACCTCAGATATGCAGATGACACCACCCTTATGGCATGTGTCACTGAACTTCCCAAGGAAAGTGTAAATTTAATAGACGAGAGAGATCTTGCCTTTCTCTCTTTGCATCCCAGCACTTAGCATATAAATCTCCTTCAGTTCAGTTCATTTGCTCAGTCGTGTCTGACTCTGCGACCCCATGGACTGCAGCACGCCAGGCCTCCCTTTCCATCACCAACTCCCGGAGTTTACTCAAACTGACGTCCCCTGCAGTCACCACCTGCAATGATTTTGGAGCCCCAAAAAATAAAGTCTGTCACTGTTTCCCTATCTATTTCCCATGAAGTGATGAGACCGGATGCCATGATCTTAGTTTTCTGAATGTTGAGCTTTAAGCCAACTTTTTCACGCTCCTCTTTCACTTTCATCAAGAGGCCCTTTAGTTCTTCTTGCCAACAAAGGTCCGTCTAGTCAAGGCTATGGTTTTTCCAGTAGCCATGTATGGATGTGAGAGTTAGACTATAAAGAAAGCTGAGAGCCAAAGAATTGATGCTTTTGAACTTTGGTGTTGGAGAAAACTCTTGAGAGTTCCTTGGACTGCAAGGAGAGCCAATCAGTCCATCCTAAAGGAAAATCAGTCCTGAATGTTCATTGGAAGGACTGATGCTGAAGCTGAAACTCCAATACTTTGGCCACCTGATGTGAGGAACTGACTCATTGGTAAAGACCCTCATGCTGGGAAAGATTGAAGGCGGGAGGAGAAGGGGATGACAGAGGATGAGATGGCTGGATGGCATCACCAACTCAATGGACATGAGTTTGAGTAAACTCCGGGAGTTGGTGATGAAAAGGGAAGCCTGGTGTGCTGCAGTCCATGGGGTCACAAAGAGTCGGACACGACTGAGAGACTGAACTGAACTGAAGGAGATCTATATGCTAAGTGCTGGGGTGCAAAGAGAAAAAGGCAAGATCTCTGTCATCTATTAAATTTTACTTTCCTTGGGAAGTTCAATCATTCCAAGTCAATGGCAGATATTAATGACTTTGCTAACTTAGGTTTAGGTGCCCTGACTTTGAAATAATGTAATAAAACCCTGTCCTTGTCACTGCCTTTGAAATCAGGGTGGTAGCTGCAGCGCCTCACACTAAAAGTAGACACCCAACACATGTTGTTGATTAAAGAGGCAGCTGGAGGATTCTGAAGTGTAGTTGGAGCAAGAGAAGTGCCAAGAGGTGGCTCTATTTAATTAACACTCTGTTGGGAAGAATCAGGCTCCCAGTGGAATCACCCATAGTACCCAAAGGGAATGCAGTGATTCTATTTGCAAGCCAGTGTGACAAGAAGTGTTTCCACTGAGTCATATTTTCAAAAGCCATCATTTTCTTCTTCTGTAAACAAATGCCAATTAATGTGTAGGCTTGACTTTCTCAGAGTTGAATAAAAATAACACAGCAACTGGGTGGTATGCAATTTGCCACTTGTGCTTTTAATTTACAAACCTATTGCATGACTTGTGCCGTCAGAGAAACAAGAAATAATTAGAAAGGTAGACTAATATGGAAAATAAGATGTTTGTGATATCTGGGTCCTCCTCATAGCTCAAAAGGCACTGTTTGTTATACTGCGTCCAAATATAAAACAAATGATCTGTCTCCAACATAAACTAGCCTGAACACCAGCCAAATGAAAGCAGCTGCCACTAGATTAAAAAGTCATTTTCTCAGCCAACTCAGATTAAAAAAGAAACATTTTATGAACATATTTCTTCAACTCTAGCAGATTTTTATTATTGTATGTTTCAGCTGCACATAAAAATAAAAACAGCATCTCCTGGCATGACCATTTGTCAGAAATTTAATTTCAGATAAACAGATGGTGCTAAACTAAAAATATTAGTAGGGTATCATCTGTAAAATTCAAATAATTTTAGTATGTGTTGTCTTTAGTCTTTTTTTTAAACATAGAAATTTCTTTTTCTAAATCAATCTCACCAAAATATAGCAAATTTTCATTTTCAAGAATGTTGAACAAGGGTCTCTTGTGTTCCCCATCTCTAGGGGCTCTTGACAAGAAATAAATTTAGAATATACTGCTCTTTTTTCACTTCAGGGCCCGGAAATAAATCTGGATAAAATGTTAAAGGCTACAAACTGAAGTTAGAATTATCTTTACAGGTTGATTTACTTGCTGTTCAAGACTTGGGCACATTTTGAGCACCTGGAGGTCCAAGTTCTACATGCCAATGTCCCAGTGAAAGGAAGCAGATAAAGGAGAAAAGGAGTCACACAGCAAATAGCCAAAAGACAACTTTCCCAACTTCCATTAGTTATTAAAACAAAAAATTAAAGCCGTCCCTCCAATCATTCAGTGAAAGTTCTACCCCAGGACCAACAGCCACAGCAACTCCAACTTTGGGACCAACCAAAGCATCTGCCTACAATGCGGGAGACCCAGGTTTGATCCCTGGATCAGGAAGATCCCTTGGAGAAGGAAATAGCAACCGACTCTGGTACTCTTGCCTGAAAGATCCCATGGACAGAGGATCCTGGTAGGCTACAGTTCATGGGGTCGCAAAGAGTTGGATGCGACTGAGCAACTTCACTTTCACTTTCAAAGCTCTTACTGACTTGAAGTACAGATTGGATTAGAGTGCATTTCATTATGTACAGCATATACCAGGTTGAACTGCATGAAACTGCCAATACCCAACCAGTTTTGACCGTCATCTATTTCAAACAAATACGGAGACTGTTTCTGAGGACCACTTCATTTCTAACTCCACCCCTAGTACAAATCAAGAATGTTACTCAATATGTACCAGATTGTATAGGAGGTGCTTGGCCATTTGGGTCTGCTTCCTTGCCCTTAGAAAACTATTATTTTCCTCATTGGTCTAATCAGATCTAATTCTCTAGCAGAACAGAGCTTTTTCACCAAGGCTGTGGACATCTTTGGAGCATAGGTTTCAGGGGGATTAGTGAAAACTTAGATATTGTATACATAATTGTGTGTGTATTTTGGAGTTGGGATTGGGCAAGAGAAGTGAGTCCATGATATTTACCAGCTTTAAGAGAAAAGAATGGGTCAAAATTGTTAGCTGCTCGAAAATCCTGCCTCGTCCCTGAAAACTCTAGCTTACATTGATCACACCCTGAAAGCAGTTCTGAAAGACTTAGTGTTCAGTTCAGTTCAGTTCAGTCGCTCAGTTGTGTCCGACTCTTTGCGACCCCATGAATCGCAGCACTCCAGGCCTCCCTGTCCATCACCAACTCCCGGAGTTCACTCAGACTCACGTCCATCGAGTCGGTGATGCCATCCAGCCATCTCATCCTCTGTCGTCCCCTTCTCCTCCTGCCCCCAATCCCTCCCAGCATCAGAGTCTTTTCCAATGAGTCAACTCTTCGCATGAGGTGGCCAAAGTACTGGAGTTTCAGCTTTAGCATCATTCCTTCCAAAGAAATCCCAGGGCTGATCTCCTTCAGAATGGACTGGTTGGATCTCCTTGCAGTCTTAGTGTACTTAAACATAAACTGACTCACATGCTATTAATACTTGCTGGTTTGAGAAATGTTTTCTCTTACAGATCAGATAGAAAGTTCCAAGAGGCATAGCTCTTTTATGCTTCTTGTATCTCCCCTTAGTTTCCAGCACACGGGTTTAATCTTAAAGGTTAATTAAAAATTTTGTTAACAAATAACATGTGTCACTGTTCCTTAAAATTATTAAAAATTTGAGTTTTCTAGTGAAAATTCATCTACCATCACATACTTCTACATTTCTATAGTTTACAATTGGATTTGTTTATTGTTCACATGAATTATTCTATTTGTAAAAAGAACAGTAAAACTATTTAAAAATCATTATTCAAAGAACATAATTAAGAGTACAAATCTGATATCAAAAGTTTATTGTAATGATATGTAAAAAGTTGCATCTGCCCCTGCTGCCACCACCATCCATAGTTATGAGTTAACTGGTTCAGATAAACAAACAGCTTTGGCATTATTTTTCTGAGAAATGGAAGAAGGCCAAGCCCTATTTGGAAATATATTGGTAGCCTTAAAGGGATTTAAAATACACATATATAATTTTCTTGGGTTTATACTATCTTAGATGAGTGATTCTATAAGGCAAGGTTTCTCAACCTTGGTGAAAGTGAAAGTCGCTCAATCCTGTCTGACTCTTTGCAACCCCATGGACTATACAGTCCATGGAATTCTCCAGGCCAAAATACTGGAGTGGGTAGCCTTTCCCTTCTCCAGGGGATCTTCCCAACCCAGGGTTGACCCAGGTCTCCCACATTGCAGGCGGATTCTTTACCAGCTGAGCCACAAGGGAAGTCCAAGAATACTGGAGTGGGTAACCTAGTCCTTCGCCGGGGGATCTTCTCTACCCACAGATGGAACCAGTGTCTCCTGAATTGCAGTCAGATTCTTTACCAACTGAGCTATCAGGGAAACCCTCTCAACCTTGGTACTACTTGCATTTTGGACTAGATAATTCTTTGTTGTGGGGCTGTCCTGTGCAGTGTCGGATATTTAACAACATCCCTGGCTTTTACCACTCAGTGCCAAGGTAAGCCCTCCCTCAGCGAGGACAACCGAATATATCTCCACTCATTGCTAAATGTTGGGAGGGAGCAAAATCACCCCCAGTTAAGACTCAAGAAGACTTACTTAACCTATTTGCTGCTGCTGCTGCTGCTAAGTCGCTTCAGTCGTGTCCAACTCTGTGTGACCCCTGAGACGGCAGCCCACCAGGCTCCCCCATCCCTGGGATTCTCCAGGCAAGAACACTGGAGTGGGCTGCCATTTCCATCCCATGTGTTTCTCCTTACCTCATGAAGAGGAGAACCTCACTAGAAATAACACTCCTCAAAGGTTTTCTGTTAGGGTTGCCGGATTTAGCAATTAAAAATAGAAGATGCCAGCAGGGAGGAGGGAAGGGGTTTCAAGCTGAGGGGACGCATGTATACCTGTGGCCAATTCATGTTGATGTAAGGCAGGAACCATCACAATACTGTAAAGTAATTATCCTCCAATTAAAATAAATCAATTTAAAAAAAGATGCCCAGTTAAATTTGAATTTCAGATAACAATGAGTAATTTTTTGTACAAATATGTCCCAAATGTTGCCTAGTATTTAATTTGGCAAACTTATTCCCAGTGAAATACTAAAATCATAAATAAATTGCCAATTCATGACAGGGGAAAAATAGGATTAAATAGTTACTGTGACTCTTTTCTATTCCAATGCTGTATTGAAGTGATGAGAACTGGGCTGTGTTACAAATAAGTCACTTTGTTGTTTTTGTTATTGTTGTTAAAAAATAATAAATAATAATAATATATTTCACAGCAGGTCATAGTGAAAACAGCACTTACTTTGGATCCAAGCAGCTCTGAGTTGAAACTTGACAGTCATTTTTGAAGGTGTGAACTTTGACAAGTTAACTTCTGAATCTCTACTTCCTCTTTAATGGGGAAAAAAAAAACAACTCGCAGGCGTGGGAGAGGGAATTATAAATTCTGTTACTGAGTAGTTGTGTGAGTCTATGATGAAATGAGGTAGCTTTTTAAAGTTGAAGTGAATAATATTAATACATAACATTGCTGGCACTTGGCACTCTCTGGATGTGTGGGGATGATGACTTAGGACTCCAGGAGGCTGTGGACAGGACGTTCTTCTGGTGCTGCTCCTATCCCAGATGTAATCTCATAGGCCCCAAGCAAAGGCCCCAGGCAGCACCTGCCAGGGGGCAAAAGAGGAAGTTGAGTTACCCATTCACTCATAGCCGCACCTGACTAATAATAGCTAAACTACCCACTCAGGGGGGCCCCTGAATGGGGCTGGTAGCAATACTGAGCAGAGAAGTGTGAAAAACCGAGAAAAAAAAAAAGGGAACCACAGCCTGACATTCGTAAGGCTATGGTGTTCAACTCCTAAAATGCTCTTCTCAAGAGAGCTTTTCACTCAGATTTTTCCACCTTGCAACTGGTCTGACAGTGTAAAGATATATTGAGTTTTTTAAAAGATGCTTCCCTGTATTTCTATTTCTTCATTACCAAAAACGAAGGGGTGGGGCAAGTGAACTCTAACATTCATTCCAAGTTTGAAAAACCATGTGAAAAAAACTATTCCTCCTTTCAAAGGGCTTTCCTCGTGGCTCAGCTGGTAAAGAATCCACCTGCAATGCAGGAGACCTGGGTTTGATCCCTGGGTTGGGAAGATCCCCTGGAGAAGGGAACAGCTATCCACTCCAGTATTCTGGCCTGGAGAATTCCATGGAGTCGGACAGGACTGAGTGACTTTCACTTTCACTTCACTTTTCCTTTCAGAGGCCCAACTGAAGCTGGCTCCTCCTGAAGGGTTCTGCTCTGGAAATCCTGCCAGCACTAACCTCTCCCTTAGCTTTTATTGTTCCTACCATCCATTAAAGCAAATAATCTATCACAAGCTACTTCATACTTTAAAAGATTATATTACCTGCATAATGTATACAGAATAATAAAATAAATATCTATGTATCCACTGCTCAATCTAAAAATTATGTTACCGATGTTTTCAAGGCCCCTATCTGTATCCCTTTCACTCCAGAAGTGAAAGGGATACAGACTTTTGTTAACTATGTATTCCTTTTTTACTACTTCCTTGCTTTTCTTAATAATTTTATAACATATATATCTATCCCTAAAGAGTATTCATTTAAAGTTGTTGCTTCTGAATGTTATATCTGTGTTTTCATACTTTATATATTCTATATTCTGTGACTTCTTTTACTCATTAGTGTATTTGTGAGACAGCCATGTTGATGGGTGAAATTCTAGTTCAATCATGATCACTGGCTCCACCACATTCTATTATTGAATATACTAGCATTTACTTATTCATCATTCTGGTCAGTGGACTATTAGGTTGTTTTCAGTTTGCTGCTATTTTGAATAATGCTGTGGTGGCCATTTTATTCTTTATGTCTCCTGGTACAAAGAGACCAGGGTTTCCTAGGGCAGGTGCATCCTCTCTTTTCTCAGTTCAGTTCAATTGTTCAGTCATGTCTGACTCTTTGCAACCCCATGGACTGCAGCATGCAGGCCTCCCTGTCCATCATCAACTCCCGGAGTTTACTCAAACTCATGTCCATTGAGCCATCCAACCATCTCATCCTCTGTCATGCCCTTCTCCCACCTTCAATCTTTCCCAGCATCAGGGTCTTTTCCAATGAGTCAATTCTTCACATCAGGTGACCAAAGTATTGGAGTTTCAGCTTCAGCATCAGTCCTTCCAATGAATATTCAGGACTAATTTCTTTTAGGATGGACTGGTTGGATCTCCTCGCAGTCCAAGGGACTCTCAAGAGTCTTCTCCAACACCACAGTTCAAAAGCATCAATTCTTCCGTGCTCAGCTTTCTTTACAGTCTAACTCTCACATCCATACATGACTACTGGAAAAACCATAGCTCTGACTAGATGGACCTTTGTTGGCAAAGTATTGTCTCTGTTTTTTAATAAGCTGTCTAGGTTGGCCATAACTTTTCTTCCAAGGAGCAAGCGTCTTTTAATTTCATAGCTGCAGTCACCATCTGCAGTGATTTTGGAGCCCCCACCCCCCACCAAATAAAGTCTGTCACTGTTTCCACTGTTTCCCCATCTATTTGCCATGAAGTGATGGGACTGGATGCCATGATCTTAGTTTTCTGAATGTTGAGCTTTAAGCCAACTTTTTCACTCTCCTCTTTCACTTTCAAGAGGCTTATTAGTTGTTCTTCACTTTCTGCCATAAGGGTGGTGTCATCTGCATATCTGAGGTTATTGATATTTCTCCTGGAAATCTTGACTCCAGCTTGTGCTTCTTCCAGCCCAGCATTTCTCATGATGTACTCTGCATATAAGTTAAATAAGCAGGGTGACAATATACAGTCTTGACGTACTCCTCTCCCTATTTGGAACCAGTCTGTTGTTCCATGTCCAGTTCTAACTGTTGCTTCTTGACCTGCATACAGATTGCTCAGGAGGCAGGTCAAGTGGTCAGTTATTCCCATCTAAGAATTTTCTACAGTTTGTTGTGATTCCTTTGGCATGGTCAATGTTTTCCAAAGGGGTTTACCAATTTACATCTTCACCAGCAGCCTATCAGTCCTCCTTGCTGCATGTCTTCCACCCAGGATACTGTGAGAGCAAATAAAATCAATTTCTCTGCTTGCAGTGGGCAAAGAGACCATTCTCCTACCCACGCCTTTTCTTAAGAGTACTTCCTAAAACATAGGGACAGAATGAATCTGAGCCCTCATTCTAAACTTTGGAATAGAGATAAATCTCTCTACAGGTTAAGCCCAGTCTCCAGTCTTTACAACAGAGTTATCTCCAAGGCCAGGAGCAAAGAGAATTGTAAATACACGTGTACCTCTGGAATTAGCTAAGGGGTTGGTAGGAGACTTTCAGAAGGCACAGTCCTTTGTCTTTCCAGGAGATCAAAGAAGTCATTGCTCTTTCTTATGCTCTGCTCTATAAATTACATGAGACTTTGTCCTAACTTGTAGTCTCTTGCATGGACCACCTGCATCATGTGTTTTCTCTCTTCTAAAATTGATATGGAGGAGGTCTTGCTGGCAGGATTGTTTTGTTTCTCCAACATATTACTCTTTCATCCATTATTAAAATATTTTTTAAATTTTGGGAATAAATTTAGATTTGCAGAAAAATTGTAAAGATAGCATAGAGAGTTCCCATGCACCCCTGATTTCCACCCACTGGAATTTTATTTAGTTGAATATTTAGTATCTTGCATTATTTGCATATCATGTATATTATACATAGTGTGTATATATGTATATATATATATATTTGCTCATATGCATTTTTATTTACATAAGGGTCTGGACAAGGTGCTGCTCTAGGTTTCAGTACTTACTATAAGACCTTAACAATAGGAAGAAAGGCCCTAGCTGAATTTGAAGGCAGAGGTGGGAGAGGGCCAAATTGTTCCCTTAAGAAAATGAAAGGAATTTATATTTGTCTTCTGAGAGGAATGAAGCAGAAAATGGGAAGGAGAAGAAAATTTAACAAGGACACAAGCTGATATGGAGCTGCAGAGGAGGCCAAGCAATTGCTTTAAGAACCAGGATATTGAATGTTAATTTTAACTTTTGTCCACTCTAAAGCTGGGATGCACCAAAAACACAGTTCATTCACATGTCCAATGGCCCAAGCAAGGCCAGAACCAAATATTCTATCCTAGGATGAAATTCCATACATAAAATTTGATTTTACAATATTAAAATAGTATTATTAAAAGTTATAGTCATTTTTTTAAGTACAATGGTTTACTGTAGCTATAGAAACATTTGGGCTCAGACAGCTGCTGGCCTGCTCTTTCAACCACTGCACCATCGTTAGTAATTTTGTACCAAAGGGATATTCACTTTCAAGTGAGGTCAGAACAGGTACACCATGTTTTTGGCCAGCACCACCTGCATGGAATTCTGCCCCTAGTGATGCCGTCACCGATTTATTAAGTTTCTTTCCTAATAGTAACTGACCAAGGTCAAAATGTACCTCTTGAAGTCCAAGGTTAGGTCGATGGTGACAGTGCAATTTCACTGAAGCAGGCTCAACCAACTGAGCTTTGTGCAGGATTTAAAGAAGATAATTTCTGAATATTTTCAGGAGCTGCCTTAAGATTGTTTTTCTTGCTCTGGTTTTTTATTTCTAATATGTGTTCAGCACTTACAATGCTTCACATGATCACAGGAGATAAATTTGTCTTCAAACCTTGGATCTGGAAATGTGGCATTGGAGCAAGTAATTGGCTTTCAAGATGACAAAACTATCTCTGAATTTCCACCTGGATCTCAGGTTTCATTGCATTCACACCAATTTCAGCATCTTCACTGGAGAAAAATGATAGAGGTATCTCTCCAGCAGGTCATGGAGAAAATACTTGCAGCTTCAAGGCACATCAGGCTGGTTAACTGCTTCAGTAGCTTTCAGCAAATAACTACCTTCTCTGCAAATAACTGCTGGCTGCTAATAAGCCCTGCTATGTTGGTATCGTTATCTTCAAAACACAGAATTAAGGTTCCATTGCCCAAGTAACATTTTTTTTTAATGCGTTAATGCTGCTTTTATATCTTGTTTGGCCTGCAGTTTGGAAAGCACCTTGCACACTGTTTAGGGAAGGAGTTCTCGTTTATTAAAGGCAACAATGAGTTAAATTAATACCTCCTCAGCTTTAGTGATGCCCAGGGATTCGGATTTGGTAGCTTGGGGTAGGACCCACATTTCTTTTTTTAAAGATTTTTTTTTTGTTTGTTTGTTTTTTGTTTTGTTTTTAATTTTTATTTTATTTTTAAACTTTACATAATTGTATTAGTTTTGCCAAATATCAAAATGAATCCGCCACAGGTATACATGTGTTCCCCATCCTGAACCCTCCTTCCTCCTCCC
The DNA here is from genome assembly GCF_019923935.1 of Bubalus bubalis. Classification (NCBI taxonomy): domain Eukaryota; kingdom Metazoa; phylum Chordata; class Mammalia; order Artiodactyla; family Bovidae; genus Bubalus; species Bubalus bubalis. The sequence goes on along the minus strand of NC_059181.1, from coordinate 9,840,908 downwards.
TCCCCACACCATCCCTCTGGGTCGTCCCAGTGCACCAGCCCCAAGATTTATTTATTTATTTTTGGCTGTGCTGGGTCTCTGTTGCTGCATGCGGGCTTTCTCTAGTTGCAGCGAGCGAGTGGGGGGTGACTTTTGCTTGTAGGGCATGGGTTTCTCACTGCAGTGGCTTCTCGTTGTGGAGCGCAGGCCCTAGGGTGCTCAGGCTGCAGTAGTTGTGGCACGCAGGCTTAGTTGCTTGGCGACATTTGGAGTCTTCATGGACCAGGAATCTAACCCATGTCCCCTGCATTGGCAGGCAGATTCTTAACCACTATACCACCAGTGAAGCCCCAAAATTCGCATTTCTAATGAGTTCCCAGGAGCTCCAGCTGCTGCAGCTCCAAGTTAAATCATGACCTTGTCCCCACCCACTGTCTTCTGTTGTGGGTCTGGTTTGCTGCAGGGGTGTCCATCTGCTTTTCTTATTTTGCCAGCTTCTAAACTTCTTTCCAAGGAAACCACTTAGTCTTCTATTTTTTTTAACAGCTTCATTTAGATATAATACACATACCATATAATTCATCCATTTGAAGTGTACAATCCAATGGTTTTTACTATATCTACAAAGTTATGCAACCATCATCATAATTTTAGAATATCTGCATCATCTCAAAAAGAAACTCTCTTTAACTCTCACTACCACCTCTCTCCAGGTCCTGGCAACCTCTAATCTTCCTCATGTCTCTACGAATGTGCCTGTTTTAGCCATGTCATAGAAATAGAACCACAGTCACCCTCTGTCCTTTAGTATTTTCATGAAGGGACAGGAACACAGCAATATTTGTCATGATTAAACATGATTAGAAAAACAACCCTGTTGGGCACCATTCTTTAAAAGACAAGGCCCTTGAGGATGATATCTCTTCCCGAACAGGGTCAGTTAGTGGCATTAGCAGCAAAGGTTATTTGGATTTTGAAGGTTTACTGTTATGGTGGCATCTACTTACCTTATGTGGCCATCACTGCACCTTGTGAGAACGATTCACTCTTTCTTTTGGAGAACTCATCTTCACTGGTCCAACAGTGTGACTGTAATGGTGCTACTAGTACCCTCCTCCTAACTCCCATCACTCCACCTCTTTACCCCATGTTATGGACTGAATGTTTGTGTCTGCCCAAAATCATATGTTGGAACCCTAACCTTGAATGCATGGGCTTTAGGAGGCAGAGAATTTCTTTCAGAAGTGATTAAGTCATGAGGTGGAGCCCTCATAAATGGGATTAGTGCTCTCATAATAGAGAGAGCTTGCTTCTTCTCTCTGCTCTGTGCTAAGTAAGAAGGTTCAGTTCAGTTCAGTCGCTCAGTCGTGTCCGACTCTTTGCGACCCCATGAATCGCAGCACGCCAGGCCTCCCTGTCCATCACCAACTCCCGGAGTCCACTCAGACTCACATCCATCGAGTCGGTGATGCCATCCAGCCATCTCATTCTCTGTCGTTCCCTTCTCCTCCTGCCCCCAATCCCTCCCAGCATCAGAGTCTTTTCCAATGAGTCAACTCTTCGCATGAGGTGGCCAAAGTACTGGAGTTTCAGCTTTAGCATCATTCCTTCCAAAGAAATCCCAGGGCTGATTTCCTTCAGAATGGACTGGTTGGATCTCCTTGCAGTCCAAGGGACTCTCAAGAGTCTTCTCCAACACCACAGTTCAAAAGCATCAATTCTTTGGCACTCAGCAACTGTAAAGCAGAAAGAAGGCTCTCATCAGAACTCAACCATGATGGCACCCTAATCAGAACTCCCACCCTTTAGAATTCTGAGAAATAAATGTTGCTTAAGCCACCCAATATATAATATTCTGTTATAGCTGCTTGAGCTAAGACAACTCAATTCATAGGAGAGGATACACGATCCAAGTTTGCTCTGTCAGAGGCCTTCCCTGGACATTTTCAAAACTGTCCTAAGGGAATGAAACTGCCGGGAGAATGTGAGCCCTTGATCTGCCATCAATCAAGAGTTTCAACATCCTGGTTGATATGGGCAGGGAGTCAGAATCTTGAGGAGAGGGGGTTCCAATCTTGTCCCTGAGGTTCCCATCTTCTTGCTTCCCTAAGAGTTTGGTTTGTTCATTCAGTCTCTATTCTAGAAGTATGGAATGGACCTCAGGCAGCTCTGAAGGCTCAGACCTAGAAACTTGTGGTAAACTAACCTTTAATGTCACCAGTCTCATGGCAAATGAGGGGTGTGCCTACTTCTTATACCTTCTATCTGCTTATATCTCTGTGTCTTACTTCTCATATACAGTGAGCAGGCAAGCAGAGAGCAGGTTCTCCCCAGTATGACCGAAAGGGGCTAAGAGAGTAAAAAGACCTCAAGGGTAGAGAAGAGCAAAGTTCTCAGTCTGTGTTCACTGTCCTTAAAGGGATCCTGGACGAATAAGGATGCAAGCCACATTGACTCCTGCTTTGTGAGGTTGCTGGGTGCAGCTGTCTTTGTATCTTTTGATAACAGAGAAAACACATTCCTTTAACTGTGTTATGGGCCTCTTTCCACCAATCACATCACTGCCCCACTGAGACACAGTGCGCAATAAATTATCCCAAGATCCTGCCAATAAATCCCTTTTAACCTAAAGTCCTTGGTTTGCTATACCATATGTTTTGAAAAGTTCCAACTATATACAACTACTGATGCTAAGAAATTTAGTTGTCATTCTGCTTATCTAAAGATAAGGCATTCACTATACTTTTGCATAAATGTGATTGTCAGGCTGAACACCATGTACTGGCTACCAACTCTAGAGGAGGACTCCGAACACTTCTACCTACTGTGTGTTGGGTTGGAGTTGCCAAGGAAAACACAACACAGTCAAGCACCAGATGGAATGATGCTTTACTTACATAGAGAGGAAAAACAGAGCAAGATCAGCTTCAGTAGTGGGTTTCAGCTCCTTGTGGCCAGCAGGCCCCAGAGCAGCCAACACAGAGCAATGGTCTATGCACACCCGTCTTGTGCTGCAACAGAAGGACCCTGACCTCTCCCTGTGGAATCTGAAATATTGAAAGCTGGGCGCCTGCCTGTGGGCTGTTAGCATACATACTTAGGCACCATCAACACTCTGTGAGCATAAAACAGGGAAAGATACTCCATACAAGACAGAAAGACCAGTATGGGCTGTGTGGGCTCTTAACCTCTTGGTAAGGAAGTGTTCCAGGCCCAAAGTGAAAGCGTTAGTTGCTCAGTCATGCCCAACTCTTTGCCCAAGGCTCTTTCTTATTTGGCTGAGCAGAGGGTCAAAAGATTGCCTTTCGATCCTGTCTTTACCCAAAACAACCATATTTTCTTGGAAACTTTGGCTTTCGAGATACAGAAACCCCAACGCAGAACTGGCTCACACAACTAATAAAGTTCAGTAGTAAGAGTCTCAGCTCCATTTATTTGTAACTCTTTGCTCTGCCTTCTTATGCAATACTGTCACCATTTTAAGACAGATATTGTTTATGGAAGCAAAACAGGTGCACACTTTGTCTCTCCTTAAACTCTTCTCTACTTGGACAAACTCAGCATTCTTGAAACAAAGGGGAAGGCATTAAGGCTACCACTTGTTGCGAGAGACAATCTCAAAGTTTGACGTGTTTTTCTGGGCTCTGTTTTCACTTAGTTTGATAATGGTTGAATTCAATTGTTTACCAAGTATTGTCAATGAAAGAACACAGCCCTGCCTCAAAGAAATTGAGTCTTCTAGTCAACACACAAATAGTTACTCTGAATACAATACAGAATGCTAATTTAAAAGTAACCCAAGAAACCCAGAAGAGGCTACTTAGCCTAACCTAGAGTGCTATAACCCTGGATGAGGCCATGGCAATCCCCTCTAGTATTCTTGCCTGGAGAAGCCCATGGAGAGAGGAGCCTGGTGGGCTACAATCCATGGAGTCACAAAGAGTCAGACATGACTGAAGTGACTTAGCACAGCACAGAGTACTATAAATGCTTCCTGGTAAACATTTTACCTGTACTCTGAAGGTATTTCCACTTGGGACTTCAACTCCACACAGACACTCTTATGAGGGCAAGGCCTGTCACCACAGTATCCACTTATCCTAGCAGGGACTAGCTCTCATGCCAACCTAAATCTGTTCCAGAAGAAGCCATTGTATAGTTGTATTTTAACTGGTTTGTGGTTTTCTTGTTTCCATTTTCAGTCAGTTGTTTGTTCTTTTCCTACATTCTCCTTCCTCAACTTCTAACAGTGTAACAATCCAATCCTGCTCTCCTCCATTTGTTCTTACAGCTCTCCACCTTCTCCATCTACATGTGAAAACTTAATTTTCATTTTCCAGTGTATGGAGACACAGAAGTACTTTTCAGAGCAAGTTTGACAATACAGGGAAGGTGAGAACTGACATTTATTAAGCACCAACTGTGTGCCAGGCACAAGAGTAGGCTTTTTTGCATGCATTTAATTCTCAGAGAAGTCTGTGAGATAGATAGTATCCCTGTTTTACAAATCAGGGAACTGAGCCCAGAGAAGATATGTTACTCACAGAATTCTATACAGCTGCTTAGTGGAGTGGCTGCATTCTCTACATAAGACTACCTGATTTCAAAGTTTTTCCAAAGCTACATTCTTTTCATTACCAAGTGATTTAAATTTTCATTGCAAAGAAAAATCATCTGGAGAGGTTACACACACACACACACACACACACACACACACACACCAAGACCTTGGCCCCACATCTAGAGATCCTTATTTTAAATGGGGGTGGGGCCAGTATTTTCCTTCAAATCTCCTTGGATGATTCTAATGAGAATCCAGGCTTAAAACAAATTGTACTAGAATGTGTTGCCTCCAAAACCATATCAATAAATTTCATGAAACCTAGCAGAGGCTGGACAGCACTTCAATCTCAACATCTAAAAATAGCTAATAGCGGCACCAATACACAGTATTAAAAGAAACTGAGGGTAATTTCACCTAGAATGCTTCACCCATGCAAAGTGTTTATGATCAGCCTGGGACCAAGATAGACAGCACAAATCAGACTCCGGAAGCCTGCTCTTGACTTTGCTTCTGAGCCTGTGTATGACGGTTGCCTTCTCAGCACACACTGCAAATGCCCTGCCCCATGTCCCCCTGGCAGGGCCTGGGTCATCTGCAGCTGTTGGGAAAGACAGTCTTGTTCCTGCTGACAGCTCTTCACCTCCAGCAACCACCCATGTCTCTCTCCATCTCTGCCCCAGGGCTTCACTACCACCTTCAGCGTGAGCTCAGTGGTGCAGGGCATCTAGGAAGTGCCAGGGACTTTTTTGCTGACTTCTCCCTCGCAGTCCAAAAGTCTCCACTCCCTCACTTATGCTCCCTGAGGTCACCTCCGCTGTTTACTTCCTGCACCCAAATCCTAGTCTCAGGATCTGCTTTGGAAGAATCAGACAGGAAACGACCTCCAAGTGTTTCATTTTAGCCTCAGATACAAATAAGCATTAGGTCAACAATGATACATACTAACTTATACATGAATTTTACTTTATAGCTTACAAAGAAAGAGCTTTCACATTCTCATTTTGATCACTAAAGGAGAACATTCCCTAACACCATCACAAGGGGAATTGGGGATGGATACAATTCTCTTTCATTTCTTGAGACTAAAGTACTCCATTATCATAATAAAGACAGGCATAGATTAACTTTTCCCTGTATGCACACACTCTGCCCACTCTTGACTCTGAGTGTTCTTCATAAGAAAAATGGCCAATTCAAGCAAATATTAGAAATAATTCTATTGTTTTATATAGCAGATTCTCAATTAGTGCAACAATGTTAGTGTGGGTTGTTTTTTTTAAACTTTTATCGTGAATAGTCATTCATGCTTCATTATGTAAAATTATATGTCAAAAAATGATTGTTGTGGAAACATTTTTCACTGAGGTAAATACAATTTAACATGGGTCACAGACTAGGGATAACAGGGAAATTTAACATTTTTTATGTGTTCTTGTAAGTTAAATAAAAATGAGATAGAAAGGGGGAGATCATTGGGGTTGCACTGTAAAAAGTAATATACCTTTGCCATTTCTAAAGATTCTGCTGGGTATTATAGCTTACAGCAGTCTCAACTATAGAAAACTTTAAATAAAATTGACTGGCTTGAGGAAAGGATATTATTATTTTGAGAACAGGAATGAGCAAAAATGCACAGCTCTCTCTCTGAGTCTAAATCCCTAATGAAATGGATAATCCTGCAGTAGGAGAATTCAATTTAAGCTATTATTGTCCCATCTGTGCTGAGTCAGGGCTGGCCACCTTACACAGAAAAGTAGGGCTCCTTTTCAGTAGAATTGCCATCTTTTCTCTACAATTTGTATCTTTTTGCTGCTGGTTAGATTTCTATTATTTGTATTTTAAGGAATTTCAAAGCATTTCCTTAAAAACAAGATTAAAAGTTTTAAGTTTATATGAGAGGTACCACATGAACCATGTAGGTAAGGTTCTTTTAGTTTTATATTTACTTTTCAAGAAAATCTAGATTTCTTAAAATGTCTAAGCTCTAATATCCACAACTGAAGCCTTGAACTTCCAGAGTTTTTTTTCTTAATCCATTACCCGCCCCCAGAAAGAAGGTGGATTTGCTAGTGACTGCATATTTGACCTTCTTAGTATAGTCATGGTTCCTCAAATACATAAACAATTCCTGTTTTAGCCACCAATCCCTACTGGAACATTCTGTGTCAAACTGGAGAGAGCAACGGGTTGGGCTGTCTGTAGTCTAACATTTCTATTCTTGATAATAATAGTAGGGAGATGTTCACATATTAATTAAAACAGTAGTAGTGTTCTTGATCATGATGCTAATTATTACTACAGGCTTAGGATAGACTGTGAAACAGTAAAATGTAGTAAGTGCATATATTCACCCATTTTCCTGTGCTAAATTAATACGACATTCATCTTAGGGAAGCAGAAAGGTGTAATGCTCTTTTCAACATTTTTCTTTGGAACTTTTCATCTTTACCATTGGCTTTTAGATTGTAAATGGAAATCAGTTCTTTGGAAAACTCAAAATGCATTCACATCTCCTTTGAGGCATATAATCTAAAAGAGGTGATTATTTGTTACCAGCATTCCAAAAATGCTGTTTATTGGGATGACTGCCCTTATCTGCACTTATTTTTATAATTTACCAAACACTACCATTCTAGTCTGCAAGTAACTTTAAGAGGAAAAAAGTGTTTGAAATGGATTGTCCTGAAATTAATAGAGACTTCAATTTTGGTATTTCCTACCTGAGGACTGTCTGAGACTCAGTTGAGTTGTTTTAGAATCTTCCCATGGCCCCACATTGACTTGAATTTTATGAGTGTTGGTCATGAAGATGTCATCTTATCCAGATGAGGCATTTACATTTTACTCTGGGTTATGGAACAACTCCTGTTTTTCTCTTTGCTAGGGTAGACATATCTGTGATATAGGAATTTATGGTTCTGAAAAGTTTTAAGTAATCAGTTAACTTAAAGTTCAAACACTACCACACAACACAGAATACTTGTTTGTGTTTGCAAACAGCAAACATTACTTTAAAATCATTCCTGCTGTAATGTTCAGATGAGCTTTCTTTCAACACTTGGAAATTAAAATATTCTTGGATGTTTTATTTACCAGCTCCCTTTCTCCTACTGCTGTTTGCAAGCTGAAAGAACAAAGCAAGACAAAAGATTTAAGTTTAAATCAGGTGAAGGTTACAAACGGTGGTGACTGTAACTGGACTGGAACACAGATATTCCTGTCACTTCATGCAGATTTTTTTCTGGGTCTGGCTAAGAGTTAAGTCCTTTGATATCAGCTGAGACTGTCAAAATCAAGTCAGTTGTGAAAATTCAAGTCTTATGAGGCATTCTTTATCTGAAAATCTGTAAGTATGCCCAGGCCCTCAAGAGAAAATCTGGTGAAAAAGATTTTGCAAGAGCAGATTTGAATTTTCTAATACATGTTTCACAGTTAGAAACAAATCATGTTTATTACCTTTTTCTTATTTTTCATCTGCAATTTGTGGATTCATAAATACTATACATAGTTAAAAACTGAATGGAATTCTATGATTTACTTTTTTGTAATTTTTAGAACGTAATTGTCTTGTTCTTTGGTGCTCTAATGATATTGAAGATAAAAAGTATTATATAAGCATTTTGATGGATTTTGAAGTTTTAAAAAATTAATGGTGTGGAAGTTGACTCTGGAATAATACAGTTTCTGATTTGGTGTCTAAATTGAACTTTTTCTACCCCTACTCCCACTCTCATGTACACACTCCATTCATGAACTGCATTAGGTACGGCACCTGGAGGCGAAAGTGCTCCTAAGAAAGAAAGATATCAGTACATCAAGCAAAATATTTGGTAACCACTGGTTTTTGAGTTTGTCGATATAGAAGATTACTGAAATTTTAATATTAATCTGTTATGAGATGTTGGAAATAAATCCAGGCACTTTTAGTGCATTCTTCAACAGGCTACCTGGGTAGCCTCTAGCACTAGCAGCTATTGTCATGTTGATTTTTCTTAAACAGGCATTTATTCTTCCTAGCTTTTGTTACTCTGAAGGAAAAACTAAATCCTTAAAATTAACCCTGGTTAAAATATATATTCGGTTCAGTTCAGTTTAGTCACTCGGTCGTGTCCAACTCTTTGCGACCCCATGGACTGCAGCACGCCAGGCCTCCCTGTCCATCACCAGCTCCCGGAGCTTACTCAAACTCCAAATTCATGTCCATTGAGTTGGTGATGCTATCCAACCATCTCATCCTCTGTCGTCCCCTTCTCCTGCCTTCCATATTTCCCGGCATCAGGGTCTTTTCCAATGAGTCAGTTCTTCGCATCAGGTGGCCAAAGTATTGGAGTTTCAGCTTCAGCCTCAGTCCTTCCAATGAATATTCAGGACTGATTTCCTTTAGGATGGACTGGTTGTGTTAACTGGCCTAGGAAATCTCTGGGCTTTGCTGGTGGTCCAATGGTTGAGAGTCTGCCTGCGAGTGCAGGGGACGGGGGTTTGATCCCTGATCCAGGAAGATCCCATATGTTTCAGGGCAACTAAGCCCATGCACCACAACTACTGAGCAGGTGCTCTACAGCAAGTGAGCCACAACTACTGAGTCCATGTGCCACAACCACTGAAGCCCGTGAGCCTAGAGCCCACAGTCCACAAGAGAAGCCAACGCATTAAGAAGCCCGCGCACTACAATGAAGAGTAGCTCCCCCCACCACAACTAGACAAAGCCCACATGCAGCAACAAAGACCCAGTGCAGCCATAAATAAATACACACACACACATATATATAAACAAAATTTCTGATTTTTTTTACAGGTGACCCATCTGACCCACTGATGTTATTTGCAAAATTAAAAAAATACACACACACACACAAATAAATATCATCTGGTTAGGTTTTAACTCATCTTTCCTGCTTGCTTCAATCTTTCAAAATCCTGATTCTAAATCCTGATTCAAAATCCTTCCATTTGGATGTCATCTGAAAATTTGATCAGTTTGCCATTTCAAGAGATGGATAGTCTACCGGATGGGCCTGGGCCTTCCCTCAGGGAGCTGAGTAACACACTGTCTCATAAGAAGGATCTCAAGGTGTTCAGATGAGAAGCATTTGCAGTGTGCAAATTTTAGGTGCTTCACATCCTAGATAAGGATGAGTCTCGCTTTAGCAAGGCCATTCTGCTGACCATTAATCCAAGTCTTCCTAATTCCTGATGATGCTCTCCTGATGTGGTACCTCTTGCCTTTCTTAACTTCTCTAGAAGTAAAGAGGAGCAGAGTCCTCCTGGAGCCAACCCTTGGTGCTTCCCACTATACCCTGCCTCTAACACTTCCCATGGAAAGAGCAGCTGCTGTGGAAAACAGTTCAATAGTTCCTCAAAAGGTTAAAGACAGAATTTCCATATGGCCCAGCAATTCCACTCCTAGTTATATACCCAAAAGAATTAAGAACAAGTGTTCAAACAAAAATTGTTCACACATGTTCAGAGCAGTATTGTTCACAATAGCCTAAAGGTGGAAACAACTCTAATTTCCATTAACTGATGAATGGGTGAACAAAATCTAATATAACATTACTCAACTATTAAAACGGATGAAGTACTGATACAGGCTACAACATGGATGAACTTTGAAAACGTGATGCTAGGTGAAAGAAGCCAGACAAAAAAGGCCATGTTCTATGACTCTATTTATACGAAGCACTCAGAGTAAGCACACTCACAGACAGACACAGAAAGCAGATTAGTGATTGCACAGGAATGGAGGTAGGGGAAAGTGGAGAGTAAGAATGGCAGTTTCCTTCTGGGGTGATGAAAAAGTTCTAGGACTAAAGAGTAGTGACAGTTGTACAACATTGTGAATGTACTTATACCGTTGAACTGTATACTTCAAAATGGTAAATTTTATATTATGTGTATTTTACTACCACACTTAAAAAAAAAAAAGAAAGTAATAAAAAAGAACAAAGCCAACTAACAGGGTGACCATTCAGAGCATGTCTATCCATCTCATCTACGAGGATATCAAGACCTTGCCAAATACTTTTGCAGAAATCTCTGTATACTATTTGTACTGTATTACTTTGATCAACCGGCTTAATATCATTCATGAAGGTGTAAGTGAAAGGAAGTCTGATAACTTATGTGATGTTCTTTGTGACCCCACCATCCTAGCTCCCACAGTTCACTCACTTCCTGTGTGGGTGCTTATAAATCATTCTTTGACTATCGTAGTCAATTACCTGGGAGTAACATCAAGTATATTAGGCTGTTATTTTTGGCATTGTCTCCTTTTTCAAAATTAGAACTCCCCCCATACCCTACCCCACGCCCTTCCATTCCTCTGGCTTTTCTCCTCCTCCCCAACCACAGGAATTTAGGGTCTCATTTGTAAGTTTTCTCTAAGGGTTTATCACATTCATCTGGGCCCAAAGCCCAGCACTTACAGCCAATCCATCCTGTCTCTGTGGTGGTGGTGATGTTCTTGTTTTTATCTCACCTTTCATCATTATCCTCTTCATTCACTTCACTCCAGCCATACTAGTCTCCTTCCAATTCCTTACATTAGATATGGCTTGTTTCCTCATGCCGAGCTCTAAGATTTGGCAGTCTCTGTTCTCTCTGCCTGGAAAGCTTACCTCCCAGATTCTACTGCCTCACTTTCTTCAACTCTGTGCTCAAATATCACTTTGCCAGAGAGGCATTTCCCAACCAGTGTATTTGAAATAGAGATTCCCGAGACCCCTCTCTGACATTTCTCTCACTATTTATCACCTTCTGACCTATTTGTTTATCTGCTTATTGTGTGTCTCCCTCTGTCATTCTCTTCCCTTCACCTCTTGGCACTCCTCACCACTTGACAGATTTATGTGTTTATATTTGGGTTGTCTGGCTCTGCTGGGATATGACGGGGGCTGTTTTATTTATGTAATAAATCGAGATTGGCCTTCAACTCTCCCCTGACCCGTTCAGTCAATCAACCAGGAGTTATTGAGCAATTTTTATATGCCAGGCACTGTGTTAAGTCTCTGAACTAAGGAAAATGAAAAGACATGGCCCCTGCTTGTAAGTAGCTTCCGGACTAATCAGAGTAGGTCATAGGAGAGGCTACAATCTACGGAATGAAGAGGTGATAAGGGCTGAGGTTTTCTGAAGGCCAAGGAAGGCTTCCACAGGTGCTCAGAGTCACTGAGGTGGGAGAGAACATAGCTCATTGAAAGAACTTTAATATTCTAAGGCTGGAGCCCCAGATGTGAGGGAGATAAGGGTAGCACTTATTATCACTTTATTATTTGTTAATCGTTTATCTGCCCCATTCTCTTCCCTTTAGTTCTTGGGCTTATCACCTTCTGAGCAAGCCCCAAGAGCCTGACCCCAAGGGCCATCACACAGAGTTTGACACCTGTAGGTGATGGAGAATGTGGTCAAGAAGACAGCAAGGGGGAAAGGAGGCCTGGAACCCAGCAGTTATGCTGTTTGTACAAAGCCCTCATTATTCTTGCTTTCAGATGGCTGCAGTACTTAAGAAAGCTGCCAAGTCAGATTAAAATCAATCAAGAATGTAGAATATGGGTCTTAGGTTCAACAGACAGAACTACTGGTGAGGGAGTCGTTGTTAATACAAAAGCCTCCCTGTTTCAGCGTAGGCTGGATCAGGGCAATGTTCAGGGAAAGGCTGGTTAACCAACCCAGCATGTAATTGAGTCTGTTCTTTTCTCTGTTCTACTAATGATTCATTAAGCAGAGTGTACCACTCACTGTGATCCAGACTCATGACTTCAAATCAAACAGAGGAGGCCAATTTCTGCAAAGTACGGGAAGGAAACAATCAGTGCCCTGGGCTTGGTTAGGGCAGGCTACAGAGGCAGGAACCCTGCAACTGCTTTGCTCTAGGCAAGGCGTTTTGGGAAAACTATAGCTTCTTTCTGCAGAACCGCGGTAGAAAAAGTCGAGGCTAATAATAAAGACATGCGTTGGACTTGGTTACCATCACACAAAATTTTTTTTTTCTCACAAACCTATAAATAATTATGAAGTTAGGACATTTTAGCTGTAGTTAAATGATTGTGTTAGGGAAAGAAACGGACAACCGGCACTAAATTTTTCAATATACAAATATTATAGTGTTAAGAAATTAAATTAGACATGTTACTTTAAGGGAGGCTGAGGATTATTGGAAAGTTACTGAGTGAGAAATTAATAATAATATTCATATTCCATGGTATATCTACTACCTACTAAGCATTATGATAGGTTATTAGCATACTTTATTTCACCTTCAAAATAACTTCCTGAAATATATATTAATGACCTCCTTTAACAGATGAGGAAACTTTGTCTCTGAAAGATTAAGCAAACTGACTAAGGTACCCAGAAAAAGCCAGGTTTTAAAGCCTGAGGCTGTTTGGGTTGGTAGGGCAAGTTTTATGTTTTCTATTGTGCCCTGAAAAGCTCTTCTAAGCTTTTGTGTCAAATACCAAGTACTTTTCAAATCAAAGTCCTACTGGAGAGAGACTAGGATGAGAATTAGGAAAATATTTCTATTTAACATACATTTACAATGATGGAAATCATAGTATGGAGGCGCAGTTTCTTTAGAGTACAAACACACAATTCTTCACTCTTAAATTAGGAGATATCCACAAGCAAAAAGAAAGCACTTGAAGGAGAGAAATCACCTCAATGCAAGGCTAAATCATGAATATAAATAAGATATAAAGTGAGAAAGCATCTTCATGAGAAATACAGAGAAGCTTCAAAAAAAGAGCCTCTTCACTGAGTGCCTGTGGGTTGGGCATTATAGGGGAGAGCCAAAGCAAATTCTTGACACTGGCCTTTTACCCTATTTGTGCCTGCGTATTCTAGACTTCTGATATATAAATCAGGAACATCTCATTTCTGCTTAGGGTGGAGAGAAACATCAAAACACATACCCACAAATCCCCAAACAACTGACTGGAGGTGGGATTTTCTGGATGTCCAAATTGAAAAAAAAGCCTTTAAGGTTCTGAGCATCCAACCCTTCATATAGCAGAGGAGTCCCCTCTGCCAAGTCATTTGTTTGAATATCTCCAACAACTGGGAGCTCACCTACTTTGATTCCAGACTCTTAATTATTAGTAGTTACTTGTTTATGTTTTATCTGAAATCTACTACCCCAGTAACTTTTATCTGTCAATGCTCATTTTCCTCTTGAAACTAAAGTGAATTCTGTCTTATGTCCCAGCTCTTACAATGTTGTGAGAGAGCCATCTTTTGCCCCTATTTTATTCCCTGAGCTAACCATCCTCACTCATTTCAGCTGTTGCTCATATACCATGATTTACAGTACTCGATGATAGGACTGCTATGAAGGAGTTGAAGTTGGTCTATGTCCCTCATGAAATATATTTCCCAGAATTGAACATAATAAATCAAAGTTTAGTAAGATTGATTATCAAAAGCCCAGAACAGTCAGAATACTGTATTTCTACTTAAACAGCCCAATATTCCTTTGGTGTTTTGTTTTTTTTTTCTTCTTCTTTTTCTTCTCTTTTATAGCCTTATCATGCTCTTGGCTTGTATTGGCTTCAGGCCACTAATATCCCTAAGTCTTCTTTTCAACATGCTGCTATTTAGCAAGTTCTCCCTACATCCTCAACTTTGGTTCCAAGGATAGAACACTAAAACTTGTCCATTAAACTTTTAATAGAGATGACCATTTATTTACATATTTACTCTGCATTTTTGCAAAAGATACTAGCTGATACATCATTCCTGGGCCGACGCCAATTTGGAATCTGCTTTGTCATCTGATTTATTCACACAATTTATTCACACTCTCTCCTAGATTCTTGTTCTCTATACACTGATAACCAGGTCCATTCAGCCTGTATCCAGATACTTAAAAAGGACCATAATAGTAAAGCAACCCTGTTCAAGACAGATCTTCAACAAAATTTGCCAGATTTGACAGAGATCCATTAATCAGCTTTCTTACAATAGAATGATTATGCTGTTAAATTATCCAATCATCCATCCAGTTTCTCCATCTTTTCAGGAAGGATACCACAGAAGTGTTTGAAAAATGCCTTGCAGAAGCACCGAAACTCTATGTCCACAGGATTCCTTTGATCTACTCATCTAATAAACATATAACAAAAGAAAGCAAGGCCTGTCAGGCTATCTTTTCTTAGTGAATTCGTGCTGGCTTCTTTAAGGATCACCTCTTCTCTCTTTGGGAGTTCACGCATCACCCATTTGATAGTCTTAACAGAGAATAAATATTGAAATCCTGTTAATATTTGCATCATCTACCATCTCCCCGTGTTGGGAAGATCCCCTGGAAAGGGAAATGGCAACCCACTCCAGTACTCTTGCCTGGGGAGTCCCATGGACAGAGGAGCCTGGATGACTATAGTCCATGGAGTCGTGAAGAGTCAGACATGACTGAGCGATTAATACTATACTTCTACACCATCTCCCCAGTTTTGAAAACCAAGACATTTGTCCATCTCCTGTCTTCAGGAAGCACTTCTATTTCTAATCTATAGGAAACATAGATTGCAGATGATATTTTAAGAATCTCTTTTAAAAACTGTCTTCATAATCTCAGATGTGATGTGTCCCAACCTGAAGATTTGCATTTTTAGTTTGCATCCTTGGAATGGGAGTGATGGTGGTATGGGGAGAGAATAGTTTCCCTAAAGAATAAGGATACTGTTTTTAGAAGGAGTGAGAGATGCTGGGCAAACAAAAGAGATTCCACTGCAACAGTGAACCTTCAAATTCAAATACCCTTCAGCAAGCTTCAGTTCTCTCTAGCTGGTCTTTCTTGCATTAGTGTTATAGCTCTGTGCTGTTCTTGTGGTTTGAGTCTTTGATTACTACCTACCTCCCTCTTCCCAGGTTTTTATGTGTCTTTTACAATCTGAGCTCCTCAGAGAGCCTTAGCCCATCTCACCAGCACATTTAGTCTCTTGGATTACTTCCTGTACCATTATTAATAAGGGGCTCTAGTCCCTTCATACAGATAACAGTCCCTTCTGCTTATTTGTAATTGACATTTCCCGGAGGTTGATGCATTCATTCGGCTTTATTGCTTTTAGCAGGCTCTGATCCCATTTTTGCAGTTTCAGTTTCCAACATGATTGAAAAAAAAATTATCCAAAGACCAGAGAAGATAAAGCTGTTGAGGGCTTCTAAGGTCAATAGGTTAAAAAATAAATTATTCCATTATCATGATGAAAACTGAATCCTCGCATTAACGTTCCTAATTGCTTGCTTACCTTGTTTTCATACTTTCTAAGTGAACAAGAACAAAGCCACTTGCTGCTGTTCTCATTAACACTAATGATCACTAAGTAGAAAAAACTTTTTCTGCTGATTCTTATATTTTGTTCAACATTATGTAGGCTTAATTTAGAGCTTATTAAGGCATTGCCAGTTTTGCTCATTATCTCCTCTATAAGATGAATGTTTCTAAGGCAAGTAGTTAACATGAAGCAACAATGACTGACTCAGTTTTTGTCATTAAGCAAGACTTCTGGTTATGTTTACTGCTGGGGGTGGGAGGGAAAAAGCAAGCATGAGCGTTTAATACTGACTTAGATACTCCCCAGAGAAGGATGAGATGTACTTATAACAATTTCAAAGCTGAATGTCAATGACCAGAGTTGACTTTGCGTACAGGCAAGTGTTTGCCTTGCATCCTCCCCTGAACTCTTTTGAGGTTCTTTCCAGCCATTAAAATCGTGCTCTGAAATGAAATCCTGCTACAACATGGATGAACCTTGAAAACAGTGAAGGAAGCCAGACACAAAGAACCACCCATGATACGCTTCTGTTTATACTGAATGGTCAGAATAGGTAAATCTATAGACAGAAAGCAGATGTAGCTGCCAGGAGTTGGGTGGTAGGAAAGGGGGAGTGCTGGGGAGATTGGAGATGATGACTAAGGGGTGTGGAGTTTCTTTTTGGAATGAGGAAAATGTTTTGAAATTGACTGTGGTGATGGTTGCACAACTCTGTGAATATACTAAAAGCCACTGAATTGTACACTATAAATGGATGAACTGTGTGGCATGTGAATTATGTCTCAATAAAAACTTCTTTTTTTTAATCACACCCTACTCCTCCTGCTGCCATTATATACTACTCCTTCTTTGGAGTCTTTAGCAACTGGATAACTGTCACCTTTTCCATCAGGTCTTGCTACCATCCCAAACGACTTTGACATCCACATAGATAACCTACTACTCATCAATCAACCAGAGAAGGCAATGGCATCCCACTCCAGTACTCTTGCCTGGAGAATCCCATGGATGGAGGAGCCTGGTGGGCTGCAGTTCATGGGATTGCTAGGAGTCAGACACAACTGAGTGACTTCACTTTCACTTTTCACTTTTATGCATTGGAGAAGGAAATGGCAACCCACTCCAGTGTTCTTGCCTGGAGAATCCCAGGGACGGGGGAGCCTGGTGGGCTGCCATCTATGGGGTCGCACAGGGTCAGACACGACTGAAGCGACTTAGCAGCAGCAGCAGCAGCATCAATCAACCAAGTGAGTCCCTTCCTGGGTCTTCTCTACTCCAGTGACCTTTGCCTCCTTTCTACCTGGCCACCACTCCACCCTTATTTGTTACATTTTCCACCCAACCTCCCACCTCCCCCACCTCTAAAACAATGCCCTCATAGGTCCATCTCAGAATACGACTCCCAACACTTCCAGCTGGCTCACTCAGCTGCTCTAATTCTAACCTGGCCCTGGTGTACACAGGGTCCTCCTCTTCCACTGACCCCATCACTTTGCCTCCTTCTGCTCTATTATATCAGCATCCACCACCTCCCTCCTGCCCCAAAACTCTCTGTTTGGGAATGGCTCTCCTTTTCTAGCTTGAATTCCACTTCAGTGTTTCATTCTTCTCTCTCAGCCATCAGGCAAATCTCAACCCTCCACCAAAGCACCTAATTCCAGAATGACCCAGCCACAGATCTCATCTCCACTGCACACTCAGCGCCCTCAGTGATCTGTTCACATTGCTCCAGGATCCTCTCTCCAGTTCTCCAAGGTCTCTGGGGGAAACCTGCAGATAATCTGCCCTCCACCTCTATGTCAGAGAGGAAGAAGTTGCTTCCCTACCACCAAAGTATGTGCTTGCTGGCATCCTTTTCTCTCCCACCATTCGCTTATCTGAACAAAATGGAAACAATATCCCTTCTCTTATTTAGCCTATACCCTGTCTGGCTTGCATCACCTCCCTCCAGCATCCTTGTAGGACTAGTATTTACTCCTTCCCCCCATATCTTCAACCTCTTCCTCTCTATTAACTCCTACCCATCAATATGGCTCTCCCTCCTGAAGCAACAAGAGCACCTCAAACTTGATGCCATCCCCCCTTCTCCAGCTCTCTTTCTTCTTCTTTAAATACAAAGATCTATTTGTATTGTAAATATAAAGATGTATTTGGCTCTCTCTCCCAAGAGAGCCATCTTCACTTCTCCCTTTCCACTTTTTCCTCTATATGCTCAGGGTGTTTCCACACATCGCTTCATGCAAATGGCTTTTTTGAATCTGATGAGCCCTTTCTATTCCTTCTTGAATTCTCAGCAATATTTGGCACATTCAGCAACTTTCTTCTTATCGGGATCTCTTCCTTTAGCTTCATTACTCTACATACTTCTCGATCTCCTCCTATGCTTCTGACCACTCCTTCTCAGTCTTCTTCTGAGGCTTTTCATTTGCCTGCCCCCTAAAAGTTAGTGTTCCTGAGTTGTGTCCTGGGTATGTGAATAAGTAATTAATTTATAATAAACTTACACAAACTTAGCAGTTTAAAACAACATACATCTATTTTCTCTCAGCTACTGTGGATCAGGAGTCCAGATTAGCTGGGTCCTCTGCTCAGGTCTCACAAGGCAAAAGTTAAGGCATTGGCTGGGGCTGCATTCTCATCTGGAGCTTGGAGTCCTCTTCCAAGCTCATTTAGGTTGTTGGCAGGATTTAGGTCCTTGTGGTCACAAGACAGGTCTGGTTTTGGTTGGCTGTCAGCTGGGTTCATTCCCACCTCCTAGAAGTTATCCTCAGGTCCTGCCACACGGGTTGCCCTATCTCATCAATGAAGAACTCCCTCTGATCAAATCCTTCTTATGCTTCATATTTCTCTGATTTCTTTTTCTTTTAGCTGGAGAAAATTCTCATCTTTTAAAAAGTCCCATATGATTAAGCCAGGCCCAGTTTTATAATCTCTCTACTTTGTCAACTGATTGGTAACCTTAATTATATCTGAAAACTCCCTTTGGCCAGGTAAACTAACATAACATCATGGAAATCACCTTATAATTCTGTCTTTCATGGTATTTTTTAAAAGAAATGTATTATTGTTGTACACAATCTTCTGGAGTGACCTCATCCTCCTACTCAGCTTAATTTACCAGTTCTATGCTGATAACTCACAAACCTCTAGTTTCAGTCCTAACCTTACTCCTGAGCCTTCAGATTTAAATCAGCAACTCCCATTGTCCATTTCGAGGCCCCACAGATATCTGATTTTGGAGGATGAAAAACGAGTTTATTATTTCACCACCAGTCTGCCTTCCTCCTGGGATCTGTCTCTCAGGGAAACATCCCCCAGTGGCATCCTTGACTTTACACTCACTTCCCCTACACTGGGATCAAAGCAACCTACCTCCTAACTCTCTCTAATCAATTCTTTCTTTTTACTCCTTGTTCAAGCTACCTCCACCTTTCATGTGAATTATTTAATAGCTTCTCAATGGCTCTCTCAGCCATCAGTCTTGACCCCTGCAGTGGACACTGTGGATCTGCTTGCTCAATATCAGTGCTCCTCATATTCAGTATTCCTTCCAGAAAACAAAAAACTACACCCCATAGCAAGGCTTCTGGTTGTGATGTAGATTCCAACAATCAGGTGCACCTATGCAAGACCTGGAAGGGGGAAGTAACAGATCATGAAGAGGCGGGGGGGCCTCACCTCTCCTATTGCTGCTGACTAGCATGGTTAGGGAAGCATCTGACTTTCAGGGGCAGTTGTAGAGGGAATCCAGTGTCCAGTCTCTAGCCACAGGAGTGTAAAGAAGATAGACCCATGGCATCTACTTTGCTAGCAGCAGATTTTTTATTTCTTGATTACAGCAGAGGCAGTATAGGCCTGAAGCTAGCAGTGATGAAGACAGCTTCTCAGCATTCCAGCTCACTGATTATTGCAGACATAGTAGCTCCCTGGCAGTCAAGTTCTGCAGTATTTTTCTGGAAGGTTTTCCCAGAAACTCAGCCTAGATTTGGCTCTTCCAATCATTTTCAGACTGCTTCTGTTTGTTTTAGTTACAATGGTTTATTTTATCTGCAACTAAACTCAGACTAAAGTGCATCCTACAATTAACTGCATTTCACTCTGAGTGATTTTTCTGAAACTCTAAAATTCAAATCCAGTAATGGCACTGCCCTTGCTTAAAATCTTTCAATATCCCCAATATCTTTATATAAAGCCCAAAGACTTTAATCCTGTTGAAACATCCTGTATAATCTGGTCTTCTTATTCTCTGCAGATTCATATTTACCTAGGTACTCCCTGACCACACTGATCTTCTATTTAGGTCAGTGAGACAGTCATACACTCATCTCATCTTTGTACATACCATTCTTGGAACACTTTTGCCTGTCTTCTCTTGACTAACTTTTTTCTTTCCGAATTTTGGCATAATGGCTGTATCCTACAAAAATCCTTCTCTGACCTCCCCAATTCTGCCATGGCCCTCTTGGTAGGATGGATGGGAAGGGGATGGGAGGTCCTTTTAAAATGTATACTCCTTGGAAATTCTCAGAACTCTGTAATACAGAGGGGGGCTCCCCACTCTCCATCTGGGAACTGGGGGCCTGAGAGGTCTACCCTCCATGCCAGGCATCCTGCTGGCAATGCTATACAGGCCCAGGAGGAGCCCCTGACCTCCCAGGCTCACATGCTTACCCCACACCTCTTGTATCACCATGAAGGCTGGCTTCTGAGCTGTTGCAGCATGGGTACCCCTCCCAGAGGACCCGACCCGTGGCTCAGATGGTGACTGCAGCCATGAAATTAAAAGATGCTTGCTACTTGGAAGAAAAGCTATGACCAACCTAGACGGCATATTAAAAAGCAGAGACATTACTTTGCCAACAAAGGTCCATAGAGTCAAAGCTATGGTTTTTCCAGTAGTCAAGTATGGATGTGAGAGTTGGACTATAAAGAAAGCTGAGCACCGAAGAGTTGATGCTTTTGAGCTGTGGTGTTGGAGAAGACTCTTGAGAGTCCCTTGGACTGCAAGGAGATCCAATCAGTCCATCCTAAAGGAAATCAGTCCTGAATGTTCATTGGAAGGACTGATGCTGAAGCTGAAGCTCCAATACTTTGGCCACCTGATGCGAAGAACTGACTCACTGGAAAAGACCCTGATGCTGGGAAAGAGTGAAGGAAGGAAGAGAAGGGGATGACAGAGGATGAGATGGTTGGATTGTATCACCAGGTCGATGGACATGAGTTTGAGCAAGCTCCAGGAGTTGGTACTGGACAGGGAAGCCTGGCATGCTGCAGTCCCTGGGGTCGCAAAGAGTCAGACATGACTGAGTGACTGAACTGACCCCACCACTTATCACTGTCACTGTCTGGGTTAGGCCCTCTCCTGTACGTTCTCACAGCAGCCTGGCCTTCTCCCTTTTGAAACACTTACTTTACTGCACTGGGATTGCCAGTTGTAAACTGTGCCCTCCTGCCCTTATAGCATATGCACCTGGTAGAAGGTTTCATGTCTATGTTGTTCTCTATTTTACCCCTAGCACCCAATGAGTATCTGGCCCAGACTTAGGCATAAATATTAAAGTAATAAACAAATTGAATCATTTTAAGTAGAGGGTCTAATCTTCATTGGATTTAAGTTTCAGGGGAAAAAAAACACTCAGATGGCCACATGCAGAAGAAATTACAGTAACGGGATCAGATGGAGGAAATGAGCTGAGAGAAAATCCAGTCTGTTGATCTGACCCACAGCAATATTAGTGGGGATGGAAAGGAGATTACTCTGTATGCTATGGTAGGGGGAGAGGAGCATTAAAAACTGATAACACTCAAGGAGTTTATTTGAGCGATATGGGCTTATTTTTCTTTTAGCATCCAATTCAAAGTAATGTTTTCTAAACATCTACTCTATGGACTTAACAAGATGGCAGAGTAGAAGGACATGCGCTCATCTTCTCCTGAGAGAATTCCAAAATTGCAACT
This sequence comes from Bubalus bubalis, assembly GCF_019923935.1. Classification (NCBI taxonomy): domain Eukaryota; kingdom Metazoa; phylum Chordata; class Mammalia; order Artiodactyla; family Bovidae; genus Bubalus; species Bubalus bubalis. The sequence continues at coordinate 9,819,134 of NC_059181.1, read as the reverse complement.
CGCTGCTGAATAATCATCAACAGGAGAATGTTGGATCCCACCAAGAAAAGATACTCCATATCCAAGGATAAAGGAGAAGCCCCAACAAGACAGTGGGAGGGGCGAAATCGAGTTTAGAATCAAACCCCAACCCTCCAGAGATGCTCAGAGGGCTCAAGTAACCTTGTGCACACCAGGACCCAGAGGCCCCACAGAGACTGAGCCAGACTTGTCTTTCAGTGTTTGAGTGTCTCCTGCAGAGGCACAGGTCAGCAGTGACCTGCCACAGGGACAGGGACTCTGGCTGCAGAAGACCTGGGTCACCCTGCATGTGGCATAAGCCCTCTTAGAGGGCTTTAGCCCCACCACAGAGCTGCCGAGCAGACAACTCAAAAACTGCAGAAAAATTATGCCAAAGAAATTCTTGTACTGTTAAGTTCTAGAACCCACAACAGATTTCCGAACCTGGGGATCCAGCAAAGGGGTTGAGAACCACCAGGGAATTTGACTTTGGAGGCCAGTGGGAGACTGAGCCAGACTTGCCTGTGAGTGTCCAGGAGTCTCCAGTGGAGGCATGGATCAACAGTTTGGCCTCAGGTCAAACAACAGGGAGGGAACACAGCCCTGCCCATCAATATTAAATTGGATTAAAGATTAACTGAGCATGGCCCTGTCCATCAGAACAAGACCCAGTTTCCCCCCACAGTCAGTCTCTTCCATCAGGAAGCTTCCATAAGCCTCTTATCCTTATTCATCAGAGGGCAGACAAAATGAAAACCACAATCACAGAAAACTAACCAAACTGATCACATGGGCCACAGCCTTGTCTAACTCAATAAAACTATAAGCCATGTCATATAGGGCCACCCAAGATGGATGGGTCATGGTGGAGAGTTCTGACAAAACGAGGTCCACTGGAGAAGGGAATGGCAAACCACTTCTGTATTCTTGCCTTGAAAACCCCACGTACAGTATGAAAAGGCAAAAAGATAGGACACTGAAAGATGAACTCCCCAGGTCAGAAGGTGTCCAATATGCTACCAGAGAAGAGTGGAGAAATAATTCCAGAAAGAATGAAGAGACGGAGCCAAAGTGAAAACAACACTCAGTTGTGGATGTGACTGGTGATGGAAATAAAGTTGGAAGCTATAAAGAACAATATTGCATAGGAACCTGGAATGTTAGGTCCATGAATCAAGGTGCTTAAACAGGAGATGGCAAGAGTGATCATCAACATTTTAGGAATCAGTGAACTAAAATGGACTGGAATGGGCGAATTTAATTCAGATGACCATCATATCTACTACTGTGGTTAAGAATCCCTTAGAAGAAATGGAGTAGCCCTCACAGTCAACAAAAGAATCCGAAAGGCAGTACTTGAGTGCAATCTCAAAAACGACAGAATGATGTCTGTTCGTTTCCAAGGCAAGCCATTCAATATCACAGTAAGCCAAGCCTATGCCCCAACGATTAATACCAAAGAAGCCAAAGTTGAATGGTTCTATGATGACCTGCAAGACCTTCTTGAACTAACACCAAAAAACGATCTCTAATTAATCACAGGGAACTGGAATGCAAAAGTAGGAAGTCAAGAAATACCTGGAGCAACAGGCAAATTTAGTCTTGGAGTACAAAATGAAGTAGGACAAAGGCTAACAGAGTTTTGTCAAGAGAACACACTGGTCACAGCAAACACCCTCCTTCAACAACACAAGAGAGACAACTCTATACATGGACATCACCAGATGGTCAACACTGAAATCAGATTGATTATATTCTTTGCAGCCGAAGATGTAGAAGCTCTACACAGTCAGCAAAAACAAGACCGGGAGCTGACTGTGGCTCAGATCATGAAATCCTTATTGCCAAATTCAGATTTAAATTGAAGTAGGGAAAACCACTAGACCATTCAGGTATGACCTAAATCTAATCCCTTACGATTATACAGTGGAAGTGACAAACAGACTCAAGGGACTAGATCTGATAGACAGAGTGCCTTAAGAACTATGGAACTATGCATGATACTGGATGCTTGGGGCTGGTGCACTGGGACGACCCAGAGGGATGGAATGGGGAGGGAGGAGGGAGGAGGGTTCAGGATGGGGAACACATGTATACCTGTGGCGGATTCATTTTGATATTTGGCAAAACTAATACAATTATGTAAAGTTTAAAAATAAAATAAAATTTTAAAAAAAATATGAAAAAAAGAACTATGGACAGAGGTTCGTGACATTGTACAGGATGCAGGGATCAAGACCAACCTCAAGAAAAAGAAATGAAAAAAGGCAGAATCATTGTCTGAAGAGGCCTTACAAATAGCTGAGAAAAGAAGAGAAGCAAAATGAGAAGGAGAAAAGGAAAGATATACCCATTTGAATGAAGAGTTCCAAAAAATAGCAAGGAGAGATAAGAAAGCCTTCCTCAGTGATCAACGCAAAGAAATCGAGGCAAGCAATAGAATGGAAAAGACTAGAGATCTTATCAAGAAAATTAGAGATACCAAGGGAACATTTCATGAAAAGATGGGCACAATAAAGGATAGAAACAGTATGGACCTAAGAGAAGCAGATGATATTAAGAAGAGGTGGCAAGAATACACAGAACTATACAAAAAAGATTCTAATGATCCAGACAGCCATGATGGTGTGATCACTCACCTAGAGCTAGACATCCTGGAATGCGAAGTCAAGTTGGCCCTAGAAAGCATCACTATGAACAAAGCTACTGGAGGTGATGGAATCCCAGCTGAGATATTTTAAGTCCTTAAAGATGACGCTGTTAAAATGCTGCATTCAATATGCCAGCAAATTTGGAAAACTCAGCTGTGGCCACAAGACTGGAAAAGGTCAGTTTTCATTCCAACCCCAAAGAAAGGCAATGCCAAAGAATGTTCAAATTATCACACACTTGCACTCATCTCACACACTAGCAAAGTAATGCTCAAAATTCTCCAAGTGAAGCTTCAACAGTACATGAACCATATTTCCAGATGTTCAAGCTGGATTTAGAAAAGGCAGAAGAATCAGAGAGCAAATTGCCAACATCCACTGGATCATTGAAAAAGGAAGAGAGTTCCAGTAAAACATCTACTTCTGCTCTATTGACTACACCAATGCCTTTGACTGTGTGGATCACAACAAACTATGGAAAATTCTTAAAGAGATGGGAATACCAGACCACCTTACCTGCCTCCTGAGAAATCTGTATGCAGGTTAAGAACAACAGTTAGAACCAGACGTGGGACAATGGACTGGTTCCAAATCGGGAAAGGAGTGCATCAAGGCTGTATATTGTCACCCTGCTTATTTAACTTATATGCAGAGTACATTATGTGAAATGCCAGGCTGGACGAAGCACAAACTGGAATCAAGATTGCAGGGAGTAACATCTATAACCTCAGATACGCAGATGACACCACCCTTATGGTAGAAAGCAAAGAGGAACTAAAGAGCCTCTTGATGAAAGTGAAAGAGGAGAGTGAAAAAGCTGGCTTAAAACTCAACATTAAGACCATGGCACCCAGTCCCATCAGTTCATGGCAATTAGATGGGGAAACAATGGAAACAGTGACAAACTTTATTTTCTTGGGCTCCAAAATCACTGCAGGTGGTGACTACAGCCATGAAATTAAAATATGCTTGCTCCTTGGAAGAAAAGCTATTACCAACCTAGACAGCATATTAAAAGCAGAGACATTACTTTGCCAACAAAGGTCCATCTAGTCAAAGATATGGTTTTTCCAGTAGTCATGTATGGATGTGAGAGTTGGACTATAGGAAAGCTGAGCGCCAAAGAATTGATGCTTTTGAACTGTGGTGTTGGAGAAGACTCTTGAGAGTCCCTTGGACAGCAAGGAGATCAGACTAATCAATCCTAAAGGAAATCAGTTCTGAATATTCATTGGAAGGACTGACGCTGAAGCTGAAACTCCAATACTTTGGCCACCTGATGCGAAGAACTGACTCCTTGGAAAAGACCCTGATGCTGGGAAAGATTGAAGCGGGAGGAGAAGGGGACAACAGAGGATGAGATGGTTGGATAGCATCACCAACTTGATGGACATGAGTTTGAGTAAGCTCTGGGAGTTGGTGATGGACAGGGAGGCCTGGCATGCTGCAGTCCATGGGGTCACAAAAAGTCAGACAGAACTGAGCAACTGAACTGAACTAAACTCTATGCAAAGTATTGGATTAGGTTCTGTGATAGAAAGATTAGTAAAATACTATCCCAATCCTGGAGATCGCAAAGGTTTCAGTTTGCTAGTGCAGACAGAAATACTTTAGTACCAAGCAGAAAGGCAAGATAAAGAAGTGTTTGTATTTTGAGGTGTTGTGGGTGTGTGGTTTTCCAGTTTATCTGTTTATTTTTGTCTAAAGATAGTGGGGTTAGTAATTTATGGGGAGGAGACAATGGACTATGGTGGGAAACCACTGGCTGGATACAGAACACAGGGCTCTGAGCTCCTCATGATCTTGAGCAATTTGTTTACTTTTTGGGGGCTAAATTTCTTTATTTGTAAAATGAAGTTTTTAAGTGAAGTGGCCTTTAAAAATCCATTATTTCACTTGTTACATTTAAAATGTATGTATTATTTCTAAAATTTTTTCAAACCATTAAATTGAAATGTCCATGTATTCTAAATAGTGTTTCAGGATAATGTTTTAACTTTGTCCTATAGTATTTAGAAGACAAGGATATAATCTGATCATAAATAAACTGTCAGCTTTGGTGTCTTGGTTCTAAGAAACTGACAACATCATCCACTTTTGACAATCAGGGATAGTTCACCAGAATATGCTCCCCCGTGCCATTTTCTTGCCTCTTTCAGTCATATGATTTTTTAAATATTGCATCATCTACTGCCTAGTACAAATGCTATGTTTTGCCAGAGGAATGTAAAGTTAATGAAAAATCTCAAATCAGTCTTTTCTGCCCCTTTGATAGATGAGTAGTTTTAAATTCTGAACTAATATTTTATATATAGATTTCTCTTTATATTTCAATCAAAGGGAGACACATGTAGGAGCACAAAAAGTAGGTTCAGAATCGAGACAAAAAGCTAGCCACTTGAAAATGGCTTCCCATCCTTATGGCTTCTTCTCTTTGTAATAAAGTATGTAACAGTTTGCAAGGATGGCTAGTAACACTAATAGTTGTAACAGATGAACCTGGAAAAAAAATCCCTGGCTTGATATAAAGTTATTTCTCATTCACTTAGAGTACAACTGGTGGAAGGAATGATGATGGTGGTAGTAGTCTGTGTGTCTGTTCCATGCAGTCATTCAAGAACCCAGGCTGATAGCAACTCAGCCATCCTCAAAGCCTGATTTCCAAGGTCACCCTGGGTGTCCACATCCAGGGAGCAAAAGCAGGGTTGAGGTGGGAGGGAAGGAAGAGACCTTCTTGTGGAAGGTTTTCTGGGCCCAGCCTGACAGCTCTTCCATCCACATTTCATAGCCTGATCTCAGCCCCACGGGCCTATCTAACTGCAAGGGAGGTGGAGGAACAGGGTAGCCGGGTGCCAAGGAGGAGAAGGCAGATTTTGATTAAAATACCACTTAGTGGTTTCTGCCTTATCCAGGGATACAGATTCTGTCTAGCTGGTCCCTCTCAACTCTCTCCCTTCCACCTCATGTCTGTAATTTCTGACAAAGTATTTAGAGGTAATCCCCACTTGGAGGAAGTAATTGGAAAAAAATTTATATCAGTAGTGATATTCATCAAGTAAGAATCTGATTTTTATGGTACAACCTTCAAGTTTCTCTAAGTGCCCTAATTTCTAACTTGGACTATTACAGTACATTAGTTTGTACAAGGCACATCATGATCATGGGCAACTGTGGGTTGTGTATATAGATTGAGTTTCAGGTTCATATAACTGGGAATATTGCTTTCCCAATGTTATAAGACTTCATGAGATCAGCAATAAAAAATATTCAGATCTCAAGTTTCCTTTAAATCATTTGTCTGGGAAAATTATATCACAATCACTGGCTTTGAGAACTTTTCTACTAGCTATCATAGCTTTTTTTTCTATAGGGTAGTGGAAATGGCAACCCACTCCGGTATTCTTGCCTGGAGAATTCCATGGACAGAGAAACCTGGCAGGCTACAGTCCATGGGGTCGCAAAGAGTCGGACACAACTGAGCGACTAACACACAGTGGTTCTCCAAGTGTGATTCTAAGACCAGGAACATCAGCACCACCTGGGAACGTTAGAAATGCAACTCTTACCATAAAACTTCTAAAGGAGAATATAGGCAAAAGATTCGCTGACATAAACTATAGCAATGTTTTCTTAGGTCAGTCTCCTGAGGAAAAAGAAATAAAAGCAAAAATAAACAAATGGGACCTAATCAAATTTATAAGCTTTTGCACAGTAAAGAAAACCACCAACGAAATGAAAAGACAATCTATGGAAAGGGAGAAAATATTTGCAAAAGATGTGACCAACAAGAGATAAATTTCCAAAATATACAAGCACCTCATACAGCTCAATATATATATATTTTAAAAACCTATTCGAAAAACAGGCAGAAGACTAAATCGACATTTGTCCAAAGAAGACATACAGATGGCCAACAGACACATGAAAGATGTTCAACATCGCTAATTGTAAGAGAAATACAAATCAAAACTACAGTGAGATAGCATCTCACATGGGTCAACATGGACAGCATCAAAAAATCTACAAACAATAAATACTGGAGAGGATGTGGAGGAAAGGGAACCCTCCTGCACTGCTGATAGGAATATAAATTGATATAGTCACTATGGAGAATAGTATGGAGGTTCCTTAAAAAACTAAAAATAGAGTTACCATATTATCCAGCAATCCTACTCCTGGGCACATATCCAGAAAAGACAAAAACTCTAATTTGAAAAGAATCATGCACCACTATGTTCATAGAAGCATTATTCACAATAGCCAAGACATGGAAATAACCTGTGTCCACTGATAGATAATTGGATAAAGATGTGGTGGTGGTTCGTGTCTGACCCTTGTGACCCCATGGACTGTAGCCAGCCAGGCTCCTCTGTCCACAGGATTTCCCAGGCAAGAATACTGAAGTGGGTTGTCATTTTCTTCTCCAGGGCATCTTCCTGACCCAGGGACTGAACCCGGGTATCCTACACTGCAGGTGGATTCTTTACCGACTGAGACACCAAGGAAGCTCAAAGAAGATGTGGCATGTGTGTGTGTGTGTGTATAAATATTACACACACAGTATGGAATATTACTCAGCGAAGAATGAAATAATGCCATCTGCAGCAATATGGATGGACCTAGAGATTATCATACTAAGTGAAGTCAGACACAAAAAGAAAAGATCGTATGACATCACATATATGTGGAATCTAAAAAAATGACACAAACTTACTTATAAAACAGAAACAGACTCACAGATATAAAAGACAAACTTACAGATACCAAATGGGAAAAGTGGGGGGAGGATGGATTAGGAGCTCGGGATTAACAGATAGGAACTACTACATATAACACAGGTAAACACCTACAATGGAAGAATCTGAAAATGAATATATCCTTATAAATATATATATATATATATAAAAACATATACACATGCTCTCTGAATTGCTTTGCTGTACACCAGAAACTAACACAACCATATAAAATAACTATATTTCAATTTAAAACAAGAAAAAAAGAAATGTAATTTTAGGTCTCACCTCAGACATGCTGAATCAAAAACTTTGGGGATAAGGCCCAGCCATCTTATGTTTTCACAAGTCCCCTAAAGAATATCCTAGAACCACGGGTCTAATTGAGTTAGATTACTGCTGAAATATCTCATTTTAAGGACCAGGTCAAAAGAAAATTATTTCAAACTGCTTTGTTGAAATCTCTTATATTCAATCTGCTATATTGAATCTCTTATATGGCTGTGAATTAAGAGTGTTGTAGCAAACTCACAGAATGAAAAGATTGTGAAGAGCCCTGGGAAGTCATTAAGGCAGATTGTTTCCAAAGCTGTCAATTACAGAAAGCTCAAGTTCTATGAAGCATCTCTGCTGCTGCTGCTGCTGCTGCTGCTGCTGCTGCTGCTGCTAAGTCGTTTCAGTCGTGTCTGACTCTGTGCGACCCCATAGACAGCAGCCCATCAGGCTTCCCCATCCCTGGGATTCTCCAGGCAGGAACACTGGAGTGGGTTGCCATTTCCTTCTCCAATGCATGAAAGTGAAAGTGAAGTTGCTCAGTCGTGCCTGATTCTTCGCGACCACATGGACTGCAGCCTACCAGGCTCCTCCGTCCATGGGATTTTCCAGGCAAGAGTACTGGAGTGGGGTGCCACTGCCTTCTCCGGAAGCATCTCTAGGGGTTTCCTAAAAGAAAATGTATTCACATGTTTGGTGATTGCTCCCCTGACCATCCAGAGTTTGTTGCCAAAAGACATGGAATTCTATGTCAGGAGAAATCATTTTGGAGCTTTAGGATAGAGTCAACATCTTACTTGTCTTTGTATCTACATTACCTTCCATAGTGCCAAGCAGAGAGCAAACATAATAAACATATATGTTAATGAATGAATGGATGGAATAGTCACCTCATGGATCTTGGTTGTAAGTAACTTCCACTAATATTCCAGGATCACTTTGAAAAAAAATCCCATTTGGATAGCTTATTCCTGTTAGATTAAAGAATACTAACTGCCTCACATATGTGGCCAGCCTTTTTAGCAGTTACGGATTTTACCTATCAAATATTAAGAATGCCCCCAACTATTCCAAGAGAAAACAAACATATGAAGATAAGTGCTTATTTCATTTCTTGAAATATCTGTATGATATCTCCATTGCTGCATGTTAACCTCTTCATTGACTAACTCAGGTTTCTCATCCTCAGCACTATTGACATTTTGGGCTGGATAATTGTTTGTCATAGAGGGTGTTCTGTGCATTACAGCAGCATCAACAACTGTTCCTGAGCTCCCTTATTCCGCTGTGACAACCCAAATGTCTCCAGATACTGCCAAGTGTCCGCTGGTGGGGGATAAAATTGCCTAGGTTGAGAATCCTTGCTTTAATGTAATACTAAAAGGAGAAGAGTCATTTTCCTGCATTTTCTTCAAAGCTATGGTGTTTCCAAGAAAGAACGTATGTTCCACATTTCTCTTTAGTTCATTGTGGAGGACTTTGTGGCAGTGGCAGCCCTTTCTACTTGAAATGATTTGGTTCATATATCCTCATTATTTTAGGCCAGTTTTCTACTTAGAACAATTTTATCTTAGGAGACGCAAATTCACAAACTCTAAGTATCTTTTTTACACTTGCTGTGATTTTCTATACTGATTCAGCACTGAATTCCATTAGAAGACATTTTTATTTAATAAATAATAAATAACATATAGACTGGCTAAAGGAACACTGCACAAATCCATAATACAGTGCTAGCATTAACAGAAGAGTTTTTATCTACTTCATTACAGTATTTTAAAAAACTAAGTAAAACCTACACTAAAATAAAATGTAATAATAACTTTTATTACATCCTACCTCAAGATTCTATCCCTGGAAAGACATCATTGCTTCTGGAATTTACTTCCTGGTATTGAAATATGCTAATAATGCTAATTCTCTTTTTTTTAATCTTATGTTATTTTTTAATATTCATTTTTATTTATTTATTTGGCTGCACCAGGTCTTAGTTGGGGCATGTGGGATCTCTTTAGTTGCACCCTCTATTTCTGGATTTATTTTCTGTTACTGCATGAGGGCTTAGCACTGTTTCAACATTCCTTCACTTCTGTCCTCCATATTCTCAATATAAATACAGTACTATTTTTACTTAAATTGTCAGTGCTTAATAATGTACCTTGTCAGTGCTTAATGACACCCTTGTTGACACCCTCACGTTAATGTCCCCTTAATGTCCCCTCCCTTACTGTCTATGTGGGTCTATACTTTAAATATTCCTCTTCTTCTTTTTTTTTTTTCATTTAACGGCATTTTGAGAGGGAGAGGAGAAAAAACATATGGCCATCACATATTTAACAGGAAATTAAAACTATTTTTGAAAAATTATAAAAATCTCAAAATTTTACTGTTAGAAGGTAGAAATCTCTATTTCACCCTCACCTCTTGGATTTAGTACAAATAAAAGCTAGGCACTTTTTTTTTTTTTAAGAAAACAAGTGATGTTAACTAGACTTACTGTAATCATTTTGCAATATACATAACTATTGAATCATTATGTTATACACCTGAAATTAATATAATGTGATATGTCCATTATATCTCAATAAAAACATAAATAAAAGGTAGGTTACCAGAAATACTTCAGTTCTTCCCCTTCTGTACACTTGGAATACAGTTATTTCTATTCCATGATAAATCTCTTCTCTCTTCTGACCTTGGTAATTTTCTTTTATCTACCAGGGCCACTGAAACCTGGGAAACATCTGGCAGCCGTATACCATGAAACCACATGCTCTTTTTCCATTAGAAACAGTAGTATAATAAATGTCTCCTGTATCAGAAAAAAAGAATAAAATCTAATTTTTAGTTTTTCATAAAAAATAATTCTTGTACCATCAATCAATAACAATCAGGAAATCAGGACCACCCAGATAACAATAACAGAGGACTAAAAACAAGATACCCTATTAACATGACAGATGAAGAAGATACTAGGTGAGAAGAATCCTCTATATAACAAACAAAACCCACAATTTCCAAATTGTGGGAATCAAAGTCAAGCAGTTAATTACCAACAAAGACAATAACAGTGCTCCTTTTGTCTTTCACAGTGAATGCACAATTAACACTTAATCTAAGACTGGGGAATAAGCCATCTATAATCTACTGAAAAAGACCATCTGCTTCTATAAATTTTGTTCTTATACACTTGCCAAAAGAAGAGAACATATTAACAAAATAATGGGCCCTGCACTGTTAATTGCTAGGTTGTTTGCAGTTGTGCTGTTGCTATTAGAATTTAATAAGCCATTCCTTCTGCTAAATTAATAAGCAGCCAAGATTATGTAATAGCTGCTTTCAGCAGCTAATTATTTTTCCCATAATTCCTCTCCCTCCCTCCCCTTAAGCCCCACCTTTTCTTGGCTAGGAACATCAGCAAGTCTCCCGTCCTCGTTTTCAGAACCACAGACCAAGATGAGGAACACAGCCAGTGACTTAAACTTGGAGGTAGTTATCTCAGGAAACTTGAGGACATGAGTTTTGTACAGAAAAGTAGCTTTTCTGGATTTGGATTCAGAGGGCGAGTTTTCATTACATTCTATTAGATCTGTCTTTGGCTAATGGCATGTTTTGTGTAGTAAGGGAGAAATGGGACATTAACATGTGCCTCTGGGACAGGATTGGTCAGGTTGCTGAGAGAAATTTGGACAGGGGGCCTAAAGACCTACAGAAAGTCAACTCTGTGCTTTATGTTGACCACTTTTTAAATATTTCAGTAAATGTTTAGCATACACATTAGTAGGAAAATTTCCAAGCAGCATAGCAGTGTCTGAAAGGGGAGGTAATACACATTTTTACCTTGCCAAAGAAGGGCATTAAAAAATGCCCCCAAATCCCTACTATGTACTTAGTTTTACAGACATTTTAACACACATGAAAAGAACACAATCCCTAATAAAGGATTTCTTTAGATTGATTAAACTTCGCTTCCTGGAAAACTTTTCCTTTGGGCCATTAAAAAATTCTGGCGACCATGTTTGGGTACCTCTGCAAAAAGGCCATAGCTTAACAAAAGCAATATTCTAAATTTCCTTTGTAAGAACCGAGGTGACTGGGATAATGAATAGCATTCGACATGAGAAACCCGTGGCTGCTCAAGCAAGGTCACTTAATCCCACGGGGCTCCCCTTTCCTCATCTGTAAAAGATGAGTCGGACTGGATGATTCAACTACTCTCTCATTCGAAAAAAATGGACATCCATTATGTGCCAGACACAATGCTCAGCACCATGGCTCTTAACTAACAAATCTACCGTTTTAGAGTCCTTATCAGTCAACTCACATTTATTAGTGGTGTTACATACCAGGCAGAGAATTAGGCTGGAATGTAAAATGAAGAAAACTCAAGATGTGCTAATGGGTATATGGGTGAGTGAGGCTTCATAGGAGCTGTGACATTTGAGAGCAAGGCCATGCCAGGCAGAGAAAGTCGTCAGCAAGACTAAACTGGAACCCAAGCGGCTGTGGGGGAAGTGAGGGTGAAAGAAGCGGAATCGAGAAGAGGTGCCGGTCGGGCTTTTCAGCAGGGAACGGACAGTAACTCCTCAGATTTGCAGCACTGAGGATGGGCGAGGCAAGCCCCGGCAAGAGACACTTGCACAGTTTGGGGCGAAAAGGTGTCTACGACTGCAGCACTGCGATGGGAAGGGCCGGATTCCGGATGGTTTTGAGGCAAAGTAATTGCAAAAAGCCCTCTAAACGCGTGCACGAGCTCCACGAGCTTTGTTTTCTTCCGAGTTGCAGCACCCGCTCTCTCCCCTCACCAACATCACCGGCAATTACACGGCCCCGTCCCACCCTCTTGGGGCACCGAGAGTTATCGGAGCTCGAATGTGGTTCTTGGAAGTACGGACCTTCCCTGCCCAGCTTAGTACGGTCAATATACGGCACAGTGAAACACTATCTTCTCCCCACGAAATAGACCTAACAGCCGCGCGCGTCAGAGAAGCGCACTCAGGAGAGCGCAGGCGCGCCAGCCCTGGCAACAGCCGCTTCCGGGTCACGTGGCCTGGCTTCCGGTCCGGACCACCCCTCTCGGTAGAGACGCGACCAATCAGATTCCTCGGACTTCGCGGTCACCTGAGCTGCCTTCGGAGCCGTTGGCAACAGCCGAGCCGCATCCAGCGCACCGCCCAGCCCGCCCCTCCGCTCGCCGCAGCCCCGGCTCCTCCCTCGTCCGGCCCCCGGGGCGGGGTCTGTCGGCTCGCCCTCCCCTCTCTGCCTAAGCCTTCCCTCAGCGAACCGGGTCCCCTCCCCACAGCAAAACGGCTTCTCTTCCTCAGCTCAGCGACAGGGGCTTCCCCTTAGTCGCCGCCGCCGCCGACGCTGCCGCCGCCGCCGCCGGCCGAGCCCCGCCGCAGCCGCGGCCCGCGGCCGCCGTAAGTCCCGGGAGGCGAGCGGGGACACCGGGATCGGGGAGTGGGGAGGGAGGGTCGGGCGAGCCCCCCGCCGCCCAGCGAGCGCCTGGACGACCCCACCCCGCGCCCGCCCGCCGGGCCCGCCACTGGGGCACCGCGCCCCGAAACTCACTTCTCTGTGCGTCCGCGCCCCTCTCCACTCGGCGCCGCGTCCGGGGTTGCGGGGGCCGGTTTCGGACGCTGCAGCGGGTCCGCGGCACCTGTGGTTTGGGAATCGCCTCAAGTTTTGCGGGGCATTTGCGGGCGGGGTCGGCGGCCGGGGGCGGCGGAGACGGAGGACTCTTGGCGCCCCCTGCGCGGCGGCGGTTGCCATTGTCTTCCCCGCTCCTTGCCTGTCACCTCGCCCGGGCTCGATCGGTCAGTGATGGAGTGCGGCCCCGTGGGGCGGCGGGCAGGCAACGGCCACTGGCCCCGAGCCCGCTCCGCGGCCGAGCCCATTGTTTTTAATACCAATCGCCAGGAATTGAGGCGCCTTGTGATTTGAAGCAAAATCGGAGCGTTGGTTTTTAACTAGAGGGAAGGAATACTTGTGTCTTGAGACTAGGCATCATCCTATGTTAACATATAATTTATTTTAAAGAGCATAAATTATTTATTCGTCATATAAAGTGATGGTGGGGAGAGATGGAGGACCTTGATATAGACTCCTTTGAGTCCTTGAGTTTCAAAAGCAAACCCCCAGTCCTCCTGGTCTCCAAGATCCTGGAATACGGGTCTGTTCTTTTCCAAGTTCTGCTAACGGGTTTGCGTGAAACATTGTCCAGTTGATGCGTTACTTGTTGTCCCCTTCTAATGTCGCTGTCTTAACAGGACTTCTGTGTGAAGCACTTTGACATCATCAATATTGTTCGTTTATTTCGTGCCAGTGATGCGTTTTAAGTGTGGTGTTAACAGCCAGTTTTAACTTTATTAAAGTTAAATTGTCGCATCGTAAATTTCTAAATACCTTATTGATGCCCGCTTGGATTATTACAAAAAGCGGCAATGATTTCTTGGCGAAATTTAGCGCCCATTTTATTCAGATGGATGGTGTAAATTCCCCCACCCCATGTTCAAATTCAGTATGGTATGGGTAATACCAAGAGTCAGGCTGAATCCTACTTGCAGAAACTAGTACTGAAACTTAGAATAATTAAAAGAAAAGAAAAAAAGTCTGAATTCTACCTTTAAATTACCTTTGTAGAAACAATGCTTTCTGTTTGCAGTTGGGGAGACTGATTGAATTACAAGAAGGTTTCCTTAAAAATTAAAACATGTAGATTAATCGTTAGCAGATTCTAAATAAATGTATACAAAATAGTTTGTGTGAAATACACTAGAATTCAGCATCCACTCCATCTGTAGATGCTATGTTTTTAAATCGTTTTAAATGAAGTATTTCGTATAATGTCTGAATGTGTGTAGCTCTTAGTTTGGCTTTTTAAAGGTTTATATTCTCTTTGGTAAAATTATATTAACTCTCACTTTATTGTGTGTATATTTATGTTGGAATTTTTTAAATGAGATGTGAATTTTTTTAAATCAGGCTTTTATTAAGAAAAATGTGTGTTTATGGGATTTTTTTGGTTTATATTTTAGCTCTTTTGTTTTGCTTAAAATATGTAAACATAAACTGAAGACAGCATTCCAAGTTATAGCAGTCTGTCTACAAGTAATTCAGTTTGGCACTAGAACAGCTTGTTCTGTGTAGGGTGAAAAGTAGTAGGTCTGTTTATTTCAAATGCATCTAAACCAGTTGATGTCAACAGTTCTCTTTTGATACATATACATTCCTATAGCACACATACACAATAGATTCTTAAATTGCAAGAATTATCTTTCTTTTTCATCAGAATTTTCACCTCACCTGTTTTTGTCCTCCCCCTCTCCTCCAAACTTAATGGAACAGGGTGAGGTGGGAGGATTTGCATCTGGTGGAAAGATCTTTCTACAAGAATTTCCTGCTATTTTAACTAGCATAGAAATATTGATGGCTACTCATCATTTGTTAGCTAAACGCCCCGTCCCTCAAAGCTTCTTTTTGCCACGTGTCATCTTAATCTTAACTTCACTGAATCAAAGTATTGCCTGTAATCTTGGTTCTGTTTATCTTAACAGATGCAGTTTATGTTGCTTTTTAGTCGTCAAGGAAAGCTTCGACTGCAGAAATGGTATGTCCCGTTATCAGACAAAGAAAAGAAAAAGATCACAAGAGAACTTGTTCAAACCGTTTTAGCACGGAAACCTAAAATGTGCAGCTTTCTTGAATGGCGAGATCTGAAGATTGTTTACAAAAGGTATAATTTTTTTTTATTAGAAAGGTGAAACAGAATCAGATATTAGATCATTTATAATGTGGAAATTGCAGACTTTCGAGAGATGACATTTATAAATAATGATTACTAAAGATATAAATGAAATAGTCTTAAGGTAAAGCTTTGTACTTTTAAGATAACTACTGTTTTGGTGAAATGATAAAATCGTGGGACTCTTTTTAAATGAAATTATGTAACTAAAGGCGTAAATGATACTTCATGCTTAATCATCTTTTTAGGAAAACTGAAATAATTCATTTCTTTACAGGGGAAAATAAAATCAGTATTTTAAATTGTGTGAGTAATTTTCTGAATTTAGATAAGCATTTACCTCCCCCTCCCTTCTCCCCACAAATCTGTAATGACTGTTATTTGACATGCCTTTTAATCTGACTTTCAGAATCTCTTATTCATGTATAAACTCTTTGGATATGTACACCATTTTAGTCATAGATGTTTAAAAATCAGATATATGCAGGATTTGTTCGTTACTGCTTATTAGTTTGAAGTACACTTGTTGCTGTGGTGGAGGTGTGATTAGATCTGGTAAATAGATAATTTTGCCCAGAACAGATTTTTAAAATTTTGATGTTGCAAAATGACTCATAGATTGGCTTTGAACACTAAGCTTTTAAATGATGCTATACATCTTTATTAATATCTGGAACTTTTTGATACCTTAAACTTCTCAAGATTGTTCTAATAGGGTTAAAAGAAATATAATCACTTTGTTTCTTCACTATTTCTGTTCCCTTACAATTAACTTACTGAATTTAGGATAAGAATGTTCATGCATATAAAAATTCTCTTCTGTGGGGGATGTGCAGGGAATTAACTGTGGATTGTAAGGAGGGTCAAAGAGAAGTCTGGGTGTTAATCTCAGTTTTCATTTATTCCACTCTACTATGGATGGGGTTGTGGGCAAGATGGCAGAGAAAGACATGAAGATTACAGAACATGTAGAATTTTTAAAATACCATGGATGACTCTACAATTTTTAAAATACCATAGACTCCTCTTTACAATAGAATGAATTTAGTCGTCTTTGGATGATTTTGTATCCAGTGTTTGGTGTAGTATTTGTTGAGAAAAATCATAAAAATACCATTTTAGAGGTGGAAGATGTTTTAGAGTAATCTAGTCAAGTGTTGTTTTTTTTTTAAGAAACTTTTTGCCCCAGGGATGAAACCTTAAATGAAACAAGTGGAAAAGGAGGTGCTTGTGTGGCTGTATCTCTACTCACTTGGCATCCACCCTCTGTGTAGGGCTCCTGAGTTTGAAAACCACTACTGTTGGTTAAAACTGAGTTTTATTTAAAAAAATGAGAATTTGGGAGAAGTGACTTGTCCAAGGTCAGTTGCTCATGACTGCCATAGGGGCCAGAACTCAAATCTTAAACCTGGAGGCAAGGGTTTTAAGCTGGGATGAGAAGAAAATTTGCATTTCTTTAAGAATCCTGTAGTTGGAAAATGGGTGGGGGGAGGGCTGAGACTGGCACCTGAGGGATCTATTAGGATATGGCGATCCTGAAGGAAGATTTCTGCTGTGGGCTCAGCAGGTGGAAGAGTTGGTTGCTGAGGTAAGTTTGGTAAGACTTGGTCATTGCTAGAAGCAGGGAGGGCAGTGAAAGAGGGGGAGGACTGGGGTGATTCCACACTTCTGGTTCAGCTGATGAGGTAAAATGGTGAGGTATACAGTTGACTTTGAGAAGCCTGTGTGACTTCGATTTGGAGATGCCTAGTTTTCTCAGGGTGGGCATAGGCATGGACGTCTGGGGGGAAATGAGGCATAAAGTGTTAGATCACTAGCATTTAAGTGGCAGACAGAGGGTAAGTTATAGGGTCAGTCACCTTAGGAAAGGGGAGAGAGTTCAAAACTAAGGTCACCAGTGCCAAATGTTGCATGAAGGTCAACTAAAGTGAAGAATCTATTAGATTTTATAGTGAGCATTTCACAAAATGCCCTTTGTTGGAACATTTTCAGTGGAATAGTAGAGATAGAACTCTTGAAAAAATGGAACAAAGTGTGAAGAGGTGGAGACAATAAAACAGCAAGTGTAGACTGTTGGGGGGGTGGGGGGGGGTGGGGGAAGCTTAAGAGGTGATAACCACCCATAGACAGGAGTGGGGAGACAGGGTTAAAAAATGGCATGAGAGAGACTTAAGCTTATTTCTAGATAGGGAAAGGAGTCCCCCGTGTGGAGGAGGAAAATACTAGCAAGGGAATCAGTCCCGGGAATCAAGATTCTTGGAGCTGAAGGAGATGGCCTGTCCATCAAGAGGAAAGAAGCGCTAGTTGGTACTCTGCATAGCATTCAGCCCATCCATGTTGGGACACTGGTTTTTCTGTTGTAAAAACCTGTAAAATGTAGTCTCACCTGACTCTGATATTTACATCAAACTCCTATAAATAAAGATGCACTTAAAAATACCAGCTTTACTAAGATGAAATTCACATACAAAAGTTAGACCCCATTTCATACTAGAAACTTTTCTAGCACCTTAAGGACATTTTTTTGGTAGATATGAACAGGTGATTATTTTTTCCCTAGTCCAGCTGGAAGAGAAGACCTTTTAAGTAAAAGAATTAACACTTAGCTACTGAGAAATTCTGAACTAGCATTTTTTTGCTGTTCATATCACCAAGTGATCTTTCTGTTTGCCTTCCTCAAGTTGCCTCATCCACATTCTTTATCCCTGAGCCTGTCTTACAGTTGCCCCTCTTGGGGAAGGAGAGGTGAGAGAGTGGAGTAAGGTTAATACAGCTGAAAAAATAGACTGAAAATCTGGGGACTTGAGTTCAATTCCTTTGTGCCATTAGTTTTGTGACTTTGAACAGGTCATTTTGCCTTTGTTTCCTCATCTCTAAAATAAATACTCTTGAAGATCCTGTGAAGACAGAAAACTATGCTTTTTTGATTCCTATTTTGTGCAGCATGTTACAGGATTAAAGTCTTTTAAAAATATACACCTACCAACTACGAGCTTCAGAATTTGTTTAAGAGTACTGTATTGATTTTCTTCACTAACAAAAGAATTTTTAATGACATACCAGTAGAATATTGAGAACAGTTTGGTTACATTCATCCACAGTCAGCTGATATTTAGCTGACTGGGGAGAAGTCATGTGTTATGAATATAAGAATAGGCACTTTCAGATGTTCTCTGAGTGCCAGTAATTAGAGTAAGCCTTAATCTACTCTGCTAAAAATAACCAAACATACCTTCTTTCTTACTAGTCTATTATTAATTTTATTTCAGATTTAGACTTACAAATATGCACTGAGAGAACACAATGAATTCATTATTGAATTTTTTAAAAATCACTTGGTTCTAAAAATAAGGAATACTCTTCAGGTTTTCTTGGTAATCTTTTACTAAATCAGTATAACAATTTTTCTTTCCCTCCTCAGAGCATGTGAAATATTGCTTTGAATATGTTTTAATTTTTACCAGTTGCAGGATTACTTTATTTAATACAGTTTTGGACTGTAGTTTTTAATATAAAACTTGGGCTCTGGAGTCAGATTACTGTTCCTGAGAAGGTTACTCAGTTAAGCCCAAGTCTCCTATAAATGCGAATAATAATGATATCTCTCTGAAAGTTTTTTTTTGTGAGGATTAAAATGGTAAATTATGCCAAGGCCTTAGGTAACATTTAGTGCCTTAGTCACAGTGAGGATTCAATGAATGTTACCTGTTATTATGCTTCTGTTTCTTCCTTAAACTTTTTAAAAAGAGGTGCCTTCTTATGATCCTAATAACTAGATGTTCACCTACAATGAAGAATTTATTTAATTTGATATTAAAGTAATATTTCTGAATGATTCATACAATCTAGGACCTTTGACTACTGTTTACATGCTATTTATTTGTAAGTAAAAGGCAGTTCTGTAGTTAAGGAGCAAGAGTGGTGTAAGCATTAGATTGCTTAACAGTGGCATTGGAGAAATCTTGAAATTAAAAGTAAAAGGAATATTACTCAACATTGTCTATTAGTAAGTTCTTTCTAGTGGAATTTATTTAGCACTGTGTTCATATCAGCTAGTCATGTCTTTTTTATTTACCATTTGTAATGTCTTTCCCTTTAATCTTTAGTTTTATTAATTCAGAGAATCTTATGTGTCATTTGTATCAGTTTTCCAGATTTACAGCTCTATTTGAGCAGCATGGGTTAAGGAGGATGGAAGGTTGGGTTGGAATATCTCGTTGCCTTTTAAAGCAATAAACAGAATAGTGCTGGGAGAGGGAGCGCTTTGTTAGTAAAGTTGGAGGTGGTGCATGTTATGCCCTTTATGATAAATGAATGGGCTTGAATGTCTCTTGAAGACTGCAGAAGACCAACCATTTAAAATAACGTTGTGAATGTAGAAATTAGATGGAATGGACATGGCAGCTAGTGTACGTGTATGACGAGGGAGTCACTATGGTAGGTGGGAAAAGGCCTGGAGTTAAGGTCTCAAGATCAGATTTCTTGTCCCAGTACAACCACTTGGCAGGCCCTGTACTTCTGGGCCTCTTTTTTCTTTTGTAATCAAGGATGATGGTGTTTACTGTTGAAAAGCTCAAATAAGATGAAATGCTTTTTGGTAATATTGAAATTAATAGTGTTATGAAAATACTAGTTATTCTCAGACTGAAGAGCAGAAATTCATTGGATTTCAAAACAGGTTGTGTGTGTGTGTGTATTATTTTACATTAATGCTATGAGCAGTGATTAGCCATTGTGTTTCCTAAAAATTGCTTAAATGCTCCTCAGTGAAAATTATAATGGCACCTGAGACTTATTTGGAATGTCTTAGTTTTTCATTTTGTTCCTTTTCAAAATCTTCAAACACATTTTAACCGTTTGAAAATACTTTTAATCCTCCTCAAAGGACTTAGGTCATCCTTTGTTATGCCTCAAGGTTTTGTGTTAATAAGTTTTGGCTTCCTTGGGTCAAGTATAACCTAGTCCCATGTACTAGAATTCTTATTTGGAGAATATGAGTTTTCCAACCTTATTCCTTCTTCAAGGGTAAATAGCCTGAACTTCAACAAGGAAAACTTAGAAAATTTGAGGACATGTCTTAGTTTTCCCCGTTCTCTGTCTCTAACTTCTGTGATTACTTGCAACTTGTTTTTTTTCTCAAGGCTTATTTCCACAATCCTATATACCTCCTTTAAAAATAATTCTATGCTGTTAGGAATCAAGATAGTAGTTACCTTTGGGGATAGGAGGCTGTGACCTGGAGAGGTTAGAAGAGGGGCTTCAGAGGTTCAGCAATAATTCTGTTTTGTGGTCCAAGTGCTGGTACCACAGGTACGTTCACAGTGAAAACTCATCAAGCTGTACATTTATGACTTGAGGTCTTCTCTGTGTGTATGTTACGTTTTAGTAAAACATTCCAGAACATTGACTTCATGTTGACAGTATCTTCAATAAATCCTTCAGTTGGAGAGTTTATTTTCTTCCCTGTTTACTTGTGGTTTGAAATAGTCACACAGTGCGTTTTGTTTTAAATAAACTTCAGAACAACGTGTGTCAGCTATGTTTTAGAATATTCCTACAAAAGGAGCCCGAATGAAGGAAGAGCAAAATAAGTAACTCTTTCTAGATAGTGTGTGTTTTTTTTTTTTTTTTGCTTTCCTGTACTTTTCAGAATTTCTTTTTTGTACATTTATTATTTTATAGTCTAGGAGAAAAACAATTTGCTGTTGTAAAGAGGAAATAAGTTGTATAGGCACAAGGTCTTTCACAATAGGATATGAAAGTGTATTTTAGAAAATACATGATTATAGGGTAAGTTTTTTTCTGCATCTGTTTTTTGTTGCAGATATGCCAGTCTGTATTTTTGCTGTGCTATTGAGGACCAGGACAATGAACTAATTACCCTGGAAATAATTCATCGTTACGTGGAATTACTTGACAAGTATTTTGGCAGTGTGAGTAGCATTTTGTTTTAGGAAATTGAACGCCATAATATATATTTTTTAACCTTTTCTGTAACGAGTTTATTATTTGTCTTGAGAATTCTATTTGACAGTAACCTCAAGAGAGGGAAGGAATGACTCTATTTCTTGTCAGTGCAAGTCAGAATTGCCTAGTCAGTTAACTGCCAGAATTGCTTGACCCCACAGACCTACTCATTTAATTATGCTGGTGAGAATGAGGTTTAAAATAGTGAAATAGAAAGGAGTCCGGCTATAAAGATTAATATACTGGAAGTGCTTAGTATAGAATTTAGATTTGGTTAGCAGTTGTAATCATATTACCCAGAAATATGTAAATATTTCAAAAGACCAGTCTTTATGAGTAGAAAATCATTATTAAGTTGCCCATGTTAGGAACTTGCAGAGTCTGGTCTTGCTTAGCTTGAAGGCATTGTGTGTTTCAAGTACTTGAGACTTGAAAGTTAAGCTGACTAAATCAATGATGCTTAGTTAGCAGGATCGCCATTTTTAGATATAATTAGATTAATTCACTCTGGTCAGATTTTATTGATTACCTGATAGTAGATAAATATCTTCTGCTTTCTCCAGGTTTTATTTATTTATTTTTGCTTTTCAGGTGTGTGAACTTGATATCATTTTTAATTTTGAGAAGGCTTATTTTATTTTGGATGAGTTTCTTTTGGGAGGAGAAGTTCAGGAAACATCCAAGAAGAATGTCCTTAAAGCAATTGAGCAGGCTGATCTACTGCAGGAGGTAAGCTACTCAGAGTTCTCTTAACTAGACACTAGCATGTTTTGCTCTTGCTAGGGAAGTCTCAGTCATCTTGCCTCATTTTTACAGTTTCAGAAATGACTCGGAAGCATGCTTGGCATGTAGTGTCCATGTGCAGTTTATTGATTGGCATATTTGTCAGTCACATCAACTCAGTTATCTGTGGATGTATTGTTTACTTTGGAGATGATCTGGAGATGGCCCATTTTTGGACCCCAAAACACCAAAGTCCAAACATTTAGAGGGACAGACTACTTTAAGATGGGAAAAGTAGTAGTAATTTGAGAACTCTGTGTCTATTGTTCTGAATTACTTAAGATAACCCCTTATCTCATTAGTGTCTACAATGAGGAGTTGACTGTGAGATTATGGCATTTTCATTCCAAGTTGGTTCATATTTTCATCTCATGTCCATTAAGTGCAAATGTAGCCAAGCAAATGATAGTGTTTTATTATACTTTTTGTAGAATCCTCTAGTTTCTTGTTAGCAAAACTAACTGAAAAGTATTTCTACTTCTCTTTGCTTTTCTTGAATACAAACCATGTTTTGTCAAACAGCTACATTCTTGTCTTGCCTTGATATCACAAGAACCATTGAAAAAACCCCCTTCGCTTTCTAATTTCCAGTTGTCTTGGGTTAAATGTATATTTGATGCTTCTGTACCTTCAATTTCTGAAGCTAAAAATTCATAGATAAGGCTACCTTTCCTGAAAAACTTAATGTACATTAATTCAGGTACTTAGTTTGAATTATGCTTTAGTCATAATTGAAGTTTAATCAAATAGAAAATTTATAGCAAGAGGAGGAATTAGTCAATATTAAAAAATGTTACTTGTTTTCATTACAGTAATTATCTTTTATATTATTATTGAAGGAGGTTTTAAATCAGAGTAAGTCTTTTTTCTTCATTATAATTTATTAACTGTTGGCCTCATTTGGGCTTCTCATTCAGGAGCTCTCAGTAATCCCTCTGCATCAGTCACTGACTTAGGTCAGTTGTGGGGATTGTTTGAAGTTGGGATGACAATATCTATAATATATGTAAATTAAACATTAGACAGTGATTTTTTACATTTAATGATACCGAGTTACCAAAACAGGGGTTAAGGTACTGTACTGCAGAAGTGAAGTATTTTGTTGACAGCCCTAATACCATCTGCTGCTCACTAGTGAAATGAACGCAGCCCCTTTTCTGTGTGTGTATGGTTTACTATGGTTTTTTATTAATTGATTGCATACTTGTCTTTGGGAGTTTTTTTTATTTAAGTGTCAGGTGTGCTGACTACACACTCATATTCTACTGTTATAAAATTGGGTTAAAGTTAGCACCTCCTTATTTTGCTGTTTGCTAACCAGACTTTTCTGAAAATTAGGTCAAAACAAGGGTCATAACTTGGAAATTTTTCATATTTGTTCCCTTATTTGATCACTTTTATATTTCATTATTATGGAACTATATTCTGTTGTATCAGATCCTGGTATTTCCTCTAGTTTCTTTATCATTTCCTAATTAATTACATTTGCCTTAAAACATTTCTAAAGTTGTTGAAGTTAAGCTTTTATTTTTAATATCTTTTTTCTGGAAAATAATGTTTAGGGCATTGATACCTTCTTGTGTTTGGGTTGTTTTTTAAACTTTACTGGGAAGTTGCTATATACTTTACAATATGACAAATATGCTGAATTTACTTTATAGCATATATTGAATAATGTACTAGAGGATCAGAAAGTTATTACATGTACATGTTTGTGAATGTGTGTGTGTGTCTCCCCTATAAAAGTATTTTAATAAGAAGTCTCCTTTTTTGAAGTAGTATTTTATATCTCTAAGTGGGAAAAGTAGGAATGGAGAGAGAAGCATGGGATGTCCATAGTTCCATGCAAAATTCTCCTTACCCCATCTTCACCTAGATTAAAAAAAAAAGTTTTCTACTGTTAATTATAGTTCTTTAGAAGAGACAGGCCCTATTTCTCTTCTGTGACTACCTTTACATTTTTTTTTGGTACATAAACCAAATTGATAACTATATTAAGACTTTTTTTTTTTTTTGTGGGGACCAGGCTAAGACATTTTCTATTCAGTGGACCAAGTGAACCATTTTTCTTAATTTCCCCATGCAAGCAAGTCTTAAGGAGACAGAAAGTGGCTGGTCCATTCTGAATTTACAATGATGTTAAGGCCTTTATGAAACCAAGCTAAAGTCTGTATAGGGCAGTTAAGCTTCAGGTTATTCTGTTCAGTTTAACAGTTTAACTTGTTTATTCATGTTATTCACCAACAACGTATTGTCACAGGAAATCCAGGATGATAAGATGTTTGTTTCCTAAAACAGAGTCATTTATATGTTGATACATGATACAAGATCTCTGGGCGAGTATTTGAATCTTAGGTTCACCAAATAGATGATAGAATACGATGAGAAAAAACATTCCACAAACTGCTAAAATGGTTTGTCTGGACACTGTGATAACAAAAAAAATAAAATAAATAAAAAAAAAATTAAAAAAAAAAAAAGAACTTCGATGATAGCTAATGCTTATTGAGCACCTAGATGTGGGGCATCCTATGCTAATCATCAGGATTTCCTGAAAAAGTGTCCTGAGAGCCTTTTAACTAATGAAGTAGAGGCTCAGTGAAGTTCCAGTGACTGGTCCTAGGTAGCAGTTGGCAAAACCAGGATTCTAAACCCAGATCTGCTAGACTTCAGAACTGTATGAAATCTTAACCACTGTGCTCTGTCTGCCCCAACTCCCATTCATGTATTTTCTTGGTATGAATATTTTAAACATTCTGTTTTAGATACCAAGTTCTGTTTGTCTCAGTAATATAGTAAAGAAATTCCTTATTCTCCTGGAGGTTTTTCTGTATTGAACAAAGTAGATTTCCTAAGACTGATGCTATCCTTTACTTCTTAGACTGGAAATTTTGTCCAGTTTATCAGTAGTTGGAATTCATTAATCGGATATATAGATACACATTAGTATTTTTCAAGTCATTTCTTGTTGGGTTTATCAGATGTCTAGATCTATAGTAGCTTTTTTTGGTCTTATAATTTAGGGTATAATAATCACTTAGTTTATGTCATGAAATGATTTTGCTTCCAAAATTGTACATATAGCTGTAAAGACAGTTATCTAAATGCAGTCTTATTTGTAGAAGTCCAAATTTATTTTAATTTAGTTTACATATATCATGATTTTTTTTTTTTTTCCTCTTTGGTATCAGGTCTTTTACTTGAATCAGTTCTAAACACCAAAGATGACTGAACTATATTGAAAATATCTGCTGGCTTAAAGATATATGCAAATCACAAAATAATTTTGGTTTTAATCCTTTTTTAATTTGTGAAATAATACATTTCTATCTATAAATTTTTATTTCCAGAAATATTTCTTTGAAATGTCTCTTTTACTTTGTGTAAACATTATGTAGTTTGTCTAGGTAGTCCTTCATTTCATAGGCAAATAGGGTAGATAGACATCAGTGGATAAAGTAGATTTTCTATTAGCATTTTACAGTCAGTAATGAGAACATAAAATGAATGTGTATTTGAATCATAATTACTAAAATAGCAGACATTATGATTAAAAAATAGATATCTTTCTTATTTTACTTAATTACTTAGTAAAGAAGGGTTCAGTTTTAATATTTCTAGACTGAACTCTATATTTATTTCTTTTGGTATTCCAGTGTATGACTCCTTAATTAGATTTGGGGGTAAAGCCCAGAAAAATTGGTCCATTATCCAATTTTTAATGTTTGACCGTTGGAATTTAAAACATATTTTCTTAACATGCCACTAGTACTTAACTTGATTCTTAAATTATTAAAGTGCAACACGCTGAGATTGCTAAATTGACTTTTTTTTTTTTTTTTTTTGCAATACTTGGAACATTTTCCCCAGCACCAAATACCTATTTTAAGCTAGATTAGATTTTTTTTGGAGGGAGGGCATGGGGGAGTGGTACAGTTGGGGTTTATTTTATAAACATTACATATAATGACAAAGGAAATAATAGAGTGCATATTCTTTGTGAAGTCAGGCACTTACCAGTTTTTCTCTGCTCCTTAATTTTATAGAGCCAGAATGAAGAATGGGGAGGTTTGTCTGAGGATATCTTATGATAAAGAGCAGTCTAAGGCTTTAGTCCCTTTGACCCCCAACTTATTTATTGGTAACTACTAAATTTACCATTTTTGTGGCATGGATAAGATGGGGTGTTATGCAAAAACTGTTGCACGTGAAATGATTTCAAGTCCTTGCTTGATCTGTGAAGATCAAATAGTTAAATACTGGGCATTGGGCTTTAACCCTCAGCGGTAGATGCATGATGGTGTTGATCAGCGCTTTGAGATGTGTCAACCTTTTTTTTTTTTTTATACTAACAGCATCATTTTCAAATTTGTGGAGGCTTTCCTTTTGAGCTTTGTTTGCTGTTGGTATTGTTTCTCACTAAAGTAATCTGAGAAATGAAAAACAAGTGAGCTACCAAAAGCAAGCATTACACTCATGAATTTGCTTCTACTTCAAGGTGGTCCACTATATGAACAGGTTTATTGGATTTACAATTGTTAATTTGCCTCATCTAGAAAGTGGTGCTCTATGGAAAACTAGTGCTGCTAAAATTGATTTGTTTTAGTGCTGGGGCTGCATGATATATCTTAGTACTATACAACATCTTTGTGGAAGTAGTAATTAATAAATCTTTTGGACTGCATAAAAATGGAAAGGTAAGAATCTTAGGCGACAAAGGGATTTCTTTAAACATGGATCTTTTGTAAATTAAAAGTATTTTAAGTGAGTACTTATTGAAGTATTTAATAACATGCCTCTTAATAAGTTTTTTTAATTAAAATCTTGCTAATTAATATTAAGGCATTGGGTAAACTCAAGAATATCCTACATTGTTTTAAAAAACAGATGCTTTCAAATATATACAGTAATATAACAGCAAAAAGCATTTTGATAAAAATCCTCTTAGATTGGTTTTAATAAGACAAACTCCTATAATTCCTTTGTAATTACCACTGTTTATATTAAAACCTTTAAGCCTAAACCTTCTTCTTTTCAGTTCGGTTAAAAATTAACAAGACTATAGTCCTTTATACCAGCATATTTTAATTTTTTATATGTTAACTTGATTGGGTTCTACTAGAACACATTCATGGATAAGTGAGGTTTAGTTACATTAATGCTTCAAATGGAAAATACAGAAGGGTAGATACAGAGAAAACAGAAGGTGGAACAAATCTTGCCTTTCACTTTGCATTTAATAAGAAGCAATTTGGCCAATGCCATTGGTCACTGGTTTTCAGGTTGTAATCATTCGCTCTATGTCTTTTGAGCTCTTTTTCCTTTGCTTTTCAGAATTTTGAGAATTTCCTTCTTACTCTTTCATTTTAATTCATTTTGAGCCAACTCTTGCTACTCTGGTCTATTTGTAGTAAAAGTTGGAATAACTTAAAATATTCAGTAACTGTAAATCTGATTTTCTGAAGTATTTGACAAGAAGCCACAGTAATACCATACTTTTTTATATCACAATAGTTACATATACATAAACTTAAATTATATATGCTTACTTGTATTTCTTGTTTTATAGTCTCATGTTGTCTGTTCTATTCTTTTTTTTTCAATGCTGATCCTGATCTACTAAGTTGATTGCATGAGCCCTAGGATTGAGACCTGCACAGGGACCTACCTGCAAAGAACATATTCCTAGGTGTTGGTGATGGTTTTGTTTATTTATGTATTTATTTTTTAAAATTAAAGTAAGTTGACATGATTTAAAAAAAAAAGTACTTTCTGAAAAATTTCAGTGTTTGAGTTCTTTTTTTACGCTCCTGAGACTTTTTTTTTTCTTTTATTGCTTTTTCTGTGGTCTTTTTTTAAATAAAAATTCCCACTATAGGAAAATTAACAAATACAAGCAAAGACACTAGAATATAATCTTACTCACCAACCAGAGAATTAGATTAATTCTGGTTCTCAACTGGAGTTGGGAGTAGGGCAGTTGTGCCTCCTCAGGGCACACTTGGCGATGTCTGGACACGTTTTTGATTGTTACTACTAGCCACTACTAGCCATGAGGTGCCACTGGCATCTAGTAGGTGAAGATCAAAGATGCTATTAAATATCTAATAATGCCCAGAACAGCCCTCTCAGAGTAAGAAATTATCCAGCCTCAAGTGTCAATGGTGCTGAGGTCCAGAGACCCTGGTTTAATTTAACACCATGTAATATATAAACATTTCATTTACAGATTCCATTTATATTTATGGACTGCTACATCTTTTCAATATAATATATAGTGCAGATTACAAATGACTAGCCAAAAATGAATCAAAAGTATAAGGGAAAAAAACCCTAAAAATTGTGAAGAGAGGGATAAATCTGCTCAAGAACATGTAAATGGCTATAAAAATCACCTCTGTGATTCACCAAAATTACTTTTACTTGATCAAAATAACTTTTGATAACCAGAGATAACCCACAGCAAAACTTACGGGATGTCACTGTATAATTTCCTCAACAACTAAATCTGTTAACATTTATTCATGTTATTTAGTTTTTGTCTGGAAACAAAATTGAGCATACCCTGCATGCAGTTAGAACACTTGAACTTGCTGCCGACTTCCCTATCCACCTTAGGGATTTGATAATTCCTTATGAGAGGAATAGTTTAAATGACCAGAATTTACATATATAATATAGACTTATATTGTACATACATACTTTTTTGTTGTCTTTCTTTTATGCCCTATTAGTCTTATAGAATTTACTTAGTAAAGAGAATATTTGAAATTCAGTGATTCCAAGAAATCATTTATATTTTGAAAACCTTGGTTAAATTTAGGGCATTTCAAGTTATGATCCAAATGGAAGACCAAGACAAATACAATACAATTACCCTAAGATGTACTTAAAACTATTTCTTTACAGTCTAAAGTTGTATTTACTAACTTAATTATTCTGCTTCTTTATTTTTATTTTTTTGGTTTGTTTCTTGGATTGGCAAAGAATTGTTTCCTCCTTATGAACACTTAAATTTGTATTCTATTTTGGAGGATTAGTTTAGTGATATCTATTAACAAATGTGTATACTTTTTGCCCATTAGTTATACTTGAAGGAATTTTATCCAACAGAAATGTACAAATGCACTAAGACACACGCTGGGTATAATACTAAACCATTGGAACCTAATCAAATGTCCATCAATGGGAAATAGGTTAAGAAAATTACAGTACACCATATATGAAACTGTTACCTGGCTATAAAAGAAATGAGATCAATTTGTATGTAATGATATGGAAAGATACTCAAGGTTTATCAAGTAAGAAAAGATCTAGGAATAGGACATTAAAAGTATTACCTCGGACGATATTTGAGGTTCCCCCCCCTCCTGTTTTAAAACATGTAATGTAAAAAAAAAAAAAATCACTCAACTTTCCTAGTGCTTCAAAAGTGCTTGTGAAATAAGACACCATGAGTCCTGTCACCTAAAAGATACCACATAAAGTGCTTTCATTTTTTTCTCTTTTTATTCATTGCTAAAAAGAGATCTTCATGAGTTTGGATACTCGGCGGCCCTTTGGTCTTTAGCTCAAGGTATAGGGTTCCAGAGTTAAGAGTAAGGACTTTGCCACAGTATTCAATAAAAAGTACCACTGTATTCTAGAACATGAAGGACTAAGGATACTACTTTATAGTGCATGGAATAAGTGAAGCCCCTTTAAGAAAAACTGGAGTGTAGCAGTAACTTCAAATTTTATATATATATATATATATATTTTTTAGGGCTTCCCTGGTGACTCAGTGGTAAAGAATCTACCTGCTAATGCAGGAGACAGAGGTTCAATCCCTGGGTTGGAAAAATACCCTGGAAAAGGAAATGGTACCCTACTCCAGTATTCTTGCCTGGAGAAGCCCATGGGCAGAGGAGCCTGGTGGGCCACAGTCCATAGGGTCTCAAAGGGTCAACACGAACCTGCATGCATATATATGATTAAATGTACGTAATTTTCTCTTTGATTGCCTTGCATACCAGAAAGAAAAATCAGGATACTAGGTTTTCCATTTTGGATCCATACCACTAGTTTATTTAAGTACTTCTCATCCCAACAAGACTTAAGCCTTTAGATTATTTTACTTGTGAGTCATCAGCCTAGTATAGTGAATATCTGGGAATTTTTAAGGTAATGGGGTTTGTTTTAGGAACATAGGTGGTTTTGAGAACAGGTGTAACTTAATTCCTTGCTGCTGTGTTTGTTGTCCTACACTTCCCACTACAGTTCAGTCGCTCAGTCGTGTCCGACTCTTTGCGACCCCATGAATCGCAGCACGCCAGGCCTCCCTGTCCATCACCAACTCCCGGAGTTCACTCAAACTCACGTCCATCGAGTCGGTGATGCCATCCAGCCATCTCATCCTCTGTCGTCCCCCTCTCCTCCTTCCCCCAATCCCTTGGATTGAGAAAAAGATTATTCTTAGGATGGAGGAAAGTTGAATGTGCATGTATACTCAGGAAAAGAGCAAATGCAGAGAGCAATGAAAAACAGGAATAGAATAATGGAAAAAGTATATTGGGAGGGTGAATAGGAATGCAATCACAAGCATTGGTTTAAGATGAGTCTTCTCCCCCCTCTGTTTTGAGTTTAATAGGTTTAATGAGCTTAATGGGCCACAGATTTTTCTTTTTTTTCCTCATGAGATGGATGAGTTGATAAACTGTCTAGAGGAGAGCTGCTGGGACTGAGGAGAGAGAGAGGCAGATAACTTGAAATGTTGAAGGTTTGGCATAGACTTAATGGGGAAGAAGTCAGTGATTTGCCCAGATTAAAGGCCCATTTCAGATTTAAAATAGTAAATATCTAATCTTTAGTCCAAAAATAGGTCTCCAATGTGTACTAAGGGCAACTTGTGGTTTATATTTATTTGTGTAATACACTGGATTACAAATTTTTTTCTCACTATTTTCCTTTTGGTCTTTATTCCCACACGGTCTGTATCACTGACATTTCAGTGTATTTAACTCAGTTTGCTAGGTCATAGAAGACAGTAGGTCTAGTTCTGCAGAGGACTTTGACCCTCCCCTATTCTTAATTAATATAATTA
Organism: Bubalus bubalis; assembly: GCF_019923935.1. Lineage (NCBI taxonomy): Eukaryota > Metazoa > Chordata > Mammalia > Artiodactyla > Bovidae > Bubalus > Bubalus bubalis. The sequence continues at coordinate 9,787,898 of NC_059181.1, read as the reverse complement.
TTCCATGACTCATAAAATGTTCTCCTGGTGTGAAGGCCCAGAATACTGGAGTTATATTTAATCCACTATAATGTTTTCCTTGTATATAAGAGAAAAAATAACTTAATTATGGGCATATCTATCATTTAAAAATCAACCTTAAATGTTAAATGGTCTTTAAGGCATTTATTTATAGCATAACCTTTTCTGCTTCTGTCAGTTTAAAATCGGAAAGTATTTGAAACATGTTATAGCAACTTAAAAGTGTTGAAAGAATACATTTGTTTTTGTGGATTTTAGAGTTTTTCTTCTTGAAGAATGTTTTTCAGGTGAGGATTTCTGCCTTTGAAGAGTATTCTTCACAATTAATTGGATGCTAATTTCTTGTTTAAGTACAGTAATATGAATCATTGCTATAAAGAATAGTGTGGCTTTATCAACTCTTTTCTTTCCTGGTAGTGGTTTAGTTTAGTTGCTCAGTTGTGCCCAACTCTTTGCAAGCCCATGGACAACCGTTCTTTCCTAAAGGGTAGTAAAAGGTCTATTAGGAATGCCCCAGGTGGTCACAGTTGAGAATTGCTCGTATAGAATTGTTCCTTTTCTTTCACGGTTGTCTCCTCTGGTGAGGGACTGCTGTGTGCTTGACCCTGTTTGGGAAACTACCTTTTTGTTTTCTTTTTTTCCTCCCTTACTGAATTTTTCTTTTAATTGTTGGTTTTTACATGGTGTGATATAAAATTGAGAGACAAAACAAAAAAGATGCAAAGCTATAAAGGCTCAAATATTGGTATTATTTAGGTGAAAGTTTATTTGATAGACTTAAATTTTTCTTTTTCTCTCACCAGAAAACAGAGAATATGTTTTACAGCAAGAGTTTGGGTGTAAGAAAAAGCATAGTAGAATACGTGCTGGAGTACTGACATGCATCAAAATGTAGTAGGATATATAAATTGTTTGTAATAACAATCTTGTCAAGTTTGTTACTTACACTTTAGCATTACGTGAAAAGTTTAATTACATTAAATCCTAAGAGATAGTCCCACTTACTTAACTGATGATATTTTCATAGCAAATTTTGCTCTGATAATGATTCATCATTGGGGCTTATAATTTATTATTTTACACAGAGAATATTGAAATAGGTTCAGAGTTCATTGACCAAAAAAATATTATTAATATCATTGATACAGAAATAGAATTCCCTCATGAAAATGAAGCATTTGGGGGTTCAATTTATTATGGATATTATTTTAGCTTTCTGCTTTATTTCACAATGTTCTGAGTGGGAGAAAAAAAGCAATTATCTTTAAACTGTTTAGGGATTATCTGGGGATTAAAATTTTACTGGCTTTTTTCTTCAAATACTTTTGTATTTAATGGTTATTATATAAGGTATCTGTTACATATTTTATTGGAACAGTTTATATTGACTTTGTAGCCTAACAGTTCAAAGTGCCAAGTTGAACAAATAGTAAATTGAGGATATCTTAAAAGCAGTCAAGCAATTTTAAACTTTTTTGAGTCACAAGCCTTTTGGCTCAGGGTATATTTGAGAGTCTGATGGTCCATGGGCCGCCTTTTCAGGAAAATCTGTATCTAATTTTGCCCCTAGTTTCAGGGAGTTTTGGAATCCCTAGATATTCATCTCTTATGTGCACTCTAGGGTCAGTTTAAAACCACTTCAGGTTACCTTGTTGATCTGTGAGAAACATCCTTTTAGATACATTTAGAGGCATAGACATTTAACAGATCTGTTTGGTGAATTCTTTAAAATCTGTCTTCAGGATTATTTTAAAAGTAATAAATACCCTTCGCCACAAAGGCATAGTCTTTGGAATTTTCTTTTTTTTTTTGGTAAGTTAAGCGAATGATTAAAAACCTCTATTGCTACTAAATGGGTAACTACTTTCCATTCTTTTCTTAGGAAGGATTTTCCTTTAGAATCTGTAAAAGTTCATGGTCATTCTAGGATGTAATGATTTTCATTAAGGGATTAAATTCCTTTTGCTTCATGTAGTAAAATCCTGATGAACCTGAACACTGGCGGGAGGGAGTATTCTAACTGGATTTTGTGTTAACTCAGTGTTGACTAGATGACTTATACTGAAAAATCTTTTCAGTATATTTTTAGTAAATACAGTGCTTTTGGATTTTGTAGGACATAGGTCATCTTTTTGGTTATTGTTATATACAGTAAAGTTATAAAAGATGAATATGAATTCCTGGGCATTGTTTAGAAGTTAAATATTCAGCCATAAACCAAATTCTAAAAACAAATTCTAAGTTTCAATTAAGTTTTCTTTGCTGTGCACTGAACATTCTAGAAATCTGATTGTGTCTGTGTCAGTTTGTATACTGTGTGTAAGAATATATGCATTTCTTTTGTAGCCACGTCATGAATATTTTAATGTCCCTGTGTACTAAATGACCACTCATCGTGTATGCAGAATTTCACAGAGGAAATAGAGAGCTGATATGCTTATGAAAGAAAATATCCTCAGCTTGGTGACTGATTACCTTGTGTAATAATAGAACATTTTAGAACTGTTACCTTTGTAATAATTTTCCTGTTCTCATCCTCTTTTCTGTTTTATTTTCATTTTGTGTGTGATCTTGATACAGCTTTTCCTGCTTGCAACTGGTTTAATTTCTTCTTGAAAAATATGATCTATGATCATTTTGAGTAATGTTTCATTTCAAACACCTACATGTCATCATTTGTGAACCGTCTGTGATTAATCTTGTAAGAGAATACCTAGCAATCATTAAATGTTTACCAAAGAAAATAGAGCTGAAATGCTTGGTCAAAATTAGCAGTGCCACAGTACAGCATGATTTGATCTTCAAATGTTGGCAGGATGGGACTATATTTAGGGTAATTATAGTATACATGAGGAAACATTTTTAATGTATCACATAAATGTATTTGGCAATAATACAAGAAAGTAAAATCTGTACTATTATATAATATTTAAGCTAAAACATTCACGATTTCTAAAAAATTTGTAATGCCACATTTATCGACTGATATTTGTGCTATACAATATCAAACAGTCCCTCTAAGAACTATCAGAAAGCTATGTCAGAAGTCTCTTCTGCAATATCTATTGTTTAAAAGTAAGTAATCCTTTCAAAGTATTAATATAGGATTTATTTTATATAGTTAAGATTCTAATATTGTTTAAATACTATAATATTTTACTAGTTATTTAGTTAAGTCTGCATTTACTTAATGATTCGTTAAATATGGTTTTATATTTGATATTAAAACCTTTAATACTGATCATTGTGTTTTAATAAAACATGCAACATATATTATTATAAAGAGAAAATTACCGAATAATTCATTGTTAATGTTTAGAGAGTTTAAAGCCCAAGTTAAGTAAGCTATCATTAAACAAGTTCAAAAGATGCTCAGTGGTTTACCACTGAAAGAAGACCTGTGAAAATGTGTATTAGGCAGGGGTGCAGATCAGTTGTTTCCATTCTTCCATTCTTGCTGTACTACATGACATTTGAAGCACCTGGATGGGCTATCAAATGAGAAATTAGCATTATACATTGATAGCATTAGAAAACATTGGTCTTTCATTTCCACTTTTTTCCTCTTTCCCTCCCCCAGCCCTGCAACATGGTATTCATCTGGTTTTAATGCTGCATAAATATGCATTGTCTCATGCCTGTTTGCTTTGGATGCTGTATGCCCAGCTGTAACAAGATGTTGCTTCTTTTGTTATTTGTATACAGCCGCTTGCTTTAAACTAGTAGATGCTGAAATAGCTTTCCTTGCATGTTTAAAATAAAAGTATTGCATGTACTTTGTCTCATGTGAATGACTTTTTTCTTCTCCATCCTCTTGACAAGTAATATATTTCATATTTTAATTTTTCAGGTAATTTTTAAAAATTATGGTTTAAATGTAACAATTTAATAGTTTAACCATTTTTAAGTGTCCAGTTTAGTAGGTTCAGTATATTCACATTGTTGCACAACAGATCTCTAGTTTTTCATCTTGCAAAACTGAAACTGTATCTAGTAGAAACAACTATTCCCCATTTCTCCTCCCCTCAGCCATTGGTAACCACCTTTCTACTCTGTTTCTATGAATTTGACTAATATACACAGTAGTTTTTTTCTAGATGGTTTTGAGCTACAATTTCAGTGTGAATATGTGAAAATTAATTTTATATTACAACTGATTAAAAAACTAACACTATTTGTATAAGTCTCAGTGGAAGAAAATGTATAAATGATTCTTTGAAATTAGGCCTTTTAGAAAGGACAGATATTTCAAATGCATATTGAGAAGCAATGTGGTTCTCTTCAAGAAATGCTATCTATATAAGATTGCAGCCAGTGAGCACATAAGGGGAAATCTAACCAGCTTCAACGAGTAGGATGAGGGGGTGCATTTACATGGATAAGCTAAGAATCTTAACTGTATAGAATTCAATGTAGGCACCCTGTAATACATTAAAGGTTGTATGACATTTTAAAAATTATCTAACTAAGTGAAAATGATTATTTTTAAATTTCCCCCCTTATTTAATGTGATTCATGAAAACTCTGAGACCATACAAATAGAACAGTATAAGAAACCCTTATGTACACATCACTCATCTCCAACAGCCATCAACAACTCAATGTTGTTTCATAAATCACCACCCTACCATGCCTTTTTTGCCTGAGTATTTTACAGCAAGCCCTAAACATCCTATCATTTAATCTTATATACTTCAGTATGTATCCCTAAGAGATAAGCACAGCCCCCCAAATTAACAGTAATTCCTAATATCTTATTCTTGATTCGTTTTTTTCCTAATTGTCTGGAAATTGCATTTTTATAATCAGTTTCTTAGAGCCAGATTCCAAACAAGTCTCACACTGTATCTGATCTCTTTAAGTCTCTGTTAATCTTTAATGAAAGTGAAAGTGAAGTCGCTCAGTCGTATCCGACTCTTTGCCACCTTATGGACTGTAGCCTACTAGGCTTCTCCGTCCATGGGATTTTCCAGGCAAGAGTACTGGAGTGGGTTGCCTTTTCCTTCTCCAGGGGAGCTTACTGACACGGATTGAACCCAGGTCTCCCGCATTGCAGGCAGACGCTTTACCCTCTGAGCCACTTAAGTACTTTAATAATTAATCTTTAATAATTCTGTAAATCTTTAATAATTTTTACCCTCCCTTGCCTTTTTTTTTTTTTTTTTTGGTTAAACTGAGTCTCCTATACGGTAGAATTTCTTCCATTCTGTATTTGGCAGATTATAATGGCGATGTTTAACTTGTTTTCTTATCCTCCATATATATTTAGATCTGTAGCCTGGTTAGGTTCAGGTTCAATTCAGAGGTGGGGAGGAGGGCAAGAATACTTCATAAAAAATATCCTTTTTTCACCAAAGCTGACTTTTACCCATTTTTCCTTAATGCACAAACATACTAAAAGGTCATTATATGAACTTTGTATATAGAGTTGGTTTATAGTAAGGTTAAATACCTTTATTTAGATTTCAGTTGTGTCATGTATCAGCTAATATATTTTGAGTACTTTCTGTGAATCAGGCACTAAGCCTTATCTCTCTTAATCTCTACAAATAAAGGTAAGTGCTATGATCCTTGTTTTCCAAATAAGGAAACAGACCAAAGAGTTTAAATAATTAATCTGAGATTATTCCATATAGTGCTTTACATAAAATTAAATCTAATGTATGGACTTATGGTTTGATTAATTTTTCTTCTTGTTTTGTGCTGTACCACAATTAGGATGCAAAAGTAAGTCATTTGGGTACAAAAAATTGTTTTCCTCTGTTAAAATCTAGTATGCCTTTTAATTACAAACTTATTGCTACTAATACCTGAAATTTGACCTAGTTGGTCCTTTTATTTTGTGCTGTACAAAACTGGACACTGGAAAATTTTTTAATATTTTTATAGTATGCTTGCTTTGGTTAGTCTTCCTTTGGCATTTACAGATGAGTATTAGTTGTTACACAGAACAAAAGGCACTTCTGTCTCAGGTGTCAGAGCATTCTTTCTGTATGTTGCTTCCACTGAAGCCATTGGTTGCTCTGGGGAGGTCTGGAAGGTAAGTTTCTGAAGAAAGGAATAAATACGTGTGACTCAAAAAGAGAGCAAGGAAAATAAAAATATATGAAGAATGGGGAGAACTCACGGGGTTTCCCTGGTCTTTGATGGTTCAGACGGTTAAGTGTCTATCTACAATGCAGGAGACCTGGGTTCGATCCCTGGGTCGGAAAGATCCCCTGGAGAAAGAAATGGCAATCCACCCCAGTACTATTGCCTGGAAAATCCCATGGACAGAGGAGCCTGGTAGGCTATAGTCCATGGCGTTGCAAAGAGTTGGACACGACTGAGCGACTTCACTTCCACTTGAATTTTTACACTAAGACAACTTACGTTTTCTGTAGAAAGTGCGAGTGGCTCAGTTGTGTCTGACTCTTTGTGACCCCATGGATACACAGTCCATGGAATTTTCCAGGCCAGAATACTGGAGTGGGTAGCCTTTCCCTCGGAGAAGGCAATGGCACCCCACTCCAGTACTGTTGCCTGGAAAATCCCATGGACGGAGGAGCCTGGAAGGCTGCAGTCCATGGGGTCGCACAGAGTCAGACACGACTGAAGTGACTTAGCCGCAGCAGCAGCAGCCTTTCCCTTCTCCAGGGGATCTTCCCAACCCAGTGATCAAACCTAGGTCTCCCACATTACAGGTGGATTCTTTACCAGCTGAGCCACCAGGGAAGCCCAAGAATACTGGAATGGGTAGCCTATCCCTTTTCCAGCAGATCTTCTGACCCAGGAATCGAACCGGGGTCTCCTGCATTGCAGGCAGATTCTTTAGCAACTGAGCTATCCGAGAAGCCTTTCTGTAGAAAGGTAGCTATCAATAATTTCCTTAAATGCCAGTGGGTTTGATAGCTTTCTGTATTACAGCAATGCAGCACAGCACAATTGGTAGGTAATCAGTAGGTATTTAATGCATGCTGAAAAAAAATCTTCTATGGTCTCTGATGTTGGGACACAAATTGCTAAATAAGCACTGACTCTCCATGGAAGTGCCCAGACTGCTGAACTGCTTGTGTTCAGCTTCTCTGAAACTTGCATGTGCTTCCGTGTCAATTTCACATTCTCAAACCTCCCCAGATCTGCTTACCAGAGTCTCACATTTTCCCTCCACAGGAAGCTGAAACCCCACGTAGTGTTCTTGAAGAAATTGGACTGACATAACTCTCCTCCCCTGTTGATGACTTCCTGTGGCATTTCACACACTGTAGATGGTCACTGCCTTCATGTCCATGTTAGCTAATGGTGTAAGATGATGTCTTGTCAGTATTACTGTTCTGCTAAGCTGCTTCATTCAGGCCTACACAATTTTTTTTTAAGGGAACTTTGGTTAATCAAGTGATAACAAGGGACTTAAATATGAATTAGAATGAATACAGAAAAAAAAAAGGTACTTTTTCTGGCTATTTTATAGGTCTGTTTCTCTTGAATAGGTTATTATCATTACTTTTGATTACGTGTATCTATGGGTATGACACAATCAGGCAATATACATTTATTATTCTCTTTGGCAAAAAAATCATGTGAAAGAAACCTGGTTTTATGAAACCAAAGACTACTGCATTTCAGTATATATGCGAATAAAGGGAATTGACATGTTACATATCAAATGAATGAAAATTTCCCTCTATGTTGAAACTTAAATTATACCAAAGACCCTTATTAGAAAATAAACACCTTAAAACAAAGGGAATACACAAAAAAACTAACAGAATGATGCTGTTTTACACTAAAAATTATTTCATAGGTATTCCAAACCTGGGACGAGGAACAGAGATCAGCTGTTTCATAATAGTATACATACTATTTTTAAGGCCAAGCAACATTTGACTCCTGACACAAATTTTTTTGTGGTCATAATCATTTAGTCACTTAATTGGATTGTTTTTGATGTCTCCCAAATGAAATGAAAATGTTGACTTACCAGGGATTCTTAACTTTATCTTATGGAAAATGTGTTGCTCTTTTCACAAAGTGTTGCATAAGTCATTGTTTAAAGCACGAATATTCCTTCTGGGGTGCTTGTTACAGCCAAGTTTATTTTACTCCCCTATTGCTTCCTTCCACTTAGAAGTGCAGTAAACTTTAGGGCAGCTTCCTTCCCTTCCATGGCACTGCCTAGTTATTCGAAGTCCTAAATATAAAAACAGACACCACCTCTCATGAAAGTGTGAGTTGAATGAAGTAAAATGGCATTAGTGGGCGCTATATTTTTTAAGGATATAGTCGTTTCAATGTCACTTTTATACATACGTCTATGTATGTAAATGTCTTCACAGTTTACACTTTTCATTTGTATCGCTGGGCTGGATTAAGCTTTGTTGTTATTGTGACCAATATTGAGGCCACGTGAGCACTATCTTACCACATTGCCAATTAGTTGTAATAAATGTTCAACGTACACAACTGTAGTGTGTTTTTATCTTTTTCCAAAAGTCTGTCAAACTATGAAGAGCTGCTAAAGGAAGAATTTTTTCAAAAAATTTTCTAGTAAGATGTTGAAAATTCACCTCCATTTGAATGTGGTGGTGGTTAAAAGCACACACAAGATAAATGGTGGAAGATTTAAGGAGTCTTCATGTACTTCAAACCCATTAAAAAATAATGTGGAGTCCGTGCTACTGAGAGCTTATCTACACACTTATTTTCAATCAATAAATGCCGCTTTTAAAACCTTGATGCAGTTGATTTTTCTCTTTCTGAATGAGTTCAAATCACTCCAGGTAATCAAAGGTGTCCTAACTCAACTGGAGTCCCCCTACGAACTGGAGGTACTAGCACACTTGCTGAGATGGATGGGTATAAGCAAATTACTGCATAGTATAAGTACCAAAGCAAAGCTTTGGTTATCTTGATACTTAAGGGGCTGCCTATTAACTACAGATAGGAAATGTTACATAAAAATAATGTGGAGTTTTTTTTAAAGTATACTCTGATTTCTGGAATAAAATATCTTTATAGGAAAATAATCAAAAGGATATTTAAGGAGGAGGAAACAACTACCATATCAAACAAAGTTGCTAGTTGCTAAAAATAAAAGATGTGTGCAATTAAAAAAATGTATGTGTAGACTTAAAGAGCCTCTAACAATGCAGGTATCTCTTCACTGAAAACAGGCCTATGGCAATGTAGAGCTGGCAATGTAGAGTTGCAATTTTTGAATCATAAATAGTAATCAAATTATAAGTTTAAAAAAATACAAGTTTAAGTTCAAAGGAATACACAAAAGACTGATGGATATTTAACAGAGTAATGACCCAGTCAGAGGTTTAAAAACTACTTCCTTCCATCCCTCTCACGCTACCCATTAACACTTGAGGGAAAAGTCAATTACCTTGAGAACAAGCTGATGTTCATCTTGTTCTTTCCTTCTTGATCTATTAAAATGAATGTTCAGCTTTGAATGCCACATTTTATTATTACCTCATCTGTATTTAGGAAAGGATTGAAAATTTTTGAATTTAGTGAGAACTGTTCAGTATTAGTGAATCCTGTAGATACTTACAGAAATTTTTCAATAATTTTTTAGGCATTTATATTTTGGAACAAATCAATTTTTCTTTTTTTCTTGGCTGTGCTGCACAATTTGTGTGATTTTAGTTTCTCAACCAGGGAATCGAACCCTTGGCTGTGAGAGCTAGGGGTCCTAACCACTGGACCACCAGGGAATTCCCTAATGTTTTTTTCAACAAGTTTCTCTGAGCACTTTTTTTTTTTTTAATCAGAATTGCTTTAGCATCTGGCATATTCAACAATGAACTCTGTAACACAATACAAAATAGATGAATGCCCTAATGGAAAACTATGGGGGAGGAGGGTGGGGAAACAACTAACTCTTTAGTACTTTAAGAAAGTGAATTTTAAAGTAAAGAACTGTTCAGCTATTAACATGTAAAAAATGCAACAATAAGGGGCAAACAACCAAACTGAATGCCCATTAAATACAGAAAGTGTTTGTCTTAGCTTACATGTACAGAGATAAGTAAACCAAAAAATTTTCCAAACTGGCAAAGTAAACTGGAAAAGTAATTTGGCATAGGAACAGCAAAATTTATTGTTGACAGCGTAAAATTTTTTGTAGTCTTTATGGACGGCAATTTGGAAATACTTTCTCCTGATATAATTTATACTAAGGCAATGATCAGAAATGGGTGAAAGTATTTAAGAAAATCCACCACAGGACTGTTTATAGCACAGGATTCTTTAATAGTGCAAAATTTAAAATAACTTAAAAATCCAACAATAGGGACATGACTTAATAAACAAAGATCCACACTGCAGTGAGTAAAACAGACTAGGGATTGATGAAACAGGACAATGTTTGGTGTGAAAAAAACATTTCAACTACAGCCATGATCTTTGTGTAAAAAAAAATGTGTACACACTCATATACTCAGAAAAAAAGACAATGCTGCAGTGTTAATTGGTTATCTTCAGGGTCAGGATTATAAGTAATTTTGGGGCTGTATACATTTTATGTTTTCTAGGTTCTCTATACTAAACACACTGTGATTATCAGAGAATAAAAATATTTTAAAACAGGGTTCCAGTCTACATACAGTTTTGCCAGACTTAGTAAGCCACATGAGCTGAGAGCCCTCCATCCAAGTATGTAGCCGCCATAATAAATAAGGTGTACAATCACTGAAAAACACAGTAAGTTTATTTGGATTTGGGGCTCTGAAGAGTTCAGTCTCTGCTCCCTGACCTCCTCCCGCCACGGCTCCTGGACTTGGAGGAGCTCTGGCTGCGGCTCCTGCGGCTGTGGCTCCGGCTGCCCCGACCATGGAAGCGGTCCCTTTTTCTTCCTCTGCTTCGGGAACTGTGCCTTCCCCGGCTTCTGGACCTGTGTTTGTGAGATTTCTTGGCCCCGTGACTACTCCTCCTCTTCCGGTCGGCCTCCCCGTTCCTCTTGTAGGAGTGGGCCAGCCCAGGGCTCCTCCTCCTCCTCCTCCTCCTCCTGCTGCTGTAGTAGTCGTGCCTCGCCCTCCTCTCTGAGCTCTTCCCAAAGGAGGAGCCAGTCCGATCTGGAGATAGGTAGATGTCTCGATTCGCTTCCCAAAACTCATTGTTGGGATTTCTGAACACGTGAAGGAAGTTGCAGTGTTTCCCTCTGGGACACTGCTGTATTTCAAATAAACCTGCAATGGCACAGTGAGGAAACAGCCTTTACTGCTGGCACTACATCCTTTTCACAAGGTACATTTCTCATGTTCGCTTGTGATACGACTAGTTTCTCCTTACATACTTTGATCTCACAGTTTGGGTTCCCTGAATTTCAGAAATATTAAATGCTCTAACAAAAGGCACTGTGAAAAGTAATAGATCAGAACTTTTAATTAACCAGAATGTCCCATTCCCCTACTGGGTTATGGTGTAGAGTGCAACCCAACCAATGGCAACCATACTATTTATTATTTTTTCTATTGTTTTACCATCCTGCTGACTGACAATGTAGATCCCTAACTAACACTGAAGAAACAGCCTTGGTCGGCAGTCCTGGTGGCAGCATGCTTTGAGGGCATGGTGGTGGGAGGACAGAACCACTGGCTAAAATAAAGAGCATGTTGTAAGTAGAGCATCCTGTATTTTCTTACATCTCAAGAAGATGATAAACACTGGCCTAATGCTTTAAGTTTATCAGGTGCTTTTAATACAAAAGATTTTTGTCAATCTACTTGCACAGTTTAGAGATCCCTTGAAGATTTTAAAACTTTTTTGAAAAAGCGGTAAATTATCTAAATATGTAAAAGAGTTAAACATGAAATACCTGTACACCACACACTATATACAGAAAGTCAGTCAAAATGGGTCAGAGTCCTAAATGTAAGCTATGGAACTAGACATTCTTGGAAGAAAACATACAAGTAAATCTTCATGGCATGGGCTGACATGGATTCTTAGATATGATACCAAAGCACAAGCAAAAAAAAAAAGAAAAAATAGATGAATCGGGAGTCATCAAAATTAAAAACTTTTGTGCTTCAAAGGACACCATCAAAGTGAAAAGACAATCTATATAATGGGAGAAACTATTTGCAAATCATATCTCCAATAAGGGACCTGTCTGTAGAATATATCAAAGAACTCTTACAACTCAATAATAAAAAGACAAAAGAAAAATAGGCAAAGTATCTGAACAGACATCTCTCCAAAGATGATATATAATCATATTTGATTTGTGTGGCCAATAATCCAATAATAAAGACACAAAAAATGCTCAGTAATTACTAGTCACACTCAGAAGCACCTCACTCAAATCACACTGGATTCCTGGGAACTGACAAAAGTAACTGCCTTCATGGAGAAAACAGAGCCATCTCTTTCAGTCCCAAAGTCTTCAAGGCATAATGGTTCTTCTGGCCTGCCAAAGCAAGGAATTCTAAATGCCTCCCTACATCAGCGTGGGCTTCCTCTGCTGCTGGCGCGGCTAGGAAGCGGTACCTCCCCCAGCCCCACCCCCCACTTCACATGACTTTTAAGTGAGAGCATCCATTAAGACCAGGTTTGCCAAAGATTCAGACTTTATAAATTACAGATTTTGAAATAGGAGGTTTTAAGCAAGCGAGTATAAAGCGAAGTGAAGCAAAGGGTAAGGGAAGTGGCCCCCGAAGGCACTGGCAGCTCCTCTCATAGCTTCCGGGGCACTTCAACAATAAATGGTTTGGCTAAGCCTATTTGATAGAAATCACAACAGAATGACCCCTTCAAAATTGCCAGCTACTCAAAGACTGACTCATTTCCTGATTCGGCAGCCACTATCTGATGAGTCAGTCTGATTGAATGTGCCTTGACCAGGTTCCAAATCTATAATCAATCTCTAAGGCACAAAAGCTTGTATTTCAATAAGGCAGGAAGTGTTACAGGTAATGTTTTAGGTGGCAAAGCTGACAAGGTTCATTAGGGATAAAGATGGGGAGAAAAAACAGCTCAAGTGAGGAGTCAATGAACAGACACAACTTCTCAGGCTTCCTGCAGAGCCTAGGACTTTGAGCACTGACCTTGTCACCTATACACTGTGCCCCTAGTCACTGCATCCATAAAGTGACCCACAAGGTCGGTTACAGGTCTAAAATGTGATGTACTTTATATATCTGATCTCTGTTCACCTACCAGGTGAGGCAAAAGCTAATCTCCACTCCTTTAAAAGGTTGCTTTCCCCTCTGCCCCCAAGAATATCACTTTATATGACAGTGAAACAGTTGGGGAAAAAAAAATCATGTTGTATTTACCACAAATTGCCATTTTCCATCGGGTCACTGGGCAGAATTCACACTGAAGCTGTCGTCCTGCGTACCACCGTCCATTAAACAGAGAAAGGGCTGCTTGGCATTCTTCTTCCCTTTAAACCACAAAGGATGTAACTTTATTAGAGTAACTTTCTAATATGTAGATTAATCCTATTGTTAACTAACTCTTGTATTTGTTTACCAGAGGGCCACCAAGCTCACTGCTTCTGTGCTACCTAGGGAGTCCTCATTACAGCATTCAAGCTCCTGAAGCTCGCAATTTATTCAGGAACTTTTTTTTGTTTTAAACTAACCTCTCAGAGATTCTGATGCATGGAAACCAGCTTGAGTCAAAGCTTCTTAAACCAAAAGACTGGACCATAAAAAATGCAGAAGTGTTTTCCACTGTCAGCGCCTGTTCTTTCTCAGCTCAGATCACTGTCCTTCCTATTACAATGGTTAATTTACCCCATTAGCCATGGCGCTGCGCAGGCAAACAGCATGGACGAGCAGAAATGACACACTAACTGCTCTCTTAGCAGGCAAAATGCACACTGAAATTATTTGGGGCTTTAATTTCTCGCTCTTTCGATTTATACTTTTCTGTTCTCTATTCTGGTTATCCCTTTTCGGTTTGTGTTTTAATTATTAAAATTATATAAGTAAAAAATTCACTATATTGTAAAAGATTAAAAACTCTAAGTATACAAAGAGTGAAATACAAATATATAATTGTCTAATCCTTTCTATATTTCTGGATCAGCTCCTAATATTTACACTTTTAAAAATACCATGCAGGGACTTCTCTGTTCAAGTGGTTTAAAGACTCTGAGCTTCCAATGCATGTGGCATGAGCTCGATCCCTGGTTAGGGAACTAAGATCTTGCATGCCCCACAGTGTGGCCAAACAAAAAAACAACCATGCATATACAAGCTATAAAAAAAAAAATCCCACATGTCAATGTAAGTCACAACACTGTACTGTGACAAAATGTGAAGATGTTTATGTTCAGAATACTTACGATTGATATTGAACATACACATTGCCCCTCAGATGAGGTTCCAAGTTGCAGCTGACCTAAGGAGCAATGAAGAACTGATTTACAAAAAAAAAAAAAAATAGACAAAAACCTAAGGAAAAGAAGCCCTCCAGTCATCATACGTACTTCTGTCCAGGCCAACATTACCATAAGGTGTTATCAATCAAAAATTTCAAAATTAAGATACTACCCCATGCTCACATCTATTTAAGGCATACTTCAGCACATGGCAGTGTTGCAGGCAATTACCTGATCCTTTTTTTGTTCAAAGATATGAAATGTTTCACACATACATAAAAATAGACTATTAAAAAAAAGAAAAAAAAATACAGAGACTAGTAATCAGCCCCTATATACATCACCCAGATTTAATACTAACATTTTCCATTTTTGACTGAGCATGTTTAAATACATAAAACATGAAAGACCCAGTTGAGGCCCTTCCATCCTGTTCTCCCTCCTTCATCATATAGATCAGCACTCTCCTGAGGCTGGGCAAATCCTTTGCATTCCAAATACACACAGACATGGGCACCCCTATCTACATAGACCCAATACCCACAGCACACATATACATGTGCATGCATGCTAAGTCACTTCAGTCTGTCTGACCCTGTGCAACCCTATGGACTGTAGGCCGCCAGGCTCCCCTGTCCATGGGATTCCAGGCAAGAATACTGGTGTGGGTTGCCATGTCCTCCTCCAAGGGATCTTCTTGACCCAGGGATTGAACCCACATCTCCTATGTCTCCTGCATTGAGAGGCAGGTTCTTTACCATTAGCACCACTTGGGAAGCCCATACATATAGACAGATGGGCACATACACATATATGTGTGCCATAAAATATATACATATATATTTATGTGTGGACATGACATACAGGCAGAGCCTGCACCCTCGCTTTCCCAGTGCCTCCTTCACGTGTACTGCTCGTGCCCACCTTAAACTGGATCACTTTTCCCACGTTCTTGAACTCAGGGAGCACATCGTCATAAAAGTCCAAGAACTGCTGGTAGGTTTCCTCTTCGCTGTACTCCAGGCTTGCATCAGGGTCATAGTCGTCCCTTCTGCACTGCTCCATCCCAAACGTTGTAAACATGCTTTTAATAAGAAGGGTGGGACTCGATGTCGGGAAATTGTGTTTACGTGAACACCTGCATATGAAGGAAAAACTTCAGCAGTCCAATGGTGAGAAATTACAGATAAGATACCTGCATTAAACTGTGAGATCAAGACTTGAGCAACTTAGCTGTTTTGACTGAACTGTAAGATGACAAATCTCATTCAGACTTTAAATATCAACACTTAACAAAACTGTTCTACAGCTGACCTATATATTGGATCTCATTAAAATGTACAGTTGGGAATTATTTCCAAGTTCAGGAGTCATTTTAGCTGCCTTTTACTGAAATTCAGAAAGCCTTACAGACATGGAAGCACATGGAAAGAGGAGCTGTGTGGGCATGACAGACAGTGATGACAGGCACAGAGATACCATGCGTGGGACTCAGGACGTGAGAACAGTGCAATCCTGATTCCATACAGTCACCAACAAACCCAACACTTAGAGAACAGAGTATTCTGAGAGTTTTAGCTAAATGGAATGCACTTCGTAGTTTTCATGGCATTTTTATATTCTTTCCTCTGATCCTTACAACCTGTTATGACAGCCACGGCTAGTATTTTCTCCACTTTGAAAGAAGGAAAGTGAGGCCTAGAAAAGCACACAAGTTACATGGCAGGGGAGAGAAGATCCCAGAGATCTGAGCTAATTGACAGTCCACTGCTTATGTGTTATGCTGCTGCTGCTGCTAAGTCGCTTCAGTCGTGTCCGACTCTGTGCGACCCCATGGACTGCAGCCCACCAGGCTTCTCCGTCCATGGGATTCTCCAGGCAAGAACACTGGAGTGGGTTGCCATTTCCTTCTCCAATGCATGAAAGTGGAAAGTGAAAGTGAAGTCGCTCAGTCGTGTCCGACCCTCAGGCAACCCCATGGACTGCAGCCTGCCAGGCTCCTCCATCCATGGGATTTTCCAGGCAACAGTACTGGAGTGGGATGCCATTGCCTTCTCCCCTTATGTGTTATATGATGTGCTAAATGTTAAAGAATTTCTCTTTTATGAAGGAGGTTGACCATTGTGAAGAACAATTTTCTTTTCACAGTTTAAGTTAGACTGGGTTGTAACTGAGTAATTTTTTACAAAAAAATCTTTCATGTGAGTTTACTTTCTTATTTACTTCTTTCTCCTCGAATAAAATGAAGAGGGGAAAAAATACAGTTTAAGATTCCAAATCATCAAATTTTCCTGATTAAATTTCTAGCTTAAAAATTACAACAAAATTTTTAGGAAAAAAATCCCAAGAACTCTTGAAGAAAAAAAAGTTGAAGAACAAAGCAAGTGTTAGGGAAAAAAAAAAAAACAATGGCCCTGAAATGAATGTTTAACTCATGTTTACTTTCCACTGTCTGTAACATACATCTGTATACCTGGTTGAGACAATGCACATAGAATGCCTTGCACATAACATGCCCAACTCAGAAATGTGCAATCAGTGCTCATTAATGTGAAATTTTCTAGTTTTCAAAGGACTCTCCTAATTATTCAGCCAAAGACCTAGTTATGAGATCCATCTTCCCAAGGACAAGTGCCCACAGAAAAAAGAACAAGGAATCAACCTGGTTGGCAGTGTTAGCAGAACCAGAATTTTACAAGTATGAAGCACATACAGAATTAAATGAGAAACCAATTTAACAAGGTTAAAATCCTCATGGGATTCTTATATCTGAATGAACTGGGCTCTAGTACCCAGGATGTCAAATGAATGTTTGTGAGTTTTAGAACAGTGCCAAAGTCCCCATCTAGGGGAAAATCCCACTTGGCCTGGAGACAGTCCACATAGTCTGAGTGTATTTAAGGCCACCCTACAGCTTATGCTGAAAATTCAGCTAAGACAAGGGACACTTGAGAAGGCAGTCTAAAGCTGTGATACCCAAACCCGTGTGATTCTTAGAATCACCTGGGAAGAGCTGAGATTTCTTAGGTCCTGCCCTAGACCAATCTGTTCAGACCTTAAAGAGTGGGGAACCCATGTTTTCAAAGTAACTCTATACGTGGTCCTTAAGGTCAGTCACGTCTAGGGACTCCTGGTTTAGGCCATGCTATTTACCCATTAATAATTATTATTATTATTATTTACCCATTACTCAGATCCTTGAATCAAGTAAGACTACCACAAAATCAGGTAGTTGGACATTACCTTAACTAGAAGGTCAGCCAATAAATGGCATGGGTCTCCAAATGCCCCCTCAGGTAGAACTGACTATGCCTCTTTTTCTCTTCTCAGGGGAGAATCCAGGCACTCACTACTTTTGTTCTTTATAGAATAAAGTTACACACTAAAGTTAGGCTCTGATTATTTTTTGTGAGAAATATTCTCATGAAAATTACATATGCAACTGTTAATAAAATATCCATGAAAGTTACTGTCCACCTTCCTACTCAGTATCTTTATACAGTATTCTATGGGAAAACATTTAGACTCTGATGCCTAGAAAATCTGTCTTTCCAGAGATCCCACTCATTTCCTTTTTGGTAAAAACTACAAAGCTCATTGTTGCATGGGATGAATACAACTCCAAAGTCAAATGTACTGTACATTCACAGTAATGCACCTCTCCTTTCCTTGCTTTCTATTTATTTTATTAAACTGTGTAGTAGACTATGAGCCTTCTTTAAATCACTTCTGGAAACAAGTGAGGTATACTCACTGGTCAACGAATTTTACTTTTCGTCAGTGATTATGTTCTTTAAGGACCAAAAAAAAAAACCCTGAGCTCCCCTCCAAGCTGTGACTCTAAGAAAAATCAACTCCAGAAAGGTTCTAGAATTGAATTCTATACTAATTACAAAAACAAAGCAACCAAAGAGATGCTTAGGTTATGTGAATGTGTGACAGAACTCAACAGAGAAGGACAGTTGTATGATCTTGAGCAAGACACTGGAGCTCTCTGTGAAAGGGGAGCAGCATCTTTGTTTGAAGGGTCGGTACTAGATTTAGTAACTGCTAGTTTCACGGAATCTTATTTCACAACTCATCACCTGAGTGATAAAAATATCCAAATCAATCTCATACTTTTTTTGAGAGTTGTGATGGTGAAATGTCACATGCCTATGAAAATATTAAGAAATCTTCACAAACTAATCTGACTACTGTCAATATTTCCTTGAAATGGCTCTCAGGGCTGAGTTTTGAGAGCCTGACAGTCCATTCCCCTTTTCACAATTAAGTCCTGTCAACCAATTTCCTGAAACCATTTAGGACATCTTCCCTTCTCTCACCTATGCCCAACAGAAGAAGAATCCAGAATCCAATGACTGCAAGCCTTCACATGTAAGGAAATGTTTGAGATATATCATAAATGAGGAATTCTGCAGCTTTGAAACTTTACATACAATTTGGTTCAACAACCACCCCCACCCCACTCCCACTGCCAATGCAAATGTGAACTCATATTGAGTCTCAGTTGTCTTTCAAAGGTAATTCGCTGTACATTTTTTTCTTTGGTGGGGATGTTTTACATCAATCATTACTGCTTTGATGAAATTAAACATACATTTGGGAAACATTTCTAAGGGTACGAAGGGGGATAAAGTCTTTCTCTCTTCCTTTTCCTAAGAAGCCCAGTTCCTCAAGAGGAGGCTTTCACTACTGACCAGATTCTGTGAATACTTTCACATATATTCTGGGCATATAGCATCCCAACTATAAAACATAAAAGGAGTCACAAATCCTGTATCAGTGACTCTCAATCCTGGGGCACATTACAAATACCTGAGCACATTTCAAAAATTAGGGTGCCCAAGTCTCAAAAACTCTGATTTACTTAATTTGAGATAAGACGTAATTTTTTTCAAGCTTTTTAGATGATTCTAGTCGGAATCCAGGGTTGAGAACCACTGTTCTTAAAAAATGTAAAATGATGTGATGGCTTAAATTTTAAAAGAGAAAGCTAGAGAAGGTTCATATTTTCAAAGAAGGAAATAAAACTTACAGCATGTATAGTTTTATGAATAAAATAAGCACGAGAGACAACATACAGTTTCTCATTAAATACATACGAATTTGCCAATTCATATCCCTTTTTATGATGAATAGGACACTAAGATATAATTAGATCTTTTCTTGTGCAGAATGAAAATAATTAGATTTTGCCTCAGATGGATTTATTCACCATTATGAATTATGTATCCACGTTAAGTTGTTCATTCATAAACAAGCCAAATTATAAAAATCACCATTGCCTGCCATACAGTTGATATTTAAATATTTGCTAAATGAATCAAAACATCAACACTTAGTTTTCTAGGTGAATGTCCTGTTTTAAAATCATTGATCCAAAAGAGGCAGGGAACCAGAGGGTCTCAGAGAATAATGGCAACAGTAACAAAAAGAAATTATCAGCAAACACTCAGCGCTTGCCATGGGCCTGCCACATTTGACCTGTAGACCTGCCTTCCCTGAATTCACTCATTTCAGCCTCACAACTGCCTTGGGGTGGGGGGTACTACTTTTAATATCCATTTTACAGATGAGGAATCTAAGGCACTAAGGGCTTAAGTAACTTTCTCACTGCTATAGCCATTAAAGCCAGATGCTGAACCCTGCGTCTGTTCCTCAATCAGAGCAGACTGAGAATGTGCACTAGAATTTTTCTCTGCTCACTCAGATCCTGTCTTTCATAGACATCCCTTTGGGCATGCCAGTTTTTAAAGCCTCCTTCATGCACAGTGTTTTCCATTCAAAAAATAAAGCCAGGCTGCTCCAGTCTTTTGAAATAGATTTCCTCATCCCAGTTCACCCATGTGGACCAATTCAAGCGCAGGAAGAAAACAAAAGTGAAAGGTCCTCAGACAGCTGTGGGAGGAATGAAAAGGAAGCCCTGCCAGAGAACTGGACCAACCCACCCAGGGCAGGCGGGGAGGCGGGTGTCAGGGAGCAGGGGACACCCAGCTTGGGGAACTAGAGCAGCAGCAAGAACATAGCAAAGGCCTGACTGAACGTGAACATTTCAAACTCCAGCCCGTGCCGCTCCCCAAATGGGAACTTGGAAACCTTAATGTTTTGAGTCACTTAACTCTGACACAATAAAACAAAATTGGTTACCGATCTCCAAATCTGCACGCTCCCGTTTTACTGTAGAATGGACAATTAGCTCGATCTTTCTCCATTACTCTTAATTCCGTGGGTGGTTCTGGGTTTTGCCATGTGGCACCATTTTCCAACTGTTGAAAATAACCGTAACTTTATTTGATGTAAAAATCCACAAAGAATTAAATGTTTAAAAGGTATTCAAATATTTCAGTCAAAAATAAAAACAGATTCCTGTAAAAATATACACATTTAAGTTGTGCCACACAATCGAGACTCTACAAACAACTGTCATGAGATAGGGGCTATGTGTCTCTCCTGGCTCCTGGGCACTGTCCAGCATCAGGCATTGCCTCGGCTACCAGGAGCACTCACCAAGGTTTCCCTTCTGTCCATCGATTCTGAAAAGAGTCAAAGGACTTGTTAGGGAACTATCCCTTGATTTACTCTGAATCAAGTTAAAACATCCACCTGGGTGTAAAAATGTTTGAGGCTGATTATACATTCTTTAAGGACTATAAACAAGTCCAGTCCACAGGGGTGATTTTTGCTTTTGTTCATCAATTCTCTTTGTTGTTGCTGTTGTACAAATCACAGAGCCTCAGATGTGAATCCCACATTCAGATGGGATCTACGTAACTTACCACAAAATTAACATTACTGGAAGTAGTGTTTTTAAAGAAATGTTCATTGGCCTCAAATTGTTAATGAAAGGTTTTGAAAATACCTCATTTTCAGCCTGCTCCAGCATCTTCTGCACAGCTTCCTACAAATGGTGCAAACATAGGACTAATGAAAACCTCGAAGTCAGGTAAGTCATATCTGGTTTATCTGGTTAAGAATCTCATGTATAACAATTTTAAAAAACCCATCACACAAAAGGCTTCAGGTTGTAATTTGCTTTCTATAGCACGATCTTCTGAAAAGCTTTCAAAGACATACAGCTGAGAATCTTCATTCAACTAGGACATTAAACAGCTAACATTTCAAAACATAGTCTTCTAATAGTTTCAGTAAGAGTAATATTTAGCAGATTTGAACATACACTCCACATTCTAATTTTTAAGGTGAGGTACTAGTGAATATCATAAAAGACAATGGTAGCTGAAACATCACAAACACTTAGCAGATGCTACATTATGATATGAACAGTAGGAACTGGGATTGATGAAAAATCTCAAACTTTCTGATAAGGCAGTATCACAGTTCTGCACTATGCCAGTAAAATTTTACCTCCTTGGCATTTAAATAAGCTTTAAATTATGTTTGACAGACTTTTCCCTAGCTCCTTAAAGTAATACATAGAAGACTCATATGTCTAGCTGCTTACTTGATTAACTACCTGGCCATGTAAGGGTCCTTAGTAACTCAATGTGCTCAAAATGGAACTCTACTCTTCCCTACCCCTCACCCATCTAAATGCCTCATCTCAAACAGAGCTGCCATGTGCCTACATGCTCAAATTAAAAACAGATGGCTTGAATTCTCTTCTCCTCCTTTCCCCTTCCTGCCCATTCAGCCTACTAGCTAGAGTTCCGCTAACTGCCACGACTCATTACAAATCTGTGTACTTCTCTGTATTAAGCATCAACTGTCATCCAAACCACCATCATGTCCTGTTTGGAGCAGCAGCCTTCTAACTGGTCACCACAGTTCTACTCTTGCCTCCTTGGTCATCACTCCCAACCGCCACCTGCTATTCTTTATACAAAAGTTAGAACGATCTGTTAAAGGTAAAGATATAAATTAAATGAAGTCAGTCCCTGCTTCAAAACCCCTTAATGGCTTCCCATGACACTTCAGGTAAAATCCAAACTCCTCCTTCCCACCCAGGAGGCCTTACATGAATGACCCTGCCTACTCTCCTGAACTTGGGCCCACCTCTGCCACTGTCCTCTTTTTGGTCTCTAGGATTTAGGCACCCTGACCTCCTTTCAGCTCCAGGCTCAGACTTCCCTGCATCTGCCTGGAACCCTTCTCCCCAAGATCTCTACACTCAGCTGTCAGCTCACGCATCGGCACCTCCTCAGAGCAGTCTTCCTTGACAGGCAATCAATTGAAAGATGTAGTTTCCTACCGCAATCAGTCTGTCATGTGACCTGCTTTCTTTCTTTATACCACATACCATTACCTTAAAGCACCTAAAATGATCTTTTTGGTTACTTATCATTCAGTTTCCCCATCAAGAAACCGAACGCAATGAATACAGATCTTTATAGCTGCCCTATCTCCAATCCCAGAGAAGCATCTATCTAGCTCACAGCAGAAAACTCAGAATGCAGATCCCTTTATATATGCTTAGAATTGACTTCATTTTACCCATTTCTCCTTATGTCTCACCAGACTTTCTTTGAAACAAAAACTTTAGCATTTATCTGGTGCCAGAAAAGACCTCAATTGAAAAACATTCCACTGTTAAAATAGAAATTTATTACTCTCTAAAAAAAAAAAAAAATATGACACGCTCCAAACAATTTTCCTGCCCCCTAAAAACCTAGCATGATCTTGCCTCATCTGGAAAGCAGTACTCAAGTAAGGGTTTTTAAAATTTACATTGGAATTAACTGATGGCCTGAGACACAAGAAACAAAGGTTGCTTCTACCCCATTATGACTAGGATGTAAACAAATGCATTTTTCCCACCAACAGGTGATTACCCAATTTTATGCTATTCAAATGTAGCAATATCACAGAAAAGATACATCCTGATGAATCAGTGAAGGAAAGATGAGCTGTGATATCTTTGAAATAAATGCACTGTTAAGGAATAGCAGCAAAATAGACCAAAGCAATCTTTAAAAACAATCCTAGAAGATACAGATATGTACAAATACCTTAAGATTCTTTTTTCGTGTGAGCAACGGTGTTACTTACAACTGCCTTTAGAGCACAAGTTAGAAAAGAAGTCAAAACTTAATAACAAAAAATATTTCCTAATCTCTCGATACTTGAGCTCATGATTTCTTTCAATCTATTAGTTCTTGGTGACATGTCCAAAGCAGTGAAGTCTCTTATGAATCAAACAAAGGTGGAAACTATAAAAAACAGTATTCACCCAATAGTAAGTCAACCCATATACAACAAAACCTCAGAAAAACACCGTCTGCTGTGGAGTGGTACAAAGTGTAAAGCAGGGGTCAGCTTCCTGTTTTTATCAATAAAACAATAAGGTTTTATTGGAATTTGGCCACAACCCTTTATTTGCATGTTACCTATGGCTGCTTTCATGGGACACTGGGACTGTTGGATGTTTTCAACAGAGACCACAAAGCCTGAAATATTTACTCTGACCCTTTACAGAAAAAGCTGGCCAATCCCTAGTATATAGGATAAGATAGGTAGAGTTGGGGGAAAAAACCTTAATTTAAGGCATCTGCCACAGCAAACATCCAGAGAAAAGCATCATAAGAAAATGTTAGTGTATATCTAAACTAAAAACATGACTCTTTCTAAAGAACAAACCAAGCTCAAACCCTGATATGCCTATAGCTTATTCTTCCACCCCATCATACGCCCCATCCACCCACTAAGAGGATACGCAGTGCGTTTATCCTCCTGTGACAGGAATCACCTCTCTTTCTTTCTTCTCCTGTAGCTTCTGCTGCTCCTCTTCTCTCTCTTTTCTCTGCTGTTCTTCCCATTCTTCCTTTAACTTTCTCTTTACAGAGGGAAAAAAATAAAAAGACGAAAGGTAATTTTTTTTCAGACTCATGTTTTTAAAACATTTGCCAAATGGGGCAAATAAATGAAAAATGTTAACATTAGTAAAATAAATAACATCCCTCCCCCTTTTTTATTTGGCTGCACCAGGTCTCAGATGCAGCACGCAGGATCTAGTTCCCTGACCAAGGACCAAACCCAGGCCCTCTGTATTGGGAGCACAGAGTCTTAGCCACTGGACCACCAGAGAAGCCCCAACATCTGGTTTCTCAAGTTCAAGGTATGTAACTCTTACTGAGAGTCGTTTTGGTTAACTAGTTAGTTAACTGGTTATCTGATTAATACCATACCTCTTGTTCCTCCTGCCGTTTTCTAGCTGCTTCTTCCTTTTCCTTCTTTATTCTGAATTCTTCTTGTGCCTTCTGCTCCCGCAGCAACCATTCCTCATGTAATTTTTGCCTATTGATGTAATGATGTGATCAAATAAAAGGAATGGGCGCTAATCCACAAATACATCCACACATATATGAAAGTAAAATGACATTTTGCGAATGATGAAAGTACCATGAAAGCTATTTTCTAGAAAGCAGTTAAGTGGAGGTAAGAGGACCAGGATACATGAGTAGTGATCTTGGAAAAGCACTGCATTTTAGCAACTATCCTCCTAGAGGGAAACAGTGTAAAATCATTACTTCTATATTTCCTAACTGTAACATCTTTAGACAAACAATGACACTTTAGCTTTCTCTT
Organism: Bubalus bubalis; assembly: GCF_019923935.1. NCBI lineage: Eukaryota > Metazoa > Chordata > Mammalia > Artiodactyla > Bovidae > Bubalus > Bubalus bubalis. The sequence continues at coordinate 9,763,009 of NC_059181.1, read as the reverse complement.
TAGGTTGGCCACAGTGATGTTTCAGTTCAGCCAGTCACTCAGTTGTGTCCGACTCTTTACAACCCCATGACCGCAGCACACCAGGCCTCCCTGTCCATCACCAACTCCCGGAGTTTATCCAAACTCATGTCCATTGAGTTGGTGATACTATCCAACCATGTTATCCTCTGTCGTCCCCTTCTCCTCCTACCTTCAATCTTTCCCAACATCAGGGTCTTTTCAAATAAGTCAGCTCTTTGCATCAGGTGGCCAAAATACTGGAGTTTCACCTTCAACATCAGTCCTTCCAATGAACAACCAGGACTGATTTCCTTCAGAATGGACTGGTTGGATCTCCTTGCAGTCCAAGGGACTCTCAAGAGTCTTCTCCAACACCACAGTTCAAAAGCATCAGTTCTTCGGCGCTCAGCTTTCTTCACAGTCCAACTCTCACATCCATACATGACCACTGGAAAAACCATAGCCTTGACTAGATGGACCTTTGTTGACACAGTAATGTCTCTGCTTTTTAATATGCTGTCTAGGTTGGTCATAACTTTCCTTCCAAGGAGTAAGCATCTTTTAATTTCATGGCTGCAGTCACCATCTGCAGTGATTTTGGAGCCCCAAAAAATAAAGTCAGCCACTGTTTCCCCATCTATTTGCCATGAAGTGATGGGACCAGATGCCATGATCTTCGTTTTCTGAATGTTGAGCTTTAAGCCAACTTTTTCACTTTCCACTTTCACTTTCATCAAGAGGCTCTTCAGTTCTTCACTTTCTGCCATAAGGGTGTTGTCATCTGCACATCTGAGGTTATTGATATTTCTGCCGGAAATCTTGATTCCAGCTTGTGCTTCCTCCAGCCCAGTGTTTCTCATGATGTACTCTGCATAGAAGTTAAATAAGCAGTGTGACAATATACAGCCTTGACGTACTCCTTTTCCTATTTGGAACCAGTCTGTTGTTCCATGTTCAGTTCTAACTGTTGCTTCCTGATCTGCATACAGGTTTCTCAAGAGGCAAGTAAGGTGGTCTGGTATTCCCATCTCTTTCAGAATTTTCCACAATTTATTGTGATCCACAGAGTCAAAGGCTTTGGCATAGTCAATAAAGCAGAAATAGATGTTTTTCTGGAATTCTCTTGCTTTTTCGATGATCCAGCAGATGTTCTGATCTCTGGTTTGATCTCTGGTTCCTCTGCCTTTCTAAAACCAGCTTGAACATCTGGAAGTTCACGATCCATGTATTGCTGAAGCCTGGCTTGGAGAATTTTGAGCATTACTTTACTAACATGTGAGATGAGTGCAACTGTGCAGTAGTTTGAGCATTCTTTGGCATAGCCTTTCTTTAGGACTGGAATGAAAACTAACCTTTTCCAGTCCTGTGGCCACTGCTGAGTTTTCCAAATTTGCTGGCATATTGAGTGCAGCACTTTTAGAGCATCATCTTTTAGGATTTGAAATAGCTCAACTGGAATTCCATCACCTCCACTAGCTTTGTTCATAGGGATACTTCCTAAGGCCACTTGACTTCACATTCCCAGATGTCTGGCTCTAGGTGAGTGATCACACCATCGTGATTATCTGTGTCATGAAGATCTTTTTTGTATTGTTCTTTTGTGTATTCTTGCCACCTTTTTTTAATATCTTCTGCTTCTGTTAGGTCTATACCATTTCTGTCCTTTATTGAGCCCATCTTTGCATGAAATGTTTCCTTGGTAGCTCTAATTTTCTTGAAGAGATCTCTAGTCTTTTCTGTTCTGTTGTTTTCCTCTATTTCTTTGCATTGATCACTGAGGAAGGCTTTCTTATCTCTCTTTGCTATTCTTTGGAACTCTGCATTCAAATGGGTATATCTTTCCTTTTCTACTTTGCTTTTCGCTTCTCGTCTTTTCACAGCTATTTGTAAGGCCTCCTCAGATAGCCATTTTGCTTTTTTGCATTTCTTTTTCTTGGGGATGGTCTTGACCCCTGTCTCCTGTACAAATGTCACGAACCTTTGGGTGCCAATAAGGGAGTAACATCCAGCTTTTAATTCAGAAAGTATTACCCTTCCTATTCCATGCATTTTGAAAGTGCCAAACGCAGGATTGTAGCATGACAAAAACCTGGTATCTCCTGCTCTAAACCCTTGGACTGCTACTCTTTACTGTTCAGAGACTTGGTTTGCCTCAAGCAAAAGAGAACTATATTGTGATCACGTCTTTAAAATAAAGCTACAGGTTTTAAGAAAAGATGACAAGGAGTTAAAAAAAAATGAGTCAGTGTCTAGTTTATGCTTAGAAATGACCAGTTATAAAGAGTGATCTTGTATTACAATGGTATCTCAGATATCCAATACTACAAGTTTCCAACTTAAAGACAGGTTATATTTCAAAACTTTATTAGCCAATTTGGTGTTTCAAACCTAGACTGTATATTGTCCCACTGAATTTGTAAAAGGAAAATGAAATATGAGAAACTGTGCTATATTACTTCAAAGACATCAGGAGTTAAATAAGGTTTTATGTCTAGTCTGGGGACCCAATCACAATTTCAAATACTCGATGGGAGAAAGTATTCCATTTCCTATTACAGATTCCAGGAACCCATCTTTTAGCCATGGTAGAGACTGGCATGTTGCATATGCCAGCGTTTCTGTGTATGTCATGGGGTATATGTAGATGTTTCAGTGTGCAGAACTCTGATTCATGAAGTGCAGTATTTTCAAATAATTATCCTGCTTTTCAACAGTAAAGTATTATGCAACTCTTACAGGAATAAACAAATATTAATGGAATACAAAGACACATGTATGCGATTTAAAAGAAGCACCTAAGTAAATGGGGAAGCAAAAAAAAAAAGACTTCCCTATTTCATGATATACATGTTATCTTCATCATAACAGAAATCTCTAATAAGAACAACCAGAGTTATTATAGCATCTCCTATTTGCTCACACTATGTTAAGCACTATACACTTACCACCTAATTAACCTCATTCAATCTGCTCAATTCTATGTAGTAGGCACTATGATTATTATTATATTTTTTGGCTACGCCATGCAGCATGCAGGATCTTAGTTCCCCAACCAGGGAGTCCTAACTACTGAACCACCAGGGAAGTCCCTGTTTATGTTCCTATTTAGGGTGAGGAAATCAAAGCTTAGAGAGATTAAGCAACTTGAATACAGCTAGTAAGTAGCAGGGCCAAGAATGGAATGCAGATCTGGCTGAATCCAACTCCATGTTTCCCGTCACTACTACCTTTTTTTTTCCCCCAGCATTTTGATACTTCCACCTACTTATGTGCTTAGGTAGGTAATAGGAATTAATTACAAGAAAAGAAGCAACATTACCAGTGAACACACTAACTAGCTAGAGAGGGACTATCAAGTTTTTTTTCCTTTAAAATATTATTTATTTTTTGTTGTGGCAAAGTATATATAAGACTTACCATTTAAGTGTACAGTTGAGTAGCATTAAGCAAATTCCTATTACTGTGTACCACTTTTTAAAAAAGCCCAGAAAACAAAACACTTCCTGAAAAATACCAAAATAAAAAAAGAGCAGAATATTTTTGTCATCTTGTGCTGGGGAAGGCCTTTTAAAGTCAGACAGCAAGGCCAGATATCATGATTAAATTGACAACATGGAAATCAAATTAAGTAACTACTAGAATCTAAGTTAGGACTGATGACAAACGAAGAACATATACATCACACACATGACAGATATAGGAATAATAACCTTAATCAAGTAATAACACTGCCTACATAACAAAAAAAATGTATCCCCAAAGAGAAAGGTTTAAGCCATCTACAAATGGATATTATATAAAAAGATACTCAACCTACAAATTAAGTAGTATATATCTGAACTCTACTCAATACTCTATAATGACATATATGGGAAAAGAATCTAAAAAAGGAGTGGATATAAGTATACATACAACTGATTCACTTTGCTATACAGAAGAAAGTAATGCAACATTGTAAACCACCTGTACTCTAATGAAAGTTTTTTTAAAATGTACATTTGAAATGATGAGAAATAACTTTTTACTATAGGAGTTTTAAGAATTGATAATGCCTATTGTGAGTGACAGTATACAGAGATGGGCACCTTGATTCACTCTTGGAAAGGTGGCAAACTGCAACCCGGGATACTCTTTCTACCTGCATAAAAGTGCATTTTATATGCACTTTTCCTCTCAGCATTTTTCTAAGGAAATAATAGGACAATACCAAGGATATATAATCATGGATACTCGCTGCAACTTTTTTTAATAATAGTAAAAAGCCTGAGTGTAAATAAATAACAAATAGTAAATGACAGGAAATTAATAGTACCATGGTAAGTGAATGTGATTTAACAGTAAACAATATTTATTTCAAGAACTAAACATTCATCAGTAGAGAACTATAAATTATGAATAGGGAATAAATTATGCTAGTCATACAATGGAGACTGTGTTGCTACTGAAATGGTTGAATTAGATCTTTGTAGCAACACTGAAGTAAATGTCCTATACACTTAGTGGAAAAAAGCAATCTATAGAAAAATATGTATAAATATCATCCCATGAAAGAAATATATATATATATTCATCTACAGTTTCTTTCTTACCTTCTTAACAGTGGCTATCTTTAGGTATGTGGAGTTTATTGAAGTCTTTTCACTGTTTACACTTACTAATTATCTGAATTTTTTTTTTTTTTTTTTCAAAAAACATTTACAAATTAGCAAAAAGAGTGAAAAAACTTTTTTTAAAGACAACATCTTGTTTCAGCCCATCAACTAGAGATTTAAACAGCTTATCCAGGGTATTTTACAAGATCTATTTTGTATAAGATTGTGTAAAGAAGACCTGTCCTAGTTAGTGAAGACTTAGAATATTCCAGTAAAAGAACTGGGCTTGCAGAAAGAGCTTCAATCAATGCTGACCTCTCTCTCTCCAACAGCCTCTCTTCTTCTTCTTGTTCTTCAGTCAAAGCATCTGCCACTGCCTCCTCTTCCTCTTCCTTCTGTGAGAGTCCTGAAGGAATGTAAATGTTTTAGGACTCTATCCGTGTATTACAAAGCCTTGGTCAATAATACAGGGAAAAAATTATATACAATTTTTTATCTTTACAATTATGGTACAAACCTCTTTTTAAAACTTTCTAACAATAAAGGGCCCCAGCCGCCCAAATTGGAACAATGTGAACACTGAAAAGAACAATAATGGTAGCAGATTAACATATTAAACTGATACCCCCTAAAATGGTGAGATATGGGAGGGAATATCCATCTTTATAGAAGAATGGCAACTGAAAAATGTAGAAAGACTTAAGTAGAATAGTCCTCACTGCTGTACCCCACTGTAGGAACTAACTGTTGGGAAGAGGATATTTATTTACACTATCTCAAAATACCAGCCTACAGATGAATACTAATTACAAAGGGGGAAATATCTATTACAGTGGAGCCATCTGATTGGCAACACTTTGACCACACTTCGTATCACTAGGGGTGGAACAACTTGACATGAGAGGCCCCCAGATGTATGCAATGAGAGCTATACAGCATCAGCCGTGTAGTATTTTTCCATGGAGTGTACCTGAAGCTACTCAGGAGAAGACATACTAATCTAGAATGCAGAGCATTCCACAAAACAACTGGCTTGAGCTTTTCAAAATAATCAAACTTGAACTGGGAAAGTTTTCGTATGGTCTGTATATCATATTGCTGAATTACTATTCCTTTATTTGTTTAGTATTGTGGCCTTATTCTTAAGGGATGCAGGCTTAAGTATTTAGGGGTGAGGGCTACGTATATGCAACTGACATGCAAAGGGTTCAGAAAAAATTTGTACATATGTGTCTATCTATATACAGAGAAAGTAAGGCAAAATGTTAACACTTGACAAACCTAGGCAAAGGGTTCATGATATCTACTATACATCATGGATGTCTACTGTAAATTTCGACTTTCTGTACATTGGAACATTTTCAAAATAAAAACACGGGAAAATAAGTCCTAATATAATAAAAATGTATATCCTCTTCTCAAAATTTAAATTTGTGGGGAGAAAAAAGGAGGAAAACTGAAGTGATCTTAAGGAACTATAACAGAAGATCTCAGGCTAAAAGGAAAAAGATACTGTCTGTCACATACATTAAGTATTTAAAAAGTGAAAAGTGTTATTCACTCAGTCGCGTCCAACTCTTTTTGATCCCATGGACTATAGCCCGACAGGCTCCTCTGTCCCTGGAATTCTCGAACCAAGAATACTGGAGTGAGTAGCCATTCTCTTCTCCAAGGGATCTTCCCGACTCAGGGATCGAACCTGGGTCTCCCACACTGCAGGCAGATTCTTTACTGTCTGAGCCACCTGGGAAGCCCATATTAAGTATAGGTCTAACCAAAGGCTCACCTAGTCCTAGATAACTACAGTACTGAATCACTGAACGATGCAGTGGTTACAGGCACTGGCCCTCCATGCAGTTGAAAATCCATGTATAACTTTAAAGTCAGCCCTCCACATTCACAGTTCTTACATATCAGCAGTTCTGCATCCTTGGATTCACCCAACTGCAGACCACATAATACAACAGTATTTACTACTGAAGAAAATCCACATATAAGTGAATGTGCGCAGTTCAAAACCCACGCTGTTCAAGGGGCAAGTGTGTATCTAACTGTATTATACATGTAAGTATATATGGAGTCATTCTACAGTTTTCCAGCTTCCTTTTTTCCTTCATGTCACCTTAATTTCTGGTAATGCAGCTTATTTCAGGTTATTTCAAGTAGAATTGGGTGCTAAAGAAGCCACCTGTAATAGAGAGGTTGATAATCCAGAAATTTCTACCAATCACTTGCCAATTCACTCTAGAGCAATTCTTACAGAATATTTCTGTATTGTAGTCTTCTGGGTAATGTTTGGCCATCCAAGTGTGCTACAACCCACAGCAGTGTTTGGTTGACCACAGTATTCCAAGTAAAAAATTGTGAGCTGGAGTAGGCCAAAGTAGCAGCAGTCATCCAGAGGCAAGTGCTTCATTGTGGCTCTGCCATTAACGATACATAATCATGAGCAGACCAGTGAGCTGCATCCTTCAACTGACTAAACTGCCAAAGGACACATCCACTTGCCTGCTCATAGAGGCTCACTCCAAATGCACTCTACAAAGTTAAAAGGGAATAAAAAATATCAATGCAATGCATTGGAATTGAAGTGTGTAAAGAAAAAGAGAAAGACTTTTAAAAAGTTGGGGCATGTTACAAGAAAACAGGTCAGCATAGTAAGGAAACCAAGAACTTTAAAGGGGGTAGGGAATTACTAAGGGCATCAATAATGCCAATCTACCCTGTTTCTCCTTTTATCCCTGATGTTTTATCCTGTCTCAAGTGGGACCAGTTTTGAATTAAAAAAGAGATAGCAATACAGGCTGCAGGGGAATGCACTGTTCCTTTCTAAATATCCCAAGTATTGCTACTCAAACAGTTTCTGGGCAACTCTAATGATAAACAAAACCTCTATGGCTATTTTTCTCAAGGCCCCAAAATCCTGGTTCCTTGAGGCCATGGTCTGTGGACTTCAAGAATTGTCCAGGATAATTTATTAGGCATACTCTGGTTAATGTACATGACAAACCGTTATAACTCAGCACTCCTGTGTGATTTCAGTGCTGCCATGTGCATTTATTACTACTATATAACTTTACAACTAAGGTCATTAAACAGGTAGGTTTAATAAACAAACATTAGATTCTGCCATGTGAGGGCCAAATGACACCACCGCCAGTACAGATGAAGGTTCCCACAGTATTTTAATAGGAAGAAAAAGTGATAAATAACCACATGGCAATAGTAGTAGTAGCATTCCAAACTCCACTCAGTACCATATTAATGTCCTGTGCATATGTTTCCCATCATCCCTAACATTACATAAATGTAGATATAGGGATGGCGGTCGAGTGGTTAAGACTCCGCATTTCCACTGCAGGGGACATGAGGTCCCTCCCTGGTGCGGAAACTAACACCCCACATGCCACGGAGTGCGGCCAAACCAAAAACCAAGTAAGTTTCATAATTAATTTCATCTGTATGTATGTAAATAAGATCAACAAGGGGTCTCTCACGTTAGTGTAGTTTGAGAAAAACTTGCAAAATGTCTAAACCCCTCGAATCCTGCTGGTTTTACAAAGAAAAATATTTGCCGAATACTTACTATGTGCAAAGGCTGTGCTAGCTGCTGTAATTCATGATGCCTGCACCTGTAATATTAGATACTTTATAAATACTTCCACGTAATCAGTGGGTGATGATTCACCATGACTTCTTCCCCCTCTTGAGTAAGTACTTTTACCATTGTTTCTGATATGGGTCTAACAACTTTTTGAGGGATCGTGGCCACAAGCAACTATGTACTAGAAACAGTACTTGGACGGGAGTCGCGGGGGCAATTTGATACACAGAAAACAAGATAAGTAAGTCCATTACCAGAGTCTCTCAGTCGAGCGAGTTCCCGTCGCCGTTTCTTTCGTTTCTCCTTCTTCAGGGCGGCCCTGTACTTTTTGTGGCTGGAAAAACAAGACACACACTCCAGCGTCAGCGGCCGCAACTGCAGCGCTGCCTGAGCTCCCTTCTCCTCCGCGCCCAGTGACAGGAACTCCAACAGTGAAATCTTGCTTCCCGTGTTTTAATTACAGAACATGCCTTTACCACCTCCTCGCCATCCCATGCGCACACGGCAGGTCTTCTCCATGCCCTGCTCCCCTTCTCGCCTCCCTGAGCCCACAGATGCCCACTGGTAATTCAGGCGCGCCCAGGGAAAGGATAGAGCTGCTGCGGTGGCTCGTCTGCTTGGCCCAGCTCCCCTTTACTTCATGCTTGCACATCTTCCATGCCCAGCCTCGGTCTGCTTCGTCCCCTTTTCTCTCAGCTCATCTCTCCTAACCCAGCTCACCTCAGCTTCTCCGAAAACAGCATATTCTCGGGCGCCGCCATCTTGCCAGCGCCGCCACGCCCACAGGAGCCGGCCGGAAAAGGCGGGCTTGAGGACGTGCGCAGACGCAGTTGCTGCGCGGCTTCTCGGGCGAGAGTGGAGGGGAGCGTTTCTCTGCTCCGACTGACCTAAGACTAAAGGCCGGGGTAGGTAGCTCATCTTCCAAAAGTCTGCACAACTAAATGTCTCCTTCCCGAAAAAGGAGAAGGGGCACCTACCCCGCCCTGTAAGTAATTCTTCTCTCCTAGCGCTTCCCCAGTGCGTTATCATTACCTCTCCCCAGCTCATTGTGAGGTGTTTTGTGGTCAATAAGTTAGTTACACCGCTCCTTTTCTCATCACCCATTCACGAAGTCTCATCCTACACAACGCGGCTAGCCTTCCTTTCCAGTCCGAGGCTGTGCCTCCATTCGTGGCTCCACTTACTGTCGCCTTAGACAGAGCCCTACACTCCTCCCCTTTTCACTGACACCTGCCGGCTCTAGAGGCTACAGAGGTGCAACCTCTGCTCCCAAGGAATTTCCAACCTAGAAACAGGGAAGGACCAATTCATAGATAAGATTATTTGTTATAGGCAACTCAGTTTACATTACAAAGGCCACCTGGGAATTCAAGGAGAGCTTTCTAATAATGCCTGAGTTGTTCTGAAGGCGGTTGGGCTAACCCGCCTGCCAATGCAGAAAAGAGACGTGGGTTCGATACCTGGATGGGGAAGATCCCCTGGCATAGGAAATGGCAAACCGCTCCAGTATTCCTGGCCTGGAGAATCCCATGGACAGAGGACTCTGGCGGGCTACAGTCCATAGGGTAACAAAGAGTCTAACTACTGAAGCGACTTAGCACACAGGCACGAAGGGCTATTTACTCAGGTGGAGAAGGCTGGGAATGGAATTGCAGGTAAATCAGCACAAGGAAAGTCACTGAGCGATGAAACAACGTGGAATCTGCCAGAACCGCGAGAATTTTGGCCATCGAGTATAAAGGGCAATATGAGAGTATCAAGGAATACAGCGATAAAGGTGGCTGGTGCTAGGTTATGGCGAAGGGCCATTCCCAAAAGCTTTAATTATGCTCTGTATGGAATAGGGAACCGTTGCAAGTTGAGTTGAGGCTTTTGTGATCGTATTTGTGTTTTAGGTAAATGACTGGTTTGCAGTATAAAGGATACAGCCGGAATAAAGCAATCTAGGTGAGAGGTAACAAGGAATTAAACTGGGGCAACAAGAGTAAGAGATTGAGAAAGCAAAATCAATCCTGCTAATAATTAGGCTGTGGTTTACACACATAAGACCAAGAAAAAACGTTTCTCCCAAGGACACGTTGCAACTGCAAAAGGATTAACAACCCCCTTCTTTTAATAATTGGATAACTTCCTTCCTGGCTTGTCTTTGTTCCTCTCTCATCCAAATCAAAATTACTGAGATATCCAATTACTAAGCTGCCTGTTTCCATACTCCCTCCCTGAAATCATTCAGCAGAAGCCCAAACTCGTCATAAACTCTGCCTTACTCTTTCTTACAAAGACACTTGCATAAACAAGGCTCCAAGGTGGCCTTGTTCAGCTCAGTGCATCAGTAATTAGGAACATAGACTTTGGAGTCCGATGGACTGGGAAACTCAAGCCTTGACTATCTGATCTTTTTTTTTTTTTTTTTAAAGCTGAGTCCTAACCAGTAGACTGCCAGGGAACTCCCAGTTCCTAATGTTTAGTCCTCAGTTTTTTCATCTGTAAAAATCAGGGAAATGCTATATGTTGGCATAGTGCCTGACGATAATTAGTGTCCCAGAAACATTAGTTGTTATTAACAGCAGCAGTAGCTTGAAAACTTCCCAACGCCCTCAAGAGTGGATTAAATACTTGTCCTATGGGTGCTCCTTGCACAAGTATTTCACCTTTTATAACACCTATCACACTTTGTTGCCTCCATAAGACTTCATCTTGCACTATATCTTAAACTTCTTGAAGGTGGAGATTTGGCAGGTATAGCCTCTAACTAGAGAATTCCTTGGTTGGCACAAAATATAACTGTGCAGATCTCCAATTTTGCTGGTTTCTGTGACCAGGAATTATGCTGAGAATTGCTGCCATTCTGAAAGCATTAGTGTTTGGGTTGCTGTAACATTTCTTATGAATCAGACCAGACTCTCATGTCAGAATAATTAAAGATGTCTTCTAGGAAGATACTCCTAATTTAAAAAGATACAGATTTACATTTTATTCTATTATGATTTAGAAGTGAATATAAATCTTCATTTATAGGAGTTAGATATTTATCTTCAACAATTAACTGCTGAATTCATTTTCATGAATAAGTTTAAATTGCTCAACTTAATTTCATTACACAAGTTAGTCTAAAAGCCAGTTTCATTTCCAAACTATAGTTCCCATCATTTGATAAATCATAAGATAAAAATAAGATATACAAAAATGTAATGCAAAGATATAGTCTACTATGATATTCTGATAAATAGAACAAATTTATATTTATTCTGCAATGTAACATGTATTTTCTATTTTTCTTGGTGCCTGAAATATAACTTCTACTTATTCTCAAGTATACATGTTTTGGTTTATCCCTTCTTTATGGGAAAAAGCCTAAATTTTTGTCTTAAATTGTCAGTAGGAAATAGCTGATTATTCTTAAAAAGTTAAAATATTTTTACTTTAAAATATTTCACATTTATAAATATATAAATGATGTAATAGATAATGGTATTACAAATATGCTATTATTAAATGATTCTTAATTATTATGACAAAAGAATGATCCATAATTGTATTTTTTTCATTTATAGCAAGCATAAAAGGAGAGCAAGAAAAAAATGTTTACTATTTACCAGATTGGGAGTCTTTCAATTAATTTGGCTTTTTTATTGCTCTCATAGGACAGTAATACTGGGACTCACTGAATGGTCAATGCAGGAATTCTCATGAAAGAACATTTCTTGCCTACCATTAATTTCATTATTAAATCACCAGATGTACTCAGGGACATACAGTGGAGTCTCAAGTCCTCTTCAACACTCATTGCTATGCCAAAGGCTTTATATATTTTCCAGATTACAGTTATCACTAAAAGTAGCAAGATAAGATACTTATAAATGCATATTAATATGAAAATGCTTACAAATCAATATATGTACGACTGATTAAAAGTTTTCTTTGGAGGAAGGAGCTATCCAGTGGTAGTTATTCTTTATTCAGTTCTTTATTCAATCAGTTCTTATTCAGTTATTAGTGAATAAAGTTATTCTTTATTCATTCTTACTGATTCTTTTGTCTAGTGATAAGCTCAGAACAACACAACTGTTAGAATGGTGACAGATGGTATCCCCACCTAGAACCCAAACCAAAGTACCACTTTTGAAGAGTAGGTTGAATTTGAAAAGCAGGAATCCAAATGTATATAGGGACAAGTGTCTTAGTCTGTTCAGGCTGCCATAATAATATACCAGACTGGATGGCTTAAATAACAAGATTTATTTCTTACAGTTCTAGAGGCTGGGAAGTCCAAAATCCAGGTGGTGGCAGATGGCATATTTGGTGTCTGGTGAGTACTTTCTTACTGATTCATAGACGGCCATCTTCTTTCTGTGTCCTCACATGGTGGAAGGGCTGAGAGAGCTCTGTGGGGTCTCTTTTATAAGATCACTGACTCCATCATGAGGGCTCCAACCTCATGACCTAGTCATTTCCCAAAGGCTCTACCTTCTAATGGCATCACATTGAGGGTTAGGTTTCCAACATATGAATTTTGAGGGGACACAAACATTCAGTTCCTAACAAGAATGTAGTACTATTTATAGGTGAAGTAGCCAGTATTGTTAATATGTACTAATTAGATGGCAAAATTGAGCTTATTCGCTTAATTGAACTGTATCCATTTTGATCAGTAAAATTTGATATGAAAGAACTTAAAGTTGAATTGAAAAGACAATACAACATTAAGTAGAATAGTGATCAAAATTTGAGTCTTCTAGTGAATAGAAAAACACCTAAAGTGATTACAGTACTGTGTTTTTGCTAATATTGTACCAAAAGAATGTGTTCCCCCTGCCCCATCCCCCTATCCTGCCACCCCCCACTCCCCTGTGATCAAGAGAAGGGCATCTTCCTAAACTTTTTTGAGGTGGAAGCCTGGTTTTAGAATAACCAGCCTCACCGTAACCCATGTAGCCCTGGGAAAGGAGAAAGGGGCTGGCAGCTTGCCCTACTGGTGATGTCAGCAGATTGTGCACTGGTTCCATAGAAATTGGTAAGCTGAGGAGCACTGAATGGATCTTTCCATTCCTGCTTCTCTAGTAAATCCCTCATGAGTTTTCCAGTCATTTTTTGATCTGCATGTTGTCTCACTAATTTTACAAACATCTTAGACACTCAAAGAAACTAATAGGAACAAAAAGTCATTTAACAAATATTAACATTGTAAAGAAAGGGTTTTATTATATTATGTAATGAAAATGAGCAGCAATTGTAATACAAAGCAGGACATGGTTGAGAGTGAAAGAGGGTACTGTTAAAAACTACACCAGAACACTAGATGTAAGTTAATCAGGGGTGGCCAACCTGGACACACCCTATGAATATCTTCTGTATCTCTAAGATGGAAGGGCAGGTCAGGCATTCTGTGCATTGGTTCTCACTCCAATTTAGAAGACTCACTGCAATAGAATTTTACACTAAGAATTTGCAAGAAAGCTAGGACGGAAGCCTGTACATATCTCATGTGTGTACCTGTTAAAGATAACTATGGTTTGCAGTGGCTTCCCAGGTGATTCAGTGGGTAAAGAATCCACCTGCAATGCAGGAGACACAGGAGACGTGGGTTCGATCCCTGGGTCGGGAAGATCCCCTGGAGGAGGGCATGGCAACCCACTCCAGTATTCTTACCTGGAGAATTCCATGGACAGAGGAGCCTGGCGGGCTACAGTCCATAGGGTCGCAAAGAGTTGGACACAACTGAAGTGACTGAGCATGCACGCAGGCATGGTTTAAAACAGATAAAAATAAAGTTAACATAGCTTTTTCCCCATATTAATCTTGTAAAGAATTTTATTCATTTCCTAGAGCATGTATGCTTCCATTTTCCAGAGAAAGCATGCACTGTAGAAGCAATGCCTTCACCCTCTTCCTTTTTTAAGAGCAGAGATATGCCCCTAAACTTAAACATACAACTCCAACCCTATTTTTTCCCCTACTGAATTTATTAGTTACTTTTACTTGTGGTAAAATACACATTAAAATGAAATTTACCATCTTAACCTTTTTCATTGTATAGTTCAGTAGTGTTAAGTATATTCATCCAACCTTATCTTACAGATCAGATGACTAGCATACTAATGAAACAAATATACTAGTAAATGCAGTATTGAGTTTGAATACAGGCTTATAGGCAATTAGAAACATTCCACATATTTACAAGCAAGGGTGACTCTGGATTGGATTCCTCACAGTATATAGAATTATCTAGGTTTTATCTATCTGATGAGTTTCTTTCCTTCTTATTATAGCAAAAGTCTTCTAAACCACTGTATAAATTAGGACATTTATGTTATCTCTTACCTTGCACAGAACCTCAACTAATGAAATAAAATACAGTTCAGATAGTTTTAAAAGGAAGTCAAGATAGTTTTTTCATTGTGGAAAATATTATTGTATTCATTCTATGAATCAGTGTACATACAATGCAAAATAATACTGTAAACCATAGACTATTGTATTACTAGTCTTTTGAAAAATATTTCTGTAAAATAGATCATGAAAGCATTTTAAGTTCTAGGCACTCAAAGCATTTTCTTTAAAATATTCTGCATATGCTTTCCTTTTTCTTTTTTTTTTGAGATGAACATATTTGTGGTTATATTTTCCTCAGAATGCATATGCTTTCTATATGATCAAGCCTTTAAGTAGAACATCTGGCTTTCAGAAATACAAAAGAATTTCCAGATATAAGTATACACTTGTGTTTTTAGGATTACAAAATATTTTTTCTATATTATTAATTGATAGTAAGTAATCATATCATGTGTTAGTGATGACAACTAAGTGTTGAGGCACATATACCCACTGAGAAGGCCTTATAAAAGAACACACAGTCATGTTTTAAAATCAGATATACCTAAAACATAGTCAATGTTCAACCAAGAAGTGCCAGTCTGGGTCCTGTGGCTGTTTCTGAAAACCCTGCATTCTGGATGGTCAGTGTCTGTGCCTTACCAGTTGTTAAATCTTTTGATTCTCATCCCTACTTATAACTCTATAGAATCACCAACTGATAAATGTAAAAAGACAGCTCAAAAATGTTGCATGTAAAAAGATATTACAGCTACCAACAGGTTGCTATAAGAGAAACTTGTATCTCTTACTGGTACTTCAGTGATAAACATCAGTAGCAATAAAAGTAAAAATTTGTTTACTAAAGAGCTTCCCTCAAAGACTAAGGAACACTGCCATACGAAGAAAGGCTCGTTTATAATTATTAACTGCAGGCATTTAGAAGAGTCTAGTTGACAATATTTAAAGAAGTAGTATATATTTAAGCAAGATAACTACCTAGATAATGGCATCTTAGGGAGTCACTTGGCTGGTGGAAGGCTTGGGTTTTGCTTGTATGTTCAGCACATAGTCATGACGGAAGGATGAGCGGACAGTGCGGTTCATTAGGGGCTGAAGGGGGCGGAAGTTATCCACCATTTTTTTCTCTTTCTCCCCCTCGGAAGTGAAGAGCAGGGTTCGAAATTGCTCAAGCTAGAAACGGAAACAGGAAGCATAAATATTTTCAATAGAAAGATAGCTTTACTTCATGAATAAATTACTTTCATTTTTACTACTTTCATTTTAAACTTGTATATATTTATATAGCTAAAAGAACAGAAGGAATTATGTGCATCTGTATAAATAAAAGACCAAAAGGATTTATCCAAACAATGATTAACACTTAGTGGTAAGATTATAGGCAGCTAGGATTATTGATGACAGCTAACATTTTTTTCTTACTGAATTTTCTGTGTTGAAATTTCATTTGAAAAGTTCTCACATGGGCCACTGACCCTCTGATTTATTTTATTTATTTTTCAATGTTATATCAATTTTTAAATATGAAGGATAGTAATAGACTAAATGCATAGGTCCCCAAGACCAGTCTTATGAGCAAACTCTGTATTGTCATTTATTTATGGTGGTTATCACTACACAAAATTTTTTTTTCTTTAAATTATGTTGTCTACTAGTTGCTATCTCTGTGACTTCTGTCTTTGATACATGGTTAGAAAAGCTTCCTCCATTTGGACGTATGAAAAGGTTTTCCTAGGCTTATCCTATACTTTTATGACAGTATTTTTAACACTTAATATGTCTGGAATATATTCTTGTCTAAGGTTTGAATGGTTGATCCAACTTTTTGTCCCCAAGTGTCTGCTCAATTGTCCCCATTGATCTTTATGAATAATCTCATCTTTTCCCCCTACTGAGCTGAGATGCATCCTTTATCATAAACTAAATTCTCATATCTACTTGGACATATTTCTGAATCTACATTTTTCATCCTATGATTGATCTCTTTATTTGTGTACCAGCACAACACTATTTGGGCTTCCTCAGTGGTAAAGAATCTGCCTGCTGATGCAGGAGCCGCCGATTCAATCCCTCGGTTGGGAAGATCCCCTGGAGGAGGAAATGGCAACCCACTCCAGTGTTCTTGCCTGGGAAATTCCATGGACAGAGGAGCTTGGTGGCCTATAGTCCATGGAGTCACAAAGAATCAGACAGGACTGAGTGACTGAGCACACAGCAATTTTAACTATTGAGGCTTTGTAACTTGGTTGATTTAATCATCTTTCATTTTCTCTTTCACAATTTCCCTGGCTATTTATTTATACTCTTTTTTTTCCCACATGAGGCCAGAAGTAGCCTATTTTTAAAATCCTATTGGTATATTTATTGGGATTACATCAAATTTATGGAATTCATGGACAATACAACTTAAGGAGAATTGACATTACAGGTATCTTTATGATGTCTTCCTATTCAATCACATGGAAGTAATTTTTTATCAGTTCAAGTCTATTGTGTCTTTCAGGAGTATTTTAAGTTTTCTTGTTAAGCTGATTCCAAGATATTTTGTATTTTTTCTTTCCATTATAAATAGCATTCTTTCTTCCATTATATCTTTTAACTGACTGTGATTTTTGCAAGTCAAAGGTACTGATTTCTAGAAATTAATATTGTACTCCACTTATTACTGAATTATCATATTTTTGTAGTAGTTCCTTTTATTGTTTCTCTAATTTATTTTTCTTTTCTTGTCTAATTATACTACTTTCAGAATAAAACTTAATTTAAAATTTAATATAGTAATATTCTTTTCCATATTAAGCATCCTACATACTTTAGAACTGAGATCAATCTATTTTATCAAATTAGGGAAGTCTCTATACATTCCTATTTTATTGAAAATTAAAAAGAAAAACATGAATGTTGAATTTTGCTAGTGCATTTTAAGAATCTGTGGAAATGATTATAATTTTTATATTTAGATTCATTGATATGATAAATAATATTCCTAGTATTGAGCCATCTTTGCATTACTGGAATAAATACTACTTGAACAGAGTATAAAATATATTTCTTTTAGCACACTGCTGGATTCTGTTTCTGAAATACTATTTTAGTTTTTGTGTTTTTTTTAACCACAACCTCTGTGTGATGTGCAGAATCCTAGTTCCCTGACCAGGGATCAAACCCAAGTCCCTTGCATTGGGGGTATGGAGTCTTAACCACTGAACCACCAAGGAAGTCCCTATTTTAGCTTTTTTAAAAATATATTCTTCAGAGATATCAGTCTGTAAATTTTTTTTTTTTTTTGGTCCTATCTTTGGTGGGTGTTGGTGTCAGTTATCCTGGCTTCATAAAAAAGGTTTTGGAACTTTTGTTCTTGTGAAAATGCTTTGTGATGAATTAAAATCCCATAAAACAAGCATAAGCAAATACTACTGCAGTTCACTTATATTATGAATTAAATAGGATTTGTGTGTTAACATAGTAATTAACACCTATTTAGTTTCTCGGGAAAAATAAACTCCAGGGTCAAAACAACTGACTTAAAATTCCTGGACACATGCTGCTGGCTTCTGTTTTTATCCTGAGGTTCCATAGCAAAATTCCCTTAAAGATTTTGAAGAGTTTTGAGCACATCCACTTTCAGCCTTCATTCTTCCCTTTAAAAGGGTCTTGTTTACATAAAGATTCATATTTACATATAAAATATATAATACATAAAACACATGTAATTGTCAAATATGGAAGTAAAAAGCTTATGTTTCTTAAGTTTTAACTCTTCTCTCTAGTTAATTTGAAGCATTCCCTAATTCATATCCAAAGTAACACAAGATGTTAGCACATTTTAATAAAAATATATAAGCATTACAAGATAGTAAAAACTGATGCCAAAGTTTGAGCTCAGCCTTGTTTTAAAGGCACAGACTAGAATTTCTTTACATAGAAATGTGGAAAGAACATACCTGATCATGATCAACCTCTACAGGCTGCTTCTTAATGATCCAAGTGACAGACTCAGAGAGTGGCGGTGTAGTCAGGGACCCCGAGTAGGTCCAGTAATCTGGGCAAGTAGGCATCAGACAGGAAGGGTCGAATGACCCAAATTCTGCAAGTGTGTCCTAGCAAGAGAAGGAGTCATTGAGTCATCATTTCATGGTGAAAACCACTCAGGAATCATATGTTGTGGTGATGATTCTAGGGGAGTCTGAGGACCTGCAGTGGTCCAGATGAGCTCCAGGTACCTCTGGTCACCTTAGGACAAAATCACACTCTTGCTTTGTTCTTACAATTAACCATGTATTTCTGATAGTCCTCGGTGGGAACAGAGCAAAAGCCATTTTCTCCCTCAGTTCTAGTGAGGTTAGCGCAGGCTGGCTCCCCTGAACTCTTTGAGAGGCATTAGGTAGTAGCTGGTGCATAAACATGGAGGTTTTTCATTTTCAAGAGAGACTAAAAGAATTCACCTTTCTAAAATGCAGTGCATTAGGAGGAGACAGGATCCTGGATTGAGAATGGGAGAGGGAGGGATGGGGACAGGGGAAGGAGGGCAGAAGAGTGGGAGAGAGAGAGAGAGAGGGAGAGGAAAAAGAGGGAGATGGGGAGGGAAGGAGTGGGAAGGAGGTGGGGGAGAGAGACAGAGGCAGGGAAGGGGAGGGAAGAGAGAGAAAATAGACTTTCAGAGAGTAGCCCCATCTGGGATTCTGAATATTGAACAATTAATCTTTGGGGCACACAGAAATATCCACCCTAAAGGATGTGGTAATTGTTCTGTAAGACTGGACAAACCAAGTTTCTATCATACTTTGTTCCCCACCTGTGGGAGGGTAGCTAGACTCCAGAAGGCTGCCCTGAGGGTTTGCACAAGGACTGAGAAGGAGCAGGGGGTTGGGGCCGAGAAGGGGACTCGTTATGCTCCTGAGTCCCTGAGTGCTCAGTGGCATGGCAGCCAAAGCAGAGCCATCCGTGCCCACCAACAGGATCACTTCTGTCCCCTGCAGAGTGTCCCAGGGCCAGGGGCTCTCTCAACAGAAGCATCATAAATGGCAAGTTGTCTTAGGGGGCGACTTTCAAAGAGAACCTCAGTTACACTGAGGTGAGTTACATTTCCCAATTCAAAGTGCCCTGTTATTGTCTCCACTCAGAGATTGAAACATAAAATATATCTCAAGTGATTTAGAGGGGAAAAATTACCTTGTGCTTAATTGATGGCAAAATATTCACCAGTTTCTGTAGCTCTTTGTGATGCTTGCCTAGCTAAAGAAACAATGAGAATATACTAAAAAAAACAATAGACATCTCACTTTTGAAACTGCAACAGAATGTAAAGTAAAATTAACCACCTAGTGATTATATAAAAACAAACCAACCATACTACTTAAGCTACATTTAAACTGGTAATTTAGAATGTTTTAAACATCACTGAATTCAATTAGACACAGAAAACTGAGCAGGCTGTTTGCTGACAGGGTCAAAGTGCCTATAGGCGAAGGTGCCCTGCTCCATTTAAGCATCATTTCTTTAATTAAAATTAAAAATTGTTCCACAAAGTAGCCATATTTCTTTTTTTTTAAAGTGGTCACATTTCCAGTGCTCAGTTGCCACAGGTTGCTTCTGACTACTGTACTGGACTGTGCATTTCTATACCATTTGAAATATATTCATGACAACCTTGTATTTTAAACAGTTTTATCTCAATATTTTTAGAACTTAAAATTGCAATGTTGTATCTTTTCATCCTAGGATTCAATATGTCATTTAAAGCTAGTAAGATTTTGTTTTTTACCTTTAAAAATACTCCTATCACAGCCAAACCATTTTCTTCCAGTGCTGCATCCTCAAAGTGTTCAAACTTGACTGCATTCCAATGCACCAAGTGCAGCTGAAACACCATTAAAAAACGGTTTGACACATAATCATGTAGGATTGCTCAAAAACAGCCTTGTTCACATATATTTACTGTGCTTCCTCACCCAAAATAAAGCCACTGAGAAAAGCATATGACAATCTGGTGCAAAATAAGACAGAATTAAAGAACAGGAAGAAATATATACAGGGGCAGTAATTAATACTTTGGAATAGGCTTTATTGGGGGTGAAAATTTTGTATACACATATATGTGTATATATCTGTCTCCAAGTGATTAACATTTCAGTGAGGGAGCAACATTTGTCTATTCCCATCCTGATTTGCATGAAACACTCATATACAAAATCCATTTGCATCTAAAGGAGAGATGTTTATGTTGAGAGAAATAGATTCTCCCTATGTGGACTAGGAGTTTAGGACAAATTTGTTCGAGGCATAACCACTTAAAATGTGTTTCTTTTTAAGGTACCATTTAAAACTAAATTAGGTGGAAAGTTGTTAAGAAGAAATTCTATGTATTTTGGCCCCTTTTATTTCCCTGCAAATCATTCCTTGTCCATCATTCATGAATCCTCACCCTGCCTCCCAAGTGACACTCTCAAGGTCATTTTTAACTTTTTCCTCTCCTTTCCTGAAGAGGACACTGCCTCCAAGTCATTTTGCTTTAATTTCAAAAGTGCTTGTTGAGCCGTACTCTTTTTCTCTATTTCTATTGCCACCACTTTCATTTAGGCTCCCACCATCTCTCACTTGGGTTAATTTGACCTGGTGGCCCTGCACTGTTGCCTGTGTTATTAATTGAGGCTATCGTGTGAGCCTAGCTTAGAATTCTAGAAGAATTCTGTTTCAGGACCTTAAGGTTGATTTCTGTCATATTATTTGAAATGAGGGCAGTTGTCATTTTTACATGTTTAAACTGGGAATCATCAAATATGCCCCTGAGAGAGTTAGCATTTATAGGAATTACCTGATTCTTCCTGATAATTTCTTAGAACTGGAAACTCAGAACTGTTCCTTCTTCTCCACTGTTGTCACTGTTCCCAAACTTCTCAACTTACCTCTGCTGGGTAACATTTGCTGTCCACGGTATGCTCAGAGCCCCAGGCATCAATGGCCCCCCAGTGAAAATGGAACTGCTTTAATCGGTAGTTGTGTTCCAGGGGTCCTCCCTCGATCACTGAAATGGTACATCCAACAATTCAGGGGATTTGATGTTTTTGATGTCGTGGAGAAATGCAGGGGAAAAGCAGACTCTGTGGGGGGACCTTCTCATGAACTGTCTTAGATGGAGCACACTGTATTATATACCAGTGTTTATAAACTTGATTTCCATGCAGTTAATACATGTGTAAGGGCAAAACCTGCACTCGGAATGACACCAGGATTTAACTATACTCCAAGCTGCACACAATTGTTAAAGGCTAATTCTTGCCTTAGTTTTATGGTCTATATTTACTATGCCCAGTGTTTTTTATGCACAATAAAATGCAAATTTCTCAGCATATTTATCTAACAGTCTTATAAAACTGAAATACAGGTACAAAAGATACTTTCTTTTTTATGCGCCAGCACTTTGCTTTTCAATTTTTGAAGATAACAGTGTTTCTTTTCCTTACATTGAAATGGAAAAGGAAATTTGCAAATCAAAAACTATCACCTATCTCCGTCCGACAGAGTGAACAATGTGAGTCATCCACATACTTTACTTTCTGGAACTACTGAAATCAGTCCATTATAGGGGAAATGTCAGATACGAGTTTTAAAAGTCATCCTTCCTCAGGCTTTGGGTTGTGCAGTTTTGTTTTTTTTTGCTTTAATTTGCTGAAGCTGTTAGTTCCTCATTTCTGGCATCTGAGCAGACCCTGGCGATGTCTGTTCATGGTTAAACCATACAACGGGAAAACCTAATCTTCCATCTCATCTGTATTAATTATTTTAGAGTTTACTGCCTCATTAGTTGAATTTTATGTATGCAAATGACTGAGTACAGTCATCCAGAGGTCCAAATACTTTGGCTATGTCATGTAGTGGTCTACTGTTTATCTTACTGGCTTTCATAAATGTTTTACATAATTTCCTTTTTTGAAAAGAGAGAGTTTAAAAAAAAAAAGGAGTTTTGTAAGGGTGAGCAAAGACACCAATGACTACTTTTCTTTGAGGGCTAGGGGAAGTACAGAGAATAATACCACATGATTCACTAAATTAGTAAGAGGATGATACTAAAGAGTAATCTAAAAAATTCTTATTTTTCTATGCCAGCTCCATATTGTGAGCATGAGTTTTGCAAATGTTCAGTCTAATCTGTTGGGTGAAACTGAAATCCTGCCTGGCCACATGTGGAATCTTCTCAGACCGGGGATTGAACCCATGTACCCTGCACTAACAGGCAGATTCTTAATGACTGGACCACCAGGGAAGTTCTAAGATATACTTTTAACTTTATTCATTAACACTTTCATGGATGCATTTCACCTTCATAAGAGAAAATCAAAGTTTCTCAATCTTAGCTCTATTGATTTTTTTTTGCAATAAAGGATGATTTAGACCTAATAAAAATCAAATTTAATTACTGTATCAGTATTGGTAATAGAAACAAATGCTCTCCAGCGAGTGCATCTATTGATATTTGAAGCTGGATAACTCTTCATAAATGCTGGTGATTGTGGCCTCGACCCACGAGATGCCGATAGCACACTCCTCCCAATGTGACAACCAAAATGCCTATAGATGTTGCCGTGTCCCTAGTCCCTGGGGAGGGAGGGGTAGCAAAACTGCCAGTGGCTGAGAACCATTCCTTAAGATGGATCATGTGCTTAGTTGCTCAGTCATGTCTGACTCTTTGCGACCCCACAGACTGTAGCCTGCCAGGGTCCTCTCTCCATGGGATCCTCCAGCCAGGAAGATTGGAGTGGGTTGCCATTTCCTCCTCCAGGGGATCTTCCCGACCCAGGGATCAAACCTGTGTCTCCTGCATTGCAGGCAGATTCTTTGCCTGCTGAGCCATGGATCAATCATTGCTTAAGATACATTATTTCAAATAACAATTATTTCAGACAAATTAAGATTATTTGATACTATCAAATTCAGTTTGAAAAAAGAATCCTGCATAGAATTAATCACATGGTTTTCAATAGACACTAAAAGTTTCAGGTAAACTTTGAAGTCATTAGATTAGTTTATATCTGGATAGGCTGAAAAAAAGTAGATGTAAAAGCAATATAATATTTGAATTTTAAAATCTCTTTTAAATTGTGCTTCATTTACGCTAGGTAATATTGTTTAACAAAATTAACAGAACATGAGTTTCCATTTTTCTTATACACCATTGGTCTCTTAACTAGTTTAGACTGTAACCTCATGCACACATGAATATGCTTTTTGCCCCATTTCAGTGGTATTGTAGTCTCATCAGTTAGATCTATTTAAATAATATTACAGTCTAAATAAAAGTGTCTTGTAAAGTCAGCAAGCAGAGAAAATTTGTACATATGCAATACACATATGCAAAAGAAATTTCTAGCAAGGGTTTAATTTCAAAGCCTATCTTTTTATCACTTACAAATTCTCTCTATAGAGATATTTGTTCACTAATGAAAAATACTACCGATACGAGAGGAAAACGTTCATAAAAAAGAGAAGGGCCTTCTTCCATACATTATGAAAGTAAGTCCAGTGAGTCCCATACCACTGTTACCGAAAGAGTTCCCGGGGCTGTGCGGACATGAAGCTGTCCCTTTAACTCCGGATGAGACCACGGGTCTGGCTCTCACCTGATTTATCTGCAGAATCTTCAAATTCCACGAGGAAAGAGTACCCGTTATTCCAGACGTGGAGGCACGTGGTCGGGTCATAAGAGATGGTGAGCGGTTGTAAGCCAGGATCGTAGACACTGTCCTTCCACCGGATGTTGATGGGCGACTGGCGCTCACCCGCCGGGGCCAGGTCCACTTTCTCCCAGAGCGGGTGCACTAGGAGAAAGCACATCGGGGCTGTCATGGAGAGGCCCACGAGCTGGAATCCTCACCGCGGGGGTCATATGGGCCCACGGAGGTGTGTCCTCTGAGTTCACGTCTTATGGGAGCCAGCTGTGAGGATTAGGCAGACATCCTGCAAAGCCTGGCCAGACGCTAGCATTGCTAAGGTCCCTGGAGTTCTGTCTGTCACTTGCGTAGCTATGACACTGTAAGTTCAGGGGTACACGCACACTCTGTCTCACACGGCATCACTGGTGCTGATTTTTCTACCAGAGTCAAGCGCTAGGTCTTTGTGGCAAGTCTCTGAGAAATCTCAACAAATTCCTTATAATAAAGAGAGCTATGCACCTGTGATGCACAGACTCCACGTGCGTAATTCGGGTTGTCCAGGTCTCTGCCCTTTAGAAGCAGCAGACAGCAGGAAAACCAGACAAAATATGAATTGAGATAAATCATGACCAGTGCCCCTCTGTACCTCATCCCACCGCCGAGAACGAGCCTGAGGATTTGAGAAAGTGACAAGGCAGCTGCAGCCCAGTCAAACCCCTCTGTGCATGGCAGGGTCCCTGGTACTCCACTTGTCAGAAAAAAACAGGCTTGCCTCTGGTTTCCTCTTACACGGGACATGGTTCTCTTCCTGAGATAGCTGCCGCAAGTGGGATTCTACAAGTGGCCCGCAGTATAGACACAGAGCGTGCCAAGGTAGTTTCTAGACCAGTAGTTCTCACAGGAGGGAGCTATGGGGACCCCAGGGGACATCTGGCAATGTCTGGAGACACTTTGAGTTGTCCGACTGGAGGAGGGTGCTACTGACATCTAGTGGCTAGAGGCCAGAGATGCAGCTAAACATCCTACATAGTAGCAGAACGGGCTTTCACAAGAATTATATGGTCCCAAATATCAGTAGTGCCAAAGTTGAGAAATCTTGGTCTAGAGCCAAAAGCAACAGGCAAACTCAGGGTATTCCCTTTTTTCTGCTCAGCTTTTCACATACTGCAGATCATCTCTTCTCTAGAGAAGTCTGAACCCAACGTTGTGGGTTTTCTCCCTCGGTATAAAGTAACTTCTGAAGAACAAAAATGTACTCGAGAGCAGGAGAACTTTCTGTTTCAGAAATCTAAAGTGAAAAATGAGGGGAACTGGCACCATATAATCATATTATTATTGGATTGGAATGCAGATTCCTTGCAGGCAGGAGCCATGTCTTCCTTCCCCTTTATTGTGCCCTGTAGCTCCTAATTTGATAAATGCCCTTTAATCTGAGCATGAATTATCCAAATGGTATTGTTGGGTTAAAAAGCTGTATTTGGTTAGTGTTTACTTTGGTATTTTAAAGCTTCCAGAAACCCCCAGAACAGCCCTGAGTCAGTCTTAAAGCTGACTGCCATCAGAGACCTGACAACATTTCCCTTGAGATGCCCAGAGGGGGACTGAGGCTTTGAGCATTCACACCCTTCAGAACCAGCTGGTGAGGGTCTGTCTCCCATGGAGACTAGGGAAGACAGGAATGATTAGCAGATGCCTAAAACGATGCCCTGTTTCACCTTTAATTGGCCCCCCACTTTGTTCAAGAAATGCCTAGAATCTTCTCCCTCACCCACAGAAACAGCAGCCTGAGGAAACCAGGCCTGTTCCTTCAGTGGCTCTTTTATGGTCATAATGGGCCTCCCAGGTGACACAGTAGTAAAGAATCCGCCTGCCAATGCAGGAGACACAAGAGACTCAGTTTGATCCCTGGGTTGGGAGGATCCCCTTACGTAGGAAATGGCAACCCACTCCAGTTATCTTGCCTGGAGAATTCCATGGATGGAGGAGCCTGGAGGGCTACAGTCATGGGGTCGCAAAGCATGCAGGCATGGTCATAATATTCCTATCAATTCACGCCCTTCAATTCACAAGTTTAGCTTCCAGGCTTTCCCCCACTCACCTCCTCCTTTTGGAACCCAATCCCCCCGCCCCTCCCTCCCACCCCCATCAGGGAGCCCTTGGTCACTGTCCCCTTAGAGAAGCCAGCTTTTGCCCAGGGCTTGTTTTGCCAATGATAAAGTCACATTTTTGTTCTCTTCTCTCTTCCTCCATTCTAACAAAGTACAGATTAAAATGATTTCTTGATGGTTGCTCAGACTTTGCCTCAAAGCAGGAAGATGATTACGTGCTCTGACAACGGAGCCGGTGTTTCCAGTTTCTTCTTGTGTGGGGAGAGTTTAAGGGGCTACACCACACTATTAGGTGTCATTAATGAAAGCCCTTAGATCTCATGTGCTTGGCTGGGCTTTATTTCTTGTTTATGTGACGGTTCCTGGCTTTGATTTTTCTTTGTGCTTGTATCACCTATGGCTCCAGCCTGGGCTGGGATGGGGGAGGGGCATCGCTTTTAGCCCTTGAGAAGCTTATTCTTGCCTTAGCCCCTCAGTTCCTGCTCTTCCTTCTCCTCAGAAGTCAATTTCCCCTCATTGAGTTTATGGCTGGCTCCTATTACATTTAGATATTGGGCTTGTCACTTCCTCAGTAAAATCTTCTCTCACTACCCTCTTATATAATATGATCACCTCTTCTTATTTTTTAATCACAACACTGTGATCTTTTTCCCTCACATTTATTACATAGGCATAGGCATAATTATATACATATGAAGGGTAGCACAATATGCTACTGTAGGGGAGTAAAAATCATTTTCCCTCAGCCTTTTAGGTCCTTAGCTGAGACCCCCACACCCCCACCGTAATAAAAAGACAGATTATAGGAAGGAAAAAAAATTAATTACCTACTTACTTACTGGAATCCCCACAAGGATATAAAACTGAAAAGGCATCTGGAAAATTGTGGCTTAAATACTATTGAGCTAAGGGCTGGGACCAGTCTGGGACTTCAAAGGGGAGGAATGAATTTCACAGGAAGGTGAGAAGAGGAAATACATCCTAAACAAAGTTTATAGAAAGGTGAAAAAGTTATCTCCAGTAATAGTTGTCTTCCAGGTACAGGCCCCCTTTCTAATGTAAATGTATCTTGCAAAAAACCTGGTAATTTATACTCTGTTTCCAGCACTTCTTTGTCTGCAGTGTCTCAAAATAATCAGCTCAAAATAATCCATATGTCAAAGAGGCATATTTTGGGGTAGTGGAAGGGAACCGAATATGCAACCCCCAAATATATCTCTTTGGTATAAGGATTATTTTGAGAAACAGCAGACATAGGCGAAGCTCTAGAAACAGAATGGAAGTTACCAATTTGTAAAGGAAATTTACATTTCCAGCAGAAAGCTCCATTTGAAAGGGTGTCTCCCTCTCAGTATCAGGAAGAGGAGGATGACTAAGTCACCAAAAACTCATCAGTCAAGAATGCAGGACTTAGATCTGTAGAACAGCCTTACCCTTGTTGAATGTGCTTTTCCTGGTCATCTCTAATAACACCCCTGTCTCAGCAGCTTCTTTTGTCTGTAGCTAGAGTGGGTATTGAAGGTGGTGTCTAGGGCCACCTGGAGGAATTACTGTTTTCCTGGGTCACTGCCATGTTATCGAGGAGGTATGCATGTTATTAAACCCTTTTTGTTTGTTTGTTTTCCTGTTAATCTGCCTTATTACAGAGGCCTCAGCCAGGACCCTAGAAGGCTAGAGGGAAAATGAGTTCTCCTCCTGCTGCTGCTTCTGCTGCTGCTGCTGCTAAGTCGCTTCAGTCGTGTCCGACTCTGTGCGACCCCATAGACGGCAGCCCACCAGGCTCCCCCGTCCCTGGGATTCTCCAGGCAAGAACACTGGAGTGGGTTGCCATTTCCTTCTCCAATGCATAAAAGTGAAAAGTGAAAGTGAAGTCGCTCAGTCGTGTCCGACCCTCAGCGACCCCCTGGACTGCAGCCTACCAGGCTCCTCCATCCATGGGATTTTCCAGGCAAGAGTAGTGGAGTGGGGTGCCATTGCCTTCTCCCAGATATGCAGCTAATACCACTCTAATGGCAGAAAGTGCAGAGAAACTAAAGAGTCTCTTGATGAGGGTGAAAAAGCTGGCTTAAAACTCAATATTCAAAAAACTAAAATCATGGCATCTGGTCCCACCACTTCATGGCATATAGATGAGGAAACAGTGGAAACAGTGACAGATTTTATTTTCCTGGACTCCATAATCACTGTAGACGGTGACTGTTACCAAGAAATTAAAAGACACTTGCTCCTTGGAAGAAAAGCTATGAAAAAACCTAGACAGCATATTCAAAAGAAGAGACATCACTTTGCTGACAAAGGTCCATCTAGTCAAAGCTATGGTTTTTCCAGTAGTCATGTATGGATGTGAGAGTCAGACTATAAAGAAAGCTGAGCACCAAAAAATTGATGCTTTCGAGTTGTGGTGCTGGAGAAGACTCTTGAAAGTCCCTTGGACTGCAAGGAGATCCAACCAGTCCATCCTAAAGGAAATCAACCCTGAATATTCATTGGAAGGACTGATGCTGAAACTGAAGCTCCAATATTTTGGCCACCTGATGCGGGGAGCTGACTCATTGGAAAAGACCCTGATGCTGGGAAAGATTGAAGGTGGGAGGAGAAGGGGATGACAGAGGATGAGCTTGTTGGATGGCATCATCAAGTTAGTGGACATGACTTTGAACAAACTCTGGGAGATAGTGAAGGACAGAGGAGGCTGGCGGGCTGCAGTCCATGGGGTTGGAAAGAGTGGGACATGACTTAGCGACTGAATATCAATGGCTGCAGAGACCCCTGAGGCTGTTACTGTAATTCCAAAGGGCTCTTAATAGGTTCGTGGTTTCTCAAGATTATTTGAAAGTTAATGGAAGACAACACATTCTGGATATCCCAGCCTCTGTTATCTGGGGAATACAGAATTTTTTGTGAAGACATTGCAAAACAAACTTTTGAGTACTGTTGTTCTCCAGGCTTTATTGGTATTCTTTAAAATTGGCGCACTAATAGAACCGTTTTCTAACACTGTTCAGTTATTAATAGATAAGTACTGTAAACTAGAACTTTCTCTGATGATGAAAATGGCTGATACAGTAAGTGCTAGGCACTTGTGGCTATTGTCAGCTACAGATTGGCATTTGCCATGGGCACTTGCCATCCATCTCTGCAAGAATTAAATTATGTATTGCTACAGCTGCTGATTTTCAACACCACCTGAAAGGAGATCAGGATTGAGAGTAGAAATGTGGCCCTCTGTGCTCAGGGAAAACCTGCAGTACAGGTCTTCAGATAGATATTTTCAGGAGCCGATTTTATGAGCCCAGTTCTTGTATCTCCTCATGTAGAAAAGCACTAATATCCTTCATGGTGACGACTGCTCCTCGTGACTAGACATTTAGGCTCAATTTCAGTAGGTGATGCATGAAATGTAATTGATTTTCTTTTCATTTTGGGTAACTGGTGCAGGCTTTTATCTTTATTTTATCATATTACCAGTCCGCAGGGTTAGGACTGTCAACATTTACTGTCTGTAACTTGAGATCACAGCAAATGGCAGTTTGAGTTGACACCAGTGATTGCCTGGGGCTGATGGGGAGTAAAGGTAGAGCACAGGGCACAGGCCCCAGTGAAACACTGCTTCTCAACCTGCCATACCCTCCTCCTCCTTAGTCAGTCTTGGCTGTGCTTCCCAGATCCTGAAAATGGTCAGACATCTGAGGGAGCTGCTGAGCATATGACATGATGATGGTGGTGATGACGTAACAACTGTGGTACTGGAGCACTGAGTTCTCGCTGTGTGGGAGGCGCTCGCTAAGGACTTTGAACATTATCTTTTCTAACCCTCAACAATTTTGGATCATTTTTGGTCACTGGGCCTTATGCTGAGGTACTGAGTTTATAGGAACAATGAGTATTGTCCTTACAGCTAAACAGATGAGGGACCAGGACATGCTCAATGGCTCAGGGCAGCAAAGACCAAATATTATCCTGGGTGAAACAAAGAGGGACAGTATAAATGTCTAAAGCAAAACCAAATCATGACTGTCATCAGTCTGTCTTAGTAAGCTACAAACAAGAACATGTGATGTGGGAAATTAATCAAGGGTAGCCCCTCATCCCTACATCACTACCACTTTTTGTTTTTGTTGTTACCAAAAGGAGCAAACTGTTTTATGGGTTTGTTTTTTTTTTTGGCCCCACCACTAGGCTTGTGGTATCTTGCTTCCCCAGCCAGGGATCAAACCAGGGCCCTTGTCAGTGAAAGTGTGGAGTCCTAACTGCTTGACCACCAGGGAATTCCCTAGGAGCAAAGTATTCTAAAGACATGAGCATATTGAATATTAGACCCTTAACTTTCAAGTTTCTGTTAAAAAAACCTTTCTGTTAGTAACTAGATAAATATGACTAATTTTTTCCCATTTTTAGCCTTAGACCGCAAAGTGCCAGTGTTGAGAAGAAGCCATTCTGGGGAGGATGTGGGCTTGCTGGTAGGAAGCCACACCCAGCAACCAGAAATTTATTATGACTCAGGCCAGTTTGGTTCAATGAGAACACAGTCAATGATGGAAGAAACAAAATAAACTTACAATAAAAATATATATATGAAGCAGTTTCAAGGCAATGGATTTAGCTAGATTGGCATTGCTCATAAATTCCTTTTTTAATGTGCAAATAAGGTCAGAGAGAGTAAGCCCAAGGAGGAAAAGTCGAGAAACCTACAATCTGGAAGCAAGCCAACACTGGAAAACTGTGTGGATTCACTGTGAATGGTGGAAAATATAGAAAATAACTATTTGGCAGATACACTTAACCAGTGCATTAAACTCATGTCTCCACCATCACATACATTATCCTCTCCTATCATCCCAGGGGTTCTGTGCCAGTGTCACTTTGCCTCCAGGGGACCTTTAGGGAGGTCTTGGGACAGTTAGGGATGCCATGCAACATCTGTGTGCACAGTCCAGCCCCAACAGCATGGAATGAGCACCCAGTGGCAGCAGTGCCGTGGAGTCAGGGAAGACCATCTGCCACCTCCCCTGATCTGCGGGTCACAGCAAAGCACACACGGGCTGGTCAGCTACAAGTAATTCTTCTGCAATTTCTAATGAGGGATGGAATGTTCCAGAGTACATCATCATGATGTGTGCCTCAGACTTAGGTCAGCTGTAGTTCAATAAAGTTAGGGGGAACAGAGAAATAATGGGGTATTCTCCTCAAGGCATCTAATCCCAGTCTGGAATGCCACTGACATCAGAGCTGCACACACTCAACACACATGGCTCTTAGGAAACAACCAGGCTTCCGCTCTGTCCAGGCAGCCATGTACTCACGGACTCGGTTCCGGGATTTGTAAGTGCAGGTGTAGAGGCTGCAAGGCCTTGCAGGCATGGACCTCGGAATCTGGAACCTTCTCCACAGTGTCTTGCATGGAGAGGCTTGAAGAATGGCCCTCAGGTGACTCATCATCACCATCTTTAGCTTAAAATCTTGATCAGCTCTCCAGTAGCTTGCAGAAACCTAATAACCTAGAGGCAGGACAGAAGAGGCAAAGCCATAAATAATAGAGGTCCCGATCATGTGGAAAACATTCAGATTATTAGTACATAGGAGGGGAGGCCAAATGAGAGTCAGTCATTTATCCACTTTTATTCCCCAAACGCATTGTTCACCTCATTAGCAGGTCCAGATGACTGACTCAGGCGCCTTGCCTTTCCCTTAGGGTTACTAAATATTAGCAGTTCAGAGAAAGGACTCTCTTAATCCACAAAATGAAAGACTGATAACAATACAGTTTCTTAAATTAAAAACAAAAATTTACTCCTTGAAATCCAGATTAATAGTCCAGCATGGTTCTGATATTTAGGAGAAACCAAAGATTAAAGTTTCCTCCAGGCAGCCTGAATTAAAAAAAAAATCAATTTGCATCTGGACTGCTTAAAAAAAAAAAAAAAACAAGATATATCCCCTGAAAATACTCATGGGTAGTTTTTGAAACACTTTTAAATGCTAGTGTGTCCTTTAAAGAGGTAGGTCTCATATCCCTACATGTAAGACCCGAAGGACTCCCATAGTTCTGCCTGATCTGAAAGAGAAACCTTCCTGAATATGTGAACCTAACCTAACCTCACAGCTTGGGAATTCTGCCAGTAAACATTTTCATTTTAACCTTTCTTTGCTCTTAAACACTCTGTTGGGTGCTGGGAGGTAGTAAAGATGAAGTAGGGCATAAAAAAGAATGAAGTCCTCGTACATGCTATAATGTGCTGAACCTCGAAAACAGTGTGCTAAGTGAAAGAAGCCAGACACAGAAGGTCACGTATGGTATGATTTCATTCATATGAAATACTCAGAATAGGGAAATCTACAGAGACAGAAAACAGGTTGAGCAGATGGGGAAATGGGGACTAACTGCTGAATGGGCATGGGGTTTTCTTTTGGGTGATATAATTGTTTTGGAACTAGATAGAGGTAGTTGTTACATAACATTGGGACTGTACTAAATGCCTCTGAACTGTACATTTTAAAATGGCTAATTTGGAGAATTCCCTGGTGATCCAGTGATTAAGACTCCTCACTCCACTGCAGGGGACCTGGATTCTCCCTGGTCAGGAACTGGGATCCCACAGGCCACGCACTGCAGCCAAAATATTAAAGATAAAATAGCTAATCTTATGTTGTGTGAATTTTGCCTCAATAAAATGCACATCATATGGGAAAGAAAACACACACCAAACCAGTTCTCAGCAGGTATTGGTACCTCCTGAGTCTGCTTTGTCCTGGCAAAGGAGGCCTCTCAGCAATTTGGCCTTGACTGGGGTGCAAAGGCACCAAAAGGGAAACTGAGGGGACAAGAAGACACATCACTTACTGACCTGAACTTTATTCATTCATAGCATGTTTCCCCAAGAAGAGCGTTAGATACAGGAAAAGCACATGACCCCAAGCGATGCTGAGCAAGGAGGGACACATTCTCCTTTCATCCTCCCTCTGTTCATATACTTCACTGCAATTAATTAGCCATGAACTATCCCTTCTGCCTGTACTGCTGCCCTTGTCACTGCTAGCTCCGAGCTGGAGGAGACAAGGCTGCACCCAAGGGAAAGGAAAGAAAATCACACCTAAGGTGTGTCCAGTGAACGCAGGACACAGAGAACAGAGTTACTTCCTGTCACTGCCCTGCAAAGCACAAGTGAGGGCTCCAGACAGATCTCTATAACTGGCTCCCCACAAACCATGTGCCCACACCCGTATTGTAACATGAAGCACAGCGTGGTGACAAGCCTGCCTTTCAGCCCGGGGCCATGCCCTCTGTTGTACACATCACTTTGCCAATGAACACACTGAACTAAGGGAGTGGAGGTGCATGGTCTAAAGGAGACTGATAGGGAGCTCCTGACTCCCAGGGAGGCTCCTCTCCTGCAAGCCTAGCTCCCTACCTAGGGTCTTTAGGCCAGTGACACCTAAAGTGTGTCTGCATTGCCAGAGGGTATTTGATATTCTCAAACCAAGTTAAAATCACTTTTGTTCATAGTTTTATGTGTATGTTTGCATATACACATTTTTAAGGGCGTGGGTATGTAAAAATATACCTTATTTAAGATATGCAAAGTCTGACACGATTTCAAATAGAGACTGATAATGAAATTTCAAGACATTATCTTGATAGTGCCTTGAGTCAAATGAGTACCTTGTTTTCAAAAATCTTAATATTTGAAATATCATTAACTGAATTAACTGAGCAAGGTTAAAGAGTGGACAATTTGCCACATCAATTCAGAATCTATTTCTGATTTTTAAAATTTTTTTATTTGGAAAACTTCAAACTTATAGAAATAGTGAAAATACTGTAATAAAACCACCTATGTACTTGGTACTGCATTTCATCAATTATCTCTTGGTGGCTAAGCAGGTTTTATTTGTGTCCAACCCACCACTTCCCCTCTCTGAATTATTTGAAACAAATCCAAGAAATCTTAGAAACTTATCAATGATTTTATTTTCCATATGAAAGTGA
Source organism: Bubalus bubalis (assembly GCF_019923935.1). NCBI lineage: Eukaryota > Metazoa > Chordata > Mammalia > Artiodactyla > Bovidae > Bubalus > Bubalus bubalis. Next base: position 9,728,735 of record NC_059181.1, on the reverse strand, counting down.
AAGTGAAAGTCACTCAGTCGTGTCCAACTCTTGTGACCCCATAGACTGTCCATGGAATTCTCCGGGCCAGAACACTGGAGTGGGTAGCCTTTCCCTTCTCCAGGGGATCTTCCCAACCCAAGGATCGAACCCAGGTCTCCTGCATTGCAGGCAGATTCTTTACCAACTGAGCTATCAGGGAAGCCAGGGAAAATATCCTCCAAATTCATAGTTTGTTCTCCATGAAAATTATCTGTATGAAATAGCCTTTGGCAATAGTTTATTGGCAGAATATGAAAACTATCAATTTTTTAAACTTAAAAACAGCACAACAGCCCAGTAACCAGATACTTTCTCAATGCCTACCTATCCCTTAAAGTAAACACTTCATTTCTCTCTTGATATCTCCACTCTAATCTTGGATTAGCGCTCAGGTTCAGAACTTTATGCTTCTAATTTATAAGACTATGTCTAGCATGAAACAGCATAATCTATAATCACGGGTCAGCAGGGTCAAAGGAGTATATGAATGGAAATGTTTAAGATTAAGACTGAAGGGAGTTCCCTGGCAGTCCAGTGGTTAAGGCTCCCAATGCAGGGGGCATGGGTTCAATCCCTGATCAGGTAACTAAGATCTTGCATGCCGCACAGCACAGCCGCAAAGAAAACAAAAAAGATTAAGATTTAATGTACGTCCTTCAATTTATGCAAGAAAGAATCCAGAACCAGAGGAGCAGGAAAAACAGTCATTCAGTAACACTGCACAAGAAGTTGACTTTCTGTGACTTCAAATAGTGTAAGATCTGAGAAAAGCCCAGAAAATCCTGTTAAGTATTACATAAATGAAAATTATTATTACTCAAATTGAATTTGCTAAAATGCTACCCATGATATAAGTACAAAAATTAAGAAACTACAAAGCAGCTTTAGATGATTTTTAACGTCATTATTTTCTTTTTAAGACAGTATTATCAAGTAATTCCAACTAAATAGGATTCTCTCTGATAAAATCAATTTGTAAAATTTCAAAACTGCTAAGAGATATGGGGAAACCTTGCCTTAATTCTGCTCTTCTTTCCATTGACTTCCATTCCTGTATTGAAGCAATAATGAGTGATTATCTCATGCAAAGCATTGTGCTGGGTTAAGATAATAGTTATGTTTTCTCCTTATTCTCACAAGCTTGCCATCTACAAAGAAAAGCTATTTAAACAAATAACTTCTCTCTTTAAGTTACTTTTTCATTGTAGTAAAATATACATATTGTTTTCACCTTTTTAAAGTATACAGCTCAGTGGCATTAAATACATTCACAATGTTGTGTAACCATCACCACTATCTATACCCAAAACTTTTTCATCATCCTCAAAACAAGCTCTGTATCCATTAAACAATAACTCCCCATTCCTTCCCACTTCATAGCCCCCAGGAACCTCTATTCTTTCTGTCTCCATGTACTTGCCTACTCCACAGTGGACTCAGAATTTTTTTTTCCCTGAGTCTGGCTTATCTCACTTAGCATAATTAAATACTTCTTAATCAAAGTCAGATCTGATGACAGCCCTGATTTAATTCAATGAGAACATAGAGGGTAGAGGCTTTAACTTTCAGGAACAGGTATCATCTGGAACCATGGGTCACAGGGGACAGTTTTAACAGGTGGGGCAAAGGCAGAGAGATGGCCGGGGAGGAATGATAAGGAAATTTAGGGGATGGATGGACTGCTTAAGAGCCAAGGCCAGAGAGGACGACTGGGGTTGAGTTGAAATGGGAAGAGCCTTGGGTTTGTTCAGTAATCAATGTCACTGTCAGAAGAGGTGGACAAACATGTGAAAAAGGACTCCTTTCTTGCTTACAATCTGGACGGTAGAAGACACTTACTAATGCCCAGTGCCAAGTGTAAGATACTGGTTTGTCCTTCAAAGGGAAGGTCGTGATAAGACAAGGCCACAGACATGCCTGATGACTGAGGGAATTGTACAGAAAAATGGGCACACACTTGGCCCTGCCTATGGAGCTGGGTGGGGAATCTGAGGCCTGTTGGCATGGCACCTGGAGAAGTCTGGGTAACTGATCCTTGGTCTAGCTCCACAGAGAGCAATCAGGAAAGCACTGAGGCCAGGGTGAGCTGACATCATAGGCTGGGGCTGACTGCTGGGGCCGTGGCCAGTGGGGGACTGCCCTGCAAGCTACAGTCGTGCTGTCTGTGAACAGCACTGAGGCTAATGACACATGGCCCAGAGGAAGTGTCTCCTGTCCACTTTGACACTGGCTGTCTAGGGCTAGGGGGAAACGAGAGCTCCAGACGATCTAACATGACCCTCACTCACAGTAGTCTCCCCAGGGCCCACCCAGGGGTGGGGTGCATGTAGTAGTCTGGAGAGCTGAACCTGTGTCCCCTAAGAATGCCGTTGACCTCACTGAAGGAGAACACTGACTCTGAAGATTACCTTTTGTGTTTTTAGACAAAAACAAAACCCAAATCCTTTTTTTTGTAACAAAGCCAAGTGTATCAGAACTTCCCATCATCCCAAGTCTTCTATGAATATTTTTCAAGGTGTTGGCTAAGCAGATACTCAGGGAACACAGTGGAATGTAGAGCTGGATAGAGATTTGAGATTAATTAAGGGAATATTAATTTCCAAGAGACAAGGTGACTTTCAGATGTTATTCCATGTGTACAGGATGAAGCACTGATGGTTTCTGATGACTCTGTCAGCTCGGCACAGGATGGATGGGACTGGGCAGAGGGGAGCCAGGAAAGCCATTCAATCCATCACTCTTATTCTGTCACTCATGAGGACATCAATCAAATATGATAAATAGCAACGTTGTGGACAATTAAACTAAAATACATTCAGTGAAAAGTAGAGCAGGGTAAGGTGAATTTGTAGTGCTACAGGGGAGGGGGTGTTGGGTTTTAAATAAATTGCTCAGGAGAGACCTTATTGAGAAGGTGAAATTTGAGCAAAGACCTTATTGAGAAGGTGAAATTGCTCAGGAGAGACCTTATTGAGAAAGAGGTGAAAGAATTAGTTATATGGCTTTCAGGAGGAGGGTTATTCCAGGTAGAGGGAAATGCCTGTGCAAAAACCCTGAGGTGGGAGCTTGTCTGGCACATTCAGGGGACAGTGAGGAGGCCAATATGGCAGGAGTGCAGCAAAGCAGAAGTAAGGCAGTACGAGATGGGGTCCAGAGGTAATGAATGCTAAGCAGATTTCTAGGCCATTGTAAAGGTTCCCCACTGTGGGGACACAGTAGAGTTTTTAGAGTAGAGGAGGAATTTAATCTGAAATACATTTTAAAAATGTCATTCAGGGTACCCTATTGGAAAATGACCAGAATGTAAGAAAGAAGCAGGGACCCCATTCAGGATAATCCAGGGGCTACAACTAAGGACGCTGCAGTGGACGTGGTGGGAAGTGGTTGGGCGTTGGCTGTATCTTGGGGACACAGGCTGTAAGATGTGAAAGAAAGCAGTCAAAGAACACTGGCAGATTCTTGGCCTAAACAACTGCAAGGATGGAGTTGCCATGAACTGAGATGGGAAGGCTGTGTGTGGAAAAGGTTTTGGGTGGGAAATCCGTAGATCGGGTTTGGGTATGTGGAGTTTGAAATGAAATTCCGATAATTCAAGTGAGAGAATATGGTAGAATAGTCTAGCTCATGGTAGAACGAGGATGAATCCCTGAACAGAGAAACAGAACTGGGCACAGCGGGCAAGGAGGGGAAGATGGTGCTCTTATTGCTAACCCTACTGGATTTGAGGTACTGGGGTGGGGGCAGGCAAGAGCAGAGGTCTAGGGAGAGTTGGCAGTGCAGCGCTGCTGCTCAGGAGACCTGAGGCTAGAAAAAGAAGCAAAATCCCCTCCCCCAGGGGTAACAGGTATCTAGAGGGAGACTAACAAAATGGAGTGATTAGGGAGGCCTAGAGAAAGGGATGGAGAAGGCAATGGCACCCCACTCCAGTACTCTTGCCTGGAAAATCCCATGGGCAGAGGAGCCTGGTAGGCTGTAGTCCATGAGGTCTCTAAGAGTCGGACACGACTGAGCGACTTCACTTTGACTTTTCACTTTCATGCATTGGAGAAGGAAATGGCAACCCACTCCAGTATTCTTGCCTGGAGAATCCCAGGGATGGGGGAGCCTGGTGGGCTGCCATCTATGGGGTCGCACAGAGTCGGACACAACTGAAGCGACTTAGCAGCAGCAGCAGCAGAGAAAGGGAAGTCAAATGCAATCAAGGAAGGAAGGGAGCATCAAAGGTCAGGGGCAAGAAGGTTCCAGGGAAATCCGAATAGAAAGAAAAGTTAGCTAATGCTCAGTTACAATACCTGTAACAATACATGAGATTATTTATGCTAAAGCCAAAGGCCAATCCCCTCTGTTACATTAAAAGGTAGAATTTATTGAGAGGTGAGGTGGTTATTTAAATTTACCCATGGGTCTTATAAAGCCCAAGCTAGTGAAACCACAAATGTTTAATTATCAACCATAATACCTAACAGTGAACTACTAGCAGACATTACGGGGTGTCACAGAAAATCTGTCCTTACTTATGTGTGTCCTTAAAGATGGGACCATGGGATGAAGGGGCCCCAGAAGAGCCTTTGTTATTGCTAATTATTTATGTATGTCCCTGGATCTTACTAATACATCCCTTATCTGTTTTGCAGACTTGGAAATGTGTGAGGAAAAAAAAGATTCTGAAAGCCTTTAAAAAATCATTCATAAATCATGCATTAAACGACAGTAATTTGAACTCTGCCTGATTAAGCAATTTATAATACATGCAAAACAGCAAAAAAAAAAAAAGGTACTGTGACTAAAGGTTACAATTACGTTGAAAAAAAATGCCTGATTCTCATCAGATTCACTTTTCTGTTTCTCACCTCTTCATTTCCAAAGGAAGCAAGCCTTTTGCAGTTCCCTGACATGGAAATTAGGGGTTATGTTGCCATGTCTTGACTGAAAAAGCTGAGTTTCTTCTCACCCACTTCTCTGATAGCAGGATCCAAATCTGGGATTGACAAAGGTTTCAGAATACATTTCTAGTAGCTGTTTTGCGTGCTGCAATTAACTTCCCCAGTGCGACCAATGAGATGAAATGCATTTCCCTCCTTCCATCAGATTTCCAAAATACACATATTTCCTCATAAGTCACTCAGTCTTTATTGAGTTCTGACTGTGAGCAGTCACAGCCTTTTGCCTGGCTCCTAGGACAACAAGGCAGGAGTGTACAGAGAGAATGGTGTCCTGCTGCTCTTGACCTTTTGGTGAATTTTAGTCCTGCTACTATGTAAAAATTGTCTGAGTAAAGGAAGAAAGCTCCAGATAGCTGAAAGGCTTTCCATTCCCCCAAATGTGCAAAAACAGTGATCCTTCTGTAGGATGTGCAAGGGAGGAGAGGGGTAGGGTCTGGGACAGCTTCCCTCAGAGAAATCTAGCTACTCCCTTGCATATTCCAGCAAGGTTTTTAATAGCAGAGTGAAGATGGCCAGATTAGTAGTAAAGGAAGAAGAAGGGGAAGCAGAAAGCAATGTGGTTTTCAGTGGCTGGGTGAGAACAAGTTCTGTCCAAATCAAGGTGTACACATTAACTTCTCAAATTTCTCAGTTTCCCAGTGAAAAGACGCCAGAGGGGAGGGCACTTATATTAACAAGTTGGCACCGGCCTCAGGGCAGTAGCATTTAACACTGAATTTTAACACTGAATGCCACAAAGACTCAAAACAGACATCAACAATGTTTGTACTATAGAGATTCTCCTCCAGTTCTGGGGCGGGGCACAAAACAAAAAGGCAAGAGGGAATTGTGGAATGGAGAACGCTCAGATTTGTCCACGTGACACAGCTGTGCTGCAGATACCCTGCCCTGGGGGTGGTTATGACTTCGTTCTCAGACCCAGACATATGGGGGGGGGGGGGGAGAAATGCAGGGAAGACCCAAGTCATTCCCAGTTTGCTGTGCCTCGGTTTTTGGATCTGCAATCTCAGATTTGTAGTCCTTATTCCAATTTCAAGCTATTTCACAGCAGGTTGGACTTTCTTGAGTTATTCACATCCAACCACCCCTAGCAAAACTCCCTCCCAAGTAACTACCCTTATGCCCCGACAAGTTCCCTGGGACAGCTGTTTACCCGTCGACTGCAAATAATCCTAAAGGAGGTGCAGCCATTTGGTTGGTGACTCCCACAGTAAAAGAGGTCTCCGGGGCGAGAACAGGTGGGGGCGATGCCCTACGGACCTCCGCAGTCCCCCGGCAACTATTCGCAGGACCAACAGCTGTCCGGGCTCCGAGACCCGGCCTGCCTCCGGTATAGTCCCCAATCTACGTGGCTACCCATCCTTACCTGAGCCTTTCCCCAGAGAACGAACCTTGCGGCTCGCTCGTCACGGACTCGCAGCAGGAGCGCTTGGCCATCGTAGCCACGCCTCCATCTCGCCCACAGCCCTGACCAAGCGCGTACCTCTAGGTCACGCCCCATATGGGATAGCCACGCCCCCCCCCCCCCCCCCCCCCGGCCGATCCTGTCCCTGCCCGTTGGCATGGCTATGTCCCTCGCTCCAAAGCCACTCCCTTTTCTTTAGGACCCCACCCTGAGTTCCGCCTGGGCCCGCCCCCTCCACCTTGGCAACGCCCCTGCATTCCGCTCTGGTCCCGCCCCTCAAGCCGTGCTTAGCGGCTCAAGCTCCCGCCTTGGAGCAGGACTTTGTTGCAGGAATTCGAGGTCGTGTGGGCGGCCCCCTTGGATCCTGGGAACTGAGTTCTGGCAAAGTTTTGTCGCCTGAAGTCAGATGGCGGGCTTAAGTGCCTCGACTGAAAAATTGCTTTTCTCACGTTTCCCATTTCCAAACATCAAGACTATATATACTGAGAACAGGTGATTCAGGGAAACGCAAACACTGGACAGATCTTGCAACCGTGATTCTTTCCTCTAGTTTGCATTTCCACTTTACCCCAGTTTCTTTGACCCAGTTTTCATGTCCTCCAGACTGGAATTAAGGAACCGTGCCATCCCCAGTCAGTTTTCAAGTTCTTTAAACCAGAACTGTCACCCGCGTTCTTTCTAGTCCCATGTGCATGCTTGCTAAATCGCTTCAGTAGTATCCGACTCTTTGTGATCCTATGGACTGTAACCCACTGTCCATGGGATTCTCCAAGCAAGAATACTGGAGTGGGTTGCCATGGCCTCTTCAGGGGATTTTCCTAACCCAAGGATGGAACTCGCATCTCTTATGTCTCCTGCATTGGCAGGCAGGTTCTTTACCACTAGCGCCACCTGGGAAGCCCCTTCTAGTCCCTCATGGGACCTTAAAGGCTAGGAGATCAATGGAGTAAGCAGAACTTATGTATTTCCTGATGTCTCTGGCTCCAGTGAGCTCTTGCTGTCTAAGGCCTGTCAAGACATTATCACATTTAGACTGAAACTCTGGTTGCCACCCTGAGTGCGTTGAGATTGTTCTGCTAGCCTCATTCTCTCCATTTACAACTCTGAGTCCACAAGGAAAGTGTATAGAGGTTATAACAAGCTTTCCCACTCCTATACAGAAATGTTTGATTCATTCATTCAAATCATATTTATTGAGTACATGCTCCCCTGACAAGCCTCAGGAGTTGCAAAATGAAGTAGTTCCAACTTGGATTGGGACATGACAAGAAATGATGAGAAAAAGATGTGGCAATAAATTGATAGGTAGAAAAGGATTTGGTAATCACAGGTCTTCCTGATTTGATTAATAGGAATATTTTTGGGGAGCAAACATAGGAGCAAACTTTTATAGGACTTAGTATACTTCTTTACACAATAAATTCTCAGTAAATCTTCACTGAAACCCTTTTGTGTAGAAAGATAACATTTCCCCTTCTAAGCAGTAAAATTTGCTACTTGTATATCTTCAAATATATAAGGGCTTCCCTTGTGGCTCAACTGGTAAAGAATCCGAGGTTCAATCCCTGGGCTGGGAAGATCCCCTGGAGAAGGGAAAGGCTGCCCACTCCAGTATTCTGGCCTGGAGAATTCCATGGACTGTATAGTCCATGGGGTCACAAAGAGTCAGACACGACTGAGCGACTTTCACTATATCTTCAAAAGCCGACAAATAAAGATTTTATGATAGCATATTTGGTTACTTTTTGTTCTCTTCCCACCCTCCACTGCATTTCTGGCTTGAAGATAGTGGGAATATTCACAGTATTGTGCTAGAAGGAACACAGAGAAAAGAACATTTTTCAACTGAACGCTTTCATTAAGCTCACCCTGACCCTGAAAACTCTGTCTCATTTATAAAATATTTCAACTGTCAGTCATTTTTTGCCCTAAAAATGAACTCACAGAAACTGGTCCAAATACAGGCTGTACAAATTAATGAGTCGATTTTTGTACAGTTAGTCATACTTCACCTCCTTCCACAAATGATTTGAAGTAGTTTACTAAAATATAGGTATTACTGGATAAATGAAATAGTTGAAGGAACCAGGGAAAGCAGAACTTAATGGAAGGAGAATAATGCAGCTGATGATAAGATTAGCTTTTAAGTGAATAGGCCATCAGATCCAAAATAGTTGTTTAAGATCAACCAGAGATTTGCCCCCCAAGCTTATGAATGGCAATAGAAACAAGGAAACAGCTATCATTTAAAGGTCTTCCACAGAGAAGGCAATGGCAACCCACTCTAGTACTCTTGCCTGGAAAATCCCATGGGCAGAGGAGCCTCGTAGGCTGCAGTCCGTGGGGTCAGGAAGAGTCGGACACGACTGAGCGACTTCCCTTTCACTTTTCACTTTCATGCATTGGAGGAGGAAGTGGCAACCCACTCCAGTGTTCTTGCCTGGAGAATCCCAGGGATGGGGGAGCCTGGTGGGCTGCCGTCTGTGGGGTCGCACAGAGTCGGACACGACTGAAGCGACTTAGCAGCAGCAGCAGCAAAGGTCTTCCAATGTTCATAAGATAAAAATCAACCTTTTGTTCTTTTAGAAATGCAGTGTTTCTTGAATTTTAGTCCTGGAAGAAATCCCATTTCTCTGTGTAGATGATGTAGTAACCTAAGTGGGAAATATGGAATTAAACACAGGTCCCCTCAATGTAAACTGTTGGCACAATCACTAAGCACAGTGCATTAATCAATCCTATGACTATCAAAACTTTTCTGTTCATCCAAATACACAGACCCTTAATGGTCTGACTTAATTCAGGGTAGCAATTTGATCATTTCTCCCCAGGATGGCAAATATGTTTCAACTCATATGTCAACTTGGAGTCATTTGTAGTGGCTGCTTGAATAACTGTGTTGACTTTTGTGGCTTTGTCTAGGCTCAGAAGGAAGAAGTTCTGTGATTGGTTAACAGTGTCTATCATGGGTGCAGAATGGGTGAGTGGCTGCATGCAAAACCCTATCTGGTGTTCCTGATTTGTAGAAAGGAGGCCTTGATCCAGGGCTTTTGTATCAGTTCAATTCAGTTCAGTCACTCAGTCGTGTCTGACTCCTTGCGACCCCATGAACCGCAGCACACCAGGCCTCCCTGTCCATCACCAACTCCTGGAGTTTACCCAAACTCATGTCCATTGAGTTGGTGGTGCCATCCAACCATCTCATCCTCTGTCAGCCCCTTCTCCTCCTGCCCTCAGTCTTTCCCAGCATCGGGGGCTTTTCAAATGAATCAGCTCTTTGCATCAGGTGGCCAAAGTATTGGAGTTTCAGCTTCAACATCAGTCCTTCCAATGAACACCCAGGACTGATTTCCTTTAGGATGGACTGGTTGGATCTCCTTGCAGTCCAAGAGACTCTCAAAAGTCTTCTCCAACACCACAGTTCAAAAGCATCAATTCTTCAGTGCTCAGCTTTCTTCACAGTCCAACTCTCACATCCCTACATGACCACTGGAAAAACCATAGCCTTGACTAGATGGACCTTTGTTGGTAAAGTAATGTCTCTGCTTTTTAATATGCTGTCTAGGTTGGTCATAACTTTCCCTCCAAGGAGTAAGCGTCTTTTAATTTCATGGCTGCAGTCACCATCTGCAGTGATTTTGGAGCCCCAAAAAATAAAGTCCTATCACTTCATGGCAAATAAATGGGGAAACAGTGGAAACAGGGCTTTTGTATAGTCACTCCAAATCTACAGTTCTCTAGACGTAGTGTTAGTCACTCAGTCATGTCTGACTCTTTGCAACCCCATGGACTGTAGCCTGCCAGGCTCCTCTGTCCATAGGATTCTCCAGGCAAGAATACTGGAGTGGGTAGCCATTCCCTTCTTCAAGAGATCTTCCTGAACCAGGGATTGAACCCAGGTCTCCCTCATCACAGGCAGATTCTTTTCCGCCTGAGCCACCAGGGAAACCCACAGTTCTCCAGGGCTTTTGATAAATACCTGACAGTAGAGAGTTCAAGGTCCCTCTCTCAAACTCTGTCCCATCCACACTGGTCTTCCCCTGTCCACTCTTATCTCAGAACATTTTCCTTCACCTTTCCCATTGTTTGGACTATTCTTTGCCTAGATTTACATGGCTGCTTTTTCTCATCTTTCAGGGTTCAGCTAAAATGCCATCTCTTTAGAGATGTCTCTCTTAACATCCATATCTGATGTTATATCTAGAGCCTCTCAGTCTGTACTGGGTGTATGGATCACCTGGAGATCTTGTTACAGTGGAGCCTCTCAGTGGTTCCGGGATGTGCACTGAAGTTCTGCCTTTCAAGGAATCTCCCAGGAGATATAAACCTGATGTTTACAAAAGACACTTTGAATAGCAGCCTAACTTCTCCCTCTCTGTCACATTATTTGTTTCATTTTCTTCATGTTATATCTCACTATTGGAAATTATATATATATATATATATATATATATATATCTGTTTGTATACTGGATTGTTTGTTGATTGTTTACTAAATGTAAATACCACGAGAGCAGGGACTTTGACCAGTTGGTTCAACTTTGTATTCCTAGCACTTAACACAGTACCTGGCACATCTGTGGATGCTCTTTCAATGTTGCTGGATGAACGATGTTATTCAAGATTCACTGATTTCTTTATCTCTTCAGTGCCCATGTATCAACTACTTCAGTGACTGTTTATTTACACACCAGGAACTAGATTATAAATGGAAAAAAAGGCAGTGCTTCTCAGGTACCAGTAACTGTTAGTTACTGGTCCAAACTGAGATAAAAAACTTGAACTAGAATGTAAATCTGATCTGTCACTAAGGACAATGTTTAGTTAGGATAACATTTTCTTTTCTTCATAGCAAGACTTTACTGATGAAGCAAGCACTGAGTTGTTTTCCCTTCTGGGGCAAGTTCCTCTTCTCATCCTAGTAACTGTCAGAATTGACACCTGGTGGTAGGACACATTTTGAGTAGTACTGATATAGAGGAGAGAAATATATAGTATGTTATATGAAACATATGATTTTTCCATCTTCAGAGAATTCATAGGCAGGTAGAAATACACATTTAAAGATAGAATTAGAAGATTTTTAGTTACTTGCTATAATAAACAATTGTGTGAGAGAACAGAGACTTGTGAGAGAGAATGAACACTTTTTTAAGAGAAAAAATTGCCCAATTTAGGAGAAAATGGGGAATTGTGGAACAGAACAGAAAATTGTGAGAGAAAGGGATAATTATAGAAGAGAATGGAGAAGTGTGGGAGACAATGGGGAATTTTGTAAGTAAAGGAAAAATTGTGGGAGAAAAATAATTATTTGATAGAAAAGAATGATGCGAGAAGGAACTCTGGGAGGGAGTGAAAGATTGTGGACAAGAACAGAGAACTGTGGGAGAGACAAGAAATTTGGGGCGACAAGGTGTAATAATTAAGTTTATGTGTCACTTTGTTGGGCTACAGTGCTCAGTGTCACTCAAACATTATTCTGGATGCTTCTGTGAAGGTGGGTTGTGGAAGGATGATATTAACATTAACATCAGTGGGTTCTGAGTAAAGTATCAGTCAGTTCAGTCGCCCAGTCATGTCCGACTCTTTGTGACCCCATGGACTGTAGCCCACCAGGCTCCTCTATCCATGGGGGTTCTCCAGACAAGAATACTGGAGTGGGTTGCCATGCCCTCCTCCAGGGGATCTTCCCAACCCAGGGATCGAACCCAGGTCTCCTGCATTACAGGTGGATTCTTTACCATCTGAGTCACCAGGGAAGCCCAAGAACACTGGAGTAGGTAGCCTATCTCTTTTCCAGGGGATCTTCCTGATCCAGGAACTGAACTGGGGTCTCCTGCATTGCAGGTGGATTCTTTACCAGCTGAGCTACCAAGGAAACCCCACATGCCACTAGGCATGGCCAAAAAAAAAAGAATTTTGGCCTGGAAAAACAAGCATTATAGGCCAAGAACATTAAAAAATTTCAATATAACATCCAAGAAGCAGTGTAGGTAATTGAACATCTAAGAGAAAATATCAGAAGACTTAGTCCATCCTTGCTTTTACTGCATGGGACTTAATATAATTTATTTGTCTTAATTCACAGACACACAGGTACACATGCACCCCTTTCAAGAAAATGTTCTTTAGATCCCCACTTTAGGAATACAACTTGGGCAAAATTACAGTTACTCAGTTTGTTTAGTTTTCGTTTCCCAGCAGTAGTGATTAACTTTCACTGAAATAAAATAATGTTAGTCTGAAAAATAAGTCAAAGTTCATAATGGTTTTGACTATTAACCTGTAAAATTTGATGAATCTTTTGAATATCCTAGGACTGAATATCATGAGATTTTCTCATCTTAAAGTAGAGCATAGAATATAAAGATAAACACAAAAATAATTTTAAAGTCTTGTTTATGATAAATGCTATCATAAAGTTGGTTTTCTTTTTACCCATCTAGGAAGTTTTTTCTTCTATCTAGGAATGAGAAAAAAAATTGTAATGCACCCAAGACACTTCATTTCCAACAGTTTGGAGCTTAGAAATCCAGTTTATGATAAGAATTAGTCAATTTAGCAGTCAAATATTCATGGACCATGAGAAATGCAAAAAAAAAAAAAAGAACCAAATATAGTTTTGCCCTCTAGGAAGTTTCAATTTTGTAGGATACAAAAGTAAATCATGTTGGCTATAGCTGCATGTATGAATGTGAAAAAAAAATACTATGAGAATACAGGAGGAAAGGATAAAAAGTTAGATTGGAGTATTATAAAACTTTACCCAAAAAAGGATAAGAAAGGTTTCTCAAAGAAAGTGATAGTAGAGGTAGACCTGGAATTATGGCTAAGACATTTAAAGGTTAAAAAAAGAGAAACATTTCATAGTATTCAAGTTAAAAATATAGTATAAATATACAAAGAACAAAGGTAGCTGGTACTGGCTGGTAGAATGGCTCAGAGTGGGGGCAGTAGTGTAGGTGCATCTGACTACTGGGTTCAGATCTTAGAGGCCAGAGATTTCAGATTCTCTGTCACAGGCCCTGGGGTGCGAATGAAGATTTCGATGTGGAAATGTTGTTGTTTACTCGCTCAGTCATGTCGGACTCTTTACGACCCCATGAACTATAACCCACCAGGCTCCTCTGTTCATGGGATTCCCCAGGCGAGAATACTGGAGTGGGTTGCCGTTTCCCTTTCCAGGGGATCTTCCCTACCCAGGGATCAAACCCGTGTCTCCTACATTGGCAGGCGGATTCTTTACCTTTGAGCCACCAGGGAAGCCCGATGACCTCAATATAAACAACAAGAAGGAGAACAAGGAAGGCAGAACAGGACTCATGACTGAGTTTTTAGTGTGCAGTTTTTTTTTAGTGTGGCAGCTCATAGTGCCTCTAACAACCAGGGGGCGCCAGTGAGGCTCTGTAGGGAGGGAAAAAAGGACAAGAATTAGTAGAACAAATGAATGACAAGTGGAAGCAGGAGAAGGGGAGTTTGAGCATAGTAGGTGACATTGACTATGCCACCCTCTCTGGACCTAAGTTATTGTTTCCACTTGTAAAGTGACACCCTGGACTGAAGGATATATCAGTTTTCATTCAGGTTTACTAATTCTGCAGTGTTCTGTGGTATTTTAAATTATGAGCAGATATGAGGAAGGAAGCCAGTGGGGTTGAGGTAGGTGCTATGTAACCTGAAAAACCAGTTCCTGAGCTAAGTGACGTGACCAGAAAAGCCCAGAAAAAGAAAGCTTTCTCAGGATGGGAGTGAGGAGGAGGTAGTTGCCCTGGTGGAGGATCAGATCCACAAGGTCTTAATCCAGGGGACTTTGGGAACAAGTTTTGACTTAGAACAGATGAGTGGATTCCAAGAACACAAGGAACAGAAGAGCTGAGCACATCAGCTGTCATCAGCTGTCTTCTTGCTCCTCGTTGTAAGTCTCTCAACCTTGATGCGCCTCCTGCTGACCTCACTCTCTCCTTCCTTCCTGCCCCTTCTGATCTGTGAGCAGAGTAGCACTGTTTCCTTCTACTCAGTTTTCCCAGGCTAGACATCCCTGTGGTTCTTGACTGCCTTCACATCCACACTCTCCACAATGTCATAATCAGTGACTGTGAGGCCCTATAGTTTCTGCCTTCTAAAGGTCTCTTGCATCTGTCCCCACTTTTCCACACCAATTGGCACTGTCCTCACTGATGCACCACCACTTCCTCCCTGACTTGTTACAGCTGGCTTATGGCTGGCATCTTGGCACTGGTCTCTCCCATACTATGCACCATACTGGTCCTATAGGCAGATCTTAGCATGTCTCTACTAACCTAAGCACATTAACTTGCTTTTCGGTGGCCACCAGATGAAGTCCACACTCCTTGGAAGAGTCTATAAAAGCACTTACTGCCTGGTCCCAACCCTTCCCTCCAGCTTCCCACAAGCCATCCACACCATCCCATGCACATACAGACATTCAGCCCTGCGTCTCCATGCAGGACCTTCTCTCTCTGGGTTCTTTCTCCTCTCTGATGCTGATCTATTGTACAAGGCTAAGCCTGAACATCGCCTCCTCCAGAAACTTTCACCAAAGCTCCAAAAATCATTGTAGCACTGCATTTTTGTGTGTTCCTTTGTCAGTTTACAAATTTTTAAAAAGTGAAAAACTAGTATTGTCCTTCCTTCCTTGTCAGTTCGATACTTTATGCTTCTCAAGGACATTCGCCATCTCTGACTGCAGTACTGCTGACCATATAGCTGATGCTCAATGAATATTTGGTTAAGATCAAATCCAGTTCACTTGTGTAAAATTCCTAGCAAGTGCCAGACACCATGTCAGAGTTAATAATGGAAGTTCAGCAAGAGCTCAGTGAATCATAAAGCAGTAAATACTTAAGGATATGATGAATCAGTCAGGCTTCATCATGACGGTTTACAAAAGGAGAAGCCTAACTCTGTTTGCTGTACTTAGTTTGTAACTCTGGACATTTTTCCCCACATGTCGAAAAGTAGTTCTTGCATTATGAATATCTCCCTGCCTTTAGTGAAGAGGCCAAAATTGAAGCAGCTGGAAAGAAAGGAAAAGACTAACCTATATCTTGGTCCCAAGATTACTATTTCAGAAAAGAGGGCTGCCTGTTTGGGTTCTAGCAGCAGTGTAATATCTGTGGTGGTATAACAGGAGTCTGCTGTCCGGGGGTCATAGTTTCCTTGACCTGTCACTGTCCCTGGACTAGTTTCCTTATGTGTATCCACATCATTAGCCCAGATTCCTGTACTTTCATATTTTAAATGCCAATTGGAAATTTTCACTTGCCGAGTTTGTCTTTTATATCTACCCTTCACCAACATTTGCTCCATTTTTTCCTCAAAATATGAACATGTTATATAATTTATTATTAATAGTAGTATAGTTAGCATTGATTGAATGACTACTATATGCCAGGAATTGTTTAAGCATAAAGCATATAGATCTTATTTGACACTCACAAAAGCTTATGAGATAAATACTGTTAAGTAACTAAGTGAAATTTGCAAAGAGGGCTAGTCCTTAGCTTACTTCAGTTCAGTTCAGTTCAGTTGGTCAGTCGTGTCTGACTCTTTGTGACCCCATGGACTACAGCATGCCAGGCCTCCCTGTCCATCACCAACTCCCAGAGTTTACTCAAACTCATGCCCATTGAGTCGGTGATGTCATCCAACCATCTCATCCTCTGTCATCCCCTTCTCCTCCCGCCTTCAATCTTTCCCAGCATCAGGGTCTTTTCAAATGAGAAGCTCTTCTCATCAGGTGGCCAAAGTATTGGAGTTTCAGCTTCAACATCAGTCTTTCCAATGAATATTCAGGATTGATTTCCTTTAGGATGGACTGGTTTGAGCTCCTTGTAGTCTAAGGGACTCTCAAGAGTCTTCTCCAACACCACAGTTCAAGAGCATCAATTGTTCGACACTCAGATTTCTTCACAGTCCAACTCTCGCATCCATACATGACCACTGGAAAAACCATAACCTTTACTAGATGGACCTTTGTTGGCAAAGTAATGTCTCTGCTTTTTAATATGCTATCTAGGTTGGTCAAAACTTTTCTTCCAAGGAGTAAGTTTCTTTTAATTTCATGGCTGCAGTCACCATCTGCAGTGATTTTGGAGCCCCAAAAAATAAAGTCAGCCACTGTTTCCACTGTTTCCCCATCTATTTGCCATGAAGTGATGGGACCGGATGCCATGGTCTTAGTTTTCTGAATGTTGAGCTTTAAGCCAAATTTTTCACTCTCCTCTTTCACTTTCAACAAGAGGCTCTTTAGTTCTTCTTCACTTTCTGCCATAAGGGTGGTGTTATCTGCATATGTGAGGTTATTGATATTTCTCCTGGCAGTCTTGATTCCAGCTTGTGGTTCATCCAGCCTAGCGTTTCTCATGATGTACTCTGCATATAAGCTTACTTGGATGAGGCCAAAATGAGGAGCCCTATGCCCAGATGCCACTAACTCATGAGGTTATCCTGATGGCTCTTGCATGGCAAGTCCATTCCTTAAATTTAAATTATATGTCACCCAGCCTTTAATACATTTAACAAGTGTTGTCATTGCTTGTATCTTGCTTAAAATAAAAAGTGATTGGGAAAAAAAAAAGTGATTAGGAAGACCTCAACTCATTTATTACTACTAAGTTTTAAAATTCCATTATTCATTATTCTTATTTCCTAGCTAGATCTTATAGAACCATTCAATACATCCAAAGCTATACACAGACTCCAACTTTCCATCAAAAATCTGTAGTTTAACATTATTATTAAAACCAACCTTTGAGTAATTATTAAATGCATGGGCCAAGCATTAAGTATGAGTGCAAGATGGTGCATGAAATGCACAGTGATACTGGCAGTGATCATGAGTTTTAGTTAAAGGTGTTTTTGACCAAGTTTCAAGGTAATAAACTGGAGGATGTTGTGGAAAGTGAGGGCCTGCAGGACCCCAATGGGGACACAAGGAGGGGAGAGGTGGCTTCCTCCTCAGACACCATTTGTTGGAATCAACTCATTGGTCTCTAGAGGAAGATGCTGCCAGCATGTGGTCTCTTCTTATAAAGCATTTTCAATCTTGTTACTTAATATTAACAGTTAAATGTTTATTCAAGGAGGAGATATTTAAAAGGAACAAAATCTAGCCACAAAATACATACTAAAAATTGAAGCACGATTTTTCCCCATAAGCCTTAAACAGAAAAATAAAATGAAATTTTAATTAGGCAAGTCAGATAAAGTAGGTGAGATAAGGTAAAATTAATCAGTTATAGTAACAATGATATTAACTGAGGTTTAATTAGAAATAAAGATATAGGTTTTATTCTACATCCTCATTAGCCATCTTAACAAGATAAATGAGCTTATTGAAATAGTAGATTCAGAATATACAGCAAGTGATAATTTATAAGCTTATAGTACATATGATGAAAAATTATATAATATATATTATATAAAATGAGAGGTATATAATTATATATTATAATACATATTATATATATATAAAATGAGATACCAGTATCCCATAAGTTTATGAAATGATAATCTTTAGAGAAATATTATTTAGGTCTTTAACTGGTTCTTTTTTCCTACTTATTAGTTATGTTAATGGAATAACTCCAAATATAAAGTATGGGAGTTAGTAAAATTGATAAGTCAGGCTAATGATAATATGAAGTCGGGGGGAGGCTTCATTAGAATATACCGAAATGCTACGGTTACCACAGAGGAAAAGAGTTTTAAAAGAGGAAGGATTCAAGTCTAAGTAAAAGCTCATCTGCACAAGCAATTGTAAAAGTTAAATGCAAATTCTGCATTCTTTTCCACATAAGACTGACGTGTCCAAGTTGAGAGCTCTTTAAAGTAGACTGTGCACTCCTAATTAGCAGCTTCTACAGAGCAGTCAAGGCTGAACCCGATCATTGAACCTGATCTCATATCTAAGCAGATAATGAGAAAACAAACTACATATACAGCTAAGAGGTTTTTCTCGAATATGACATATAACTTATTTATTTGTACAGTAAACAGTAAAAGCAGTGATGCCAGTTACCAAGGTGTCAGTGCCGAATATTGTCTCCAATATACTAGAGCCCAAGTTGCTGTTTCTGATCCTGATAGTTAGGAAGGAATGCATGGTCCATTACCCAAAAGCATCTGCACATGGAAGTGGCATCTTTAGATTAAAACAGGGTTCCTCAGCCTTGCATTATTGACATCTGGGGCCAGATAACTCTTTGTTATGGAGTGTGGTGGAGCAGGGAGAAGGCTGTCCTGTGCATTGCAGGATGTTTAGCAGCATCCCTGGTCTCTACCTACCCATTCAATGCCAGAGAACTCTCTATCCCTGCCCCCCACATTTGTAACAACTGAAATTGCCTCCAGATATTTCCGAATGTTCTCTGGGCGAAAAATCACCCCTGATTGAGAACCACTGGGTTAAAAGATAATAGATTTGCACAGAGGGAAACATCTCTTACCTCCATATGTATCTTAACCCAATGATAGCTGTTTTTGTCACCTTTCTCATTATTCTGAAAATATTTTGTAATTATTAGAAACTTCTTGAAATTGTTTATTATATAGATGTATCAATTTCACTCTAATTTAACTATGAAGGATCACATTTGATTAAAAATGTACAACTTCTATTCTAGAAAGTGGGTGACTCTAAAGGTAATTGAGATGCTAATTTTTAAAGTGTAGAGTTTTTTCTTAAAAAAGATTTCCATAATCCGTGATTAAAGGTTTCATTTGGTTTCTTTTAAATGTGGCATAGCCAGATACATTATGCAAAAACCACTAAAAATGTATAAAGTAATGTATTTTAAATGGTTTTACAGTTTGCTGTAGTAGATTTAGGTACTCTAGGTTTAGTAAATTTGTGACAATGAAGCAGAATAATCAGGGTCAAAATTCAAAAGGGACATTGGCCCCCTACTACATCTTGTTTTATCGCAGGTAAATGGAGCATATATCCGCCTCATGTATTTACAGCTCTGATGAACTTTAAAAGGCATCTTATGTGAGTCAAAAGACCAACTCATGTGTTTCCTTTTCGTGTGATCTCATATTTAATTCATTCTCCAGATCAGTGGTTACGTACCGAGAAACTGCTTTCCAGTAGTGTTGTGGAGTAGGAAAAAGCATGGAGAAATCAATTTCTCTTTCCTCTCTCAGGAGACTCAGTGCCTTTTGTATCGCTCATGGCAATAGTAGTCTCAACTTTTTATCTGCATTCTTGAAACTCTAAACATTGGCAGTAATAGGGCCATATTGTGAATGTTTGAAAGTGCTTTGTCATCATTACCACTGTTACTATTAAGTTATAGGCTGCTATATGTGGAATTGCTGAAATGAGCACTGTATGAAGCAAGTTACATAAAAATGAGCCCTCTGGAAGTTCATTACTTAAAATTTGCACATCAAAACAAACCCAAACTTTGTGTAAGATTTTGAGAAGTGTAAGAAAGTAAAGACAGTATGCTGAGAGGCAAGAATTCTAGTATTTAATTCTGTTTTCCATCTATTTCATTGAAATCTTCATCAAACTATTTAATAATTTATTTTTAGTACTTTCTATTCATGGGGTTGCAAAGAGTCGGACACGACTGAGCAACTGAACTGAACTGAACTGAACTGATGTGAGTTATTGACAGTGTCTCATAATAGTTACTTGAGCTTTTGTCTTTCTATTCACCTGACAGGATCTATAAAAGCCAATTTATTTTCAATCCTGTCATTTGGGGCCACACATCTACCGATTCCTTTTGCTAATATCAAACAAATCCAAACATATGAGCACATCAGCTCATAGTCAGGAATTTGCTTGATCCTGATATAAAAATCTTACTACCTTAAGAAATTTCCCTTTTCGTAGCATTTTAATATTTTGATATGTTTGCTTTAAAACAATATGAAATAGTTACCTATGATACCTTTATTGTAAAATGGGAAATTTACTCAGCACAGTGTTCTCACAATTCCTTTAAAAAGAATATTGTTAGATGCTCATTTGAAGTTATTAATCCAAAATATCCTTGGCTACTAATGGATCAATTTTAAGACTTTCTTTTATAAATCCTAAGATTAAAAAAGAGTTAATGTACTTGAGATTAACAATAATACTATTTAAAATACAGCATATACATAGATACTTATGGTTAAATCTGAGAAAGACTTAGAAATTTAGAAAACACTTTTCAAAATAATTACTGAGTTATAGAATAAATGAAACTATGATTACAACTTCCCTGGTAGCTCAGCTGGTAAAGAATCTGCCTGCAATGCAGGAGACCCTGCTTTAATTCCTGGGTTGAGAAGATCCCCTAGAGAAGGGATAGGCTAGCCACTGCAGTATTCTTGGGCTTCCCTGGTGGCTCAGCTGGTAAAGAATCTGCCTGCAATGCAGGAGACTTGGGTTTGATCCCTGGGTTGGGAAGATCCCCTGGAGAAGGGAGCAGCTACCCACTCCAGTATTCTGGCCTGGAGAATTCCATGGACTGTATAGTACATGGGGTTGCAAAAAGTTGGACATGAGTGAGCAACTTTCACTTTCATCCTTTCCTTTTTCATGATTATAACTATTTTGAGAATTAATCATAATGAGGCCTCTGTACATCTACACTTCTTATGTCATGTGGCCAGAGCAGTACTCAGAGTAAAATTCATAGCCATAGATGTTTTCATTGTCAACTAAGAATAAAAATAAATGAGTTTATTAGTCAATTCAAGAGTTATAAAAAGAACAGCAAAACAAGTATAACAAATAGAAGAAGGACTTAATAAATGTAAATAAGATGGATCAGTCAGAAAACAGGAAGAAGAGAAACAAAAATTAAGAACATGATCTTTGAAAAAGATAACAAAACTTCTGGCAAGTCTAATGGAAAAATGAGAAGAAAATTAATGTATTCTGTATTAAATATGTAGGAAACATAGTAACAAATATAGATATTTTATGGGAAATTTTCTATAAAGCTCAAGAGAGTTACTAGAAAATCTGAAAATAAAATTAAAATTAATGTATTCTGTATTAAATATGTAGGAAACGTAACAAATATAGATATTTTATGGGAAATTTTCTATAAAGCTCAAGAGAGTTACTAGAAAATCTGAAAATAAAATTAAAATTAATGTATTCTGTATTAAATATGTAGGAAACATAGTAACAAATATAGATATTTTATGAGAAATTTTCTATAAAGCTCAAGAGAGTTACTAGAAAATCTGAAAGAATGAATTTCTTTTCTTAGAAATTGTAAGGAACCTAAATTGGTTCAGAAAAAAGTATGAAATCTTAAATGACAATGGAAGAACTGAAAAGTTTTCAGAGAACTCCTTGTGCCAAATATGTATGTATGGTCCAGATTATTTACCTGTAACATTTTAATTTCTTATGCTTTTAAAGTATTTCTATACATAGAAAATGTTGGAAATATTTCTGTGTTTTTCAAGGTGGCAATATAATGACCAAAAAAGACTCTTCGAGAATGATCACCAGAAAAGGAACTCACATGCTTTTCTTCTTATAAAAGTAAGTCTAAAAATCTAAGGGGAAAAGAAGCAAAGTCATTTCAGCTCAGTTCAGTCACTCAGTCATGTCTGACTCTTTGTCACCCCATGGACTGCAGGACACCAGGCTTCCCTGTCCAACACAAACTCCTGGAGCTTGCTCAAACTCATGTCCATTGTGTTGGTGATGCCATCCAACCATTTCATCCTCTGTCGGCCCCTTCTCCTCCCGCCTTCAATCCTTCCCAGAATCAGGGTCTTTTCCAATGAGTCAGTTCTTCACATCAGGAGGCCAAGGTATTGGAGTTTCAGCTTCAGCATCAGTCCTTCCAATGAATATTCAGGACTGATTTTCTTTAGGATGGACTGGTTGGATCTCCTTGCAGTCCAAGAGACTCTCAAGAGTCTTCTCCAACACCGCAGTTCAAAAGCATCAATTCTTCGGCACTCAGCTTTCTTTATAGTCCAACTCTCACATCCATACATGACTACTGGAAAAACCATAGCCTTGACTAGATGGACCTTTGTTGGCAAAGTAATATCTCTGCTTTTTAATATGTTGTCCAGGTTGGTCGTAGCTTTTCTTGCAAGTGTCTTTTAATTTCATGGCTGCAGTCACCATCTGCAGTGATTTTGGAGCCCAAGAAAATAAAGTTTGTCACTGTTTCCATTGTTTCCCCATCTATTTGCCATGAAGTGATGGGACCAGATGCCATGACCTTAGTTTTCTGAATGTTGAGTTTTAAGCCAGCTTTTTCCCCTCTCCTCTTTCACTTTCATCAAGAGGCTCTTTAGTTCCTCTTTGCTTTCTGCCATAAGGGTTGTGTCATCTGTGTATCTGAGGTTATTGATATTTCTCCCAGAAATCTTGATTCCAGCTTGTGCTTCCTCCAGCCCAGCATTTCACCTGATGTACTCTGCATATAAGTTAAATAAGCAGGGTGACAATATACAGCCTTGATGTACTCCTTTCCCAATTTGGAACCAGTCTGTTGTTCCATGTCCAGTTCTAACTATTGCTTCTTGACCTGCATACAGATTCCTCAGGAGGCAGGTCAGGTGGTCTGGTATTCCAATCTCTTGAAGAATTTTTCACAGGTTTTTCTGATCTACACAAAGGCTTTGGCATAATCAATAAAGCAGAAGTAGATGTTTTTCTGGAATTCTCTTGCTTTTTCGGTGATCCAACGGATATAGTCAATTTGATCTCTGGTTCCTCTGCCTTTTCTAAATCCAGTTTGAACATCTGGAAGTTCACGGTTCACATACTGTTGAAGCCTGGCTTGGAGAATTTTGACCATTACTTTGCTATCGTGTGAGATGAGTGCAATTGTGTGGTAGTTTGAACATTCTTTGGCATTGCCCTTCTTTGGGATTGGAATGAAAACTGACCTTTTCCAGTCCTGTGGCCACTGCTGAGTTTTCCAAATTTGCTGGCATATTGAGTGTAGCACTTTCACAGCATCATCTTTCAGGATTTGAAATAGCTCACTGGAATTCCATCACCTCCACTAGCTTTGTTTGTAGTGATGCTTCCTAAGGCCCTTAGTTATTGATGCTTCCTTACTTACTAAAGTAAGTTCAGTACCGTGTTAAATATAATCAACTGAGTTTATCTAAGGATTGGATTAATGTAAAGAAATTTACTAGTATAATGCACCAAGTGGTAAAATCCCAATAATAGATGCTGAAAAGACAGTTGATAAAATTCAACAATTATCATTAAAAGGAATTTTCAGTAAACTAGGAATAAAAAAGATACTTTTATCTCTATGGCAAAACAGGATCAACAGCTAAGTATTACTGTTGAAAAGTAAGAGAAGAATTTTAAATCATGTTTAGATGACATGAAATATAGGATTGCTTCCTAGAAAATGCAAGAGAATAGGAATAGACTAAATGAAAGTGGGGAACTAACAACTGACAGTGTCTGTGCACACAGAAATTCATGCCAAAAAAATTTGGGAAAAGTGAGCACTTTGGCAGTAAAAGCAGCAAAGGATCAACTAAGCAATTTATAAAAAAAAGAACTACAAATGGCCATTCAACATATAAAACTTAAACTTTACTATGAAACAAAGAATTGCAAATCAAAGGAGTATTTATGTACTGCTGTAGCATTTGTTTTGCCAAGAGTTTTGAGCACTGTAATATCTAGTTCAGGATACTAGAAAATGAACATGTAAATACTGCAAAAAAATATGTACACTGACATATACTTTTGAAAGGAAATTAGCATGTATAAAAACCTTACATTTTTGCATAACTTTTAAAAAATTGAAGTATAGTTGATTTACAATATTTTATTAGTCTAGATATACAGTATAGTGACTGTATTCAGTATTTCATTATTATACTCCATTAAAGTTATTATAAGATAATGGCTATAATTACCTGTACTATATAATATATCTTCGTTGCTTATCTATTTTACACATATTAGTTTGTAAATTTTTTAATTGAAGTATAGTTGATTTACAGTATTAGTTTTTACATAATGTTTAACTTCAAAATTTAAATTTTAATGATTTACACCAAAGATATTATTACAAATGAGCAAAAATTGTTACCTTACAGAATATTTATTACAATGTTTTATATTATAGTAAAAAAGAAAAGAAGAAATTACATTGAAAAGCATATGACATATCTATAAAATGAATGCAGTATTAAACCATCATTAAAAACTGTGTTAATAAAGAAGACTTAATGATGTGGACATACATTCAAAATAAACTGTTAAATTCAAGAAACAAGGTGACAAGCCTAATAATAGTATAATCCCAGGTTTTTTTGAGATATAGCTCATAAATCGTTAAATTTAAGGTTGATCTGATACAATTTTATGCTACAGTGTGATTTCCACTATAGCATTAGCTAATACCTCTCTCTCATTATGTGCTGAGAATAATTAAGATCTAATATCTTAGCAGCTTTGAATTTTATAAGGCAGTATTGTTGACTATAATCACTATGCTGTACATTAGATCTCCAGAACTTATTTATCTCCTTGTTGCAGCTTTGTACCCTTCAACATCTCCTTAATTCCCCCACCTCCTGGTAACCGCCGTTCTACTCCCAGTTTTGTTTCTAGGAAGAAATGAATCTATATTTACACACACACACCCATACACAGTAAGACCCAAAACTAAGAAAGATATGTTCCAAATATTTAGAAAACATTACCAGTGGTCATTGATGCTGGTGGAATTACAGGTGACTTCTACTTTTCTCTTTTGACTTCTCTATTATTTTCTATAGAGAACTTGTATTGCTCTTTTTTCTATCTTTAAAAAAATGATACAATGAAGATTGGGAAATCATAATTCAAAAGAGAAGAGATTTTCTTCTCTTTTCAAATGAGTGACTTAACACTGACAAAACCTCAGCATAATCTTCATCACATAAGTGACTAAGTAAGAGCAAAAGAGAGACATCTGATACTTTTATAAAGTTTTAAGGCTAAAAGAAAGCTGAATCAGATCTTTATCTTTTAACTCAGCTTTGTTCCTTGATGCAAATAATTAACCTTGTTATAATCTCTATTTATTGTCTCCCCCACCCCCACCTGCCATGATGCTTTTATAAGGCATAACTAAGATAAGCTCATCTAGTCTGACTTTGTTTTCAGGGGTTAGTTATGCAGGCCCTACCTTCTAGGAAATTTCCATTTCCCCTAATAGTGAAATTTCTGGAATTACTGGATTAACTTTTGGCCATGTCTCTCTCTGGTACAACTTTTCCTGACTCTGTGTCCTGGCAACCGAGGTGAAGGAGATGAAGAAAAGCTCCTGAAGTGGAATTAGCTGACAGCAGTGGGTCATCTATAATAAACTATCACCCTAACCAGGAAGGGGAAATGAGAAGTGTAGTTGTTGATATTTTTCTTGTTGTTTCTTTAAAAATCCAAATTTTCTATTTGACAGTGGGGTCATCCAATCTGATTTTTCCATTCATGGTTTTTAAGCAACAAGGTAGAATTTGGGGACTGAACTCATGCAGAGGTGGCGTGGTAGAGAGGAAAGCCTGCTGGGGGCTTGATTGGCATCTGTAGAATGCCCGTGAGGGGACAGTTCTTCTCTACTCACTGCCATAGTCCTCAGAGCATCTCTGAGGTTTTGTTACAATGTCCCTTTTGACCAGTGATGACCCAAAACACAGTCCTGTTCAGCATGGTGGAGATAGGGTTCAGGTGTAAGTCATCCAGGCTGGTAAAGCGACACCCATTCCACTCCTCCTGTTGCCACCAATGCCTTAAACACTGAATCCTCAGTTTTCTCGTATGTAAGTTGATTATAACACAGCAATGTGGGGTGCTGTTTTGAGGATTAGAGGAATAGTCCAGCGAAGCTAGTTCATGGTGAAAGTGGAAGTTGCTCAGTTGTGTCCGACTCTTTGCGACCCCATGGACTATACAGTCCATGGAATTCTCCAGGCTAGAATACTGGAGTGGATAGCCTTTCCCTTCTCCAGGGGATCTTCCTGACCCAGGAATCAAACCAGGGTCCCCTGCATTGCAGGTGGATTCTTTAGCAACTGAGCTATCAGGGAAGCCCCAGTTCATGGTAGGTAGTTCCTAATTACTGTTGTATAACCGCACTGACCATTGTAATCACTAGCCACATATTTTTACTTTAAATTAATACAAATTCAGTTTCTCAGCAGCAGTAGCCCCATTTTGGGTGCTCAACAGCCACCTATGCCTAGTGGCTAGTACATTGTATGTGCTGTATACATACTATATATTGCAGATATAGAACATTTCCATCATCACAGAATGTTCCATTGGATAGCACTGCTCTATGTCATTAACTTTAATTTTACACAACTACCAGGCCTTAGGGCTGACCAAAAGCATTCTCTTTGATTTGGAAGCGCTCCTGAATGTTTACCTGTGGAGGTGAGAGTCAGATAAAGCCAGTCTTAGAAGGGTGTCCTTTGTTCACCAGAGATAGAAAGGAGTGATGTTTGTTTCCTAAATTAAGATAGTCTATCTATAAGCCAGATATTTCAGTCCTGAAAAGGCAGAGAGTTCACATCATAAACTTCCAGAAAGGACTAATTCTTTCCACTGTGCATTTAACCAGACAACAGAAGAAAGGGCCGGGGAGGATTCCAACTTCTGAGTCAGCAGAGAAAACATTCTTTGGAGGTAGAGTTTGGGAAGGACAACTAATCTGTTTTCCAAACAGATTTTCATAAATAACTGACAGGAGATGGGCTGCTTCTATCAAAGTATTAACCCAAATGATGGGGGTTAATCATTAAACCTTTTAGGTGGTGGCTTGCTTCTTTGTCTCATATTCTAATCCGGGTCACAGAATGGCTAAGGCAGCTTTAAGTGGAAGGTGGTTTTTCTTCTTCTTTCCCTCCCCTGCTTTTTCTGTTTGTTTGTAATTTTCCATTCTGAAACTATGTTGCGGCCTCCTTTCCCTGGTGACAACTATTCCTGTTGAACTCTGAATCAGGTATGTCACCTTGGAAATTAAACATAGATAAAATTTACTGTTGTCCAATTGACAAGTCTTTGATGTAAAGAACTCAGTATTTTTCTGGTTTTGCAGATGTATCAAGGCTTGAAAGGTGAATCCCTGAAATGAGTTTGGGAAAAAACTATTAAGCCATATGATGACTGAGGCTAAACTTTTGGGAATATTTGTATGTCTGTTTTCAGGTCATGCCCGTGGCATTAAGTATTAGGACTTATCAGGCCCTGTTTGGCCCTTTCTGTCATCATATGCTGCTCTTTCAAGTGCTCAGCAGCCACCTGTGTCTAGTGACTGCTTATAGGACAGCACAGGTACAGAACATTTGCATCACTGCAGAAAGTGAATGGTGCTCAACGACACTGTTCTATAGCATTAACTTTAATGTTACACAACTACCAGAACTCAGGGCTGGCCAAAGCCATTCTCTTTGCAAGAATTTTAAAATGAAATTAGTTTTAGTATTAGGTCAGCTTGGGAGATATAGCCGTCAGTGGAGCATCTGCATGTTCATTCTCAAACTTTATTCTCTACTGACTCTGTGCCTTCTTTAGTAATGGGCCCTTCTGCAGAGTTACCTTAAGCTTGAGTACATTATCCCAAAGACCTCAGTCTCTTGTTTTGTTAAAGTAATAATGGATTCAAATGGAAATTGTTAATAAAACCATTTTGCATGTAGTATTTATCATATAGGCTAAAAATCCAAACCAATGGATAAATATATGCAACAAGTATGTGTCACTTGATCTGTTAAGTCACGTATGACAGATGAAGATGGGTTCAATTCACTTTCACCCATTTATTGAACACCTATTATATGTCAGGTACATGGACAGTTCAGTTCAGTCACTCAGTCATGTCCTACTCTTTGCGACCCCTTGGACTGAAGCATGCTAGGTTTCCCTGTCCATCGCCAACTCCTGGAGCTTGCTCAAACTCATGTCTATCAACTCAGCGATGCCATCCAACCATCTCATCCTCTGTTGTCCCCTTCTCCTCATGCCTTCAATCTTTCCCAGCATCAGAGTCTTTTCTAATGAGTCAATTCTTCACATCAGGTGGCCAAAGTATTGGAGTTTCAGCTTCAGCATCAGTCCTTCCAATGAATATTCAGGACTGATTTCAGTCCTTCCAATGAGTATTCAGGACTGATTCAGGTACATGCACAGCAGGCAGCTAAACGGCCAGGAACATTCTTGTTCATGTATTTTCCATGTGTTTTCTTTTTCCTGAGTACCCCAGAGAGAAATTGCAGGTCATAGCATATGCCTATGATTAGCTTTGGCAAGCTTTTCCTTACTGTCCTCTCTTAAGTTGTACATTTTGATTCTTTTTATTCATGAAGCCTATCTCTTTGAAATGTTTTGAATGCCCTAGTAGAAATGTGTTACATCCAACACACAAGCTTTCAGTCCTTTAACACTTACCCGAGACAAGTGGTTCAGTTGGTGGAAGCACACCGTCTGAAACTGCCCACCCTGGCCAGGCACCATAGTAACCATTTGCGTGAATTATTTTGCAATAGGAAGTCCTGGTAAGGAACATGAAACTAATAAGGAACCACCAACTGGAAGAGTTTGGGAAAGGTCAAAAGGATGCACCACGTGTCCTACCGCCTCCCAGAATCCTTCTCACTGACATCCATGTTGGATGAGCAATGTGTGTGCCACTAGAAAGGACTCTGAATCAGAATGACTGGCCAAAGAAAATCCGAAACTGACTCTATCACCATAAAAGCAGAGACTTCAAGCTATGTGGCAGAGCAGTCCTCCTGGGTTTCCTTAACCTACTGCTCTCTGCCTGGGCACCCTTTCCTAGTAAAGTCTCTTGCTGTGTCAGCTTGTGTGTCTCCTTGGACAGTTCATTTCCAAGTGTTAGACAAGAGCCCCGTTTGGGGCCCTGGAATGGGTCCTGTTTCTTGTAACAGTTCCATTGGCAAGATACTTAATCTAGAACTACATCAATCCTGTTCAGATCTAAATAGCTCGAGGCTTTGTTTTCTGACCAAAACTCAACTCATCACCAGCCAGCTCATGCTCTTGAGTTAAGAGGAAGCAACAAAAGGATAGGAGATCAGGTCAAATTATACCCAACACCTGAAAAACAACTTAGATTCGTGCTCTGAGGAGAGCTGGCTAGCATCTTCAGTTTCATCTGCTACACCGAGCTTACCATCCACATTCGAACTTGGGCAGACTGATCACCATCTCATTCTGTCAACAGGTCTTCCTTATCTGAACAGTGTTTGTGTTGATCCCTGATCAATAATGGTCTTTCTTGATTTTTAAACTTGTAGGCATGAAATCTTTCTACACTTTATGTCTTTAAGCAGGGAGAATGAAACTCTAGCTCATTTTCCCTAATATTTATGAAAGTCATTTTGAGGAAAGAGGTTCTTAAAATTATTCACTGAAATGAAGATATTGATTTATTTAATTCATTAGGAGGGAATTTTATTTTAAAAGGTTTATCTTAAACTGCAAGGATGTGTATTAAACATCACAATTAAACATCCAAAAGGTGAAGCTAAGTTGTCAAAATGCCCTTTTAATCCACCCAAACATCTCAAATCCACCCTTTGCTGATCTGCTATACCCATTTTTTTTAAGTTTCTTTTTCTTTTTTTTAAACAAGAGAAAGTAGACAGATACATGTTGGTAAATGGTAACTGTTCATATTCACATAGAGACACAGTGAAATCTCTGAACCCAATATACAGAGAAAGGAGGAAAAAAGCTAGGATACTGTATAGTACTACACTGGGGCCTAGCACCCTCCAGCTTCCATCAGAGCTAAGGGAGCAGAAAGTTTGCTTTTTTCCCAAAGAGAATGGTAGTGTTGATTCCGTAAAGTTTTTGTTGGGACAGGAAGGGATAAAAATGAATTGGAACAGAAAGGAGTAGAGATTCTTTCCCACTGAATTCTGCTCAAAGTCTTTCCCCCAAAATAAGTTATGAACCATGGTATAAAGGTGTTTCTTGACTTCCTACTTTTGCATTCCAGTCCTCTATAATGAAAAGGACATCTTTTTTGGGTGTTAGTTCTAAAAGGTCTTGTAGGTCTTCATAGAACTGTTCAACTTCAGCTTCTTCAGCGTTACTGGTTGGGGCATAGGCTTGAATTACTGTGATATTGAATGGTTTGCCTTGGAAACGAAGAGAGATCATTCTCTCGTTTTTAAGAGTGCATCCAAGTACTGCATTTCAGACTCTTTTGTTGACCATGATGTCTACTCCATTTCTTCTAAGGGATTCCTGCCCGCAGTAGTAGATATAATGGTCATCTGAGTTAAATTCACCCATTCCACCCCATTTTAGTTCGCTGATTCCTAGAATGTCGATGTTTACTCTTACCATCTCCTGTTTGACCACTTTCAATTTGCCTTTGTTCATGGACCTGACATTCCAGGTTCCTATGCAATATTGCTCTTTACAGCATTGGACCTTTCTTCTATCACCAGTCACATCCACAACTAGGTATTATTTTTGCTTCAGTTCCATCCCTTGATTCTTTCTGGAGTTATTTCTCCACTGATCTCCAGTAGCATATTGGGCACCTAGCAGCCTGGGGAGTTCCTCTTTCAGTATCCTATCATTTTGCCTTTTCATACTGTTTATGGGGTTCTCAGGCAAGAATACTGAAGTGGTTTGCCATTCCCTTCTCCAGTGGACCACATTCTGTCAGACCTCTCTACCATGACCTGTCTGTCTTGGGTGGCCCCACACAGCATGGTTTAGTTTCATTGAGTTAGACAAGGCTTTGGTCTGTGTGATCAGATTGACTAGTTTTCTGTGATTATGGTTTCAGTGTGTCTGCCCTCTGATGCCCTCTCGCAACACCTCCCATCTTATTTGGGTTTCTCTTACCTTGGACATGGGGTATCTCTTCACAGCCACTCCAGCAAAGCGCAGCCACTGCTCCTTACCTTGGACGAGGGGTATCTCCTCACTGCCGCCCCTCCTGACCTTGAACGTGGGGTAGCTCCTCTCGGCCGTGGTCCCTGACCTCGGATGTGGGGTAGCTCCTCTCGGCCGCTCCTGCGCCAATGCAGCCTGGTGCTCTCGGCCGCCACCCCTGACCTCGGCCATGGGGTAGCTCCTCTCCGCTGCCGCCCCTGAACTTGGGTGAGGGGGAGCTCCTCTCGGCCATGCTTCTGTGCGGTCCATCCCAGCCCATGCACTTCTGCGCAGTCCATCGCAGCCTTTCATGGAGTAACAGGCAAATTTGGCCTTGGAGTACGGAATGAAGCAGGGCAAAGGCTAATAGAGTTTTGCCAAGAGAACGCACTGGTCATAGCAAACACCCTCTTCCAACAACACAAGAGAAGACTCTACACATGGACATCACCAGATGGTCAACACTGAAATCAGATTGATTATATTCTTTGCAGCCAAAGATGGAGAAGCTCTATACAGTCAGCAAAAGCCAGACCAGGAGCTGACTGTGGCTCAGATTATGAACTCCTTATTGCCAAATTCAGACTTAAATTGAAGAAAGTAGGGAAAACCACTAGACCATTCAGGTATGACCTAAATCAAATCCCTTATGATTATACAGTGGAAGTGAGAAATAGATTTAAGGGCCTAGATCTGATAGATAGAGTGCCTGATGAACTATGGATGGAGGTTCGTGACATTGTACAAGAGACAGGGATCAATACCATCCCCATGGAAAAGAAATACAAAAAAGTAAAATGGCTGTGTGAGGAGGCCTTGCAAATAGCTGTGAAAAGAAGAGAAGCGAAAAGCAAAGGAGAAAAGAAAAGATATAAGCATCTGAATGCAGAGTTCCAAAGAATGGCAAGGAGAGATAAGAAAGCCTTCCTCAGCAATCAATGCAAAGAAATAGAGGAAAACAACAGAATGGGAAAGACTAGAGATCTCTTCAAGAAAATTAGAGATACCAAGGGAACATTTCATGCAAAGATGGGCTCGATAAAGGACAGACATGGTACAGACCTAACAGAAGCAGAAGATATTAAGAAGAGGTGGCAAGAATACACAGAACTGTACAAAAAAGATCTTCATGACCCAGATAATCATGATGGTGTGATCACTCACCTAGAGCCAGACATCCTGGAATGTGAAGTCAACTGGGCCTTAGAAAGCATCACTATGAACAAAGCTAGTGGAGGTGATGGAATTCCAGTTGAGCTATTTCAAATCCTGAAAGATGATGCTGTAAAGTGCTGCACTCAATATGCCAGCAAATTTGGAAAACGCAGCAGTGGCCACAGGACTGGAAAAGGTCAGTTTTCATTCCAATCCCAAAGAAAGGCAATGCCAAAGAATGCTCAAACTACCACACAATTGCACTCATCTCACACACTAGTAAAGTAATGCTCAAAATTCTCCAAGCCAGGCTTCAGCAATATGTGAACTGTGAACTTCCAGACGTTCAAGCTGGATTTAGAAAATCAGGAACCAGAGATCAAATTGCCAACAGCCGTTGGATCATTGAAAAAGCAAGACAGTTCCAGAAAAACATCTATTTCTGCTTTATTGACTATGCCAAAGCCTTTGACTCTGTGGATCACAATAAACTGTGGAAAATTCTGAAAGAGATGGGAATACCAGACCACCTGACCTGCCTCTTGAGAAACCTATATGCAGGTCAGGAAGCAACAGTTAGAACTGGTACATGGAACAACAGACTGGTTCCAAATAGGAAAAGGAGTACGTCAAGGCTATATATTGTCACCCTGCTTATTTAACTTCTATGCAGTGTACATCATGAGAAACGCTGGAAGAAGCACAAGCTGGAATCAAGATTGCCGGGAGAAATATCAATAACCTCAGATATGCAGATGACACCACCCTTATGGCAGAAAGTGAAGAGCTAAAGAGCCTCTTGATGAAAGTGAAAGAGGAGAGTGAAAAGGTTGGCTTAAAGCTCAACATTCAGAAAACGATGATCATGGCATCTGGTCCCATCACTTCATGGGAAGTAGATGGGGAAACAGTGGAAGCACTGTCAGAGTTTATTTTTCTGGGCTCCAAAATCACTGCAAACGGTGATTGCTGCCAAGAAATTAAAAGACGCTTACTCCTTGGAAGGAAAGTTATGACCAACCTAGATAGCATATTCAAAAGCAGAGACATTACTTTGCCAACAAAGGTCCGTCTAGTCAAGGCTATGGGTTTTCCAGTAGTCATGTATGGATGTGAGAGTTGGACTGTGAAGAAAGCTGAGTGCCGAAGAATTGATGCTTTTGAACTGTGGTGTTGGAGAAGACTCTTGAGAGTCCCTTGGACTGCAAGGAAATCCAACCAGTCCATCCTAAAGGAAATCAGTCCTGGGTGTTCATTGGAAGGACTGATGCTAAGGCTGAAACTCCAATACTTTGGCCACCTCATGCGAAGAGTTGACTCATTGGAAAAGACTCTGATGCTGGGAGGGATTAGGGGCAGGAGGAAAAGGGGACGACAGAGGATGAGATGGTTGGATGGCATCACCAACTCGATGGGCATGAGTTTGAGTGAATTCCGGGAGTTGGTGATGGACAGGGAGGCCTGGCATGCTGCTATTCATCAGATCGCAAAGAGTCGGACATGACTCAGCAACTGAACTGAACTGAATGGTGTAAAGGAGAAAATGAAATGAAAGTATTAGTCACTCAGTCGTGTCCAAGTCTTTGTGACCCCCTGGACTGTAGCCCGCCAGGCTCTTCTGTCCATGGGATTCTCCAGGCAAGCATACTGGAGTGGCTTGCCATTCCCTTCTCCAGGGGATCTTCCTGACCCAGGGATCGAACCCAGGTCTCCTGCATTGGAGGCAGATTCTTTACTGTCTGAGCCACCAGGGAAGGCCATAAAGGACAAAAGAGATCTCTAAAACAAGGAAACTGAGCACTAGGGGAGAGGGAAAAAAAGACTGCAACTTGACCTCAGGGACTGGAGAAAATTTAAAAAGGAAGATTGGTATTCATCAGTGTTCCATTAGTCATCTTTTCCTTCATCTTCTTCTCCTTCCTCCCCCTCATTATCATCTTCGTCACTTCATCCTCATCCTCTTCTTCATCAATATTTTCCAATCCTTTTCCTCTTGATCATCATCATCTTCTTCTCCTTCCGCTTCCCCATCATCCATGACAGGAATCAAGTAATGGATTTGGTAAAATATCATCTTTGATGACCTCTCCTAACTCATCTGTATTTGCATCAGAATGATCAGTAAACCAGGTGAAGAAGCTTCCTGGTCCCTCATGCTGTCTCTTCCTGCTGACTTCATTCTGTGTTTGACTTGAATTTTCTGTCATGAAGATTTAGATTTTATTTCAACACCTCATTCTTTTGTTGTGTGAAGTTATCATGTGTATACAAGGGAGTCTATCCAAAGCCAGTTCTTCCTTTATCATGCTCAGAGAGTTGTCTAACTGCAATGTACATTAGTTTAAAAAACCCAGCCTTTGAGCGAAAGAGCCGTTACTGACATCCGAGGTGTTCCCTCTGGTTTTCAGTCAATAAGAGTACCTCAGACCCAGTGATGGCTTAACAGTTTGTCTACTGATGGGTAGGGAGGCTATAAGGGACTTGTGTTGAAATTTCATTTTGACAGTGAGTTCCCCTTTCACTGAGACCTTACGTTTATATAGAGTGGCTGTGAGAGAGGTACTGATGGAAATTATCATAGGCTAAAGTCTCAGTCGGTAAAGCATCTGCCCGCAATGCCGGAGGACAGGGTTCGATCCCTGGGTCAGGAAAATCCCCTGGAGGAGGAAATGGCAACCCACTCCAGTATTCTTGCCTGGGAAATCCCATGGACAGAGGAACCTGGTGGGCTACAGTCCATGGGGTCTCAAAGAGTCAGACACGACTGAGCAACTTCACTTTTCACTTTCAATCAATCTGTGAACAATTTTGGGCTTCCCTGGTGGCTCAGACGGTAAAGCGTCTGCCTGCAATGCAGGAGACCCGGGTTCGATTCCTGGGTCGGGAAGATCCCCTGGAGAAGGAAATGGCAATCCACTCCAGCACTCTTGCCTGGAAATCCCATGGACAGAGGAGCCTGATAGGCTACAGTCCATGGGGTCGCAAAGAGTCAGACACAACTGAATGACTTCACTTTCACTTTCACTTTAAAGAAATGGCAACCCACTCCAGTGTTTTTGCCTGGAGGATCCCAGGGATGGGGGGCCTGGTGGGCTGCTGTCTATAGGGTCGCACAGAGTCGGACATGACTGAAGCGACTTAGCAGCCGCAGATCATTCCCTGGGGCCACTACTGTTTACATACTTATACCTTTCAGTTCAGTTCAGTCGCTCAGTCATGTCTGACTCTTTGCGACCCCATGGACTGCAGCATGCCAGGCTTCCCTGTCCATCACAAACTCCCGGAGTTTACTCAAACTCATGTCCATCAAGTCGGTGATGCCATCCAACCATCTCATCCTCTGTCGTCCCCTTCTCCTCCTGCCTTCAATCTTTTCCAGCATCAGGGTCTTTTCAAATGAGTCAGGTCTTCCCCTCAGGCGGCCAAAGTATTGGAGTTTCAGCTTCAGTATCAGTACTTGTGTAAAATTGCATGAAAAAGCAGCAATAAATTGCATTTCACAGGTGACATATCTGAAAGCTGTTGCTAGGCCTAAGATATCCCAAATTGTCCAAACCAAATTGGGTAACATGGTTATCTACTGAGTGTCCTTAGGAAATGTTCTTCATGCTCTCTGTAGACCAACAGAGAGACTGGTGGTTAAACATGTATTCTGAAGTAAACGAACTGACTACCTTGATAACAATCAGGCAGGGTGGGGACTTCCTTATGTTGAGTAATCAGGGGAAGGACTCCCTAAAGAGATGACAGTTAAGCTAAGACTGGATTAACAAACAGGAACATGCAAGCAGAAAAATGTTCTAGGCAGGAGGAAATAGCCCTTGGCAGGGCACCCTGGATGGAGAGATGGGCTGCACTCACCACCAGGCAGCTTAAGTCCCCTTAATGCTGCTGTCAGAAGGCTGAGTGATGAGGGCTGCCTAATGAATTGGGTTGTGTTTAAGATGCAGTACAGGTGCTGGGCCCAATTCTACATGTGCTGGCCTAAAAATGGCTGCATCTTTACATGAGCAGGCGTCCCCTGTGGGAAAGGAGACCACATGATGTGGTAGGTGAATGGAAGACACCAGTATTTTGGCAAGTGGTTTAGGTTTTAAGTCTTCTGCCTTTCAGAGGTCTTTTGGTATCAATGTGGGACAGAATAAATTCTGGAAGGTAGCTGTTATGGGATGAATTGTGTCTCATCAAAATTCATATGGTGAACTTCCTAATGCCCAGTAGCTCAGCATGTAACTGTATTTAGAGACATGGTCTTTAAAGAGGTAATCAATGTAAGGTACTATAGGACACCAATATGAATGGTGTCCTTATAAAAAGAGATTAGAACAAAGGCTTGCACAGAGGAAAGACCAGGTGAAAACAGAAGAAGATAGCCATCCACAGTCAAAGAAGGAGGCCTTAAAGAAATCAATCCTGTCCACAGGCTAATCTTGGACTTCTAGCCTCCAGAAGTGAGAGAAAATACAATTACATTGAAGCCACCCAGTTGCCAATATTTGTTACAGCAACCCTAACAAGAAAAAAGTAGGCAATATCCCTTTCCAGGATAGCTTCAGGGATCCAGATCTTGGACATTTGCTGTTGATTGATTTGGTTTTTTGCCTCAATGCTTATTCTAGGGATACCACAGAAAATTGGGAGATGCTGAGGTGCGCTGGATGGGAAAATGCAATGAGTAATTCACTAAAGATAGTAAAGTAATAAACAGAGTAATGAAGGCTCTCAATTTAATCCCAGCTTTTACCCAGTCCTAACTACAGTATCTCTTCTATGAAGCATGATCACCTCCATGACACAGGGTTAGTGTCTCCTCTGCATATTTGGGAACCTATGAGTGGCCTACCCTTGACCCAGTAGAACCTGGTTGGACTCTGCAGGAGGGTGTGTCCTTCTAGAGTGAGGTCCTGGCTGCCTCCATGTAAGACTATGTCCAGTCACCATGACCCCACGCAGGCAGTGGAAGACAAGGTCAGGGGTCCCAAAGGCAGAGGTGTGGGCCTGCAGAGAGGGGGCGGGGCGCCTCCACCACCCTCCCCGGAGCACGGGTGGGATGGGTGGAGCAGTCTGCACTTGCAGCCCACAGGGAGCTGACAGCTGGGTCCATGTGAGGAGCTTGTGCCCAGGCCACACTGGTGCCAAACTTGCCTGCTCCCCTGCCCACCTCAGGTCACACAGAGCCGCCAGTAGAGAGGAGTCATCTGTGAGAGGAGAGATGGGCATGTCGTTCCCCAGCTTGTGCACGTGCCGAGGCGTAGCACCAGAGTAGCAGCGCCTAGAGCTCTGGACACCATGAGAGTGTGTCCAGGCACTGAGACCATCCTGTGGGTGGAATAGAGACTGGCACCTGCCTCTCAGCTGGAGAAAGCTGAAGGCAAAGGCAGCTCGAGCCTGCATGAGTGAGAGAGAGCAGCTTTGCCAGCAGTCTGCCCTCGGATGGCAGCTGGGGCCAAGTGGAGGCCACTGAAGGGAGCTGGACGGGCCTGTGGGGCCCAAGATCCAAGTGCAGGGCCCAGGGAAGGCAGAGAGTGGGCAGGCAGGGCGAGGTGGAAGCCATCGTCTGTGCCAGGGGAAGGGCCGGTGCAGAGATCGCCACGCCTTCTCCAAAGGCCGCAAGTGCACTCTGGAGGGACAGGAGGGCCCGCCATGATGAGGCCACCAGCAGGCAGGGGCGCACGGGGAGCCCACCTGGGGAACCGAAGCTGGCCTCGTCCTGCAGATCCCCGCCCCCTCCCCTGTCCCTTTTCCATCCCTCGGTGAGCAGGAGTGGGGGAAGTCAGGGACTATGGGCAGGAGGAGTGGAGCCTGGAGGGCAGAATGCATGCTGCACAGGCCAGCCCAGTGGGGAGGGAAGCTGGGTGTTAGGGGCGGGAAGACAGTTGGTCTAGGTTTTGATCAGACTGGCCTGAGCTCTTAAACACCCAGAAATGACCCACCAGCTCTATCAGTCCCTCCAGATGCTGCAGGGAGTGAAGGAGAGAAAGAGCTGCCAGAGCACCCAAGGCAATGGTGTGAGAAGCAGAAGACTTCTTCACTGGGCTCTCCTGAGGCTGCATGTGCTGCACTGCTGGGTGGGAGCCAGAGAAATTGGTAGCTGCTATCGGAAGCCTGCTGTGTAGGCTGCTGTATAGGCCCTGAGACTTCAGTGGTGGATAAATCCAGGTCCCACAAAGGACATTCGCAAGGAGCTGGCCCAGGCAGACATGGAAGATGAATGAAATGGGACAGAACCAATTCTTTTGAAATCATTGCTGACAGATCTTGATATCAGGTGGTTTTCTTGCTCTTCCATGAGTTTTCTTAAAAGTAGGACAGATGATGCAAGTAAAAGACTGCTAAGTGGTAGAAGGTTCTGCTTTTATTAGATCAGGTTACATTAAGTTTTCTTGGGACTTTGAAGATAGTAAACAGGTGTTTTCAAGGTTTTGTTGTAAAGTTTAGTCCAGATTTTTGAAAAGATTTTCACAGGAAGTTTTAAATGTTGAAAGTATTATCTCAGGAAATTATGATGAAATTTTAGTCCATTTTCCAGGTCAACTGAGAAATTTATCTGCCTCCTTTACTCAAATAATGTTTTTATTGGATAATTGATCATTTTTAGCAGAGAAGTAGAAGTGTAACTCAAGCACAGTGTTCTCTTTCTGAGTAAAATGATGTAGGGCCCAGAATGAATTTCTTCCTCTGTCTAATTATTCAGGGATAAGCCTTGTGATCTGAGAAGGAACAACATGCTCTTGTATCCATGGTAAGGGGATTAATGGTCTTGTGCTTGTAAAATAGCAGCCCAGCTCCTATTTAGTCCTTTGATTTCAAGAAACAAGAGCCTGATTCTTCTCAGCCCAGTTGGCCCTGTCTGGTGCCATTGACGAGAAGTGGCAGCGGAGCCACTTCTTAGACAGTTACCTTCAGTCCAGGGCTCCCCACACTTGAGGAAAGGGAGTGGACATTTCTATCTTAGTGGTTTGCTGACAGAAGCAATTGTTTATGTCTAAGTATTACTGTTTCTGACACAGTTTGACAAAATTATTATTCAAGTGAACGCAAAGAATTCCATCAGACCCATGTATGTTTACAAATCTTGAAAATGTATGTTTTCCATTTAGCTGTGCTAGTGCAATTTCACTCATTATTTATTTTTATTGAAGTGTGATGGATCCCAGTATGTGAGCTGCAAGTGTAAAACATAATGACTTGATATTTGTGTGTATTGTGAAATGATCACCACAATAAGTATGATTAACATCTGTCACCATGCATTATAATAAGATTTTATTTGTCATGATGAGAACTTTTAAAGATTTAGGTATTTCAGTTTATTTATTACATCAAAACATGCTTTGAAAGACAAGTTTAGTTCAGTAAGTGCTGTTGCCTGATTTTTCATTTCATGCAAACCCTAGAGGACATTCACTGTGGTCACTTTGGGAAGAAAGGCTGTGGAAGAAG
This sequence comes from Bubalus bubalis, assembly GCF_019923935.1. Classification (NCBI taxonomy): domain Eukaryota; kingdom Metazoa; phylum Chordata; class Mammalia; order Artiodactyla; family Bovidae; genus Bubalus; species Bubalus bubalis. The sequence continues at coordinate 9,688,882 of NC_059181.1, read as the reverse complement.
TCATGCGGGTTGGACTTGATGTATAAGTGGAAGGAATTTGCATCTTTTTGTTGCTAAGTATATTATCTATTGAAATCTGTAAATCAGTCTTCATGTTACTTACTTTAGCACCAACTTTCTTTACATGTACACTTCCTCTTGGCTATTTCTGTCTGCATCAGATTCAGGAGTCTTCGTATACTAGAGAGTCCTCTGTGTTGCATTGTCTGAATATTTGTGACTGGGGAACAAAGGTTTGGGAAAGAAATCTCCCTCCTTTCCTTTATTCCTTTTCTGTTATTGCTATGCTACCCCCAACTTAGTTTCTCTGTTACTCTCTTTCTGGGATGTTGTAGAGACAGTGAATAAAAACAATGGAGCTCATTTCTCCATTCTGTTAGTTCATCCATCCGTCCATTCATTTCACAGTCCCTGAGTGTCCACATGGACGGCTCTTTGGGAATTCAGCCTTGGCCTCAGGCCCCAGGCCCAGAGAAGTCTTGTGTTGCTGATGGACAGGGTGCTTGATAGGCTCCCAGGGGATGTCAGCTGATAAAATTGAAAATGGTGTTCAATGCTTAGTCTATGAAGTTCTCCTGTGGGTAAAAATTAGAACCCCTCCTGACAAAGACTGTGGACAAGCAACATGGAATTCAGAAGTCCTGTTCTCCCCACAGTCCTGGGTCAATTGTCAGATGGAGCATGGAGCTTGTGGGTAGGTTCAGGCAACTTGGGAGTTTTGGCTTCCATGTTGGATCTAATCTTTCGTTAGGCTCACACTGTGAACTTGAACTTCAAGAGTCTTTTTTTAAAAAATTTATGTTTTTTTTTAATTGAAGGATAATTGTTTTACAGAATTTAGTCATTTTCTGTCAAACCTCAACTTGAATCAGGCATAAGTATACACATGCCACCTCCCACTGGAACCTCCCTCCATCTTCCTCCCCATCCCAACCCTGTAGGTTGATACCCAGCTCCTGTCTGAGTTCATAATTCCCCCGAGTCATACAGCAAATTCCCATTGGCTACCTATTTTACTGGCTTAAAGCTGGCTTAAAATTGAACATTCAAAAAACTAAGATCATGGCATCCAGTCCCATCCCTCCATGGCAGATAGATGGAGAAACAATGGAAACAGTAACAGACTTTATTTTCTTGGGCTCCAGAATCACTGGAGATGGTGACTGTAGCCATGAAATTAAAAGATGCTTGCTCCTTGGAAGAAAAGCTATGACCAAACTAGACAGCATTTTAAAAAGCAGAGAAATTACTTTGCACAAAGGTCTGTCTAATCAAAGCTAGTAGTTATGTATAGATGTGAGACTTGGACTATAAAGAAAGCTGAGCACTGAAGAATTGATGCTTTTGAACTGTGGTGTTGGAGAAGACTCTTGAGAGTCCCTTGGACTACAAGGAAACCAAACCAATCAGTCCTGAATATTCATTGGAAGGACTGATGCTGAAGCTGAAACTCCAATACTTTGGCCACCTGATGCAAAGAGCTGACTCATTGGAAAGGACCCTGATGCTGGGAAAGATTGAAGGCAGGAGGAGAAGGGGACAACAGAGGATGAGATAGTTGGATGGCATCACTGACTCAATGGACTTAGTTTGAGGAAGCTCCGGGAATTGGTGATGGACAGGGAAGCCTGACAGGCAGCAGCCCATGGGGTGTCATAGAGTCAGACAGGACTGAGCGACTGAAGTGAACTGCATTGGCCTATTTTACATATGATAATGTAAGTTTCCATGTTATTCTCTGCATACATTTCACCCTCTCCAAAAGTCTTAATAGCACTAAATGCCCTTGCAGTTGAGTCTTCTCCCAACCCCCGCTAACCATAGTGGCCAATCATTGTTAGCTCTTAGTGAGCATCTGTGAGTGAATGAAGCATGCTTAACATCCTGGCTCTTAACCCAGGGGCCCATCTCCTGGGCTACGGTGGACATAAGAAGATGGTGTCCGACTCCCCGTTTCTCCCTCTCGTTGCACCCGACTGCCCTGGGCGGATACTACCCCAGGGAACGTAGTGGGGATGGTCACAGTAGAAGGAGCTCTCCCTGCCTGTGGTTTAGCTCGTGTTGGATTTCAGTGTCTTACCCCTGTGGGAACCAAGACAGTGGTTAATTTCTCAAAGGATCTTCCAAACCAGGAGGCAACCCCAGCCCACTGGGGCATCTCCATCTTCACATGCAGCCTCTGCTTTGCAGCTGCCTCCAGAAGCAGGGGTGTGCTTTCCCCTGGCCCTTTCTCCACAACCTGCTACTCTAGCAAGTAGGCTTACTCCATCCTAGGTCAACTGCTTCAGTCAGAAGGAAATGGAAATTCATCTCTGCAATTCTGTCTGTTTCTGCAATTGTTATTTGTAGAGCAGAAGCTTACTGGTGTGTTTGCTTAAAACCTTAGGCTTACTTTTTTTGGCCAAACCATCATGTGGGAGGGATACTTACTATTCTTCTATTGAGGAAGACCCAAAGTAGCTAAAACTAATCACCTTTTTGCTCATATCAACTTTCAAGAAATGATGCTTCTTAAGACATAGTAGAACGAGAGATATCCTAATAAATGCTTGGTCCATTTGAGTATATAAAGGAACGACTTAAAATTTTTTTGCGTAATTATTATGGCCACTCTCATACGGATGAACTCAATATATTTTGGTTGAATTCAGCTTATTTTCAAAGTACATTTGTATCTGTTATGTGGTTATCAATGAAGCCAGTAAGAACTGTTACTTTTCCATTGCCTTCTTTTATGCTTAGAGATCATTTTAGTATGCCCAGGTAACTTTAAAAATCACTGCTTTGCTCCTCTGTTTCTATGAATATGTGTAAATTTTTCCTCTATTTCTCTGAATATGTGTATGTGTTTGTGTAAATTTGACAAAGATATCTCTATCTCTGTATATATATACTTACAAAAGAGTTGCAAAATAATACCGAACTCCTGTGTACCAGGGGCCCTCCACCTGGGGGGACTTCATCCTTCCATTGCTCCCAAGGATATGTGGAAATGTCTGGAGCATTTTGGTTTCACAGTTCGATATGCTACTGGCAAGAGTTATTTCGCTTAAAATGTTAATAGTACTGTGGTTGAGAAACTCTGCTCTAGACCCGTTTCCTAATGGGTTAAATCACCATGACAGATATATGAAAATTAAGAAATCAATGTGAATTCAATATTATTAAACTATGTAATTTTTTAATTTCCCTTTTTAAAAACCTGTGTCCTTTTTTTTCTGTTCCCAGAGCACCCCTTTTTAGTCTGATCCATTCTAGGACACCATCTGCAACTTGCTTTGTTTTTCATGACCTGGGCACTTTAGAAGCGATTTCTTAGTGTCTCTCACCTGCATATGGTACACACTACATCCAGATAGCACCTCCCGGTGGCCTATGGAAATGCGGTATGTCCTGGGGGGCATGCCGATCTGGAGATGCCCTGGCATTGAGTCAGTGGAGAGGAGAGATAATCAACGCGGTGCTGAGCTCAGGAGAGCCGCACATCAGGAGGAATTTCCCCCTCAAAATGTCAACGGCACCCTCACTGACGCACAAAGGTCCCAGTCCCTTGCTAGTAGGTGATGCAGAGTGAAATGCCTTGTCTCAAGTCTAGCAAAGGGCAGGTAGTAAACTTCAGAATAAAAGCTTGACTTATTGAATTGCAGCCCAGGACATTTGCTGCGTAACAGTAACGGTAACGGTCACCATTGAAAATGTTGGCTTTAACAAGTGTAGGAACAATTTTAATGATTCAGAAATCTTTATTTCTAAGTAGATAACAGCTTTTCCTTTTGTTTGCTGAGGTGCTGTGTAACAGCCTGAGTTGAGTCTGGTGAAAACTCTGAATGAAGAACTGGAATTCATGGGAAGGGACAGTGGAGTTTCCTGGTGATGGGGACAGAGGAAGCGTTTGTGGCCCCAGTGTGTGGATGGAGTTGTGTGCATCCCTTCTCCTGCCTTGTTTCTCTTCATAGCATGCCTCCCCACCTGCCAGTGTGCACATTTATTTATGTGTTTACCTTCTGTCTCTGCCCTCTTAGAAAACGCACTCCATGGGAGGGAGAAGGGACTTTGCTCTTTAGAGCTTATCTTCCAACTCTCTGAAGGGGAGTATTTTGAAATTCATGTTTGCACAGATTTAAAGATGCTTCAGATGGAACAATCTAGGCAAAGTGTCCAAATGACCCCTTACTTAGTTCTGGCCTCCTCTATTATGCCAGCTTGTTACTTTGTATTTACTTAATTGATACGAATAGCTGTGCTTAATGTGCCACTTCCATCTTTTTCACTGGACAGGATATTTTTGAGTTTTTTGGTTTAAAAAAAATGTAACTCTAGCTCAGTAGTTTTCAACTAGGGGTCATTTCTGTCCTTCAGGGAATGTTTGGCAATGTCTGGAGACATATTTGATTGTTATTACTGGAGGATGTCCTGCTGATACCTAGGCCATAGAGGCCTGGTTTGCTGCTAAACGTCCTGCAACCCACAGGGCGTGCACAGCACAAAATTATCTGGCCCAAATCCAGCCGCGGAGGAAACCCTGGGCTCTTTCCTTCCTTAAATCTGTGGGCTAGTCGTCCCTTGGTAGCAATACCATATTGACTTTGTCCCTTCCTCTTTTAGTGGACATTTGAAAGTGAAAGTGAAGTTGCTCAGCCGTGTCTGACTCTTTGCAACCCCATGGACTATAGCCTACAAGGCTCCTTCCTCCATGGGATTCTCCAGGCAAGGGTACTGGAGTGGGTTGCCATTTCCTTCTCCAGGGGATCTTCCCGACCCAGGGATCGAACCCGGGTCTCCTGCATTCCAGGCAGACGCTTTAACCTCTGAGCCACCAGGGAACATTTAGGTTCTTTCAGTTCTGTCAGCTGACTAAGGGGGCTGGCGAGAACCACCTCACCATCTATACGTGTGTTGGGGCGGGGAGGTGAGTGGAAGAGTGTTTCTGGTGGCCCCACTGTGTTCAAGGAAAAACTTCCAAATGCCGGTTAAGAAGAGCTGGACCCACTGATGCCCACAGCACTGCCTGGGATTCCAATTCTTTGCATCCTTCCCAGCATTTGATATTATTCACCTTTTTAAGTTTTGCCAACCTGCAGATGTTAAATGAAGAGCTCCTTTTTAAAATTGCATTGTCTGACTGTTACGTGCTGTGTGTTTAGTCGTGTCTGACTCTTTGCTACTCCATGGACTGTCACCCGCCAGGATCCTCTGTCCATGGGAATCTCCAGGCAAGAAATCTGGAGTGGGTTGCCATGCCTTCCTCCAGGGGATCTTCCCAATTCAGGGATTGAACCCAGGTCCCCTGCATTGCAGGTGGATGCTTTACTGTCTGAGCCACCAGAGAAGCCAAAGAGTACTGGAGTGGATAGCCTATCCCTTCTCCAGAGCATCCTGCCAACCTAGGAATTGAACTGGGTCTCCTGTTAATAAGGCCCCAAGCATGAGTCATTCGCATCCCAAGCATTCTACAAATTGGGGATTATGTTATTGGCCAGCAGACACCATTTCATTTTGTTCATCTGTGTCTTTGAAAATGGCATGTGTTGGGAGACCAGGCTTGACAGTTCCTGCCAGCAGAGGTCACTGTCCCTCAGTGATTCTCCACCAGTGTCATTCTGCACCATCCCCCACCCCTCATCCCCCTGGCAATATCTGGCAGTGACTGGAGACAGGTTTGATTTTCAAAGTAGGTTATGTGCTGTCACCTAGAGGAGAGGTACCAGAGAGTGAGTGAAAGTCACTCAGTCGTGTCCGCCTCCTTGCGACCGCATGGACTGTAGCCTGCCAGGCTCCTCTGCCCATGAAATTCTCCAGGCAGAATACTGGAGTGGGTAGCTGTTCCTTTCTCCAGTGGATCTTTCGAACCCAAGAATCGAACCCAGGTCTCCCGCATTGCAGGCAGATTCTTTACCAACTGAGCCACCAGGATTACCCAGAGGGGAGACACCAGGGTTTCTGCTAAAACCCTATGATGCCGAGCTCTGCACCCCACAGAGAATTGTCTGGCCCAGCAGAGCCAAGGTGGAGAAAACATACTGTGGATAAAATCCTAATATTTGAATCTTTGAAAGGAAGACAATGACAATCCTCATAGTAATAATGAAACTATTTTTATTATTATGTAAAAGAACAACCTTTAACCTCTATAAAGGCGATAGAGGGGAAAGCTCACCTTCCTGAGAAGGGTCTTCTTGGGGGAAAAGGCAGCAAGGAGTGAAGGCTTGGGAATTAGCGGTGCACCCTCAGTGTGGGCTCTGCAGGGTGGAGGGGTGGCTTGGGGGCTGGGCTGATGCGCTGGCTGGGGTGGAGGGAGGTGGCTTGGCTGTATATGTGACTCAGGCAGGGGTAGGGCAGGGCTCAGCTGGGTAAAAAGAACTGTGGGTGGGAGTTTCATGGGGATGTGGTGTCCAGGCCCTGGCTCTCTGGACACGAGGGGGCACATCAGGGGGCAGGAGGCCCAGGACAGAGTGCTGGTCTGCTCCCATCTCTGCAGGGAGGCTCTGTGACTCTGCCCTGGGGGTTGGGGGTGGCGGATGGGGGGAGTAGGGGCATGGGGGGTGCTGGGCTTGGAGCAAGGTAGGCTGCAGACAGGGAAGGCTCAGGCAGGGCCAGAAGTCTGGTTCTCAGACGCTGTTGCACCCGCAGCAGAAGCTGGTTCTCAGAGGCCCCGGCTTGGGCACAAAGGCAGGGACCACTCCGTTCCTACACACGGGCTGGAAGGCCGACAGCCTGGGCTCCGGGCTCTGCCTCCTTCTCTTGGTCTCAGAACAGTCAAAAACAAGCAAGGTTCGTCGAAGCTCCTTTTTCTTTCTGGCATCGAGGGAGTGGTCTCAGTCCGGTCTCATTGGCACAGAGGTCCGGTTGCTCCAGGCTGGGCAGACACCGGGCTGGGCAGACACGTGTAGACGTTGCCCGAGCGCTCAGGGACGGTGATCTGGATGGTCACCTTCCGTCTGCTGCGGCGGTGGCGGCGTTTCCGCGAGCGGGTCTTCCTGGAAGTCTTGCGATGGCGGCAAAAGCGCAGCCCCATGAAGTGGTGGAGGAGCAGCCAGCTGGGAAAGCTCCTCCACGCCTGGGACACCAAGGCCCTGCGGGTCGGACTACGGTATAAGGCGGGCGAGTGGTCCCGGAGCCGCCTGCCGCGGTCCCGGAGCGCGCGACGGACCAACAGGACTTGGCCTGGGCCCCGGCCAGGCGGGACGCGGGTGGCCCAGGGCCGTGGGAACCCGGGCTGCGCGTCCTTGTCTGTGCCCAGCCACCAGCCCAGGTACCTGCTCAGGAAGCTGCCCATGCTGGCTGGGCGGCGGGGTCGGATCTTTGAGCTGCTTTGGCTTCTGGACGTCCGAGGTCAGCAGACGTGAAGCGCAAGAGGCTCAGGCAACCGTTAGCATCAGTCTACAGGCTTGCGCTTGTGGCCTCGGGGTCCTCTAGGCTCGGGGTCCTGCGCACACTAGGACTGTGCCCCCGGACGCAGGACCTCAGTGGCTGCCCCTGCCCTCTGAGCAGAGTGGTTCCTCCAAGCTTCCGCTGCAGGCTCTGGATCTTGGCTCTGGGCAGATCAGCCTAGGAGTGCCTGAAATCCTTGTGCTTTATATTTGAAGGGACAAAAATGAAACAGTGTACAAGTTTTTGTATTCTTGTCTTTTGAAGTAAAACAGTGACTGAAAAGATGATGACTGGGCAATGTGAAGATATAGAAACAAAGAATAGCTTTTGGGCTAGGGAACTGGTAACAGTTTAGACTGTAATTTGGCTACGTAGCAGAATCACTTGACTCCCAGTTCCCTGAAAGATACAGATAAAGGCCTGAAACACATTGGTAAGTTGTTTTTATAGAAGGGTGACCCCCCACCCCTCAAGGCTTCCTAGGTGTCTCAGTGGTAAAAACAAAAGAACAAACAAAACAAAAAAAACCTCTGCCTGCCAGTGTAGGAGATGCAGGAAATTCAGGTTCGATCCCTGCATTGGGAAGGTCCCCTGCAGAAGGGAATGGCAAACCACTCCAGTATTCTTGCCTGGGAAATCCCATGGACAGAGGAGCCTGGTGGGGTGCGTTCCATGGGATCCCAGAATCAGACATGACTGAATGACTGAGCTGGCAAGAGCACAACTCCCTCCAGTTGAAGAAAACTGCTGATCACAAGAACGTAGATCCTAGACTGGTTGAAACTTGAAAATTTATGATGCTTGAAACTTCACCTTGATGCCACCAATCCAAGAACTGTTCACGAGGTGATCATACCCTGCTCCTTGAAAACTATAAAACTCCTCACTACTCTGTCCAGAGTGGGTCACACAATCTTTAGGGCATTAGCCCACTGTGGCCCCCTCTGCCTGGCAAAGCAGTAAAAGCTACTCTTCTATACTTCACCCAAAACTCTCTTTTGTTTCTGTTCGGCACTGTTGAACAGAGACCAAGTTGAGCAGCAAACACATAATCTGTACCAGGTCTTGAAAACTACAGAAAATTAACAGAAGGGCATTCTCTTTCAGTATGTACAAAAGAACACAATGCACTTGAATGCTCCTTTAAGGGAAAAGAGTGAATTTCCTTGTATCCATAGAGGCTGTGTGTTTCTTCTAGAATGGTTGCTAATGTCACTTTGGGAAATTTTATTCTTAAGAACTGGAGAAAGTTCTTAAGAACTTGGTTGGTTTAGTGTGGACTCTCCTGTAATTTTCTGACAATGTTGGTTTAGTGTGGACTCCTGTAATTTTCTACCTTCATGGATTTCATGCATTCATATATTGTCTCCAAACACTAATGCCATTTCTTTCTTGTGAAAGAAGAAATGATCCAGGTATACAGGGTAGAGTGAGGCACATTTCCAGTTTACACTTGGAAGCTGATACCTACAAAAACAGTGTTCAAAGCCTCTTGCAAACATTAGAGCCCCTCTGTCCAAAAATCTGTTATTTGGCCGACCTCAGTACTGGGGTAAGAGATGGGCAGAGACAGTGGCCAACAGAGGCAGCAAGTAGTGGATCAACAGATTTGTCTGGTTCTGAGAGGTGGAAGGCTGAATGAGGAGGACACTAGAAAGATCTTGATGAGGAAACAGAAAAGACTTCAGTATTAGGGAGGCCAGGCCAAGTGTCGAGGAAACGGATGCTGTCAGCTAACAGGTGATGGAGGTTGCAGTTCCTGCCGCCTTCCACTGAGTCATTCCTTTTGATTTTGGGGTTTGTTTTACTCTTGGTAATTTCCTATTTAAGAATGATCCCCAAGCCTATGATTTTGAAATAAAGGAAATTTCCTATATTATTTTATTGTTAATTGAGACATGTCTTCATAATAGTAGAAATGAGTTAGTGAATTCATAGCTAAGATACCTCTTAAGATGGTCATAACGCCGAAGTGGAATTACAATGCAATTTGGTATTTTTTGCTTATAATGTATATTTTTTCTTCTCATCATCTGCAGAATTTCCCATGTCCTGCTTTGCAATGTAACCCAGCGGGTGTCGTTCTGGTTTGTAGTTACCGATCCTTCAAGAAATCACACCCTTCCTGCTGTTGAGGTACAGTCAGCCATCAGGTAATCACTGCTAAGTATGCCTTCTCCTGGTAAATCAACTTGTTGATTAATTCAGCTGTTTTCATAGATTTTGTAGACTTCTCTCCGCTTCACAATGATTTGTTTATTAAGGTGTCAGTGATTTTGCTGTGGTGGGCCAGAGGCCACCAGCATGGAGTGGGCAGAGGTTCGGGATGCCAGTTAGCATCTTCCAGTGCCCAGGACAGCACTTGCCAGCAAAGAACTGTTCAACCCCAAGTGTCGGCCGTGCTGTGGTTGAGAAGCTCTGCTTTAAACATTAGCTAAGAAGGTTTCATTCTGTCTTCTTTTGGCAAAAACACCCTATAAGGCACTATTGAGTGACGGTTCATCACATGCATTCTTGAGCCTGAATGCTCGGGTTTTGAATAGTCGTTTTGCCTCTTGATAGCTATTAGAATACAGACAAGTTACTTCCCCTCTTTTTGCTTTCCTCTTATCATCTATAAAACAGAAATAATTATGGTACTCTCCTCTGGGAGTTGCTGAGTAGATTAAATGCAAAACGTCTTGAGGGGCAAGTCATACCTTTGACTTTTATTTAGAAGTCAAGAAAAATATTCACATTTCTTGGGTTTCTAAGGACTTACCTTCTTGAGTTAATGTACAGTCCTTACCTTAAAGCATACTTTTTGGGGTAAAAAAAGGTAAAATCTGGAGTCTTATATAAATGAAAACTGAATGCTATCAAAGAATTTGGGCTTTCCTGGTGGCTCAGGTGGTAAAGAATCCACCTACAATGTGGGAGACCTGGTTTGATCCCTGGGTTGGGAAGATCCCATGAAGAAGGCAACGGCTACCCATTCCAGTACTCTGGCCTGGAGCATTCCATGGACTATATACTCATGGGGTGGGAAAGAGTCAGACACTACTGAGTGACTTTCACTTTCACTTTCACTTTCTTCAAAGATTTTCTCTTATAAGTTAATGAGGGAACTAGTAAGATGTTAAACCATTTTAATGGAGACTTCAAGGCAGCATGCAAATATAGGAATTGAAGATTTGTGGTGTTTATTTATTAAAAGATACGCCAGTCTATCTGTTGGCAGTGCTCCACCAGACACAATTCACCTGATTTTCTGTGGACAAGAATCATTTACATTATATTAGTTTTCTCAAACTTACAAATCTGAAAAATAATTCAAAGACAGTAAAAGGTGGAAAGTGTTCAGAAGGGTAGACTGGCCAGACACTCAGTCATATTTTTCACCCATTTGAATTTTTACCCATTTTTTTCTGACAGTTCCCCTCCTCCTCTCCTTGGGATTAGAATAAACTTTCAAAAGTGAAATATATTTCTTTCTGCACAGAAGCAGAGGATACAGTTTTTTATTTCAATTAGTGTGCAATTTATGTGTGTCAAAACTTCAGATCCCACACATGATTGGTGTTGGGCAAATTGATTTAGAAATCAAGAAAGATGTACACATTTCTTGGGTTTCTAAGGATTTACCTTCTTGAGTTAATGTACAGTCCTTAGCTTTAAAAAGTACTTTTTAGGGAAAGAAGGGTAAAATCTTGACTCTCATATAAATGAAAAATAAATACTATCAAAGACTTTGGGCTTCCCTTGTGGCTCAGCTAGAGAATGAGTTCCCAATATAATCTTGATCCTGAGAAAGAAAGACTGAAACAAAGTTCACTCTCCTTACAAAGGGATTTACAGGTTATTGAAATGCACATTTTTCTCATTATATCTAGTGAAAGAACTCATTTGCTCTTTGTAAAACGTTAGCATTTAGGGTAGTCAGTGTATATTCCAATGCCAAATGTTTTTGTATGAACAACCATCTGTTTCCCTTGCTGAAGTGAAGGTATTGCGGCTCTGTACCAGTGGAAAATGGTTTAAGAAGAAGTTTGAATTAAATTATTTCTGCACTTTTGCCACTAAGACTACTGCTGAGAGCAACTACTTAGGGAGTAAAAATTAGGAATACTGTGTTTTGTGAGAAAAGGGATTTTATTCAAGCCCTGTGATCAGGGAGAACTCCAAGGAAAATGAGGGCACTGTGGTTAAACCAAGGCAATGGCACCCCACTCCAGTACTCTTGCCTGGAAGATCCCATGGACAGAGGAGCCTGGTAGGCTGCAATCCATGGGGTCGCTAAGAGTCGGGCACGACTGAGCGACTTCACTTTGACTTTTCACTTTCATGCATTGGAGAAGGCAATGGCAACCCACTGCAGTGTTCTTGCCTGGAGAATCCCAGGGACAGGGGAGCCTGGTGGGCTGCCGTCTATGGGGTCGCACAGAGTCGGACACGACTGAAGCGACTTAGCAGTGGTTAAACCAGGCTTCAGTTATTGTGAGGAGAAGGAGTGCTTAGGCTGAAGGTGGAGGATGGAGATGAATATGTTCACAACAAAATGTCTGTTTCAAAGGCCCCAGGAGGAAGGACTGTTTAGTGGATGATGGCCAGTAGAGTGGGAATTGATGTCAGGGTATGGATAGGGCTCATGGGGAGTGTATGAAATTAAAGGAAACAATACCAGGAAGGCAGGACAGAGTGAAAAGAAAGGAGATGGTACCTAGAAGGCGGCTAATAGGAATTTCAAGGCTGAAGAATCTATGTCATCGGGCAAAATGATACTAGTTCCACCTAGTGCTTGCTTAATATTTTCAGGTTCACGAGGCATATTCTGATGCATCTTTGGCTTTTAGTATCAACACCAGTCATTTCTGAATAATTATTACTATCCCTGCTTTATAAATGAGAAAATTGAGGCTCAGGGAGATTAATTGATTTTCCCAGGTCACCATGTGAGAAAAATAGAGTGACGACTTGAGGGCAGGCACAATGCCTTCGCAACCAGTGATCTGCTCCACCCCCCCCCCCCCCCATGGAGTATCCACACCTCTAGAATTAGGTGAGGGGATGAAAGATCAGTTCTAAGATGTCTGTTTTTTATCTGTTTTGAGGACCTGGCTTTATTCAAAGCCAATTTTGTCTAGAAAGTATCCATGTTGATTGACGCCTATTGGAGATTTCAGTGGTAGATGGAGATATAGTTTGTATTGAACTAGAACTTCTGACCAGCCTGACTGCTAAGCAAGAAAGTAGACAGAATGAGAACACAGAGCAGCTTTTCATTTTACCATTATCTGTTGGTAGGGGGGCTCGTCATTTTGTGGAAAGTTTTGTGTTATCAAAATTAGGTTACAAAAAAGAAATCGTTCCATCGTTTGATAAAAATTGCATTGAAATTGTCCTGTGCTGCAGATCACCTGGCTAGGATTCTCCTTCACATGAGTAATCATGCCACCCTGTAGATTTTCATTTGCTGAGGGTGGTCTTTCCTGACACCCTGGTACTGGTCTGCAGAGATTCTGAAGCTATTACTCTCGGGTTCAAGATGTGCACTCTCCAGTACAGAACTCAGCAGCCACACGTGGCTCTCAAGACCTCGAAATGTATCTAATCCAAGACTAGATATGCTCTGTCAAGTACACACCGAGTTTCAAGGACTGTGCCCAGAATAAAATGTGAACCAACTTACTATTGATTACATGTTGAAATGATATTTTCTTGGATATATTGGGCAAATATATATTATATTAAAGTCAGTTTTGCCTATTACTATTTTTTTAATGCAGCTCCTAGAAAATTTGACATCACCTAAGGTTCACATATTCTGATTTTCAGTTCTGCTCTAGAGGTTGTTGAAATCAGCTCGTCTAGTGTAAATTCAGAAAAGACCATACAGTATCTCCAAGAAATCGACCTAATTTGCAAATTCCAGCTAGAAATTTAGTTTGGGTCAAATAAGTTTTTGCTACCAACCCCTCCCTGACTGCTACCACCACCCAAAATGCAGGTTTTCCCCAGGGAGCATAACACATTTACCTTCGTGTTTTTCTAAACTTTTGCTCCTAAAGCACCATTTACTTGAGTCATATGGAACTACTTGCAGTTGACGAAACAAATCATACTGTATACCGGGTCTCCAGTTCCTGTGCGGACTACAGGTCTGAAGTGAGTACTCTGGGTCCGCAGTATTCCCACTTGTCCCTCAAAGCACAGCTCAAAACTTGTCTTCCTAGGAAACCAGCTCTGACTTCTTACTATGCTGACACCTCTGCTGTATTCCCACTGTGCCCATTTTTACCTCTTTCATAGAACTTTTTGTACGCACTGTGATTGTGGAGGGACTGGTGGGCTGTTGTTCTAGACTGTAAGCTACTGGGGTATTTTTTTATTTTTTTAACCGTTTGTATCTCTAGCACCTAGCAGAGGATTTGGTACTTAGCAGGTTTTCAGCAATTGTTTGTTGAATTGAATGGAAAAAAAGAGAAAAGATCAAACAGATGGATTCGCAGCTCCTCCTGGCTTCATGTTTTCTTTGTGCTCCTGATTTCCTTTTATTCTTATGTTTATCACCCACTTTTTACATATTAGTTTGGGTTTTCAGGCTGTTGGTGTTTATGTAAGCCACCTAAAGAGAGTTCCCTCATTTTAATCTAGATGCTACCTCTCAGGAAATAAAATGTGGTGGGCAGAGCTCAAAACTCAGGACTTCACGTGATTTCTAGAACATTCATGACAATGGAGGGCAGTAGTGCATAGACAAGCACCTCTCTGGCAGCCAGCACCGCCGCTTACGAGCAGAAAACCACAGCATGATTGCCCTCATCAGACTGTCTGTTCGACCTGGAGTCTTCTGCTGGGGAGATGCTCTGTTTACAGAGAGGGTGGTAATCCCGGGGACACAGGGCTCTACCTTTGGTTTCTAATGTTTCTTCTCTCTTGTTTGTTTTTAATCATCCTTGTATTTTAGAATGAATAGAAACCGGATCAACAATGCCTTCTTTTTGAATGACCAGACTCTGGAATTTTTAAGAATTCCTTCCACTCTTGCACCACCTACTGACCCATCTGTGCCCATCTGGATTATTATATTTGGTGTGATATTCTGCATCGTCCTTGTGGCAACCATGCTATTGATTTTTTCAGGAATCCGGCAACATAGAAGGTAAGATATTTATAAAGGGAGACACTGAAAGAGCATTTTCCTGTTTCCTCATGACTTGGAAAAATAAGGAGATGATTTTCCCCTACCTGAAGTGAATCCCTTATATTAAAAACTGAAAAAGTGGGCAATTTTCAAAATATCACTTATGCTTTTGTTTTTGGACACTTTTTGGAGTCCAGAGTCCCTTACTTAACTATTACTACTTCTGTTGCCATCTTTCTTTCTTTTCTACACCATGTGAATGTTTCATATCTGCTGCTGCTGCTAAATTGCTTCAGTCATGTCCGACTCTGTGCGACCCCATAGAGGGCAGCCCACCAGGCTCCCCCGTCCCTGGGATTCTCCAGGCAAGAGTACTGGAGTGGGTTGCCATTTCCTTCTCCAATGCAGGAAAGTGAAAAATGAAAGTGAAGTCGCTCAGTCGTGTCCGACTCCTAGCGACCCCATGGACTGTAGCCTACCAGGCTCCTCTGTCCATGGGATTTTCCAGGCAAGAGTACTGGAGTGGGGTGCCTGTACATCCCTCAAAATAAAAAACACATTTCCTTGTATCCAACAGATGTTCAAGAAACATAGAGTTAAATCGTATGAAGATGGCACTTAACCATTTAGGCGGAAAAAAACCCACTTTGAGTTGTTTGTATCCATGTGGTATACACCAACACCATGAGAGCATTTTGTTTGCTGTGTACACTTTGTCTTTCAAAGACACAAAGCCACAATTGCTATACATGGGATAACCTGAAAGAATTGCTGGTAGAATGTCCAGATTATATCAACATCGTCAAGGTACCAGTCTTCTACTGCTGTGCTGGAGGGCCAAGAAAAGTTCATTTACCAATACACTGATGTTCCACCTATATCCCACACAGTGGAAATGATGGAGTTGTACAGCTAGGCTCTCTTTAGCTATGGTAGAGTAGGACTCTCCCGTTTAATTTCCGAGCAATTTTCTCCCTCCCACCTGCTTTCTCTTCCTCCTTTCTCTCTCTTTCTCCCTTCCTTTCTTTGTATGTATTCACTTTCTCCTCTGACCTCTCCTTATTATTTTCTCCCACCTCTCTGTGAGGTTGTTACCTGGGCATTTTGATGGAATTACTGCTCCTTAAATTTAGCCAAATGGAAATTATTTCTTTGTTAATAGTTTTACAGAGGTATAATTTACACACCATAAACGCCATTCATTTTAAGCGTATAATCCAATGATTTTTAGTGAATTTATAGAGTTGTGTAACCATCACCACAATGTAATTTTAGAGGATTTCCATGACCCCAAAAGATCTCTTGGGCTAACTGAATTATTCAAAAATTTTCATACCTTGTATTTTTCTTGCATGTGTGTCTGAAAAGAAAAGTATTTTTTCAGATAATTTAGAAAATATAGAAAAGCAGAAGAAAATAAAAATTCTCTTTATTCCAGAACCTACAGAAATTCATTGCTATTCTGGTATATAGTTAGTCCTTCTGTCTACTTATCTGTCTGTTTATCCGTATCTTAGAAGGGAAGTTACAATTAAGGGATGCTGAGAAGTTGATTAGGGCTAGGGACAGAGCAGCTACATATTAATAATTTTAAAATAGTAGAAATCTCTTTTTATCTTCCTGATTTTAAAGAACTTGCCTGAATTTTTGACTTTTAAATTACCACATTAGATACCTATTTATGTGTAAGGGTAGGAAGCCAAGTAAAGCAATAAATAGGCCATTACATACTGGGATTGCAATGTGGGTTTTACTTTCCGTGTGTGTGTGTGGGGAGGTGAGGATTATGAAGAGGGAAGGGAATACAGTGATTGCTGCCTGAAGGTTTCATGCTGCTGCTGCTGCTGCTGCTGCTGCTAAGTCGCTTCAGTCATGTCCGACTCTGTGCGACCCCATAGACGGCAGCCCACCAGGCTCCCCTGTCCCTGGGATTCTCCAGGCAAGAACACTGGAGTGGGATGCCATTGCCTTCTCCATTCCATATCTAGAGTTGTTTTTAACATCTGGGTAATGATTTTTTACACTGGATATACAGAGCTTAGCAGGTTTCTCCGATAGGCAGAGTTAAACTTTGGTTTTCACCCACCTCCAAATACTAGTTCTTCCACTGTTGTTCTCCTACCCTCCCTGGCCTGCCTCTTCCAATACCTATAGCCACCATCTTGTATCAGATACTTTGTGATGTCTTTACATTCCCTCCCTTCGGACGCTTTTCCCTCGAGCCGTGTGATTTTATATAGACCCATCTTCTTCACAGTGGCCTTTGAATCATCTCCCTGTATCAGGATCACCTGGAACACTTGTTGAACATGTAGGTTCCTTTGCTCTACACAGAGCCACTAAAGTTCATTCTCTGAAGGAGATGCATTGTTTTAATTGAAACTTAGTTGATGTACAATTGAAAGAGATATGTTTTAATGAATATCCAGCTAGTTCACTTTTTTGAGGGCTTCCGATTTAACTACTTACATTTCGATTACCACTCAGGAGTTCATTTAGCTGAATTCTGGGGCACATGCAAGCTTTGCTCACTAATTTATTGATATTACTTCCAGAGAGAGTTTCAGAGTGGTGAAAGAGTTACTAAGGTAGGGAGGAAACAAAGCTTTCACAATGGAAGGAGAAAATAATCTTGTTTACAAGCACCTCTGATTCAGAGGGCAAGTGGAGAGAGTCCTCAGCTCTACTTTGATGCTTCTAAACCTTCCCTTCTGACACCAAGGAAGAGGAATTCTGTGAAGTGGGCATCACAGGGATACACATTGGTTTTCAAAAGTGTTGGTGCCCACACGGGACATGCAGGTTGTGTTTGGCCAAGTTTGTGTTCGAGTAAATGTTTCTGCTGAGATTTTCCACTTTCCATATGGTTCACGCTGGTTATTAGCAGAAGGTAATCATTTTAAATTTGCAGCTTTGCAATTGTTTTTCACAAATGGTCAGTGAAATGCTATGGAATAAATGTGATCTATGTCTAGTCCCTGAATTAAACTTAGGAATAAGATCAAGTTGTAATTGCTTGATTTTCTTGCTCTTGGCATGACATGTAATGCTGAGAGACTTGATCCAAATTATTTTGTTTTCTTTTGCTTTCTAGAATATTGGAAAAATTTTGTTGCGATATTTGCATGCCTGTGTTTAATAGCTTTAAGTTTTATATTAATCCTGAAATGCTAGGATTCCGTGCTTTCTAGCAGTTGTAACTTTCATGAATTCACTTCATCCACTTGTTTTCCAATTTCCTCACTAGTATGCTATGGTATAGCTGGTGGAAGGATGGGCTTTGGAGATGGACTACTTGGATTCAAAGTATTTATTGGCTAGACTCTGCTCTTGGATGTAATGCATTAACTGTATGGCTATCAAGAAGCACAGGCAGTGAGTCAGGGAAGCCAAGCTGAAGAGAACATGGTTTGTGGTGCTGGAGTCAAGTTGGTTAAATGTTTCTTTACTATCTGTGCATAGATAACTTTGCTCGAGGGACAGTGAGGTGTGTTAGAAAGAATTAATTTGTTGGAATCAAAAGTTATTAGAGTAGCATTCTTGAAGGAGTGCCTGGCACACAGCAAGTGCTGAGTAAGTGTTAGCTCTTAGCGTTATTTTATTATCCTGCTATTGCTGGTCTTTCAGTTCATTTGTACTGGGATCAGCTATCTTCCTTCTGAGCAAACTCTCCAGTAATATAATAATTGGGCATGTAGCATCATAATCTGTTGCTTGGGAGAAGTGACCCTGTTGCTACAAGCTTGCCTTCACAAATTTAGTTCATGTTCAAACGAGGAAAACAGATGGAGAAATCTCCTGTGTCAACCTGGAGAGCATCAATAATTAGTAAATAGAGACAGGACAGTCATGATAACCTTCTGAAGAAAAATTGATTTGTTAGGTTTTCCACTTGATATGGAAGAATTTTGCTGGGTTTCTCTTGGGACAAGTATTGCTTCAAAAGTGGGGAGAGGGTGCAGTTTGAAGTGGGAGGAGCTCTGATCTTTGTGATGAAACTTTTGTCTGTTTGTCGAAAAGATAGAAGTTGCCCTCAAAAGCCTTTAGTGTTGAGGAAGACACAGATTTGTTCAAGAATGCAATCGACAGGTTAGATAGTAATGAACATAGTTTGTGTGATAGAACACCTTAAACCTAGAGGCTCAGGAGGGGCCACAGGGTCATCTGAATCACCCTTCTACTTCTACAGAGAAGAGTGCCAGTGTCATCGAAGACATGTGCACCTTTTAAGTTACCTTTGGGAAAATTCTCAGGTGAAGCTTTAACTCTTCTGTTGGCCGTGTCAATAACAGCATTCCACTGATTGTTCAGAACCTCTGGGTGGAAAGTGTGCAGTTACTGTGGCCCAAACTGGGTGAACTCAAATACTAGCTATACCTGTTAGCTGAGCGAGGTTTGTTGCATCATCAAATTTCTCCATCTGTACGAGGGAGGTAATGTCTCACAGGGCTTCCGTGAAGACTGGGTGAGAGAAATGTGTATCAAGTATAATATGTACTAAATAAATAGTAATTATGATCCAAGATGAGCTTAACCCATTTCTGTGATTAAAGAATGCTGGAAAAGATCACTTTTCCATCCAGATATTGCCACAGTAGTGCAGAAGAAGCTTCTCCAATTCATTGGCCTATTGCCTGAGATTTTATTAGTTAACAAACACCTATTTTAAAAAGCCAGAGGCCTTGTTAGGTCAGCTGTTTACTGTAATAGTGGTGAACTGGCTAATCAGCCTTCTCTCTAAAAAACCAATACCCTGATTCATAGCATTTGCTGATTTCCTATCCACTCTGAAATTTCTGAATATTTAACAGTCTCCTCTTGCAAGCCTGAACCAGCAGGTTTCAGCATGTCATCACAACTGCTGCCTCTTCGGGAAGTAAATTTGAGGAGATTGCTTCCTTTCTCTATTACCATCTAGTTGAGAACAGCAGTTTGTGAGATAAGAGGTTTGTGGAAGGAAAAGAGTTAGAAAAGTGATTTTTTTCTTTTAGAGAACGATTAGGAAGTTGGGCAGGTGGAAAGGCAACTAAGACAAACTGCATATACTTGGCAATGACATCTGTACTAGATCTGTGTCTAGCCCCAGGCTGGAAGTGGGTATTTTAGCTCTTTGGTCAGCTTTATGATAATGGCGATGATGAGGGTGGTGACAGTGATGGGGGATGATGGCGATGGCTTTAATGGTGGGAATGATGTGATAATGGGAATGATGATGAAGTTGATGAGGTGATGTGTGTTTTAGTTGAAAAAACACTGGATCGATACTCTTGGTTTTGGGTCCCAGTCTTAGGCCCTAGCATTTATTGGCTGAGTGCCTTGGTGCAGTCACATACAGAAAATGAGGATAGTATTTTCTTAAATAGTGATGCTGATGGGAAGACAAAATTAGAGAATACACACAAGTGCTTTAGACACTGGGGAATGCTGTATCAGTGTAAAGAAGCATCACCATCAAAAAGGAGTTACAAAGTGCTAATTCTATGCAACCTGGCATTTGGGGCTATAAAAGGAAAGTCACAGACACAGCGCAATTTCAGACTTGTATGTATGTATTAGAATTGATTCATGAATCTTTTATATAAATGGACTGTTGTAATGTTGTTATCTTAGGAAGGGACCTTAAACAATGATCTGTATCCATTTCTCCAGATGCCAAGGCCCAGAGAGGTAAAAATATCTTATTCCATTCCTTTATTGACCATGCGTTCTGTGATAGGAACTCTAGAATGTATTGTGGAAGAGATGTACAGAGATAACATGGGTGGCCCTTGCCTATAAGGAGATGATAATCTTGTAGTTGTAACAAAGCCAGGTCAAGGACTCAGGACACTGAACCCTAGTTAATGTTTACAGTTGACTAGTGAGTGAAGTGAGTGAAATTCACTCAGTCGTGTCCGATTCTTTGCGACCTCATGGACTATACAGTCCATGGAATTCTCCAGGCCAGAATACTGGAGTGAGTACCATTTCCTTTCTCCACGACAGTTGACTGCTGCTGCTGCTGCTGCTGCTGCTAAGTCGCTTCAGTCGTGTCCGACTCTGTGTGACCCCACAGACGGCAGCCCATCAGGCTCCCCCGTCCCTGGGATTCTCCAGGCAAGAACACTGGAGTGGGTTGCCATTTCCTTCTCCAATGCATGAAAGTGAAAAGTCAAAGTGAAGTCACTCAGTCGTGTCTGACTCTTAGCGACCCCATGGACGGCAGCCCACCAGGCTCCTCCGTCCATGGGATTTTCCAGGCAAGAGTACTGGAATGGGGTGCCATTGCCTTCTCCGTGACAGTTGACTAGTCACTAGTAAATTCACTTGATTTCCTTCTGGCTATATTTCTCTTCCCATAAGGTCAATAGTAAAGAAAAGTGCATTTGAGTTTCTATGAAGTTTTTCACTTAAGGGGCTGGGGCTCAGCCAACGTTTTCACATACTGAAACTTCAGTTTCTTATAAAGTCTCAGTCAAATGAGTGAACTGTCTTGGAAATAGAAATGTAAATGAACTGAGAAATGTTAGAGCTAATAATTGTTTTACTTTGCTGATCTTAAGTGTACACACTCAATAGGAATCAAATATGTGTTTTGAACAAAGTCTGGGAAGATGAAGTCAGTCCCAGGTCCACTCCTTTCACCAGTCTTGTCCCATCCTGAAAGATAAGTTCTTCTCCATGTTTGAGTCTCAGTTACTTCATTTGAAGAACAGAGATGATAATAAAATCTACATAGTATTACAGTAGGCATTAGATAAGATGATGTATACAAAGCAGTCGTCTGTGTAATAGACACTAATTCTTACTGTTTCTGCTATCACATGGCAGATAAAAAAGAGACCAGTTAGAAAGTAAGGGCATCAGTATTTAAACCAGATGTCCTTGATGCCAAAGCCTACCAGTCTCACTATGCTGCAACGCCCACTAAAATTGTTCCAGCAATTCTGCAGTTTCTCCAGGGCTAATCTACACTGATTAGACAACGGTTGCAATTCCCCAATCATCAACTCTGTCCCGTCTTGAAATCATATTTGTGTGTCTTTTGTTGTTTATCTGGCTGTTCTTGAGCCTTGGCTTTTCAACTTTATCTTCTTTGAAGGGAGACAGAAATACTCTTTCTGGTTTTAGCTGCCACTAGTTTATCTTGCGGAGAAGGCAATGGCACCCCACTCCAGTACTCTCGCCTGGAAAATCCCATGGCCTGAGGAGCCTAGTAGGCTGCAGTCCATGGGGTTGCAAAGAGTCGGACACGACTGAGTGACTTCACTTTCGCTTTTCACTTTCATGCATTGGAGAAGGAAATGGCAACCCACTCCAGTATTCTTGCCTGGAGAATCCCAGGGACAGGGGAGCCTGGTGGGCTGCCATCTATGGGGTCGCAGAGTTGGACACGACTGACGCGACTTAGCAGCAGCAGTTTATCTTGAGCAAACTCTGTTCCTCAACACCCCCTTGCCACGTGGGCCACCCAATACAAGCAGACCTCCTTTTCTTGTGCTTCACTTTATTGTGTGTTTTTTACAAATTGAGGTTTTATGGGAGTTTTTTACAGATTGAAGTTTTATGGCAGCCCGCATCAAGCACGTCTATCAGCACCATTTTTCCAACAGCATTTGTTCACTTTGTGTCTCTGTGTCACATTTGGTAATTCTTGCAATGTGTCAGTCATTTTCATTATTTTTTTATTTGTTATGGTGATCTGTGATCAGTGATCTTTGATGTTACTGTTGGAATTTGGGGTGTGAGCTCCATAGACCATGCCCATATAAGATGACAAACTTAATGGTGAATATTGTGTGTTCTGACTGCTCCACCAACCAGCTTTTACCCATCTCTCTCCCTCTCCTCAGGCCTATTTCCTGAGACAAGACTATTGACATCAGGCTAATTAATAACCCTACAGTGGCTTCTAAGTGTTCAAGTGAAAGAAAGAGTCATGTATCTCACTTTAAATCAAAAGCTAGAAATGATTGAGCTTAGTGAGGAAAGCATGTTGAAAGCTGAGACAGGCTGAAAGCTAGGCCTCTTACACCAGTTAGGCAAGTTGTGAATGTGAGGGAAAAGTTCTTGAAGGAAATAAAAAGTGCTAATTCAGTGAATACACAAGTGATAAGAAAGTGAAACAGCTTTATTGCTGATGTGGAGAAAGTTTCAGTGGTCTGGATAGAATATCAAACCAGCCACAGCATTCCCTTAAACCAAAGCCTAATCCAAGCAAGGCCCTGATTCTAATTTGTGGAGGCTGAGAGAGGTGAGGAAGCTACAGAAGGAAGGTCTGAAATTAGCAGAGGTTGGTTCATGAGGTTTGAGGACAGAAGCCGTATGTGTGACATAAAAGTGCAAAGTGAAGGAGCAAATGCTGATGTAGAAGCTATAGCAAGTTCTCCAGAAGACCTAAGGTAATTAATGATGGTGGCTATGCTAAACAACAGATTTATTAGTGTAGATGCAACAGCCTTTTATTGGAAGAACATGCCACCCAGGACTTCCATAGCTAGAGAGGAGTGAGTCCCTGCCTTCAAAGTTTCAGAGCACAGACTGACTTTCTTGTTAGTAGCTAATTAACTGGTGACAAAGTTGAAGCCAGTGCTCATTTATCATTCTGAAAATTCCAAGGCCCTTAGAACAAAGCCTGCATAATAGCACATCTTTTTACAACATGGTTCACTGGATGTTTTTTTAAGCCTAGAGGCCTACTGCTCAGGAAAAGATTCCTTTCAAAATATTACTGCCCATTGACAATGCACCTGGTCACCCAAGAGATCTGATGGAGATATATAACAAGATCAGTGTTGCTAACAAAGCATCCATTCTGCAGCCCATGGATCAAGGAGTAATTTAGACTTTCAAGTCGTATTATTTAAGAAATACACTTCATCAGGCTAGAGCTGCCATAGTGATTGCTCTGGTGGATCTGGGCATAGTCATTCAAAACCTTCTGGGAAGGAGTCACCATTTAGATGCCATTAAGAACATTCATGATTCATAGGAAGAAGTCCAAATATCAACATTCACAGGAATTTGGAAGAAGTTGATTCCAATCATTAGGGATAACTTTGAGAGGTTCTTTGCTTAAGTGGAGGAAGCAGCTGCAGATGTGGTAGAAAAAGCAAGAGAACTAGAATCAAAAGGTGACAAAGGAGGCTTTGAAGAACTGCCTCACCATTTGTGTGTGTTTCTGGTGGCCCTAGTATGTTCAAGGAAACACTTCCAAATGCTGCTTTAGAAGGGCTGGACCCTCTGATACTCACAACACTGTCTTGGATTCCAATTCTATGCATCCTTCCCAACAAAGACCCTCCAACAATCCATGGTTTTCTGCTAGTGAGCTAGAGGTACTTATAAATGAGTCACTCACATGCTTTTACTGGTAAATCAACATGTTGATTAATTAAATCCAATTTCTTAGACTTAGGTTTCTTTCAGGCACCGAGAGGTAAAGGATTTCATTGGTCAGTTAATATTGGAGATGAGCATATATCAGTGGTGCTCAACCAGGGTTGAGTTTGCAGTGGACATTAAAGAAAGCCTGCAGACATTTTTGGTTGTCAGTACTTGGGGCTATTACTGGCATCCAGTGAGTAGAGGCCAGGGATGCTGCTAAACATCTTACAGTGCACAGCCTCCCATAATGTTACTGTTGGTATATTTATTGGGACCACATAAAATTAATGGAAAGCAATTTATCAAGAATAAGCATTTAAGGAGAAGTGACATCAAAGGCGTCTTTATGATGTCTTCCTATTCAATAAAATGGTATGGATTGTATTAGTTCAAGTTTTTTTGTGTGCCTTAGGAATGTTTTACAGTTGTTTTGGTTAACATTTTATGTTAAAATCATTGCAAGGTATTTTAGTTTTTTAGTTTGCATTGTAAGTAGGGTTCTTTCTTCCATTATGTCTTCTGTGATTTTATATGTCAAAGGAATTGACTTCTATAAATTAATATGGCACTCCACTAATTTTTTTGTAATTTCCTTTATATTTTTTGATCTAATTTTATTGGCTACTACCAGAATTTAATTCAATTTAATATTTAGTATGCTAATAATAGTGTCGTTAGTAGATATCCTTTCCACATTAGGCATACTATTTACTTTTGAGCTGATATTAATCTACTTTATTAGGTTAGGGAGTTCTTTCATTTCTGTTTTATTTTTAAAACAATAGATGGTGATTTTGTTGAATGTGTTCTTGGAATCTCCAAATACATGTCCAAACTGAGACAAGGTGTTAGCATATTTTTTTTTAAATGTATAAGCATTATGGCACCCCACTCCAGTACTCTTGCCTGGAAAATCCCATGGACGGAGGAGCCTGGTAGGCTGCAGTCCATGGGGTCGCTAAGAGTCAGACACGACTGAGCGACTTCACTTTCACTTTTCACTTTCATGCATTGGAGAAGGAAATGGCAACCCACTCCAATGTTCTTGCCTGGAGAATCCCAGGGATGGGGGAGCCTGGTGGGCTGCAGTCTATGGGGTCGCACAGAGTTGGACACGACTGAAGCAACTTAGCAGCAGAAGCATTATAAGATGTTAAAAAGTGATGTCAAAGTTTGAGCCCAGCCTTGTGTTAAAGGGGCAGACTAGAATTTCTTAATATAGAAATGTAAGAACATACCTGTTCATGATCTACCTCTTATGGCCTGCTTCCAGGTGACAGATTCTGAGAGTGGCAGGTTAGTCAGGGACCCTGAATAGGTCCCGTAATCCAGGCAGGTGAGCATCAGGCAGGAAGAATCAAATAATCCACAAGGGCATGTCTTTGTGGTGAAAACCACTCAGGAACTGGATGATGAGGTGATGGTACCAGGGGAATCTGGGGAACCAGCAGTGGTCCAGAGAAGCTCCAGTTACCTCCGGACACCTTAGGACAGCATCATGCCCATGCTTTGCTCCTGTAATTAACTACATATCTTTCTTTTTAAAGTTTAGATATAACTGACTTTTTTAAAAAAAATTGAGACATAACTGACACTTGTATAGTCCTCAGTGGGAGGCGTTATGTGGTAGCTGGTGCATAAATAAGGCCTCTTTTTCAAGAGAAACTAATGGAATTCTCATTTCTAAAATGCAATGTAAATTAATCTTTGGGGTGGACAGAGGTATCCACCCTGAAAGATGTGGGCAATTGTTCTGTAAAGCTGGACAAACCAAGTGTCTATCAAACTTTTCTCTGCTCCCCGCCGGTGGGAGGGTAGCTAGACTCCAGAAGGCTGCCCTGAGGGTTTGCACAAGGACTGAGAAGGAGCAGGGGTTGGGGCCAAGAAGGGGACTCATTATGCTCCTGAGTCCCTGAGTGCTCAGTGGCATGGCAGCCAAAGCAGAGCCATCCGTGCCCACTGACAGGATCACTTCTGTCCCCTGCAGAGTGTCCCAGGGCCAGGGGCTCTCTCAACAGGAGCATCATAAATGGCAAGTTGTCTTAAGGGGCAACTTTCAAAGAGAACTTCAGTTACACTGTGGTGAGTTACATTTCCCAATTCAAAGTGTGCTGTTATTGTCTCCACTCAGAGATTGAAACATAAAGTATATCTCAAGTGATTTAGAGGGGAAAAATTACCTTGTGCTTAATTGATGGCAAAATACTCAGTTTCTGTAGCTCTTTATGATGTTTGCCTAACTAAAGAACAATGAATGAGAAAATATTAAAAACAACTGACATCTCACTCTAGAATTGTAACAGAATGTAAATTAAAATCAGATTGGTGATTACCTAAAAGCAATCCACAATACTGGAACTGCAATTAAATTGATAATTTCTTTATTTTTTTACATTTTATATTATTTTTTTAAACTTTTTATTTTGTACTGGAGTATAGCCAGTTAACAATGTTGTGAGAGTTTCAGGTGCACATCAAAGGGACTCAGCCATACAATTCAGAATGTTATAAACATCACTGAATGAAAGTAGACAAAACAAATGAGCAGGCTGTTTGTTGATAGGCTGGAACCCATCGTCTGGGAAAAGGAAAAGGTGTCCTTTTACTCCTTCAGCTTCCTTCTCGGGGTCTCACTGGTGCTTGGCACACAGGGGCTCTGGAGGCGGAAGCTCTCAGGGCAAACCAGAGCATAGTAAGGCGCAGCTTTCAGTTCAGGCCCCTGAGTCCTGAGAAGCCTTAGTGCAATAACCATGTTTTCCAGTTTCCATATTTTATGCTTTGATAGCTGAGGTCTTGCTAATGCTAGAGGGATCGCCTCTCCCAGAGTTAGTCAATTGCTAGAGAGAACAACAGGGAGCATACCTTTCATATGCAAACCAGCCAATCAGACCCGAACTACTTCCTTTTTGGGGTTCTTACACTGTAAGTCACTATTCCTTTGCCCTAATAACCCCAGGGCCACATACCAGACAACTAGGGAAAGCCTCTATGCCCAGAGCCTGCTGAAATTATCCAAAGTGGCCAATCCTAAGCCTGCTTATGTTGTCTTACCCATTCCTTTCCATGGAAACCACAACAGAAGTTCTGTCCATGTATTCCCCTGCTCTCTCTGCCTCCTGACCACCCCTGGAGATTCCCCATGTGTCCCCACATGGCATGCCATGTCTCTTCTTTTCAGGTATTTGTGAGTATAATAAAATTCTTCCTCCATGATAGCCATTTCCATGTCTGTGTGTTTTACCATACCTGATTAAAATAAAACCTGGGTACCCTTTAAACACTCAGTATCCACAGTGGACTAAGGCAGGGAGCTTGCAGGAGGCCTGCACCTGTGGAACCTGTAGGAGCTCAGAGATCCTGTGTAGAGTATGGTCCGTAGAGCTCCAGTCCACTTCTCCAGTTGCTGAGTGACCTGGCAGGAAAACACTTAACTTCACTGAGCTTTACTTTCTTCATCTAAAACATGGAGATG
Organism: Bubalus bubalis; assembly: GCF_019923935.1. Lineage (NCBI taxonomy): Eukaryota > Metazoa > Chordata > Mammalia > Artiodactyla > Bovidae > Bubalus > Bubalus bubalis. The sequence goes on along the minus strand of NC_059181.1, from coordinate 9,661,550 downwards.
AGGGTCTGCCAGAGAGCCTTCTATGGGAGATAAACGAAGCACTCAGCAACTGTCGTAAATGTTAGTTCCCTTCCTGATCATTTCTCATAGTTGTTTGCCTTTATCTTTTTACTCCATTTAAAATATATTCTTAACAAATTTAACATTTTAACTGGTATTATTATCTCCTTTTATCCTTTTATACCAGTGCTTAAAAACAGAAATATAATGCAAACCACAGAGGTAATTTTCAAGTTTCTAGAAGTCGTACTAAAAAAGTTAAAAAAGAAACAAAACACAGGTGAACTTAATTTTAATACATATAGCACATGTGAATTTGTATGCTAAATTTTTATCAGAAATACTTGATTTGTATATTTTACACTTGAGTTGTATATTTTACACTTGAAAATGTATGTAACATACCCAAGCTGTTCCAGACATTTTAAACTTTTCCAATAACTGAATTGTCAGTTCCTAAATTTAAATGACAATTGATTAAAATAAAATTTAAAATTCATTTCCTCACTTATAGTAGCCACATTTTAAGTGCTCAACAGCCATACATGACCTGTGGCTACCATATTGGACAGCCTAGTTTTATACCATTTGAAATATATTCTTAACAATCTTTTAACCATTGTTTATCATATCAATGTATTGATCCCCATATTCTTAAAGTAAATAACAATATTCTAATGTTTTATCTTTTCATTCTAGAATGCAACACATCATTTAAACTTGGTAAGATTTTTTTTACCTTTAAAAATATTCCTACCATAGCCAAACCATCTTCTTCCAGTTGCTGCACCCTCAAACCTTTCAAATTGGATTGCATTCTGATGTGCCAAGTGCAGCTGAAACACCATTAAACGAATTAGTGCCTGATCATATAGGATCACTCCAAAATAAGTTGGTAGCCTTATTCAGCCTATACTATTTAAACATGTTTCCTCACCTAAAATAAAGCCACTGGTAAAAACATGACAATATGATGCAAAATGAGATAGAAACAAAGAATAGGAAGAAACTTATGCAATTAATGAAGCAGCAATTAATATTACTTTGAATAAAGGATTTATCTGGGGAGAAACATTTTAAAAATTTTATAGTAAAATGAGTAACATTTCAGTGAGGGATCAATATTTATTCATTCTCATCTTGATCTGCAGGAAATACTAAAATCCAAAACTCATTTGCATCAAAAGGAGAGAAGATGCTTGTCTTGAGACAAACAGATTCTTCCTATGGGAATCAGACAGGAATTGAAGACACATTCCTTTTTTGAGGCATAACCAGTTGAAATGTGTTTCTATTTTTAATGTAACATTTAAAATTAAATTAGCAGAAAAGTTTTAAGAAGAAATTTTATTTTCTTACATGCTCCCGATTTTTCCCTACAAATTATCCGTTGTCCATCATTCATGAACTTTCTGGCATTGCCACCCCAGAGACTCCCAAGTGAGACACCACAAGATCACGGTTAACTTTGCCTTCTTCTCATTTGAAGAAGACTCCAAGTTCTTTTATTTTTATTTGTTGCTTTTATTTTTAAAATGCTTGTTAAAACTTGCTTTCTCTCCTTTGATTGCCACAGGCTCCCATCATCTCCCATGTAGATTAATCTTGTACTGTTGCCTGGGTTAACCTCAAAAAAATGAAGCAACTGACCAATTATTTAGATGATACCATACTATACCATTCTTTTGTTTAAAAATAACCAGTGTTATTTTTAGGCAGTCAGAAGACTGCCTTACATCTACCCTCTTAATCTTCAGTGGTCACTATTCTTCCTGCTTATCCCCACAGCATACACTCTCATGTTGGCCACATTGGGTTTTGGACACTTTCTAACATCTGTTTCTGCACATGATTTTCCTTCAGTCTGGAATGCCCTTCTAATCCTCTTGGCAAACGCCTATTCATCCTTCAATACCCAACACAAATGTCCCCTCCTTAGTGAAATCACCATACACTCCTCTGAACAGTCTATATCACACCCTCCTCTGTGGTCCCACAGTATTTTTAGAAACTCTTTTTCAAATCATATTTGCTGTATAATTCTAATTTACTGTGTTTCTCTCACTAGTCTTTGAATTCTGGGGGGCCAAGAATCGAGTTGTTATTCCTAGCACTTAGTGCCATGTCTGCCACATGACTGGCACTTAGTAGATGTTGAATCAATAAATAAATCAATGAATGACAAAATACATGTTGCTGGGTGACCAAATCTTTTTCTTGCCTGACTAGCCTTTTGCTCTGTACAGTTGACCTTTGAATAACGCATAGGTTAGGGGTGCCAGCCACCTCACAGTTGAAAATCAGCATATTTAATTTTACAGTTGGTTTTCCTCATCCTTGGTTCCACATCTGTAGATTCAACCAACAACGGATGGTATAGTACTGTAGTATGTATTTTTTTAAAAAACCCATGCATAAATCTGACTAAGTAATATTGCTATTTAATATAAACGTTATTTGTCAAGTCAGTTAGCAGAGGATTACCACATATTCAACACACACAGGAAATAAATTTCTAGCAAAGTTTAAACTTCATGCCCTATCTTCTACATCAGTAATACAATCTATACACAGAGATATATGTATTAACAGAAAATACTACTTATTCTAGTAGATGGAAACATTAATAAAAATGAAAAGAGACACTTTCATAAAAATGAAAAAAGTACACTCAAAGAAGTCCAAGGAGGATCCAGCAATCCTATTTCTGGGTATGTACTCAAAAGAATTGAAAACAGCATCCTGAAAAGATATTTTTACACCCATGTTCATAGCAGCATTATTTACAATAGCCAAAAGGCAGCTGCCATGAATAGATGAAGAGATAAACAAAATGTGGTATATACAGCTGACCCTTAAACATCATGAGTTTGAACTGCACAGGTCCACTTATACGTGGATTTTTTTTTCCTTAAGTAAATATTCCAGTACTACATAATCTGCAGCTGCGTGACTCTGCAGATACAGAGGTGCTGCAGATATGGAGGGCTGGCTTTAAGGTATACTTGGATTCTCAATTTTGTAGAGGGTTGGTGCTCCTCTATGTTGTCTAAGGATTAACTGTACATACAATGGAATATTATTTCTCTTTAAAAGGAATGAAATTCTTATACATGTTACAATATGAATGAACCTTGAAACATTATGCTCAATGAACTCATTCACTCATTAAAAGACAAATACTGTATGATTCCACTTAAATGAGGCACCCAAGTCAAAATTCATAGAAACAGAAGTAAAATGTTCATTGCCAGTGGCTGGAGGGAGGGGAAAAATAAGCAGTTATTAATAGGTACACAGTTATAAGGATGGATGGTGGTGATGGTTGTACAACAGTGTGAATGTAGTTAATACTACTGAGCTGTACACTTAAAAAAATGCTAAGATGGTAAATGTCATGTTATGTGTATTTCACAACGAAAAAAAGAAGTAAGTCCAGTGAGTCCCATACCACAGCTACCAAGAGACTTCCCAGGGCTGTACGATGTGGCCTGTGCTGACATGAAGCTGTCCCTTTAACTCCGGATGAGACCACGGGTCTGGCTCTCACCTGATTTATCCGCAGAATCTTCAAATTCCACGAGGAAAGAGTACCCGTTATTCCAGACGTGGAGGCACGTGGTCGGGTCATAAGAGATGGTGAGCGGTTGTAAGCCAGGATCGTAGACACTGTCCTTCCACCGGATGTTGATGGGCGACTGGCGCTCACCCGCCGGGGCCAGGCCCACTTTCTTCCAGAGCGGGTGCACTAGGAGAAAGCACATCGGGGCTGTCATGGAGAGGCCCACGAGCTGGAATCCTCACCGCGGGGGTCATATGGGCCCACGGAGGTGTGTCCTCTGAGTTCACCTCTTATGGGAGCCAGCTGTGAGGATTAGGCAGACATCCTGCAAAGCCTGGCCAGACGCTAGCATTGCTAAGGTCCCTGGAGTTCTGTCTGTCACTTGCGTAGCTATGACACTGTAAGTTCAGGGGTACACGCACACTCGGTCTCACACGGCATCACTGGTGCTGATTTTTCTACCAGAGTCGAGCGCTAGGTCTTTGTGGCAAGTCTCTGAGAAATCTCAACAAATTCCTTATAATAAAGAGAGCTATGCACCTGTGATGCACAGACTCCACGTGCGTAATTCGGGTTGTCCAGGTCTCTGCCCTTGAGAAGCAGCATGGATGGGCAGAACCAAGACCAGCAGGAAAACCAGACAAAATATGAATTGAGATAAATCATGACCAGTGCCCCTCTGTACCTCATCCCACCGCCGAGAACGAGCCTGAGGATTTGAGAAAGTGACAAGGCAGCTGCAGCCCAGTCAAACCCCTCTGTGCATGGCAGGGTCCCTGGTACTCCACTTGTCAGAAAAAAACAGGCTTGCCTCTGGTTTCCTCTTACACGGGACATGGTTCTCTTCCTGAGATAGCTGCCGCAAGTGGGATTCTACAAGTGGCCCGCAGTATAGACACAGAGCGTGCCAAGGTAGTTTCTAGACCAGTGGTTCTCACAGGAGGGAGCTATGGGGACTCCAGGGGACATCTGGCAATGTCTGGAGACACTTTGAGTTGTCCGACTGGAGGAGGGTGCTACTGACATCTAGTGGCTAGAGGCCAGAGATGCAGCTAAACATCCTACATAGTAGCAGAACGGGCTTTCACAAGAATTATATAGTCCCAAATATAAGTAATGCCAAAGTTGAGAAATCTTGGTCTAGAGCCAAAAGCAACAGGCAAACTGCATATCATCTCTTCTCTAGAGAGGTCTGAACCCAATGTTATGGGTTTTCTCCCTCGCTATAAAGTAACTCCTGAAGAACAAGAACTTACTTGAGAGCAGGAGAACTTTCTGTTTCAGAAATCTAAAGTGAAAAATGGGGGGAACTGGCACCATATAATTATATTATTATTGGATTGGAATGCAGATTCCTTGCAGGCAGGAGCCGTGTCTTCCTTCCCCTTTATTGTGCCCTGTAGCTCCTAATTTGATAAATGCCCTTTAATCTGAGCATGGATTATCCAAATGGTATTGTTGGGTTAAAAAGCTGTATTTGGTTAGTTTTTAGTTTGGTATTTTAAAGCTTCCAAAAACCCCCAGAACAGCCCTGACTCAGTCTTAAAGCTGACCGCCAGCAGAGACCTGACATTTCCCCTGAGATGCCCAGAGGGGGGCTGAGGCTTTAAGCATTCACACCCTTCAAAACCAGCTGGTGAGGGTCTGGACTATGGAGACTAGGGAAGTCGGGAATGATGAGCAGATCCCTAAGACGATGCCCTGTTTCACCTTTAATTGGCCCCCACTTTGTTCAGGAAATGCCTAGAATCTTCTCCCTCACCCACACAAACAGCAGCCTGAGGAAACCAGGCCTGTTCCTTCAGTGGCTCTTTTATGGTCATAACACTCATCAATTCACGCCCTTCAGTTCACAAGTTTAGCTTCCAGGCTTTCTCCCACTCACCTCCTCCTTTAGGAACCCAGACAACTACAACCCAACCCCCTACAACTATCAGGGAACCCTTGGTCACCATCCTCTTAGTGAAGCCAGCTTTTGCCCAGGGCTTGTTTTACTAAAGATAAATTCACATTTTTGTTCTCTTCTCTCTTCCTGTATTCTAACAAAGTAGAAGTTAAAATGATTTCTTGGTAATTGCTCAGACTTTCCCTCCAAGTAGGAAGGTGATTATATGCTCTAATGGAGCCTGTGTTTCCAGCTTCTTCTGTGGGGAAAATGAAATAAACAGAGCTAGTGATTCTGTCCACCAAGGTTTAAGGGGTGACACCACACTGTCATTAGGAAGAGTTCACTAATGTGCTAAGAGCAACACAATCCCTCTAGATTCCATAGTGAAGATGTGCTTGCCTTTAGTCCTTATGTACCTGACTGGTCCTGGCTTTGCTTTACTTTGTGCTTGTACCACCTTCAGCTCCTGCCTCTGAGGTGTCTGTCTTTCAGCATCATGCCTGCCTTAGCCCCTTAATTCCTATTCCTCCTCAGAAATCAATTTCCCCTCATTCAGTTCAGGTTTGGCTCCTATTTTTGGCTTCTCGCCTCTTCAGCAAGTGTCATTTCCATACCTCTCTGATTATCCTCTTAAACAATCCCCTCTTATTAATCATTGCATTCTGATCTTTTCCTTCAAAACGTTTATTACCACAGGTATAATGATAATTATATGCATGTATGCATACTTATCTGCTGCCCCTCTAGTTCCCCCCTAGCTGGCTTTTAATCACTGGCTTGTGGACTGAATGTACAAAATAAAGACCATTCTGGGACGGGTTTGAGAGGATAACAGGCAGGAAGGCTAGGGGCCCCCCAACGGAGGAAATAGGCTGCAAGTGTCAGACATTTTTTCTCTCTCTTAAGCAGCAGGAAGAAACAAACTTCAAGAGTCAGATGTTTTTCCCTTCTCTGTATGAAATTAAAAGGTGGTTTCCTTTAAAATTCTGTGTTGCCGTGACAACACCTGGTTCCACTAGAACTAAACTTTTCTCAAACCTTGAGCTAACCAATGTGTTTTTCTTATGGAAATGTTTTTCTTAAGCTATGTTAATGAACTATGTATTTACCTTAGACTCCCTCTTTCTTCAGGTCTATTCGGCTTAAGACTCAGAACCCACTTGACAAACCAGTATGTTTTACTCATGCAAATGTTCTCTTAAGCTGTGTTAATGAGATTATGTATTTACTAGGAAACCTACCTTTCTTCAAGATTCATGTCAGTCATTTTAGGGCCCAGGATGACTCACCTTGTGCCAATGTTATCTCAAAATGGATGTTGTGGGGGATGTGCCTGATGCCACTCAGTTTTGAGACATTTCCTTTCTCTATTAGCAGCCTGCTAGTAAGTATATAACTTCCTGCTAAAGACTAGCAGCGGGGCACTCTTTCTGCCCCTTTCTGATATCTCCGTCAGAAGCTTTCTCTATCTCTTTTATACATTAATAAAACTTAATTACACAAAAGCTCTGAGCAGTCAAGCCTCGTCACTGGCCCCGGATTAAATTCCTCTCCTCTGGAGGCCAAGAATCCTGGCGTCTTTCAAGGATCAGCAACGACCTTTCAGGTTCATTCCTGTTTTACCTTTATTTCCTTTTACTCTGCTGAGCACATTGTTTTTTCCTTAAGGATTTTTGAGGTTTATCTCTTCTTTGCCCAGCCCATGACCACCAGCCTCGTTTAGGCCCCTACACCATACACTTTTCCTCGAAGAAAAGTCCTTTTGCTCACTTTTCCTCTTCTCTTACTGTTAGGGGAAGCACACTGATTGAAACCAACCACCCTGGCCAGGCACCATAGTAACCATTTGCACGAGCTGTTTTATGACAGGAGATCCTGATAAGGAATACGGAACTAATAAGCCACCACCAACCGGAAGAGTTCGGGAAAGGTTGAAAAGAGACACCCCGTGTCCGTCCACTTCCCAGAATCCCTCTCGCCAGCATCCATCTTGGCTGAGCGATGCATGAGCCACCAGGAAACACTCTGAATTAGAATAATTGGCCAAAGACCACCCGGAAACCAATCCCATCACCATAAAACCCGAGACTGCGAGCCACAGGGCAGAGCAGTTCTCCTGGGTTCCTTTACCCTACTGTTCTCCACCCAGGTGCCCTTTCCCAATAAAATCTTTTGCTTTGTCAGCACGTGTGTCTCCTCGGACAATTCATTTCCGAGTGTTAGACAAGAGCCCAGTTTCGGGCCCTGGAAGGGGTCCCCTTTCCTGCAACATTACTACCCTCTACTATGTTTTGCCATCCATCAATTTTCCTAAATTACCACCTTCATTATGTTGTTCCCATGTTAAAGACTATGTGAAATTCAAACTTCGGTGTCCAGGCACCAAGGTTTTCATATTAGGAACCCACCATGCCCATCTAATTTTATTTCTCATCCTTCCCAAACTCTGGTCTTGCCACGCTATTCCAGAACCTTGCCAGGTTACTCCCATTGGTCAGTCAGTGAGATGTGCTGAAAATGTAGGATATAGGCTACCCCACTGGGCTTTGAAGACTTACTCATGTAAACTAGCTCACTAATTTTATATTGATTACATGTTATAGTAATAATATTTTGGATATACTGAGTAGTATATTATGCACATGTGTGCATGCTCAGTTGTGTCTCTTCGTGACACCATGGACTGAAGCCCACCATACACCTCTGTCCATGGAATTTTCCAGGCAAGAATACTAGAGTGGGTTGCCATTTACTACTCCAGAGGGTTCTTTCCTGGGACCAAACCTGCATATCTTGTGGCTCCTACATTGGCAGGCAGATTCTTTACCACTGTGCCACCTCAGAATTTGACCTGTTTCTTTATCCTTCACTTAGTGTGACTATTAAATCAGAAGAGTACATGTGGCTTGCATTATATATCTTTTGGACATTACTGCTTTATACTGTCATTAACCTTTTCTCCTGTATCTTGCCCTGTACTGTCCTTTTTCTTGAAATATGCTGTTTCCTCATCAAATTGAATGCCATCCTAGTGGGCCTAGGGCTACTGCAGTGAGGGTGTACACAGGGACCCTCCATGTGACTTTGCTGAGGATGGTCACAGAATCACAGACTGCCTTGTTAGAGCATCAGGGCTCTAAGAGGCACTTTGACGCTGAGCCCAGGTAACCACAGCATCACACGCAGTTACCACCACAGCAGACTAAGGCCCACGCTTCCTGGTGGTCAGTTTAGGGCTATTTGCTAGGGCGCTGTAGCTGCAAATACCCCTGAGGCTGTTAATTAAATCCAAAAAGTTCTTAATGCATCCATTGTTTCTCAAGATGATTTGAAAGTTAATGGAAAACAATATAGTCTGGGTATCCCAGCCCATATTATCAGGGGAATAATGGAATTCTTTGTGAAGACACTGCAAAACAAGCTTTTTTCCAGGCTTTATTAGTGTTCTTCAAAATTAATTAGAGAAATAATAGAACAGTTTTCTAACATAGTTCAGTTATAATATTGACCAGTCCTGTCAAATAGAAGTTTCTCTGCTAATGGAAATTTCCACAGGTGGCCATACAATCTGAATACATTATTTACATGTAAATACATACATGTGGCTGATAGCTACATTTTATACATTGCTATTCTATTCCAATTTGTTTTAAAAATAAATGTTCCTCTTCTGTCTAAAACAAGGGAGATCATGAATGTTAAGAATCAATAGAATAGTAACGAATCTGTACCATTTCCATTCTAGATGGTATTCTTTACATTTCATTAAATTAAAAATTAGTATTATTAAACCTATTTCCCAATGGTCTAAGATCTCATACCTAAATGTTTTTTATCAGACAAAAAATTAGGCTAAATTTCACTAGATGATACATGAAATGTAATTGATTTTCTTTTCATTTTGGGTAACTGGTGCAGGATTTTATCTTTATTTTATCATATAACCAGTCCGCAGGGTTAGGACTGTCAACATTTACTGTCTGTAACTTGAGATCACAGCAAATAGCAATTTGAGTTGACACCAGTGACTGCCTGGGGCTGATGGGAAGTGAAGGTAGAGCACAGGGCACAGGCCCCAGTGAAACACTGCTTCTCAACCTGCCATACCCTCCTCTTCCTCAGTCAGTCCTCACTGTGCTCCCCAGATCCTGAAAATGGTCAGACATCTGAGGGAGCTGCTGAGCATATGACATGATGATGGTGGTGATGACGTAACAACTGTGGTACTGGAGGTAGCTGCCAGCACTAAGTTCTTGCTGTGTGGGAGGCGCTCGCTAAGGACTTTGAACATTAACTAACCCCCAGTGGTCTTGGATCACAAGTGTACTGGGCCTTCCTCTGGGGTACTAAGCCTCCAGAATCAATGAGTATTGTCTTCCTAACCAAATGATGAGGGACCAGGATATCCAAACAGGACATGCTCAGTGGCCCAGGGCAGCAAAGACCAATATTCTCTTGGGTGAAACAAGGAGGCACAGTGTAATATGTGAAAACCACAATCAAACAGTGAGTCTCACCTGTTTCTTCTAGTAAGTAACAAATAAGAACATTTCATCTGATGTGGGAAATTAACCAAAAGAAGTCCCCCTGGGACTTCCCTGGTGGTCCGGTGGCTAAGATCCTGCATTTCCAATTTCCAACTAGATCCCACATGCTGTTCAAAAAGGATCCCATGTGTTGCAACCAAAGATTCCGAGTGCTGCAACTAAAACCCAAATAAACATAAAAATAAATATAAAAAATGTTTATTAAAAAAACAGAATTCCCCCACCTACCTAAGCCACTACTTTTGGGGTTTTGTCAGCACTAAAAGGAGCAAACTATCCTAAAGACATGAGCATACTTGATTTACTTTCATCATTGTATAAATACAAAAAAGTAAATACTTTCTGTAAATATAAACAAACAAGAAAATAAGGAATACCCTCACACACAAGATTTAGTAACTAGATAAATATGACTACTTTTTTCCATTTTTAGCCTTAGACCACAAAGTGCCAGTGTTGAGAAGAAGCCATTCTGGGGAGGATGTGGGCTTGCTGGTAGGAAGCCACACCCAGCAACCAGAAATTTATTATGACTCAGGCCAGTTTGGTTTAATGAGAACACAGTCAATGATGGAAGAAACAAAATAAACTTACAATAAAAATATATATATGAAGCAGTTTCAAGGCAATGGATTTAGCTAGATTGGCATTGCTCATAAATTCCTTTTTTAATGTGCAAATAAGGTCAGAGAGAGTAAGCCCAAGGAGGAAAAGTCGAGAAACCTACAATCTGGAAGCAAGCCAACACTGGAAAACTGTGTGGATTCACTGTGAATGGTGGAAAATATAGAAAATAACTATTTGGCAGATACACTTAACCAGCGCATTAAACTCATGTCTCCACCATCACATACATTATCCTCTCCTATCATCCCAGGGGTTCTGTGCCAGTGTCACTTTGCCTCCAGGGGACCTTTAGGGAGGTCTTGGGACAGTTAGGGATGCCATGCAACATCTGTGTGCACAGTCCAGCCCCAACAGCACGGAATGAGCACCCAATGGCAGCAGTGCCGTGGAGTCAGGGAAGACCATCTGCCACCTCCCCTGATCTGCGGGTCACAGCAAAGCACACACAGGCTGGTCAGCTACAAGTAATTCTTCTGCAATTTCTAATGAGGGATGGAATGTTCCAGAGTACATCATCATGATGTGTGCCTCAGACTTAGGTCAGCTGTAGTTCAATAAAGTTAGGGGGAACAGAGAAATAATGGGGTATTCTCCTCAAGGCATCTAATCCCAGTCTGGAATGCCACTGACATCAGAGCTGCACACACTCAACACACATGACTCTTAGGAAACAACCAGGCTTCCGCTCTGTCCAGGCAGCCGTGTACTCACAGACTCGGTTCCGGGATTTGTAAGTGCAGGTGTAGAGGCTGCAAGGCCTTGCAGACGTGGACCTCGGAATCTGGAACCTTCTCCAGTGTCTTGCATGGAGAGGCTTGAAGAATGGCCCTCAGGTGACTCATCACCATCTTTAGCTTAAAATCTTGATCAGCTCCCAAGCAGCTTGCAGAAATCTAATAACCTAGAGGCAGAAGGACAGAGGAAGGAAAGCCATAAACAATAGAGGTCTCGATCATGTGGAAAACGTCATTCAGATTGTTTGTATGGGGAAGGCGGAGGTAAATATGGTAGGAGTGGAGTAAACCAGGAGGAGGGTAGTAGGAGATGAGGTCCAGAGGTAGTGGATGCCGTATCAAGGAGACATCTAGGCCATTGTAAAGGTTCTTTCTCAGGGTTTCTCAGCTTAGGCATTGTTGACATTTTTGACTAGATAAGTCTGTTGTAAAGAACTGGTCTTTGCACTGTAGCATGTTTAGAAGCATCCTTTGTCTCTACCTACTAGATACCAGTGGTACCCTCCATCCAACTGTGATAACCCAAAATATCCTCAGGCATTGCAGATGTCCCCAGGAGAACAGGAGTCGCCTTTGATTGGGAACTACTGCTCTATGCAAAATGGGAATACAATGAGGTTTTTGGAGTAGAGGAGGAATTTAATGATATACATTTAAAAAATATAATTCAGGGTGGCCTATTGGAAAATGACCAGAATGTAAGAAAGAAACAGGGACCCCATTCAGGATAATCCAGGGGCTACAACTAAGGACGCTGCAGTGGACGTGGTGGGAAGTGGTTGGGCGTTGGCTGTATCTTGGGGACACAGCCTGTAAGATGTGAAAGAAAGCAGTCAAGGAACACTGGCAGATTCTTGGCCTAAACAACTGCAAGGATGGAGTTGCCATGAACTGAGACGGGAAGGCTGTGTGTGGAAAAGGTTTTGGGTGGGAAATCCGTAGATTGGATTTGGGTATGTGGAGTTTTTAGTGAAATTCCGATAATTCAAGTGAGAGAATATGGTAGAATAGTCTAGCTCATGGTAGAACGAGGATGAATCCCTGAACAGAGAAACAGAACCTGGCACAGCAGGCGAGGGAAAGATGGTGCTCTTATTGCTAACCCTACTGGATTTGAGGTACTGGGGCAGCGGCAGGCAAGAGCAGAGGTCTAGGGAGAGTTGGCAATGCAGCGCTGGTGCTAAGGAGACTTGAGGCTAGAAAGAGAAGCAAAATCCCCTCCCCCAGGGGTAACAGGTGTCTAGAGGGAGACTAACAAAATGGAGTGATTAGGGAGGCCTAGAGAAAGGGAAGTCAAATGCAATCAAGGAAGGAAGGGAGCATGAAAGGTCAGGGGCAAGGAGGGTTCCAGGGAAATCCCAATAGAAAATTTAGCTAATGCTAGGGCGTCCCTAGTGGCTCAGACAGTAAAGAATCAGCCTGCAATGCAGGAGACCTGGGTTTGATCCCTGGGTTGGGAAGATACCCTCTACGAAGTAATGGCAATCCACTCCAGTATTCTTGCCTGGAGAATCCCCATGGACAGAAAAGCCTGATGGGCTGCACCCCATGGGGTAGTAATGAGTCGGACACAACTGAGTGACTAAGCACAGCACAGGCTACAATACCTGTAACAATACAAGAGATTATTTATGTCAAGATATATGCTTCAGAAAGATCCTTATCAGAAAAATGTTTATGAATTTGCACCTAGAGTATAAACTGCAAAATTTAGCATTAAAAGTAAACTAATACTCATTATTAACTAGGCCACGGGTGAATCCTGGAATGTATAAATGTACAGTAATCTCAAGCTGTATTTTGTTATACAGGCACAGGAAAGATGTGCCCATGACGTGGATGGACCCCAGGGAAGGTAAGCTTTCTGTGCTACATCCCCTTTGCTATCATTGATTATTTATATATGTTCTTAGATTTTATTTACACCTTCCTTATCTGCTGTTTTGCAGACAGAAATCCATGAATGAAAAGAGATTCCAAAAACCTTTTAAAATAATTTGTAGATTATTTATTAAATGCCTTGGCTCTCAAACTCTGCCTGATTAAGCCATTTATACTTTGCAAAACAGAAAAAAATAACCCAACTAAAGGTTCTAATTACGTTGAAAACAAATTTCTTGATTCTCATCAAATGGACTGTTGACTTTTTGCCTTCTGATTTAGAAAGGAAGATAACCTTTTCCAATTCTCTGAAGTTTTAATTATATGTTTCCTTATCTTGACTGAGAAAGATTATGATCCCAATATGGGGTTATCAAAAGTTAAGTTTATAATTGTTTAATGCACTGCAACTAATTGCTCCAGTGGAATTTCCCTCTTTCCATCAGATGTCCTCAATATTCATATTTAGTCAAAAGGAACTCAACTCTTATTGTACTCCAAGTATAAGTGGTGGCAGCCTTTTGCCTGGCTCCAGGAACATCGGGGCAGATGTGCACAAGCACAGCAATGGTGCTCTTGCTTCTTGCAGCCTTTAGATGAATTTTAGACCTGGTACTGAGTTTAAATTTCTGAGTAAAGTAGGAAAGCCTTAAAAGTTGAAAGGTTTTCATTTCCAAAATACTCAGGAACAGTGTAGCTCTTTATTAGGGCCCAGAAGGGAGACTAAGCGGGGAGGGGGGAAAGCAGATGAATGAACTTTGGTAAGCTGTGGACTTCAATGCAGGCTGAGAATAGAGACCGTTCTGAGGGATGTGCAGGGGCAGCTTATGGGTAGGGTGAAAGCTTTCACCCGATTCCCGAGTTCCTTCCATATTCCATCAAGAATTTTAAACAGCACAGTGGAGATGACCAGGTTGTCAGCAAAGGTAAAAGGGGAAGCAGAAAACAATGTGGTTTACAGTGGTTGACAGAGAATGAATCCTACTCAACATATCGTGAACACATCTTTGTTATCTCCCCATGTTTTTCAAGCTTTTCAGCAAAAATAAACAAGAGGAAATTACATTAATAACCATATCGTGAACACATCTTTGTTATCTCCCCATGTTTTTCAAGCTTTTCAGCAAAAATAAACAAGAGGAAATTACATTAATAACAAGGGCTTTCCAGCATCCTTAGAGCAGTAGCTTTTACTTTATTTATTTTTTGGCCTCCCTGCACCTTAGTTTCCAGACTACGGATCAAACCCGTGCCCCCTGCAATGGAAGCTTGGAGTTTTAACCACTGGACCACAAGAGAAGTCTGAGAGCAGTAGCTCTTAACTCATGCCACAAAGAATCACAGCCACCAACAACAACTGTATTTGGTAGACTCTTCCCCTCTAGCTCCAGGACTGGACACAAAAGAAAAACAATAGAACTGAGGAGTAGAGAAGGCTTAGATATGGCCACAAGACATAGCTGCTGATCCTCTGCTCTGAGAGTGGTTGTGAATCTGTCCATAGCCCTTGGCATAATCAGGGAGAAGATCAACAATGCAGATATGTCTGAATCCCAGTTTGTAGGACTCGATCACTGAAACTGCAAGCCCCTCACTTCCCAAACTCTCTGGGACACCTGTTCTACTTTTAAATGCACAAAACTCTTTTAAATGCACAAAAGGGGGGTGTAGTTTTCTGGAGACTCTCATAGCGGAAGAACAGGATTAGATGAAGGAAGGATGATTTCCTGCTGCTTTCTCCTCCATCCTACAGAGAAGCCCCGCCGGGACTGGCCTTCTCTAGAGGGGCCAACAGCTGTCCCGGGTCCGGAGCCCACTGCAGCGCATGGTAATGTGTAGAAAAGGATCCCTGCTCTCTCTACTAAGTAACGCTCCCCTGCGCCCACGCTCCACTTAGCCGCCCGACCTTATCCGAAGATTTCCCAGAGCGGAAACCCCTGTTTGCCACCAGGATGCGAGGGTCATGCGTGTGGCCATCTTGTCTACGCCCCCTGTCGCCTAGATACGCCCCTCACGCCGCAACACGTCATTTCGCTTATCCTAGTCACGGCCCCGCGCGCTCCGCCCACGTCCCGACGAAGCCGGAAGTCCTCCCCCGCCCCCGGCCACACTCCCCGTGTCGGAGCCCGAAAGTCTTCTCCGCCCAGCCCTCCACCTGCTCTTTTCCCTGATTGTACCGCTGCTGCCATCTCTCCGGGCTTCCAGCCGCGGTAAGGAGCCTGCGCGGTAAGTTGGTCCCGCCTCTGGCCTCCGCGTGGGCCCACCCTTCCTTGGAGCTGGACCTTGTTTGTCGCACTCCTTAGAGCGTCAAAGCCACGCCCCTACGCACCATCCACGGCCACGTTCACGGTACGTCCTTACGCTCCGCCTACACCAGGGCCCGCCTTTCTGTTACGTCACATGCGTCTCGTACGCCACTCCTCCCCACCGACACTGATCAGAATCCTTTCACATTCTTTTTATCCTTCGGGTCATGTTTGTTGAGCTGACACCACGCCACTCCCTTTGTGCTTCTGTCTCTGCCTCCACTCTGACAGTTTAATCTGCCCTCTGCCTGAGCTCACACCCCGCAGGCTCGACCAACTCTGTCTTGCGCTTATGAGCGACTATGCCACGCCCTTCACGTGCCGATTGAGTCCAACATTTTCCGGTCACGCCTCTGTGTTACTCCTAGGCCACTCCCCTCCCGACGTGGCCGTCGCTGACGCTCCTTCCCACGGTGTCCAGGCCCGTCCCTCGGTTCCTTGCCGCACCACATGATCCTGAGGTGCTCGTTGATCACACTAACTCCGCGCACGCGCGTTTCTCTGTATTCATTCCGTCGTGGCCACTCCCTGGATTCCCAGGACATTGCAGTTCTGGTTACACTCTTGGCAGATCCACGCCCCCTGCTCTCCCCTTCTTGGCGGAACCTGATCTTGAGAAGCCTCAGAGAAGCGGGCGGAGCTTATGAATTTCTGGAGGAAATCGTCCAGGTCTCTCAGAGCTAGATGTTGGCGTCTTTTACAGGGTGAAAGGAATTTGGAGGTTTCTGCTTCTCGCCTAAAAATAGGTTTGCTTCATATTTCTCCGAGTTCCAAACACCACAAATCCAAGAGCAGAAACTGGGTAGGAAAGGTAACTGAGGACCAACTGAAACTATGTTCCTACCAGCTCACCAACCGAGTTTAAATAGCGGGCTGCATGGATTAAGCACACTCCTCTACTTCCTAATGTCTCCTTCGACGACTTTTTAAGGTACCTAGTGCCCTCCTGCTGTGTAGGGCCTGTGAAGATAACACCACACTTAGATTTCTGCTTGTGGACTCCTTCTTCGATAGGTCTTTACTGTCTCGATTTACAATTCTGGGTCCACAGAGAAAAGATTGAAGAGGTTATTACCAGCTTTTTTTTTTTTTCGCCTTCCTGTCCAGAAATCTTTGAATGGGCACTTCTAGAGGAAGGGCACTTCCATTAGCCATTCAGTTATTCATGCACTGAAATCGTATTTATGGAGTACTATGTTCCAGTGCCAAGAGAGACTTCAAGGAGCATATAGCCTGAGGTTTCCCAGCTTGGGTTTGGATGGGATAAGAATTGAAGAGAAAATTAGCTAAGATGTGGTCAGGGGGTGGGTTATAGGTGGAAAAGGACTTGGTAAATGCCTTTTTAAAATTGAGGTTTAATTGACATTACAATATATTGGTTTCAGGGGTACACATAATTATTAAGTATTGATATAATTGTGAAATGATCACCACAGTAAATCTAATAAACATCCACACATAGTTACAGTTTTTTTTTCTTGTGATGAGACCTTTTAAGATTCACTCTCTTTCAATATTGTTAACTGTAGTCACCTTTCTGTACATTACATCCCTATGACTTATTTATTTTATAAATAAGTTTGTAGCTTTTCATTCAGTTCAGTTCAGTTACTCAATCCTGTCTGACTCTTTGTGACCCCGTGGACTGAGGCATGCCAGGCTTCCCTGTCCATCACCAACTCCCGGAGCTTGCTCAAACTCACGTGGAGTCGGTGATGCCACCCAACCATCTCATCCTTGTATCATCCACTTCTCCTGCC
The DNA here is from genome assembly GCF_019923935.1 of Bubalus bubalis. Lineage (NCBI taxonomy): Eukaryota > Metazoa > Chordata > Mammalia > Artiodactyla > Bovidae > Bubalus > Bubalus bubalis. The sequence continues at coordinate 9,644,245 of NC_059181.1, read as the reverse complement.
TTCACTCTTGCCCAGCATCAGGGTCTTTTCCAATGAGTCAATTCTTTGCATCAGGTGGCCAAAGTATTGGAGCTTCAGCTTCAGCACAGTCCTTCCAGTGAATATTCAGGACTGATTTCCTTTAGGATGGACTGGTTGGATCTCCTTGCAGTCCAAGGGACTCTCAAGAGTCTTCTCCAACACCAGAGTTCAAAAGCATCAATTCTTTGGCACTCAGCATTTTTTATGCTCCAACTGTCACATCCATACATGACTGCTGGAAAAATCATAGCTTTGATTAGACAGACCTTTGTTGTAATGTCTCTGTTTTTTAATATGCTGTCTAGGTTGGTTATAGCTTTTCTTTCAAGGAGCAAGCATCTTTTGATTTCATGGCTGCAGTCACCATCTGCAGTGATTTTGGAGCCCCCCCAAAATAAAGTCTGTCACTGTTAGTATTGTTTCTCTGTCTGTTTGCCATGAAGTGATGGGATCGGATGCCATGATCTAGTTTTTTGAATATTGAGTATTAAGCCAGCTTTTCCCCCTTCCTTCTTTCGCTTTTATCAAGAGGCTCTTTAGTTTCTTTTCACTTTCAGCCGTAAGGGTGGTGTCATCTGCATATCTGAGGTTATTGATATTTCTCCCAGCAATCTTGATTCCAGCTTGTGCTTCATCCAGCCCAGCATTTCACATGGTGTACTCTGCATATAAGTTAAGTAAGTAAGGTTCATCATACAGCCTTGACATACTCCTTTTCCAACCAGTCTGTTGGAACCAGTCTGTTGTTCCATGTCTGGTTCTAACTGTTGCTTCTTGACCTGCATACAGATTTCTCAGGAGGCAGGGGAGGTGGTCTGGTATTCCCATCTCTTGAAGAATTTTCCATAGTTTGTTGTGATCCACACAGTCAAAGGCTTTGGTATAGTCAATAAAGTAGAAGTAGATGTTTTTCTGGAATTCTCGCTTTTTCTGTAATCCAGCAGATGTTGGCAATTTGATCTCTGGTTCCTCTGCCTTTTCTAAATCAAACTTGAACATCTGGAAGTTCATGTACTGTTGAAGCCTAACTTGGAGTACTTTCACTCATTTTACCCACTTCTACCCCTTGCCTTTGCTGCTGCTGCTGCTGCTAAACCGCTTCAGTCATGTCCGACTCTGTGCGACCCCATAGACGGCAGCCCACCAGGCTCCCCCATACCCCCTGCCTTTGGCAACCCCCAATCTGTTCTCTGAATCTGTGAGTTCAGGTTTGTGTGTGTGTGTTTTTAGATTCTACGTATAAGTGAGATCATAAGGTATTTGTTTCCTCTGTCTGGCTTATTTCATTTAGCATAATGCCCTGCAGGTTCGTTCGTTTGTTTTTGAGATGCACAGTTTTTCTTGATGTTCAGTCCCAATGGAAATCCTAATTCCTCATCATAAGGATGCTATGAACTAAGTAGGAAGCAAGTGTCTTAAAGAATTTCATACAGATCCCCTCAATGTAAACTGTTGCCACAGTAACAAAGCACAGTTCATTAAATCAATTCTGTGAACCACCCACACTTTCCTGTTTATTTGAGATCACAGACCCTTAATGGTATGGCTTAGTCAGGGCAGCGTTAAGATCATTATTCCCCGTGATGGCAAGTAAGTTTCAACTCACATGTCGACTGACTGAATAACTGCATTGGAGTTTTGTGATTGAGTCTGGGCTCAGAAGTAATACGTTCTATAATAGATTAACAATGTCTTTTGTGGGTTCAGGATGAATGAGTGGTTGCAAAAACTTATCTGGCATCTCCGATTTGTAGTAATAGAGGTCTTACATCTATGTCTTTTAGGCAGTCTTCAAAAACATTTCTTACTGTAAGTTTTTGATGATTTCATACAGTAGAAAGATCAAGGTCATTGTCACTGGCCACAAGGGCAAAAACTTGGATCTTTTGATTATTTCATGTACTTTGTGTATCAACCAGAATAAGGTAGCTTAAGCTTCTGTTAGGAAAATGAGAGCATCCATGAAATTAAAAGACTCTTACTCCTTGGAAGGAAAGTTATGACCAACCTAGATAGCATATTAAAAAGCAGAAACATTACTTTGCCAACAAAGGTCCGTCTAGTCAAGGCTATGGGTTTTCCAGCAGTCATGTATGGATGTGACAGTTGGATTGTGAAGAAACCTGAGTGCCGAAGAATTGATGCTTTTGAACTGTGGTGTTGGAAAAGACTCTTGAGAGTCCCTTGAACTGCAAGGAGATCTAACCAGTCCATTCTGAAGGAGATCAGTCCTGGGTGTCCATTGGAAGGACTGATGCTAAAGCTGAAACTCCAGTACTTTGGCCACCTCATGTGAAGAGTTGACTCATTGGAAAAGACTGTGATGCTGGGAGGGATTGGGGGCAGGAGGAGAAGGGGATGACAGATGAGATGGCTGGAAGGCATCACCGACTCGATGGACATGAGTTTGAGTGAACTCTGGGAGTTGGTGATGGACAGGGAGGCGTGGCATGCTGCGATTCATGGGGTCTCAAAGAGTCGGACACGACTGAGTGACTGAACTGAACTGAACTGAACCTAAAAGATACAGGGCCTCTCTACCTCTTTGTGCGTGTATACTTGGTCACTTAGTTGTGTCCAACTCTTTGCAGCCCCATGGACTGTAGCAGCCCACCAGGCTCCTCTGTCCATGGAATTTTCCAGGCAAGAATACTGGAATGGGTTGCCATTTCCTGCTCCAGGGGATTATCCCAGCTCAGGGGTGGAACCCACGTCTCTTTCGTCTCTTGCATTAGCAAGTGGATTCTGTACCTCTGTGCCACTTGGGAAGCCCTCTACCTCTTTATGGAGGTTAGTAACAGCGGTACCTAGTGGCAGGGCTAAATGTGATCGGGTAACACTAACTGACAGTCAGATACAAGATTTAAGAATGAAAAATAGTACTCCATAGAGCATGGTTACAGTAATTTTTACCCAGAAAAAAATATCATGACTTGTTGAAACCATGAGAAAACTCTTAATACAATACCCAAGCAGCGTTGGCTATGTCAGTAAAATCTTGTTTTTATTGCATAGGACTCATTTTTTAAAAATTATTTTTAAAAATTTCATTTATTTTCACTGAAGTATAATTGGTTTACAATAGTGTGTTAGTTTCAGATGTACAGCAAAGTGATTCAGTTATATATATATATATATTTCATATCATTTTCCTTTATATGTTGTTATAAAATATTGAATATAGTTCTCTGTAATAGCAGTAAATCCTTGTTGCTTATCCACCCCCTCTTTTCTTTGGTAACCATAAATTTGCTTTCTATGTCTATGAGTATTTTTGTTTTATATAAAGATTCATTTGTAATATATTTTAGATTGTACATAAAAGTGATATCATATCATATTTGTCTTTCTTTGTCTCACTTCACATAGTATGATAGTCTGTAGGTCCGTCCATGTTGCTGCAAATGGCAATATTTCATTCTTTTTTATGGTTAATATACCATTGTGTATCTATACTACATCATCTTAAGCCAGTTGCCTGTTGATGGGCATTCAGGTTGCCTCCATGTCTTGGCTATTGTAAATAGTGCTGCTGTGAACACTGGGGTTCATGTATCTTTTCAAATTAGAGGTTTCATCTTTCTTTTTCCTTTTTTTTTTAGTTTTCTTAAGGAATCTGCATCCTGCTTTCTGTAGTACCTGCAACAATTTACATTGTACGTGGGACTCATTTGAATGTATTGGTCTTCATGGACAAGATGAGACAGTCAGTCACATATGCATTCTGTTTATGAAAGTGTTCTTTAAATTGCTACCTTAGGAATATAAAATTGGCAGAATTATACTCACTTAGTTTGTCTGAATTAATCTTTATTTCTAAAGATTAGTGATTAACTTTCTCTGAAGCTGAAAATTGTTACCCTGTGAGGGTGAAAAGGTAAGGTTCATAAAGTTACAGTTGTTGATTAACCTACAAAATTTGACTAGCCTTCGAATATTATAGCTTTGGATTTTTTTTCTCATCTAAAAAGGGCATAAGGTCTGGGAGTGGAGACAGAAGTTTTCCAAAGCCCAGGGTTCCTGGTTTGTCAAAGTACTGGGAATTGTCTTTCTCTGGTGGAGATGGTCAAAAAAATTGCAGTGTACTTCATGATACTTCATTTCCATGGTCTTAAGTGCCTTAGAATGCCTATTTATGACTGAAGTAAGTCAGTTCAGTTTTACTATCAAATATTCATGGGCCATGAGAAATGCAAATGGAACCAAATATAATCCCTGCCCTCCAGGAACTTAAAATTTGAAGGATCCAGAAGCAAATCATGTTGGCAATAGATCCATGTGCAAATGTGAACAAAATGCTATGGAAACACAGGACAGAGAATTAAAAGTTAGTAGAGTGGACAAGTCCACAACAAACAACAGCTAAGAATCTATAACAAAAAGAAAAGAAAGATTTCTTAAAGGAGGTGATCATTGAGATAGACCTGTAATGGTGGTTAAAATATTTAAAGATAAAAAATGAAAGCTCACAGTATTCAGGTTATTCTAGGTTTGAAAATTACCTGATTGTGACAATGAAGCAATCAGTTAAAATTTCAAAGCTGCATTTGTCCTCCATACTACATCTTGTTTTATCGCAGGTAAATGAAGCATACATATCACCCACATGCATTTACAACTCTAATGAACTTTAAAAGGCATCTTATGTGAGTCAAAAGACCAACTCATGTGTTTCCTTTTCGTGTGATCTCATATTTAATTCATTCTCCAGATCAGTAGTTATGTGCCAAGAAACTGCTTTTCAGTAGTGTTGTGGAGTAGGAAAAAGCACGGAGAAATCAATTTCTCTTTCCTCTCTGAGGAGACTCAGTGCCTTTTGTATCGCTCATGGCAATAGTAGTCTCAACTTTTTATCTGCATTCTTGAAACTCTAAACACTGGCAGTAATAGGGCCATATTGTGAATGTTTGAAACCACTTTAGTTGTCATCATTACCACTGTTCCTGATAAATTATTAAGCTCCTATTTGTAAAATTGCTGAAATGAGCATTGTATGGAACAAGTTTGATATGAATTTTCTGGAGGTTTAATACTTACAATTGTGCATGAAAATAAAGACTGAGTATGTGCAGATTTTGAAAAGTGAAAGAAAAAACCCCACTATGTTGAGAGTCAAGAACGATAGCATCTAGTTTTGGGTTCACCACTTTTACTAAACTCTCAAGCTCTTTAGTTGTTAAAATCTTTTTTAGTACATTCCAGCTGATCCAGACCTTGTAAGAGTCTTCATGTTTTAAGTCAAGTTATTGACAGTATCTTATTTTATCATTAAACGTTTTCTTTTTCTGTTCATCTTACAGGACCTATAAAAGGCAATATTTTTAACCATTTCATTTTTGGCTGCTGTTTCTTTTGCTAATGACAAATACTTTTCTAATTTTCTAATGCTTTTCTAAATACTGGGGTATAGAAAAATTAAAACTGTAACTGTAGACTATTTAGAAAGTAGAATGAGATCACTGTACATTTGTACTTGTTATGTCATGTGGCCAGAACAGTATTCCAAGGAAAATTCATAGCCATAGGTATTTTCATATTAACTGAGAAAGGTTAAAAATAAATAAGCCTATTAGCCAGTTCAAGAGTTATAAAAAGAACAAGAAAACCAGTATGATGGTGAGATTAAAGAATAACTGTAAAGCTGGATGAATCAGGAAGCAGAGGAATTAAAAATTAAATGCAAGATCTTCTTTGATTAACCAATAAAAAGAGTAGGTAAATCTCTGGAAAGAACAGTGGAAAAATGAGGAAAAAATTAATATATAACTGGGAAATATAAAGGGACTATAACAATGAATGGAGTATTTTATGAGATATATATTGTATGCAGTCTATGAGAAGACTGGAAAATCTTAATGAAATGAATGCTTCTCTTGGATACCGTAAACAATGAAAAGGGAAAGAAATAAGAAACCTGCAATTAATGACATTATAAGAAAGTTTTAAAATTAAGAACTCTTCCTCCAAAATATATATAGTCCAGATTCTTCAACTCTGAATATTTAATTTCTTCTACATTTTCAAGTGTTTGTAAATGTAGATAATGTTACAAATCGTTCTATACCATTTTTCAAGGTGGTACTGTAAGGACTGGAAAAAGGAATCAGCACTTGAATAGGAACCTAAATGGTATTCTTCTATGAAAATGGATTTAAAAAGCTAAAGAAAACAAACACAGCAAGTAAGTCCAGAAGCAACTTAGAAGTAATCAAACTAAGCTTATCTAAGGATTGGATCAACCTAAAGAAATTTTTTAATATAACATGCCAAGTGGTAAAAATTCTAGGGTCATATTAATAGATATTGAAAAGGCAGGTGATAAAATTCAATGTCACTTGACAAAAGGAAGTTTTCAGTAAGTTAGGAATAAAAGGTGCTTTTATCTTACAATATATCAAATTTAAAGTGATGCACTGGGGATTCCCTGGCTGTCCAGTGGTTAAGACTCTGTACTTTCATTGTCGAGGGCATGGGTTCAATCCCTGGTCAGGGAACTAAGATCCCACAAGTCACACTGCACAGTCAAAATAAATAAATAATTATATTTAAAAAAGTAAAATGACTCAACCAGATCCCATGGGGAGCAGCATTCCCATTAGGGTGAGGAAGAAGACAAGGGCCCATGTGATTCCCACTGTGATGCTGCCCTGTTCTCACACTACAATGAGACCAAACGACAGTAACGTCACAAGGGAACACACAAGAAGATCCAAGGCTAAGGAACATGTGTTTCAACTATTAAAATATATTCACACTGGTCATCCGTATGGGTGGTATTATAGGTATTTTGTACTTTTCGCTTTTTGGTTCTCTGTATTTTCTGTACAGAACTTCTGTTGCCCTTTTCTCTTGATTTTTAAAATGAGGCAACAAACATTGAGAAATCGTAATTCAAAAGAGAAGAGAGTTTCTTCTCTTTTCAAATGAATGGCTTAAATACAGTTCACTGTTTTACTGTCTGCAGTCCTCCTAAGTAAAAGCAAAAGAGATACTTGATATTTTTATGAAGTCTTAAGGCTAAAGCAAGTCTGAATCAGATTCCTATCTCTCCAGGGGTTTACTATATGCAAATAATCAGTTTTGTTACAATCTCTATCTATTCCCTGCCACCCTCCTCCCCGCAGGATGCCAATATCTGGTCTAACATTTCCTAAGATAAGTTCATCTAGTCTGACTTTATTTTCAGGGGTTAGTTATGTAGGCCCTTCCTTCTAGGAAATTTCCATTTCCCCTAATAGTGAAATTTCTGGAATGACTGGGTTCATTCCAGAACCCAGAGAAACTGGGCCACGTCTCTCTAGAACAACTTTTCCTGACTCTGTATCCTGGCAACCAAGGTGAAGGAGATGAAGAAAAGCTCCTGAAGTGGAGTTAGCTAACAGCAATGGGTCATCTACAATAAACTATCACCCTAACCAGGAAGGGGAAATGAGAATATTTTTCTTGTTGTTTCTTTAAAAATCCAAATTTTCTATTTAACAGTGGGGTCATCCAACCTGATTTTTCCATTCATGGTTTTTAAGCAACAGGTAGAATTTGGGGACTGAACTCACGCAGAGAGGAAGGCCCCGACACTGGCCTGGTGGGGGCTTGATTGGCATCTGTAGAATGCCCATGAGGGGACGGTTCTTCTCTACTCACTGCCATAGTCCTTAGAGCATCTCTGAGGTTTTGTTACAATGTCCCTTTTGACCAGTGATGACCCAAAACACAGTCCTGTTCAGCATGGTGGAGATAGGGTTCAGGTGTAAGTCATCCAGGCTGGTAAAGCGACACCCATTCCACTCCTCCTGTTGCCACCAATGCCTTAAACACTGAATCCTCAGTTTTCTCATATGTAAGTTGATTATAACACAGCAATGTGGGGTGCTGTTTTGAGGATTAGAGGAATAGTCCAGTGAAGCTAGTTCATGGTGAAAGTGGAAGTTGCTCAGTTGTGTCCGACTCTTTGTGACCCCATGGACTATATAGTCCATGGAATTCTCCAGGCCAGAATACTGGAGTGGGTAGCCTTTCCCTTCTCCAGGGGGTCTTCCCAACCCAGGGATTGAACCCAGGTCTCCCACATTGCAGGTGGATTCTTTATCAGCTGAGCCACCAGGGGAGCCCAAGAATACTGGAGTGGGTAGCCTATCCCTTCTCCAGGGGATCTTCCTGACCCAGGAATTGAACCAGGGTCTCCTGCATTGCAGGTGGATTCTTTAGCAACTGAGCTATCAGGGAAGCCCCAGTTCATGGTAGGTAGTTCCTAATTACTGTTGTATAACCGCACTGACCATTGTAATCACTAGCCACATATTTTTACTTTAAATTAATACAAATTCAGTTTCTCAGCAGCAGTAGCCCCATTTTGGGTGCTCAACAGCCACCTATGCCTAGTGGCTAGTACATTGTATGTGCTGTATACATACTATATATTGCAGATATAGAACATTTCCATCATCACAGAATGTTCCATTGGATAGCACTGCTCTATGTCATTAACTTTAATTTTACACAACTACCAGGCCTTAGGGCTGACCAAAAGCATTCTCTTTGATTTGGAAGCGCTCCTGAATGTTTACCTGTGGAGGTGAGAGTCAGATAAAGCCAGTCTTAGAAGGGTGTCCTTTGTTCACCAGAGATAGAAAGGAGTGATATTTGTTTCCTAAATTAAGATAGTCTATCTATAAGCCAGATACTTCAGTCCTGAAAAGGCAGAGAGTTCACATATTGTAAACCTCCAGAAAGGACTTTCTTTCCACTGTGCATTTAACCAGACAACAGAAGAAAGGGCCGGGGAGGATTCCAGCTTCTGAATCAGCAGAGAAAACATTCTTTGGAGGTAGAGTTTGGGAAGGACAGCTAATCTGTTTTCCAAACAGATTTTCATAAATAACTGACAGGAGATGGGTTCTTCTATCAAAGCATTAACCCAAATGATGGGGGTTAATCATTAAACCTTTTAGGTGGTGGCTTGCTTCTTTGTCTCATATTCTAATCCGGGTCACAGAATGGCTAAGGCAGCTTTAAGTGAAGGGTGAATTTTTTTTTTTCCTCCGTTTGCCTTGTGTTTTCCACTCTGAAAGAATGTTGTGGCTGTTCTTTTTTCTAGTAACTGCTGTTCGTGCCGATCTCTGTCGACCAGGTACGTAAGCCTTGAAACTTCAAAATAGATTAACAGTTTTCTGAATGATTGACAAGTCTCTGACTTAAAGACTTCTTTATTTTTCTAAATCTGCCGATGTGTTATGGCTTGAAACTTGAGCCTGTGAATGTTTTATGAGTTTGAAAGAAAATTTTCAACCATCTAAGATGATTGCAGTTAAACTTTCAGAAGTTTTAGGGACAGTTTAATCGCAATCTGTGTTCTGTTGATTTTTTAAAAAAAAAGTGAAAGTGAAAGTCGTTCAATCGTGTCCGACTCTTTGCGACCCCATAGCCTGCACAGTCTGTGGAATTTTCCAGGCCAAAATACTGGAGTGGGTAGCCTTTCTCTTCTCCAGGGGATCTTCCCAACCCAGGGATCAAACCCAGGTCTCCCACGTTGCAGGTGGATTGTTTATCAGCTGAGCCACCAGTGAAGCCCAAGAATACTGGAGTGGGTAGCCTATCCCTTTTCCAGAGGATCTTCTTAACCCAGGAATTGAACCAGGGTCTATTGATTTGAGTTACATTAAATATTAGGATTTATCAGGCTCCATTTTGACGGATTTTATCATCATGTACTGCTCTCTTTTTTCTCTCTGGCAGATGCAGAAAATGCTTTTAAAGTGAGATTTAGTATCAGAACAGCCCTGGGAGATAAAGCAGTAAGTGCAGATCCTGCATGTTCCTTTAAAATTTTGTTTGCTAATAACACTGCTTTCTCTGATAATGAGCCTCTGTGCATAGTTATCTTAAACTTGCACAAACTACTTCTAAAGGTGTCAAATCTGATATTTTCTTAAAGCAAAATGATTTGTAGTAAAATAGAAATTGTTAATAAAGTGATTTTGCCTGAAGTATTTAATCTGTGTGTATGCTGGAAAATATGCAAAGTTCTGTACTACCCCAAACAGGCCTGGTTTGGGCTCTGCTCCTCACCGTAGTGGTCATTTGAATTTTGTCAGTCACTTTTCTCATCATTGAAAAGAGGGCATGTTTGACCCATGTAAGATCTTTCGTGGCACAAAACGTTCCACTTCTCTCGTTCCTTGTCTTCAATTCTCAAATATCAAGATAACAGCATGAAATATATGTTTATGAAATTAAAGTTAAAAAACACTCATGGGGCTACAGTAGCTATAGGAACAGTAAAGCTGCTGCTGCTAAGTCGCTTCAGTCGTGTCTGACTCTGTGACCCCATAGACGGCAGCCCACCAGGCTCCCCCATCCCTGGGATTCTCCAGGCAAGAACACTGGAGTGGGGTGCCATTGCCTTCTCTGATAGGAACAGTAAAGACTCTCAAATTAATGAAATGGAGTTGTGTCATTCTAGTTTCAGTTTGCCAGTGTGGTCTGTGAAAATTTTCCCCAATAGAAGGTGAGAGTAAGATGCCTCAGGCTAGAGATGATAAAAAGAAATGCTGAAGAAACTTGGACGTATTTGGTTTGCAAGGCAATCCACTATTTTGTTCACTCAATGAGTAATAATCATTCTAACACCAGCATTCCTTGAGAACTTAGCTTACTTTCTACCTGGGATCCTTCTAATCACTTTGCCCACATTAGCTCATTTAGCTCTCACAACAGCCTTTTGAGGAAAATGACATGGGTATTCCCATTCTCATTAGGTGGATGAGAAAACAGAGGTGCAAAGACATTAAGTGACCTACTCATGATCTCAAGTCAGCAGGGGGCAGGGGGCAGGTTTGAGGGCAGAATCCACCATCTCTGCCAGTGCGTAGGGTTGCTTTTCCCAGAATCCTCTGAGGGCAGGCACCACACTGGGTGCTCAGGACGTGGTACAACTAAAACCAGACTTATCCTTGGCCTTGGGGAGCTTATAGTCGTCAGATTGGTTGCATATCCAGTGAACCAAATGCAAGTGTGTGATCTTGACAAGCATTTCAGGAAAGAGAAGTCCACAGGGACTTTGGTCTCATTAGAGGCCACAGGACCTGGCATTTACTGTGAGGTCTAAAACACTAGTAGAAGTGAACCTGGGGAATACAAGGAAAGAGTGTGAAGGGACTAGCACATGCAAAGGCTTATTACAAGGGAAGAATGTGGGAAGAGTGACGGGTGGAAGGATGGCCAAGGTGTTTGGAACTGGAGCAGTGAAGAGGAGCATCGCATGTAATAAGTTTCGAGAGGAAGGAGGGGTCAGGCCCAAGAATGTATGGATTGTATTGAGGAGTTTTGGTATTATTTCTAAAGCAAGTGGGGGTTTCGTGGAAGGGGTGTCATGACAGAATGTGTGTTTGCAAGATACTTTGGCCACAGAGTAGAGGACAGACTCAAAGAGACTAGAGTAGACAGAAGGAACCAGTTGGGAGGCGATTGGAGCAGTACGGGTGAGAGATGATGGCCATTTGGAGTCCGGTGTGTTGATGGAGAGAGGGGCAGTGAAAGGATTTGAGAGCCATGGGATGGGATGACAAGGGAGGGAAGAGGATAGGTCAAGGATAAGCAACTAGATGGATGGTGGCCCCTTTATGACTCAGGGAACTGAGAATGGCTAAGAAAACCATGGCTTTTGGACTCACTGAGTTTGAGACATTATTGAACTGGCTTGAGATATCCATTCCCGCGTCTCTTGCACTGAAGTGATGATGACAGTGCTGATGAGAAAGGTGGAGGATGGCCAGAGGACAGGGGCTGGCCTTGAGCTTTGTGATTCTTAAAGCCCTTGCAGAGGAGGGGGAACTTGCAAAGGAGGCAGAGGGACAGCAGGAAGACCAGGAGGATGCTGTGTCAGGAAAGGAAAGAGAGTGCTTTCAGATGAAGGGAGTGTTTAAGAGTGTTGAATGCTGTTGAGGGGCCAGGCGAGGGGAGACTGAAAACTGCTCATTGTGTTGAGCAACGTGAAGATCATTGGTAACATGAGAGAGCTGCTTTGTGGAGTGCAGGGACTGGAAGGCACGTGGAGGAGGTTCAGAATACGTGGTCAGTGACCGGCTGCAGACAGGAGGATGGACAACTCCTTCAAGAATTTTGGTTGTGAAGGGCAGGAGAGAAACGACAGTTGGTAGAAGAAGGAGGACTGAATAAAGTGATTTGATTTTGTTATTTTAATGGGAAAGACTTAAGCATAGTTCAAAGTCAATGAACAGCTTCCAGTCAGCATTGAATGCACAGAGGAAACTGATATAGTTTAGATCCAGAGAAGGGCCAAATGGAATAAGGGGATGCCAGGCAGTTTGAGAGTAGGTCACCATGAATTGAGTTAAGCCACACTATTTTGTGATTTTCTCCAGTTATGCTAGATTACATACCTAAAATGTGGAGTCAGCCATCTTAGTTTGCTGCTGCTGCTGCTAAGTCACTTCAGTTGTGTCCAACTCCGTGCGACCCCATAGACGGCAGCCCACCAGGCTACCCCGTCCCTGGGATTAGGGCTGCTGTAATAGTACCGCAGACTCGGTGGCTTAAACGATGGAAATTTGTTCCCTCTCATTTTGGAGGCTGGAAGTCCAAGATCAAGGTGTCAGCAGGGTTGATTTCCTTTTGAGTTCTGTGAGAGAGGGATGTGTTCCAGACCATCTCCTTGGCTTTTGGGTGGCTGTGTTCACGTGTTTTCCCTCTGTGTCTGTGTCCAAATTTCCTGTTCTTACAATGACACCCATCATATTGGGTTAGGACCCACCCTAATGATCTGATTTTAACCTAATCACCTGGATAAAGACACTGTCTTCCATATATGGTTACATTTTGAGGTACTGGGGGTTAGGATTTTAACATACAACTTTCTTTGTGGGAAATACAATTCAGCCCATCACATGCACATCCACTCAAGTTATCAGCTAGGAAAATGAAAACTTGTACTGGTATGAATACAGGAAAGGAAGCTGAGATGGGGAGTCAGTTTATGAGGGGAGAGAGAAAGGATGAAAAGGAATCAACTGTTTACATACAGGATGAGATGTCCAAATGCCCTGTTTGTTGACTGGTTACTAATACTGCAGATTTTGAAGAAGAGTGTGCAGTGGGAAACACACCACACTTGCAGTGATAGAATAACCAGGAGATTCTATCCTAAACATTATGGTGACATGATTTATCATGGTCCCCAGTCTTTTTTTGTGTAAGATGAAAGAGAGAGACACAGACAGACACACACACACCAACACCACTGTGGCCGTAATTACAACCCAGTGGACCAGTTTGTATTCCATGCCTCTCTACTTTTCATTCTATGTTACTTCTCTTTCAGTATGCTTGGGATACAAATGAAGAGTATCTCTTCAAAGCAATGGTGGCTTTCTCCATGAGAAAAGTTCCCAACAGAGAAAAAACTGAGTAAGTAAACAGTGAAAAGTCTTAATTGATTGATTGCAATATTATTTGAGATAGAATTAATACAAAACTCAATCTTGAAAATAATTTAAATATAATTTTTAAGGGACCCACATTTTAATTTAACATTTAAAAAACCTTTATAATCTAGGTCAGCTTATAGTTTATATCATGTTCAAATAATGGTCTTCATTCAATAGGCACTATGGAGGTAAATATAAAAATTTGTAGTTATATGTCATAAGCTTTCTAGATTTCTATTTTATGTATATTTCTCTTGTTGATACGATAGATAGATGGAAAGAGAAGAGTTCTATTCTCATTGTATTGGTCTGCTCTGGCTGCCATAACAAAATACCATAGACCGGGTGACTTAAAAAACAGAAATTTATTTCTCACTGTTTTGGCGGCTGAGAGAGTTGAAGAATAAGATGCTGACAAGGTAGGTTTCGATCTGAGGCCTCTCCTTTCAGCTTGCAGGTGCCACCAAATCTTTGTATGCTCACATGATCTCTTTTTGGTTGAAGGAGAACTGGCAGGGGAGAGAATGAGCATTCTGGAGTCTTTTTGGACGAGGGTGCTAATCCTTTCTATCAGTTAAATGACATCTCATTTAACTCTAATTATCTCCTTATAGGCCCTGTCTCCAAATGCATTCACATTTAGGGTTAGAGCTTCAACATATGAATTTGGGGAGGAGGATAAATCCATAGCGCTCACTTTGAAAATAATTTACATATGTATAGGTTCATCGTACTGTTGGTATCTGTCATAGCACCTTGTTTATTTTCTTAAAAGTTTCAGTATAGTTTTGATAGTTTTACATTTTTGTCTATTCTTTTGGAGGAATCTTCCCTATTTGTGATGTTTTTTTCCATCTCTATTTGTGATTAGGGTAACACTCCTGGTTTCTCTCTACCCTCTTCCTTCACTATTCGCCTTGAGAGGTGAAATGACTGGACTGATCTGATTGATGGGCTGGAAGGGGAAGCGGCGTACTCTCAGCACACATTTTTCTGTGCTGCTCCTCACACTAAATACAGAATCAGGCCCTGCCTGGGCAGGCTCACACACCCTCATGGCTGTTTGTGCTGTCTACAGCTATGGACTGTTTAGATTGGTAGGTACCAGATCCTAAGGTGTTAAATATCTTGCCTCTTCCTCCAGTATGTGGTGATAGCTGCTTCAGTTCAGCTCTACCTGGGTCATTAGAGATGAATTTATCTCATTTCAGAGTTTTTTTTACAATTCGGAAGGAAATTTACCTGCTGATGAAAGTTATATCCTCCAATGAAGTCTTTTATTTTGGTCTCCTGTTTGCTTCATTATTTTGTCTTCTGTTAAAAACCTAGCAAAGAGGGTTTCTATTTATTGGTCCTACTCAAAGCCACAATGTATTACGCATAAGCTGTGAATATAAGGAATAAACAGAAGAGTAACATTTGGAGGAACAAAATAAACATACAATATGTGGATTTGTGTGTTCACACACACACACATGTATTTTAAAATATGTAACCTATTCACATGATTCAAAAAATTGAAAGAAGGGGGTGTAAGGTAAAAAAAAAAATGCCCTAAGTGAACTCTACTCTTATTTTATAGATTTTTAGAAAAGATATATTTGCTTTTATATTATGCCTTTAAACTGAAGCATTCTTTCTGAAATGATATTAATATCCTTTTTAAAATAAAAAAAAAGTAGAAGATTGCCTTCTAAAAAATCAAAAAGGAAAAATATAAGGAGAAAAGGGAACCCTAGTACTCTTCTGGTGGGGATGTAAATTGGAGCAGCTACTATGGAAAACAGTATGGAGTTTCCTCAAAAAACTAAAAATATGTGTAAGGCGTAAATATATTTATTATGTTTGTAAAAATTCATTCTGTACGATTGCAGACCAAGGTTGCTCTTCTGTAATTTATGGGATATTATGTTTTAAAGACCATCTTGGAATACAATTAGAGAACTTAGTATTTTGATGTACTAAGACCTATTTTAAGCTTAATATTTTACCTCTGCAAAAACGTTAAAGATGTTATTTTCAAAAAGTTAAAAAAAAACACCCTAAAAATAGAATTAACATATGACCCAGCAGACCATTCCTGGTTATTTATCAGAAAAAAGAAACATACTAATTCAAAAAGATACACACATCCCGATGTTCATAGAAATGTTATTTACATTACCTAAGCTACAGAAGCAACCTAAGTGCCCATCAACAGATGAACAGATATAGAAGATGGTGTACACACACACAAACACACACACACACACAAATGGAATACTACTCCGCCAGAAGAAAGAGTGAAATTTTACCATTTGCAACAATGTGGATGTACTTGGGAGGGTATTATGTTTAGTGAAATTATGTCAGACACATACTGTGTGTTATCACTTCTATGTGGAATCCAGAAAATAAAGCAGACTTGTGAATGTGAGTATAACAAAAAGAAACAGACTCAGATATGGAGAACAACCTAGTGACTACCAAAGGGGAGAGGGAAGCGGGAAGGACAAGACAGGGGCATGGAATTCAGAGGTAGAGTTTGCTGTATGTAAAATAAATAAACTACAAGGATATATTGTATAGCACAGAAAATATAGCCAATATTTTATAACTGTAAATGGAGTATAGCCTTTGAAATTACAAATCAATATGTTGTACCCCTGAAATTTATATAATATTGTACATAAACTATACCTCAATTAAAAAAAAAGAAAAACATAAGGAAAAAAGCCATTGGCCATCTCACAATGCTAAAACCCCTCAACTAGTCTCTTTTAATCTTACTGTGATTCTTGATCAGCAGAATTTATATATACTGTTTTTTATTATACTTTTACTTCCTCTGAGTGCAAAATTTCATCTTGTGACTATGTTAAATCATGCTTCCATTCTTAGGAAAAGTTAATTTAAATTCATAATATTTTAGATTAATTTTGAGAAGTTCACTTTTGAAATTTTTTATTTTCCCAAGCCTGTGCCTTATAGGAGTCTGTGAATATATGATCTTGTTTATTTGCTGAGATGTTTTAACTGGGTGCATAGGCTATATATAGTACCTTTTGTTGCCAGTGTCAGTTGAAAAAATTGAAAAGTACAAAACTAGATTGGGGTTCTACAAATTTTTCCCGGTAAATTCTCAGCTTGAGTCTCAGCAGTACTGCTGTCAGCAGGCTGAGTGATGAGGGCTGCCTAATGAATCAGGATGTGTTTAAGATGCAGTACAGGTGCGGGCCCGATTCTACATGCGCTGCCCTAAAGGTGGCTGCATCTTTACATGATCATGTGGCCCTCTAGGAAAGGGGACCACACGACACAAGATGGATTGAAAACGACTTCCCAGACAGACTGCCTCTCCCAAGTGTGACAGGTAACAGAAAAACACCAGTAGCTTGGCAAACGGATCAGATATTAAATCTGCCTTTCAGAGGTCTTTTTGTGCCAGTGTCAGGCAGATTGAATTCTAGAGGGGTGGCATGTATCCCTTTGAGGATGGCTTCAGGGATTCAAATCGTGATCATTTGCCAGTTTAAAAAAACTTTTTTCCTGTTTATTGCTTATTCTATGGATATTGCAGAAAACTTACAGATATTGAGGTGTACTGGATGGAAAATGTAAAGAACAACTCACTAATGAGGGCTTCCCTGGTGGCTCAGTGGTAAAGAAACTGCCTGCCCATGCCAGAGACTCTGGAAACACAGGTTTGATACCTGGGTCAGGAAGATCCGCTGGAGGAGAGCATGGCAACACACTCCAGTATTCTTGCCTATAGAATCCCATGAACAGAGGAGCCTGGAGGACTATAGTCCATGGGGTCACAAAGAGTCAGACATGACTTAGCAACTCAACAACAACTCACTAAAGATAGCAATGAACAGAGTAATGAAGACTCTCAATTTAATCCCAGCTTTTACCCAGTCCTAACTACAGTATCTCTTCTATGAAGCATGATCACCTCCATGACACAGGGTTAGTGTCTCCTCTGCATATTTGGGAACCTACGAGCAGCCTACCCTTGACCCATAGAACCTGGTTGGACTCTGCAGGAGGTTGTTCCTTCTAGAGTGAGGTCCTGGCTGCCTCCATGTAGGACTACGTCCAGTCACCATGACCCCACGCAGGCAGTGGAAGAGAAGGTCAGGGGTCCCAAAGGCAGAGGTGTGGGCCTGCAGAGAGGGGGCGGGGCGCCTCCACCGCCCTCCCCAGAGCACGGGTGGGATGGGTGGAGCAGTCTGCACTTGTAGCTCACAAGGAGCTGACAGCTGGGTCCATGTGAGGAGCTGGTGCCCAGGCCACACTGGTGCCAAACTTGCCTGCTCCCCTGCCCACCTCAGGTCACACAGAGCCGCCAGTAGAGAGAGGAGTCGTCTGTGAGAGGAGAGATGGGCATGTCGTTCCCCAGCTTGCTCACGTGCCGAGGCGTAGCACCAGAGTAGCAGCGCCTAGAGCTCTGGACACCATGAGAGTGTGTCCAGGCACTGAGACCATCCTGTGGGTGGAATAGAGACTGGCACCTGCCTCTCAGCTGGAGAAAGCTGAAGGCAAAGGCAGCTCGAGCCTGCATGAGCGAGAGAGAGCGGCTTTGCCAGCAGTCTGCCCTCGGATGGCAGCTGGGGCCAAGTGGAGGCCACTGAAGGGAGCTGGATGGGCCTGTGGGGCCCAAGATCCAAGTGCAGGGCCCAGGGAAGGCGGAGAGTGGGCAGGCAGGGCGAGGTGGAAGCCATCGTCTGTGCCAGGGGAAGGGCCAGTGCAGAGATCGCCACGCCTTCTCCAAAGGCCCCAAGTGCACTCTGGAGGGACAGGAGGGCCCGCCATGATGAGGCCACCAGCAGGCAGGGGCGCACGGGGAGCCCACCTGGGGAACCGAAGCTGGCCTCGTCCTGCAGATCCCCGCCCCCTCCCCTGTCCCTTTTCCATCCCTCGGTGAGCAGGAGTGGGGGAGGTCAGGGACTATGGGCAGGAGGAGTGGAGCCTGGAGGGCAGAATGCATGCTGCACAGGCCAGCCCAGTGGGGAGGGAAGCTGGGTGTTAGGGGCGGGAAGACAGTTGGTCTAGGTTTTGATCAGACTGGCCTGAGCTCTTAAACACCCAGAAATGACCCACCAGCTCTATCAGTCCCTCCAGATGCTGCAGGGAGTGAAGGAGAGAAAGAGCTGCCAGAGCACCCAAGGCAATGGTGTGAGAAGCAGAAGACTTCTTCACTGGGCTCTCCTGAGGCTGCATGTGCTGCACTGCTGGGTGGGAGCCAGAGAAATTGGTAGCTGCTATCGGAAGCCTGCTGTGTAGGCTGCTGTATAGGCCCTGAGACTTCAGTGGTGGATAAATCCAGGTCCCACAGAGGACATTCGCAAGGAGCTGGCCCAGGCAGACATGGAAGATGAATGAAATGGGACAGAACCAATTCTTTTGAAATCATTGCTGACAGATCTTGATATCAGGTGGTTTTCTTGCTCTTCCATGAGTTTTCTTAAAAGTAGGACAGATGATGCAAGTAAAAGACTGCTAAGTGGTAGAAGGTTCTGCTTTTATTAGATCAGGTTACATTAAGTTTTCTTGGGACTTTGAAGATAGTAAACAGGTGTTTTCAAGGTTTTGTTGTAAAGTTTAGTCCAGATTTTTGAAAAGATTTTCACAGGAAGTTTTAAATGTTGAAAGTATTATCTCAGGAAATTATGATGAAATTTTAGTCCATTTTCCAGGTCAACTGAGAAATTTATCTGCTTCCTTTACTCAAATAATGTTTTTATCGGATAATTGATCATTTTTAGCAGAGAAGTAGAAGTGTAACTCAAGCACAGTGTTCTCTTTCTGAGTAAAATGATGTAGGGCCCAGAATGAATTTCTTCCTCTGTCTAATTATTCAGGGATAAGCCTTGTGATCTGAGAAGGAACAACATGCTCTTGTATCCATGGTAAGGGGATTAATGGTCTTGTGCTTGTAAAATAGCAGCCCAGCTCCTATTTAGTCCTTTGATTTCAAGAAACAAGAGCCTGATTCTTCTCAGCCCAGTTGGCCCTGTCTGGTGCCATTGACGAGAAGTGGCAGCGGAGCCACTTCTTAGACAGTTACCTTCAGTCCAGGGCTCCCCACACTTGAGGAAAGGGAGTGGACATTTCTATCTTAGTGGTTTGCTGACAGAAGCAATTGTTTATGTCTAAGTATTACTGTTTCTGACACAGTTTGACAAAATTATTATTCAAGTGAACGCAAAGAATTCCATCAGACCCATGTATGTTTACAAATCTTGAAAATGTATGTTTTCCATTTAGCTGTGCTAGTGCAATTTCACTCTATTGATTTTTGAAGTGTGATGGATCCCAGTATGTGAGCTGCAGGGACTTGATATTTGTGTGTATTGTGAAATGATCACCACAATAAGTGTGGTTAACATCTGTCACCATGCATTATAATAAGATTTTATTTGTCTTGATGAGAACTTTTAAAAATTTAGGCATTTCAGTTTATTTATTACATCAAAACATGCTTTGAAAGACAAGTTTAGTTCAGTAAGTGCTGTTGCCTGATTTTTCATTTCATGCAAACCCTAGAGGACATTCACTGTGGTCACTTTGGGAAGAAAGGCTGTGGAAGAAGTCATGCGGGTTGGACTTGATGTATAAGTGGAAGGAATTGGCATCTTTTTGTTGCTAAGTATATTATCTATTGAAATCTGTAAATCAGTCTTCATGTTACTTACTTTAGCACCAACTTTCTTTACATGTACACTTCCTCTTGGCTATTTCTGTCTGCATCAGATTCAGGAGTCTTCGTATACTAGAGAGTCCTCTGTGTTGCATTGTCTGAATATTTGTGACTGGGGAACAAAGGTTTGGGAAAGAAATCTCCCTCCTTTCCTTTATTCCTTTTCTGTTATTGCTATGCTACCCCCAACTTAGTTTCTCTGTTACTCTCTTTCTGGGATATTGTAGAGACAGTGAATAAAAACAATGGAGCTCATTTCTCCATTCTGTTAGTTCATCCATCCGTCCATTCATTTCACAGTCCCTGAGTGTCCACATGGACGGCTCTTTGGGAATTCAGCCTTGGCCTCAGGCCCCAGGCCCGGAGAAGTCTTGTGTTGCTGATGGACAGGGTGCTTGATAGGCTCCCAGGGGATGTCAGCTGATAAATTTGAAAATGGTGTTCAAAGCTTAGTCTATGAAGTTCTCCTGTGGGTAAAAATTAGAACCCCTCCTGACAAAGACTATGGACAAACCACATGGAATTCAGAAGTCCTTGCTCACCCCACAATCCTCAGTCAGTTCTCAGATGGAGCATGGAGATTGTGGGCAGATTCTGGCAACTTGGGAGTTTTGGCTTCCATGTTGGATTTAATCTTTTGTTAGGCTCACACTGTGAACTTGAACTTCAAGTGTCTTTTTAAAAAAAATTTATTTTTTTAATTGAAGTATAATCGCATTACAGAATTTAGTCATTTTCTGTCAAACCTCAACATGAATCAGGCATAAATATACACATGCCACCTCCCACTGGAACCTCCCTCCATATTCCTCCCCATCCCAACCCTCTAGGTTGATACTGAGCTCCTGTCTGAGTTCATAATTACCCCAAGTCATACAGCAAATTCCCATTGGCTACCTATTTTACTGGCTTAAAGCTGGCTTAAAATTGAACATTCAAAAAACTAAGATCATGGCATCCAGTCCCATCCCTCCATGGCAGATAGATGGAGAAACAACGGAAACAGTCACAGACTTTATTTTCTTGGGCTCCAGAGTCACTGGAGATGGTGACTGCAGCCATGAAATTAAAAGACACTTGCTCCTTGGAAGGAAAGCTATGACCAACCTAGACAGCATATTGAAAAGCAGAGAAATTACTTTTCTGACAAAGGTCTGTTTAATCAAAGGTACAGTTTTTCCAGTAGTCATTTATGAATGTGAGAGTTGGACTATAAAGAAAGCTGAGCGCTGAAGAATTGATGATTCTGAACTGTGGAGAAGACTCTTGAGAGTCCCCTGGACTGCAAGGAGATCAAGCTAGTCAGTCCTAAAGGAAATCAGTCCTTCCAATGGACTGATGTTGAAGCTGAAGCTCCAATATTTTGGCCACCTGATGCGAAGAGCTGACTCATTGGAAAAGACCCTGATGCTGGGAATGATTGAAGGCAGGAGGAGAAGGGGACAACAGAGGATGAGATAGTTGGATGGCATCACTGACTCAATGGACTGAGTTTGAGGAAGCTCCGGGAGTTGGTGATGGACAGGGAAGCCTGACAGGCAGCAGCCCGTGGGGTGTCATAGAGTCAGACAGGACTGAGCGACTGAAGTGAACTGCATTGACCTATTTTACATATGGTAATGTAAGTTTCCATGTTATTCTCTGCATACATCTCACCCTCTCCAAGAGTCTTAATAGCACTAAATGCCCTTGCAGTTGAAGTCTTCTCCCAACCCCCGCTAACCATAGTGGCCAATCATTGTTAGCTCTTAGTGAGCATCTGTGAGTGAATGAAGCGTGCTTAACATCCTGGCTCTTAACCCAGGGGCCCATCTCCTGGGCTATGGTGGACATAAGAAGATGGTGTCCGACCCCCCGTTTCTCCCTCTTGTTGCACCCGACTGCCCTGGGCGAATACTACCCTAGGGAACGTAGTGGGGATGGTCACAGTAGAAGGAGCTCTCCCTGCCTGTGGTTCAGCTCGTGTTGGACTTAAGTGTCTTACTCCTGTGGGAACCAAGACAGTGGTTAATTTCTCAAAGGATCTTCCAAACCAGGAGGCAACCCCAGCCCACTGGGGCATCTCCATCTTCACATGCAGCCTCTGCTTTGCAGCTGCCTCCAGAAGCAGGGGTGTGCTTTCCCCTGGCCCTTTCTCCACAACCTGCTACTCTAGCAAGTAGGCTTACTCTATCCTAGGTCAACTGCTTCAATCAGAAGGAAATGGAAACACATCTCTGTAATTCTGTTTCTATAGTTGTTATTTGTAGAGCACAAGCTTACTGGTGTGTTTGCTTAAAACCTTAGGCTTACTTTTTTTGGCCAAACCATCATGTGGGAGGCATTCTTACATGTTCTATTGAGGAAGACCCAAGCAGCTAAAACTAATCACATTTTTGCTCATATCAATTTTGGAGAAGTGATGCTTCTTAAGACATAGTAGAATGGGAGATACCCAAATAAATACGTGGTTCATTTGAGTATATCAAGTCTAGCAAAGGGCAGGTAGTAGACCTCAGAATAAAAGCTTGACTTATTGAATTGCAGCCCAGGACATTTGCTGCGTAACAGTAACGGTCACCATTGAAAATGTTGGCTGTAACAAGTGTAGGAACAATTTTAATGATTCAGAAATCTTTATTTCTAAGTAGATAACAGCTTTTCCTTTTGTTTGCTGAGGTGCTGTGTAACAGCCTGAGTTGCGTCTGGTGAAAACTCTGAATGAAGAACTGGAATTCATGGGAAGGGACAGTGGAGTTTCCTGGTGACGGGGACAGAGGAAGCGTTTGTGGCCCCAGTGTGTGGATGGAGTTGTGTGCATCCCTTCTCCTGCCTTGTTTCTCTTCATAGCATGCCTCCCCACCTGCCAGTGTGCACATTTATTTATGTGTTTACCTTCTGTCTCTGCCCTCTTAGAAAACGCACTCCATGGGAGGGAGAAGGGACTTTGCTCTTTAGAGCTTATCTTCCAACTCTCTGAAGGGGAGTATTTTGAAATTCATGTTTGCACAGATTTAAAGATGCTTCAGATGGAACAATCTAGGCAAAGTGTCCAAATGACCCCTTACTTAGTTCTGGCCTCCTCTATTATGCCAGCTTGTTACTTTGTATTTACTTAATTGATACGAATGGCTGTGCCTAATGTGCCACTCCCATCTTTTTCACTGGACAGGATATTTTTGAGTTTTTTGGTTTAAAAAAAATGTAACTCTAGCTCAGTAGTTTTCAACTAGGGGTCATTTCTGTCCTTCAGGGAATGTTTGGCAATGTCTGGAGACATATTTGATTGTTATTACTGGAGGATGTCCTGCTGATACCTAGGCCATAGAGGCCTGGTTTGCTGCTAAACGTCCTGCAACCCACAGGGCGTGCACAGCACAAAATTATCTGGCCCAAATCCAGCCGCGGAGGAAACCCTGGGCTCTTTCCTTCCTTAAATCTGTGGGCTAGTCATCCCTTGGTAGCAATACCATATTGACTTTATCCCTTCCTCTTTTAGTGGACATATAGGTTCTTCCATTTCTCTCAGCTGAGTAAGGGGGCTGGCAAGAACGGCCTCACCATCTGTGTGTGTCCGTGGGGGGGATGTGAGTGGGTGGAAGGGTATTTCGGGTGGCCCCACTACGTTCAAGGAAAAACTTCCAAATGCTGCTTCAGAAGGGCTGGACCCATTGATGCCCACAGCACTGCCTGAGATTCCAATTCTGTGTATCCTTCCCAGCATTTGATATTAGTCACCTTTTTGAGTTTGCCAACCTGAAGATGTTAAATGAAGAGCTCGTTTTTAAAAATTACATTGTCTGATTGTTATGTGCTGTGTGCTTAGTCGTGTCCGACTCTTTGCCACTGCATGGACTGTCACCCGCCAGGCTCCTCTGTCCATGGGTATTCTCCAGGCAAGAAATCTAGATTGGGTTGCTATGCCTTCTCCTGGGGATCTTCCCGACCCAGGAATCGAACCAGGGTCTCCTGTTAATAAGGCCCCAAACATGAGTCATTTGCATCCCAAGCATTCTACAAATTGGGGATTATGTTATTGGCCAGCACACACCATTTCATTTTCTTCATCTCTGTGTCTTTGAAAATGGCATGTGTTGGGAGACCAGGCTTGACTCTTTCTGCCAGCAGAGGTCACTGTCCCTCAGTGATTCTCCACCAGTGTCATTCTGCCCCATTCCCCCACCCCACCGGCAATATCTGGCAGTGACTGGAGACAGGTTTGATTTTCAAAGTAGGTTATGTGCTGTCACCTAGAGGAGAGGTACCAGAGAGTGAGTGAAAGTCGCTCAGTCATGTCCAATTCTCTGGGACCCCGTGGATTGTAGCCTGCCAGCCTCCTCTGTCCATGGGATTCTCCAGGCAAGAAATCTGGAATGGGTTGCCATGCCTTCCTCCAGGGGATCTTGCCAATTCAGGGATTGAACCCAGGTCCCCTGCATTGCAGGCGGATTCTTTACCATCTAAGCAACCAGAGAAGCCCAGGAATACTGGAGTGGGTAGCCCATCCATTCTCCTAGGGATCTTCCGAACCCAGGAATCGAACCGGGGTCTCCTGTTAATAAGGCCCAGTACATGAGTCATTCGCACCCCAAGTATTTACAAGTTGGGGGATATGTTATTGTCCAGCACACACCATTTCATTTTTTCTTTTTTCTTTTTTTTTTTAAATTTTATTTAACTTTACAATATTGTATTGGTTTTGCCATGTATCAAAATGATTCTGCCACAGGTATACATGTGTTCCCCATCCTGACCCCTCCTCCCTCCTCCCTCCCCATACCATCCCTCTGGGTCGTCCCAGTGCACCAGCCCCAAGCATCCAGTATCGTGCATCGAACCTGGACTGGCTGGCAGCTCTGTTTTTAAAAATGGCATGTGTTGGGAGACCAGGCTTGACAGTTCCTGCCAGCAGAGGTCACTGTCCCTCAGTGATTCTCCACCAGTGTCATTCTGCACCATCCGCCACCCCACCGGCAATATCTGGCAGTGACTGGAGACAGGTTTGATTTTCAAAGTAGGTTATGTGCTGTCACCTAGAGGAGAGGTACCAGAGAGTGAGTGAAGGTCACTCAGTCGTGTCCGCCTCCTTGTGACCGCATGGACTGTAGCCTGCCAGGCTCCTCTGTCCATGAAATTCTCCAGGCAGAATACTGGAGTGGGTAGCTGTTCCTTTCTCCAGCGGATCTTTCGAACCCAAGAATCGAACCCAGGTCTCCCGCATTGCAGGCAGATTCTTTACCAACTGAGCCACCAGGAATACCCAGAGGGGAGATACCAGGGTTTCTGTTAAAACCCTATGCTGCCGAAGTCTGCACCCCACAGAGAATTGTCTGGCCCAACAGAGCCAAGGTGGAGAAAACATACTGTGGATAAAATCCTAATATTTGAATCTTTGAAAGGAAGACAATGACAATCCTCATAGTAATAATGAAACTATTTTTATTATTATGTAAAAGAACAACCTTTAACCTCTATAAAGGTGATAGAGGGGAAAGCTCACCTTCCTGAGAAGGGTCTTCTTGGGGGAAAAGGCAGCAAGGAGTGAAGGCTTGGGAATTAGCGGTGCCCCCTCAGTGTGGGCTTTGCAAGGTGGAGGGGTGGCTTGGGGGCTGGGCTGATGCGCTGGCTGGGGTGGAGGGAGGTGGCTTGGCTGTATATGTGACTCAGGCAGGGGTAGGGCAGGGCTCAGCTGGGTAAAACAACTGTGGGTGGGAGTTTCATGGGGATGTGGTGTCCAGGCCCTGGCTCTCTGGACACGAGGGGGGACATCAGGCGGCAGGAGGCCCAGGACAGAGTGCTGGTCTGCTCCCATCTCTGCAGGGAGGCTCTGTGACTCTGCCCTGGGGGTTGGGGGTGGCAGATGGGGGGGAGTAGGGGCATGGGGGGTGCTGGGCTTGGAGCAAGGTAGGCTGCAGACAGGGAAGGCTCAGGCAGGGCCAGCAGTCGGGTTCTCAGACGCTGTTGCACCCGTAGCCGAAGCTGGTTCTCAGAGGCCCCGGCTTGGGCACAAAGGCAGGGACCACTCCGTTCCTACACACGGGCTGGAAGGCCGACAGCCTGGGCTCAGGGCTCTGCCTCCTCCTCTTGGTCTCAGAACAGTCAAGCAAGTGAGGCTCATCTAAGCTCCTTTCTCCGTTCTGGCATTGAGTAAGGGGCCTCAGTCCGGTCTCATTGGCACAGACGTCTGGTTGCTCCGGGCTGGGCTGACACGTGTAGACGCTGCCATTGCGCTCAGGGAGGGTGATCTGGATGGTCACTAGGCTCCGTCTGCTGCGGGGGTGGCGGCGTTTCCGCGGGCGAGCCTTCCTGGAAGTCTTGCGACAGCGGGAAAAGCGCAGCCCCATGAAGTGGTGGAGGAGCAGCCAGCTGGGAAAGCTCCTCCACGCCTGGGACACCAAGGCCCTGCGGGTTGGGCTACGGTACAAGGTGGGTGAGTCGCCCTGGATCCGCCTGCCGCGGCCCCGGAGCGCGTGGCGGACCAACAGGACTTGGCCTGGGCCCCGGCCCAGCGGGACGCGGGCGGCCCAGGGCCGTGGGAACGCGGGCTGCGCGTCCTTGTCTGTGCCCAGCCACCAGCCCAGGTACCTGCTCAGGAAGCTGCCCATGCTGGCCGGGCGGTGGGGTCGGATCTTCGAGCTGCTTTGGCTTCTAGGAGTCTGAGGTCAGCAGACGTGAAGCACAAGAGACTCAGGCAACTGTTGGCGTCAGGCTACAGGCTGGCGTGTGTGGCGTTGGCACCTCGGGGTCCTCAGGGCTCGGGGTCCTGCGCACACTAGGACTGTGCCCCCGGACGCAGGACCTCAGTGGCTGCCCCTGCCCTCTGAGCAGAGTGGTTCCTCCAAGCTTCCGCTGCAGGCTCTGGATCTTGGCTCTGGGCAGATCAGCCTAGGAGTGCCTGAAATCCTTGTGCTTTATATTTGAAGGGACAAAAATGAAACAGTGTACAAGTTTTTGTATTCTTGTCTTTTGAAGTAAAACAGTGACTGAAAAGATGATGACTGGGCAATGTGAAGATATAGAAACAAAGAATAGCTTTTGGGCTAGGGAACTGGTAACAGTTTAGACTGTAATTCGGCTACGTAGCAGAATCACTTGACTCCCAGTTCCTGAAAGATACAGATAAAGGCCTGAAACACATTCGTAAGTTGTGTTTATAGGAGGGTGACCCCCCACCCCTCAAGGCTTCCTAGGTGTCTCAGTGGTTAAAAAAAAAAAAAACAAAACCAAAAAAAAAAAAAACCTCTGCCTGCCAGTGTAGGAGATGCAGGAAATTCAGGTTCGATCCCTGCATTGGGAAGGTCCCCTGCAGAAGGGAATGGCAAACCACTCCAATATTCCCTGCCTGGGAAATCCCATGGACAGAGGAGCCTGGTGGGGTGCATTCCATGGGATCCCAGAATCAGACATGACTGAATGACTGAGTTGGCAAGAGCACAACTCCCTCCATTTGAAGAAAACTGCTGACTACAAGGATGTAGATCCTAGACAGGTTGAAATTGAAAACTAATGATGCTTGAAACTTCACCTTGATGCCACCAATTCAAGAATTGTTCACAAGGTCATCATGCCCTGTTCCTTGAACACTATAAAACTCTTCACTACCCCCTCCAGAGTGGGTCACACAATCTTAAGGGCATTAGCCCTCTGTGGCCACCTCTGCCTGGCAAAGCAGTAAAAGCTACTCTTCTATACTTCACCCAAAACTCTCTCTTGTTTCTGTTCGGCACTGTTGAACAGAGACCAAGTTGAGCAGCAAACACATAATCTGTACCAGGTCTTGAAAACTACAGAAAATTGACAGAAGGGCATTCTCTTTCAGTATGTACAAAAGAACACAATGCACTTGAATGCTCCTTTAAGGGAAAAGAGTGAATTTCCTTATATCCATAGAGGCTGTGTGTTTCTTCTAGAATGGTTGCTAATGTCACTTTGGGAAATTTTATTCTTAAGAACTGGAGAAAGTTCTTAAGAACTTGGTTGGTTTAGTGTGGACTCTCCTGTAATTTTCTGACAATGTTGGTTTAGTGTGGACTCCTGTAATTTTCTACCTTCATGGATTTCATGCATTCATATATTGTCTCCAAACACTAATGCCATTTCTTTCTTGTGAAAGAAGAAATGATCCAGGTATACAGGGTAGAGTGAGGCACATTTCCAGTTTACACTTGGAAGCTGATACCTACAAAAACAGTGTTCAAAGCCTCTTGCAAACATTAGAGCCCCTCTGTCCAAAAATCTGTTATTTGGCCGACCTCAGTACTGGGGTAAGAGACGGGCAGAGACAGTGGCCAACAGAGGCAGCAAGTAGTGGATCAACAGATTTGTCTGGTTCTGAGAGGTGGAAGGCTGAATGAGGAGGACACTAGAAAGATCTTGATGAGGAAACAGAAAAGACTTCAGTATTAGGGAGGCCAGGCCAAGTGTCGAGGAAACGGATGCTGTCAGCTAACAGGTGATGGAGGTTGCAGTTCCTGCCGCCTTCCACTGAGTCATTCCTTTTGATTTTGGGGTTTGTTTTACTCTTGGTAATTTCCTATTTAAGAATGATCCCCAAGCCTATGATTTTGAAATAAAGGAAATTTCCTATATTATTTTATTGTTAATTGAGACATGTCTTCATAATAGTAGAAATGAGTTAGTGAATTCATAGCTAAGATACCTCTTAAGATGGTCATAACGCCGAAGTGGAATTACAATACAATTTGGTATTTTTTGCTTATAATGTATATTTTTTCTTCTCATCATCTGCAGAATCTCCCATGTCCTGCTTTGCAATGTAACCCAGCGGGTGTCGTTCTGGTTTGTAGTTACCGATCCTTCAAGAAATCACACCCTTCCTGCTGTTGAGGTACAGTCAGCCATCAGGTAATCACTGCTAAGTATGCCTTCTCCTGGTAAATCAACTTGTTGATTAATTCAGCTGTTTTCATAGATTTTGTAGACTTCTCTCCGCTTCACAATGATTTGTTTATTAAGGTGTCAGTGATTTTGCTGTGGTGGGCCAGAGGCCACCAGCATGGAGTGGGCAGAGGTTCGGGATGCCAGTTAACATCTTCCAGTGCCCAGGACAGCACTTGCCAGCAAAGAACTGTTCAACCCCAAGTGTCGGCCGTGCTGTGGTTGAGAAGCTCTGCTTTAAACATTAGCTAAGAAGGTTTCATTCTGTCTTCTTTTGGCAAAAACACCCTATAAGGCACTATTGAGTGACGGTTCATCACATGCATTCTTGAGCCTGAATGCTCGGGTTTTGAATAGTCGTTTTGCCTCTTGATAGCTATTAGAATACAGACAAGTTACTTCCCCTCTTTTTGCTTTCCTCTTATCATCTATAAAACAGAAATAATTATGGTACTCTCCTCTGGGAGTTGCTGAGTAGATTAAATGCAAAACGTCTTGAGGGGCAAGTCATACCTTTGACTTTTATTTAGAAGTCAAGAAAAATATTCACATTTCTTGGGTTTCTAAGGACTTACCTTCTTGAGTTAATGTACAGTCCTTACCTTAAAGCATACTTTTTGGGGTAAAAAAAGGTAAAATCTGGAGTCTTATATAAATGAAAACTGAATGCTATCAAAGAATTTGGGCTTTCCTGGTGGCTCAGGTGGTAAAGAATCCACCTACAATGTGGGAGACCTGGTTTGATCCCTGGGTTGGGAAGATCCCTTGAAGAAGGCAACGGCTACCCATTCCAGTACTCTGGCCTGGAGAATTCCATGGACTATATACTCATGGGGTCGGAAAGAGTCAGACACTACTGAGCGACTTTCACTTTCACTTTCTTCAAAGATTTTCTCTTATAAGTTAATGAGGGAACTAGTAAGATGTTAAACCATTTTAATGGAGACTTCAAGGCAGCATGCAAATATAGGAATTGAAGATTTGTGGTGTTTATTTATTAAAAGATACGCCAGTCTATCCGTTGGCAGTGCTCCACCAGACACAATTCACCTGATTTTCTGTGGACAAGAATCATTTACATTATATTAGTTTTCTCAAACTTACAAATCTGAAAAATAATTCAAAGACAGTAAAAGGTGGAAAGTGTTCAGAAGGGTAGACTGGCCAGACACTCAGTCATATTTTTCACCCATTTGAATTTTTACCCATTTTTTTCTGACAGTTCCCCTCCTCCTCTCCTTGGGATTAGAATAAACTTTCAAAAGTGAAATATATTTCTTTCTGCACAGAAGCAGAGGATACAGTTTTTATTTCAATTAGTGTGCAATTTATGTGTGTCAAAACTTCAGATCCCACACATGATTGGTGTTGGGCAAATTGATTTAGAAATCAAGAAAGATGTACACATTTCTTGGGTTTCTAAGGATTTACCTTCTTGAGTTAATGTACAGTCCTTAGCTTTAAAAAGTACTTTTTAGGGAAAGAAGGGTAAAATCTTGACTCTCATATAAATGAAAAATAAATACTATCAAAGACTTTGGGCTTCCCTTGTGGCTCAGCTAGAGAATGAGTTCCCAATATAATCTTGATCCTGAGAAAGAAAGACTGAAACAAAGTTCACTCTCCTTACAAAGGGATTTACAGGTTATTGAAATGCACATTTTTCTCATTATATCTAGTGAAAGAACTCATTTGCTCTTTGTAAAACGTTAGCATTTAGGGTAGTCAGTGTATATTCCAATGCCAAATGTTTTTGTATGAACAACCATCTGTTTCCCTTGCTGAAGTGAAGGCATTGCGGCTCTGTACCAGTGGAAAATGGTTTAAGAAGAAGTTTGAATTAAATTATTTCTGCACTTTTGCCACTAAGACTACTGCTGAGAGCAACTACTTAGGGAGTAAAAATTAGGAATACTGTGTTTTGTGAGAAAAGGGATTTTATTCAAGCCCTGTGATCAGGGAGGACTCCAAGGAAAATGAGGGCACTGTGGTTAAACCAAGGCAATGGCACCCCACTCCAGTACTCTTGCCTGGAAGATCCCATGGACGGAGGAGCCTGGTAGGCTGCAATCCATGGGGTCGCTAAGAGTCGGGCACGACTGAGCGACTTCACTTTGACTTTTCACTTTCATGCATTGGAGAAGGCAATGGCAACCCACTCCAGTGTTCTTGCCTGGAGAATCCCAGGGACAGGGGAGCCTGGTGGGCTGCCGTCTATGGGGTCGCACAGAGTCGGACACGACTGAAGCGACTTAGCAGTGGTTAAACCAGGCTTCAGTTATTGTGAGGAGAAGGAGTGCTTAGGCTGAAGGTGGAGGATGGAGATGAATATGTTCACAACAAAATGTCTGTTTCAAAGGCCCCAGGAGGAAGGACTGTTTAGTGGATGATGGCCAGTAGAGTGGGAATTGATGTCAGGGTATGGATAGGGCTCATGGGGAGTGTATGAAATTAAAGGAAACAATACCAGGAAGGCAGGACAGAGTGAAAAGAAAGGAGATGGTACCTAGAAGGCGGCTAATAGGAATTTCAAGGCTGAAGAATCTATGTCATCGGGCAAAATGATACTAGTTCCACCTAGTGCTTGCTTAATATTTTCAGGTTCACGAGGCATATTCTGATGCATCTTTGGCTTTTAGTATCAACACCAGTCATTTCTGAATAATTATTACTATCCCTGCTTTATAAATGAGAAAATTGAGGCTCAGGGAGATTAATTGATTTTCCCAGGTCACCATGTGAGAAAAATAGAGTGACGACTTGAGCACAGGCACAATGCCTTCGCAACCAGTGATCCGCTCCACCGCCCCCCCCATAGAGTATCCACACCTCTCGAATTAGGTGAGGGGATGAAAGATCAGTTCTAAGATGCCTGTTTTTTATCTGTTTTGAGGACCTGGCTTTATTCAAAGCCAGTTTTGTCTAGAAAGTATCCATGTTGATTGACGCCTATTGGAGATTTCAGTGGTAGATGGAGATATAGTTTGTATTGAACTAGAACTTCTGACCAGCCTGACTGCTAAGCAAGAAAGTAGACAGAATGAGAACACAGAGCAGCTTTTCATTTTACCATTATCTGTTGGTAGGGGGGGCTCGTCATTTTGTGGAAAGTTTTGTGTTATCAAAATTAGGTTACAAAAAAGAAATCGTTCCATCGTTTGATAAAAATTGCATTGAAATTGTCCTGTGCTGCAGATCACCTGGCTAGGATTCTCCTTCACATGAGTAATCATGCCACCCTGTAGATTTTCATTTGCTGAGGGTGGTCTTTCCTGACACCCTGGTACTGGTCTGCAGAGATTCTGAAGCTGTTACTCTCGGGTTCAAGATGTGCACTCTCCAGTACAGAACTCAGCAGCCACACGTGGCTCTCAAGACCTCGAAATGTATCTAATCCAAGACTAGATATGCTCTGTCAAGTACACACCGAGTTTCAAGGACTGTGCCCAGAATAAAATGTGAACCAACTTACTATTGATTACATGTTGAAATGATATTTTCTTGGATATATTGGGCAAATATATATTATATTAAAGTCAGTTTTGCCTATTACTATTTTTTTAATGCAGCTCCTAGAAAATTTGACATCACCTAAGGTTCACATATTCTGATTTTCAGTTCTGCTCTAGAGATTGTTGAAATCAGCTCGTCTAGTGTAAATTCAGAAAAGACCATACATTATCTCCAAGAAATCGACCTAATTTGCAAATTCCAGCTAGAAATTTAGTTTGGGTCAAATAAGTTTTTGCTACCAACCCCTCCCTGACTGCTACCACCACCCAAAATGCAGATTTTCCCCAGGGAGCATAACACATTTACCTTCGTGTTTTTCTAAACTTTTGCTCCTAAAGCACCATTTACTTTAGTCATATGGAACTACTTGCAGTTGACGAAACAAATCATACTGTATACCGGGTCTCCAGTTCCTGTGCGGACTACAGGTCTGAAGTGAGTACTTTGGGTCCGCAGTATTCCCACTTGTCCCTCAAAGCACAGCTCAAAACTTGTCTTCCTAGGAAACCAGCTCTGACTTCTTACTATGCTGACACCTCTGCTGTATTCCCACTGTGCCCATTTTTACCTCTTTCATAGAACTTTTTGTACGCACTGTGATTGTGGAGGGACTGGTGGGCTGTTGTTCTAGACTGTAAGCTACTGGGGTATTTTTTTATTTTTTTAACCATTTGTATCTCTAGCACCTAGCAGAGGATTTGGTACTTAGCAAGTTTTCAGCAATTGTTTGTTGAATTGAATGGAAAAAAAGAGAAAAGATCAAACGGATGGATTCGCAGCTCCTCCTGGCTTCATGTTTTCTTTGTGCTCCTGATTTCCTTTTATTCTTATGTTTATCACCCACTTTTTACATATTAGTTTGGGTTTTCAGGCTGTTGGTGTTCATGTAAGCCACCTAAAGAGAGGGGAGAAGAGGGTCAGATGTATGAAAAGAGTAACATGGAAATTTACATTACTATGTATAAAATAGATAGCCAATGGGAGTTTGCTGTATGGCTCAGGAAACTCAAATAGGGGCTCTGTATCAACCTAGAAGGGTGGGATGGGGTGGGAGATGGGAGGGAGGTTCAAAAAGGAAGAGATATATGTATACCTATGGCTGATTCATGTTGAGGTTTGACAGAAAACAACAAAATTCTGCAAAGCAATTATCCTTCAATAAAAAATAAAAAAAAAAAAGAGAGAGTTCCCTCATTTTAATCTAGATGCTACCTCTCAGGAAATAAAATGTGGTGGGCAGAGCTCAAAACTCAGGACTTCACGTGATTTCTAGAACATTCGTGACAATGGAGGGCAGTAGTGCATATCAGGCACCTCTGTAGCAGAAAACCACAGCATGATTGCCCTCATCAGACTGTCTGTTCGACCTGGAATCTTCTGCTGGGGAGATGCTCTGTTTACAGAGAGGGTGGTAATCCCGGGGACACAGGGCTCTACCTTTGGTTTCTAATGTTTCTTCTCTCTTGTTTGTTTTTAATCATCCTTGTATTTTAGAATGAATAGAAACCGGATCAACAATGCCTTCTTTTTGAATGACCAGACTCTGGAATTTTTAAGAATTCCTTCCACTCTTGCACCACCTACTGACCCATCTGTGCCCATCTGGATTATTATATTTGGTGTGATATTCTGCATCGTCCTTGTGGCAACCATGCTATTGATTTTTTCAGGAATCCGGCAACATAGAAGGTAAGATATTTATAAAGGGAGACATTGAAAGAGCATTTTCCTGTTTCCTCATGACTTGGAAAAATAAGGAGATGATTTTCCCCTACCTGAAGTGAATCCCTTATATTGTAAACTGAAAAAGTGGACAATTTTCAAAATATCACTTATGCTTTTGTTTTTGGACAGTTTTTGGAGTCCAGAGTCCCTTACTTAACTATGACTACTTCTATTGTCATCTTTCTTTTCTACACCATGTGAATGTTTCATATCTGCTGCTGCTAAATCGCTTCAGTCGTGTCCGACTCTGTGTGACCCCATAGAGGGCAGCCCACCAGGCTCCCCCGTCCCTGGGATTCTCCAGGCAAGAGTACTGGAGTGGGTTGCCATTTCCTTCTCCGATGCATGAAAGTGAAAGGTGAAAGGGAAGTCGCTCAGTCATGTCCGAATCTTCGCAACCCCATGGACTGCAGCCCACCAGGCTCCCCCGTCCCTGGGATCCTCCAGGCAAGAGCACTGGAGTGGGATGCCATTGCCTTCTCCATTCCATATCTAGAGTTGTTTTTAACATGTGGGTAATGGTTTTTTACACTGGATATACAGAGCTTAGCAGGCTTCTCCGATAGGCAGAGTTAAACTTTGATTTTCACCCACCTCCAAATCCTGGTTCTTCCACCATTGTTCTCCTACCCTCTCTGGCCTGCCTCTTCCAGTACCTATAGCCACCATCTTGTACCAGATACTTTGTGATGTCTTTACATTCCCTCCCTTCGGACGCTTTTCCCTCGAGCCGTGTGATTTTATATAGACCCATCTTCTTCACAGTGGCCTTTGAATCATCTCCCTGTATCAGGATCACCTGGAACACTTGTTGAACATGTAGGCTCCTTTGCTCTACACAGAGCCACTAAAGTTCATTCTCTGAAG
This sequence comes from Bubalus bubalis, assembly GCF_019923935.1. Lineage (NCBI taxonomy): Eukaryota > Metazoa > Chordata > Mammalia > Artiodactyla > Bovidae > Bubalus > Bubalus bubalis. Next base: position 9,609,115 of record NC_059181.1, on the reverse strand, counting down.
GAGATGCATTGTTTTAATTAAAACTTAGTTGATGTACAATTGAAAGAGGTATGTTTTAATGAATATCCAGCTAGTTCACTTTTTTGAGGGCTTCCGATTTAACTACTTATATTTCAATTACCACTCATGGAGTTCATTTAGCTGAATTCTGGGGCACATGCAAGCTTTGCTCACTAATTTATTGATATTACTTCCAGAGAGAATTTCAGAGTGGTGAAAGAGTTACTGAGGTAGGGAGGAAACAAAGCTTTCACAATGGAAGGAGAAAATACTCTTGTTTACAAGCACCTCTGATTCAGAGGGCAAGTGGAGAGAGTCCTCAGCTCTACTTTGATGCTTCTAAACCTTCCCTTCTGACACCAAGGAAGAGGAATTCTGTGAAGTGGGCATCACAGGGATACACATTGGTTTTCAAAAGTGTTGGTGCCCACACGGGACATGCAGGTTGTGTTTGGCCAAGTTTGTGTTCGAGTAAATGTTTCTGCTGAGATTTTCCACTTTCCATATGGTTCACGCTGGTTATTAGCAGAAGGTAATCATTTTAAATTTGCAGCTTTGCAATTGTTTTTCACAAATGGTCAGTGAAATGCTATGGAATGAATGTGATCTATGTCTAGTCCCTGAATTAAACTTAGGAATAAGATCAAGTTGTAATTGCTTGATTTTCTTGCTCTTGGCATGACATGTAATGCTGAGAGACTTGATCCAAATTATTAATTTGTTTTCTTTTGCTTTCTAGAATATTGGAAAAATTTTGTTGCGATATTTGCATGCCTGTGTTTAATAGCTTTAAGTTTTATATTAATCTGGAAATGCTAGGATTCCATGCTTTCTAGCAGTTGTAACCTTCATGAATTCACTTCATCCACTTGTTTCCCAATTTCCTCACTCGTATGCTATGATGTAGCTGGTGGAAGAATGGGCTTTGGAGATGGACTACTTGGATTCAAAATATTTATTGGCTAGACTCTGCTCTTGGATGTAATGCATTAACTGTATGGCTATCAAGAAGCACAGGCAGTGAGTCAGGGAAGCCAAGCTGAAGAGAACATAGTTTGTGGTGCTGGAGTCAAGTTGGTTAAATGTTTCTTTACTATCTGTGCATAGATAACTTTGCTCGAGGGACAGTGAGGTGTGTTAGAAAGAATTAATTTGTTGGAATCAAAAGTTAATAGAGTATCATTCTTGAAGGAGTGCCTGGCACACAGCAAGTGCTGAGTAAGTGTTAGCTCTTAGTGTTATTTTATTATCCTGCTATTGCTGGTCTTTCAGTTCATTTGTACTGGGATCAGCTATCTTCCTTCTGAGCAAACTCTCCAGTAATATAATAATTGGGCGTGTAGCATCATAATCTGTTGCTTGGGAGAAGTGACCCAGTTGCTACAAGCTTGCCTTCACAAATTTAGTTCATGTTCAAACCAGGAAAACAGATGGAGAAATCTCCTGTGTCAACCTGGAGAGCATCAATAATTAGCAAATAGAGACGGGACAGTCATGATAACCTTCTGAAGAAAAATTGATTTGTTAGGTTTTCCACTTGATATGGAAGAATTTTGCTGGGTTTCTCTTGGGACAAGTATTGCTTCAAAAGTGGGGAGAGGGTGCAGTTTGAAGTGGGAGGAGCTCTGATCTTTGTGATGAAACTTTTGTCTGTTTGTCAAAAAGATAGAAGTTGCCCTCAAAAGCCTTTAGTGTTGAGGAAGACACAGATTTGTTCAAGAATGCAATCGACAGGTTAGATAGTAATGAACATAGTTTGTGTGATAGAACACCTTAAACCTAGAGGCTCAGGAGGGGCCACAGGGTCATCTGAATCACCCTTCTACTTCTACAGAGAAGAGTGCCAGTGTCATCGAAGACATGTGCACCTTTTAAGTTACCTTTGGGAAAATTCTCAGGTGAAGCTTTAACTCTTCTGTTGGCCGTGTCAATAACAGCATTCCACTGATTGTTCAGAACCTCTGGGTGGAAAGTGTGCAGTCACTGTGGCCCAAACTGGGTGAACTCAAATACTAGCTATACCTGTTAGCTGAGCGAGGTTTGTTGCATCATCAAATTTCTCCATCTGTACGAGGGAGGTAATGTCTCACAGGGCTTCCGTGAAGACTGGGTGAGAGAAATGTGTATCAAGTATAATATGTACTAAATAAATAGTAATTATGATCCAAGATGAGCTTAACCCATTTCTGTGGTCAAAGAATGCTGGAAAAGATCACTTTTCCATCCAGATATTGCCACAGTAGTGCAGAAGAAGCTTCTCCAATTCATTGGCCTATTGCCTGAGATTTTATTAGTTAACAAACACCTATTTTAAAAAGCCAGAGGCCTTGTTAGGTCAGCTGTTTACTGTAATAGTGGTGAACTGGCTAATCAGCCTTCTCTCTAAAAAACCAATACCCTGATTCGTAGCATTTGCTGATTTCCTATCCACTCTGAAATTTCTGAATATTTAACAGTCTCCTCTTGCAAGCCTGAACCAGCAGGTTTCAGCATGTCATCACAACTGCTGCCTCTTCGGGAAGTAAATTTGAGGAGATTGCTTCCTTTCTCTATTACCATCTAGTTGAGAACAGCAGTTTGTGAGATAAGAGGTTTGTGGAAGGCAAAGAGTTAGAAAAGTGATTTTTTTCTTTTAGAGAACGATTAGGAAGTTGGGCAGGTGGAAAGGCAACTAAGACAAACTGCATATACTTGGCAATGACATCTGTACTAGATCTGTGTCTAGCCCCAGGCTGGAAGTGGGTATTTTAGCTCTTTGGTCAGCTTTATGATAATGGCGATGATGAGGGTGGTGACAGTGATGGGGGATGATGGCGATGGCTTTAATGGTGGGAATGATGTGATAATGGGAATGATGATGAAGTTGATGAGGTGATGTGTGTTTTAGTTGAAAAAACACTGGATCGATACTCTTGGTTTTGGGTCCCAGTCTTAGGCCCTAGCATTTATTGGCTGAGTGCCTTGATGCAGTCACATACAGAAAATGAGGATAGTATTTTCTTAAATAGTGATGCTGATGGGAAGACAAAATTAGAGAATACACACAAGTGCTTTAGACACTGGGGAATGCTGTATCAGTGTAAAGAAGCATCACCATCAAAAAGCAGTTACAAAGTGCTAATTCTATGCAACCTGGCATTTGGGGCTATAAAAGGAAAGTCACAGACACAGCGCAATTTCAGACTTGTATGTATGTATTAGAATTGATTCATGAATCTTTTACATAAATGGACTGTTGTAACGTTGTTATCTTAGGAAGGGACCTTAAACAATGATCTGTATCCATTTCTCCAGATGCCAAGGCCCAGAGAGGTAAAAATATCTTATTCCATTCCTTTATTGACCATGCGTTCTGTGATAGGAACTCTAGAATGTATTGTGGAAGAGATGTACAGAGATAACATGGGTGGCCCTTGCCTATAAGGAGATGATAATCTTGTAGTTGTAACAAAGCCAGGTCAAGGACTCAGGACATTGAACACTGGCTAATGGTCACAGTTGACCAGAGTCAGTAGTAAATTCACTTGATTTCCTTCTGGTTTTATTTCTCTTCCCATAATTCAATAGTAAAGAAAAGTGCATTTGGCTTTGTATGAATTTTTTCATGCAAGAGACTGGGGCTCAGCCAACGTTTTCACATACTGAAACTTCATGTTCTTATAAAGTCTCAGTCAAATGAGTGAACTGTCTTGAAAATAGAAATGTAAATGAACTGAGAAATGTTAGAGCTGATAATTGTTTTACTTTGCTAATCTTAAATGTACACAGTCAATAGGAATCAAATATGTGTGTTGAGCGAAGTGTGGGAAGATGAAGTAAGTTCCAGGTCCATTCCTTTCACCAGTCAGTTCTGAAAGACAAGTTGCTCTCCATGTTTGAGTCTCAGTTCTTTCTTTCAAAAACAGATGATAGTAAAATCCACATAGTATTACAGTAGGCATTAGATAAGATGATGTATACAAAGCAGTCGTCTTTGTAATAGACACTAATTTGCATTGTTTTTGCTATCACATGGCAGATAAAAAGAGACCTGCCTACACACATATTGTTAGACCGTAATGGTTCTAGTATTTAAACCAGATGTCCTTGGTGCCAAAGCCCACCAGTCTCACTATGCTGCAACGCCCACTAAAATTGTTCTAGCAACACTGCAGTTTCCCAGGGCTCTTCTACGCTGATTAGATGACAGTTGCAATTCCCCAATCATTAACTCTGGCCCGTTTTGAAATCATATTTGTGTGTCCTTTGTTGTTTTTCTGGCTGTTCTTGAGCCTTGGCTTTTCAACCTTATCTTGTTTGAAGGGAGACAGAAATACTCTTTCTGGTTTTAGCTGCCACTAGTTTATCTTGAGCAAACTTAACACCGCTTTGCCACGTGGGCCACCCAATACAAGCAGACCGACCTCCTTTTCTTGTGCTTCACTTTATTGCGTGTTTTTTACAAATTGAGGTTTTATGGGAGTTTTTTACAGATTGAAGTTTTATGGCAGCCCGCATCAAGCAAGTCTATCAGCACCATTTTTCCAACAGCATTTGTTCACTTTGTGTCTCTGTGTCACATTTGGTAATTCTTGCAATGTGTCAGTCATTTTCATTATTTTTTTATTTGTTATGGTGATCTGTGATCAGTGATCTTTGATGTTACTGTTGGAATTTGGGGTGTGAGCTCCATAGACCATGCCCATATAAGATGACAAACTTAATGGTGAATATTGTGTGTTCTGACTGCTCCACCAACCAGCTTTTACCCATCTCTCTCCCTCTCATCGGGCCTTTCTATTTCCTGAGACAAGACTATTGACATCAGGCTAATTAATAACCCTACAGTGGCTTCTAAGTGTTCAAGTGAAAGAAAGAGTCACGTATCTGACTTTAAATCAAAAGCTAGAAATGATTGAGCTTAGTGGGGAAAGCATGTTGAAAGCTGAGACAGGCTGAAAGCTAGACCTCTTACACCAATCAGTTAGGCAAGTTGTGAATGTGAGGGAAAAGTTCTTGAAGGAAATAAAAGTGCTAATTCAGTGAATACACAAGTGATAAGAAAGTGAAACAGCTTTATTGCTGATGTGGAGAAAGTTTCAGTGGTCTGGATAGGTATAACAGAAACAGAAAATCACCATATAATAGTAATTGATTCTGCGGAGGCTTCTCAATGGATACTATCACTGAGTAGAAGTTGATTAGAGAATAGGATACTCACAGGGTCTCAATGCAACACTCCTATGAGCAATGTACTGATTATACAGAGATATTTGTATTTTGTAAAGGGAGAAATTTGGTGAATATCACCACCAATGACACAAAATGACAAGTGCCTCTAGATGTGATGCACTGAGAAGATACATTTTTTAAAAACAAAACTCTGTGTTCCTGCCCAGCTCCATCACCATTTTTTTTTAACCTGAATCTCTCAGGAGGAACTGCTGCTGCTAAGTCACTTCAGTCGTGTCTGACTCTGTGCGACCCCATAGATGGCAGCCCACCAGGCTCCCCGGTCCCTGGGATTCTCCAGGCAAGAACACTGGAGTGGGTTGCCATTTCCTTCTCCAACGCATGAAAGTGAAAAGTGATAGTGAAGTTGCTCAGTCGCGTCTGACCCTCAGCGACCCCATGGACTGCGTCAAACACAAATTAAAAGATATTTTGTAAAAACAGTTGAACTGAATTCAGCATAGAATAGACACTCCACCAGTGTGCTTAAAGCTGGATGGACAGACATGAGTGTCTGGCTAGCGAGAAAGACAGATAAATGGATATATCAATGAATGCAGATCAATGACTGGCTGGCTGGATAATAAACTAATAGATGGATGGATGTGTGGGTGGATGGATAGATGATTAGAGAGTAACTGGGTGATGAAACAAACAATTGGATAAATGGATGGATGGATGCTCTACACAAAGTTACTCAGACAATAACCCAAGGCAGATTTTGAATAGGATCTACCAGAAGAAAGAGAAAAAAGAGAGAAAGAAGGAAAAGAGGAAGGGAGGAGGGAAATACACACATGTGATATTTCTTGTATTTCTTGAAGAGTTATTTTTTTAAATGGATGGAGGAAAATACTCATTTTCATACCTTAGAAACTAGAAGTGGTATAGATTTTTGCCAGGCTTCACTGATGGTTTATTAATTTCAAATAGGTGGAGTTGATAACATTCAAGTAGCATTCCAACACCATAGATCTCACTGTAATCACTTGAAACTATTTTGCCATTGTACATGCTACTGTCAAAGGTCCAAATGTGCCATTACAGCCCCAATGCTGGGAATGGAAGTTGGCGGGTTGTAGTCCCAGAGACCTAGGTAAGGACAGGCTGCTGTGTTTTTACTTCCTCAGGGTTAAGATACTCCACTGTCCATCCTAAGCATCAGCAGTCAATAATCAGTTCCACTTTGGGTGGGCATACGATTTCCTGTGATGATAAGGTCCTCCAGCCAGGTGAAATCACCTACCAGAGGACTAAAATTCTTTGGCCCCTCCTCCTGTAGACATGGGTATCCTATCACTCTCCACGTTGTCCAAAAGGCAAAGGCAACTGACATTCTATAACCATCGAACACATCATGTCCATTCATATTACCCAACACTCATTCAATACCTATGTTTTGAGTGCCTATTATGCATTGGAAGAGACACAGTTCTTGTCCTAAAGTGAACAGAAAGGGCTCAATAAAAAAGAAAAACTCCAAAGTTCACTTATCCTTCGCTCCCTTTTTACGGATTTTAAAAAGCAAAAGTGATGGTTCAGTAGGAATGATACTCTAGTGACAAATTTATATTTATAAATTATCATAAAAAATGCCTATGCTGTGCTGTGCTTAGTCAGTCATGTCGAGTTCTTTGCCCATAGACTGTAGCCTGCCAGGCTTCACTGTCCATGGGGATTCTCCAGGCAAGAATACTGGAGGGGATTGCCATGCCCTCCTGCAGGAGATCTTCCCCAACCAGGGATTGAACCCAGGTCTCCTGCATTGCAGGTGAATTCTTTACCATCTGAGCCACCAGGAAAGCCCTAGGTCATGCAATTTCTCCCTAAATCACTCTTCATCAGGCTTGGAGTGAGTAATACTTATTCACAACAATAAATAGGTTTTTAACATTCAAGTTTTACCCTGAAATTTGTGTATGTAAGTATGAAACCCATATTACAAAAATCTTAATGGATGGAGCATTCCGAAATAAGTGGCAATGCAATCAATGGTAGTCTTAGAAGTAATGACTGCTAGTGTTCATTTGCCAGTTTCTTCAATTAAAAAATGTTTTTTATGGAATTAGAAGAAAAATTGCAGAGGGCAGGACACTTGTAGATCATGGCAAGAAACTTGCCCTCTCTCAGTCACGAAGGGAAAATGATCCACCAGGCATCAAAAGGAATGGGAAAGAACGAAAAAGGAAGAAGTAGATGAATGAGAACAAGTTTCTCTTCTTTAGAAGAAGGATTTCTTCATCAAAAAGATTCTGAGCAAAATAGCTATGGAAATGTATCAAAATGAGAACTGTGTTCATGGCAAATTATGCACATATTATTCTTTTGTGACTTTAGATCCAGTTGTTCAGAGTCTCGACATTGTGGCCTTCACAAACTGCAGACTCAGTAACTTGCTGGCTGAGGGACATGATAAGAAGCTCAAAGGTTATCTAACAGTAATACAGCCCTTTGTCACATTTCGCAGTATGTCCTGTAATAAACTGATTCACTGCCTGTGCATTGCTCTAAGTATAATAAAACTTATCTTTCTGGATCATTCCTATTTGATGTTCTGCTAAAAACATGAATTCTTTTTCCTGAAAAATAAAATTGAGTGTTAGTGACTTCCGTTCTTCCTGCATCGTTCAGGAAGAGGATTTAAAAATAAAAGAAAGCAACCTGTGAGTAAAACACCTGAAAGTACGTCTTAGGAGTCTTCCAGGGGCTATCTGTCATAAATCCAGACAGAAAATGGGCAAAAGAGGTAACGAGAAAAGTACAGGCATACCTCAGAGATGTAGCAGGCTTCAGTAGACTGCAATAAAGTGATCCACATGTTTTTGGTTTCCCAGGGCATTTAAAAGCTATGTTTACATTCTACTGTAGACTATGAACTGTGCAATAGCAGTATGTCTTAAAAAATCACTGTACATACCTTAATTTAAAAATATTTTGGAGATAAAAAATGCTAACCATCATCTGAGCCTTCAGCAAATTATAACCTTTCTATTAGAGAAGGGTCTTGCCTTAATGTCGATGGCTGCTGACTGAACAGGGTGGTAGTTGCTGAAGGCTGGGTGGCTGTGGCAATTTCTGAAAATAAGACAGCAAAGTTTTCCACATTGATTGACTCTTCCTTTCATGAAGCATTTGTCTGTAACATGCAATGCTGTTTGGTACAATTTTACCCACAATAGAACTGCTTTCAAAATTGGAGTTAATCCTTTCAAACCCTGTCGCTGTATTATCAAAGTTTATGCAATATTTTAAATCCCTGGTTGACGTTTCATCATCTTCACAGCAATTTTACTGAGTAGATTCCATCTCAAGAAACCACTTTTTTGGCTCATCCATAAAAAGCAAGTTCTTATTCTGTTAAAGTTTTCTCACAGGATTGCAACAATTCAGTCACATTCTCAGGCTCCACTTTTAATTCTAGTTCTCTTGCTTTTTCTACCACATCTGCAGCTGCTTCCTCCACTTAAGCCTTGAACCCCTCCAAGTTATCCCTGATGATTGGAATCATCTTCTTCCAAACTCCTGTGAATGTTGATATTTGGACTTCTTCCCATGAATCATGAATGTTCTAAATGGAATCTAGAATGGTGACTCCTTCACAGAATGTTTTGACTGACTATGCCCAGATCTACCAGAGCAATCACTACGGCAGCTCTAGCCTGATGAAGTGTATTTCTTAAATAATATGACTTGAAAGTCGAAAGTACTCCTTGATCCATGGACTGCAGAATGGGTGCTGTGTTAACAGCCATAAGAACAACATTAATCTTGTTATATATCTCCATCAGAGCTCTTGGGTGACCAGGTGCATTGTCAATGGGCAGTAATACTTTGAAAGGAATCTTTTCCTGAGCAGTAGGCCTCAAGAGTGGGCTTAAAAATATCCAGTGAACCATGTTGTAAAAAGATGTGCTGTTATCCAGGCTTTGTTCTAAGGGCCTTGGAATTTTCAGAATGATAAATGAGCATTGGCTTCAACTTTGAGTCACCAGCTAATTAGCCACTAACAAGAAAGTCAGTCTGTGCTCTGAAACTCTGAAGGCAGGGACTGACTTCTCCTCTCTAGCTATGGAAGTCCTGGGTGGCATGTTCTTCCAATAAAAGGCTGTTGGATCTACACTGAAAATCTGTTGTTTAGCATAGCCAGCCTCATTAATTATAGTTGTCATTATTTTGTAAACAAGAGCTCTCTCGTTCTCTCTTTTCTCTGCCTTCCTCCACCATGTTCTTTAAAGCACTTTGAAAATGAACTCTCATGTAGGACCCATAGACCTTGGTCATCACTGGGGCATCTTCATCACTTCCTCACCCACTGGAGACTCACTAAGGTTCTAAGGGACTTTCATAGTGGTGGGAGTCCATTCTGGTCACCTCGGCAATGTCCACCATCCCAGCCATGTGATCCACTCAGGTCTGCCTCTTTGGAGTTTCCACAAATTTCTGGGACAAGAGAATCTCTGACAGGTCTGGAAGCCTCATGCCTAACATCGTGCCTCCATGGTGCCCCAACAACCTATGATAATCCTCAGAGAAACTCTTCTGCCCTCTGGTTGCCTAGAGGTACTCACTCACGTTTCTCTTCTCCACCTTCCTTTGTGATAGTTGAGCACAGTTGGCTCAGTGTCTTGGCCTTTCACAAAAGACAGGAAGAATCTTTGAATTCAAGGCTATATTTTTCCACACCCCAGGGAAATATTAAGGGACTGGTTACCACTTAGGTTGAGATATCAGGGTTTTCAAAGGGTCTGAGAATGAGTAACTTAAAAATTTATCCTGTTAAATTGAATTTTTTGAAATAACCTGGGATTATAGCTATGAATTGTAATGTAATTAGTAAAATGTGTTCTGAGTTCCAAAAACCTGACTTACAAATGAATACAACTATTTTGTAATGAGTAGAGGCAAGGAATGATACCTGCAGTTTATAATGATTACATCCTTCTACAAAGTAATATGAGTTTGCTTCTTGATATTTCATTTCAATCTGATTATACATTTCCCTCACATTCCTTCATGCAGTTTGTGTGTATGAATGTACATATGAATATATGTGTATATAAAAGCATACTCATTTATATAAATATATATATTCTTTCATATATATATAATCCATGCAGATTTCTGATCTTGATACCATCTTTTCACCTCATCAACTTTTTATGATCCTTGAAATTTATTTGAAAATACACAATGTCACCCATTTTTCCAATCATCCTAAGGTTTCTCTTCCCTTTCCTGATCTCCATCTTGGAACAGAAGACCATGCTTTCTCTTCCTAGATCTAGATCCCAATCATTCTTTTTATGTGCATTTAGGAAGAACAAAGGACCATCTGAAATGGAAGACAGTGAAGATAAGTGTGAAAATGTGATCACGATTGAAAATGGCATCCCCTGTGATCCCCTGGACATGAAAGGAGGGCACATTAACGATGCTTTTGTGACAGAAGATGAGCGGCTCACCCCTCTCTGAAGGGCTACTGTTTTGCTCCCCCCCTGAAACTCAACACTTGTGTCTGTGCAACTGCTGAGCATCACAGTTTATCGAGGCAAGACTATATATTTTGTTTTCATCATTCTTCTTTTGTAAGAATTTTGAATGTGCATGAAATGAAAGGGCAATGAATTATACCCATGAAGACTATTGGAATCATAAGCTGCTGACTATTCAAAATATTCTAAAATAATTCCCTGATAACACAGTGTATGAGTGTAGTCATGTGGCATTTGCAGTTATTGATTTTAAAAATATATTAGTATTTAAGCATTTCTAGTCATAAGGTCAGGCCAGCATATATATATATATATACACATATATATACATATATATGTGTATATATATATATATATATCACACTTTTGAAGATCTAAGAAAAAAATATTTTTCCAGTGGAGAATGCCTGTAATATGGTGTCTAAATCATTGAAAATGGATCCTTTTAAATATCATATTCTGTATATGATTAGATAAGGAAGAATAACAAATAATTACTGTAAATTGGATGGATAAAAATGGGAGTGTTGAAATACAAGGTGGAACTTGATCCTGTTATCATACCAACAGTTGCTTATATATTTTTTCTACAAGTCTCTGATAGGGCAGCTCTGCAGTTTGTAAAAGTACAGTCTATGCTAACTTAATAAAGTACTTATCATCTTTTTTTGATTAACTGACTGACTGTGGTCTGCAATTTGTTTTCACACTGTGGAACATAGTAAGTTTAATTTTTATGTTGTTTAATCTGCTTTCCAGTCCTAGAAATAAATTGCTTTTGTTGTGTGTATCCCTGCTTGAAGATTGTAGTTTTTAGACTTGATTTTACCCTCAGAATGAGAGAAAATAATAGCAAATGAAACAACTGACAAAGGATTAATCTCTAAAATATACAAGCAGCTCATACAACTCAATACCAGAAAAACAAACAACCCAATCAAAAAGTAGGCAGAAGACCTAAACAAACAGTTCTCCATAGAAGACATACAGATGGCTAATAAACACATGAAAAGATGCTCAACATCACTCATTATCAGAGAAATGCAAATCAAAACTACAATAAGGTATCACCTCACACTGGTCAGAATGGCCATCATCAAAAAGTCTACAAACAATAAATGCTGGAAAGGGTGTGGAGAAAGGGGAACACTCTTGCAATGTTGATGGGAATGTAAATTGATACAGCCACTATGGAGAACAGTGTGGAGAGTCCTTAAAAAACTAGGAATAAAACTACCATATGACCCAGGAATCCCACCACTGGACATATACCCTGAGAAAACCAGAATTGAAAAAGACACATGTAACCCAATGTTCATTACAGCTCTATTTACAATACCTAGGACATGGAAGCAGCCTAGATGTCCATCGACAGATGAGTGGATAAAAATGTTGTGGTACATATATACAATGGAATATTACTCAGCCATCAAAAGGAACGCATTTGAGTCAGTTCTAATGAGGTAGATGAACCTAGAGCCTATTATACAGAGTGAAGTAACTCAGAAAGAAAAAAACAAGTATCATATATTAATGCATATATATGTAATCTAGAAAGATGGTACTGATGAACCTATTTGCAGGCAGCAATGAGGATGCAGACGTAGAAAACAGACTTGTGGACACAGTAGGGGGGAAGGAGAGGTTGGGACCAATCGAAAGACGAACATTGAAACATTTATATTACCATATGTAAAATAGATAGCCAGTGAGAATGTGCTGTATGATGCAGGGAGCTCAAACCTGGTGCTCTGTGGCAGCCTAGAGGGTGGGATGGGGTGGGAGGTGGGGAGCAGGTTCTACAGGGTGGGGACATATGTATAGCTGTGGCTGATTTATGTTGATGTATGACAAACTAACACAATATTGTAAAGCAATTATCCTCCAATTAAAAGAATCATACTAATAGACTTGATTTTACTTCCAGATAGGTATCGTTCTAAATTCTAATAATAATTATTATGCATGTACTGGGAAAGATTGAGGGCGGGAGGAGAAGGGGACGACAGAGGATGCGATGGTTGGATGGCATCACCGACTCTATGGACATGGGTTTGGGTGGACTCCAGGAGTTGGTAATGGACAGGGAGGCCTGGCATGCTGCGGTTCATGGGGTCACAAAGAGTCAGACAGGACTGAGCAACTGAACTGAACTGAATTGATAGAAAATTTGCAGCTCAGTCTCCACCCACTGCCATCACCAACAGTTGGTGTTATAGCAGTAGTCTCTAACTCACTTCCCATATCCCTTTTTATTTTGAAGGCATGAGATGGACCAATTTGATCACTAGATCATTTTCTTCACTGTTTATCATGAAGCTGAGGGGATTTGTTCCACTTGCAAAGGTCTGTTCCACTAAATATCCTTGCTGAGGAAGTTTTCTTTGCTAGCAGAAATGCGCTGTAAAGTTGACCATCAATATAACAGCAAAATAGAGCTTATGTCTCCTGCACTGGCTTTGACAAACATTGAGGGTAATTAGACAGCAGTAAGTCATAAACCATACCTTTCATTTTAAAAATAATGATCCTGTAATGTCCCACAAAGGAACACATTGTGAGGTGATATGTAGTGGAAATAAAATGTTGTAAATTGAGTGGAAATATGGCTGTCACTCTCGTCTCCCAGTCCTTAGCAAAAACTATAATGAAACTGGAAAGACAGAAGCATGTGAAAACCAAGTCACTGCAGAAAAAATGAGCTGAGATGATGATATTTTGATTTGTTTCACAGAAGAAATGTAAATGCAGGTAGATTTTGGTTTTTGGGGTGTAGTTTCATCTACCATATTTTCCATAAGGACCAACCAATACAAAACATTACTATATAAAAGAATGCAGTGGACTCTTGCATCTAGAATGATACATGATCAGATATTAATATAATCAAGTGAAGTATACACATTTTTCATCCCTGGATAAGGAACAAGGAATAGGAGAGAACACAGGTGAAGAACCAAAAAGAGTATGAAATCCCTCAAACTCCAGATTCCCAGTCCTTATTGCAAAAGTCAATGGGCCCCTTAACTTAGTATTTCATTTCCCATCTTACACCTTGTTTTTTATTTATTTTTAATTTTTGAATTTTGCATCTTGTTTTCTTTCAATTACATAAGCAGATGCATGGAAGTTTTGTTTCCTACTAACCTTCCTTTGACCCTTCCTCCATTCATTCCTCCATCCCTCTCTCCCTGCCTGAGGAATTTATTGAATGGAGACACTCTGTGTAAGATAAGATGCTAGGTTCAGGAAATATAAACAGAGAGAATTTCCTAGAAGGGATTTGTTCATTATTTATGACAAGATTCAGTTTATTGCTGAGAATACCATTCTTTTTAAGGAAATTTTAGTTTGAATGAATATGGGCATGGGAGTATGGGGTGTAGGATGGAGACATTTAATCAGATACAGAGAAAGAGATCCCAGGGTTTGTTTGTTTTTTTTTTTTTTTCCCCAAGTGTCTGATGTCTTTTGGCCCAATCTGAAAATAGATTCCCAGAACAGCATGGGTAGGTCATATCCAAGACCATGGGAAAGAGTGGCACAAGAGCTCCTGGGCATGGTGTAGAACCAAGGTGAGCGCTAGCCACCATGGGCAGGCAAGCCTAGAAGGTGCCATGGTCAAGTGTCTTGCTGCACTGAACAAGTGGCCCCTTTTGCAAAACTTAGCAAAAGTTTAGTTAATACTCATGTGTTCATCACTCCTGGATTCCATCTGTCCTCCACTATTAGTTCACAGTCCACCATAATTAGTGAACTAATAAGACACTATTGTTTATATCAAGGTTGCATTTGTAAACTTAGGAGGTTGAACCAGATCAAATTGCTGCTATGCAGTCATTTTTGCCCTACAAAAATGACAGTTAACCTATGTTTCAAGCTGTTAGTTCTCTAGTCAGTTCTTTGAAATTTAGGAATGATGTTCCCCATGTAAATATGTCATACATAGTAAGGCAGCCTTCAGGCCAGTTCACAGGAGCATATTAACCCATGGTGTAGCAGAAATATTGTATATTTATGTTGTAAAATATTAGAAGACAAACTGTTGTAATGCCAGCAGTTTAATGAAAACAAACAAAAAGAAGACAATGTAATACAAACCAGCTTTGGTTGTGTTTTATTGTCAGTGCTTGAGGAAAAGCAGATTTTAATGGAAAAGTGAGGAAGTGCATGGAACTGGTAAAAGGAACTTAATTCTGAAGACCTTCAAAAGTTGTTAATCCTGGCTCATTAAAAATTAGGTCTATATTTATTGTCTTGGCTTCACCAACATCCACATGCTCTCCAACTGTGCCTTCTGGGGTCCATTCCCATGCATGTGTGCTAAGTTGCTTCAGTCGTGTCTGACTCTGTGAGACCCCATGGACTGTAGCCTGCCAGGCTCCTCTGTCCATGGGATTCTCCAAGCAAGAATACTGGAGTGGGTTGCCATGCCCTCCTCCAGGGGATCTTCCCAACCCAGGGATCAAACCTGTGTCCCTTATATTACATGTGCCTCCTGCATTGGCAGGCAGGTTCTTTACCACTAGCGCCACCTGGGAAGCCCTCCATTCCCATAACCCTGAAGAAACTGTTCCCTCAAAGGTCACTAGTGAATTGCTGGTTGTCAACGTCACAGCGTCTTGGTCCTCAACTTCCTGAATCTTTTTGACCCTTCAGCAGTGTAGGGTGCTCTGCTCCCCACCTTTTGACACTCTCCCTTCTTGACTTTTCTGTGATATGACCCTATCATTTTTCTCATCCCCTCTCTCTAACCTTTTTTTTTTTTTTTTTTTTTGGCCACCCTATGCAGCATACAGAATCTTACTTCCCAGCAACCAGGGATTGAATTTGTGTCCCCCACATTGGAAACATGGAGTCTTAACCACTGGACCACCAGGGAAGTCCCTCTAACTGTTCTTAAAGAATCCAGAGAAGAAATTGAAAGGGAAATAAAGATACCAGTGATGAAAAATTAAGAGATGTTGTGTAAAGCATGGTTGAGTTCTCAGTAGTGAAAGAAAAGAGTTGCCTCTTGTGCATAATGAAGGTGGTGGAGAAAATGCTTGGGCTTAATGGTTCTCTCTGCTGACCACCAACAGGTTGCTTGCTATTCAGAGAAGGCTTGGAATAAGAGATAAAACGTGCATTAAGTAGTCATTGTATCTCAAATGATGAGTGCTTCACGCAGTGGTGGAGAGAGAGCACCAAGGCTAAGAGAACACACTTTCACAATCCTGCAACTCCAAAATCCAAAACCCTCTAAAAACCGTTTGACAGCAACCCCTGACCCAAACAGATATAGTACTCTTTATGATCTATATTTATTGTACTCAGTGGTCTTTATTTTTTGTGCTTAATATTATTGAATGCAGAAATAGTCAAGTGTTGACTGATAGGACGCTGCCCCAGATCTCAGAGTGTAGATTAATACATGGTATATTTATTACCTCTATTCCTGAGTCATTTTTAAAATATTTATATATTTGGCTGCATTGTCTTAGTTGCAGCATGTGGGATCTTCCTTGCAGCATACAGGATCTTTTTAGTTGCAGCATGCGAACTCTTAGTTACAGAATGTGGGATCTAGTTCCCTGATCAGGGATTGAACCTGGACTCCCTGCCTTGGGATCACAGAGTCTTAGCCACTGGACCACCAGGGAAGTCCCTATATTGCCTAAGTTCTAATCCTTACACCACCATTTACTAAGTGGGTGGCCCCAGGTGAGTAGGGGTTCATAAAAGTGGAGAGGAAGCAACAACTTATTTCCATTTGATGTAAATAGACTAGCTTTAAAAAGGAACTAATACTTGCCCTATCTGCCCAAAGAGCTATTGCGAGAACAGAATGAAATGAATAAAACCAGCAGGATTAATAAAGAAAATGTGCACTGTCAATGCAATTTTTATTTATTAAAATTCATAGTGAAACTTCTCAACTTGATGCCATAAAAAGTAATAAAGATTTATTTAAGGAAAATATTTTGCTGTATGAATAATTCATAACTATACTGGCTTAATCTCAGAAGTAGATAGCCTGCCCGCCTAGAAAGACACAACTACACATAAATGAAGTATTTATTTGAATTTTCAGCCCAGAGGTATTAAAACCTACAAAACTCCACTAGTGTAATTGCAAAGAAAAAAACATCCAAGTCCGTACACATTCATTCTAACCACCATGATCCCTCATTTCCCCCCCATTGGCTATAATCCTATATAACCCCTGAAGAGACAGACAGAGCAGCTTGTGGCGACTCAGCTAATTATTCCAGTAATAACTTTAATTCAATTAGGTAATGACTGTTTTTAAATGATTTTTTTTTATTCTCTGACTTATCATTGAACCAGTTGATATTTGTTGAATCAACTGGCCTACCTATCAATTCAGTTAAAAAATTTTATCTGACTGGATGGATAAGCTGTTCTGTTGGATTGACAAGTTAATTCACAGTAGAACTTTGTGCATCTGGTCAAATTCTGATGATACTCAGATTCTCCTATATCGAGGATTGGTACCTGTGACTTGTCTGTCAGGTATGTGGGAGTGAGTCAGCCATCCCTGTTTCTTCATTACTTGGGGCTGTTACTAGTGAAGACTCAAAGGTCCCGGGAAGACGGGGCCGCAAGGCAGCAGAACAATTAATTCATGTGATAAGCCTTTTTGGTTTTTATTTAGGAGAATTCCAGGTAATCTAACATGCTTTCTGAAGAACTAAAGTGAGTGAACTGAAGTCACTCAGTCGTGTCCGACTCTTTGTGACCCCATGGACTGTAGCCTACCAGGCTTCTCCGTCCATCGGATTTTCCAGGCAAGGGTACTGGAGTGGGTTGCCATTTCCTTCTGCAGGAGATCTTCCCGACCCAGGGATTGAACCCAGGTCTCCCACATTGTAGGCAGACACTTTACTGTCTGAGCCACCAGGGAAGTCTCTGAAGAACTAAAGAAAATTTAAATCTATAAATGCAAGAACTAAAATCTGCTTGCTCAAAAGTGACAGAGGCTTGCCAATGTTAATATCTTTGCCATCATTCCAAGGGTGACTGAGCCTCATATTAAATTCTCATCACATATTATAGTATTACCTGCTGGATTATCATCTGCTTAGCTATAAAGGGTAAGAAAGCAGAGACATTACTTTGCCAACAAAGGTCCGTCTAGTCAAGGCTATGGTTTTTCCAGTGGTCATGTATGGATGTGAGAGTTGGACTGTGAAGAAGGCTGAGCACCAAAGAATTGATGCTTTTGAACTGTGGTGTTGGAGAAGACTCTTGAGAGTCCCTTGGACTGCAAGGAGATCCAACCAGTCCATTCTAAAGGAGATCAGCCCTGGGATTTCTTTGGAAGGAATGATGCTAAAGCTGAAACTCCAGTACTTTGGCCACCTCATGCGAAGAGTTGACTCATTGGAAAAGACTCTGATGCTGGGAGGGACTGGGGGCAGGAGGAGAAGGGGACGACAGAGAATGAGATGGATGGATGGCATCACCGACTCGATGGAGGTGAGTCTGAGTGAACTCCAGGAGTTGGTGATGGACAGGGAGGCCTGGCGTGCTACGATTCATGGGGTTGCAAAGAGTCGGACACGACTGAGCAACTGAACTGAACTGAATAATAGTCTAATATGAATATGATATATATATAACACATATATAGCTATTTTATATATATACATATATATTGCATCTCTTTTCCAGCTTCATTGAGATATAATTGACATATAGCATTGTGTGAGTTTAAGGTATGCAACATAATGATTTTTTATATGTATATACTGCAAAATAATTACCACAATAAAGTTGGTTAACACACCTATACCTCATATAGTTACAATTTTTCTTTTTGTGATGAGAACTTATAAAATCTACTCTCTTACCAACTTTCAAATATACAATACAGTATTGTTAACAATAGTCACCATACTGTACACTACATTTCCAGAACTTCTTTATCCATTCGTACACTGACAGACACTTCAGATGTTTCCATATCCTGCCTATTGTGACTAATGCCGCAATAGACACAGGAGTGCTGATATCTCTGAGAACCTGTTTTCATTTTCTTTGGATATATACCCAGAAGTGTGGTTGCTGGACCATATGGTAGTTGTGTTTTTTAATTTTTTGAGGAACCTCCATATTGATTTCCATAGTGGTTGTACCAATTTACATTCCCAGCAACAGTAGGCAAGGGTTCCCTTTTCTTCATCCTCATCAGTACCACCTTTTGCCTTTTGATGATACCCATTTAAAAAGGTGTGAGGTGATATCTCATAGTGGTTGTGATTTGCATTTTCCTGATGGTTAGTGATGTTGAGAACCTTTTCATGTACCTGTTGGCCATTTGTATGTTTTTTTTTGGTGGGGTGGGGAATGTCTTTTAGAAGAGAATGATGTGTTGTGTTTCCATTGTCATTTGTTTCAAGATTTTTTTTTTCTATTTTTATTTATTTGACTTATTGGTTGTTCAGGAGTGTGTTGTTTAGTTCCCACATATTTATGACTTTTCCATAAATTGAATTTATTTATGGAATAATAAATTCTGTAAACTGTTATTGAATTCTAGTTTAATACCACTGTTGTTGGAAAAGGTATGTTGGTATGATTTCCATCTTCTAAAGCTTGCCAAGACTTGTTATATGACCTATCATATGATATATCCTAGAGAGTGATCCACGTGTGCTTGAGAAGAATGTGTATTCTGCTTCTGCTGGATGGAATTTTTTATATGTCTATTAGATTCACTTGATCTAAAGTATGGTTCAAGTCTAAAGTTTCTGTATTGATTTTCTGCCTGGATGATCTATCATTGCTGCAAGTGGGGTATTGAAGTCCCTACTATAATCACATTGTTGTCTTTCTTCAGATCTGTATTTGCTTAATATATTTAGATACTCCAATGTTGGGTGCACTTATATTTATAATCGTCATATCTTCTTGATTAATTGACTTTTATTATTATATAATGACTTTCTTTGTCTGTTGTTACCATTTTTTACTTAAAGTCAATTTTTTTCTAATATAAGTATAGCCACCCTTACTCTCTTTTGGCTTCCACTTGAGTGAATTATCTCTTTTCATCCCTTTGTTTTGTGTGCCCTTGAAGCTGAAGTGCATCTCTTGTAGGCAGCATATAGTTGGGCCTTGTTTTTAGCTGTTCTGTGTCTTTTGATTGGAGCGTTCAATTTATTTACATTTAAAGTAATTATTGATA
Organism: Bubalus bubalis; assembly: GCF_019923935.1. Taxonomy (NCBI): domain Eukaryota; kingdom Metazoa; phylum Chordata; class Mammalia; order Artiodactyla; family Bovidae; genus Bubalus; species Bubalus bubalis. Next base: position 9,589,219 of record NC_059181.1, on the reverse strand, counting down.
GGTAAGACTTACTAATGCCATCTTTTTAGTGGCATCTTATTCATTGTTTTCTGCCTGTTTTGTGGTTCTCTTTTTCCTTTCTTCCACTCTTGCTGTGTTCCATTATGAACTGATATGCTTTGACTCCCTTCACTTTATCTTCTGTGGATCTACTGTAGGTTTTTGTTTTATGGTTACCACGAGGCTCACATAAAACATGATATGGCTATAACAGAATATTTTACACTGATAGCAATTTAACTTTGATCACATGTAAAAACTCTCCCCTTTTATGGTTTTGATGTCAGAATTTGCATCTTTTTATATTGTGTATGCATAACCAAATTATTATAGTTATAGCTATTTTAACTAATTTTGTCCTTTAAACTTTATGCTAGAGTTAAGTGTTAACACACCACTGTATTACAGTATTAGAGCATTCTAAATTCTTTACCACTGTGTTATATATTATGCTACTAATTAGCACTCATACCTTTCAGCTTGAGGAGTTCCTTTCAGCATTTCCTGTAAGACAGGTCTAGTGGTAATGAACTCCTTCAACTTTTGTTTGTTAGAGAATATGTATCTCAACTTCATTTTTTGCTCTACTTTTTTCACCTCCATTTTTGAAGGACAGCTTTGCTAGTTATGGTATTCTTGGCTAATAGTTTTTTTTTTATTTTTTTTTCTTTTAGCCCTTTGAATACATCATCCCATTTTCTCTCCAAGCTTACAAGGTTTTTGCTGAAAAATATGGTTATACCCTTATGGGGGGAGTTCCCTTGTATAAGAGAAAATTTTTCTCCTTGCTGTTTAAAAAATTCTCTCTTTGGCTTTGATTTAGTTTTATTATAATGTGTCTTGGAAAAGACTGTTTTGGATTGAAATTTTGGAGGTAACCTATTAGCTTTGAGAACTTGGATGTCCAAATCTTTCCCCAGTTTTGGGAAGTTCTCAGCCATTATTTCTTTAAAAAGTCTTTCTACCATTTTGCCCCTCTCTTCTCCTTCTGGAATTTCAATGATATAGATGTTATTTCTCTTAATGGTGTCCCATTAGTCCCATAGGCATTCTTCATTCCCTTTCTTTCTTTTTTGTTTTTCCCAGAGCAGCATTTGACTGGAGCTCTGACCATCCAGCTTTGACCTCTGTCAAGGTCAAATTTAAACCCTCTTAAACCTTCCTTAGCCTATGAAACCTTCCAGAGACAAAGATTCAATAGTCTATGTCAGTGTTGACAACTGTCAAGTGATTCTCCCTTAGGACTAAACTTGAACTCTTGCCATCATGTCCTCTCAACCCATTTCCTCCTATCCTTTTCTTGGGAGTAACAGAACTGTCTGGATTATATCTCCTACACATTGACGTCAACAAATTTCAAGGCAGAAGTACAGCATCATTTTCATCTATTTTTAAAAATTGTAATTATCTTCTTCTTCAATAATCTTACTGGCACTTTTGAACTGAACATCCCATGGAAAGAAACAGGAATTGAAATGGAAAACACACTGGCAGATTTACCCTGGTTCTCTTACTGGGTCGTATAGAGCTAGTTACTGATCATGCTGAGTGTTTAGAAGTAACAGTTTCCACAAATGTAGATTGTGAACACTCCGCAAGGTAATCTATAGTAAATGCTTTAAGTGTTAGTTTCTCCCCTGTCATTTTAAACTCAGGGCTAATTATTTGTACTGATATTTTATTTTATTTTTTCCTGCTTTCTCCTATTTGTTATTGCTGCTGCTAAGTTGCTGCTAAGTCGCTTCAGTCATGTCCGACTCTGTGCGACCCCATAGACGGCAGCTCACCAGGCTCCCCCGTCCCTGGGATTCTCCAGGCAAGAACACTGGAGTGGGTTGCCATTTCCTTCTCCAGCACATGAAAGTGAAAAGTGAAAGTGAAGTTGCTCAGTCGTGTCCGACTCTTAGTGACCCCATGGACTGCAGCCTACCAGGCTCCTCTGTCCATGGGATTTTCCAGGCAAGAGTACTGAAGTGGGGTGCTCAATTTGTTATTGAGACTAGTGCAAATGCAGACATATAAATGTCTAACAGGGTTAGTTATTGCTCAAATGTCTTAGCAGCTTTGCTATTGGGATTAGGTAATTTACTATTCTGCTTGGCCCTGATTGAGATGTAGGGAGGTGGAATCATGCATGCATGATTCTTGAGAGTACTGTGTTCATAGCATTTTAATAGGTCAGGGTCCCTTAACCTCAGCACTTGACACTGGGGCCAAATAATTCTTGTTTGTAGGGGAGCTGTCCTAGGCGTTGTACGATGTTTAGCCGCATCCCTGAGCTCTACCCACTAGATGCAGTAGCACCCTCTCCCAAGTGGTGACAACGCCAAATGTCTCTAGGCATTGTCATCCGTCCCCTGGGAGACAAAATCATCCTGGTTGAGAACCACTGTTCTCTATTACAGACATAGATTTGCTTTTAGGAGAACAAAATGACTGCCGTGCCATCTGAGGTTGTTGTCTGTGAATCTATGATCTCTAATTACTCTCCATTCCTGAACATTCTCACTGTACTGAGAAAAACATAGCTTTTCACCAAAAGAGGTAGAGCACCAATGGTCTCCCTTCAGTGAAAATTGTGAAGATGAATGCAGTGAAAGGAGTGTAAGGAAGGAACTGTGTTTGTGACTTGTGCAAATTGTCTGTTATCCTGGGACCATTTTTCCAGCTGTCCAGCTATACATGTTATGCTTCTTTATGCCTTGACTGTCCTTCTCGTCCATGCTTGCAACAGGAATTCTTTCAAAAAGCCCTTTCTAACCACAGTCTGGGCATGCGTTTGAACTGCTGAGGTTCCAAGCCCAGTTCCATTGCTTCCCAGCTTTGTGATCTGGATGGCGTGCCTTCGGTTTCCTCATCTAGAAAATATGGATGGTGCTCTCACTTACCTCATGGGGCCATTGTGAGGATTAAATGCAGGGGCACATGCAAAGTAGCCACATTCTGCCTGGCACATAATAAGCACGCATCAGAATTTGCATATTATTGTTTTTATTGTTAGCATTATTGTAGTATTAGTTTCTAAGATTTAGAGTCTCAACTGCTTTTTCAAGCCTTTCTGGCTGACTTCTTGGGTTCATTCTGACCTCATATTTCTCTGAAATCATGAAAAGTTTTATATTCTTACAAATCAGAGTTTGTTCCATCACCTTTTATCTATGTCTTCTGAGTAAAATTTCCCAACAACACAGGATGTAATGAGCCAGAGTTTATGTGTTCTACATGATTTGCATTCTCTCACCCATCTCGTTTATTGGATTAGTAGTTAACACTGTTGTTAACGCTGTTGTGGGGATCTATATCCCTGGAAAAAATTAGGTAATCATTTGGGAAAATACCTTTTATTTCCTATTAGGACTTTCTCCTCCTCTTGCCCACTCTTATCGGTTATATCATATATAGTCACTGGGTAGAGACATCAGGATGATATTGATACTAAGATGGAAACTCCCTCCAGACCAAAGCACAATTCAGGAAGATCTCACAAGCTCTGTCTTCTGTCCTGATATTCATAAGAACCCACACTCATGGTTGGAATGAAATCTCTACAGAAAATGTCCCAGAAATAGCATGACCTAGATTAAGTATGTGAAAGGCATGCCCTCCTACTCTCTTAAGACGTAGCTGTGTTGAGCTGGAGGTCTACCATTTTCCAGCATGAATCAGATGTAAACCTTGATTAGTCTAAGCCAGTTATGCTAGTCCTCTGAGAAAGCTTTCCTTAGTCTTAAAGAAAGTCATTAAAAAGAGAGATTCATAAGAAGAAACTGTTGTTCTTTTTCCATATTGTCATTTCTGGATGTGACACTTGAAATGAGTGTAGCCATCTTGTGACCCCAAGGGGAGCTTTAATTGGAACAGAGGCCAACATGCCGAGGGTGCACAGTGGAAAGATGGAAGAAACCTGGGTCTTTGATGATATCAATAAGGCACTAAATTAACTAACTCTGGATTTAACACATCATAGTCTTTCATTCGAAGAAGGCGATGGCACCCCACTCCAGTACTCTTGCCTGGAAAACCCCATGGACGGAGGAGCCTGGTGGGCTGCAGTCCATGGGGCCACTGAGGGTCAGACACGACTGAGCGACTTCACTTTCACTTTTCATTTTCATGCATTGGAGAAGGAAATGGCAACCCACTCCAGTGATCTTGCCTAGAGAATCCCAGGGACAGGGGAGCCTGGTGGGCTGCCGTCTATGGGGTCGCACAGAGTCGGACACGACTGAAGCGACTTAGCAGCAGCAGCAGTCTTTCATTTGCATGAAAGTTAATATGTTTTCCTTGTTGTTTAAAGCCAGTTGAGTAAGAGTGTCTTCTTACTTGCAATCCAAGAGCATCATAACTGAATAGATACTTTGGAAAGACCTTTGTGAAGTTATTGAGAGGTTGTGTGGGTTAGCTTTTGCTACACAAAAAGCCACCCTAAAACTCCATGGCTTGAAACGGTAACCATTTGTTTAGTTCACGATTCTATGGGCTGATAGTTTTTTCTGGGCTCACCTGAGAAGTTCTTCTGGTTTCAGGTGCTCTCATTCATTCATGCATCTGCAGTCAGTTGCCAGGGAGGCTGGGGGCTGGCTGGTCTAGGATGGTGTCAGCTTGGTTGTCTTATCTGCTCCATTGGTCCCTCGCTCTGCAGGACTTTCGGTCAGGCTGTTCACTTGGTAAGCTACTCAGCCTTTAGAAAAAGAGAGAGAGAGAGAGAAAGAATGGAGTGGCCCACTTGCACTTCTACCACATTCTATTGGCCAAAGCAGGGAAGAAGAAGAAGGGAAGAAGGGAAATAGAGTATATATCTTGTTGGGAGAAACTGCACAGCCACATTATAAAGGGTGTTGAAGAAGTAGTTTTGCAGTCCACTGCAAATATCTTCTAGTGAATATTTACAAAGCCCTCTCCCTGATTAGTTGAGCATCATGGTAAATAAATGGGTTAAAATGTGGGCACCTCTACTTGTTAAACAGACTTGGGCTCTTTAGTTAACCTCTTTAAATCTTCATTCACGATCCTATTAGGTGGAAATCATCATGATTCCTTACCCATAGGGTAACAGTGAGGATTCAAGAAGATACTTCTTCTAAAGTGCTTAACACAGTCCCTGGCTTATAAATATTAATCATGATTTGTAATCTGTAGAGACAGGCCTGTGTGCTACCTAGTTAATGCCCTAGCATTCTCTCTCCCTCTCGCTCATTTTCCTCACTCTCTTCTCTTCTCTTAGTTAAACAAAACTCTGAGTAATTTCTTATCTGTTCTGCCACTACCTTTGCCCTATGGCTGTTCTAGTCAGCAGCTGGATCACAGCATCTCCATATCTGTCAGAGGCTCGTGACCCCAGTGAAGCTCTTTAGGACACTGGCTTGCCAATGCCTAATGCTCACTGATGGGTGCACTGGGGCCTGGCCTAAGGCCTTACCTTGTCTTGGGCCTTGTTACTTCTGGGTTTTGATTACCAGCAGCTTCCTCTTTAGGAGAGTGCCAGGTTGAAATCCCAGTTGAGTAATACATGGAGATTTTGGCCATCCCCTACCACTTCTCCAAGTTTTCCAAGGAGTGTGTTACTTGTAGGCGTAGATCTAGACTACGAAAAATGTCTCTCAAGTGCCCCATGCTCCCGGGCACCCTGGATCATCCAGAAACATTGTATGGAAGAGTTGGAGCTGTCCCCAGATTTCAGGTTCATGTTGAATTTGTATGGAACTTGGGCATAAAGACTTCTTGACCAAATAAATTCAAAGAGGATTCTGAATCAGCTTTGAAAGAAGATCAAGCAGCCCAGCAAGATATAACTGACTCCTGCTCCCCAGCTAATTTTAGGGAAATTCCAGTTTTACAATGCTGCTGCTGCTGCTGCTGCTGCTGCTAAGTTGCAGCAGTCATGTCCGACTCTGCGACCCCATAGACGTCAGCCCACCATGCTCCCGCGTCCCTGGGATTCTCCAGGCAAGAACACTGGAGGGGGTTGCCATTTCCTTCTCCAATAGTTTTACAATAGGAGGGGCAAAAAAGCTTGTGACAATACCAATCAGAAAATCCAGGGGAAAGACTGAATAGAGAAAGATACTCTACTAGAGTTCCTCCAAGTGTATTCTCAAATTTTCAATATTCACAATTGCTTGGTGATTTTATCCTTGCACAGATCACTGAGGCTTTGCCTAACCTCATATAAAGCAATGTCAAAATATCAGAAATATCTGAGATCCAAAATTAACATCTTATAACATAATGGCATGATCCAAGTTCCAAGGTCCTAAGGCCTTGATTCTTTTCTGGGTGGAATCCAAATGAATATTATTAATATCTACCACATTCTGACTGTCCTAGAAAAAATGCAAGGCTGTCCTGGGATTTATGTTGTATAGTTTCTGGTTTCTAGGCATATTTCATCTGACATATTTCTCCAGCCAAAGAAGATTCCTAATGAAACTGATAACAGGCCGGCAAACCTTGGGAGGGTCTTTAATGACAAAGAATGAGATAGTTGTCTCTTATCCAGCTGAGCTTCCAGGCTTTATGTATTTGTGGTGACATTTCATCAAAAGCCAAGATATTTTTATTTAAAAAATGGTAGATTCTGAAGTCTCAGAAAAGTTCTTATAATTTCAAGTGCTTGTATCCATGTGGGCAAGAGATTGAAGCTTTTACCATTCAACTTTTGACTTCCAGACTGATCCTCCTTGAACCTCAGATATTAGGCCCTTGAGGATTTATAATGTGATTTATCTACTCCACATCTCTCTGATCTGGCCAAGGTAACTAGCCCTGGCCAAGCCACACTGATGACCCAGACCAGATACATCCCTTAGAAGAGGAGGTAGGAAGGGTACAATGTGTCTCCAAGATAAACCTACTAGACTTCAAAAACACGACTACTGTTGGACATTTCTAGCTGGATCAGAAAATATGGCTCTTATACTCAATCGACAGACTACAGTAGAGGTCAGTAGGGATGAAGGCTTATCCTAAGATATTCAGTTGGTGATGGACAGGGAAGCCTGGCATGCTGGAGTCCATGGGGTTGCAAAGAGTCAGACACGACCAAGCGACTGAACTGAACTGAAGAAATATTAACCAAAGTGTATTATTATTTTTTTTTTACTTTACAATATTGTATTGGTTTTGCCATACATCAACATGCATCCGCCATGGGTGTACACGTGTTCCCCATCCTGAACCCCCCTCCCACCTCCCTCCCCATACCATCCCTCTTGATCATCCCAGTGCACTAGCCCCAAGCTTCCTTATCCTGCATCAAAAGGTCTTCAGTCACCCTCAGATTCCAGCTGACAGGTAGGAGCTAGCTGCAAATGGAGTCTTCTATGCTTTGAACGCCCATCAGTGTTTCAGCGTTGACCTGGGCTGGGTTTAAGCTACTTGGCTTCGACTATGTATCGTGTCAGCTGCCTTCTCTGCACCTGCACCTTGCTTCAGCTCAACCATCCTGTGCTCCTGAGATGAGTCTACTCGTCTACAAACCAGCTGAGAAATGTGATGCTCTGGTCAAGTTCCTAAAACTCCCTTTTATCACTGCCCTGTACAGTCCACAGATGGCTCCCCTAGGGAGGGTTATATGAAGTAATTTTTTCCCTTCTTATTCCATCCCATTTTCCTCCTGAGGTCTGGACTAAGTCATACTTGCCAGCACACCGGAATCCTGAATAAGTAAGACCCTTTCCTCTTTGTCTTAACTGAAAAGACCTATTTGACTAACCATCTCTAGATAACAACTCTCAAATTTTATATCTTCATCCCTGACTTCACTGCCAAATTGCAGGTTTGCATATCTAGTTGCCTCTTCAGCACCCTCACTTGGATTTCTCATGACCTCAACTAAACTCCTAGTCTTCCCTCCAAACCATTTTACCTGCAACCATCCCATTTAAATTGATGTCAGTCTCATCCTTCTAGTTGTTTGGTCCAAAAACCCTGGGATAATCTTTGACTCTCTTGATCTTTCACAGCCTACAGCGAATTCCCCAGAGAATCCTGCTGGTTTTGCTTTCAAATTGTATTCAAAATCTAGCCACCTGTTCTCCATAAAGCAGCCAGAGTGATTCTTTCATATATAAATGACATGGTGTCACTCCTCTGTTCAAACTCTACCATAGATTCCCATTTTACTTAGGATAAAGGTTCAAGTTTTGCTTCTAAGGCCCTAGATATAAATTTATACTAGTGGCTTTAGTGTTACCTGCTATTTTGTACAGTTTGGGTGTGGGAATAAATTTGGGTTACATGACAAGCACTGTACTATCATAAATTCAGACAAATAATCAGTATAACCTTCCTGGAATCCACAGTTTGACTTTTACAACTTGAACTCTGTCTGTTGAAAACATTTGTCAATTGGTTAATGAAGATTATCTTTGCTCTATCTGTAAGAAAAAGGGACAGCTATGCAACTAGAAATGTAAACAGGAAAGAGCTTTAGCTTTTCCTTTGGGTTAAAGAGTCAACTTATTGTTTATTTTAAGTTAAGTACTTATAAATTCACTTTGTGTGATAAATATGTGGTTGAAACCAATTGGACTAAAGGCAAATCATTCTTGATCATGTACAGTTTTAAATTCCCTCTGTTTTATATTCCTGATAGCCTTTCTTATTTCTTAGAAGCATTACTCTATCAATTTTAAGATAAGAAATTATGCAAAACATCCTTTTTTCTCTGACCAAAGTTATCCTCTCAACTTGGAGAACTAGAGGAAGTTTATGCTATAGCTATTTACAGACCTCACCATTTATTACTCAGTTGAAAGTGGATAGAAAGCTGAGCAGTAAGGGAAATATGGATCTCAAAGTCTATGCACTTTGCTCGAGCAGGATGAAGACCCACCCTCAGGTCCAAGCCTATGAAGAGGGAGCGTTGTAATTGAACTCCATGGTTGTCTGGTTCTTGCTTAGTTCTCAGCATACAGCACATCAAACACAGGGAGGGAATTTGCAATGGGCAGGGCCACTCAAAGTGCAATCTTCAAGAAGTGGCACCGAATTCAGAGCCTGCAGAGACAGCAAAGTTAATAGCAATAAAGCTGTTTGGAGCCATTTAATGTGCAGCCCCAAAGATGTCATGTTGTAGCCTAGTCAGTGAATGCTGTCCAAGATGATGACACTGAGTCACCTGGAAAGAAAGAAAGGGCACATAAAATAACGTTCAGGCAACATTCTGATTGGGATGGGATATATTGTAGGAAAATACCTCCTTTAAATGGTTAAAAATGCAAAACTAGTAAGAATCAGAGCAGTACCTTTTCATTTTGCCCACATGTGCACACTTATTCTCAGAATATGACAGTTTTCCTTCAGAACTCTTATGGTTGAATCTCCCATCTCCCTCACTTCTCAGCGTCCCCTAATTATTACATAGCTTTGCACACTTCGAGTGACTTTTATTCCTAGGCATTTTTCTCTGTGTTCTCATGTATTCATTCATAGAACACATACAATGTCCCTGTGAGATGGCTACACTATTATTATCAGCCTTTAAATAAGGAAATTAAGTATGAGGGAAATATTAAGTATTATCTGCCCAAAGTCATGGAGAAGGCAATGGCACCCCACTCCAGTACTCTTGCCTGGAAAATCCCATGGACAGAGGAGCCTGGTGGGCTGCAGTCCATGGGGTTGCTAAGAGTCGGGCACGACTGAGCAACTTTACTATCACTTTTCACTTTCATGCATTGGAGAAGGAAATGGCAACCCACTCCAGTATTCTTGCCTGGAGAATCCCAGGGACAGAGGAGCCTAGTGGGCTGCCGTCTGTGGGGTCACACAGAGTTGGACACGACTGAAGTCACTTAGCAGCAGCAGCCCAAAGTCATACAGCTAATTAGTGGCAGAGTCAATCTGTTAAGCTACCCAAGTCTTCTTCTAAATGACAGTCCTGTGACATAGGAGAGCAGTCTTTGCTGGGTCTCCTTTCTCATGTATGCACCGTGCTTCAGATGACTTTATTTTAGTCCTACTTATTGCAGAATATCATGGACAGAGGAGTCTGGGGGGTTACCCTTCCCATAGGGTCACAAAAAATCAGGCCCAACTGAGCAGCTAACAGGTTTCTTGCTTTCACTTTCTTCTTTATTTTCCTCTGGATGCTCTCCTCTCTCTCTCTAAAATTGTGGGCCTCAGAAATTAGCACAATGCTCTGAATTGTTTTGTATCGAATACTTCTAGTAACAAAGACTAAGTCCAAGATGGGTTTACCTTCTGGTGGCAGCCATGTTGGATTGATAGCTCATGTTAAGCTTTTATTCAGCCTAGCTTGGCAAGGCATCTATAGTAGCTCCCTCCCTGACCTCCTTGCTTCTGCCGTACTCCCTCAGTGTCTGTTCTCTAACCAGCAGTGAGAGTGATCCTGTTTAAACAGCTGCCGGATCACTTCTCTGCTGGAGGCCCTCCAATGTCTACCCACGTTTCTCAAGAGTAGAAGCCAAAGTCCTACAATTGTCTTTAAGGCCCTCCTTACAGCTTCCTATCCATCTTCACCTCCTGCCACATTGCCCGTGCACTTTGGGCGCCAGCCACAAAGGCCTCTGATTCTTGAGACCTTTGCACTCGCAGTTCCCTCTGTCTACAACAGATTCCCCTCAGATATCCAAGTGGCTTTCATCTCTTCCTTCAGGTCTTTGCTCAGATGCCATCCTCTCATCCCCACCCCATCATTTACCACCCTCCTTTCCTGCTTATTATATAGCCATGGCATTTACCACCAGCTATTTGTTTCTTCCTGCTACCTTGCCTCATATATTATCCACAGAACTTTTCTTGTCTTATTCATTAGTGTGTATCCAGTATTTAGAATAGTGCCTTGCATATAGCACGTAGCCAATAAATAATTGTTAAATCAAGATTCTTTTTTAAAAATTGAAGTGTAGTTAATTTACAATGTTGTGTTAGTTTCTAGTGTACAGCACAGTGATTCAGTTTTATACACACACACACACACACACACACACATCTGGGCTTCCCTGGTGGCTCAGATGGTAAAGAATCCACCAGCAATGTGGGAGACCTGGGCTCAATCCCTGAATCGGGAAGATCCCCTGGAGGAGGGCATGGCTACCCATTCCAGTATTCTTTCCTGGAGAATCCCCGTGGACAGAGCAGCCTAGTGGGCTGCAGTCCATGGGGTAGAAAAGAGTCAGACACAAGTGAGCAACTAAGCACAGTGTGTGCACACATGCGTGCGCACACACACACACACACACATATATTCTTCTTCAGATTCTTTTCCATTATAGGTTATTTTAAGATATCGAATATACATCCCTATACTATACAATACATCCTTGTTGCTTATCCATTTTATATATGTGACTCAAGACTTTTGTTGTCTTCAACATAAACTGTTGTTGATCAGAGGACTGCTTAATTCTGTGCTATGTGGTTCTTTTGGGGACATTTAGATCTAGTTGTAGAACTTCACATTTTGTTAAATCTCTTATTGAAATGGAAGATACAAAGGTGATAAGTCATGCAGCGTCTGATTTGTTCCTAGTGAATCCCTAGATATATATTTGAGATTAAAGATATATATTTTCCAAGTACAAACCACAGTCTAAAAAATGATATTTTATAGTTTTGTCAGGTGTCACAACCAAACTCTCCCTCTATCCTTTTGAAGAGTAAGTTTCCTCAATCTCCATTCTACTTTTTTTCTAGTGCTTCATTCTTTAACAAAGAATCTGTTTGTCTGGCAAGTTGTTTTTCTGGGTCCCATCCTCTGGGTCTTCAGTGGATTCTTTCCATTTTCAGAATGGGCTGAGAGAACACTTCTGCGGAGCTAGCAGAACATGAGTATCTTCTCAGTAGGGAGTCAACAAAAATTTCAATAATTAGTCACTGCTTATAGCTGGCCATTGTGAGCTAGCTTTCCTACAGAATTATTGTGACAAAATTCTCCCATTTCCCTCACTCCTCAAAATTTCTTGGCTGCCAGAATTTTCCTGCCTCAGTGTCATCTTAGGCTCCTTGTTCATCTATTTTTAGCTTTCTGATTTCATATCCTGCTTTCTCTATTTCAACTCGATTGCATTCACCTGACTTTCTGCCTCAATGTGTTGAAGTTGGACTACTCCCATTTTTTTTTTTTCCTGAATCTAAGAGCTTCATTCAGGAAACAACCTGAGTAGACTTGTATTTCAGCTTTTATTAAAGTGACATCCCGCCTCTTTGTTCAGAGCCTCACACACTGCCCCCTTTTCTCTTGACCGGTTTTTCTCTTAATGCTGTGAGAAGCGAGTGGATCTCAGCTTCCTTGAATGTGGGAGGAGTTTGACTGAAACTGCACTGATCCCTGCCAGCTCACTTTGCTTTAACCTTCTTGATCATAAGTGCTTAAATGTGTCAATTACTTTATGTCTTAGAAAGATGATGTCTTTTGATTCATATCAAGGGTAGTAAGAATCCACCTCTTGGGACTTGCCTGGTGGTCCAGTGGCTAAGAGTCTGGGCTTCCAATGCATAGGGCGCAGGTTTGATCCCAGGTCAGGGAACTAAGATCCCACATGTCGTGCGGTGCGGCCAATAAATAAATAAAAAGAAAAAAAGAATCCACCTCTTTTTGATGTGGCCGAACCAGATCCATCATCATCCTCGAAGGCCCACGTCCCTGTGCTGCTCCCAATCCGTCCCGACATCATTGCTCTTGGACCACTGACAGCACTAAAGGCCTATACCACACACTCAGGCGGCATGCTTTCATTTCCTGGCTCTGCCACTTCCTGTGTGAGTGAGGTTTGGACATTTATTTAAGTTCTCTGAGCCTCAATTTCATAATCTGTATAATGGCAATAAAAATGTTTGCCTCTAGGTTTGCTTCAACGAGATATTATAATGCAAAGCACTTTAACAATTATTATTTTTTGCTCTTCAACAATAATATGTACAATGTTAGAATAAGGGGAAGTAGTGGAAAGTTTGTTTTAAAGGCCTAGTTACTGCCATTTCACCTGGACCTGGAAGACTTGTTTTTCTGGGTGAAGAAATGTTTTCCCTGTGTGAAAGTTTCATAATCACAGCCAAGCAGGCCCACGAGCCCTGCCACTTAAAGCGGCTCGTCTCTTTTATCTGTAACACTTATATCTATAGCCTGGGAATGAGGATACTGGTCCAACTCCTGATATTCTACAGGATAACCACTGAAATCTCTCTGGATTCGATGCCATGATCCATGGCTATGGATGACCAGGACTGACATGGACACTCTGAATTTCATACCATGTGGTGGCATTCTGATTTCCCTGTGAGCCTGACCGAGTTTTGAACAGGTAAGTGAAAGGGATGGAGGCATAGTGAGCATCTGGGAGAGAAAAGAGGACCCTTTTTTAAGTTTTTCCAAGTTAAATCAAGAGAGTCAACTTGTGGAGTGAAGGGTAGTTTTATAATTCAAAAAAATGGCCCTGGAAATGAAAATTTACCAGAAAAAAATGAATTCTATAAAGACAAGGGCAAAGTTGTTTACTTGGGAAAGTATTATCCAAGTGGAGAGTTTTTGTGAATATGAGTTTAACATAAAAAGGAAGGAAAGATAAGTGATTATTAATGGACTTGTCTATAAAACATCTAAGTCCCCAAACATTAGCCCCAAGATTCCTAATACCAGAGTTCATTGGTCACTGTAAAATCCTAATATCTTCAGTGTATCTTTAACAGATTTTAAGGAACATATTAACCAAATGTACAAGTTTTGATTTGGCCATAAAAATGCAAGAAGAGCTGTGATTCTCTAGGATTAATGAATAACATTTGTTTATTTGATTTGCTCTAAGAAATCATTCTAAAATCTGTTTACATATCTGGCCTCTCCAGGATGAATTTTATGTTGGTTCAGCAGATTGTTTACAGTTTTTTCTTCTTCTGCCTTTTTTTTTTTCATCTTCCCTGCTCAGTGCCCAACCCAAGGTCAAAGGCTGATAGAGAGTAAATCTCATGAGGAGGTTTTACTCTAGGGAAGTTGTTCAGTGGATGGGATCTTGGCGTACAGAGAAAGATGACAGGCTCTTTCTGGCTCCTCAGCCTTGTTGCTGTAACTGCTGCTCAATCCACCACTGAAGAACAGGCCAAGACATTTTTGGAGAAGTTTAACCATGAAGCCGAAGACCTGTCTTATCAAAGTTCACTTGCTTCTTGGAATTATAACACCAATATTACCGATGAGAATGTCCAAAAGATGGTGAGTCCTCATGGCTACAGAGGGGTATTGGTTGCTTCTTAAAAATCAGCTTACTGCCCAGGAAACTGAAAAGGGAAATCAAACAAATGCTCTGAGCTGTGAGATTGGATGTTTGCCTCAGTATTTCTGATTCTGGAGTCCCAGATGACTGAAAAATTGACCTTTGAGTTTACTTGAAAAAATGTTACAAAATAATTCACTGGTCTCAGTCCAGATTCTTGGTGAATATGCTTTAGAAATTTGCCACCATAATTCTTATCATAGTCAGGCTTTCAAAGCATGTCACAGAAATGCCATAAGTTATTCAGTTAATAATTTCCTCAAGCCTACAATGTCAACAGGAATATCTAAAGACTCTCTACAAATCATCTATTAACTGAAAAAATATGCAGCTGGAGGCTTAGTGAAAGAGCTCGCTAGTAATTAAGATTACCAGGGGTCGGGTGAGGCTGGACTTGGGAATTCCTTCCTTAATTGTCACGGAGTTCTGAGGGACTTCCAGAGTATACAGGATCCACAGAGCCCTCCAAGAAAACCCGTAATCAAACCAGTTCTGACAAATCTCAGAATGCTCTGGGAAAGCAAGATGTACTCTTTGACAAGTGCAAGGATTTAGGAAGTTTCTTCCCTCACGTATCTCAAAGCAGTGCTGGAAATGGAGTGACATTATTTAAGCAAAGTTTTTGTGACACTTGTCCAGCAACGCATTCTTTCAAAAATGTAGTTCAAATCTTATTTTTTCAAATAGTGGGTTACAGGTTTAAGTTAAATCACTGCCACTCACTGGACAGATTCTATATTCTGGACAGATTCAGTCTGAGATCTGCTGCTTCATGTGAATTCCCCAGGAGATTCCCCCTCACCTCCACTTTTTCTAAAGCTTTAAGAAATCCAGGAGATTTTGACAGCCCAGCGTTGTCATAGGAGACCATTTGTTTTTCTTGTCTCATATTTTGGTCTTACCTTTCTTCATGGTTGCTTTTTTCTCACGTTTTATTTGATCTTGACCACTGTGCATTTGTTTTCATTCTCAAATAGTCCATAGGTGGTGGTGAAGGTAGACCAGCATTGTGCCTAAGAGCTCTGGAGTCAAACTGCTGAGGTCCAAATCCTGGCTCCACCGCTTTCTACCTGGGTGAACTTGAGCTACTTAATGAACCTTTCTGCGCCTTAGTTTTTCTGCCCGTGAAAAGCCATGTAATACCATATTTGCTTCATAGGGTTGCTGTGACAACAGCTAATACACAAAACCACCAGAATTGTGCTCAATGCTTGTGAGCCTAGGACAACAATACAGCACCATTGGTGTGAAGGTGAGAGGGTATTCTAATTGCTGAAAAAATGTGTAACAGTTCTGTTCAGTGTCCAGATACTGAGAGGGCATTTTACAGAAGGAGATGCAGTGACGTTTGTTGAAATCATCTCTGGATCATTAAGTGCTATCACTTTTGAATTGCACTGGTTGATTAGAGGAAAGGCAGAAATGAAAGGGCCTAAGTCCACGAAGGGTAGTCCAAGTGCAGACAGTATGGGCCCTTTAAAGAAAAGTGAAAATATGCAAATACAAGAAGCAAGCAGGGGGCCCAGTATCCCCTTTCTCCAGCAGTGGTGAAGGGCGAGTTAGCGCATTAGTGCATCTGTGTGGATTTACCTGGGGAGGAGGCAATAAACAGGGAGGACAGTGGCTCCTCTGTTCTCTTATCACATTTATTGAGATCCCCTAATGAAATGGGAACTGCAGCTGGTGCTACACGAGGTACCAAGATGAATAGGAAGCTGAGATAATGGTCCACTGCCGATGGCCATGCTTATAGAAAGACTTGGAGAAATGGAGAATGTTTTCCAAGGAAAGAGCCACTGGAGTGATTTACAGGGATGAGAGAGACTTAGAAGGGAAAACAGAATTAGCTCTACAAAGCCTAACTCAAAAAGAAAAAAAAAACATGAGTCTGAGATGGAAGAAGAAAGACTAGAATGTTCCCAGTTGTATTGGCCAACTCTCTTCAGATTAGAAAGATGGTGCCTTTGAAAGCTCAAAAGAGATAAATTTACAATAAATAGGAGGAGGTGCTGTTTCTATTACAGGTAGTGAAACTGGTAAGACTTGTAAATCTAGACCATTCTTTAATCTGAAAAAGTGAGACATTGAAAACTATAAATAGGTTTTGGAAATATTTAAGCGAATGTAAGGATTGTAGATCCACTGTGGGTGAGACATGCATTTATGAAGCCAGTTCTTTACCTTCCTCAGTATCAATGCCTAGGGCTATGTCACTTTACAGTGCCATCTCACTGAAGGTGACGTGACTGTGTCCTTTGCCATGTGACTCACATCTGCTGTTAGCAGATGTCTTACAAGTAGAGGCGTGAAAGGACTTGAACGATGGGACTTTTCCTTTGCACCTTTGCTTTTACCATGAGGACATGCCTGGATTGATCAGGTAAAGAGTGAGAGATGTGTGGAATAGTTGTCCTGGCAGAAACTAATCCCCCAGGGTTTTAAGAAGATCCAGCCAAGATTAGCAGAGTTGCCTGGCAACACTCAGTGATTCTAGGCACACAAACAATGAACACTTACGCCGTTGAGATTTTGGGTTGTCTGTTATGTAGTACTATTGTAGCGATCTTCTTCCCTTCGCTCAGTCATGTCTGACTCTTTGTGACCCCATGGACAGTAGCCTACCAGGCTCTGCCGTCCATGGGATTTTCCAGGCAAGAATACTGGAGTGGGCTGCCATTTCCTTCTCCAGGGGATCTTCCCAACCCAGGGATTGAACCCAGGTCTCCTGCATTGCAGACAGACGCTTTACCATCTGAGCCACCAGGGAAGCCCCATTGTAGCAATAGATAACTAATATAAGAAGAGAAATTTGGGCTGTATGACATGTGTATGTTCATATCCTATCATGATTGAGGGCAATCTGTCATTTCATAATTATCCCTTGGTATAACGTTCAGAGTCAGAATATTGGGCTTATCAGCCAATCGACCTAGTGTGGCAATTCTTAGATCAAGTCATGAGAATAGTTTAAAATAATAGAGGGCACTAGAATTTGATCAGTATAGTGTCCCCAAAGCTCGCTGTTTAGGAGAGGTCCATCGGATAGATCTAAGGAAAAATACTTTGTTCAAAACAGATTTCCACATAGTTCAGAAATTCAATGAAAATTACCAGACACTTGCTTTAGAGCAAATACAATTCTCATGTTTGAGATCAAACATTCACCAATTAAACTGTAATTCTCTTCTCAGTAAAATGACATTACTTTTTTGCATTTATTGTTGGTTTGATTTTTGAAAGAGTCCTTTGTAAGTCAAAGGATTTTTGTTTCTTTTTTTGCAAAGTCAGAAGCTCTTTGGCAACATGGGAGGTCCCTGGACAATTTTTTTCCCCTGGAAGAGAGTGAAAGGATCCTGCCACTGGCAGGGGCATCCTGGTTCTCTGTTCCAGTATTTGGCAGTAGCTACTACTGCTGCTGCTGCTGCTGCTGCTAAGTCGCCTCAGTCGTGTCCGACTCTGTGCGACCCCATAGACAGCAGCCCACTAGACTCCTCTGTCCCTGGGATTCTCCAGGCAAGAACACTGGAGTGGGTTGCCATTTCCTCCTCCAATGCATGAAAGTGAAAAGTGAAAGGGAAGTCACCCAGTCATGCCCGACTCTTAGCGACCCCATGGACTCCAGCCCACCAGGCTCCTCCGTCCATGGGACTTTCCAGGCAAGAGTACTGGAGTGGGATGCCATTGCCTTCTCCGTAGCTACTACAGCTGCCCCCAATTCCTGTGGGCACAACTGTGAAGGGAGCATTGAAGACTGCCCTGTTGGAGCCCGAGGTCTCAGAACACTTCATAAATATTTCTTGTTGAGTTATCAGAAGCTGTGAAGAGACAGCAGAAGGCCCACACTTACCCTTTGGGTGGGCAGGGCCCCTAGAGCCCTTGGGCACACCTGCTTCCTGGACCTTTTCCTCTGTCTTTAGGGCGGGGACACAGTGAACCCAGAGCAGGGTCATTTTAAACTGCTATTCTGTGCCCAAAGAGAGAATGCACACTTCAACCCTGTCTGCAATGAGTCTGTCCCACACTCCCCAAGATATGTAAGCACCTACGCATAGGTACAGGGGTGGGGAAAGGTCAGTGTGATGCAGATATGATGGAATTCAGGAAATCTGATGCTATCCTGATTCTGCTAAGCTGGCTGTGATGCCTTGGGCAAGTCACTTACTTTTTATCTCATAAATGTAAGATAGTAGATGGGCCCAGTCAAGATTTTTCAGTGGATAACAGTGGTGAGTGGACAAGTTCCACCTGTGGAGGATTAGCAGGAGTCAAGTGCACTGGAGGTGTTGTTCATACTAGTTTTCCTTTGTCATGAAAACTTGATAATGTCCCAGTTGAGTGATGTAATTTGGTAAAATTAAACTTGAGCAATTCAAAATGACATGTTTCATACCATCCAGATTTGACACACTCACTGATCTGAGCACTCTGACAGGACACCAGGCGGCCACCAGCTACACCCAGGGAGGGCAGCCTAGTGGTCAGGAACTACTGCTGCTTCTCAGTGTGTGCCAGGTAACTGGGCAAAAGACAAAACATTTAATTTTGGCTAAATCCTTTGGTTTGGAGCAGTTCCATGGGGGGTTAAGATCTAGTTATAGGACCTAGGGAATAAAGTGGGTTTTCTTTTTCTTTACTTTTACTATTGAGGGCTTTTATAACAACAGCTTTATTGAGATATAATTGCGTGCTAAGTCGCTTCAGTCATGTCCAACTCTTTGTGACTCCATGGACTGTAGCCTGCCAGGCTCCTCTGTCCATAGGATTTCCCAGGCAAGAATACTGGAGTGGGTTGCCATTCCCTTCTCCAGGGGATCTTCCTGACCCAGGGATTGAACCTGTGTCTCTTACATCTCCTGCATGGGCATTGGTAGGCAGATTCTTTACCACTATCACCACCTGGGTTATGTACCATAAAATTCACCAATTTAAAGTATACAATTCAATGTTTTTTAGTATATTTACAGAATTATGCAAATATCATCACTATCTCATCTTAGAACATTTTCATCACTCCAAAAAGAAAGCACATGCTTATTAGCAATCTCTTCTTCCCCTAACCCCCCAGCTCTCAGCAACCACTAATCTACTTTCTGTCTATAGATTTGCCCATTCTGGACATTTCATATAAATGGAATTATACACTAGGTGGTCTTTTGTGATTGGCTTCTTTCACTTTGCATGCCGTAGCATGTATCATTATTTTGTCCCATTTTACCACCAAATAGTATTCCATTTGGAGAAGGCAATGGCACCCCACTCCAGTACTCTTGCCTGGAGAATCCCATGGACGGAGGAGCCTGGTAGGCTGCAGTCCATGGGGTCGCTAGAGTCGGACATAACTGAGCAACTTCACTTTCACTTTTCACTTACATGCACTGGAGAAGGAAATGGCAACCCACTCCAGTGTTCTTGCCTGGAGAATCCCAGGGCCGGGGGAGCCTGGTGGGCTGCCATCTATGGGGTCGCACAGAGTCGGACACGACTAAAGCGACTTAGCAGCAGCAGCAGCAGTATTCCATTATATGGATTTTACTTTACTTGTTATTGTAAAAATTTTCAAGCACATATACAAGAAGAAAGACTAATATGTTGAATCTCCTTATACTCATCACCCAGCTTCAGCAATTATCAACACTTCGGCCAGTCTTGTTTTATTTTTCTACCCAACGCCATGTTTATTGGATTATTTTGAAGGAATAACTATATGTTTTATGTAATAAATGTTTCACCTTGTAGCTCTCAGTGTAAGAATTTTTAAATAACCTTAATAGCAGTTTCATGTCAAAGACTTAACAATAATTCCTCAGTGTAATCAACCCTCTAGGCAATATACAAATGTACCCTAATATCTCATTTTAAAAATTCAGCTGGTTTGTTTTAATCAGGATCTAGCAAAGTCCTCTCTTGGTCATTTTGGCAGAGGTACTTTAAGTCTCTTTCAGTCTATAGAGCCCTTCCTCATTTTTTTTTTTTTTGTAATTTATTTGCAGAAAAATTGAGTTGTTGCTCCTAGAGAAACTCCCACATTCTGGATTGGCTGACTGTGTTCCCATAATGTTGCTTAACATGCTCTTTTGACCCTTGTATTTGCTACAAATGTATAGATCTGGTACAGAGGTCAGCACACTTTTTTCTGTAAAAGGCCAAGTAGTAAATATTTCAGGCTTTTTGAGCCCTACAGTTCCTATTCAACCCTGCCATTGTAGACCAGTCAACTCTGCCATTGTAACACAAAAGCAGGTATAGACAATACATAAATAGGTGTGAATATGCAAACTTTATTTATAAAAACAGATGGTAGGCAGAGTCCTGCTCTAGAGATTTGATCAAAATCAGGTTTCCCCTGTGAGGTTTTTTAATAGGTGTGGAAATTGAATCTATACTACTAGCAGGGTGCAGGAATATTGAGCCAAAAAATTAGCCCAAAATTAATTCAGGTTCCTAGAGCTCTGGAAAAAATAAGCAAATTAAAAAATCTGTAGAGACCCTTTTTAGATCCAAAGCTCAAGGCATTTCTACTTTATGCAATAGATACAAATAAATTTAAGATAGACCAAAAATTAAATAGGAAAAGCAAGTCAAGCTTTTATAAGAAAATATAGGTGACTTTTGGTTAGGAATGGTTTATTAAGTGAGTCTTGGTTGGGAATGGTTTATTAAATGAGTTTTACTTGAGAATGGTTTATTAAATAAAAGACATCATAACTGCACACACACACAAGACAAGAAGCAGAGAGCGCCCGCGGTGTCCATGGAGAGAGGTTGAGATGGCCGCCCTCTAGCCCTAGACACTGGGGCGGCAGGACGGCGAGGATGTCGGCTTAGTTAGTCCCGACCACTGTCCAGGCTGTGAGCAAGAGGAAGCTGCAGCCCACCTGGACCGCCCTCACCCTGACACTTTTAGCAGTAAACAAGATAAAACAATTTCTTAAAGATAAGCCTGAACATGTTGGTGTGAAAGTTGGTGTCCGAACTAGGGGTTGTAATGGCCTTTCCTACACTTTAGAATTTACAAAGACAAAAGGAGACTCTGATGAAGAAGTTATTCAAGATGGAGTCAGAGTGTTCATCGAGAAGAAAGCACAGCTAACACTGTTAGGAACAGAAATGGACTATGTTGAAGACAAATTATCCAGTGAGTTTGTGTTCAATAACCAAACATCAAAGGAACATGTGGCTGTGGAGAAAGCTTTAACATTTGACTCCTCAGGACTGCTCGGGCTGTAGGCCACCGGAGACCTGTGGAAGCTCTGGGGCTTATTGACAAAACCATGTGACTGTCACATGCTTAAGGTGTGTAATGTATGGCTGCCTTCCAAGGAAAATAAAGTGATGCATTTGAAAACGAAAAAAAAAAACACCAAGAAGCAGAGCTTGAGAAAACATTTTGATACATATAATTAACAAAAGATTGACAGCCAAGATATATAAAGAAATTTTACTAAATGATAAAGACAAAAATTCACTAGAAAAATCGGGGAAAGATATGAGCAACAAATGCATAGAAGAAGAAATTCAAATAAATAAACAAATATATATATATATATATACACCTCATATATATGTTTAACCTGACTAATAATCAGGATAACATTATTTTAATAATGAAATACCAAATTGACATAAAATCATATTTGCCAAAATATGATATCTGTAGAAGTTGAAACTTGCTTTTTAACCCATCAGTTCCACTTCCAAAAATTCCACCTGGAGAGCCTCACCTGTGTACTCAAGAAACTTTATATATTTGCAGATTTAAATTAAATATTAGCAATTTTATATGACTTAACCTAATACAAGGATGTATATGGTAAAAAAAAAAGTATTACTTAAAGACAGGAAACATTCATAGATGAGAAATTATTAAATAAATTTGAATTTGGTCATATACTTAAATAGTATACAGCAGTTAAGATCAATAAGGAATATATACTTGAAAAACTAGAAAAAATAAGTAATGCTAAGTGAAAAAAGCAGAGAGATTTTCTTTTTTTCTCAACTTTATTGAGATATAATTGACATATAACATTGTGTAAGTTTAAGGTGTACAAACTGTTGATTTGATACACTGATATATTGCAAAATATATGGTAGCAGCAGTAGCAGTCTTAACTAACACCTGCATTACATCACATGATTACCATTCGAGAACATTTAAGATGTATTCTCTTGGCAACTTTTGAGTATATAATATGATATTATTGACTAACCACTAAATAAGTATGCCTGAAGCAATTATTATAAAGTGTTAACATTTTAAAAACCTGAGTACAGGTTTTTGTGACATTTGCTATGTTATTTATACTATATTATATTTTTTTATGAAATATATCAAATATATATCTGGTGGGCCACTTTCTGGTAGGACCCAATTTCAGGAGTGAGTTTTTTTTCCCCTATAAATTAAAAAAAAATTGAAATGTTTGAAAGCCACATTGCTTCCTCCCATCTGGAAAAAGAAAAAATAAAATTTTGATTCTCAAGACAAAGCAATAGAATTCATATTCTTATAATTTAGATTCCTTACTTTGTTGAATAGAATAAGTGTTTTTAAAAAATATGCACATATCTGGGCCTATTTGACAGAGAAGGCAATGGCACCACACTCCAGTACTCTTGCCTGGAAAATCCCATGGACAGAGGAGCTGGTAGGCTCCAGTCCATGGGGTCGCTAAGAGTCGGGCACGACTGAGTGACTTTACTTTTGCTTTTCACTTTCATGCGTTGGAGAAGGAAATGGCAACCCACTCCAGTGTTCTTGCCTGGAGAATCTCAGGGACGGGAGAGCCTGGTGGGCTGCCATCTATGGGGTCACACAGAGTCGGACATGACTGAAGTGACTTAGCAGCAGCAGCAAGGCCTATTTGAAAAGTAATCAAGGCAGTTTTCATCTTTAAATCTGATGTGGTTTGGAGAGCTATGTCTGGATACTGGGTCAACACATGGGGCCTGAGGGTGGAGGGTTCCCTGGGAACTTGTCGGGCGCCAAGTCACTGCCTAGATGTTAAGATTCCTTTCAGTTTTTCATCTTCTGTCTTCAGGAGACTCTCATACCTACAGGGAAAGAAGTGGTTTAGAGACTGCTGAAAGAATAGCCTAGGAATTGATAGTGAGGCATAGAAAAAAAGATGAAATTTTAATTTTTTGCATTTCAAATAACTTATCACAAAAGCATTTTAATTGTTTAAATAAAACTATCATAATTTGGAAAGAGACCACAAGACCTATGACTTAAAACGAAGCTCATATGAAAACATCTAAAAGCATAATGAGATCATATTTAACTTGCATATCATTAGGGCCAAAAAGAACAGGATATCTTATGGAATGGAAGGAAATGGCAACGTGCTTCAGTATTCTTGCCTGGAGAATCCCACGGACAGAGTAGCCTAGTGGGCTACAGTCCATGTGGTCGCAAAGAGTTGAACACAACTAAGCAGCTAACAGACACACAAAGTGTAATTTAGGATTTTATATTTTCAGTCCTTGAAATGACAAAGGATCTCTCAATAGGATGAGAATATGGTATCCACTACAGTTATACATAGCGGGTCAGAGAGGGTTTTAACTTCCTGTGATTGTACTGAGTTATGTGTGTCTTGACCCCAAGCCCCCATCAATGGCTGCAGAAACGTTTGCTGTGTTAATTGCTTCTCTTCTGCCTTTGCACAGAGGCAGTATGGGATGCTGTTTATTTGACCTGTAATAGTTCTTTTTGAGGAGAAGGCAATGGTACCCCACTCCAGTACTCTTGCCTGGAAAATCCCATGGATAGAGAAGCCTGGTAGGCTGCAGTCCATGGGGTCGCTAAGAGTCAGGCACGACTGAGCGACTTCACTTTCACTTTTCATTTTCATGCATTGGAGAAGGAAATGGCAACCCACTCCAGTGTTCTTGCCTGGAGAATCCCAGGGACAGAGGAGCCTGGTGGGCTGCCGTCTATGGGATCGCACAGAGTTGGACACGACTGAAGCGACTTAGCAGCAGCAGCAGCAGTTCTTTTTGAACCCTGTAGCTATGTAAGTAACTGTATATGCTTCAATTCATTCATCATTCAAGTGCAAAAATTACATATAGCTGTCAAGCAGTATGTAAGTGACTTGGTTGGTATGTATGAACTGACTTTGATTCTCTGTGTAACTGCTTAGCTGTCAGTTTTATTTAGGCATGGGAACCTTATAGTATGAATATGGAATAAATTGTAAATAAGATTAAAAAGAACAGCTTGAGATGGAACAGTGTATCCTCAGGGGCCAAAATTCAAGACAGCATAATGTTTTTGTGATACAAAGTATAACACTTCTAGTGTGATAATGATAAATAAAACAGATATCTTCAAAGTTCCCACATACATTATAATTTTAAAAAATATTTTAAGACTGAGGCTTTTTGGGGATTCTGGGTTGTCTCCAAGGGAGATTGAAAATAAAAGAATGCTCTTAATTTGGGATCAAATTTTACCAGAAATTTTGCTGTAAATCATCCTAGATTGGATGAAAAAGGGTAGGGGCTGAGAGGTGGGTGGTGGGTTACATAAATGAATCTGTGCTGTAGACCAAACTCCTTTTTCCATAGCTCATTCCTTCTCATTCAGACATGGTACAAAGAAGACCAGAATATGTTGAATCCAATCTACAGCCAGTGGTTGAGAGCATTTAGCTTTAGAGGCAAACATATCTGTGTTGATTCCCTGATTCTTCCAGTTAATAGCTGTGTGACCTAGTCAAAGTTACTTACCTGCTCTGTGCTTCATTTGCCTCATTTGTGAATTGGAGACAGTCACAACCACCTCACAAGATTGTGCAGACTCATTGAACAGTAGTTCGTAAGGGGTTGTGTGTGCTCAATAAAGAGAAATCATTTTCCATTTCACTGTGACTGTTCTACTCATCTCTTGTATGATCCATTGCTGCACCTTTCATGAACCACTTTCATCATGTCACACACCTGCTTGAAACCCCTAAGTGACTCCCTAGTATTCACAGGATAAAAGTAAAATTTCTTAATCTAGAAAATGCAGTCATGCCTGGAGTCCTGCTTTGGAATCTCTACTATTTATCTATTGTGTAAAAGATTACCACAAAAGATTATCTATTGAGTAAAAGATTACCAGATCAAAACAACACACATTTATTATCTCCTGGCATAGTTTAGCTGGATCTGCTTCTGAGTCTTGCAAGATTACAATCAAGGTCCTGGCTAGAGCTGTGGTCTCATCTGCGACTTGACTGGAGATGAATCCACTTCCAAGCTAATGTGGTTAGTGGTAGCATTGAGCTCCTCGTATGCTCCTTAGGATGTCAGTCGGAGGCCATCTTGAACTCCTCACCATGTGGCCCTAGCCATGGGACAGCTCACAACATAGCATCTTGCTGCATCAGTATTAGCAAGGGAGATTCTTCTAACAGGATAAAAATGATAGCCTTGGAAATTCCCTGGCTGTCCAGTGGTTAGGGCTCTGTGCTTCCCTGCAGGAGGGAACGAGTTTGATCTCTGGTTAGGGAACTAAGATCCCACAAGCTGTGTGGCTAAAAACAAACAAACAAAACAATCTTATCTAACATAAACATGTATATCCTTCACTTCTGCTGTATTCTCCTTTTGAAAGTGAGTCATAGGTCCTGCTCACACTCAAGGGAAGGGAGACACAGGAGGGTGTGCCACCAGGAAGTAGGGGTCCTGGGAACCATCTTAGAGTCTGCCCGCCTCAGGATCCAGGATTCAGACGCTGGCAATTAGTTGCCAGCTCTACCGTTTATTTTTCTTCACGTACAAAAAATGGAAATAGAGTAATTTTCTATCTCTTGGGATTGTTAAGAAAATCAAATGAGGTAAATTATTTTGCAAAATACTCTACAGCGATCTATTTTCTGCCTAATTTAAGATCTGTCTTAAGTTCCGCCTCCTCCAGGAGTCCTTGCCAAATCTGGTCCCTATAACAGGAACTGCTTGGCCCCACTCGTAGTTTATATGGAATCATAGGCTTTTATGTTTCAGTAATGAAACATTCATGATGTGTATCTTATCTCCTTGATAAAACAACAAGCAGCTTAAGGACAAGGACTTTTTTTCTATAAGTGATAAAGTAGCTACCATTTTTTAGTGCTTAGAATGTATCAGGGACTCTGAGAGGCATTTTATTATTTGTTAAATTTTCTTGTCCTTTCAACAACCCTTTGAGGTAAGTTCTGCTATTACTCTCATTTTATGGATAAGGTAACATGACTCAGGCTAAGTAATTTGCTCAAGGTCACACAGCTAGTTAGAGGTGTCTGACTCGAGGAATGGAGTTCTTACGTGCGTCATATGCTACCTATTTTTTATAGTCTAGAAAAGTACAGTGTAGAAAGTGGTTGCTCGTTTTAGCCTTTGATAAATGGAAGTGAGCTTGTACACTGAGAGAAGACTGCTGCTGCTGCTTCTGCTGCTGCTGCTAAGTCGCGTCAGTCGTGTCTGACTCTGCAACCCCATAGACGGCAGCCCGCCAGGCTTCCCCGTCCCTGGGATTCTCCAGGCGAGAACACTGGAGTGGGTTGCCATTTCCTTCTCCAATGCATAAAAGTGAAGAGTGAAAGTAAAGTCGCTCAGTCATGTCCGACTCTTAGCGACCCCATGGACTGCAGCCTACCAGGCTCCTTCGTCCATGGGATTTTCTAGGCAAGAGTACTGGAGTGGGGTGCTGTTGCCTTCTCCGAGAGAAGACTGCATTGGATACATATGGAGAAGTCAAGATGGGGGGCAAGTGAACCCTGGTATCACTACCTGCTTCTTGGTTTCTCTGGTGAGTGGGTAATCACATTGGCTACCAAATGGTCATGTTCAGGGCAGTCTTGAACTGGGGATCAAAATTCAAGATCAGAATCTCTGGTAAATCACAGTACTATGAAGCTTCCTGCAAACTGGTTCTTTCTCATGGTTCTCATCACCATGAGAAGCTGTATTCTCAGGAAGTCCGCTCTGAGCTCTGCTGGGCTTTCCCTTTAGAGTGTTTATCATTGAATCCTTGAGTGACTCACCCACGTCACAGTGCTAAGGCCGTACATCCCAGGACCCCACAACATAAATCATCTGTGAGAATTCACTTCCAGTTCTGTGGACAGGACCCTTGGGAAAACGAAGCAAAAGGCCAGGAAGAGAGAGTGACCAAGAGTGGCTTGATCACGCTTAACCTAAACCTTGACCTTCAGCAAAGTAGAGAATTAAATAACTCGGGAAATATTAGATGTTCCACCAGATGTTCTTTGGCCTGTATCTTCTGTCTATTTGAATAGTCCCATTCTAACTTCAACTTCATTTTTTGTTGTTGTCATTTCAGAATGAAGCCAGGGCCAAATGGTCTGCCTTTTACGAAGAACAGTCCCGGATGGCCAAAACTTACTCACTCGAAGAAATTCAGAATCTCACACTCAAGCGTCAATTGAAGGCCCTTCAGCACAGCGGGACCTCAGCGCTCTCGGCAGAGAAGAGCAAACAAGTATGTGACGTGCTAGCACTGATCCCAAGAATGGAAATACTGGGGAAATCTTAAACATTAGTATCACTCAGGGCTGCTTACTTTATCTGCAAACCTAGCAATGCTCACAAGAGAAAGAGCGCTGTGCCTCGGTGGGGTGGTCATGTAATTTATCCTCCAAATTGGGATCCTTTGAGAGTGAAGGGGGACGCTGGTATGTTAGGACACATTGTTAAACTAGGATTGTCAGGGCGCTGCGGTCCATAGATACAGTGACAGAGGTCGCCTTCCTGAGGACCAGGCACTTAGCCCATGTCCGTGCTTCTCAACTGCAAGTGATTTTGCCCACCAGGGCCATTTGACAATGTCTGGAGTTAGTTTTGGTTGTCGCAACAGTTGAAGGGTGTTATTGGCCTCTAGTGAGAAGGGATGTTGCTAAACACTCTGCAAAGTGCTAGGAAGTCCCCAGTGACAGTTGCCTGGTCTAAAACATCAGCAGTTCTAAGCTCGGGAAGCCCGATATGTCATCTCATCCTCCCCCACCCCTTTCATTCTTGACTGTCTTCTGCAACTTCTTTAAAATGTTGCTAAACCAACGCAGCTCAGACCACTTTAGGGATAGGCGAGTCACTTCTTTCTAAAACATCATTTCCATATGTGGGTCCCTCTAAGTAATGGCAAGATTCTTCCTCCATTAAGCATAAAGTGATTTACCTCCACTTTCTACCGCCTTCTGGAGCCAGATGCCTGTCTCCTATAATAGTCTTCAAATAAAGGAAGGCAGATTTTTTTTTTTAACTATTTAAGGCTTTTTTCTCTAGCCTAAAACATCCTTCCATCTGTTGATTTTTTTCTTATACGATGGTTTCAAGTTCCCTAACCAGTCCTGGTTGCTGGCTTCATTTTGTCAGTATCCTTGGACTGAATGCAGCCCTCCAAGTGGGTTCATCTCTGCGTGAAAGTGAGCAGGGGTATGACATCCTGCTCTTCCAAGACATAGCTCTAAGGTGCCCCCTCTTTGAAGCCATTCTTGAATTTCCAAGTTACTAATTCAACCATCCCCCCATACTGCCACATCACTTTTTGGTGACAGTTGTAGCATCTGTCACTCTGTTATGTAATCATTGATTTCATGACTCGCTGTGGCATGTTTGTGGGGCTCTTAAAGACCAGTGACTTGTTCATGTCATAATTATCAGAGTGTAGGACGTAGTAGATGTTCAGTAACCGTGCAGTCAGTGAAGCCTGAAAGGAACAAGAAACACACTACAGTATGCATGTGTAGGTGAGAAACATTCTTGGCATTTGGGCAGATCTGTGTTTTTTCCCGGTCACTCCACATGTATTTATCATATGCTTATAAAGGAAGTCTGTGCTAGTTGATGATGGGAAAATTTAGCTGAGATATTCCAACCCTACATAAAAGAAGATACTTGGCCAAGAAGATGTGAACTTCTGTATTTTGAGGCATAAAAAATTGCATGATTGAAAAGACATCTCTACATTAGCATTCTCGTTTGTATATCTTCCATTTTTAACATTGTTTATTATCTTTAATTTGTAGTTGAACACGATTCTAAATAAAATGAGCACCATCTACAGTACTGGGAAAGTTTTGGACCCAAATACACAGGAGTGCTTAGCACTTGAACCAGGTGGGCTATTCATTTTGAGCAGTGATTATAAAATTTACTTTTTTTTATCCCAAGCTTTAAAAATGAGATTAACATCAGATGATGATGTTGTGCCTTTCAGATGGACAATCCAAAGAGGGAAAAATTCCAAATGTGTGTGTTTTAGCACACGGATGCTCTTTTAAGTTTTAACAAAACTTCACTATAAATCCTGTCACACTCAAGTAGTTTAATTAAGTTAGTAGTTCAATGATCTCAGTGGTTTATTTTCTCTGCAGAATTATTTTGAAGCTCAGATAAGGGTGAGGACACAAAATGGATTAAAGATCTAAACGTAAGACCAGAAACTATAAAACTCCTAGAGGAAAACATAGGCAAAACACTCTCCAACATAAATCACAGCAGAATCCTCTATGACCCATCTCCCAGAGTAATGGAAATAAAAGCAAAAATAAACAAATGGGACCTCATTAAACTTAAAAGCTTTTGCACAACGAAGGAAACTATAAGCAAGGTGAAAAGACAGCCTTCAGAATGGGAGAAGATAATAGTAAACGAAGCAACTGACAAAGGATTAATCTCAAAAATATACAAGCAACTCCTGCAGCTGAATTCCAGAAAAATAAATGACCCAATCAAAAAATGGGCCAGAGAACTAAGCAGACATTTCTCCAAAGACATACAGATAGCTAGCAAATACATGAAAAGATGTTCAACATCACTCATTATCAGAGAAATGCAAATCAAAACCACAGTGAGATACCATTTCACGCCAGTCAGAATGGCTGCGATCCAAAAGTCTACAAGCAATAAATGCTGGAGAGGGTGTGGAGAAAAGGGAAACCTCTTACACTGTTGGTGGGAATGCAGACTAGTACAGTCACTATGGAGAACAGTGTGGAGATTCCTTAAAAAACTGGAAATAGAACTGCCTTATGACCCAGCAATCCCACTGCTGGGCATACACACTGAGGAAACCAGAAGGGAAAGAGACACGTGTACCCCAATGTTCATTGCAGCACTGTTTACAATAGCCAGGACATGGACGCAACCTAGATGTCCATCGGCAGATGAATGGATAAGAAAGCTGTGGTACATATACACAATGGAGTGTTACTCAGCCATTAAAAAGAATACATTTGATCAGTTCTAATGAGGTGGATGAAACTGGAGCCTATTATACAGAGTGAAGTAAGCCAAAAAGGAAAACACCAATACAGTATACTAACACATATATATGGAATTTAGAAAGATGGTAATGATTAACTCTGTATGCGAGACAGCAAAAGAGACAGATGTATAGAACAGTCTTTTGGACTCTGTGGGAGAGGGCAAGGGTGGGATGATTTGGGAGAATGGCATTGAAACATGTATATTATCACATGTGAAACGAATCACCAGTCCAGGTTTGATGCATGATACAGGATGCTCGGGGCTGGTGCACTGGGATGACCCAGAGGGATGGTATGGGGAGGGAGATGGGAGGGGAGTTCAGGATGGGGAACACGTGTACACCCGTGGTGGATTCATGTCAATGTATGGCAAAACCACTACAATATTGTAAAGTAGTTAGCCTCCAATTAAAATAAATAAATTAAAAAAAAATAAGGGTGCGGACATGAATGAATCATGAGATTTCATTGAACATCTTTATGACCTTGATATTTGCCAGCCTTTCAATTCTTTACAAATGAAAATTTCTAAAAATGCATGTTTTTTTCCTTTTGGGTGCTTTGTTATAATAGGTTTGGATGACATAATGGAAAACAGCAGAGACTACAATCGGAGGCTCTGGGCTTGGGAAGGCTGGAGGGCTGAGGTTGGCAAGCAACTAAGGCCATTGTATGAAGAGTATGTGGTCCTAGAAAATGAGATGGCGAGAGCCAACAGTAAGTTTGCTGGGCTGTGGCACTTCTGAAGCTCCCTATAGGGCTGTGGGGCTATTTCTCATGAATTACCAAGCCTGCCCTTTGATATAAGGGGTATCCCTAAATTAATCACCTGCTGAACAATTCAGGTTACATGTCTCCAAGAGGAGACCACTAGGGAATAAGGAAAGGTGAATTGACATTCTACAGTTTAAAAGGCTTGAGAGCGAGACTAAGGTACCAGGCCTCAAACAAATCAGTAGTCTGGGAAGGGCTCAGGCTCCTGAGGGTTCCTAAGGTAGTCTGTGGATGGACAGAGTCTATTTACCAGAAAGGATGAGAGACAGAGATACCGTCTCTCCTTTAAACTCCCATGTGGCCACAGTTCATTCTCGAAGGT
Organism: Bubalus bubalis; assembly: GCF_019923935.1. Lineage (NCBI taxonomy): Eukaryota > Metazoa > Chordata > Mammalia > Artiodactyla > Bovidae > Bubalus > Bubalus bubalis. The sequence goes on along the minus strand of NC_059181.1, from coordinate 9,557,630 downwards.
CATTTGTGTGATTATCTCAGAGTGGTGTCCCAGAAAGAAACAAATCAGAGTACTTTAGGCTGGGAACTGTGGTCATCAAAATCTTAACATGGGGAGGAATTTCCATATCTCTCAAGTTATCCTCCTGCCTGAATGATGAGCTCAAGCGTGGCGTTGTGAGGAAATTTCTGTTTTGGTCGTTTACTGCCTCCTGGGGTTGAGGAAGGGAAAGCAGTTTTCATCTGTCTTTCTGTGTTCCACTGCCGCTTAAACTCATATTCTCAGGCCAGAGGCACACTAGAGACTGGAACCCATCGTCACATCCTTCCATCCAAATATTTACTTCTCTCCTCATCTTCCTGATCATTCATCGCCAATGAGCATGTAAACATTAAAACGACTAAAATACATTTACAAAAATTTATTAGCTGTTATCCTGACCCAAGCTCGTGTTTCTTGGCAACGAGACACTGCATGAAGCACAGAGATGGGCTGTGTATATTAGAATTTGCCAACAATCACAGGCCCACTGTAGCCGTGTCCAAGATGGATTGGGTTACAGTTGAAAATATAAGGCCCTAAACAAAATGAGAATTTAAAGACCCAATCACATGTTTTAAAGCTAAAGATGCTAACTGACCTAGGGAGAGAGTAGAGACCTGGGGTTAGGAGACTAGGAGTCCACCTCTCACCCTCACCAGTTGTGTGACCTTGGATGAATCCTTTGATCAGCCAAGAGCCAGCTGTTACCCAGCACCACGGGGACTGTAATACTGACCATCTTGTAGAGTTTTTGTGCTCATTAGATGAGATAATGAATTAAATTTCAGACACATTAGCTAGTGTTATTCATTTGTATCCCTTTGAGTTGAAGGCCAATAAAAATGTGACAGGTCTTTGGATTTTTTTTAACCTCCCAGGAAGGCTAGTCTATGTATACTGTGCTTTTATCTCTTTCTTTCCAGATGTTCTCATTTTCTTCTTTTTAAAACAGATTATGAGGACTACGGGGACTATTGGAGAGGGGATTATGAGGTGACTGGGGCAGGGGACTATGACTACAGCCGTGACCAGTTGATGAAAGATGTGGAACACACCTTTGCAGAGGTAACAGAGACACAGAAGTTCACATATTGTATGATTTCATTTATATTAAATGTGCATAATTGGCCAAACTATAGAGAAAGAAATCAGTGATCACCTGGGGCTGGAGGTGGGAATGGAGTTGACTGCAGAAGGGTACAAGAAAACTTTGGGGAGTATTGGAAACGTTCTAAAACTGGGCAGTAGTAATGGTTGTCCAATAGTATACTTTTATTAAAACTCACAAAACTGTATACTTTAAAATGGGTAAATTTTATGATATATAAATGATACTTCAATTTAAAAATGAAGGAAGTAGGTAGCATCTTAAAATGAATATATATATTTTTTGCATTTGCCTTCCAACTGGGGCTTCCAAAGTGGTGCTAATGGTAAAGAACCCGCCTGCCAATGCAGGAGACATATGAGATACGGGTTTGATCTCTGAGTCGGGAAGATACCCCAGAGGAGGGCATGGCAACCCACTCCAGTATTCTTGCCTAGAGAATCCCATGGACAGAGGAGCCTGGTGGGCTACAGTCCATGGGGTCGCAGAGTCAGACACAATTGAAGGAACTTAGCACGCACACCTTCCATGTGGTATTTGTATCCCTCCAGATGTGTTCACCGCTTTATGCAGTGGAACTAGTCAGCATCTATATCGGGTAAGAAGGAGTGCTTTCAAACTTTCAGAGGAGAAGAAATTAGAATTTAGGGTAATTCTGCTGTCTAAAGAAGCCTCTATTTTTAGTGTTGGGGATTGGAATTTGGAATAGGCTATTCTTGGTCTTAAACTGTCTTCCTGGGCTTTTCAGATTAAACCATTATATGAACAACTTCACGCTTATGTGAGGGCAAAGTTGATGCATACCTACCCTTCCTATATCAGCCCTACTGGATGCCTCCCTGCACATTTGCTTGGTAAGAAACTCAGGGAATTCTTTGTCTACTTTGCTCTTTCCACCAATAAGTTTGTTATTTTGGTGTGAGGCCCAACTTTTGAAAAATTCTGTGAATGAAGTTAGTAACATGATAGAAATCATATTTTGAAAGCACTGTCTTCACCAGAAAAGTCATTTTAAATTGTCCTCTATTGCATTACTTTATGCACAGAGAGTTGTTTTGTTTGGCCTCAATCCATAGATAAAGGGGTTATTTAAGATCACCAGAGAATGAGAGTGAAAATGGGGAAAATAAGTTTTGTTTTGTTTTTTAAGATCCTCAGGTTTATTTTTATTTTTTCATTTTTTGGGCTGTTCTGGGTATTCCTTGCTGTGTACGGGCTTTCTCTAGTTGCTGCATGCAGGCTTTCTCTAGTTGTGCTGCGCGGGCTTCTCTTGTTACACAGCGTGGGCTCTAGGCACATGGTCTTTGGTAACTAACGCTCATGAGCTCTAGAGCTTGGGCTCAGTAGTCGGGGCACACAGGCTTGCTTGCCCTATGGCATGTGGAATCTTCCTGGACCAGGCATCAAATCTGTGTCCCCTCCACTGGAAGGTGGATTTTTAACCACTGGACCACCAGGGAGGTCTGAAACTAAATTGTATGATTCAACTTGATTGGCTGACCCTTGGAGGTGAGATTTTAGCATCATGTTGTCCGAGGAAAGAAGCTTAGTTGGTTGGGAGTGGTCAGGGGTGAGAGAAAAGCTATCTAGAATTAGAGTATAGCCTGAGTGAAAGCTCTGTAAGTTGATTGTTCAAGTGCAACAATATCTTTTGCTGCAAAGTACTTGGTTTGGAATCATATGGGTAATCAATGAGATCCTCCTCATGAAGAAAGCTGCCTAGCTTAAGAGGAGAAACAGTCTTCAGAGAACTCCGGATCCTGCTGTAGAGCTTTAGTAGACCAAGCAAGACCTGGAGCCCTTTACTGAACTCCCTTATTCCTCGCCAGAGAGTGATCACCCTCCCTCCCATGTCCCTCACCCTCAAAGCCTTGGCCAAAGAAATATCTGTGTTGGGAAAGTTTATGTCCTGCATACACAGCAAGCCTACTACAGCAAGCTAAGTTGCTAGCAGCTGATTCTCTACAGGCAAGCCTCTTTCTTAGCAGGAGGGAATCTGGACAAAGGAGCAGTGGAGACTTTTTCCTCTAAAGCAATATATAAATACTCTCTACAGTGTCTTTGGCAGGCATTCTTTGGTAATTCATTTTCTGCTTAAACCTGTCAGTGTGAGGTGGCTTTTGCTTCCTTCCGAAATAGACTCATCTATCACTACACTGTACCAGTTATAAGAAAGTCCTACGTTATGTGAAGGTGAACCAACACCCTTCTCATGCCTTCCATTCATTCTGCCTAATTCTGTGCTCTGAGGTTACCCAGAGTATGTCCACTCTTCTTCCACAAGATGGCCTTCTAGAAAGTTGTAAACAACCATTGTCAAGGTACAGCACAGTTCCTGACACAAGAGTATGTACTCAGTATATTTTACTATTATTCTTGTCATCATGTATACACTATTTTCTTCTCGTATGTTAAATATCCTACATAGACTTTCAGCCATTCTTTAAAAATCTCACTTTTCTACTTGTTCTCATTTGGACAAGCAAATAAAATCAAACTTTATTGATGTCCTTCTTCAAATATCATGCTTAGAACTGAGCAGTTACTCCAGCTGAGGTTTGCCTGGCATAGAATAAAGACGGTGCTGTGACTTCCTTTGTTCTAGACACTGTAATTCTATTCATTTACCTTAAGGTGATATTCACATTTTGGAAGCCACATCATACTGTTTGTTGGGTCCCTTTTGGTCTTTTACATGTGTGCTGTGTTTCAACCCGATGTCATATATCACATATTTCCATAATAGCTATTTCTTTACAGTTGAAGCATAGGACTTTGCATCTATCTCTTTTGAATTTTATCTTTTAAAACATGAATTTGTTGCCATATTCTTCAGGTAGTTATTTTGCTCCATTCCTTTGGTGCCAGAATTCTGGTCCTGCTGTTACATTGATCTTTTTTTTTTCCAGATCCATTTTCTCTTTTAGGGTTTCTGGCCTTGGAATCCAGTTTAACATTTGTTTGAGATCTTTGAAAAGTCACCCAGTTAAGTAGATTACTATAGTATAGTAATAAAAGTGGAACTTAGTTACTAGTTATTAGCAGAGTTTCCTGAATGATCATCCTATATGCGCTCAGTTTTCTTTTCCATTATAGTTTATTACAGGATCTTGAATATAATTTCCCATGCTATACAGTAGGACCTTGTTGTTTATTCATTCTATATATAAAAGCTTGCATCTGTTAACCCCAAACTCCTAATCCATCCTTCCCCCACTCCCTCTTCCCCTTAGCAACAGCAAATCTGTCTATATACTCTCTGTTAAATTCAATATCATAGATTACTAACAGTTTAATTTGTAGTATTTGTCCCATGGATGAGGGACTATTTCTAATCTATAGTAGCTATGATGTCCTATATATCTAATACATTGTGCCTTTGAATTGTGATTTGAAATGAAAGAAACAGGGATGATTCCCTAACAAGCTTTGCCTCACCACATCACCTCTTGCCATTTTAACCTTTTAGAGGAGACAGTAAAAGAAGGGAATGTTGAAAATATAAAATAAGAGGAAAAGAGGTAGTGAAAGGAAGCGCAGAAACTATTGAGTTGGCAAAAAAGTTCATTCATGTTTTTCTGTAACATCACTTTTTGGCCAACCCAATAAATTAAATCTAGACTACCCTATGGCCTGTTTACCAGTCCCACCTCATGTGCTATGTAAAATCATGTCTATACTTCTACTATCTTTATCACATATTAACAAATCTTTTTTTTTAATAGGTGATATGTGGGGGAGATTTTGGACAAATCTGTACTCTTTGACAGTCCCCTTTGAACACAAACCAAGCATAGATGTTACTGAAAAAATGGAGAACCAGGTAAGAAGAAGACACCTTGAAAACTAAATCCTCAACCTCATTCCTTTTTATGCTACCCTTCTCTTCTTATGTTATAAAGTCATGTAAATGAGAAAATTTTCAAGCTATTTTAAATTTATTTCTTATGTAGGTGTCCTTTCATAGAAAAGGGGTTTACAATGACAGTGACATCTAGTACCTAGAATAAGAACGGCATTGATCTTGCTGAGAGTAACTAAAAGTGGAGATGACCTGGTTTTCCATTAAGCAACAAGATGTGGAACTGTGAACTTATAATTCGTTCTAAAGTTAGTCATTGCTATGCTAACCTCTATGAATAGGGGAAAAAAAGGATATCTTTAGATTTTTGCATATTAAAAATCATTATTGTTAAAGATAGCGTAAGAGTCTGCAATGGTTTGCAAATAAACTTTTTGTTACCATCTTGGAATAATTGTTTTAATTCTCTGTGTTCCCTTCTATTGATGAAAGCATATTATAGTTGTAATTGTGTGTTTTTCTTTATTGAGCTAATACTCTACAATTCTGGGTAGAATCTATAATCATACATCTCTTAGCTGTGTAAAATTTTTCCAAATCATTGCACTGTGATTTACGTTAGTATTTATGCGTTGCTTGTGAACAGTTTTAAATCTGTAAGCAACTACGCAATGAACACCTTCACTTGCATAACATATTCCTGAGATAAGTCCACAGCAGAATGAAAACATGAAGCTTCAAGAGCCCCCAAACTCCTGCAGCTGTTCTAGCCGCATTTTGCAATTGAGTAGCAGCAGGGGCTCATTTTTATGTACCTCCATAGCCTGTTTACGGTGTTTTCACACCCACCATCTCTCCTAATGTTATGTTTACAACAAATCTATGGGACTATCAGGGCAGGCCGGAGAAGGCAATGGCAAGCCACTCCAGTACTCTTGCCTAGAAAATCCCATGGATGGAGGAGCCTGGTGGGCTGCAGTCCATGGGGTCGCTACGAGTCGGTGGCGACTGAGCAACTTCACTTTCACTTTTCACTTTCACACAATGGAGAAGGAAATGGCAACCCACTCCAGTGTTCTTGCCTGGAGACTCCCAGGGACAGCAGAGCCTGGTGGGCTGCCGTCTATGGGGTCGCATAGAGTCGGACACGACTGAAACGCCTTAACAGCAGCAGCAGCATCAGGGCAGGTATTGTGATAGTTCCATGTCATAGGTGAGGTAACTGAGGCTTGGGTAAATGATTCACCCAGTCACAAAGACAGTCAGTCAGTGGCAATTAAGGTTGGAACACAGAATTTGCAGTCTGGTTTTCTACCCATTCATTCTTCATTCAACAGATATTAACTGTGCTTGCCAGTCTGCACTCTTGATATACATTCATTTTCCTTAAGAACACCATAGTCACCAATAGCAATATTGTCTGACGTTAAGCCTTTAAAGGTAAAAAAACAATTCGTCATGTCTCTTTTACCCAGTTTCATATTTTCAAGGCAGACGTGGGAGAAGAAATTAACTTGACTGGTTTTTAAGATCAGAGAAGTTTTCTGTGTCACTAAAAAGTGATTCGTTAACTATCTACCAATTATACAAATTTAGTTTGACTGATGTATGGGCCTTATCTCCAAAGAAGTCTTGGTCAGCTCCAGGGACACTGGTTCCCAGAAAGATTTGCTGAATGGCAGACACCTTCTGCTGCCCTTCTGCAGTTCCAGAATATTCTGAAAGTTTAGGTTCCTATACAGACTATGAAGCCAAGGCCCAGCTACCCATTGGCTGCCGGGTCTCTTGTGGGCCTTTTTGACTTTGAAAGCATGTGACTTTGTGTTTGCTTTATTGTTTGTGTCTTCCTCTGACACAGACACTAATAATCCCCAGCCTAATACTGGGGCCTAGTTCACTGAACGAACTCAATCAAGGGTTGTTGTCTTGAGTTGAACAGTTTTTAGCAAAGAGAAGGTCATTACTACTTGTCTTTATACCTGGAGCATAAAGAATAAAGGCAAAAAAATGCATACATAATCGCAGTCTACTCCTGACATTTTAATGCACTTCTTCATTAAAATTATACTATATACGTGTTTTACATATTTTATCTTCTCACTATTATTTTAAAAAAATCAATAAAAATTCTTTATAAATTCAATTTATTTAGGTTTTCTATTCCACAAAGGCATCATTATTTATTTAGCCATTCTGGAGGCTGTTTCCACTTTTCCCTCTATTAAAAATCATTTTGTAACACTTACACAATTTGTCAAATATATTTTAATTAAAAAATAGTAATAAAAATCATTTAAAATGTAATTCTTTGACCTAATTTCTGAAAATTTCCTAGGTTAGTTCCCTAGAGACTGGATTACTGAGACAGAGTATAAACACTGTGAAAGCTGTTGTACATGTTGCCAAATTGCCTTTCAGAAAGGCTATGCCTTTATACATACCCAACAAAAGGAATGCTGTGATTTTAATGCTACAATTAAATGCTGTTCTTTTTTTTCCCCAGTCCTGGGATGCAGAAAGGATATTCAAGGAGGCTGAGAAGTTCTTTGTGTCTATCAGCCTTCCTTACATGACTCAAGGATTCTGGGACAACTCCATGCTGACTGAGCCAGGCGATGGCCGGAAGGTGGTCTGCCACCCCACAGCGTGGGACTTGGGGAAGGGTGACTTCAGGTAGTAAGACTGACATTCACATTGCCAGTACTCGAACAGGAGACAATGGAGGGATGAGGATGAATTTGGATTCCTTGTCTGTTTCTCTGAGCACTGAAGAGAGGAGTGAATTTTCCTTGAATAGAGGCTGGGAGTCCATGAGACCATATCTGGGTTTCTGAGGAAAAGGGGATTGTCATCAGGCCCTCAACTGCACCTTTAGACAGTTTACCTCGTCTGAAATAATATGCATTCATTAGAGTTTCATGGTCACAAGTATGGTGGTGCCCCCATTAGGAAAGGCTTGGTGCAAAGATGTATGGAAGATGAAATATATGAATCAGACATTAATCCCCCCTCCCTGTTTCTTTCTTCTGAGTGAACTAGGACAGGTGGGTAGAAAATCTGGTATGTATCACAGGAGAAACACAGAGAGTACTTAAATCGTTTCTTTAGGCTTTGCAGGTCTCTGTTGCAGCTACTCGTCTCTGCCCTTGTGGCATGAAAGCAGCCAGAGACAATACAGAAACAAGTGGTTGGGGCTGTGTCACAGTAAAGTCTAATTTATCACAACAAGTGGCCAGCTGCAGGCCAGAGCTTACTGACTCCAGTACTAGAGTAAGGCTGAAACGTGAGGAAGTGTGTATAAGCTTCCAGCACAGGATCTTAGACACAGTAGACATTAAGTAAGTACCTATTCTTATAATTGTGTCAAAGAGAATAGAGGAAAACCAAAATTAGAAAAAGAGGTCATATTGGGTGTATAGAGGAGATTGAGTTTGTTCCTGAGCAGTGGGAGTCCTTAAAGGGTATTTATTGGGGGATGGTGTGCTCAGAGTGGTGGGAAAATGACAACACCTACTGAAATACGACCCCTCCACTCACCTACCTGAAACTGCTCTTGCCAAGTTGAAAAGGACTGGTATCTAATCGCCAAATGCAGTCTTTGGGCCACAGCAGCATGAGGCAGTGTTGGTTGGTTGTCTTTGACGTGTTTTTTTCACTAGTGTCTGCATTGTCCTCCCTTCCAGACTTCTTTGACTTCTCTCTCTGTCCCCTTTTCCTCTCTCCACCCTGTACACCCTGGGACCTCCTGGGGCTTTGTCCTTGGCCCTCTTTCCTTGCCATCCTACACTAGCTTCATGGGCCATCACATCCACTCCCCTACTTACATGCTAATGATTCCCAAATGTCAATTTCTAGTTCCCACCCCCCCCCTTTTTTTTTTTTACTGCTTCTCTGTCCTAGCTGTCCCAAACTGCTGGCTATGTTCCCATTCTTTTCTCAAGCCATCCTCATTGAGCACTTCTAGGAAGGTCAGTCTCTTGACCCTTCCTGCCATCTACCTGGCAAACTGCTGTGCTTTAATCAAAGTCCAGATTGCTCATTGCATCTTGAGTCATGCCATTCCTGGTGCGTCTAGGAGACTAGGCCTGCATTTACTCATCATTATGGCCAAGGCCGTGTCTGCTGATCACTTGTAGAGCACTTGCCTCAGAGTTTTTGTAGTAGAAGACTCTGTCTTCCTATTAGTCTGTGAGTAGGAGGACAGGATTCAGCCCTGCCCATCACTTTATATTGAGCACCTAGAACAGTTTCTAGAACATATAAGGTAGGTCCTCAAGATTCATTGGTCAATAAATCTTGGAAATGTGACGCATGCTATAGAAATCCCATATAACTATTATGATGAATAAATGAAATTCAGTGAGGTTCACGTTAATCTTGCCCATTTTTGTTCAGGATCAAGATGTGCACGAAGGTCACAATGGATGATTTCCTGACAGCCCATCATGAGATGGGCCACATCCAGTATGACATGGCGTATGCCGCACAACCCTACCTGCTCAGGAATGGAGCTAATGAAGGTTTCCATGAGGCTGTCGGGGAAATCATGTCACTGTCCGCAGCCACACCTCACTATTTGAAAGCGCTTGGTCTTCTGGCACCTGATTTCCATGAAGACAACGGTATGAACATTTTTCTCATGGCTTCTTTTGGGTATTCTTTATTCTGATATGGGCAAAGGTATTTATTGTCATGCATAGGATATATTTAATTTTTGCCATATGAAATATAATGTATTTATGGGTAACTGGGAATTGCTTCTGGTTAAAAAAAAAGCAATATATAACATAACATGCCAACTTTTGTTTTTGTGTCTCTGAGAAGAGGTAACTAAGTGAATGATCTTGGGACTCTAAGAATCATCTAGCAGAAAACTTTTATTTTATTTTACTTGTTGTTTAGTCGCTCAGTCATATCTGACTCTTTGCAACACCATGGACTGTAGCCCACCAGGGTCCTCTGTCCATGGAATTTTCTAGACAAGAATACTGGAGTGGGTTGCTGTTTTCTTCTCCAGAGGATCTTCCCCACCCAGGGACTGAACCTGTGTCTTCTGCATCGGCAGGGGGATTTTTTTATCACTCAGCCACCAGGGAAATCCAGAAGATTTTTAAAAAGACGTTAAAACAGACCCACAGAACTGAAGTGGCTTATCCAAGGTCACCTAGCTAATTAGTGTCAGAGTTCAGATTGAATTCCCCCAGTTCTAGGTAAAAACCTCAATGATGGAGCTGGAAAAGATTCTAAAAATCACTTTGCAGAGGAAGCAAGCTGAAGGCATGAGAGGGAAAATAACTAGCCCAAGGTCAAAAAGCAGCATGACAAACCAGAACCAAAGACCTAATCTACAACTTTCCCCATAATATTATGGGAATATTATGGGAGTTCTTAAGGGGCAAGTTGTAGAATATGAAGATTGGAATAGACTGAAACATTTTTTTTCATCTAGCTGAAACATGAATTTGCTCCATAACATGCCCTCAGATCCAGGGCATCCTTCAGCACCTTTGTTTGAGGCAGCCTTTTTCTCTTTGGATGGCCTGGACTTGATAGAACCCAACAAATATTCACAAGATCCAGATTTTTTTTCTGTGAGGATTCTTTCTTGTAAAAGGACACTTAGAACCAGATATGTTCTTCTTTCCCATGTTTTTCTCTCCCCTCATTTTAGCCATCTGGGACATAAACATCAGCTCTGCTGACTGGTACATTTAGTCAATGAGGTCAAGGTCATAAGCTCCATCTTTGTATGGACAGTTCACTTTGCCTTGACTCCAGACCTTGATGATCTCACAAGTACCTGGGAGTAGATCACTGTAAAGCCATCATCATGTCTGAGAAAGTGTAAGCACAGACCCAGTGGGTAATAAACAAGTAGCAGTATCCTCCCAGAAGTGAGCAACAAAGGAAAGGGGTTTCACAGTAACCACACCTGTTGCCTAATTTTAAACTATCATTCTCAAGTCAATTCACAGAAAAGTGTTTTATCATTGTTTAATATTCCTTGACAGCAGGCAAAGATGATTGAATCACTGGTTTGAAAAACTCCTGCTTCTGTCCTTGGCTCTGCTCCTGATCTGTTAATTATATTTGACAAAATAAAGTCCTTCATTCCTTCTTTTCCTCTTTCTTTCTCCCTCTCTTCCTTTCTTCTTCCAAAAGTGTTTACTGAGCACTTACTACATGTAAATCATTTTTAAAGATACTAGAGACATACAGTGATAATAGCCCCCTGGTTACATTCCAGTAAGCTGCATTTATACAACAGATATGAGCTCCACTGCCCTTTTACAACACTGCTGCTGCTGCTGCTGCTAAGTCACTTCAGTCGTGTCCTACTCTGTGCGACCCCATGGACAGCAGCCCACCAGGCTCTTCTGTCCACGGGATCCTCTAGGCAAGAATACCGGAGTGGGTTGCCATTTCCTTCTCCATTTACACCACTAATAAGGGATAAATGAAATAATATAATTTGTTAAAGCATTTTAAACTCTGGTAAGGAAGATAAAGCCTTACAAATAGCTGTGAAAAGAAGAGAAGAGAAAGGAGAAAAGGAAGGATATAAGCATCTGAATACAGAGTTCCAAAGAATAGCAAGGAGAGATAAGAAAGCCTTCCTCAGCGATCAATGCAAAGAAATAGAGGAAAACAACAGAACAGGAAAGACTAGAGATCTCTTCAAGAAAATTAGAGATAACAAGGGAACATTTCATGCAAAGATGGTCTTGATAAAGGACAGAAATGGTATGAACCTAACAGAAGCAGAAGATATTAAGAAGAGGTGGCAAGAATACACAGAAGAACTGTACAAAAAAGATCTTCACGACCAAGATAATCATGATGGTGTGATCACTCACCTAGAGCCAGACATCCTGGAATGTGAAGTCAAGTGGGTCTTATGAAGCATCACTACAAACAAAGCTAGTGGAGGTGATGGAATTCCAGTTGAGCTATTTCAAATCCTGAAAGATGATGCTGTGAAAGTGCTGCACTCAATATGCCAGCAAATTTGGAAAACTCAGCAGTGGCCACAGGACTGGAAAAGGTCAGTTTTCATTCCAATCCCAAAGAAAGGCAATGCCAAAGAATGCTCAAACTACTGCACAATCGCACTCATCTCACACGTTAGTAAAGTACTGCTCAAAATTCTGCAAGCCAGGCTTCAGCAATATGTGAACTGTGCACTTCCAGATGTTCAAGCTGGTTTTAGAAAAGGCAGAGGAACCAGAGATCAAATTGCCAACATTTGCTGGAAAAAGCAAGAGAATTCCAGAAAAAACATCTATTTCTGCTTTATTGACTATGCCAAAGCCTTTGACTGTGTGGATCACAATAAACTGTGGAAAATTCTGAAAGAGATGGGAATACCAGACCACCTGACCTGCCTCTTGAGAAACCTATATGCTGGTCAGGAAGCAACAGTTAGAACTGGACATGGAACAACAGCCTGGTTCCAAATAGGAAAAGGAGTACGTCAAGGCTGTATATTGTCACCCTGCTTATTTAACTTCTATGCAGAGTACATCATGAGAAACGCTGGGCTGGAGGAAGCACAAGCTGGAATCAAGATTGCTGGGAGAAGTATCAATAACCTCAGATATGCAGATGACACAACCCTTATGGCAGAAAGTGAAGACGAACTAAAGACCCTCTTGATGAAAGTGAAAGAGGAGAGTGAAAAAGTTGGCTTAAAGCTCAACATTCAGAAAACAAAGATCATGGCATCTGGTCCCATCACTTCATGGGAAATAGATGGGGAAACAGTGGAAACAGTGACTGACTTTATTTTTTGGGCTCAAAAATCACTGCAGATGGTGACTGCAGCCATGAAATTAAAAGATACTTGCTCCTTGGAAGGAAATTTATGACCAACCTAGACAGCATATTAAAAAACAGAGACATTACTTTGCCAACAAAGGTCTATCTAGTCAAGGCTATGATTTTTCCAGTAGTCATGTATGGATGTGAGAATTGGACTGTAAAGAAATTGAGCGTCGAACAATTGATGCTTTTGAACTGTGGTGTTGGAGAAGACTCTTGAGAGTCCCTTGGACTGCAAGGAGATCCAACCAGTCCATCCTAAAGGAGATCAGTCCTGAGTGTTCATTGGAAGGACTGATGTTGAAGCTGAAACTCCAATACTTTGGCCACCTGATGCGAAGAGTTGACTCATTTGAAAAGACCCTGATTCTGGGAAAGATTGAAGGTGGGAAGAGAAGGGGACGACAGAGGATGAGATGGTTGGATGGCATCACTGACTCAATGGACATGGGTTTGGGTGAACTCTGGAAATTGGTAATGGATAGGGAGGCCTGGCGTGCTGTGGTCCATGGTGTCGCAGAGTTGGACACAACTGAGCGACTCAACTGAACTGAACTGAAGATATCAGTAAATTTAAAGTTCATGGTACTTCTGATTATCTACTGGATAATTAGAGGAGGGAGGCTGTTTTTTCTTTGTTTTTTGTTTTTTTTTTTCCTCCCTGGTTTACTGGCTTTTGGCCACATCTGTTTAATATCCATTTATTTAGCAAAGACTCACACAGGGCCTCATGTAGCAGACAGCAGTTTAGGTATACAGTCTTGAATGAGACATTTACAGTCACTGCCTTCATGGAGCTTACAGGAATAAATAGTATGACTAGGAAAGCAGGTGAAATAGCCCTACTTAGCTCTGACAAAAAGGCAACGAAACTAATGCAAAAAAGAGGGTTACTTGTGGATTTATTTAATCTATTCTATCCAAGGCTTCACCCTACTTCAAATCCTTCAGCTGAGAAAATGAATAAATACATATTATTATGTCCACTGTCAATATTTCTCATGTGATCATGCTTATAGTAAGTATATCTTGAGGAATAATATCTTGAGATTAGGAAATTATTGAACACAAAATGTCTACTGTCATCCTCATCTTAATATTTATCCTTTCCCATTTTCCTTTCAGAAACAGAAATAAACTTCCTGCTCAAACAAGCACTTACAATTGTTGGAACTCTACCATTTACTTACATGTTAGAAAAGTGGAGGTGGATGGTCTTTAAGGGTGAAATTCCCAAACAGCAGTGGATGGAAAAGTGGTGGGAGATGAAGTAAGTCAGTGAATATGCACGCAATCAGTAAAATGTTTTCTCATGAATTTGCTGTTTATTTAAAAGCATCTAATTGGCCTATATAGACACACACACTCACATAACTACTTGCTTTTTATTAAGTCTCCATTTGGGTGCCTTCTTCTCAGATAACATTTCCTTGGCTTTGCCCACCCCTTCAAAAGCAGGGTCAAGTGATGAAATTTCTCATGCTCTATCTTCTTGCATGTTGAGGCACCCGTTAAACTCTGATATTATTTAGGAAGTAATCAATGTGTTCATTTCCATTTTTTATTTTGTCCATTCTTTGAAACAAAAATTAATAACCCCATATTTTAGGTAAAGCACCAGGGATCCAAGACTGATCGTTTGCACCAGGGATCTGAGGCTGATCTTTTTTGATGTTCTCTTTGATTTCCAAGAGCTTTTAGTTTACGGAGGAATGTGGAAAATGAAACCACTGCAGTGTGTTGAATTGTGATGGAGGGTGTGAGGATCCATGAGCATCCAAGGGGGTCCAAAGCCCTGGCCAGTGAGTCAGATGAGGAGAGGCATCCAAGCTAAGGTTTGAGAACAGTGTGGGAGTTAACCAGGTGTACGTAGAAGGGAAGGGAGAGAATTCCAAGCAAGTGAAAGCCTGCCACATTTGGGCCACAGATGGTGATGCCGTTCAATAGTTTCAGTGCTGCGTCATTCATCACTATATCCCAAGTGCTTTGCACAGGGCCTGGATCAGACACGGATGAAATAATGATGAAAGTACTACTGAGGAAGATGGAAGGAAGAAAAGAGATCTCCCCACCATGTTAGTCAGACTCCTGTTAATGATTTTTCTTTATTTTTCCTTTTTGGAGTGAAGATCTACAATTATAACATTTAGCCCCATGTCCATAAGTTGAAGTCAGTGCCACTGTTTTGCTAAGATTCTTTCTGTTGACATAAATCCTCCTTGGGAGGAAGGAGACAGCATCTCTAATAACTGTCTCTAGCATTTAAGTATTACCAAAATTATGTCTATCATGATCTCACGATCAGAAAGGACAAATGTATTCAAACAATGCCAAATACATGGTTTCTGTACCTTTTTATCCTGATTAAATTTTTGACCCCTTTTAGTTTATTTCCAAAGGTACATGGAATCAGGCCATTAAAATGGTTCATTGTACTCTATTCATGTAATAAGTCCACATGAAGTCTTTTCTTAGTGTTGGGCATTGTGGCTGGCCCTGGAACTATAAAGATGACCAGAACACAGCCCTGCCCGCTAGGTGCTCAAGTCTCCAGGGCAAGAAGGAGCTGTATGTGAATAATTATAAAACAGAGAGAAATGGCAAAGCCTTTGGGCATTATGGCTGGCCCAGGAACTATAAAGATGACCAGAACACAGCCCTGCCCACTAGGTGCTCAAGTCTCCAGGGCAAGAAGGAGCTATATGTGAATAATTATAAAACAGAGAGAGAAATGGCAAAGGAGGCAGAGCTAGAGAAGGCCTAGGGAGCTGGAGGGCTTGCTGTGGTAGCAGGTGCTTGGGGTCAGGGGCAGGACTCACAGATGAGGGGGCATTTGAGCTGGTCTTGAAGAATCAGATCAATCAGAAGAATCAGTGATGTTTCAATTTTAGAAAATTCTGCCTACCAGGAGCCCATAAAATATGGTGCAGGAGAGGAATTTTTAGGACTTTCACTGTATGGTTTTGGTCACATAATACACTTTATGAATTGGTGTTTTGATGATACAGCTATTTTTCAATGGTATATACTGGCTGAAGTAACAAAAAACAGAGATGATTACATGATGGGCTTTATTCTGTAATTCTTTACACTGTTTCAATTTCACCTGACCACAGATTCCAATAGAAATGCCATTGACTGATGGCACTGCACAATGGCACCATCTATACCTTCTCTCAATGAGTGACCCACAGCTAATAAACCTTCTTTTTCCTCCAAAGGCGAGAGATAGTCGGAGTGGTGGAGCCTCTGCCCCATGATGAGACATACTGTGATCCCGCATGTCTGTTCCATGTGGCTGAAGATTACTCATTCATCCGGCAAGTGACAGTTTTCTTCTGTTTCACTTCTAGAATTTGTAGACAGAGTGACAACTTTAATTTCTCTATCTCCATTCACCTCCCCCTTAGAACCTCAAAATAGATGATCAGTTTCAATTCTATGTAACTGAACATGATGTATTGAGTTCAACAGAAGTTATATGAGATCCTTTTCTCCACCAACAGGGAATTTATAGTCTCCTTGGGAGCCATAGAAATGTTTTTGTTTGTCTCCGTGTTACTGGCAGAGTTCAGGGTGATTATAATAGAGCATTTTTAACTTGAAGTCCCCAAATCTATGTTCTTTACCTATTAGCTCCAGATCTTGAATTTGTTGAGTCTCAAAGTTTCTTTATTTGTAAAGTAGAAATAATATTGATGATTTGCCAGAAGGATTGATTGGCATTAGTTATGTGAAAAGGCTATAAATCAGTAAAACACAATACAAATGTGAGCTCACATTTAACAAGATAATGCTGCCTTTTTATCAGCTGATACATAAATGCAAGTATAATGAGTCTATAGGGTTTGTGTTTGGGTCTTTCTTGAGTGAAAAGAGGTTTAACTGGCATTTCTTTGCTTGCTGGGGCCTCAAAATTTAAATATATGTCCCAATCTATGACTTTACCACAGAAACTACACACGGGACAACTCTTTTTTTTTCTTTGTCTCTTTTACAGGTATTACACAAGGACCATTTATCAATTCCAGTTTCATGAAGCCCTTTGTAAAACAGCTAAACATGAAGGTGCCCTGTTCAAATGTGATATCTCAAATTCCACGGAAGCTGGGCAGAGGCTGCTGTAAGAGATGCTTCAAAAATACTGAACCTCTCATCCTATTTAATGTTACTCATTTCCATGCCTAGGTTTGAATTTGATTTCTTTGTTCCAAAAAAAGAAAATTTGGGGACTCAAAATGTCTTCATCCATGAATTCAATGTTTGTTTGGTGATCACACAGGAACCTGGATCCTGTGATGGCTAGACAGGCCACCTCCTCTCCCCATGTTGTAACTAGAGAGCTCTCTGGGGAAGAGAGATTAAAAGATGAATACATCTTTTACCATGCCTTCTTGTCTTATTTGCCAGGAGCAAACTTAGTCAAACCAAAGAGGAGTAACCATAGATTGAACATGTAAACAGATGTACATCTGGAATCCTTCCAAAGGCCCTGAACCCACCTCCCCCCGCTTTTTTTTTTTTTTTTTTATGTAGCCAAATGCTACGCCTTGGAAAATCAGAACCCTGGACCTTAGCATTGGAAAATATTGTGGGCATAAAGACTATGGATGTAAAACCCCTGCTCAACTACTTTGAGCCCTTGTTTACCTGGCTGAAAGAGCAGAACAGGAATTCATTCGTGGGATGGAGCACGGAATGGACTCCATGTGAGTAGATGGCGTTGACACATTTCGAATGGCCCTTTTTCTGCTTCCCTAGTCCTCTCTGGCCCTAGTCTCATGGGACTTGCACAGTTGAGTGTGTTCTCCCTCTACCTACCCCCTGTACTGTGGTGGCAGATGCCATTTTCTCTGGGAGGAAACACATTTGTTGAGCACCTACTGTGTACCCAACACAGTGAAAACTACCCCTCTCTTGTTTTCAATCTGCTTTACTAGCCCCATATTTAAAATAAGAGTCTAACAGTTTCCAACACACTGTATGTGAACCCTGCTCTTCAAAGGCAAATACGTTTAACAATTTTAGTGCAATCCCCTCTTCTTTCTGGCAGCTACATTCATATTTCTAAACAGTTTGTTTATATTGTCATTTCCCCATTGCTCAGTTTTAGACATGCACTTCTGCCTACGCTTCTGCCTCCATTTCCCATTCTCCCAATGAAATTTAACATAATTTTTAGTAAAGAGATTACCAATATTTGCATCATTATACCTGCAGAACCGAGTAATATACTATTTTATATCTTTTTTAATGTAGCTTTTTGTTTGTCCTGAAGTTTCTATTGCCTCACTTTTTTGCATGCCTAATTTGCTGTCTATGCTGTATTCTTCTCCAACTATTCCAACGTATCTATTCTTTTCAGTCTCCTTTTTTCCTAAAGAACTCCCTCTCAGAGTCCTCCGGTCTCAATCTGGACCGCAGTTTTCATCCTGAGTCATGCCTTTGCTGCTGTCCTGGGTTGAATCCACCCCTTCCTGACGCCATGTCTTCTTTCATGAATTACCTCCCGTTTTGCTGCAGCACAGCCTCCAAGTGACTTTCTAAGCAAGAGCTCATGGGGTAGGAGCATCAACTGTTCCCCTAAGTGGCTATAACCAGACCTAGACTTTCATTTTCCCTGTTTTCAGTCCAGTATCTTCTTCCTACCCCTTGCTGTACCTGAATCCCAGGCCTCTCCTGGATTCTCTGGGGGGTCTCTACTGCTCGTGTGTACACATTACACCATGACTTTCTGACCCTTGAGAAAGCATTTACCACTCCTCCATACCTTCTCATTTTCCAAAGGGTGTTTATACCTTTAAAAAATTCCTTTACTATCACTTTAGTGGGATCTTGGGAAAGGAAGGAAATAAACACATGGTTAATCTGCTGTCTGTAACAACAGTCTGTTATTTCTCTTTAATCAGATTCTGACCAAAGCATCAAAGTGAGGATAAGCCTAAAAGCAGCTCTTGGAGAAAATGCTGTGAGTATTCTAGATAGCGCATCTATGACTTTTCAATGCATTCCCTTATTTAGGGCGCAACAAGCCCATTTCAGTGCAGTTGAAAAGATGAAAGGGCACGTGGTTCTCTTAAAAAGCCCTAGATTCTGGCCTCTGGCATTTGAGTTGGTTTTTTCAGTAATACATTTCTTGTTGAATTAGCTATGCCTCTGTTTTCCTTGTGACTCTGAAGGTATTATGAAGATCAGTGAGAAAACATCTAAAGTATCAAATACCTACCCTCCCAATTCACTCTAATCACAATTACTTGTATTTTTTAAAAATATATTTATTTGGCTGTGCCGGGTCTTAGTTGTGGCACGTGGGATCCAGTTCCAAGACCAGAAATTGAACCCAGGCCCTCTGCTTTGGGAGCCTGGAGTCTTAGCCACTAGATCACCAGGGAAGTCCCCATTACTTGTATTTGAGGAAGAGAAGTCCCCATTACTTGTATTTGAGGAAGAGGACATGTTTATATTTTTAGAGACTGCTTTTAGAAGTGTTGTAAGCAGTTTGGCTTTGTTTTGTCTTAGTCAATCATCTAGGTACTAGAAGCTTGTTTTAATCTTAGACCCCAGCCTTGGACCTGCTTTATCAGAATCTGTGCTTTAACAACCCCCCAGGTGGTTTGTAGACACAATAAAGACTGCTGCTGCTGCTGCTGCTAAGTCGCTTCGGTCGTGTCCGACTCTGTGCGACCCCATAGACGGCAGCCCACCAGGCTCCGCCGTCCCTGGGAGTCTCCAGGCAAGAACACTGGAGTGGGTTGCTATTTCCTTCTCCAATGCATGAAAGTGAAAAGTGAAAATGAAGTTGCTCAGTCGTGTCCAATTCTTAGCGACCCCATGGACTGCAGCCTACCAGGCTCCTCCATCCATGGGATTTTCCAGGCAAGAGTTCTGGAGTGGGTTGCCATTGCCTTCTCTGAACAATAAAGACTGGGAAGCAACAATTCAGACCATTGTTTCTCAAGCTTGGCTGCACACTGGAGTCATTCAAGATGTTTTTAAAAGTATTAATGCTTCAGCCCCATTCCCAGAGATTCTGACTTACTGCTCTGAGGTGTGGCATCAAAACCCACTCCAGTATTCTTCCCTGGAGAATTCCATGGACAGAGGAGCCTGGCGGGCTACAATCCATAGGGTCACAAAGAGTTGGACATCACTGAAGCGACTTAGCACGCATGCATCTGGCATCAAGTCATCAAAGTTCCCCAGGTGATTTTGATTACAGCACAGCTTGAGAACCACTGAGGCAGAGATGCATTTCTGGACAACAAAAAGTTTTACAGAAAATCAGATTACTTACACCTTCATGTGAATTACTTTAATCAGCTATTGCTTTCTCCTAAACACCTGTCTCAGGTTATCCAGTTTGAAGCAATTTATTTCAGGGAAAAAAGAGAGGAGAGGGTTGCCTCAGGCAGATGGAAATCAAAGGCATGCATGGAAGTGTGGCACCCAGGAGGCTTTGCAGGATTAGAGAGCAACCTGGCATTATTGGATAAAACAGTCCAAGGTGCTACAGAAAATTGTTCTTTTCACTGGATAGAGTCAAAGATGGCATTTCTACCCCCATACTTTTCTTGGGAAGTTAACTATTGTCCAAGGCTCTACAGTAGTTGTAGTGTAATTTTCATATATAAGCAAAACATCTAAATATAAATAACATGTCGTTGTTGTTGTTTAGTCACTAAGTGATGTCCAACTATTACCACCCCATGGACTGTAGCCTCCAGGCTCCTGTGTCCATGGATTCTCCAGGCAAGAATACTGGGGTGGGTTGCCATTCTGTTCTCCAGGGGATCTTCCCAACCCAGGAATCACACCTGGTCTCCTGCATTGGCAGGCAGATTTATTACCACTAAGCACCCAAGGAAGCCCATAGTAGGAGTAAAAAATGAAGATTTCAGAAACAAGTATAAAATGGAGGTGTATCACTTCTCAAACTCTGAAAGTTCAAGTTCCTGTTTCTTAGCAATCATTGTCTCTGGGGTTATTTCTCCTTCTGTCCTATTTTTATTAACTCTTCCTTGGACTGATAAAATTTAATTTTAATTTAAAGTATCCAGTAGATCAGGATTCTTTTCAATTATCTTCTTTTTTCTTGACATGTTTTTTTCCCATGTTCTCTTTCCATGCAGTGAGGGATTAGTAAATAGTTTTCAGAGGGTTAGATGGTGTAATATTCTGAGGCCCATTCACAGAGCAACAGGCTGCTTTGATGACAGTGGAGTTATACTTTTAGCCAGAATAACTGTCCAGTTCAAGCTACTTCATAGCAAAGTCCACCTGGATTTTTGATACTATATTGAGAACTTAGCCTTTACTTTTTTAATATAGAAATAATAACCAGAATATTAGTGGCCATGTTCAGTTCAGTCGCTCAGTCGTGTCCGACTCTTTGTGACCCCATGGACTGCAGCATGCCAGGCTTCCCTGTGCATCACCAATGCCTGGAGCTTGCTCAAACTCATGTCCATTGAGTTGGTGATGCCATCCAACCATCTGTTGTCCCCTTCTCCTCCTGCCCTCAATCTTTCCCAGCATCAGGGGTCTTTTCCAATGAGTCAGTTCTTCGCATCAGGTGGCCAAAGTATTGGAGTTTCTGCATCAGTCCTTCCAATGAATATTCAGGGCTGATTTCCTTTAGGATGGACTGGTTGGATCTCCTTGCAGTCCAAGGGACTCTCAAGAGTCTTCTCCAACACCACAGCCATATTAATAATATTGTTACTATTAAAGCAACTTTCCCAATAAATGAGTGGTATCAAGCTGGATTCAATGTAGCAATCCTTTGAAATTTTTTTTTTATATACAGCTAAAATTTTATTTTGAAAATGTAACATTTTCAAATTGAAGTATAGTTGATTTAAAATGTGTTTGTTTCAGAGGCCCAGAATCCGTTCAGTTATACACATACATATATATATTTTTTTTTTCAGATTATTTTCCTTTATAGGTTATTACAAAATATTAAGTATAGTTCTCTGTGCTATACAGTATGTCCTTGTTGATTATTTTATATATGGTAGCGTCTGTCTGTTAATCCTAAATTCCTAATGTTTTCCTCCCCCCTTTCCCATTTGGTAATCTTAATTAGGTTTGTTTTCTATGTCTGTGGGTCTATTTGTTTTATAAATAAGTTTCTTTGTATCGTTTTTATAGATTCCACATATAAGCAATATCTTAACGATATTTGTCTTTGTCTGGCTTGCTTCATTTAGTACGATAATCTCCTGTATTTGTTTTTCCTAAAAGAGGGAAGAGAGGCAAGCTTTGTGCTATTCATGATCTCTACTGCCATCTACTGGAGGAAAGGGTGAAATTTTTTTTCCTCTTTGAACAGGTTTTTCCTGGACTACACAAATTTTACACAAGCCATTGGTTTAGCACTGGAAAACAAGAATTACCTTGTCTACAAAAAGCTATTTTTTCCTTTGAACTTGAAGTTTATTTTTCTTTTACACTTACACATGTCTGAGAACTTGCTATAAAAATAGTAAAAGGTCAGCATACTTGTCTACAGTATATGGATGTTTTAACCAAAACCAATGACACACATAACTCCCATCTATAAACCTGCCCTAGAGTGCTTATTTCAGCTTACTTTAAATTCAAAGGACCAGTGAGCCCTGTGGTTCTTAAAGCGTTGGTGCTGGACCAGCAGCATTGCCACCATGTGGGAGCTTGTTGCTGTTGCTGCTAAGTCGCTTCAGTCGTGTCCGACTCTGTGCGACCCCATAGACGGCAGCCCACCAGGCTCCACAGTCCCTCGGATTCCCCAGGCAAGAACACTGGAGTGCGTTGCCATTTCCTTCTCCAATGCATTAAAGTGAAAAGGGAAAGGGAAGTCGCTCAGTCGTGCCGGACTCTTAGCGACCCCATGGACTGCAGCCCACCAGGCCCCTCTGTCCATGGGATTTTCCAGGCAAGAGTACTGGAGTGGGGTGCCATTGCCTTCTCCGTGGGAGCTTGTTAGAGATGCAGAATTCTAGGTCTTCTCTGAGGCTTGGGCCCAGAATTCAGTGATTTGACAAGCCCTCCAGGTGATGCCAGTGCACACTCA
The DNA here is from genome assembly GCF_019923935.1 of Bubalus bubalis. Classification (NCBI taxonomy): domain Eukaryota; kingdom Metazoa; phylum Chordata; class Mammalia; order Artiodactyla; family Bovidae; genus Bubalus; species Bubalus bubalis. The sequence continues at coordinate 9,534,824 of NC_059181.1, read as the reverse complement.
AGTTGGGGGTCACTGACCTTATGCAGAGCTAGAATCTTTGACATATTAGACAATTTAAAATTAACACGTCGGGAAGTCCCTGGTGGTCCAGTGGTTAGAACTCTGAGCTCTCTCTGCTGAGGGTGTGTATTCAATCCCTGGACTGGGAACTAAGATCTCACAAGATGCGTGGCATGGCCAAAAAAAAAAAAGCTTGTGGCATATCAGGTTTTAATGACCCCATGATCTCTACTGAGCAGTGTTTTTGTCATGAATTTTCAGTATGAATGGAATGACAACGAAATGTACTTGTTCCGGTCGTCTGTGGCATATGCCATGAGAAAGTATTTTTCAGAAGCCAGAAATGAGACCGTTCTTTTTGGGTGAGTTGATGTGCTGTGCTCTCAATCAGTACTTCCCTTACTCTTGGATCAGAAAGTTTTATGCTTCAACTTTTATTCACGTGAAATTGAGAAAAACCTCCTAACAACTATTAAACCTCATTGCTCTCCTGGAATTAGGGCCACCTTTTTTTAGGGATGCTTGTGACTTATTTGACTTGTAGATGGAAGAGCTTTGTTATTATTAAATGGCCCTCTCCTCACCTCTTCCTCCCACCTTCTCTCCTCTCCCTTTCTTTTCCCCAAATGCTCTCATGCACCCTCAACACTGAAAACAAAAGGCAGAAATCTCTGCTTTCATTGAGCTTGTATTCTAATGTATCTATTTTGTGTGTGTGTGTGTGTGTGTGTGTGTGTGTGTGTGTGTTATAGACAGCCAACAAAATATATAAATGAAATATAGTAGAATTTGATGGTGATAAGTCCTAAGGAGAACAGTGCAACAGGAAATGGGCAAGGGAGTGCTTGCTGGTTGTGTGTGTGTGTGGGGGGGTTCCATTTTAACTAAAATGGTCAGGGAAGACCTTGTTAGTATTTGAACAAATAGCTGAAACAGGAGAGAGTCAGAGGTGCAGACCATGGGGAAAAATGTTGCAGCTTAAAAAATAGCAAGTAGAAAGATCCCGAGGAACAAGCATCCTTCACCTATTGAAGGAACAGCAAAGAGGCCACTGTGGCTGGAGCTGAGTGAGCTAATAGAAGACAAATAGGAGATGCGGTCAGGGGCAGACTGGGACATGGGGGTGGAAAGGTGAGAAGAAAGTTTGTGTGCACCTCCAAAGCCATTCTAAGGCCATTGGCTTTCCTTCTGCATGAGAAACGCTCTGAACCACATGATCTGCCTTGGGTTTTTTTGTTTTGGTTTGGTTTTTAGTAAATATTCGTTGTTTTATTTTTGGCTGTGCTGGGTCTTCATTGCTGCACGTGGGCTTTCTCTAGTCGTGGCAGGTAGGGGGCTATCCTTCGTTGTTGTGCACAGGCTTCTTATTGTGGAGGCTTCTTCTTGCAGAGCACAGTCTCTAGGCACGAGGCATGTGGGCTTAGTAGTAGGGGCTGGCTGGCTCTAGGGCACAGGCTCAATGGTTGTGGGTCACAGGCTTAGTTGCTCTGTGGCATGTGGAATCTTCCTGCACCAGGAATTGAACCCCTGTCCCCTGCATTGCCAGACAGATTCTTTTTTTTTTTTTTTTATTTTTAAATTTTACATAATTGTATTAGTTTTGCCAAATATCAAAATGAATCCGCCACAGGTATACATGTGTTCCCCATCCTGAACCCTCCTCCCTCCTCCCTCCCCATACCATCCCTCTGGGTCGTCCCAGTGCACCAGCCCCAAGCATCCAGTATCGTGCATCGAACCTAGACTGGCAACTCGTTTCATACATGATATTACACATGTTTCAATGCCATTCTCCCAAATCTTCCCACCCTCTCCCTCTCCCACAGAGTCCATAAGACTGTTCTATACATCAGTGTCTCTTTTGCTGTCTCGTACACAGGGTTATTGTTACCCTCTTTCTAAATTCCATATATATGCGTTAGTATACTGTATTGGTGTTTTTCTTTCTGGCTTACTTCACTCTGTATAATAGGCTCCAGTTTTATCCACCTCATTAGAACTGATTCAAATGTATTCTTTTTAATGGCTGAGTAATACTCCATTGTGTATATGTACCACTGCTTTCTTATCCATTCATCTGCTGATGGACATCTAGGTTGCTTCCATGTCCTGGCTATTATAAACAGTGCTGCGATGGACATTGGGGTACACGTGTCTCTTTCCCTTCTGGTTTCCTCAGTGTGTATGCCCAGCAGTGGGATTGCTGGATCATAAGGCAGTTCTATTTCCAGTTTTTTAAGGAATCTCCACACTGTTCTCCATAGTGGCTGAACTAGTTTGCATTCCCACCAACAGTGGAAGAGGGTTCCCTTTTCTCCACACCCTCTCCAGCATTTATTACTTGTAGACTTTTGGATCGCAGCCATTCTGACTGGTGTGAAATGGTACCTCATAGTGGTTTTGATTTGCATTTCTCTGATAATGAGTGATGTTGAGCATCTTTTCATGTGTTTGTTAGCCATCTGTATGTCTTCTTTGGAGAAATGTCTATTTAGTTCTTTGGCCCATTTTTTGATTGGGTCATTTATTTTTCTGAAGTTGAGCTGTAGGAGTTGCTTGTATATTCTCGAGATTAGTTGTTTGTCAGTTGCTTCATTTGCTATTATCTTCTCCCATTCTGAAGGCTGTCTTTTCACCTTGCTAATAGTTTCCTTTGATGTGCAGAAGCTTTTAGGGTTAATTAGGTCCCATTTGTTTATTTTTGCTTTTATTTCCAATATTCTGGGAGGTGGGTCATAGAGGATCCTGCTGTGATGTATGTCAGAGAGTGTTTTGCCTATGTTCTCCTCTAGGAGTTTTATAGTTTCTGGTCTTACATTTAGATCTTTAATCCATTTTGAGTTTATTTTTGTGTATGGTGTTAGAAAGTGTTCTAGTTTCATTTTTTACATGTGGTTGACCAGAATTCCCAGCACCACTTGTTAAAGAGATTGTCTTTAATCCATTGTATATTCTTGCCTCCTTTGTCAAAGATAAGGTGTCCATATGTGCATGGATTTATCTCTGGGCTTTTTATTTTATTCCATTGATCTATATTTCTGTCTTTGTGCCAGTACCATACTGTCTTGATAGCTGTGGCTTTGTAGTAGAGCCTGACGTCAGGTAGGTTGATTCCTCCAGTTCCATTCTTCTTTCTCAAGATTGCTTTGGCTATTCGAGGTTTTTTGTATTTCCATACAAATTGTGAAATTATTTGTTCTATCTCTGTGAAGAATACTGTTGGTAGCTTGATAGGGATTGCATTGAATCTATAAATTGCTTTGGGTAGTATACTCATTTTCACTATATTGATTCTTCCAATCCATGAACATGGTATATTTCTCCATCTGTTAGGCCAGACAGATTCTTATCCACTGTACCACCAGGGAAGTCCCTGCCTTGCATTTTATTAGGATCAGTCTCATCAGCTGTGAGAGCATAGTCTTGTCACATCCTACTATAAACCCCACTCCTCACCCTCACCTGTGGGGGCAACATGACAAGTTTTGCCAGGAGGGGCCCAGTTGGAAGATATCAGGGCACCGCCTCTGTCCATGGAAGGGAGCCATCGCTGCCCACCATGTTATCACAATCCTGGGTCACCAGTGATTCCTTGCTGATTCTTCTGCTGCTTTGTTTGAAATATTTCTATCACTAAGAAAACCTGTGGTTCTTATATGGTAGCAGAACCAATCATGCCAAGACTTGCTCTCACACCTTAGGGAATTGAGTTCACATGCTTTGGGCAGTGTTAAGGTTATTGGAACAGTGACATCCTTCCATGACGGGCCCTGCTCCAGGGCTCTCCACTCTACCCTGTGATTGTTCCCCCACCTCCAGCAGCAGAAGTCTTCATTCTCTTCACAGTGTCCTCTATGCCACCAGGGAAAATGTTTCTTTTGTTTCTCCACAGGGAAGACAATGTGTGGGTGAGTGACAAGAAACCAAGGATCTCCTTCAAGTTCTTTGTCACGTCACCTAACAACGTGTCTGACATCATTCCGAGAACTGAAGTTGAAAACGCCATCAGGTGATACTTTACTTTCAAATGCAGGATAGAAGGGTGAGGGGCCCCAGCGCAACAACAACAGTAACGAAATGATTTGTGTGTTCCTAAAGGTGCCAGGCACTGTTCTGAGTCATTTGCATGTTTTTCCTCATCTGAAAAACTTGGGTTTTAATTCCAAAAGGATCGCATAGCAAGGGGATTGCCTTCATTGGGTTTCTCCAGATGCAGGTCCTTAGACAAGGATTTGAAAGTAAGTAGTTTATTTGGGAGGTCACCTCAGGAAGAATGGATTGAGGAGTGTGGACAGGAGACAGAATGGAAGGAAGGTAACCTGACATGTTATGAGCAAGTTACCACCGTGGGCAGCTAGAACTCCATTCTGTTGGGAATTCTGGGAGATGGTGTGGAATATGCACCTGAATTGTCCCATCACAGCTGGGGTATTTATTCACCACTTCCCATCAGTCACTGGTTGAGAACTGCGTACTGCTGCTGCTGCTAAGTCGCTTCAGTCGTGTCCGACTCTGTGTGACCCCATAGATGGCAGCCCACCAGGCTCCCCCGTCCCTGGGATTCTTCAGGCAAGAACACTGGAGTGGGTTGCCATTTCCTTCTCCAGTGCGTGAAAGTGAAAAGTGAAAGGGAAGTCGCTCAGTTGTGTCCGACTCTTAGCGACCCCATGGACTGCAGCCTACCAGGCTCCTCCGTCCATGGGATTTTCCAGGCAAGAGTACCGGAGTGGGGTGCCATTACGACAGGGGACAGTAATTCCCCAGCCTTACTGGCCTGCGGATAGGGCTGAATCTTGCAGCCTGAGAATGCTCTCAGGCAAAGGCAGCAGGTCCCGGCTGAAGGAAGTCTAACCAGCACGCCCAGAAAATGGTAAATGCAGAGGGTACATGGGCAGGTGTTGCCATCATTGCTGTAGGGACTTTGATGCAGAATTCATTTAACCAAAGTCTGAAACAAGGCAGGCAGGGACAGGATTCCTTAGATACTAAATAAGTAAGTGTTAGTCGCTCGGTTGTGTCCGACTCTTTGCGACCCCGTGGCTTGTAGCCCACCAGGCTGGATAGATGTTGATGTTTCCCCTTGTCATTAAAAAAAGAAGAGAAGAAAAAAGGCTTAATATACCATTGCAATGGGAAATGCTACTAGGTGGCGCTCTTGAGCTGCTTGTCGTCTTGAGAAGCAGAACCAAGACTTGCTGGGCAGAGTTGGCCTAGAAAATCGGGCTTAGTGGGGTTTACAACCCAAGCACACCCAGACTCACTGGCTGCCTCCACAAGACTTGTCTTGAGGGAAGGTGCTAGCTGAGATCATCACGAAGGAGCCCAGCACTCCTGCAAGCTCCGGGGAGCCCTCAAACTTCATTTTTCCAGAGTGACGAGACTCTTTCAGATGGAGGTTGCTGCTTGGATCTCTCTCTCTGGCTGGACTCTGACTTTCTGACCTGCACTGTATTCAATGGCAGGAGAATGGGATGCCAGACACTTTGGTTTTCAATCTGGAACACTGAACATTTCACTGTTTTTTGTTTTAAAAGTAACCTTCATCCTTTTTCCCTCTATGAAATTCGGCCATATCCCAACACAGTGCTGGAGAATTTGGCAAAGGCTCCTCCCCTGTGTTCCTCCCCAGAGCTGCCATTTATTAGGATGTCAACACCTTTTATTTGGAAAATGCAGCTGTTGAGACTTGTATATAGGGCCTGATTCATCTGTAGAAGAGGTGGATCTGATTGTCCTTTTCCATTATTTGATATAAAGTCATTGTAGACATACCTCAACAGAAGGGAAATTCTTACCAAATATGCAACTTTGCCTTTACAACACAGTAGTCACAAATGAACAAATGCCAGCCATCTGCACATTTCCACACTTGCAACCTCATTTTCCAGTGAAGCTGTTTCCAAACCTAATCTAGATCACACGGTATGAAAGAGGTATGATTGTTAAAACTCAAATCTGTCAGTGAACCTGGTTATTGACTTTGATTTCATTCTTCTTTGGGTAAGCCTTATCAAATCTTTTTGGAGACAGTGATATAGGCAGTAAATAACTGCACTGTTTTCTTTTGCCTCAGTATTTTGCTTTTGGGAATAGGTTGTTCCGGGGCCGTATCAATGATGTCTTCCAGCTGGATGACAACAGCCTGGAGTTTCTGGGGATTCAGCCGACGCTGAGACCCCCTTACGAGCCACCTGTCACCATATGGCTGATTATCTTTGGGGTCGTGATGGGAGTGGTAGTGATTGGTATTATTGTGCTCATCTTCACTGGGATCAGAGATCGAAGGAAGTAAGTGACCTTTCTTGGACTTATTTATCCTAAAACAGAACAGTTTCAGGAAAACTAACTGGAAAATTTGCAGTAAGTGGTAGGTTGTACAAGCCAATTATATATGTGGACAGTTCCACAGCTAAATATTCTTGTGCACCCCCTAGAAGTTTACCAGATTTCATCAGCACTTCGCCACCCTAGCAGGCCCCACCATACAGATCTCCAGCCTGGAGTTTACTACCGGTGTGCCCCAGTAAACTCCATCCTGGCCACAGCATCATTTCCCTACTGCTAAAAGGCACTCCAAGCTCTGCAGTGGTGAGTGGGCTCAGGGGGGATTATCCTTACTGAGGAGTCCTCCTTGGTCTAGAAGTGATCCTAGAGAATGCATTAGTGATGGATTTGAACTGTGAAATGGTTCAAGAATGAGCTCTGAGATTTGCTCCAAACTGCTACGCTTGAATCCTCTTCATCCCTCCTCCCATGACCCGGACGCCTTACTATACCCTCAGTTCATGGGTCAGGCACCCTCTAAATTGTTCTCGAGTTGAAGATCCAAGTTCACTGTGGATTTAAATCACAGAGGCCTGATGTATAGTTGTGCCCTGCCACTAGATTTGTTTTCTGATCTTGAGACAGCGTTTACTTTTGTTGGGCTTGTGTAATTGAGGTTAATCATATTTTATAACACCTAACAAAACTCTTTGCACACATTAGGTTGTTTAAATGTGTTCTTTAATTTTGATATGCACTAGTCTGTTTTGCTTAATTTTCTTCACTATATTATTTGTTTCCACAAATAAATTCATTTTTAAAATTAGGCATTGACAAAAATATATTCATATAGTAAAAATGTTTTAAATACAAAAGGATACATAGAGTTTCCCTGTCACTTGTTTTGCTTCCAAGTTCCCTTCCTAAAGTTGACAAAAATGGTCAGTTTAAAAAAAATTTTTTTTAATTGTATAGTTGATGGACAATGTTGTGTTAGTTTCAGGTATACAGCAAAGTCATTCAGTTATACACACATCTATTCTTTTTCAGACTCTTTTCCCGTGGAGATTATTAGAGAGTACAGAGTTCCCTGTGCTATACAGTGGGCCCTTATTGGTTATCTATTTTATATATAGTAGTGTGTATCTGTTAATCCCCAAGTCCTTATTTATCCCTCCCCTCCCTTTCCCCTTTGGTAACCATAAGTCTGTTTCTGAAAAATGATCAGTTTTTTGGAGACCCAGTGTATCAGAATCTGCATTTTAGTAAGGCCCTCAGGTGACTCATACGCACATTACAGTTTGAGAAGTGCTCTTCTACATAGTACAGGTTTGCATGTAGACGCTATTCCAAAGTTCATTCATCAGAGAAATTCTTTTGGGGCTCCTCCTTCATGCTATACACTGCATTAATAGAAGCTACACAGAAAAATAAGACTGCTTATGTATTTCTTACATTAATGTATTCAGCAGCTGTATAATATATAACTATGTAATTATGTTCATGTATATATAAGACAGAGATTCAGAGAGGCCAAGAAACCTTTTCAAGTTTGCACAGCTAGTCAGTGACACATGAAGATATGCACTTGGTTTCTAAAGCTGGTGTCATAGTACAAAGCGGGCCCATCCTGACCTTCATACTTTGGAAATCAGTAATTTAGTAGGGAAGTTTTTTATAATGAAGTGATTGGCTAAATGACCACCGAGTTCCTAAAAATAATAATAATGGTTAATATTTATTGGGGATTATATGCCGGATACTGTGAGTACTCTGCCAGCATTATTTCACTGAGTTTACATATTTGCCATCATTTTCTGAATAGTTAGACTGAGGCACAGAGGCCCCCACTCTCAGACTTCAGAGCTTATACCCTAACCAGTCTCCTACTCTGCCAACCATCGTGCCAACTGATCATCGAGCTAAAGAAGTGAATTCAATGCACTCTGGGTGCCCACAGTCCATTAAAAGGGGACTGGTATGCAAATGAGTACAGGTGGTAAGATGCTGAGATGGAAAAGATACCTGGGCCATTGGAGTCCAAGGGAGGCCGTGTCACTCTAAGATCATGATATTAAGGTGAGTTCACTTTATTTAACAGGAAAAATCAAGCAAGCAGTGAAGAAAATCCTTATGGCTCTGTGGACTTGAATAAAGGAGAAAATAATTCAGGATTCCAAAATACTGATGATGTTCAGACTTCGCTTTAGAAAAATCTTTTTTATTTCCTCTTGAGATGATTTTATTGTATGTAAATATTAATTTCACAGTACAGAACATAGGCAATTATAAGAATGTCATTAAATGTCAAAGCTCTGGCTCTGTTCAGGAAAAGCTGTCCAAAGAATGCATGCCTGAGAAGAGGGCATCTTCCCTTGCATCACCTTTAGTACTTGTTTCTGCCTTAGGACTTGACTTCTGTTTCCTTAAAGAGATATTTCTGTTTGAGAATAGAGACAGTATGTCTTTGGCCTCACAGGCTGTTCAGGGGTAATGGAAATGGAAATTTCCATTGTGTTGCTAGAGATGGATAAAAAGGATACATGGCAGGAGCAAGCGTGTGGAATCTGGACTGATGGCTCTTAAGGACGTGCCCGTGAATGGATGGAGCTGCGAGGTGGAGCCCGGCTTGCACTGTTCACTTGGGTTTACTTCAAGTGTAAAGGAGGACATGCTCTCTTCACGTTAACTTAATCTAGGTACTCTAGTGATTCTCCCCAGTAATGATTGGACCAGAACATGCCTTCTTCAGAGTGACAGGGCTACAGAAGAGAGAAGAATCCAGACAGCCATTGGAGGACGTTGCCTTTTTACTTTCAAGCTGCTTGGCCACCGTCTTTCTGACAACATCACACTAGCCCCAGGGGCCTCCATGAACCCCCTCCCGAGCTGCCATGATAGGAACTTGCTCCCGTTGCTCTCTAACTATGAAGTGCACGGGGACCCCAACTGAATGTTACTTCTGAAGTGGGCTCCCAGTTTCTTGACTCTTCTGTATTTGCCCATAATGTTTGAGTAGTGCTGAGCACAAAGCTCACAAAGACAATAAATACTTTAAGATTTACACACTCCTGTGGTCTCGTGTGTACTTCTGTGCTCAGCCTTCCGTGGATTCTCTCTGCTTTTCACTTCCAGGGACAAAGCTGCCTGGGTCTCCCAACTTCCCACATGTCTTGAAGTGCATCCCAATATGTTCAGTTACTTTATTGTATAAAGTGATTATGTCAATAAAATCAGTTGAAAAGAGTTGTGTTAAGAGCATCTACACTCTTAGGTTAGGAGCCAAACCTGGTAATGCTTTTACAAATCTCAGAGCCCCTAGTCCAGTTCTGAGCACAAAATCCAATACAGACCTGAAAACGTATAAAATGGATTATGTAGATTAAAATATCCAAACTCTACCTATCGGTTCACTTTATGTGGCGACCAGCATACTGTAGAGTAACTTAGTCAAGTAAGAAGAACTAGCAGCTTGTGCTCAAAAGACTGGAACTTCATGCTCGCTTTTAGGAAAGGGCTTTTAAAGGCAGCATTAGAGCTGAGGGTTGTAGGGTGCCTGATCAGCTTGAGGACATTCTTCTGATCAGCTGATGGTGAGGTAGGTTAGGTGGTATTTCAAGAGTCAGCATCATCAACCTTCTGGTTGTAACCGGTTTGGGGTCCATGTGCTGGTGGTCAGGATGCAGTTAAGTTCTTCCACCTGGTAGGGATTTTGCTGCTGCTGCTAAGTCACTTCAGTCGTGTCTGACTCTGTGCAACCCCATAGACAGCAGCCCACCAGGCTCCCCCGTCCCTGGGATTCTCCAGGCAAGAACACTGGAGTGGGTTGCCATTTCCTTCTCCAATGCATGAAAGTGAAAAGTGAAAGTGAAGTCGCTCAGTCGTGTCCAACTCCTAGCGACCCCATGGACTGCAGCCTACCAGGCTCCTCCGTCCATGGGGTTTTCCAGGCAAGAGTACTGGAGTGGGGTGCCATTGCCTTCTCCGGTAGGGATTTTAGTATCTGCCAAACAGCTCAAGCACATGGCTCAGGATATTATCTTGAGGAGGAACTAAAGTTCCTTTACTTTGCTTTATGGCTAAACTATGATCATTTTGTCTTGATTGACTGTTTTTCTTTGTTTCTGCATTTTCTCTTTTCTCTTATGAAATTTGCTCTATAGAATGCAGGGAAGGTCTAGGAAGCTAAAGATTTTCTACAAACAAGAGGCAGAGTGATGGGAAAAGAGGGGTCATCCCCAGGAAGGTCCCATAGAGTCCTGCTCAGTTTCATCTTTAGATCAAGTATATAAAAATAAGGAGAAGAAAGAAAAACACCCTTTGGCGGGGGGGACCAGGAAGACCTAGTTTGGGCATGAGAGATCTTTCTCATGGGAGCATTAAGTCTGTGGTGCAAGTCTCTGGTGGATGGAATCAGAGCCGCAAAGACTGGCACCCACTCCTGACAATGGGCCTGTTGAGAGGGAGGGGCTATGTTATTTGTTCCTTTTCTCTTGGGGAGAAAGGAACCTGGCACACAGTACCTGCTAAATAAATGCTCACTGAACATATAAATGCCCTAGTGGCTGTTTCAAAAGTTCCATGAGATTTGTGTGCTTCTGTTAAAAAAAAAAAAAAGGAACAAATAACCAAGAACAATCATTCACAATAGGTTAGGGGGAGTGAGATGAGTGTGAACGTCTCTTAAGGGAGATTGTTCTATCTAGAGAACAGTAGCGCCTTTTCACTGTAATAGAGCCCTTCACATAACCTTTCTCTCTCCCTTCTTGACATTACAGACATGACAATGACGGACTCCAAAATGATGAAAACCTAAGGGTTCAGCAGCAGGCCGTGAAGGTGGACATTCCCAGGAACAGTCTGAAAGCTACAGTACCTTTTAGTAATAGTCATGAGAAGCTAAAATAGGACTCGTGTACTTCTGTGTCAAGATAGAAGACGGAAAGAGAAAGTTCAGTTATCAAACTAGCCAGAAGTCCCCGGGCTCCAGACGCGAGGATTTTAAATGGTTACAGTAGGCCTCTCTTATCCCCAGTTTCACTTTTGGTGGTTTCAGTTACCCGCGGTCAACCACTATATGAAAATAGTAGAAAATTTCAGAAATAAACAATTCATGAGTTTTAAAGTGATGAAATCTCGTGACGTCAGCTCTGCTCCCCCAGGACGCGAACTGCCCCTTTGTCTGGCGTGTAATCCTGACTATGGTCACTTAGCGGCCATAGTTATCAGGTCTGCCGTCACAGTCTCAGTGCTGTGTTCAAGCGACACTTGTTTTACTTACTCCTGGCCCCAAAGTGCCAGAGGAGTGATGCTGGTGATTCGGAAATGCCAGAGAGAAGCCCTAAAGTTTTAGTTTCCTTTACGCGAAAGGGTGAAAGTTCTCAATATGGAAAGAAAAAAATGAATGCTGAGGTGGCTGAGATCTACAGTAACAATGAATCTTTTATCAGTGAAATTGTGAAGAAAGAAGAAATTCATACTAGTTTCGCTGTCTCACATCAAACTGCAAAAGTTCCAGCCGCGGTGCATTAAGTGCTTAGTTAAGATGGAGAAGGCATTACATTTGTACAGTTAGATGTTTTGACAGAGACCACATTCACATAACTTTTATTACAATATAATTGTTCACTTTTATTATTAGTTATTGCTTTTAACCTCTTACTGTGCCTAACTTATAAATTAAACTTGATCATAGGTATGTATGTATAGGAAAAACATATTATATATGGGGTTTGGTACTATCCTTGGTTTCAGGTATCCACTGGGGGTCTTGGAATGTATCCCCTGCAAGTAAGGGCAGAGTACTATAGAAAGCAACAATCTGATACAAGACCATGGTTATAATTGAATTGAAATTGATAATAGTTTGAGCAAAAGGAAAAAGGCATCCAGTTTTACCTTAGCATCTTTAAAAGTTGTCTCTGTGACACATAGTTAACATATTATTGAATAATGTTGTTTAACTTCAGTTGTATATTTGTGTACATGAGGACATAAATCCATTGTTCTGATTTAGATATCAGATGAGAACTGTATCATTTGAATTGAATTATGGAACACCTAATGGTGCCCACCACATAATGAGGTCCTCTAGGGCAGTTCGGAATGACTGCACAGAAATATCTGGGAGGTTATTAAAAGTACAAATTCTCAGGTTGCATTCAGACCTGCTGTACCAGAATCTCTGGGGTAGTTCCTAATGAACCTGTGTTTTCATAAACTCTCCATTTGATTCTCATGCATGCTAAAGACTGAAACCATTGAGACATGAAGGCAGGTGTCACCATTTCTATACTTGTTAATAGCATATTTAATTATCATGATAGTGGTGATATTAAGAAAAACAACAAGTATCCAAAAAGTAATTTTTCATTTCTGCTCAATCTTTACACATAATATACATCCTCTCTATTTTGCAATCAGAAAATGTGCTTCTGCTATAGGCTTGGAGGTGTAATACTAAGAGAAGCATAAACAAAATTACTAACTTGACCTAAATATCAAGGAAATCTTTTGTTTCCTACCTTGTTTTTTTCTAGATAATAGACAAAACAGCACACAGAATACCATTAAGAAAAACTAGCTAAATTACAACATCTGTGCTATGCTACTTTCCTTAAAAAGAATGAAAATGTTGGTCAACATTTATACTCATTCTCATCAGATCTTCTCAGTTCTTCTTCAAGGCTTGTCTTTTTCCCGAAGTGGTTCAATGGATGATAGGAGCTGCTGAAATGTGGGACGCTTTTCTGGAAGCTAGATAAAAGAAAAACCCAATGGTTTAGTTTATGAGGGTTCCGATTTAAAATAAACTATGTAAAATATTTATACCTCAGTCCTAAAACTAGCAATTCTTAAAATGTGGAAATGCTATAGACATTTCTTCTAAAGAGAAAACAAATAGAGCCCTAAGAATTGAGAAAGAAAATTAAGAGTATTTTTATTTATGTAAGATACGACTGCATACCTTGAAAACCCAAGAGAATTAATGATAGAACAAACCCAAATAACAAAGGAATTCATCAGGAGAGCAGTACATAAAATTAACTGACAAAATCAATAGTCTTCCTATATATATATACAATAACCAATTAGAAGATATACTGGAAGAGAAAACTCCATTTACAATAGCAACAAACCCCAATAAAATACTAAAAAAAAAGTACCCCCCAAATGAGGAAAACTTTAAAACGCTGCTAAAAAAACACAAATGTAGAATTGAGCACGTAGAAAATAACATTGGTTGTCTTTGAATAGGACACATTAATAACATAGAGATGATGAATCTCCCAAGTTAGAATACAAACTCCTCCAAATATGAACAAGCTTGTTTTAAGCTGAACAAATTGATTATCTAGTTTGTGGATTTTAAATATGCAAAATAGCTAAGAAAACTATTCAGAAAGAGTCAGACACAACTTAGCCACCAAAGAGAAAACCGCCACCAAGAGAAAAGGAAGTAGGTCTGACTTACAGGTGTCTGTTTCTGAGTGGGAAAATAAAATTATGACTACAAAAAGTGATAAAGAGTTTTGTGGAAAGTGGACACTGGGAAAAGAGTTTTGTGCATGGTCAAGATTGACTAAGTTTAAAATAAAATTTAACCAAATGAATTTAAAAGTAAGCTGGGCTTCTCAGGTGGTGCAGTGGTAAAGAATCCTCCTGCCAATATAGGAGACGCAGAAGACACGGTTCGATCCCTGAGTGGGGAGGATTCCCTGGAGAAGGAAGTGGTCACCCACTCCGGTATTCTTGCCTGGAAAATTTCATGGACAGAAAGGAACCTGGCGGGCTACAGTCCATGGGTTCACAAAGAGTCAGACATGACGGAGCAACTAAAAGAGCATAGCCACAACTAAGACTCGACACAGCCATAAAGAAATATGAACAAAATTGTTGGCACCTACAGTGCTGGTTTCAGATCACAAACACCTGAGAGCAGGGGCCCAGGGCCATCGTCACCTGCTCTGTAGCAAGTGTGCGCGTGCTCAGTCGCTTCAGTCCTGTCCGACTCTTTTGTAACTCCACGGACTGTAGCCCGCCAGGCTCCTCTGTCCATAGGATTCTCCAGGCAAGAATACTGGAGTGGGTTGCCATTTCCTTCTCCAGGGGATCTTCCAAATTCAAGGACTGAACCACATCTCCTGTGTCTCCTGTATTGCGGCCAACTCTTCACCACTGAGCCACTTGGAAAGCCCCTGGAGCAAGTGCCTCCGCCCAGAAGCGCTCCTTCGGTGGTGCCGCAACAACCAGCCAGATGCGCCTGCGCCACTGCCCGCTGCCCTCCCCTCGTGGGGCACTCGCCTCGTGCCAGCAGCTGTACATGATGTGGTAGACGGTGTCCGACGCCAGCTGGGGCCGGTAGAGCCGGTGGCCCTGGGAGACCTTCACGACCACCTGCGAGTTGTCGTACAAGTCGTAGGGCTGCTTCCCCAGGCTGAACACTTCCCACATCAGGATCCCTGCCCCGCGACGAGGGCGGCCAGCCGACAGAGGAAAGAGAGCCCACGTCAGAATGTACAGTTTGTTACGTGAGCTTCACGCGCCGCGTCAGGAAGGCTCTGGGTCAGAGCCTGGGTCCCTGGGGGATGAGTCCCAGCAAGAAGGGCAGGTTAGGGAGGACAGACTGGGCTAGCCCTTCTGGAGCCCCAGCTCTCTTATTCCTGCTCCCTGAGACCCCGACGCCCATTCTTGCTGGGAAACGGGGAGGCGGCCTGGGTTGCTGCAGGGGGAGGTCCCTGGGGCCAGGGCCCCTGGGCTGCTTCAGAGAGGCGGCGGCCCCGTCGAAGCCACAGTGACAGCCCCAGCTTCAAGCCTTAGAGCGAGGCGTGGAAGTCCCCGCCCTTTCTCTCTGCCTTGGCAATAATTTCCTGGCACTCACACATTACCTTTGGGTGGAAATTTAAGATAAAGTCGTGGACAACTTTCCGGCTTTTCTATTGCCTCAGTCCTCTGGAACAAAAAGAAGGTGGTTCTCCACCTTCTTGGCACCAGGGACCCATTTCGTGGAAGATAATTTTTCCCCGAGACCAGAGAGGGGGCAGGATGGTTTGGGGATGTTTCAAACGCATTACATTTATCATGCACTTTATTTCTAAGCTAATGCTGCCACTGATCTGACAGGAGGCACCGGGTCTCTGCCCTAGAGGTTGGGGACCTTTGTTCTAGAATACTTTGTGGGTCAGGTGTCCTTTTCAGAATCTGCTTAAAACCATTGGCTTCCCCTCAAAACAGTGAATGCACAGAATTTTCTGACTCATTTTCTGGAAGTTCACAGAGTGTTTTCTGGAAGTATCCAGAGTATGGCAGACTCCAGATTAAGGAACCGAGCTCTACAAGGTGGGCAGGCTTCTTAGCCTTTCTCAGTTCTGCTTCCCCGTCTGTAATATGTGGATATTTGCATGCCGCAAAGTTGTCATGAGGATTGAATAGGATGAAACACTCGGAGCATTTAAAGGACACTGGGGACATGTTAAGTTCTCTAAATGGTGGCCATTGTGCTGCCATACTAGCCCCGCAAGAGAATTCCAGCAGGGAACCAACCTCAAAACCATGGAAAACCAGACATATGTAAGAAGGGAGAAAATTGTTCTAGAACCATAACTGAAGTACTAACTTCAAAACTTTGACTTTTAGGGCCACAGATTTTATGAAAAATATTTATAGTCAGGCATTATTACAATTTGTGGGGACTGTGTGTGTGTGTGTGTGTGTTTTAAACGTTCTAAAAGAACCATCCAAAAATTTGTTGACTCCTTCACAACTCCTTGGAAGCGGGTCCACTTATCTCATGAATAATATCGTTGCTTAAAATGTCTGTGGGGCTCCTCTTTGAGAATTGCTTTCAGAGGTTCTGGTTTATTTTGAGTATCCTTACTAGGATCAGATTATTTAAGAATGAATTTAGTTTTTGGAAACAGCCAGAAAATATTTGCAGCCAAATTCTGGCACATAAAAGATAAGCAATTGACCTGGGTAATACAATTTTTGGTCAAAAAGCAGTTGTGACTATTACAAACTTTGATTTTTTTTTCTAAGAAATTTTTTGTTAACTTGAAAACAAAGTATTTTCAGAGTGTTATGGGTATGCAAATTAACCTGATTAATTGCCCTTTACACTCCGGAAATATCTTTGTACTGTATTCAGTCAGGGCTCTGGGGCCACCTTTAAGGGGCAGAGTAGTGGCTTGGCTGCCTGGGGTCTAAACTCCTTCTTGGTCTACTGGAGACATTCTGATTTCATCTATTTGTACACTGGGGCTTTGACTAAGATATATTTTAAATAAAACAATTTTCTGATAGTTAGAGTGGGGCGGGCCTAGAGTCTTATTTTTTTTAAATATCTTTTATAAGGCATATGAAATTGATACAAAGAGATTGAAAGTAATTTTGACAAGTTCATCAGCACAAAATGACATCAAGTATTCACTAAAATGCTCTTCGTAGTTTTTCCTTTTTCTGTATATTTCTTGGAAGTTTTTTTACAGTGAACAATACCAGTTTTATAAAAGGAAGAATTATCTTAAAAAATTATCACATAGAAAAATAAATGGCTAACTAAATTTTCCTTTGTTCAGACAGTCTCAGTTGTCATGTAGAAAGTCAAATTATACTTATGGACTAAGACAGGCATGAAATAGTTCTCAGTTGTATTTAATATATTCCATAACCTTCTGATAATTTGTAATACTTATCCTGGGCCCATCTGACAGTGATTTTAAACAAGCCTGACATTCCTACTGAGGTGGAAAAATACCAGAATATCTACAGAAGCACAATTTAAGAATTATCTCTGTTTTCTAATTGCTGCTGCTGTTTATTCGCTAAGTTGTGTCCAACTCTGCGACCCCATGGACCGTAGCCCGCTAGGCTCCTCTGTCCAAGGGATTTCCCAGGAAAGAATATTGGATTGGATTGCCATTTCCTCCTCCAGGGGCTCTTCCTGACCCAGGGATCAAACCTGGGTCTCCTGTTTGGCAGGCAGATTTTTTACCACCGAGCCACCAGGGAAGCAATTTTGTAATTATGTTTACTTAATTTCAATGCAGATCTTTTAATAAAATAGGGAAGGCCACACAGTAAGTTTGCTAGGTTTGAAGGTCATGCAGTCTCTTTGGCAGTTACTGCTGCAAGCACAAAATCAATCACAGACAATACATAAACCATATGTGCAAGGACACGGCAGCACTCCAGTAAAACTTCCCTTCTAGAAACAGGCCACTGGAATTGGTTCTGTGTCATGGTTTGCTGACCCCTGATCTAAATGATGAATTTTAACAAAGACACTAGCTGAAATTGGGATGGGCCAAAGAAAGTGCTAACTCATGTTTGGTGTTTACACCAGGCATGCCCCCTGAAATTGGTGAACTCAGAATAATGGTTATCATGCCACTTTCATGCAGAAAGTTGATGACTTCATTTTAAGCCCTTCGACGTTTTATACCTCATGCAAACTGGGTTTTAGTTTTCAGTGACTCCTTTTTGAAAACGTAAAATCTTTAATGCAAAAAGCTTTTAGCTCTTTTGATTTTTATGAGGAGGTGTTAGCAACACGCCAATTATACAGTAAGTGGCAGACATCCTAACACCGACCCAAGAAAGGGTCACCATCATCGTCTTCAATCCCTTGCTTATCTCTGGGTATACAGGTCATTTTGTAAGTGCTCAGAGGGTTTGCTGAAAATGGATGTTGCTGCTATGTGGTTTCCTGTTGTGGAAGCCAGCTTGTGAAATGGGTCTCATGTGGCCATATTCTTACCGAACGCCCATACGTCTGACTTGCTGCTGTATTTGAAGTAGTGAAACACCTCTGGGGCTGACCACTTGACTGGAAACTTTGTTCCTACGGAACTGACATACTGGTCATCAAGAACATACCTGCAGGGAAAAACATCAACACAGCCCTTACACCGCTTGGCTGTATCAAGTGGGAAGCCCTCTGCTGGCCGACGCAGGGCTTGCAGCCATCCAGTCTCAGCCAAGGGCCTCGATTTTCTGGACCTTTCACATTTTGAGCTTAGCTAGAGGCTGCTTATGACTTGTAAGCATTTTTTAAAAATGATATCTAGTTTTGAAAATACCAAAATATGAATGCAACGTATTTGGTAAATATAAAATATTAAAAAAACACATAAAAGTGAAATCACTCTGAATCCCACCCCAAGGATAGTCATTCTACCACTTAAGATACATTTTTGCTTATACTTTCCAATCTTTTTTCTACATATAATTTGAACAAAATTGGGTTTCTGTTGTACTGAGGTTTGCTTTCATTTTTCCTTTAACAACATATCAAGAACATTTCCCCCATGGTTATGTTTTCTTCTGCAGCATCATGTTTAATGGCTGAATAGTCTTCCCTCTTATGGGTTAATGTAATTTGTTTAACTGTGTAAGTTGCTTCTAACCTGCTGTTGTAAGCAATGATGGACAACAATATCTTATGAATATATCAAGATGATAAAAATATATGTTCAAGGATATGCAGTACACTTTTGTTTATAATATTTAGGGGCTCCAGAAGAGGAGCAGCTTTTCATAATGAATTTTGAAGAAAACTTAAAAAAAAAAAACCCACAGGTCTCCCTATGGTGTTTTTAGGGACATGTTTGCTAAATATAGGGCTGGATTTGGTCAACTCTTCAGATCTCTTTGAAGCTATATTATCCCTCCTCAGAATTACATGTGGTTATGTTGAATTGGCACAACTTTATAGCTGTATTTTGTCTCAATGGCAGGGACATCTGCTTGCCCTCTGGACTCAACTGTGGGCATTTTGAGGGCAGGGATTAACCCATTTATATCAGTATCTCCCACAGGGCCTAGGCATTAGGCACTCAATAAATGTTTGTTGAATGGAAAGGCTACCAGATATGTCTTCATTTCCTGTATAAAACCATGAAAATTGGCTCTAAGGCTTAAATAGTAAGAGGATTCAGAATTCAGGAAATGGAAGATTCTTCTTAAACTGCTCTCACAATCAAACTAACTTTTCAAATCCTAAAGTATTGCTAGAATGCCAAGAGAATCTGAGTCTACTGCCTTACCTGATGCTACAGAAAATTTAATAAATGACAAGAAAATTTTTCCTAGTGTTAATGCTGTGCCCATTTGAGCATATAGTATTAAGAAAAAACCAGAACAGGCTAAAGGAGCCATCATATACACACACAGAAACACACACACACGCACACATTCTCTCTCTCTCCCCACCCCCCCACCCCCCGCCCCAATCAAGGCTTTTAAAACTTTTCTTGTTCTTTTTTTTCCTGGCTGTAACAGGTTATATACGAATATTTAGGATCTTTTGTGGATTTATTTGCATTTAGAAAATATTTATCAAAGTTTTGAAAGAATTAAGAGAGCCTTGGGATAATTTCTGAAGAACAATCCTATTTTTATCAGTGAAGAAATGAGTGTTCAGAGGTAGTGTGAGTGAGGAGATCCAGGTTTCTAAGCCCCCAATTCAGAGCATGTTTTGTATCCCTGTTTAGATGTGAATGGAAATCCCTCTTTCATTGGTTGCCCTTTTGGAACCGGCTTACCTCGTCATCCCAAAGTCAGAAACCTTCACAGAGAGATCACTGTCTACCAAGCAGTTCCGAGCAGCCTTTAGAGGGAAAACAAAATTACCAATAGTGAAAATGACCAAGGATCCCCTGACATCAAAATCACACATTTTCCTTCTCTTTGGGACATCTGTCAGCAAAATCTAAGATATCACAACCCCAAATGCTGTATTTAAAAGGAAATATCTAGAGTATAGATGTTGTCTTTTTTCCTTTGCAATTTTCAATCTCTCAGAATGAAAATGTGCTCACAGAAGTATCTTCCCTCAAGCATTCATCCTTGTCAAACAGTATGAGAGGTATTAGACATGAAACACAGAACCTGAGCTCATCAACGAGAAGGGAAAAATCATATCTAAGGGTTCCCTCTCCATTGCTAGGACCCTGTGTGTTAACAGGCGCTTTGAAGGCATAAATGCAGCACTGAGAATCTGGAATGCACTGGCCTAGCATGCGTGGCACGTTTGCTGTTTAGCACCAGAAAATCTCTAAAGATCAATCAATACCAGTGCAAATCAAGCAGAATACTCTCCACATCCACCCTGACTCAAAGATGCATGCATTTCATTTCTTGTGTTTTCAGTTATCATAATAAATGATTGCTTTAGCACTAAATCCTTCCTGGAGTAAAGGTTAGCTTGGGTTAAAGGATTCTGGGAAACACTAAATTGACCAAAGTCTTTACTTTACATCTGTTTTCCATTATACCACGACCTAACTACATAGACCTTGATGGCTTCTTTAGAAATTCCTTCTATACTTGAAGTGTTTTATTTTGAGTTGTGATTTTTATTACAAAAGTGTCATGTGCTTAAGCAAATGAGCAAAATATTGGTTGGTCAAAAAGTTCATTTGGGGTTTTTTGTAACATCTTATGGGAAAACCCAAATGAACTTTTTGGCCAATGCAATGTAAGTGAAGATGCTCTCTTTGCCATCCCTCCCAATGGCCCCATTGCTGGAGATGGGAGCTGGAGATGGCTTTCTTTCCTTACCAAGTCCCGATGTATGAATTGGTGGCTCTCCAAGAAGGCCATGCCTTCACAAACATCATAGCACATTTCTAAGAGCTGGGAGGGTTCAAGTCTTTTTCCATGACTCTTCAGGTAACTCAGTAAGCAGCCATTGGTTATATATTCAGTCACTATGTATATAGGGTATCTCTTTGAACACACTCCGTAGAATTTCACCAGCTTGGGATGGTTGAGTTTCCTGGAAACAACAGATATTCAAAGTTCAATACTGAATTTCCATACTCCATTTTCCAGATGTCCTGAAAAAGAATCACTGTCAGATTTTTGTTTGTTTTAATTTCTGCCCTTATACTGGAACAGAAGAGAGGGGAAAGTTTAGGATCTGATTCTGGGAGCATTAGCCTTTGGAGGCAGAAAAAAGCTGCCTCCTATTGGACACTGACAACCTCAGCATCCATTAAGCTGCTTTGGGTGCTTATTCAACTTTCCTGCAGAGAATCAGGGAAGCAGGGGTCTGTCTAATACCTCAGAAATCCTGCTTAGTCTTGTAGCATCTTGAGAACTTCTATGACTGATTTGGAGGAAGCTATATCCTAAGAGCAGTCACTTCTATTTTAAAGCATCTAACTGATGTCTAAACATTTCATTAAAAAAAATAGAATATGAAGGTAAAATGAAAACAGTTGTCATATTAGAGAAGTGAGATTGGTTGTGATTTTCCTTTCTTTTAAAAAAGCTTCATTTTGAGTTAGGATGTCATTTTTTGTTAATAGATTAGAAAATAGTAACTACATGACATGGGCTTCCCAGGTGACTCAGTGGTAAAGAGATCCGCCTGCCAAGCAGGAAACATGGGCTCCATCCCTGGGTCAGGAAGATCCCCTGGAGGAGGGCATGGCAACCCACTCCAGTTTTCTTGCCTGGAGAAGTCCATGGACAGAGGAGCCTGGCGGGCTATAGTCCATGGGGCCACAAAAGAGTCGGACATGACTTAGCAACCAAACGACAACCACAACCACGTGACATGGCACTTCTAGTAGGTCCCCACAGCTATTATGATGTTCATCAATTACTCCTTATGTAATTGACCTACTTTTATCAATTAACAGGATGATTCTTTTCTTTTCCATTATGGTTTATTACAGGATATAAAATATAGTTCCCTGTGCTATACAGTAGGACCTTGTTGTTTATCCATTCTGTATATAATAATTTGCATTTGCATTTTGCACCCCAAACTCCCACTCCATCCCTCCTACTTCCCCTCCCCCCTGGCAGCCACAAGTCTGTTCTGTATGTCTGTGAGTCTGTTTCTTTTTCACAGATAAGTTCATTTGAGTCACATTAGATTCCGCATATAAGTGTTATCATATGATATTAGTCTTTTTGTGTCTTCACTTAATATGCTAATATCTAGGTCTATCCATATTGCTGCAAATGACATTTTTCATTTTTTATGGCTAATATTCCATTATATATTCTATGATATGTGGACTCTTGATTCAGGCCTTACAGATGTTAGGGACAGTCCTGTTAGCATGAATGTCCTCTCATGATGAGGGCTAAACAACAATTCATCAGAAGAAACTTACGTCATGGTCTGGGCCTCCTGGAAGAATTCATCTTCTGACATGGAGCCCTCCTTGATCATCTTAACAGCAACATCATACTGCCCCTTCCACTTGCCCAGATGGACCACTCCAAACTGGCCACTTCCCAGCTCCTTCAACAGGGTAATCTCTTCACGTTTCAGTTCCCAGATTCCTAATAAAGCAAGACAGGCACTCTTTAGGATAAGAATAGAAGAGTTTGAGGCTAACAGTTTCTCAAGTGACTTCCTCTCCAGTGAGACTTTAATATTGACAACATGAAGAACAGCAAGACTTTTTTAAAAAGTTGCTCACTTAAAAAGAAAACTGTTAGTTACGTGATCTTATGACCTGTTAAACCACATGACAATACCACCAGAACAATATTGTTCCTGAAGTTGCTTCAATTAGTGACAAGAAAGATTAGAGCAACCAGAGGTATGTTGGAAAGACTTGATGTGTTTAGTGCTCTTAGCTTGGTGAAATAACATTACATATTCTTATAAAACAAATTAAACTCTGATCCGGGAGGGTGTCATTATTGTAAATTTACTGGGGAAAAAAAAGGAAGACAGGAAGCAGATCCCTGTTCAGATAGTGCCAGGGAGGGCCTCAGCTCTAATATATTCATTAATTTTCTTGAACAAACTAAAATCTTTTCTATCCTCCCAACCTAATTTTGTAATCTCCCTAGCGTACCAAAAAGATGGATCCACTGCCTGTCCTTTCTTATTCTGGGAGTCTGTGCCTGATCATGGGGCTAGTTTGCAACCTTGTGTACTTATGATAATGACACTCTCCCAGATCAGAGTTTAATTTGCTTTATAAGAAAATGTAATGTTATTTTACCAAGCTAAGGGTACTAAGCACACTAAGGATTCTTTACTGCTGAGCCACCAGATATATAATATATAAAAATGTATGTATATATACATATAAATATATATATTTTTTTAAACCAAAAAAGATAGGAGTTTAGGAGCACAAGGGCAAGGGCATGTCCATACCGCTTCCCAAGGACACAGAGATGGGAACCTTATTGGCCTTGGTCGACACAGGGTGGCGGAGTCGTGTGATCATGCCTGCAATGAAACCAGCAACATTATCATCACATGATCACATTGAATCACATCACATTACATAACATTGGTTCACATCTCTGCTTCTGCTGTCTCTAGAGGAGCTGAAAAAGCACAGAGTTCAGGATGTTCTCATGCAGAAAGACAATCTATTCTGACCATATTCGTCCTGTAAAATTAATTTGCTTGACTTGATTAATTAGTTCTATTAAAGCAAAAATTAAAAGTGTAAAACTACTTTATGTGATTTTTAAAAATCTCATCAAAATTAGTTTCTTGATGGAATCTATTTAAAAATTTTCCCCATTCTTGCTAACTTTTCTCATTTTTGATTATTGTGTTATTAGCTAGCCATCTGGAGAAGGCAATGGCACCCCACTCCAGTACTCTTGCCTGGAAAATCCCATGGACGGAGGAGCCTGTTAGGCTGCAGTCCATGGGGTCGCTAAGAGTCGGACACGACTGAGCGACTTCACTTTCACTTTTCACTTTCATGCATTGGAGAAGGAAATGGCAACCCACTCCATAATTCTTGCCTGGAGAATCCCAGGGACGAGGGAGCCTGGTGGGCTGCCGTCTATGGGGTCGCACAGAGTCAGACACGACTGAAGCGACTTAGCAGCAGCAGCAGCAGCAGCACAGTGGATTTACAATACTATATTAGTTTTGGGTGTACAACCTAGTGATTCAATATTTTTATAGATTATACTCCATTTAAAGGTATTAGAAAATAATGGCTATATTTCCCTGTGCTGTATAATATATCCTTATAACTTGTTAATTTTATACATAGTAGTTTGTATTGCTTAATCCCCTACTCCTGTCTTGCCCCTTCCCTGTCTCTCCCCTAGTAACCACTAGTTTGTTCTCTGTATCTGTGAGTATGGTTAGTTATATTCTTACATTTATTTTTTAGATTCCACATATGTGATAACAAAGTATTTGTCTTTGTATGACATTTCACTGAACATAAACCTTCTAGTCCACTGACTTGTTGCAAATGATAGAATTTCATTCTCTTTTATGACTGAGTAATATTCCTTTGTATATATGTACCACATCTTCTTTATCTGTTCATCTGTTGATGGATACTTAAGTTGCTTCCATATCTCGGCTATTGTAAATAATGTGTCTATGAACATGGGGTTCATATGTCTTTTCAAGTGAATGTTTTTATTTTATTTGGATATATACCCAGGAATGGAATTCCTGGATCATATGGCAATTTCTGTATATATATTTCAGCAGTCAATCAGGCAAAATTAAAAAGAGTGATAGTACCCAGAGTCAGTGAGAATGAAGTGTTGCTCTTGGTGGGAGTGTACATTGCTGAAAAGCATTTGACAGTGCCTCAATTTTAAATGTTCTTAACCATTATCTCAAATTCTTTTAGGGAGTTTGGCTACAGAAACACCCATACAGGTGCACAAAGCTATATTTACTGAAACAGCCAGTATTATGGGAAAATATTGTATATACTCCAACTGCTTATCAGTGTAGGATTAGGTGAAAAATGATGGAGTAATTCTACACTAGAATTCTCTTTTAACAGAACAGACTCAACTGTATGCATGTGCATGGAAAGACCTCTAAGATGCTGAGTAAAGAAAGTAAGCTGAAAAGTAGTATGTGTAGAATGATCTCATCTCTGTAAATATATAATGTGTATACATACACACATATATAATATATATACATAGATAATGAGTGTTAGTATCAGCGTAGAAAAAAATTTCAGAATAGACACTGACTTGTTCATGGAGGTTATGTCTCCAATGATGCACATTTCTATCTTATTTGAATTTTGCAATCATCTTCTATAGGCAGAAAAAAAACCCTGCAAATATTTTAAAAGGGAATCTCTACTTCTAAGTCACTGAACTCCCTCAGCTTCGTTTTTTTCTGGCATTGTAGAGTGTATAATGTTATATTCCAGGAAATGTAGGGTAAAAACCACACAGCAGGGCTTCCCTGGTGGCTCAGTGGTAAAGAATCTGCCTGTCAATGCTGGAGACACGAGTTCGATCCCTGATCCAGGAGGATCCCACATGTCTCAGAGCAACTAAGCCTGTGCCCCACAATTACTGAGCCTGTGCTCTAGAGCCCAGCAGCCACAACTGCTGAAGCCCGCACACCCTAGAGCCCATGCTCCACAACAAGAGAAGCCACTGCAGTGACTGCCTATGCACTGCAACCAGAGAAAGCCAGTGCAGCAACAAAGGCCCAGCACAGCCCAAAATAAACGAATAAATACAATTGTGTGTGTATATATACATACACATACACACAAAACCCTGCACAGCAGGCAGAGGGCTTGTGAGCATTTTCCCCCTACTTTCATGGTTCCTTATATAATTGAGAGTATTGAGGGAGGGGGAGGGATAAATTAGGAGTTTGAGTTTAGCAGCTACACACTACTACATGTAAAACAAACAAGGTCCTACTGTAATGCACAGAGAACTATATTCAGTATCTTATAATAACCTAAAATGGGAAGAATCTGAAAAAGAATATATATATATATATATAACTGAATCACTTTGCTGTACACCTGAAACACTGTAAATCAGCTATTCTTCAATTTTAAAAAAGAGAATTTGGAGGGTCAGTAATGTCCAAGAAAATGTATATTTATCAACATAAGAGAAAAACTGAACCAAGTTACCTGCTGAATTGTGTTGATGATAGTGAATAAGCTTTGGAATGGAATCAAAACAGTAGTTTTCTGCCAGGTACAATTTGTTCTCAGCATTTGTATGCACATGGTAATGTTTGACAGTTCCTTTTTTATCACTAGTAAGGAAGAAAGAATGTTAGAATGTTTTAAATCAACAACTGAAGCTTGATTAAAGAATGATTAAATCATTGTCATAGGTATATTTTCAAATTTTGGAGAGGAAAGTCAGAGACGGTTTCTCAGTCTCGACATCCCGTGTTTTTTCTGGAGGTATACATGACAAGCCATAATTATGTAAGAGAGCGCCTCTCTGAACTCAGCGGATCCTTTGTGCTCATACAGAATTCACCTATCATAAAATTCCCCCTTTCTGTACGGTTCTTCCCTTAGTAAGTATAAAGCAGCTATCTTCCTTTGATGATTGAGAGCCCTGCAGTTTTTAGGATCATTATTCTGAAATATCAATTCTCTTTTAGGATAATAATGGAGATTAAAATGTGGGAAGAAATGGTCACTAGGCTGTGGGTGGAGGCTCTTTTGGGAGTGGAGTGTACAGGATGGAGTGGGTGGGAACAGCCTTTAATTCCTCTTGTGAACTTGTACCTTTTCCACATAAAACATTCTTTTTCTTTTGCTCTACTTGTAGAAAATAGTGGTGAATTGATGCATGTTGATTTAGGCTAACCAGCAATGATGTGCCTGTCTTAGATTTTAGAGTATGGTGTGGCAGTCCAGGCTTCCCTGGTGGCTCAGACAGTAAAGAATCCACCTGCAATGCAGGAGATGCAGGAGACAAGGGTTCAATCCCTGGGTTGGGAACATCCCCTGGAGAAAGGAATGGCTACCACTCCAGTATTCTGGAGAATCCCATGAACAAAGGAGTCTGGCAGGCTACAGTCCATGGAGTTGCAAACATGACATGACATGACTGAGTGACTAAGTGCGTGCACGTGCGCACACACACACACACACACCAGTCTAGAACTGGGTTTTGAGTAGAGTTCTGTTGCTGGCTAGTTACCTCATCCAGTTATTACAAAGTTCAGTTGAGATTATGACCATATCAGTTTGCACTATACTTGGCACATAAAAAACTATTAATATATTCTTATTGCTATAATACCACCCTTACTAGAACTGTAATTATAAAAAGAGAAAGGATGCTTTCTTGTTGCAAATGACTCATCGGCTCTTGGTCTTAGAATCAAATTCAGCCCACTGATGGTGTTTCATAAAAGAAGCCTTCTGTAGTCATTCACTGGGATTCTTTTCATTTGATTCCTCATCCGTTTGCTGATTTTTTTCTCCCTAGCCACCTTCAAAAATGAATCTGGTGTCAAGAAGCTTAACTAAGAGGACTTTTGACATTAGATTTGGCTGAAACTGGAGGGCCTGAGGGCCACAGGGATTTTGATATTCAGTGATCCAAGCCTTCTCTGCCTTCTTACTGGGTTGGCTTTAGTCACCACCCACATTTGCAACCTTGTGCATGAGGTGCACAGGGAATGTGGCTTCTAGCAGTGAAAGATGCCATGCGGATGTTTATGGTACATGCTGTTATCTCAAATTGGAAGTAGGCACTCTGTGAAAACATTCTTGAAATAAAATAACTTTTACATTAATTATTTTAAAAATACATATATGCAACACAAGATAGGGCATATTGAGAAGCCACCAAGGCCCTTCAGTCATTCAAGGTCATTCAATCCAACTGTTAAGAAAGGGTCGCAAACGTAGACTTTTTTTTTCAAATGGTCCTAATCAAGATCTGACCAGATTTCAGCAAAGACACAGGGATATGGTTGAGAGAACATGAACATGAATTCAGCTGTTGAAGGTCTGGCTTCAAGGGGGTCATTTATTAGTTTTGAGGGTGGGTCTTTGTAAGCTCTGTTTGAACCACAATCCTCTCATGTAAATTGGTGCAAGTAAAAACAGCTTTCCTGTTTGCTTCACAGGATGTTTAGAAGGAACAAAAAGGCTAACAACCAATGGGAAAGTGGCTTATAAAACTCTGGAGGGGAATCCTGATGTTGTTGATGACAGCTTGCTTGAGATGACTGTGGGGGCCTTATATACACCTAAGTGTTGGGATGGAAGTAGTGAGGCGGCTCATATTACTTTTTGCAAACAACAACAATAATAGTAAACACTTATTACTATGTGCCAGGCACTGTTCTGCTCAAATATGTGAATTAATCCATTTCATCCATAGAACATAATAATTGTTATTATGTCCACTTTTCAAATGAGGAAGTTGAGGCACAGAAATTAAGTAACTTGCTTAATGTCCTAATGTTTTGGAATGGCAGAGTCAGGATTTGGACTCAGAGGTGCAGCTTCACACCGGAACTCTTAACCCCACCAATAGGACAGCATCCTAGAAAGAAGCCATCGGCGAAAACACTGCTACACTGAATCAACCTCCTGCTCCCACTGGAAAGACTTACTAAAAACCAGACGTTGGGGTAGGTTTCTCAGTTCGGCTGGTGGCTAGAACCAAGAGTGGAGAGGTGCCATTGCTATTTTTCTCTTTCTAGGCTCAGGATGAATCAAGGGGGAATAATGCAGGATTCCTTTAACAAGCGTTTCCTGAGGCAGTCCGTATACTAGGCAATACTCTGCTGCCTGCAATGGGTAGGAGTGAATCACCTAGAAAACAGCCTCTTGAAAGTAGTGGGGGTGGGGGAAGGCAACTACAAATAGTCACATTCAACAGAAATACTTTGATTCCAAATTCCAGAGTTGAAAGATGGGGTCTTATCGCAAAATGTGACCGAATGACCAGGATATTCAAAGAACATACACAAGAAGATAAAGAAATCCACATCGTACTTACTTCATAGCCTTACTAAACAAGGACACTGTGTACATTCCCGCCTGGCTGGAGTTTCTAACCATAAATGCTCCTTCTTTCCCCTAAAGAGAAAGGCGAATATGGAAGGGACAGAAAACATTTTCATTATTCTTGAAAATGACTTGTGCTGGTAGGTGGTAGGAAAATAGATCTTTTAGATCCACTTTAAATGTCATTGACAGCACAGATTGCCCACTAGTTGGCACAGAAGGAACTCCCAGTTTAGCTTCCCTCTTTCTCTCATCCATTGTCTTTATAGGTTTACCCTATGAAGGGGACGACAGAGGATGAGATGGCTGGATGGCATCACTGAGTCAATGGACGTGAGTCTGAGTGGACTCCGGGAGATGGTGATGGACAGGGAGGCCTGGCGTGCTGTGATTCATGGGGTCGCAAAGAGTCAGACACGACTGAGCGACTGAAGTGAACTGAACTATGTGCCTCAACTCTTCCTCTCCAGTTAATTTTTAACCTGTGATAGTTTTCCCTGTTTGGTGTTTGTGCAAGCCTAACATTTTAATCTTTCAGAAATAAAATTTAAAGCCAGCTATTCAGATGGTAAAGAATCTGCTTGCAATGCAGGAGACCTGAGTTTGATCCCTGGGTCGGAAAGATCCCCTGGAGAAGGAAATGGCAACCCACTCCAGTATTCTTGTCTGGAGAATTCCATGGATAGACCATGGGGTCGCAAAGAGTCAGACATGACTGAGTGACTAACACTTCTATCACCATATCATGCCCTGGAACGTTTTAGAAAACCAAAGATGCAGACCAAATCATGTGTTAAATTTATGCTCAACTTTCCTTGCTTAATGTGCTGATTCTAAGCAAGTTTAGATTGAGACAAAGTGAATTTTAAAACTGTGAATGTGAAAAAAAAAACTGAGTTAGATAGTGGTCACCACCTTCTCGTTATTACCCCTCTAAGAAATAATTGGCATGCTGTATTAGGTTGAACTATAGCAAAGTATTATTTTTATAGGTCAAAAGAGTTTGCCATTGGTAAGTCCATTACCAACTAGTAACAAAATCCGATAGATTTACTCCCCATTGCATCTGCTGTACTCTGGTTTAGGTGCTAATGGTTTTTGTGACAGAATTGAAGTATGAGGTACAGATGGCCGCCAGTAAGTCTTCTCTTTGTATATTTCTGCTCTGGGCAGTCCCCTCCCACATTGACTCTGGGCTGGGCCATGTCATTTGCTTTGGCCAGTGGGACATTAGCAAACATGACAAAAGCTGAGACAGGCTTGGCCTCTTCAACCACTGCCTTGAGATCACCATGCTGTGAGGAAGCCCAAGTTAGCCACATGGAGATGGAACATGGCACCCACCCTGGTTGACTACCCCAGCTAACCCCACTGTTAGTCAGTCCACCAGCTAAAGGCAGCCACATGAGTGAACCTAAGCAAAACCTGCAGAAAAACTGCTGGCCCAGCTGCCTCACAGAATGGTGAGGAATCATACATCTTGTTTCCAGCCACTAAATTTTTGAATGGTTTATTATAGAGCAAAGGGAATAGAGGAAGGCTAGATGTGAAGGGCCTGGTAACCCATAAGCTGAACAATTAGCACTATGATGTCTTGACTGTATAATTAATGATAGGGTTTCTGCGAGCAGTGCGGTACCCTCAGCCCAACAACAGAAAGACATTCTTAGAGGCTATTTTAAAGATGAAACTACTTACCTTTTGTCTCAGTAACTGCTCAGATTGTGACCTGGAGATGTTACCTGCAAACCAGCTGCAATAGAAAAGAATTCCATTTTGAGAATGAATAGTTTTTAATTGCATAACTTGTCATTTAACTTTCTCATCTGTAAAATGATGCATTGGCTTAGATCAGCGGTTTCCAAACTTGGCTGCTGAAGAGAATCACTTGAAGAGCTATTTAAAAAACTCAGATTCCTGAGTCTCCACCACCCAGTTGTGATTCTGGGGGTGGGGCCTACGTATCTTTCCTGATTGTTTCCCCAAGGCACACCTCTCACCCCACTTTGGAATCTAGAAATGATGGAGACAGAGACTGTCTGTATGGTCACAGCTGGGCTTTCTGAATCAAAGGAAGCCTTCCAATTCATCTAAATACTAAAGACTAAAATCCATGATGAGAGGTTCACTCCCATTGGTTTAAATCTTTGTCAATTGTTAAAGTACAATTATCTTTGGATAATTTTTGTGCTGGTCTTTCTCAGTCATTTTTATCTTAGTTTGAATGATTCCAGCAGGTGCCTTCTGGAGGGTAAAAGTAGGGGAAGTGGAGGCAGTGACATGTACTTTGAAAAAGCTCTCGCTACACTTGTAGCCAATGAAGGAATAACAGGACTCATACAAAAACAAAGCTAGTAATATGTGTTTCCTAGTGTCCAGCTGACTTAGTCACTGTCAGGTAGCAGGTGTCTGAGAGATGCAGTGTGCCTTGTTATTCCCACTTCTTCTTAATGCCAGCCTCTAAGTCCCTGGTGGCTCAGATGCTAAAGAATCTGCCTGAAATGCGGGAGACCTGGGTTCAGTCCCCAGGTCAAGACGATTCCCTGGAGAAGGGAATGGCAACCCACTCCAGTATTCTTGCCTGGGAAATTCCATGGACAGAGGAGCCTGGCGGGCTACAGTCCATGGGCTCACAAAGAGTCGGACAGGACTGAGCAACTACACTACAACTAAGTCCAGGAGATGATTTTTTGTGCCTAATTGTTGTCCAATGATAGAATCTTAGATTTTGGAAAGGACCTTAACAGCCACTTAAGACCACTCTGTTTCTGTGTAATTGAGGTGAGCACACATTCTTACTTGCCCAGAGGGGTCCACTTTATGTCTGTATGGTCCTGTGTCTTTGTCCTATGTCCAGGTGTAACACTGAACAGTACATTCTTCCTCTTCTTAAAGCATCCTAGTTTGGACGTTCAATGATAAGGTCACCCTTGAAATAGGAATCTCCCAACATAAAAATGCTCTGATATTCAAGGCTCAGTTGTGCTACTATGTGAAATTACTGCATCATAACTAACTTCAAAATTGGACTTAAAGCTAATAAGAGCCTTCAAAAATCATCCTGATGAGGGCCTCCAGGAAAGAAATAATCAGCAGAAATGTCATAGGCTGTATCTATGAAGACAAAGCAAAATGAAGGGATGGGGGTCAGCTATGTAATAAATCCCAAGAATTTGTGCAGCCAGTTTAGATCATTTAGATTGGGGTGAAGTATATTGATGAGGATGAAAGAGGAGAGTGAAAAAGCTGGCTTAAAACTCAGCATTCAAAACACTAAGATCATGGCATCTGGTTCCATCACTTTATGACAAATAGAAGGGGAAAAAGTGGAAGCAGTGACCGATTTTATTTTCTTGGGCTCCAAAATCACTGCTGACAGTAAATGCAACCATTAAATTAAAAGATGCTTACTCCTTGGAAGAAAAGCTATGACAAACCTAGACAGTGTAGTAAAAGGCAGAGGTATCACTTTTCCTACAAAGGTCTGTCTAGTCAAAGCTGTGGTTTTTCCAGTAGTCATGTACAGATGTGAGAATCGGACCCTAAAGAAGGCTGAGCGTCAAAGAATTGATGCTTTCAAATTGTGGTGCTGGAGAAGACTCTTGAGAGTCCCTTGGACGGCAGGGAGATCAAAACCAGTCGATCCTAAAGGAAATTAACCCTGAATATTCATTGGAAGGACTGATGCTGAAGCTGAAGCTCCAGTACTTTGGCCACCTGATGTGAAGAGCCAACTCACTGGAAAAGACCCTGATGCTGGGAAAAATTTGAAGGCAAAAGCAAAAGGGGATGGCAGAGGATAAGGTGGTTGGAAGGCATCACTGACTCAATGGAGATGAGTTTGAGCAAACTCCAGGAGATAGTGAAGTACAGGGGAGCCTGGCATGCTGCAGTCCATGGGGTCGCAAAGAATAGGACACGACTTAGCAACTGAACAACATTTTCATTAGTAACAGCCCAGTTTATTGTCACCCATCCTCCAGTTTCATGGCCCAGAACCTCACAGGAGTTTCTCCATGTAAATACAGCCTTTTCAGAAGAATAGAATAGAAATATCTATGTCTAGTTTTAGAGGAACACAGAGGACTTTCAAAACTCACTCATAATCATCAAAGTTTTCCTCTTCTTCAGATGAACTTGACTCAGGGGAGCCCCTTAAGAAGAGAGGAAACGTGGTTAATACACACACACACACACACACACACACACACACACAATACCAAGAAATAATCCAAGTGCCTCACAGTGCCATGTCAAATCCCACCCTGCTTTTATCCACATAAATAAAATCTGCACTGTTAGATTTCCCTTTTTTGCACTTGGGAAGGGGTCAGCAAAGTGAAGAGAAGGTTGCTCACAAGCTGAGTTCATGCCCAGTCTCATGAGACATTGGCTCCTTGATACAGGAGGATCCCAGGAATGTAGATTTCTTTGACTCTGTCAGAAGAGCAGACTCATGAAATAGATGAAGTGCTTCAGGGGCAGCTGTGATATGAAGTGAGAGAAAGTCTTGGGTAGTGTATAGAGGTATTCTCAAAGAAGAGTTCCTCAACACCACGTTGTTTTCCTTCTGGCTCACATAGGTAGGTTCGTGTTCATGCTGACACCTGTGTATATCATGTATGATGGGTAGGAAATATCAGTGTAACCTCGGAAGTTATCCATTCAGACCACTGTCAGGATTCAAAGAGGCAAACTCCATGCATTTGTTTGTTTTATAGTCACCTTAAAATTAAAGGCTAGTTGCAAAATTTTTACACCTGTGGTTAGTTTTCCTGCAAATGAAAGAAATCCTGGCTGCAACAGAATATCTGAAGTTGATTTACCATGACATCTTTGAGGTGTTCTGATTTACAACATTTGTTTCCCTTTGATTACTGCATGCCAAATCTTCACTGCTACAAAAAAGAGAGATACAGTTCATAAATTTATATTTATTTATAAATGTTAAATGACAAAAGTAGTTGTATGGTTATGTTTTAGCTTTATTTAATATTGTGACCCATATATGTCACTTGGTGTGGAAATTGAAGCTAATGAGTCATTTTCACATTTTCATCCTTGCAGTGACCCCACTAAAAAGCAGTCATTTGATAGGATGCCTAAACAAAAGAGAGTTTTTAATAATGGCTCATAATAACCCCAAACAATAGAAAACTTGGGTTAATAAATCATCCTGACTGGGTTTGCTCTGATTTTCTTGTATGTGTGCAAGCATTCTGTCATTAATATATTTTAATATAAGTCATTTTCCTCTTTGCTGTTATGCTTGCAAAGGAAAGTCCTGAAAATACTGAACCTTTTAACTCCATGTGTACACACAGATCTGCAGGGTTCTCTTCACCCTCTCCACCCATCATTTTATCTTTTACTTGGTGTGTGAAGCAGCCCATGAGGCAGTGCTGACTTCTCCAAGTCCAAAGGCTGTTTTAGTTGGAAGGTAGGACCTATTTCCTGTTTGCCTTCACAACCCAGGCTCTTTTTCAAAATAACACTTCAGAGTGACAAGCTTCCTTAACAAGGAAGTGCTCCTCTGGCTGCAGTTCAAGGAAAGCCTGGAAAGCCCCAGCTTCCCAAAGAGCCTTGCTCACTAGCAAAGCTTTTTCCCTTCAGCTCTTTGTAAGAAAGCTCTTATTTAAAAATACCAAGCAATTCATTTAGCCTTTTTGTGTTTTTTAAGAACATGTGGAGAGTGTCCATCAGTTGTGCATCACTTAGGTTTATCCACATGATGGAGTACAATACAGACATTCACAATAATCAGGTAGTTTACACAACAGTGGGAATGTAATGAACACTACTGAACTCTACACTGCAAAATGACAAAGGTGGTAAATTTTGTGCTGTTTTACCACAGCTAAAACATTAAAAAATTAAAAATGTAGTATATCCTCATGTCTTCAAATAGGAAAAATGTCCCAGATGTGAAGTGAAAAGTGCAAGTGGCAAAGAAGACTATAGGTGAAGGTGTACATCCTGAGAAGGCAGCCACAGCCTCGTTTGAATACTTGTCATTGGCCAGTGATGCCAAAGCACGTTGCAAAAACCTACCCACTCTAAGCTCTCTCAGATAAAGGATATATTTTAAAGATTTGGTGTTCTGGAATGTGGGGTTATTTGGAGGAAGAAGGAAAGAAAAGAAAGGGAATAAAGTGCTCAAGTATTGTACACATCATTAGATTCAATCATCTAAATGGCAAGTCTGTGGTGCTGAGTCCCAGTGGGGCCACCACTACTCTGGGCTTCTGGCTCAGGCACTGAGGATTTTCTGAGAGGGCGGCCCTGTCTCAGCCATGGCCTGTGCAGGCTGTGCTGAGGCTCAGCTCCAAGGCAGTGCGGTAATACCTACTTGACGCGCTGTGCAGCTGGACTGAAAGCTGGGACTTACCTTCTCAGTTTTCTTAATTGCCACCAGTCAGGGAAGTCTTCTTTTGGAATATACTTCATGTTGATGTTTGACTGGGAGCCATAGTTTTTCTTGGAATCACTGTCATACTGGGCTAGAGTGGTACTTGAAGATGGTTCATCTACTTTGAGAATAGGAACTGCTCTAGGAATCTTCAGCTTTGGAGGACAAGAGATTCAAGTACATCACAGTGAGGCACAGATTCATGAGCTGGGAACTGACAATCAAAGTATATCAGCTCTTAAATTTAAAAAAAAAATAGGAAAGAAAGGGGCAGTAACTAGTAGTCACAAGACATGGAGCAGCTGGAACTCTCATACTTTCTTGGTTGGAGTATGAAGTGCATGACCACTCTGGAAAGTTGTTTCATATATCCTAAGACCCATATATGCCCAATAATGAAACCAAAAGACATATAAAAGAATGTTCCATAGCAGAATTATTTCAATTAGGTAAAAACTGGAAATGACCTCAATGCCCAATAATAACCTTATTGTGGCTGTAGTCGGTTAAATCATGCCCTTTCCCCAAAGATGTTTATGTCCCAGTCCCTGCAACCTGTGAGTATGTCACCTTGCATAGTAAAACATACTTTGCAGATATGACTTAAGTTAAGGATCTTGAACGGAGAAGGCAATGGCACCCCACTCCAGTACTCTTGCCTGGAAAATCCCATGGACGGAGGAGCCCGTTAGGCTGAAATCCATGGGGTCGCTAAGAGTCGGACATGACTGAGCGACTTCACTTTCACTTTTCACTTTCACTTTTCACTTTCATGCATTGGAGAAGGAAATGGCAACCCACTCCAGTGTTCTTGCCTGGAGAATCCCAGGGATGGGGGAGCCTGGTGGGCTGCCGTCTATGGGGTCGCAGAGTCGGACACGACTGAAGTGACTTAGCAGCAGCATAGCATAAGGATCTTGAAATGGGGTGATTATCCTGTATTACTGGGATGAGCCAGATATAATCACAAGGGCACAAGGGCACAAGTGAGATGCAAGAAGGTCAGAGATTAGGGAGCAGGTATAAAGATGGAAACAAAGATCAGAGAGGAAAGCAGATGCTACCAATCTGGCCCTAAAGATGGAAAAAGGGGCCAGGAGCCAGGGAATGTAGGCAGCCCCCATAAACTAGAAAAAGTAAGTAAATAGATTTTCTTAAAGCCTCCTAAAGGAATACAGCTTTGTAGACCCGATTCTAGACTTCTGACTTTAGAATTATGAGAAGAACTTTGTGTTGCTTTAAGCCACTAAATTTGTGGTAATTTGTTACAGCAGCAATAAGAAACTCATACAGCATTATATTCACACAATGGAATTCTGTACAGCAATTGAGGATAAACTGCAACCACATACAAAACTATGAGTGAATCTCATGAGAAAATAAGCAATAAACAACTATATACTTTATAATTCCATCTGTGTAAAGATCAAAACTAGGCAAATAATCTATGATATTATATGTCAGCCTAGTGATTACTTTTGGTGGAATGTAGTGACCCAAAGGGAAGATAAGGGTGGTCCTGGGGTTCTGAGATGTTCTCAACCCATCTGAGTGTGGGTTGTTACAGATATGTTTGGTTTGTGACAATTCATGAAGTTATAGAATGGTCTTTTGGACTCTGTGGGACAGGGAGAGAGTGGGATGATTTGGGAGAATGGCATTGAAACATGTATAATATCATATATGAAACAAGTCGCCAGTCCAGCTTTGATGCACGATACTGGATGCTTGGGGCTGGTGCACTGGGACGACCCAGAGGGATGGTATGGGGAGGGAGGAGGGAGGAGGGGTCAGGATGGGGAACACATGTATACCTGTGGTGGATTCATTTCAATATTTGGCAAAACCAATACAATATTGTAAAGTTTAAAGATAAAATAAAATTAAAAAAAATTTTTTTAATAAATAAATAAATTTTAAAATTAAAAAAAAAGAAAATTCATGAAGTTGTCCACTTAGGACTTGTATACTTGTCTAAGTGCATGTTATACTTCATTAAAAATTCATATAGATATATAATCTGAATTTAATTTTTTCACATATTTTACTTTTTTCCAGGGATTGACATCCTAGACATTTAAGCTATGATATTTATGAGCTGTGAGGTGCTTCTTTCCAAAGATAAATGCAGTAGAAATTTCCCTAAACAGAAATCTAAACAGAATGACTAGAGAACAGATTTTAATTTTCCTCATCTCAGTAAAACAAGTCCTTTACTGAATGATCTGGTGAAAACAAGCAGAGGAAAACAGGCTTTTCACAGTATCTTCTATGATCCCTGATCACTTAGGGCAGCTTATAATCAAAACAGACTTGGGAACTCTTGGCCACTGATTTGCCCAACTGATCATTTTCAACACATTTCACAAAGAATTCCTCACCAGAGACTAGATGCCTCGTTTGGGCTCCTAAATTTTCCTCTGCTCTTAGATTTGTTTAAAATAAACTTTACTGGAGCACAATTTATATACCACATGCCACCCTTTGTGGTATTCACCCTTTGTAAGTATAGGATTCAGTGACTTTTAGTAAATTTATCAAGTTGAGCAATCATCACCACCATCCAGTTTTACCATTTTCCATTACTTCTATAAGATCTCTTGGGCCAATTTCTAGTCAATCCCCATTCCCATACTGACCCTAGGTAAACACCAGTTGACCTTTGTTTGTTTTGGACATTGCTTTTAGGTGTTTTACAGAGCCATAATTTTCAAGCTTCAGAACTGAACCATATATCCAAACCAAAAAACAATGTCACTGATAACAACATAAAATCCCCAAACCTTAATAATTCTATCAGTTTCCTAGGACTGCCATAACAAATTTCTACACATTTAGTGGTTTAAAACAACAGAAATTTATCCTCTTACAGTTCTGGAGACCAAAAGTCCAAAAGCAAGTTTTCATGAAAGGCTGAGGGGGAGGATCTTTGCTTGCCTCTTCCAGCTTCTCCTGGGTCTAAGCATTCTTGGCTTCTGGCATCATAAGTCCAATCTCTGCTTAGGTCTTTAAGTGGCTACCTTCTCTGTGTATCTCTCTGTGTTCCCTCCTCTTATAAGGACATCAATAATTGAATTTATGATCTATCCTAATCCAGGATCTCATCTTGGTCCTTAACTAATTATATCTCAAAGACCCTCTTTCCAAATAAGGTCACATTCTGAGGTTTTGGGTGGACATGAATTTAGGGAGACAAAACTCAACCTGTGACAATAATGGATTTAGTCTTGTCTTTCATGTTGGTTTACAAAAATTATATGTTGTTTTGTTTTGGCTGTGCTCCATAGTATGTAGTTCCCTGACCAGGGATGTAACCCATTCCCCCTGGAATAGAAATGTAGAGTTTTAACCACTGGACCACTAGGGATGTCTCTAAAAATTATATGGTTTTTACTTTAGATAGAAGGAGAGAAGTAAGTATGCATGAATGTGTGTGAAAATAAGTACCCAAGCCACCACAGAGCTGATGGGTGGATGGAGATGCTCTCTTCATTTCAGGTGAGCTTCCAGAAAACTACTGGGAGCCCATGTTATATGTCTCATGGCATTTGAGGAGGCTGACACCTACCTGGGAAGCCTAAAAGCAGGAAGTTATGGCTTTGAACCCAAGAAAGCAGAGCAGAAGGATAGCCTGTACTGTGAACTTGAACCACATACAATTTTACTAAGCAGAGAGATCAAGGCTCTGTTTTCTTGTAGCCAACTCCGCCCTTGAGAGAGGGTTAGCTGGAAGCCATCTTGAAAGGAACTCTGCTCAAAATGAGTGAACGGACCCAGTAAAAAGTTGGAGGGGTAGAAACCAAAGAGCTAAGGTCAAGACATTTGCTCTGTCATAAAACTACACCCCAGGGGGAGATCCGTGAAAGTCTGATAAAGAGTCAGTGTTAGAAAACTGTCTCACCCAGAAGCCACCACTACCAAATCATGATGGGGCCAGCCACATATGACTCTCTTTTTCATCAGACCTTCTCTTCCTGAGCCTCGATCCTGAAAGGGTCAGAAAGCTTAGCCTCTCCATGACCTCTTCCCCAAAGCAGGCTGCCCTCTGATGCAGACTTGAGCTAAGGGAAGGGGGTAAGTTTTAACTTGAAATGGTGTTTGGAGTCATATGATTATAATATTGGCTGGATCACTTTAGAGGCTATTCTCATGACTACTAGTAATTGGGAAAATTTATTTCATCTGAGGTGACTGGAAAATTATGAAATCTACTGGATTTCATAGCCACACTAAGTGGCTTTGAAAAGATAATGGAGGGAAAGAATTATATTCTGCTTGTGTCCTGTGGTGTCCCATTCCTTTCCCAGGGCACTTACATGAGGCAGACTTAGCCATGCCAGTGGTAGAAGAATGCCAGCCAATAATAGCTGCGTTTACAGGTTAGAAATAGGCTTGGTTATCAAATGAAAAAATATAACATGATAAAATGGTTCTATGTTTGAATTTATTATTTGCTACTGCCATAGCTATTGGCGATAGCACACGTCTTCTCTCTCTTGCTGGGCATTCTGAATGAAGCCCATGTATTCTAGTCTTGAATTTGGCAACTCTTGGTTTATTTAATATATCCTGACTGTGAAAAAAAATTGAAATGTTGACTTACCACTCTGTCTGGGAAGATGGGAACCCCATGTTTTTCTTCTTTGGGTGCAGTGTGCAGATCAGCATCTGAAGAGTAAAACCAAGTAATATCAGAAGAAAATTTAAATAAAACAAAATAAAACACCCAATGTTATGAATCAAAAGAGTGAACTAGTTAGTGTGAGCAATATTCCAGATTATGTGGACTTAGACACAACATCTGGAGTGATTATGTTGCTCTCCTGTATGATATCCAACTCAAATACCACTTCACCATTGATTATCAGTATCTTCCCGAGCAGATAAGAAATTCAAGTTGCTCTAAATTCTATAAGCTGTTAATTTATACCACATTGCCACCTTGTATTTGAATAATAGATATCTAATCTCATTGGGTAGTGTCAGTGACCCTAGGATTCAGAATCCGTGTCAGATTCTTCTTTGATTGGCTCATACACAATGCATATAAATAGCTGATTTACAAGTGAACAAATCTATCCTAAACTTTTTCCTCTCCCTGTTCTTAGTATAATTGTTGGTTTTTCTTTCTACTCACACATGTAGATAGATATCCAGGCTGTGAGTGTGAAACCAGTATATGCCTTTTAAGTGGGGTTGCCATATGGTTTATTGACCCAGTTGGGACATTTCTGATGGTGATAGGTAGGCTTTTAATAATTATGCCAGGTCCCCAGCTGAAGAATGAGACTGTCTCAAACAAACTGGGGTGTACGGTCAACTGACTTTAGGCCATGTACTTTGGAAAGATGCCCAACTGTTTCCTTCCTCGTAGATGTGCCTGTGGGCTGCCCTGTAGCTCACAGAGGAGGAGGTTGAGGGAGTAAATTACACTTAGGCAGATAGACAATATCACAACTGCCTGTGAGCTCAACACCTCTACTAAATTCTGTAGTTTTCTTCAGAAGCTGGCAGAGAGCCTGTGGCACCCAGGACACATGGCAGGTGCCATGCAGACAGAGGCCAGGAAGATGATCCCAGGGCAGTGCTCTCTCTGGCCTGTTTTCTTGCTCTTTCTCAGGAAGTTAGGGTGAGGTCAGAGCTGGAATCTGGCCTGCTGAGTAATAATGCCGACCACAGACAGAAACACTGGGGTTAATGATTAATGTTACAAGGAAACATTACTCTCTGGCCTTCACACTGGAGGGAAGATCCATGCACAGTACATTTTGTAAAGTTCATTGAATCATTATCATTCATGAGTATAAAGGGCAATATGATCTAATTAAGATCAGTAAATATTCATTGTGTAGTTTCATTGAGATGGGAAACACAATGAATATTTAGTCACTGATTTTGCTCTAAAATTACAAGTAGTAACATTAACATGATTTTCAGTGAATTTGAATAATATTTCATGTCCCTGTTTGTTCTACAGTTCTTGAAGTTGTTATCATGCAGCTGATCTCATGTAATTCTTTAGTTATAATCCAAGCATATTTTGTCCAGGCTGGTAATACTGTTACCAAAACAAGTTCTCCTTTTTATTTATCAAGAACTTAATGTTGTTAAACAATGATAAACTTCTAAAATATATGATTGTTTCATGTAAGTATCCTGGTGATAGAATGGGACTCCACAGGGCACGAGCAGAAAACAGTATAATTCTTTCCCTCCATTAGGCCTTCAAAATCACTCAGTGGGCTTCCTTTCCCTGGATAAAGTCTCAGATAGATTTCCCTAGAAATATAACTCTGGATAGAATCTGCACATAAAGCAAACCCTACACTACCTTCTCTGTTGTTATGAGGAAATCAATAAACATATACAGAATGGCAAGTCATTTTAAATTTATCTTTGAAAACTTGGCCATCCATCATTTTGGTATCTATGGCAATACTTATATTTTATCCTTTGACATATTTTTTAAAAGAATGTTGGTGTTTTTAGTTTATGATGTTAGTTTATGAACCATGGTGATGTATGTTCACCACATTCTCCTCTTTTGGAGTTTATCTTAAACCAGGAAGAATTTTGGAAGGAAATAAACAGCTCCTTTCTTGATTTATGATTTCCCTTTAAAAACATTTCTCATGACATGAATGAATGGCAGATGTTTGTGTTGTTATTATTTTATGAAACATGACTCAGTTGACTCTGGAATTATGTTTCATTTGTCAGATAGCATGTTCAAGGCTGGGTATGCACAATGCCGACCAATCTGGCACATTTTGTTTTCCTGAACTGGCGAGCTGTTCTGGCGTTTGCCAGTTTTGCCTAAAGGGCATTGTACCCAGGGTCCAGCCCAACAGAGGAGTCACATTACATGCTTCCCAGAGAGTACATCCTGGGGCCGCTTTGCAACTCTGCTGGCAGCACAGGAACTTCCCGTCCACGAAGAACCCACTGTGGTACTTGATCAGCAGGTGGGGGTTGCCCCTTATCTCTGGGGAGCAGGCAGGAAGAAAACACAGCATGAGCAAACGTTGACCCAAGAGAAGAAGCACATTCAGCAAGTGCTGTCATCGTAAAACAACGAAAACCTCATTTTGCCTGTAACCAGCCTAAGAGCAAATGGTTCCTAAAGGATGTAAGTCTTTCACTCAGAAGTTGAAAAGCCAAAGAGAAAAGTCTAACCATGTTTATAGAGAACACACAATAACTTAAATCAGTCTTAAAAAAATACCTACTAGAAAATACATATACACATCAGCTTGGTGTTAGGATTTTAGAGTAGGACTAGATCTTAACAAGAAGAAAAGAAATTTCCAATAAACATATACTCCCCCTTCTACTTTTTATTTTGAAACATTTCAAGTGTACAGAAAAGTTGCTAGCATAGTGAAGGAAATGTCTATATACACTTCATACAGATTCACCTATTTTTAACTGTTTGTCACATTTGTTTCTTCTTAGTCTCTTTTTTTACATACATATTATTAAAATTTTATCATTATTTTGCTTAACCATTTGACAGTAAGTTGCAGATATCATGACCTAAATAATGTCACCCATTAATACTTTAGCATGTAACTTCTGTTAACTAGTACATTCCCTTATATAACCATAATACAATGACCGATTCAAGAAATTTAACATTGATACCATACTAGTACTTAATATACATTTTGTATTTAAAAATTTTCCAGTTTTTCCAATAATACCCTTTGTAATCATTCATTTTTTTCTGATCAAGGATCCAATCTAGAATCGTACATGGCATTTAGTTATCTAGTTTTTCTTGATCTAGAACAGTTCCTTGTCCCTTCTTTGTCTTTTGTGACTTTTGACCTGTTTCCACAAAGGATTAGATGGGAATATAATACTAAGGAATATGGAATTACTTTTCTAGGAGTATGTGTGTATTTTAAAAAAATGTGGGAATAGGGCAATGTTGAATGCAAAGAAATGAAGTTCCAATATTTGAGTATAATACTGTGTCTGCAACAAATTCACCTCTCTCAAAATGCAGCAGAGAAACCTACAAGGTCTTAGTAGAGAACAGTTCAAGAAGAGTCTCCAGGTAGGGAGGGCTGGTCTAGGTGTGACTTAAACTCCTTCCTTCTTGATTTTATATTCATCTTGAGGATTCCGTATTTGGATACCAGGAGAACAACATTCCTTCTTTACAACCCTGACTCCAGGAAGTGTCTGGGAATAATAGTATCTACTTTGCTGGGTCATTGGGAGGAGATGAGCCAATGTATGTAAAGCATCCAGCATAATGTGTGGCTCAGAGGAGGTGCTCGGTCAACAGTGGGCTTTAATATCATTTCTTTAGTTTAATTCAACTCAAC
The DNA here is from genome assembly GCF_019923935.1 of Bubalus bubalis. Lineage (NCBI taxonomy): Eukaryota > Metazoa > Chordata > Mammalia > Artiodactyla > Bovidae > Bubalus > Bubalus bubalis. The sequence goes on along the minus strand of NC_059181.1, from coordinate 9,491,082 downwards.
TTAGCTAAAAAATTTGGCATTAAAAGCTTTTCCAAATATTAATGGGAATTAAAGGGAAATTATTACAGAAGTCACAAAAAGCAAAAGAAGTTGGTATTACAAACCACTAGTTCTTGACCTTAGTCCCTAATGGTCATTGCAGTTCTTTGGGTACATTACATGCCTTTCTGCTCTGTAAGGTACTGGTCTCTGTGTACCAGGGTTGCTATTACTTCCTATTACATGAATTTAGCTTTGGGGGTAACTAATTGTTTTCCAGTCAAGTCCAGAAGTCCACACTGCAATACTCCTACCATCTAATAATGACTCTAAGAGAAACTCATATATTAATATGTGTATAGGACTTCACATTTACATATTTTCCCTTACTTGCACCATTTCGTTTAACCTACTCAGCAAACTTGAGGGGAGCTGCTGTTGCTACCATGGCTCTTACAGAGTCAGGTAAGCTGAGGCACAGAGAGGTGGTGTCGCCTGATCGAGTTCACTATCTAGCACATTTGAGACTCAGACCTAAGCTCACTCTACTATATTCCAATGCTCACATCCCCATCTGGGAGCTTAAATTCTACCAGTAGAGCCATTCGTTTGAGTTAAGTATTGTCCTTACACCTTTACCCCCCTTTAAAATAAAAATATCGTAGGGAGAAACATCATAGTGACAAGTTACTATTAATTTTCTCTCTTCTGCCAAAGGATGTTACCGGGGCAGCCTAAGAATCACTAAATAAATGTTTCATCAAATTCCCAGTTTTGCCTGGCATTTATACTGTACTCTTAAAAAGTTGGATTTGGGTAATTGAGTTATATGTTCTTTGTAATTAGGTATTTGATGTTGGCCATGTCTGTTTAACTTCACTTATCTAGAAAACAGAGAATAATATTACTCCTTGCCATAGAGTTGTCAAGAGGATTACCTAAGAGAGTGTTTTACAGCTATTCGACCTAGTAGCTGGCAAACGATAAATACTTTGTAAGTGTTAAGACATAAATTTCTAAAAAACATCGAAAGTACAGTAGCTACAGGAGCTGCCAGAGCCCCATGAGGACCTAGACTTTGCTCTGATAAAGGCAAGCACAGTGGGTGGAGAGCAGGTGGCCTGACTTCCTCCCAGCTGCTGGATAGCACTACGCACAACGCCAGCTCTGTGCTACCAGGCAGGAAAGAGAATCAGATCCCCAGGCTTCCTCTAGGTAACAAAGAGAATGCAAAATGAGGGTGAGTGCAGCACGTTCTCTGAGGCTGGTAGGAAAATCAACAGATTCTCTCTTGGTGGTAGGCCCTTTTATTGCCACATCTTTCTCCACCAAGTCTCAAAGAACTCAGTCAGCAACTCCCTTTAATGACTTTTTAAAAAGTACCTTTTTGTAATGCTTTCAGCCACTGACTTCGGCTCTCTTCATTTGATGCATACACATAGAGAAGCCCATCTTTATAGACAATCTGGAAAGGAAAATATTTGGTGTGTTTCGATGTAACTGTGTTATAGTTCACTCTGGTGCAACTACAAAATTTTTGTTATTCAAAAGAAACATTGAGTTTTATTACATGATATACATTAGCTCTGAATTAGATTTTTAAATTTTAGTTATTTTTATCCTCTACCCTTCAATATATTTTATCCCAGATATGTTTACACTTCAGAAAACCACAGCAATGATGCATCTAGCAGCAAATATGGAGGTCTCAGCAGGAATCCCCGAGCCATGGAGAATTATAAAAGTATAAGACCTTAGACATTACAGATGTCTTAGGAGTGTTCTGGTCCATCCACCAACCCAGTGCATGACTCTCTTTGTAGCCTACTGCAAAGTGTTTATCTGCTCTATTCTGGAAAATATCTTCAGGGATGGGATGTCCTTTCCTTTTATTATGCCATCCTGGTCAATTTCCTTTCATTCTGATCATTATATAGCTCATGCTTATGCTGGGTTAAAATGTGACTCCCTACGGTCATGTCCCACGTTGGGAGTCCCTAGGATAAACAGTTTTCTATTTTTTAAGACATTTGGTGAGATGTGTGAACATTCTAATGTCTTCCCCAGATCCTTCTCTAGTTTATTCAGCTTTTGTGGGTAAACAATGCATTGCATTTATGCTCTTTTCTAGACAGTTTAACATTTTTATTCCCTTTCAACTCTACAAAAATATGAGATTATGCCCACTGTAAATGAGGAAACAAACTCAGAGGTTGAGAATATTTGTGGGGCATCAAAGCCAGTGTACTTTTGAGCATTCCATGCCATGCTGATATTCATTTCGAAGCTTCTGCCATGAGCACATACTCCCTTGGTTTATCCCAAATGAGTAATGTTCTTTTTTTTTTTTTTTTTTTTTAAAGTTGGAAGTATGGGTTGTTCACCAACTGGATTATTTTATTTTATTTCATTTTTGGCCACTGTTCCCTCATACTAGCACAGGGTAATCTGACCATTGGAAGGATAGTCCGTCTGTCTTTAGAGCAGACAGATAAATATTCCTAATATAATAAAAGCGGGAAGCTGTTAGATCAGGCCATTCCCATCTGTACTGTAGGCACAGTCTTTACAGCAGGCCAGTGTTTGAAATACTTGAGGGTAAAATTCTAACTCCTTAGCATGCCATGCAATGCCATTCATGATATGGCCCGGCCCACCTTTCCAGACTCTTCTGTCACTCTTTCACTGGGCTGCTTAATTCTAAGCACCATCTGGGTCTCTCTAAATATGCCATACTGTTCCACCTACCAGTGCCTTGACATCTGCTATTTCTTTGGCTTTGCTGCCCTCCTGTTTTTGCTGAGCTAAACCCCATTGTTTTTCCCAACCCAAGTGTCACCTCCAACAGGAAGTCTCCCTGACCTCTTAGAGTGAGGAGTGCAGCTTCTGCTTTCTGGGACACCATGGGTACGCTGATGTTTTCATCTTAACGCTCTGTAAATGCCTTGGGGACAGGGATGGCATTTTATTCCTGAAAGTGTGCCTAGTACCTTGCAGTGTAATGGAAATGCTCTGCAATTTTGGATAAAAGAGATCATCAGACCCCAAGGCAAGTCAGACCACTGAGGCTTACACACTTATCTATCTTTCTTTCCCTCTAGGGAAGGGAGCTTGGTGGATCGAATTTTAGTAAACTGCCCAACTCCCATCTGGGGATGTTACAAATTCAGAGAGAGAGGTTGAGAATGCTGTCTATGGTTACATAAATATAAGCACATGCCATCATCTTAATGAACCATTTTGCAATGTCTTTATTTATCCCCCAATACTGAGTTCGTAGTAGAAAATACTAAAAGAACAGCCATCCATCCAATGGATGTTACCTTTCCCCTTACCTGAAATGGGTACTGTCTCTCCACAGGGGTCTGCTCCTCAAGATTAACTTTCTCCACACATCTGATTTTCTTAATCTCAATCGATCCTTTTCTGCTGCCTCTTTTCTGAATTAAAAGGAAAATATAAGATGCCTCATGCGATATACAGTGGTGCACAAAGAAATGCATAAAGTTAAGGTTATGCTTAGGAGGGAGAGATTGTGAGATGACATGAGCATGTGAAAATCATTCCAATTATTCCATAATAGTAAAAATTCAATGACAACATAATATATTTTTCGAGTGTGGACATAAACTTAATTAAATTCCCCCAAAGCAAGTCTTCAAGCAGCACTTAATTATTTGATAATCTTGAAACACATTTCAAATCTCCTACCATATGGTTAATCTACTCAGTAACATCAAGGTTTAACTCCACAACGCATTTTCATTTTTCAATTTTATGACAGTATTTCAGTATTTCTACCATGATAGATTTCTCGGCTGCATATAAATACTCTTATTTCCACCCAGGAGACGCCAATAGCAAACTGTCTTCCACCTTCAGTGATGACAACCAACCAAAAATGGTCCCAGCCATTGCTGAGTGTCCTTTAGGGGCAAAATCACCCTCAGTTGAGAGTCAGTCTTCTAAAGTTACACTTTTCCTTAGTAAAGTTAACCAATGTTTGAAAAATCCTTTATCTTGAATTATGGGCTTCACTGGTGGCTCAGATGGTAAAGAATCTGCCTGCAATGCAGGAGACCTGGGTTCGATCCCTGGGTGGGAAAGATCCCCTGGTTGTTCAGTCACTAAGTCATGTCCAACTCTTTGCGACCCCATGGACTCCAGCACAGCAGGCTACACACTCCAGTACTCTTGACTGGAAAATTCCATGGACGGAGGAGCCTGACAGGCTACAGTCCATGGGGTCACAAAGAGTCAGACACTGAGTGACTAACACTGGCATCTTGAATTAATTATAACCTGGTTAAGAAAAGACAATGGGATAAGAGAGTACAAGTTGATTTTTACTGTGTAAGCTGAGAATTCTGTTTCCTTATATTAAGCACTAAGGCAATGGCACCCCACTCCAGTACTCTTGCCTGGAAAATCCCATGGACGGAGGAGCCTGGTGGGCTGCAGTCCATGGGGTCGCTAAGAGTCAGACACGACTGAGCGACTTCACTTTCACTTTTCACTTTCCTGCATTGGAGAAGGAAATGGCAACCCACTCCACTATTCTTGCCTGGAGAATCCCAGGGACAGTGGAGCCTGGTGGGCTGCCGTCTATGGGGTCGCACAGAGTCAGACACGACTGAAGTGACTTAGCAGTAGCAGTAGCAGTAGTGGAGACTTAAAAATAAGTAGTATAAAAACAATGGAATAAATAAGAGGCTTACCATTTTGTCATATTCATAGTAGGAGAGGTTTGTTTTGGTTAAAACAAAAAGCCGCTCCTTGTAATTATTGGGTGACATTTTCTTCTTTTGCTGTGACCTTTTGAGAAGAAGTTCTTCTAGAATGGATTTTGTGTCCATATCGTCGTCCTAAATAAAAGAAAGTGATTAAAATGAGTGTTAGCAGCATATGGCTAGGTTCTCTTTTAGCTTTCATAATTTTTATCCAACTATTTCTCGTTAAGGGATAGTATTGTTGTTCAGTCGCTAAGTCATGTCCGACTCTTTGCGACCCCATGGACTCCAGCACACCAGGCTTCCCTGTCCTTTCATTATCTTCCAGAGTTTGCTCAGATTCGTGTCCTCTGAGTTGGTGATGCTATCTAACTGTCTCAACCTCTGCTGCCCTCTTAATTTAAAAAAATTAGATTTAGAACTACAGAGGAAAATGGAACAAAGCACGCTCTTAAATGCATACATACCTGCACTTTTTCCCTACTGCCTTGGCTATGACTTATATAAATATGTTGATTTTTTAATATCATTTTTATGTGTGCTCATCCCCCACTTTGGATCATACATTCACCATCTTCACACTACCCTCCAGACCACCACATCAAAATTCTCCTTTTTCCTTAAGTATTCTACAGACATTTGTTGAATTGAATTGAGTATCATCCAACTTTTAAAAATTTCAACTCCTGACAGTTCACCACGTTTGAGGTAACTGATCAACTGAAATTTCCCTCCACTAATGGGGTCAATTGTTGGACCAAATTATCCAAACTACTGTGAGACTCTGATATTGTTGCTAAATGACACCACAACCCCTGAACATGATCAATCTTTAGCATAAAGGACATGGGTATAATTTTCACTATTTCTGAGCGTTAAACTTTTTCAAAAGTTCATCAAGAGAGATGTAAAAGAACTGAAAGAATCGGTGCTTCATAAACTAAAATACTCTCGCTTTTTCTTCCAGAACTGCATAAAACATTAAAAGTTAAGCTATTTCTGGAAAATGAATGCATTTTCTGATTTCTTCTGTTGCTTCAACCCTCTGTCTGATACCAGGTCTGGTAATGAAAAGGAATGGTAAGTAGTCAGTCACAAGAGAACAACTTCCTTATGTTCTTCTTTGCTTTGTGAAATCACATGGTTCTTAGCAGTCAGACGCCCAATCATTACTATCTTTTTTGTTTACTGATAATCTGAAGGTAATTCACTTTACTCACCTTAATTTCGATAGAGCCGAAGAAGTGTGCTTCTATGTCTTTAACTCTCAAGCTCTAGGCAAAAAGTCACTGCTCTGAGGCACCCCACTCATATTCCTTCTGGCTATGCCAGGGTCATGCATTAAAAAGAAGGTATTTGCATCCAATTCATCACTTGATCAGGAAGCAGCCACACAGACATTGCTCTGTCTGGATGGAGGCAGATGCCAAGTGAACCCATCCAATCACTAATGGGCATGGCCCTGGAGTATGATGGGCCCGCTGGGGTAGGGGAGTGGAAGAAAGGGAGACTGAGAAACTCAGCTTGACATAGAATAAACTATCTCAGGCCTAGACAACTTCCCTCCTGACATAGGCCACGCCACTCTAAAAATGGGAATCAAGCAACTCAGCTTTTATCGTTTATCATACATGGATCAGGCGATTATTTATGAATCCCTCTAACGTTCTCCAAGGGTATTGCTTTTCTCTTAGGCAGAAGTAGTAATCTTATCCATTAAATATAGTAAAGTCTTTGTAACTCTTTACCTTGAATATTGTTTTATCTGGAAGAAAAGTATAATTCCTTTGAGTGCTATTCTCTATGGTCACTGGTTTGTTTGCCTTGGACTCAAAAATGAGGCAGAGATTGGGGTGCAGTAAACCCAGCCAGATCTGGGAAGGCAGGGATCACATCTTTTTTCACCTTTGCCTCCATGATAAAGTCTACACACACGCCTGTTCAGATAAGATTATTTTCTACACCTATAGCCTATGGCTGGAAGAGAATTCACTTGAAGACTTACTGAAACTATGAAGGGTCTACTTTTTGTTAAAGTCTGCTTTGGAGGAGCCATATCATACTGGTCAGAGGTGTAGGGAACTTTTGCCTTTTAAATTTCTCCATGAAAAAAATTAACAAAGCTGAAAGAGAACACTGTGAAAACTCCTGTCAAAGATCTTTTATATCCACACCTGAAACATTCTTCCTCAAAGCAGAGTGGTAGTTAAATAGATGTGGTGGTTACTTGAATATAAAGTTAATGTTGCAACATTTATTTCAGATGCTGAATCAAGGTATAAAATTTAGAGCACTGTTTTAGGGAATTCCCTGGTTGTGTAGTATTTAAGATTCCATGTTCTCACTGCTGGGGACCAGAGTTCGATTCCTGATCAGTGAAATAACATCCCACAAACTCAAAAAAAAAAAAAAAAAAAAGCACTGTTTTAAAAATGCAAATTCCAATATCCAAGGTAGTGCACAGTCCTTCCTGGTACTACGTGTGATACACATGCTTTTCTGTTTATAGAATTTGCACATTCATCACATGAAAGATTCTTTCTTGGGGAATTTTATCTAAAGAATTAGTATGATGAACCGCAGAAACCACTGACAAATGAAATTCACAAAGTCTCTTCCGTATATTGAAGGGAAGAAGGACATTGACTAGAAAGGAAGGTACCAAGTCCTCCAGAACATTTTCTAATACAACTCCAAGAATTTATACACATTGTTGCATCTGATGGAATATAATTTGTCAAATTTTAACAAAAATGTTTATTCCAAATCCTAACCTTTGTGAATTTTTTGGCTTTCATTTTTAAAATCATATGGATATGCATTTATTCAGCAAAACCAAGAAGCACAGACAAGCAAAAGGAAACTTAACATTTTGGTGAATATACCTCTAGATTTTTTTTCAAATTACATAGGCAGTTGTTTCTTTTCACAAAAATGAGTTCACATGCTGTACATACGTGTCTGTAATCCATGGTTCTCATGTCATAAACACCTGGAGCCACCTGCTTTTGATGTCCTTCAAAGTTCCACTCCCTAAGCTGGGCTCCGAGCATCTTAACAAACTTAAAGAACCCTGTTTGGATGACTCACACTTTTTTTACCTCCTGATCACTTTTTTCTGAGACAAAACCTGATTCCTGATCAAGTTTGAACAAGCCTTTCTCCTGCTGTTTTCTTCTGTCCCTTCCTTGTACTTCCCTCTTTTCTGAGATTAGCCTAGATTCTAAATTGGAGGCATTTCTATGGTGAAGACTAATTTTCAGAAATAGAACATCTCCCATCTTGTATTAGCACAATAAGTCAACAGGGCTCTGGAACCACTGTTGACTCAGCTACATCTCCAGCGACTAGCTAACTCAGGTCTGCCTACCCACATTTAAGGAAAATTCATTTGAGAAGGTTTAAAAAGAAACTAAAATTCTGAAAGAGATGGGAATACCAGACCACCTGACCTGCCTCTTGAGAAATTTGTATGCAGGTCAGGAAGCAACAGTTAGAACTGGACATGGAACAATAGACTGGTTCCAAATAGGAAAAGGAGTACGTCAAGGCTGTATATTGTCACCCTGCTTATTTAACTTATATGCAGAGTACATCATGAGAAACGCTGGACCGGAAGAAGCACAAGCTGGAATCAAGATTGCCAGGAGAAATATCAATAACCTCAGATATACAGATGACATCACCCTTATGGCAGAAAGTGAAGATGAACTAAAAAGCCTCTTGATGAAAGTGAAAGTGGAGAGTGAAAAAGTTGGCTTAAAACTCAACATTCAGAAAACTGAGATCATGGCATCTGGTCCCATCAGTTCATGGGAAATAGATGGGGAAACAGTGGAAACAGTGTCAGACTTTATTTTTTTGGGCTCCAAAATCACTGCAGATGGTGACTGCAACCATGAAATTAAAAGACGCTTACTCCTTGGAAGGAAAGTTATGACCAATCTAGACAGCATATTGAAAAGCAGAGACATTACTTTGCCAACAAAGGTCCGTCTAGTCAAGGCTATGGTTTTTCCAGTGGTCATGTATGGATGTGAGAGTTGGACTGTGAAGAAAGCTGAGCACCGAAGAATTGATGCTTTTGAACTGTGGTGTTGGAGAAGACTCTTGAGAGTCCCTTGGACTGCAAGGAGATCCAACCAGTCCATTCTGAAGGAGATCAGCCCTGGCATTTCTTTGGAAGGAATGCTGCTAAAGCTGAAACTCCAGTACTTTGGCCACCTGATGCGAAGAGTTGACTCATTGGAAAAGACTCCGATGCTGGGAGGGATTGTGGGCAGGAGGAGAAGGGGACGCCAGAGGATGAGATGGCTGCATGGCATCACTGACTCGATGGACGTGAGTCTGGGTGAATTCCAGGAGTTGGTGATGGACAGGGAGGCCTGGTGGGCTGCGATTCATGGGGTCGCAAAGAGTCAGACACGACTGAGCGACTTAACTGAACTAAAAAAGAAACTAAACAGAATAAAATTCAATCCTAAAGCTAGAAACCAGAGATCTATTTCCATAGAGAAGCTGATGGGATTTGGCTGGATACTAGTATATCAGTACCTACATAGAATAGATGCATCAATTTGCTTACCAAATAGTTCAGACTGCCTATTTCCATAAACACACGAAACTAGGAAGATTAAAGTGCAGGGGAGGCAGAAAAGAAAAGCTGGAAGAATTCAGTATTTTCTGTAAGGAAGTCAGCAACCATGTGTAACCTTTAATGCATAAAAGGTGCGTGCTGAATTAACCAGATATATATATATATATATATATATATATATATAAAATACACACTTGCATATTGTTTTTAGATTCTTTTCCCTTAGAGGTTATTACACAGTATTGAGTAGAGTTCCCTGTGCTATACAGTAGGTCCTTGTTGGTTCTCTATTTCATATATATTAGTGTGATCTGTTAAACCCAAACCCCTAATGTATCCCTCCCCTCCCCTTTCTCCCTTTGGTAGTCAGAAGTTTGTTTTCTGTGTATATGCACAGCCCATATTCTTGACCATAACACTGATGGTAGAGAAGAACATGCCAGCTGTGTAATCATCCTAATCAGAGAACGCTCCAACCTAAATGTAGGGAGGTAGCTACAGGGTATCAAACGTGGTAGAAACCCTGAAAGTCATTTTTCAGAAGCAACACTGAGCCCCAACAGCTTAGGTGACTTAGCCAGAATTGCAGCAGTGTGACCTGAGAGACACAGCCCAGGGAGCCAGATCACTGGTGTCATGTCTGGGACACTGCCCACCCCTTCATGGCAATAAATACAGTAAAACATCTATGTGTTCAGCTAAACATATGATAGCCTTGCTTAAGCTTCAATATGGTAGGACTCAGCATCATTTTCAGTCTTGCCAGACCCACACAAGGGACCTTTTATTGGAAATAGAAAGATGTGACCCGTTAAGTAATCTTTCAGCAGGAACCTCCAAAGCACTGTTAAACAGCAAAACTCTAGCCCACGTTTTGAAAATAGGTAAGAACATACAACCACAGAAGTTGGAATAAATTCTAAGTGGTGCAGAAGAGGAGCAGGAAGCAGGAAAGGAAGGGAGAAAGGTATGTCCAGTTAAAAGGGGCTGTCGGATAGTTCCTGAAACCAATGTGTATATTTCCTGACTGGCTCAGGATAGAGCCTTTAAAGCTTTAGTTTTTAGAATTGAGAGGTGAGGGTAGCAGTTCCTTACCCCTTTATTTGATTTAGTTATCCTCTTTTACTTTGCATGTCATTTACCTAAAGATTTTGATAGGTGTCAGGATATTAAAATAATACCTAGCATGGGAAAGCAGTGGAGGAGGGAGGGCAGGAAGGAAAGGGAAGACGCTCCAAGTGCAGACTGGGACCCAAAATGGCTAGACCTGTGACAAACTTGATCTTCCACTATTTGCCCAAGGCCAGGCCTGCTTATCTTCCTGCTAAATAACTGAAAAAAAATATGATGGTAAGTTAAACGGGAACAGAAAGCTTAACTCAGAATCATGTAAAGTGATTGAAAAATATAACTCTTAAGACCCTGGCCTGAGACGAATACTGGCTCCACAGAAACTACGTATCTTAACCACTGTGCCACCTGGGAAACACCCCGCAGAAGCTGCCAGGTCCCCATTTACGTGATATTTTGCAGGCAAGAGAAAGTTACAACTGATCTTGGCACGACGTGAACAGAAATCCTTTAATAGTGACACTTGAATCCAGCATTTTGAAACACCATACTTTGGTTGCTCCAAAACGAGTTTTTGAAAACTACACAGTTTGTGAAGCCATTTTTAGACAAAGAAGATGAGAATGCCAGTGTCTTTCCTGTTGGAGCTAATATTTGCTTTAGGTGTGAAATTTGTCTTCAGTGCCTCATAGAGCTTTGCTAAACCCTTCCTTCTTCTCAGCAACCTCTTTCCTTCTGCTCCCTCCCCTCTGCCCAGGACACCTTTCTGGGCAGCTTCCTTAGGAAAAAAGCAAAAAGTGCTAAATCCACATCCTAATACCTCATGCTGAATTTGTTTAACACGTTACACTGCTAAGGATACAGGTTGATGTGGACAAAAGCACCAGGCTTTGGTGGGTTCAAATCCTTGCCCTCTCTCTATGCAATGTGGCACGTTACTTAACCCTGCTAAACCTCAGCTTCCCTATCTGTAAAGGGAGTAAAACAATAACCACCTCAAAGGATTGTGAGGAGTCGAGAGAAAATGGCAGTATGATGCCTAGCACCCTAGTAGGTATTCCAGAAACCTGTACCCCTTCCTCTCATCACTCCGTAGGTGAAGTTTTTCAAAAGATCATAGTGAAGTTTAAAAACTGGAGACAGTGAGATGACCTTCAACATACGTTTCAAGCCTCACCCCTCTTCCCCCAGGGCCCCTGCCCCTGCCCCCCCGGGGATAAGAGGTATTGGGAAGAAGATTCCCCATGCCTTCTCTAGTCAACAAGCACCTGCTCTGTGGGTCTGTTACAAGCTTTCAGTCCTGGGACTGGTTACCTTAAAATCAGATTGACTGTGTATTTGTGCCACCAGATTTCTAACAAATCAATATTTGGATGTTAATTCAAAGTGTGGTCCATGGACAGGTAGCATCAACATACTCTGGGAGCTTGTTTTAAATTCACACTCTTAGATCTCACCCCAGCCCCAGTACATCAGAATCTGCATTTTAGCAAGATCCCCAGAGGACTTATGTGCACAAGAGAGTTTGAAAAACACTGACCTAGACTACATTATAGTTGTACAACCTCTTCAATCCAATAAAACCATCATGGTCCATGAGAATTTTCAAAATTCTATGAATTTGGCTGCAACTCTGTGGTTCACCTCCCTCCCATCTTCTACCTCCATCTAAAATACCCCAGACTCCTGACTTAGGGAGACTTCAGGAAGCTAAGACCAAATATTCTTACCTAAAATAACATCAAAAAACCCAGATAAATAAAAGAAGGCTTGACTAACATTTCTTTATCTTTTCAGGAGTAGTTATGAAGCCAGTATGAAAAGTCATGGAAGGACCTATAAAGGAAAAGAATCTGAAAAACTACATATATGTGTGTGTGTGTGTGTATATATATATATATATCTGAATCATTTTACTGTACACCTGAAACTAATACAACATTGTAAATTAACTATAGTTCAATTAAAAAAATAAATAACTAAAGGAAGAAACAAAGTCCTGGAAAGGCAAAGGCTAAAGAATAGTATGGAGAAAATCAGCAGAGGAAACGACATAAAGCCAGATCAAGCCAATGGTGATGTGCACACAACCTGACTGTTTCCATGAACCAGATGTTGAGCTAGGAGGGAATTTCCAGTGAATTTCCTATAGCAGGCCCCTGAACGACATGGTCCCACCAAAGAGCCCCATCAACGTCACATTCATAATTTTGCAGTACTTTTCTTAAAGCGCTCCCCCCGCTACCCCATCTGTGAACTTCAGGGTCTACAACACCCAGATGCAAACCTATTTTGTAGCCACTTGCCGCTTACACGCACCATTTTGGCTGGTCCTGCTGCCCAAGGCCACGGCTGTGAGGTAGCTCTGCTCTTGCAGGAACACAGCCCCAGCTGTCCTCCTTCCAGCAGCAGCAAATTGTCTCACATTTTCCCGGCTGCCAAGTCAGAAATGGCCACATTACTCAGTGCCCCCCAAACGTTTATTGTCCTGCAAGGCCTTACACAATCCCACAGGAAACCACGCTCAACGCTTGGCCAACACTTGTTGACCTGATTGAGTGCAACAAAAACGGAGACAAAAGCATATTTCATACAGGTTCCAACTTTGATAACTACAGCTCCTGCTTTTCCCAGGCAGCTTTCGGGTACATGTGATAACCTGTCTTTGTTTGGAGAGCTCTGTGCTGGAAAGGAGGAGAAAATATCTCGGCCAAAGCCTGCTTGTGACGCTGACTCCTCTCACACGAGTCAGGAAACCATGAGGTAACGCAAAAGTGTGCAGAGAATAAGAAATGAAAACTAAGCTCAAGAATGCACCCAGGGAGGCTAGAGAGGGTATGAGAAAGTCAGATGGTCAAATGACCAAAAAGAAGCCCATTTCCACAGCTTAAGAAATCCAGAAATGGAATAGAGATGGGTTTGGCTAATGTACCATGCACCAAGAGTGCAATGAAAGAATGTGATTATCATTTGACTGATTTATGATTATCACTCTAATGATTTATGACATTGCAACATTTAAACTTTATTTTTTATTAAAAATTTTTATTGCAGTATTATTGATTTACAATGTTGTGTTAGTTTTAGGTGTACAGGAGAGAGGAAGGAGGAGACAGGAGACAAGAGAGGAGACAGCAGTCAGGAGACAGGAGAATATTGCCTGAATATGGCAATAAAGAGAATTTAAAAGAAAAATGGCTTATAATAATAATATTTGCAGTGTGCAAATGCCTAGGCATGGCAGCACTAGAAGACATAATGAAGTCAGATGTTTTCACCTATCCAAAGTAGGTTGTCTCCTCTCCTCAGTTATACATACATAAATATATTCTTTCTCCAATTATTTTCTATTATGGTTTATTACAGGATATTGAGTAGAGTTCTCTGTGCTATTCAGTGGGTCCTTGTTGTTTATCTATTTTATATATAGCAGTGTGTATCTGTTAATCGCAAACTCCTAATTTCTCCCTCCCCTGCCTCCCTTTTGGGAACCATAAGATTGTTTTTTACGTTTGTGAGTTACAACATCATGGCTTTACTCATCTTACTATCTTCTCCTGTGCACACTGACTGTATGTAATCAGTAATCAGATCAGATCAGATCAGTCACTCAGTCGTGTCCGACTCTTTGCGACCCCATGAATCGCAGCACGCCAGGCCTCCCTGTCCATCACCAACTCCTGGACTTCACTCAGACTCACGTTCATCGAGTCAGTGATGCTATCCAGCCATCTCATCCTCTGGCGTCCCCTTCTCCTCTTGCCCCCAATCCCTCCCAGCATCAGAGTCTTTTCCAATGAGTCAACTCTTCGCATCAGGTGGCCAAAGTACTGGAGTTTCAGCTTTAGCATCATTCCTTCCAAAGAAATGCCAGGGCTGATCTCCTTCAGAATGGACTGGTTGGATCTCCTTGCAGTCCAAGGGACTCTCAAGAGTCTTCTCCAACACCACAGTTCAAAAGCATCAATTCTTCGGTGTTCAGCCTTCTTCACAGTCCGGCTCTCACATCCATACATGACCACAGGAAAAACCATAGCCTTGACTAGATGAACATTTGTTGGCAAAGTAATGTCTCTGCTTGTGAATATGCTGTCTAGATTGGTCATAACTTTCCTTCCAAGGAGTAAGCGTCTTTTAATTTCATGGCTGCAGTCACCATCTGCAGTGATTTTGGAGCCCAAAAAAATAAAGTCTGACACTGTTTCCACTGTTTCCCCATCTATTTGTCATGAAGTGGTGGGACCGGATGCCATGATCTCAGTTTTCTGAATGTTGAGCTTTAAGACAACTTTTTCACTCTCCACTTTCACTTTCATCAAGAGGCTTTTTAGTTCCTCTTCACTTTCTGCCATAAGGGTGGTGTCATCTGCATATCTGAGGTTATTGATATTTCTCCCGGCAATCTTGATTCCAGCTTGTGTTTCTTCCAGTCCAGCGTTTCTCATGATGTATTCTGCATATAAGTTAAATAAACAGGGTGACCTAATGATTTATTTTAGGCTTAGCTATGGACAGCTGGTTCCAAATTCGGAAAGGACTATGTCAAGGCTGTATATTGTCACCATGCTTATTTAACTTATATGCAGAGTACATCATGAGAAATGCCAGGCTGGATGAAGCACAAGCTGGAATCAAGATTGCTGGGAGAAATATCAACAACCTCAGATATGCAGATGACACCACCCTTATGGCAGAAAGCAAAGAAGAACTAAAGAGCCTCTTGATAAAAGTGAAAGAGGAGAGTGAAAAAGCTGGCTTAAAACTCAACATTCAAAACATGAAAATCATGGTATCCGGTCCCATCACTTCATGGCAAATAGACGGGGAAACAATGGAAACAGTGACAGATTTTATTTTCTTGGGCTCCAAATCACTGTAGATGGTGACTTCAGCCATGAAATTAAAAGATGCTTGCTCCTTGGAAGAAAAGGTATGACCAACCTAGAGAGCATATTAAAAAGCAGAGACATTACTTTGCCAACAAAGGTCCGTCTAGTCAAAGCTATGGTTTTTCCAGTAGTCATGTATGGATGTGAGAGTTGGATTATAAAAGAAAGCTGAGCACCGAAGAATTGATGCTTTTGAACTGTGCTGTTGGAGAAGACTCTTGAGAGTCCCTTGGACTGCAAGGAGATTCAACCAGTCAATCCTAATGGAAATCAGTCCTTAATATTCACTAGAAGGACTGATGCTGAAGCTCCAATACTTTGGCCACCTGATGCGAAGAGCTGACTCATTGGAAAAAACCCTGATGCTGGGAAAGACTGAAGGCAGGAGAATAAGGGGACGACAGAGGATGAGATGGTTGGATGGCATCACCAACTGGATGGACATGAGTTTGAGCAAGCTCGGGGAGTTCATGATGGACAGGGAAGCCTGGCGTGCTGCAGTCTTTTGAGAACCTGTCTACTAAGCATTCTGTTAGGAGCTAGAGATGCAGCAGTAAACAGAACAGAGGCAGCCCAAACCTTCAGGGGACTTATGTCCCGTGGAGTAAGGACCACAGTAAAGTTTTAATTACCGTAGAATATCTGAAAAATACTTCTGTTTGAAACTGGAATTTAGGGAATGACAAAGAGTCCTTTAGAACAATTTAAAACAAGAGAACTTAACACCCTGACATCAGCAAAGAAGTCACTGATGGACTCCACACAGTTCTCCATCCTCTAGCAATCAAGTAGGCAGTCATTTGAGAAACCGAGGGTGAAGCAGGGTGACCGTGGCAAAGCAACTTAGCCAAATAAATTAATTCTACCCTCTGCTAATTCACTTCCATTCCCATATGGTAATTTGTACTTACTCTGCTGTTTAAACATGGTAGCATGGCTGAAGATCAATTCTAGAATAAAAAGTCAATTTAGGAGAGGGAAGGAGGAAGTGGCAGAACTCTCGAAATACCTAGGCACAATCTCTTGGGATTCTCATCCCTTTTTGAGGGCTTGGAACATTCGAGGGCAGCTGGGAGGAGTGTTTTCCTATGAGTCAAAATGTCCCAGATTTATTTCTTTATTCTATTCATTCACTTCCTCTGCCACTTTTCCTGAACCTTTCTTGGGCTCTGTATTTTCCATGTCTTTAGTCCAATTCTAACTTGTTGTGGCAACCTGCTATTTCCATTACGTGATTTGATTTGCTTAAATTATGGTCTGTGTTGTCACCTCTAGCCAGGGAGACCCATAGGAATTTCATCTTAGCTTCTCTTCCTGAGCTTTTAGCAGGCAACAAGCTTGTGGGGTGATTTGACTTCACGATGTAAACACGCTTGTTCAGTTGGGAACAGTAGTGCTCACATTTTTTACAAGAAAGAACCATTATCTGTGTTTGTGTGTGTGTATGTGTGTGTGAGAGAGAGACAGAGAGAGAGGGAGGGAGGGAGGGAGGAAGGGGAGAGAGGGAGACAGTCTGTCTTTCTTCTGGCTTCTGACTGACCTCTAGTTTTCTCTTTAAAAAATTCCTTTGACTCGTGGCTTTAAACACCATCTATATGTTTAGGGTTCCAAATTTCAGCCAGGCCCTCTCCCCTGAATTCCAGACTTGTATTCGACTGTTAGCTTGCCCATCTATACTTGGAATAACTAATAACTGTTTCAAGCTTAACGTGTCCAAAGCTGACCTCCCGACTAACCCCTCAAACCAGCTCCTCCTACAAGGCTTGCCTTCTCAGCTAATAGCAACTTTAACCTTCCAGTTGCTCAAGCCAAAGAATGTGGGATCACCCTTGACTTTTACCCTTCCTTCACAGCCAGCATCTGATCCATCATGAAATATGGTTAGCCATATTTTCAAAATATATCCCAAATTTGGCCACTTTTCACCAGCTCTACTGCTACCTACTGGTCTAAGTTGCCACGTATCTGTCACCTGGAGTATTGCGCTTGCCTCCTGGCTGCTCTCCCTGCTTCTGCACTTATTTCCTGCTATCCTCCACTGTCTAGCCAAAATAATGCTTTCACATGTACGTCAAAGCCCACCACTCCTCCTGTCTGAACGTTTCAATGGTCCCCCATCTTCTGGTCCCCTAATGCCATCTCTAACATCATCTTATGATTTTTCTACCTTACATTGCCACTCCTACAATATTCTGAGCACTACCCACCCCAGGGTCTTTGCACAGGCTGTTTCTTTTGCTTGCCAAACCATCACAGACATCTGCGTGGTTCATTTCCTCATCTCCAGGTTCTGTGTCAAAAGGCATCTTGCTAATGAGCCTTACTTAGACCATCTTGTTAATACTACACCTCGCTCCACCCAGCACTCCCAGACTCCCTTAGTCTGCTCACTTTATCTTTGTTTCATAGCACCTAACATGTTAAAACCAACTACACAATTTACTTATCTGTCTCTCTTCCCTGAAGAGTAAGCCCACAAGAGCTCTGATAGCTTCTCTCTGTAGCCTGAGCTTTTTCCACAAGAATCTCTTTATGGGGGCCATTACTCTGTCACCTCTGGCTCTTATGCCTCCTGGTGTTAAGAGGCTGGAGGCTGGGTTCTGATGTGAATAGGTTACACTTACTGGAACCAAAGATGAATGTGTTATCTCTTCTAAGAATGTTTGCATATTAAACCTCAGGTTCAGTGGTGGAACAAATAACCTTTTTTTCCTCATGAAAGGAGATGGTGAGTGGAGGGGGAGGGTTAGGGTGGACATAGAAAAGTTGGTTCTGTGGGGATTTTTTTTTGCGGGATCTTAGTTCCCCAACCAGGGATCGAATCTGAGCCCTCAGCAGTGATAGCACTGAGTCCAAACCACTGGACCACCAGGGAATTCCTTGTTGTGTGGTTTTGTTGTGCCCTTTCCTGCTATCTGTGAAATATTTACATAGACTGTTGGCATTTTATCAATTTCACTCCCCATTTTTTAGTGGAAGGTAAGGACTTGGGGTCTGGATGGAGCTGGCAAGCTGTGACTATCACCTGTGTTTGGAAGCAAGATTTATTGGAGCACAGCCACAGTCATTTGTTCACGTATTGGGTGAGGCTGCTCTCCTCCAATGGCAGAGTTGAGTTGTGACAGAGGCCATGTGCCTGCAGAGTCTCTAATATTTACTATCTGGCCTACATAGAAAAAATTTGCCAACTCATGCCCTAGAAAAATCCTGCCAGCTGTGGAAGTGACCTAGAAGCTTGGAATTTAGCTCAACAGCTCAATTCAATACATCTTCACTAAATTGTATAGTGTACGAGCTACCAGAGTTGAAAGCAAAAGAAGTAGGCAAAGGGGAGATCTTTATGGAACTTCCAGCTACGATTCCCACTTTGATTCAAATTATTTTTTCCCAAAATTTTATCATGAATATTCAAAATACAAAAAAGTTTAAAAAAAAACAATACACCGCTAGATTCTATATTTACATTTTACTGCATTTGTTTTGGCATCTATTTATCAACCCTCTATCCATCTGTCAATCCACCTTATTGGTATTACTACTACTATTACCTGGGTTCAATCCCTGGGTTGGGAAGATCCCCTAAAGAAGGGAACAGCTACCCACTCCAGTATTCTGGCCTGGAGAATTCCATGGACTGTATAGCCCATGGGGTTGCAAAGAGTCAGACATGACTGAGCAACTTTCATTTTCACTTTTTCCCCACCACTACTGTTACTGTTATTTTTTGCTGCATTTAAAGTAAGTTGCAAACTTAGCAAACTTTATCTGTAGACACTTCAGAGTATGTAACTGAATATTAATTCAAATTAGCCTTTTATTTTAACTCCAACACTGTAATCTTGAAAGTAGCCTTCATTGGGCCAGAAGACATGGCATTATACGAGCTGAAAACTGAGAAAGGTTTTCAGGATAACTGGGTAAAGTATCAGGGAATCATTCACCTAAATTTGTCCATTTTCTTCATTCAGAGATGAATCAGCCTTTCAGGGCTAAGAATGTTTTGCCTGTGGTGAATTCTAGGAAAGTTCGGTGGCTGAAAAGAGAGGGTCATAAGCTGTTCCTTTCAGGCACACTGCCAGAAACCCATGGGAAAGGCAGTTATGAGTTTCAGTGGTTGATCACATGTAGCGTCTAGGTCAGAACCCTGGCTAATGGACCAGACTGTGTCCATGCAGATTGCTCTCACGAGGGTGGAAATGGGAGTCAAGTGTACACATCGTTCCTGGATATTTTTAATGTCCTCGACCATGAGCATATCTATATCCTTCATAAACAAATGCTTATAAAATAATCAGTCGCTGACTTGGAGCCATTTCCTGGAGTCAGAGAGTCTGAATCCCTAATACGGAGTATTCCAGACATATTTGTCATTTAATGAACAGCAGTGACTGTGCTTTAAGGCAAATTACCAAAACCTGACCAATGTTGAAAAAAAGATTTTTTTAAGAAAGATTTTTTGAGTTGACTGCTTGAAGAAGAAAAAATGGCAAATGATGAAATGTCTAAGATGTCCATGTATTTCTATAAGGTATATTCTCGAGAAGCGTTTTGAATGAAAAAGGAAAAATGATCTCATAAAATACGTTGATAATGTGGGTGTCCTCAAAGATAGATAATGGTGCTACCTGGAATCATTTAGCAGCTGATGGCATATCTACACACTCATATATCCAGCTGCCTGCTCAGCATCGCTGACTGGATGGCAAGTGACAGTGTGAAAAGTGCTCATAGCTCCATGTACGAAGTCACATTTCTCATTTCAAAAGCCCGCCCTGTTACAGTGAAATGTTACGTGCTGCATATTCCATTTGTAAAAATTTGTGCTCCCCCCCACTGCCGCCACGCTTGTTTTTCCTCATTTTAAGTCT
The DNA here is from genome assembly GCF_019923935.1 of Bubalus bubalis. NCBI lineage: Eukaryota > Metazoa > Chordata > Mammalia > Artiodactyla > Bovidae > Bubalus > Bubalus bubalis. The sequence goes on along the minus strand of NC_059181.1, from coordinate 9,470,948 downwards.
TCTAGCTTTTAAGGTCTACTCTTTTTTTTCTGTGCAACAGCCTACAAGTAGACTTCTCTGCCTTGCCCTGACAATGCACGCCTTTGAATTAGCTTCTCCCTGCGACTGCCTTCTCAAAGTTAAGAAAGAAAGGGAGCTCTTCTGCCTGTTTCAGAGGTGGAGGGGATTCTGAGTCCCAGGGGAAGCTTGGAACATGTGGTAAACTGAAAGCATCCTCAGGAGTATGGGAAGTCCAATATGGAAGCATGTAAAAATGTAGAGTGCATCCATCTTCTCCTGTTTTCTTGTATCAGGAAGCCATCCTTCTCAACGTCACGTGCAACTGAAGAAACTTTAAGGACCCCTGCGCTTCAGAGGTTACTGCTCTGCCCAGTGGGACACAACATTTCATCTCTCAAGTCTAGTTTAATACATTTTTATCTTACTGGATGGCTGCTTGCCTTGGTAGTAACATTTAGATGAACAGATTTGCTTTCTGAAAGGGTAAATATTTGTAGAAATCTTTTTTTACTCCAGAGAGCTTTGAAAATCCACCACATCTCTTTTCTTGCATCAAAGCATATTTTCAAGTTATCTATCATCACTAAACAAATAATCTGGAAACTGAGTGGCTTGAAACAACCATGTTTATCTGCTCACAAGTCTATGGGTCTGGAAGTTGGGAAGAATGCAGTTAAGTGTTCATGTCTTAGACATACGGAGTCAGCGATGGCAGCTGGGCCTGGAAGAGCCACTTCCCAGATGGCTTGTATATATATCTGGCGCCACAGTGTCCTTGGCCTCTGTCTCCTTCCTCACATGGTGTTTCTTCTTCCAAGACTACTCCTCCATGTGGTGTGGGCTTCTTCCAGAATGCTGGTCTCAGAGTCATCACTCCTTTTACAAGGCAACTGACTTCCAGAAGGCAGGAAGCAGAAGCTGCCAGGCTACTTCAGAGCCACACCTAGAACTGGCACTACCCCTTCCATTGTATTCCATCGGTCAAAGCAGCCACAGGCCCTGCCTAGACTTAGGAGGAACAGAAGTAAACTCCACTTGTGATGGTGGGGTGTGTCAAGGTCACACTGAAGAAGAAGATGTGCATGTGGGAGACACTGTTGGAACCATCTTAGGAAAATAGACTCTTCCAAAGGAGGAGAACCAATGACTGATCAACAATGTGTAATCGTGGTAACAATGTGTAGTCGGCATGCTTACCAGGTCAAACATCTCACCCGGATTTGAGAGGACAGACAGGCAAGTTTTCCTAGAGGGGGTGATGTGGAAACTGAGAGCTGAAAGATGAATGGCAATGAGCCAGATCAAGGAGAAAGAAAGTTCCAGGCAGAGGCATAGCAAGTCGACAAAAGAGTGAATGCACATTCGAGAGCCTTAAAAAGTTCAGCATAAAAAGGAAAGAGGGGCCACCTCTGTGTGTGTATGTTTATCCTTGAGTAAGTATCAGCATGCTGAGGCTGAGGCTGGGTTAAAGACATCACAGGATTTTCTCTTGAGGGCAAGGAAGGTTTTAGGCGGTTGGTTCATTTCCCTGCGACTTGGAGAATGGTTTGACTACCAGAGCAGATGGATGGTGGGAAGCACTGGACATATTTAAGAGATAATAGGAGCAGAATCCACAGGATTTCAAGGTGGACAAATGATGGCTTGGGTTTCAGGCTCAGGCAATTGGCTATGCGTTGAACTATTTGGTAGGGAATGCAGAAGTATTTACCAAGGACTGCCAAGTGCCCAACAGAGAGTCCCTACTTCTGTTTTCTTTGGAGACAGTTGCAAAGGTTAAGTATAATGAAGATAAGCAGCAAGATTATTTCATGGCACTTTTAATGTTCTTGTATATTATCTCATTTAGCTTTGACTCATTGAAGTAAGGCGGCGATTTGAGCCGCGCTGACGCTGACATATAAGTAATCTGGGGAAAAGCCCTTCCTCTACATGCCCGTTAGAGCAGGTCCCTAAACTAGGCCTGCAGCCAAGTGTAGCCCACTACCTTGTTTTTAGAGCTTGTGAGCTTAACAATGGTTTTTACACTTTTAAGTGCTTGAAATAAAAAATCAAGAGAGGAGTAACACTTCATGATAAGTGAAAATTCCATGAAATTCAAATGTCAGCAGCCATAATTAAAGTCTTATTGAAACGCAGCCGCACCCACTTATTTTACGTGCTGTCTCTGGCTGGCTTGTTGCTACAACGGCCAACTGCCTCAGCCGTCTCAGAGAACACGTGCAAAGTTGAAAATATTTACTATCCAGCACCTTTATTCTTCAAAAGCAGGCAATGAGCTTTCTGCTGTTTACAGAATAGAAATCCTTAGAGGCTTCTGCACCTACGCATAGCCCTGTAAAAGCGGCAACTTCATGATGTAAGCAATAATTGAGCAGTGCTTAGGGCCTGCCCCGGAGAAGGCAATGGCACCCCACTCCAGTACTCTTGCCTGGAAAATCCCATGGACGGAGGAGCCTGGTGGGCTGCAGTCCGTGGGGTCGCTAAGAGTCGGACACGACTGAGAGACTTCACTTTCATGCATTGGAGAAGGAAATGGCAATCCACTCCAGTGTTCTTGCCTGGAGAATCCCAGGGACGGCGGAGCCTGGTGGGCTGCCTGCCGTCTATGGGGTCACACAGAGTCGGACATGACTGAAGCGACTTAGCAGCAGCAGCAGCAGTAGGGCCTGCCCAGCTCCTTTAATTCTCATCACAACCCCATCAGCTTGTACTGTATTATCGTCGCCACGCCCGTTTTACAAGGGAGGCACTCGAGGCACAGAGAGGCTGAGCTACCTGCCCAAGGTCACACAAGGCCCAAGAAGTGATGGAGGTAGCTGACTCCAGGCAAAGACAAGTTTTCCGAGGAGGTCCAGTTGGGACCTTTGGCCTGAACACAGCACCTGCTAGGCCCATCCATGCCTCCTAGGGCCCAGAGCGCCTCTCTCCAGTGACATTTCCCCGCCCGCCCATCACAAGGGCAGCCGAACAGGCTGGGGCGGAGCTGTGGCGAGGGGCGGGGTGAAGGGATCCGCGCGGCGGCGGACTGTCAATCAAGGAGTATCGCCCTTGCCCAGGGCCTCCGAGACCCGTGGACTCCCGCCTCCAGCCTCCCTGCGGCCACTGGCAGCGAAGCGCTGAGTCACGGTGAGGCAGCCGCGGGGCGCCCTCCGAGCCCGCCCTCTCCACGCCCCTCGCTGCAGCCTCCAAACGGGCTGCTGTAGCCGCCCTTCACCGGGCTCGAGTACCTGGCGCCCGCGGGGCTGGCGGGGCAGACCCCGCCCTCTCTGGCCCGCTTTAGACTCCCAGGGGAGTCTCCTAAGAGAAATGGCCAGAGATGCTTAAGTAGTCCCCTGCAGTTTGGTGCAAGTCGCAGACGACTTTTCTTTCTGCAGAGCACTAAGATCTGGTAAGTACCTCGTCAGTGGTGCACGTGCATAGATCTTAATTGGAGGAGTCTGGAAAGATCCAGAAATAGTTCAAATTGGGGGCGGGGGCTGGACGTAAAATACTTTCTAGATGCTCATAGGTGGAGAATTGAGTTCACTAAAGGTGGCAGCCCAGGGGAGAGCACACTTAGAGTGAGCCTTGATTGGCCGGGCTTCCCTGGTGGCTCAGAGGGTAAAGCGTCTGCCTGAAATGCAGGAGACCTGGGTTCGATCCCTGGGTCAGGAAGATCCCCTGGAGAAGGAAATGGCAACCCACTCCAGTACTGTACTCTTGCCTGAAAAACCCCATGGACGGAGGAGCCTGGTAGATTACAGTCCATGGGATCGCAAAGAGTCGGACTTCACTTTCACTTGACTGGCTGGAGGGTTTAGCCGCGCAGAGTGCTCTGAGTAGCAGCAGCTCACATTCTTAGAACACTGACTACACTCCTTTGCAGAATCTACACTGTTTTATGACTCCTATTCACAGGTGGAAAGCCTGAGGAACAGGGAGGTTTAACAGTTGGCCTCAGATCACACAGCCGATACGTGGTGAACCTGGGATGCAGACTCAGACTGTGTGGCTCCAGAGTCTGTGCTTCTTGCTAAAATATCTATCTTGGTTTGAGTGGGAAACTTTGAAGGAATGGATTATATGTCATTTGCAGAAGAGCTTTAGGGATTGCGTGTATTGTCTGCAAGCATTTGAAGTGGAAAATGGATTAATTATACTTGGTGTGAGACTCACAAAGAGGAAGCACTTTTGAATTGGGGGTCCTGAGTAGAATACAGATTGCATGGTCAAGGGCACCTCCTCCGTGAGTTTCCTGTGCTTTTCTGTGCTCTGGAAGACTTCAGAGAAAGGTTCAAGTATTTCTTGCCACTTAAGTTGACCCTGAACTTCAGGGATAGACGAGTCTTTGAATTTGATGACCCTCAAAGATCCCTTTCAGTGCCAAGATCCTTGCACATTCAGATAAGAGATACCCAGATCTCTCTTAGCTCATGGTAACAGCTCCCTTCTGGGGCAACGTGGGGTAGAGGAAGGGGCAGAGATTTCAATCAGATGAAGCAGGTAAAGTGCTCATTAGAGGTTCTAAGTAAATGCCCAGCAGCTGTTATTACTAACTGTGGTCAACGGTGGTCCTGGGACTACACCAGATAACCATTGTAAATCGTTAGTAGGGTGCTGGGAACCTCCTGAGCACTCACAGGCGTCCACCATCATTAGTGGTGTTTGAAAGCATCTAGCCCAGGTCTTGTGCAGAGTAAGCAATTAAAAAATTATAGCTGTTAATATTGGGCTGGCCAAAAAGCCCAAAAAGTTCATTTGGGTTTTTCTGTAACATCTTGCAGAAAACCCCAAATGAACTTTTTGGCCATACAATATTTGGGGCGTGGTGGGGGGTGAATTTCCTATCCTATTTTTTATAGACCGTGGGTGGTCGGTCCCTCCTTGATGACGTCTCTGTTTTGTTGTCCCTTCTCTTACCCTGCATCCTCTACAGCTCAGCCTCAGAACACTTGCTTTTTAACCTTGGATACGATGTCGTCCAAGAAGGTTACCCTCTCAGTGCTCAGCCGGGAGCAGTCGGAAGGAGTTGGAGCGCGAGTCCGCAGAAGCATCGGAAGACCGGAGGTATGCTGGTTGGGTGGCTGTTTCATGCCTTTTTTTTTTTTTTTTTTTTTTTTTAGCAGAAGGGACGGGTGGGACCCTGAGGGTAAGCTTGAGAAGATAGGGCATGAGACAATCATGAGCTGCCCCATGGGGTACCTTAGGAACCAACTCGAAACTTAGCAATTGGGGTCTCCTCGAGACTAGCCCCACCTCAAGGGGATTTCTGTACTGTGGATCCAGTGATCCTGACTGAAACGTCTGTGCTGCTCTCCGAACACCCACATCCTATCCTGAGTTGATCTGTCAGCCTCCAGGTGCACGTGCCCAGGCATACCTGCTAGATCCCCTAGGTTTACATGCCCACCAGTCAAAGCACCAGGGACAGATGCTGGGGCCCAATCCCAAATTCCTAGGAGAGAGAATCCCATTGCCTCCTCTTGGGTCAGGTCTCTACCCTGAGGCAGTCAGCCATTTGCCAGGCATTTTGAGTTCTTAGAGAGATGGCTGAGACTGGACTCTTTGGACCTCTTGATGGGGGGCTAAGTGGGGGCTTCCCTCAGAGAAGGTGATTGTAGGTCAGGCAGACATCTTTCAACATCAGAGAGCAGTTTTTGAAAATTTTGGGAGACATGGGACTTGGAGAAAAGAAAATCTTATGTGCAAAAAAAGGAAATGATGATTCTAATCCATGGAATACAGTGCCCAGCTCCAGATTCCAAAAGCAGAAATTGAGGTATAATTGACATATAATAGTAGTTTCAGGTGAACAACACAATGCTTCAGTATTTGTATATATTGCAAAATGATCACAAGTCTAGTTAACATCTGTCACCGTAATATTTTTCTTGTCATGAGAACTTTTAAGATCTACTCTCTTAGCAACTTTCAAACATGTAATGCAGTATTAACCACAGTCACTGTGCTGTACATTACCTCCCCATGACTCATTTATTTTCTAACTGAAAGTTTGTACCTTTTGGCCCCCTTTATCCATTTGTCACCCCCCCCCCACACACACACACATACACACACATCTGGCGATCTCCAATCTGTTCTCTGCGTCCATGAGCTTTTTTTTGTTTGATTTTGAATTCCACATATAAATGAGATCATACAGTGTCTTTGTCTAACTTATTTCACTCAGCATAATGACCTCAAGGTCCACCCATGTTGTTGCACACAGCAAGATTTCATTCTTTTTTTATAGTAGAATAATATCCCATTGTATCCCATACACACCACATTTTCTTTATCCATTCATCTGTCATTGAACACTTAGGTTCTTTCCATGATTATTGTAAATGATGCAGCAATGAACGTGGGGATGCATACAGCTTTTCAAGTTAGCATTTTCATGTTCTTTGGATAAATACCCAGAAGTAGAATTGCTGGATGACATGGTAGTTATACTTTTAATTTTTTGTGGAACTGGCATACTGTTCTCCCAGTGGCTGCACCAATTTGCATTCTAACCAGTAGTGTAGTAGGGTTTCCCTTTCTCCACATCCTCACCAACACTTGTCATTTCTTGTTCTTGGTGGTTTTTTTTTAAGAATAGCCATCCTGATAGGTGTGAGGTGATATCTCCGTGTGGTTTTGATTTGCATTTTACTACTTAGTGATGTTGAGCATCTCCCCAAAATATTTTTTGAATAAAGGAGAAGTATATTAGGGAAATGGATTATTTTTGAAAAGTGAGGCTGGTTTGTTCCTCTTCTTAAATTCTGCTCTAATATTCTCATACTCTTCCCACCATTAGCTTCCTGTTCATCTGAGAATGTCTTTTGAGGTCAGTCAGATTTTGGTTTTCAAAGGGATACAGGCAAACAAGATTATTCTAAGGACTAAATGCACAGTGGATGTTGGGAAGATGCAGATGGATGTGGTGTCATATTCTTCTAGGCCACATTGCCAGCAGAAGAATTCAAACACCTCTCAGTAAACCCAGTATTGTATGTTCAGGGTAGCTAATACTTTAATTACTCCATCAGAAACACATCTGCTGAGGGGTTCTTAATTTTTCTGGTCTTATGAACCCCTTTGGGAGTCTGCTGAAATCCATCAGTTCACTCTCAGAATGTTGTTTTATAAATTCCTTCTCAGAATAATGTTTTTAAAATGTATAAAATACATGGGATTACACACAAAGGAAAATCTTTGTATTGAAATATAGTTAGTAAAATATTGCAAAAACAAATTTGCAATTAGTAACTTAAATAACTCTAGTAATATTCAGTAAGAAGATGTAGTGGTACTTCTCATAACTACTTAATTTCAAAGCTTTGAGGAGCATGAACATGGTTCAGTACCTGCAGCAACTGTGATGTGATATGAAAAGAGCTTTGATTTCTATTGGTGACAAAGTCACAGGTCCTGGTAATTTACTGTGATTCTTTGACTGCATTCATAATTAAAGGAAATGTTACATTTCAGTCTGGAGATGGATGGTGGTGACTTGTTGCACAGCAGTGTGAGCGTACTTAATGCCACCAAACTGTATGCTTTAAAATGGTTAAAATGGTAAATTTCATGTTATGTTTGTTTTACTACAAAAAAAAAATTCAGAAGAAGAAAAAATTTAGTTGGAAGTTAGTAAAAATAATGATGTGTTTTTTGTTCCCAGCCAAGTTTACAGTCACCCTGAATTCTATCTATAGATAGAGATATATAAAATATAGAATTTACCCAGTTAAAAGTCCCTGGCTGAAAAACCTGTGCTATAGAGACCCCCACATTCTACTAATTCAAAGGGTCTACCATGCCCCAGGTGTGTCTCCACTCTAAGGAAAAACGTGAATAGGAACCATTCCTAGTGCCACATGGCATCCGGTCCCATCACTTCATGGGAAATAGATGGGGAAACAATGGAAACAGTGTTGGACTTAATATTTTTGGGCTCCAAAATCACTGCAGATGGTGACTGCAGCCATGAAATTAAAAGACACTTACTCCTTGGAAGGAAAGTTATGACCAACCTAGATAGCATATTCAAAAGCAGAGACATTACTTTGCCAACAAAGGTCCTTCTAGTCAAGGCTATGGTTTTTCCAGTGGTCATGTATGGATGTGAGAGTTGGACTGTGAAGAAGGCTGAGCGCCGAAGAATTGATGCTTTTGAACTGTGGTGTTGGAGAAGACTCTTGAGAGTCCCTTGGACTGCAAGGAGATCCAACCAGTCCATTCTGAAGGAGATCAGCCCTGGGATTTCTTTGGAAGGAATGATGCTAAAGCTGCAATTCCAGTACTTTGGCCACCTCATTTGAAGAGTTGACTCATTGGAAAAGACTCTGATGCTGGGAGGGATTGGGGGCAGGAGGAGAAGGGGACAACAGGGTATGAGATGGTTGGATGGCATCACTGACTCGATGGACATGAGTCTGGGTGAACTCCGGGAGTTGGTGATGGACAGGGAGGCCTGGTGTGCTGTGATTCATGGGGTCGCAAAGAGTCGGACATGACTGAGCGACTGAACTGAACTGAACTGAACTGAAGACAGAGAATGTTTTCTTTTACCTCTGTTTAGTTATATGTTTTGGTTGTACAGTATAAACAATTTCGTGTCCTTAGTTTTTCATTTAACAGGGTAGCCAAGCACCTCCCACATTCTTATAAATTCTTCATAAATACCATTTAAGTAGTTATGACATATTCCAGTGAAAGAGCATACCATTATTCCCATTATTCTCTTATTCTTAGCCCAACTTTTTTACTTTTTGTTTAAATATTTGAAAAATTTTTATTGACATATAGTTGATTTACAATGTTGTGTTAATTACTCTTATACAGCAAAGTGATTCAGTTATAATATATATACATACATATATATACATTTCTTTTTTAAATATTCTTTTCCATTATGGTTTATCATAGGGTATTGAATATAGTTCCCTGTGCTCTGCAGGAGGACCTTGTTGTTTATCCATCCTATATATAAAAGCTTATATCTGCTAACCCCAACCTCCTCCTCCATTTCTCCCCCAACCCATTCTCTGTCAGCAGCCACCAGTTTGTTCTCAATGTACATGATTCTGTTTTTGTTTTGTAGATAAGTTCATTTGTGTCATATTTTAGATTCCACATTTAAGTGATATCATACAATGTTTTTCTTTCTGACTTATTTCACTTAGTATAATTATCTCTAGGTCCATCCATGTTGTTGCAAATGGCATTATTTCGTTCTTTTTTTTAATGGCTGAGTAATACTCCATTGTGTGTGTGTGTGTGTGTGTGTGTGTGTGTACCACATCTTCTTTATCCATTTCTCTGTTGATGGACATTTAGGTTGTTTCCATGTCTTTGCTATTGTGAATAGTGCTACAATGAACATAGGGATGCATGTATCTTTTTGGACTGTAGTTTTGTCCAGATATATTCCTAGGAGATTGCTGGATCGTATGTTAGCTCTATCTTTAGTTTTCTAAGGAACCTCCACACTGTTCTCCATAGTGACTGTATCAATTTACATTCCCTCAAACAGTGTAGGAGGGTTCCCTTTTCTCTACACCCTCTCCAGTATTTATTATTTTGTAGACGTTTTGCTGATGCTGGCCCTACTTCTAAACATTTAGATTGTTACCATACTTGTTAGCACTCCACACACTGCCAACTTGCCAAAAGATGGACCCCAGCCCTCCCATCAGCAGAGAGGAAAACATCACTCTCACTTCAAGGTGGTTACTTTTCAAACTTTTTGCACCAAGACTGTATCAGTGGAAAATAAAATCTCATAAAAAAAACTAGAGCACAGAGCTATTGTAGGGTAGAATTTACAACAGTGTTTAACATTAGTGGCTCTAGGTGACACGTTCCTTGTTGCTGTAAATATGGAGGTAGAGGAATTTATAATGTTGTTTTGGTGATGAATGGTGAACAAGAGATGGAGCTGGGCCAACTGGTACCATCCATTATACTGTATATGGACAGGGTAGCCAGGCTATAATTGGAATGATTGCATATCATGATGTTGGCGGGTGTGCTCCCAACAGGAAGGAAACCCATCATTCATCTGCATTTGCTTCTATGCCCCACTCCTCTTTTGGCCAGGCAGTCCTTTCTGCTGTGATTTTCCTTGGGCCACTCTCATGCAGGCATACCTCAGGGATGTTGGGGGTTCAGTTCCACACCATTGCAATAAAGCAAATATTGCAATAAAGTAGTTCACACAATTATCTCGGTTTCTCAGTGCCTATAGAAATTACTTATGTTTATACACACTTAGTCTACAAGTGTGCAGTAGTATTGTGTCTTAAAAAATGTACATACTTCTTTGGACTGCAAGGAGATCCAACCAGTCAATCCTAAAGGAAATCAGTCCTGAATATTCATTGGAGGGACTGATACTGGAGCTACAATATTTTGGCCACCTGATGCGAAGAACTGACTCATTGGAAAAGACCCTGATGCTGGGAAAGATTGAAGGCAGAAGGAGAAGGGGAAAACAGAGGATGAGGTGGTTGGATGGCATCACCAACTCTATAGACATGAGTCTGAGCAAGTTCTGGGAGTTGATGACGGGCAGGGAAGCCTGGTGGGCTGCCATCTATGGGGCCACACAGAGTTGGACATGACTGAACCGACTTAGCAGCAGCAGCAGCAAGTGACTTAGCAGCAGCAGCTAACGACTGAACTGAACTGAAAAAAATGCTAATGGTCACCTGAGCCTTCAGTGAGTTGTAGTGGTAAGATCTTCTGAGAACTTCCAGATGTTCAAGCTGATTTAGAAAAGGCAGAGGAACCAGAGATCAAATTGCCAACATCCGTTGGATCATCGAAAAAGCAAGAGAGTTCCAGAAAAATATCTACTTCTGCTTTATTGACTATGTCAAAGCTTTTGACTGTGTGGATCACCATAAATTCTGGAAAATTCTTAAAAAGATGGGAATACCAGACCACCTTACCTGCCTCTTGAGAAATCTGTATTCAGATCAAGAAGCAACAGTTAGAACCAGACATTGAACAACAGACTGGTTTCAGATTGGGAAAGGAGCACGTCAAGGCTGTATATTGTCACCTTGCTTATTTACCTTATATGCAGAGTATATCATGCAAAATGCCAGGCTGGATGAAGCACAAGCTGGAATCAAGATTTCCAGGAGAAATATCAACAACCTCATGTATGCAGATGACACCACCCTTATGGCAGAAAGCAAAGAAGAACTGAAGAGCCTCTTGATGAACGTGAAAGAGGAGAGTGAAAAAGTTGGCTTAAAACTCAACATTCAGAAAACTAAGATCATGGCATCTGGTCCCATCACTTCATGGGAAATAGATGGGGAAACAGTAGAAACAGTGAGAGACTTGTATTTTCTTGGGCTCCAAAATCACTGCAGATGGTGACTGCAGCCGTGAAATTAAAAGATGCTTGGTCCCTGGAAGAAAAGCTATGACCAACCTAGACAGCATTATTAAAAAGCAGAGACATTACTTTGCCAACAAAGGTCCATCTAGTCAAAGCTATGGTTTTTCCCGTGGTCATTTATGGATGTGAGAGTTGGACTGTAAAGAAAGCTGAGTGCTGAAGAATCAATGCTTTTGAACTGTGGTGTTGAAGAATCTTGAGAGTCCTTTGGACTACAGGGAGATCAAACCAGTCAATCCTGAAGGAAATCAGTACTGAATACTCATTGGAAGGACTGATGCTGAGACTGCAATATTTTGGCCACCTGATGTGAAGAACTGACTCATTGGAAAAGACCCTGATGCTGAGAAAGATTTGAAGTCAGGAGGAGAATGGGACAACAGAGGATGAGATGGTTGGATGGATCACCAACTGGATGGACATGAGTTTGAGCAAGCTCTGGGAGTTGGTGATAGGGAAGCCTGGTGTGTTACAGTCCATGGGGTTGCAAAGAGTCGGACACAACCAAGCCACTGAATTGAGTGGTAAGATGGTGTGGTGTGGATGTTTTCCAAAAGAACTTCCGAAATAACTTTTTGGCCAACCCAATACTTTGTAAACTGTTGGCCAAAAGCTTATTGATAAAAATATACTGGTGAAATGTTCATCGCAGCACTGTTTACAATAGCCAGGACATGAAAGCAACCTAGATGTCCATCGACAGACAAATGGATAAGAAAGCTGTGGTACATACACACAATGGAATATTACTCAGCCATTAAGAAGAATGTATTTGAATCAGTTCTAATGAGGTGGATGAAACTGGAGCCTATTATAGAGTGAAGTAAGTCAGAAAGAAAAACACCAATACAGTATATTAACACATATATATGGAATTTGGAAAGATGGTAACAATGACCCTATATGCAAGACAGCAAAAGAGACACAGATGTAAAGAAGACTTTTGGACTCTGTGGGAGAAGGCAAGGGTGGGATGATTCGAGAGAATAGCATTGAAACATGTGTATTATCATATGTGAAATAGATTGCCAGTCCAGGTTCAATGCATGAGACCAGGCGCTCAGGGCTGGTGCACTCGGATGACCCTGAGGGATGGGATAGGGAGGGAGGTGGGGGGGATGGTTCAGGATGGGGAACACATGTACACCCATGGCTGATTCATGTGAATGTATGGCAAAAACCACCACAATACTGTAAAGTAATTAGCCTCCAATTAAAATAAATAAAAATAAGTAAATAAAACCAAAAAAATATACTGGTGATATGAATGTCTGCAAAGAAAATCCAACAGAAGCTACAGATGAATTATTGAAATCAATAAGAGCTTAGCAGTGTTCAAAATCACCTTTCTAGTCACACTTCTTTTTAAAATTTTTTTATTTTTTGCCATGCCATATGGCATGTAGGATCTTAGTTTATGACAAGGAATTAAACCTGTGTCTCCTGTGGTAGAAGCATGAACTCTTAAACACTAGACCACCAGGGAAGTCCTTCCATTCACATTTTTGATCCCTAGCAGCAGACTGTTAAAAAATATTCATTTTTTTGTACTTTTTTATAGGGACAGATGGTAGTGTGTGATCATTTCACAGTATTTAAAAATATCAAATCATTACCTTGTACATCTAAAACTAATATAATATGTCAGTTATATCTCAAATATATTATTTATAATACCATAAAATGCATGTTAGTCGAAAAAAGTTTCATATATGCAAAATCTGTATGGAGAAAATTTTAAATCCTATTGAAAGACATTTCCAAAACCTAAATAAATAGAAGTAACCATGTTTATGAATAGGAAAACTCAATACTACATAAATATCATTTCTCCCCAAATTGATCCATACATTCAAAGCAGTTCCAACCAAAAGTCCAACATTTTTGTTTGTAGATGTTTTCTAAAATTTGTGTAGAATAGCAAATGGCCAAGGATAACCAAGGTGACCATAAAGATATGCTGATGACAGCCAGCTCTGCTTTTGCCTCTCACTTGGGCTCAAGATTTATCTTCATTTGCTGTCTAGTTTTTACACAGTATACTAGACACTGAATATTCATAGTACTGTATATATATATATATATATATATATAAAATTTATATACATATCTCAAACTCAGCATGACCTAGAATGAAGTCACCATGCCTACTTCAAGGCTCCTTCTGTTATGTTTCTTGTATTTCTGGATGGCCTTACCACCCTCCCAGGCCCCAAAGCTAGAAAGTTGGAAGTGATCTAATGCTCTTCCTTTTTCCCATTCTCCATCACTACTGCCATTGCCTTAGACCTGGCCTTCGTTGTTGCCCAGACTGTTGAAAACTGAAAGTGAATGTCGCTCAGTCATGTCCGACTCTTTGAGACCCCATGGACTATATGGCCCATGGAATTCTCCAGGGCAGAATACTGGAGTGGGTAGCCTTTCCCTTCTCCAGGGGATCTTCCCAACCCAGGGATCAAACCCAGGTCTCCTGCATTGCAGGCATATTCTTTACCAACTGAGCCACCAGGGAAGCCCAAGAATACTGGAGTGGGTAGCCTATCCCTTCTCTAGCGGATCTTCCTGACCCAGGAATTGAACTGGGGGTCTTCTGCATTGCAGGCGAATTCTTTACCAACTGAGCTAGATTGTTGAAAGCACCTTCTAAATACTCTTTGCCTCCCATCTCTTTCTTTTCCAGACCATCTTCCACATATATGCTAGAATGCTCTTTCTAGATCTTATCATCTCAGCCTGATTAAACCCATCACCTTCAGGATAAAACCCAAACTCCTTTATGATTTGACCTCTGTCCTCAGCCCATCTCTCATCATAGTTCCATGTGCATTTTTTTGCTTCACAAGAGTAGTTTCCTCACAGGTTTTCAATCTTACCAAGCTGCTTCTCTGCTCTTTTATTTAGAATATTCCTCTTTCTCCTGCTTCTTCTTGATTAACTTCTACATATATATACTTTAAGACTCAGCTCAAGTGACACCTCCCTGGTTGAACCTGCCCTAATGTCTCCCCATTCTCCTATATGCTAACTTCGTCCAGAGCATTTATCATCATAGCACAGTAATTGATGTTCTAGTGTGTTCCCCCATGAGATTATGAATCTTTTTGGACTGTATCTTGTTTGTGCTTGACTACTTAGATCTTAGATGATCATGAATCATTTGTCCACTTCTCATAAAATGTCAACTGATTAACTTAGTGACTGTGTGTGTGTGTGTATAAGGAAGTCTTTCCTGAAAGCATTTTGTATTGCAAAAAATTGCTTATTAGCCAAGTCGTTTTTAATGAGATTCATTAGATCTGTTTATGAATATAGCCCCAAGTAGTGTGACTTAAAAGGCACATCTAATCTGCTGGGTTTTATTTTTATTTCAGTTAAAAAATCTGGATCCATTTTTACTATTTGATGAATTTAAAGGCGGTAGACCAGGTGGATTTCCTGATCACCCACACCGAGGTTTTGAAACAGTAAGTAAAACAATTTGACTGCAAAAGTGTGTATTTTAAAATTTACCTCTGTTCTTTAATACTCTCTTTTAATAGAAAATTAAAATTTAGAAGCAATAAATAATAGGCCATAGTTAATTTATAAGTTCCTGGCTATAGACTGGCTGTTAGTAGAATTTTATTAATAATATCTGTTTTATATTGTCCATGCAATTCTCCAGGCAAGAATACTGGAGTGAGTTGCCATTTCCTTCTCCAGGGAATCTTCCTGACACATGTATTGCAGGGAAATGTAGGGACAGTTCCTAACAAAGTTTAGTCACATCCTCCCTGAGGAAAACAGACCAGGGCTTAGTGTGTTTATCAAATCCATTACTGAATGAATAAATATTTATTGATGTGTGGTGACATGAAGCCATGGTTCAGGTCATCTTTTGTATGTTAGGGTGTGTGTGTGTGTATGTATTAGGGAGAGAGGACAGAGGCAGAGGGAGGGAAGCTAAGGAAGAATGAGGCGTGACCACTGCTTGAAAGTTAAAGTCACTCAGTTATGTCCGACTCTTTGCGACCCCATGGACTATACAGTCCATGGAATTCTTCAGGCCAGAATACTGGAGTGGGTAGCCATTCCCTTCTTCAAGGAATCTTCCCAACCCAGGGATTGAACCAGGTCTCCCACATTGCAGGCAGAATGTTTACCAGCTGAGCCACCAGGAAAGCTTACATGTAGGATGTTGTCTAGTTAAGGAGGTAAAAGATGAACAGGTAAAGAGTTAACCACTGCAGTGTGAAAATAGAATAAACCTAGAAGCTTCTGAAAACAGTATGAAGGATTAAGATCATTGGATGGATTTCCCTTCCTCACTGCCATTTGCCTTCTACTTCTCTTCTCTGTGATCACTTCAGGGCCACTGTGCCTTGCTTTACAGCAAAAATGGAAACCATGCCTTCCTCCTCCCCTACATGCATGCTGAGTTCTGACCCAGATCCCAGAGCAGGTCTCCCTGCTGTGCTCTTCTGCTTCTGGTATTAAGACATTCTCAACACCCCATCCCACAGCTCCAGCTGCCATTTTACTAATCCTTCAAGATCGTTTCAGATCTTACCATCTCCTTCATATCTTCCAGACAGTCCCAAGAGGATACCCTTTCTCCTTCATTTGGCCTCCATAGCATTAGATTTTTTCCAGTCTCATACATGTTAGATATTTATGGTGGCCTTGATCATATTCCACTTGTATTAAAATGAATTTTCTGAACCTCCCTCCCACACCCAAGAGGACTGTAAGTTTCTTTATCTCATATCATCCCGCCCATCTCCATGTTCTCCTGGTGGAGATTCTGTCTTGCTTGGTTGAATGTAATTGAATAATAAAAAGAGATGGATTTTGCTAAAGATGATAAATACATTAAATAAAATGAATGATGAAACCCATCACTTTCTTATCCATTATGGAAAGGAGATTTAATTTCCTTTCTAAATGACAGTTTATAAGTTGTAAGGCGCTCAATGTTAAACTACTCTGGGAAAGGGTTCAGTGGTAGAATATTGGTATTTGACTCTTCTGAGTAAGAATTTTCCATAAAAGTGTATCTGTTATTACAGGCAGTCCTCATCATCTGTGGATTCTGGATCAGCGAATTCACCTACTCCTAAATTTATTTATAACTGTGGTGCTCGCACCATCATTTGTGGGTATGCACGTGCTCCCAGCTGAGGGTGAACAAGACAACGCTCTGCCTTCTTGCTTCAGCTCTCCTACTGCAAACAAGTGTCCTTCCTGAGGCCAATTTAGTGCCACATTTTGTGCTTTTTGTTGGTGACCTTGCTGTTTTAAATGCCCCCAGGCATAGTGAAGTGCTGTTCAGTGTTCCTAAGCGCAAGATGGCTGTAAAGTGCCTTTTGGAGAAAGTATGTGTTGGAGAAGCTTCTTCAGGCCTGAGATGTAGTGCTGTTGGCCCTGAGTTCAGTGTTAATCAGTCAACAATGTATAGTCAATATGGTGTCTTTAAACAGAAGCACACATAACAGAAGGTTACGTATTGATTCTTGGTTGTGACTGGAGGCTTGCGGGAACCTAACCTTGTATTTCCCCTGGAGCAATGGTTCAGTGTAGGCTCACTCTGTGATCATGGCAACTTAATAGAACATCAGTTCAGTTCAGTTCAGTTGCTCAGTCATGTCTGACTCTGCGACCCCATGGGCTGCAGCATTCCAGGCCTCCCTGTCCATCACTAACTCCCGGAGTTTACTCAAACTCATGTCCATAGAGTCAGTGATGCCATCCAACCATCTCATGCTCTGTTGTCCCCTTATCCTCCTGCCCTCAATCTTTCCCAGCATCAGGGTCTTTTCCAATGAGTCAGTTCTTCACATCAGGTGGCCAAAGTATTGGAGTTTCAGCTTCAGCATCTGTCCTTCCAGTGAATATTCAGGACTGATTTCCTTTAGGATTGACTGGTTGGATCTCCTTACAGTCCAAGGGACTCTCAAGAGTCTTCTCCAACACCACAGTTCAAAAGCATCAATTCTTTGGCGCTTAGCTTTCTTTATAGTCCAACTCTCACATCCATACATGACTACTGTAAAAACCATAGCTTTGACTAGACAGACCTTTGTTGGCAAGTAATATCTCTGCTTTTTAATATGCTGTCTAGGTTGGTCATACCTTTTCTTCCAAGGAGCAAGCATCTTTTAATTTCATGGCTGCAGTCACCATCTGCAGTGATTTTGGAGCCCAAGAAAACAAAGTCTGTCACTGGTTCCCACTGTTTCCCCATCTATTTGCCCTGAAGTGATGGGACCAGATGCCATGATCTTAGTTTTCTGAATGTTGAGTTTTAAGCCAACTTTTTCACTGTCTTCTTTCATCAAGAGGCTCTTTAGTTCTTCTTTACTTCCTGGTGTCATCTGCATATCTGAGGTTATTGATATTTCTCCTGGCAATCTTGATTCCAGCTTGTGCTTCATCCAGCCCAGTGTTTCTCACGATGTACTCTGCATGTATTTTTTTTTTGATGAAAAAGATTCATTTATGTAACCTATCTACAGTTTACAGAGGGCTTTCGTTTACACGATCGTCTTTTACTCAGAATGATTTGCAAAGTAGAACACTTGTCACATTTCACAAGTAAGGAACTGCTGCCTAGAAACAATGCTATCACCTGTGGCCATACTTCATTTCTGGGTTTTGGGAACACCACCTTCTTCAGCCGATTTTTCCCTCCTCCTCTCTTTTTTCTCTCTTGGGAAAGGCTTTTTCTTTGGTGAAAGTGAAAATGTTCAGTTGCCCAGTCGCATCCGACTCAGTGACCCCCATGGAAATCTCCAGGCAAGAAAGTGGAGTGGGTACCTCCCCTTAAAATAAATGCTAATGGGCCTTTCCTCTTCTCCTGCTGGTACCCTCTCATTAGGTGGCCTCATCCACTCTCATGTTTAGCCATCACATGTAACTGACAGCTGCCAAATCTACAATGCAGAGTCGGGAATCCTCCATGGAGCACTTGGCCTATACACACAACTTCTGCCTCATGGCCAAGGCCTGCAGAGGCAGCCAGTAGGGACTGTGAGGAGGGAGGAGGCTGGTGTTCAGCTGAGGGACAGGACTGCAAAAGCGACTGGAGCTCGGAGGTGTGCAAATCCTAAATACTCGGCATGATTTTATAGCATGTTGATTTTTGATTCCTAAGCTAACGCTTTTCTACATGGTCCTAATCTCACATTGCCTCAATCCTTTCTTTGAAAGTGAGAGAAGTTTAAAATATGAATCTGAATGATATAAGAATCTTGTATGGTATGAGCCAAGTATTATTAGTCTAATTCTACCATTCACTCACTCACTCACCTGATTTGTTCAAACATTTATCAAGCGCTTTTCAATTACCAGGAGTGGTGCAAGGTGCTGGGCTTAACAATGATTAAGATAAAGTCCCTCAAGGAGCTCACAGTCTAATGGTAAACTACTGAGTAAACCGAGGCACAGAGTGGTAATGACTTACCCGATGAGGTAGAAGAGCCAGGTGCTCAGGAACGTGGGACTAGAGCTGGAGAGAGGGCGGGGGACCACTGACTCATCGTAAATAAACCCCTCTGGTTGAAGAGCAAGGCTGCATACAGAAACATATTACAAAATCTTGCAAAAAAGGTTAATAGTTTCAACTGTCACCATGACTGCATTCATGTCTTGCAAGGAATTCAGTCATGAGCTGATGGCATTTCTACACTTGTCCCCAAAGCTTGGGGCACGTCACCAGGCTGCTTGGACACAATGAGTCTATAGGGAGCCTAAAGTCCAATTTTAGCAGGGGGAAACCATACTGAAATACTTACATTAAATCCACAAACTTTAACTGCACACACTTTTATGATACTTCTACATGTAGAAGTTAGGGAAAAAACTCTCCTCAGAGTTGGACTGTGAAGAAAGCTGAGCACCGAAGAATTGATGCTTTTGAACTGTGGTGTTGGAGAAGACTCTTGAGAGTCCCTTGGACTGCAAGGCGATCCAACCAGTCCATCCTAAAGGAGATCAGTCCTGGGTGTTCTTTGGAAGGACTGATGCTGAAGCTGAAACTCCAGTACTTTGGCCACCTGATGCGAAGAGTTGACTCATTGGAAAAGACTCTGATGCTGGGAGAGATTGGGGGCAGGAGGAGAAGGGGACGACAGAGGATGAGATGGCTGGATGGCATCACCGACTTGATGGACGTGGGTTTGGGTGAACTCTGGGAGTTGGTGATGGACAGGGAGGCCTGGTGTGCTGCAATTCATGGGGTCGCAAAGAGTCGGACACGACTGAGCGATTGAACTGAACTGACTGACTGAACCCTCATTCAGAGGATTCTAATAAGTCATAGATACCATGGAAATTAGAGAATATGTTTACATTATTTTGGCTGTACAGGGTGAACAGTCTCAGACATATTTCACAAGTGATATAGACATTATACAAATATGTACAAAGATGTCAGGTTCGTGCGCACACCCATCCATGCAGACATGAAACCGTGTAAAGCAACTTCTTTTGTGACGACATGTGTTACATATGGCAAAGGGCAGAGTCCACGAGGAGCTGTCCACCCAGCCTGCCCGTCTGTTTCAGTTATATTCATGTGATTCAGTAATTTCTGTAGGCAAGACGACTGCTTCACTGGCAAAAAAGCAGTGAATAATTATAAAAAGAGATGTTTTCAAATGCAGAAACCGTCATTATCCAGGAATCTAAGGAGCGAAGTGCTTGGATGCACTCCTGGCCTTGCGGCTACCAAGAATGAGAAAATGGCAGGGACAATTTATTGCTCTGAGGATCTTCGTCCACACAGGAGTCCGAGAGACTCAATGCCCGGTACCTCAAACACCATCAGTTGGCCACTTGAAGCACTTCTTGATTTTGCTGGGGAGGATTTTTTTCTTTATCAGGTTGAGGGTGCTCCGGAGGCTTGCTTTTGGATGAAGAGGTCCCTGTGCTGTCTGACGTTTTATCACTTGAGTGGGAACCCTGCTCCACTTCACATAAATAAATGTCAATGAGTCCTTTGGTGCTCCTGATATGTACTGTGATCAAATCCTATCTGGGAGCTGGACCATCCAGTCTGATTTCTGCGGGCGCTCTAACTGCAATTACAATCTGTTCATGGAAGGCTTGGATGCTGTGAATGTCTTGATACGTCACATATGCTAGTCTTTCATTTTCTTTGTCATCTGTTAAACAGTTGCTGAGCACAGTCCTTAATTAACTAATCTAGGGCATCTTCCATTACTGATAAGTCAGACAGCTTCTCCTGCAGCTTCTTCTGTTGGGGCACTGCTCCAAAATTGCTAAGATCAGATCCGATCCTATCCATTGAACATGCTTCTTAGACTTCTTTTCAACCAGGTCAATTCCATCTAAGACGTTGGTGATGTCATACACTGTTTGTTTTTGTACTCCCAGTTTTGTTGCAAACTTGTTTAAGAATGCTCCCAGGAGCAGATCTGACAAGATCCATAAATTTTCGAGTTAAATAAACCAGTGATACATCAAAACGAGGTCTATTCACTTTCAGTGCTTTTCTCATGGACGCATATTGTACATTACCTTATAAATTAATCCTTATTTTTGATGGCAGCAGGCCCTCCACGTTGATGGGGTTGCGGTAGCGGCAGCACACTGCCTCCGCCAGGTCCACAAGCAGGCTCAGTGGCTTCCACGCTGGCCGCTGCTGACTCATGCTGCCCAGCCGGTCGCTCCTCGCCTCGCACCCCCAAGAGCTCTCCCGTGTTCTCCCGCCCTGCTTGGGCGCTGCTCCCCGCAACACAACACGTGGGGCCCTGGGGGATAAGGGAGCGGTGGGGGGATGAACCGGGCGCAACCCCGGGAGGTGGGACACAGGTGGGCTAAAGAGCGCCGTGACCCGTGCACCTCAGGATGCCAGGCCCGCCATCTTCCCACATCTGTACTCTGCATATAAGTTAAATAAGCAGAAATAGAATATCACTACTGTGAATAACTAGAATCAACTGTTTCCCTCAAGGGTTTCCCCCAAGAGTGTAGGTAACCCAAGTTTCAGCTGTCTTTTAATATGAACTTCAAAAATATACAGGGAATTCCATGGCAGTCTGGTGGTTAGGACTCCATGGTTCCACTGCAGGAGTAGATAAGTTCATTTGTGTCATATTTTAGATTCCACTTAAAAGTGATATCATATGGTATTTGTCTTTCTCTTCTTGACTTAGTATGA
Source organism: Bubalus bubalis (assembly GCF_019923935.1). Taxonomy (NCBI): domain Eukaryota; kingdom Metazoa; phylum Chordata; class Mammalia; order Artiodactyla; family Bovidae; genus Bubalus; species Bubalus bubalis. The sequence continues at coordinate 9,449,400 of NC_059181.1, read as the reverse complement.
TAATCTCTAATTGCATCTGTGTTGCTGCAAAAATGGCATTTTTATTCCTTCTTTATTACTGAGTAGTATTCCATTGTGTATTTTTATATATGTGTGTGTGTATACCACATCTTCTTTATTTAAGGAATATAATTGTGAGCCAAGAGCAAGAACCTGATTTTATTGAGTTAAGGGCTAATTATTTTCTAAAATTTAACTCTTCACTTTGGATAGTGAGGTATTTTCTGTTAAAAACTTGCAGAAAACTTTAGGAAGAAGGAAGACCCTGGAGGAGAAGGCACAGCTGGTGGTCCCAAGACAAAGGGGAAAACATATGCAGTATTTCCTGCCTGGAGTTTGTACTCCGGGAAGCATTGTTGTGAAAAGGCTTGTGGTAAAGGGCGGAATGATTTTCCAGTTACCTACTTCTGGTCTGGCCTGATATCTTGATTTGTTTAGGGCAGCTCTAAATGGTCAGAAACAAAGAACCATCTGACAAAATGCACAGCACTCTTCCTTTTGAATCCACACCCTGCCCAAGTTTAGTTTTGCCTGAAAGAGAAGTACTTCAAGTTCACGCACCGTTGATGAACCCTTCACCTGCCCTGAGAAGAAACACATTTTGAGCCTTTTAAATTCATCCTTTAAATTATAGCCTTGGGACTTTTCCAGGTTTTAGCACTGACAGACCTGTGTTCCTGGGAACCCCTTGGTCCTGGAGAAACCAATGCTGTTGGTCACTCCTGCTTCAGTTGAAGGATGGTTAGGAGTAATTGTCCTGCCTGCTTCGCAGGGCTGTTTTAGGATGGTCTGGTCCATTTTTTCCTTAGCTGGGTTTAGAAATGTTTTATCACATTTTTTACTACAAGCCTCAGCAGGTTCTTTAATCTTGTTCAGGAGAACAGACCTGCTGTATTTCCAGGGGTGTGCCCATCAGAAAAACCACACTTAACGTTTACTGGTTGGCAGCCAGTGGCGTTTGCATGCAACCCCTGAACAATATCCCAAGAGGAAGGGTAGGGTTCTGGTGATTCATACCTAAAACTTACAGCTGGATCCAAACCTCCTGTCTCCCACGCAACCTGTTTTTACTAACTCATTGTACTTTCAAACCCAAAGCGTACCATTGTTGAATCAAAGCTGGAAAAAAAAAAAAAAAAGAGTTGAATTCAAAATCTATTCTGGAAAGAAAAAAATGGAAAACTAGGAAAGAAGGATATTTTCTGAACATCAGAAAGACTCTATTGTTCAAGGAACATCCTCTGTCATGTCTTAACATGGAGGTATTGACAAGTTCTGACACTGTGAGGAAAAAGATGAGAATGTCTACCAGCATTGTAATGATTGAATATGGTTCTGGAAGCTTTGAGGCCATTAATAAGAGTTATACCTCTTGGAAAGGAGGAGGAAACAAATTCTTGTGGGAACCCTAACCCTAACCCATGGTGGCTGCATCCAGCTTTGGGTGGTGATGCGATTGGAGGAGGAAATTATGGTCACAGCTGAGCGCATGGATGGATGTTAGTGCATATGTTTACTTGGCATGAATTGAGGGTGACACTAGTAGATTATAGAAAGGATACTAAAGTCTCCCTCATTCCAAGGATACCCCTTGGCACTGCCATGCTAAGAACATCAACCAAAAGTGTCTTACTTAAATGGCCAGATAGGTACTTCCCTGGCGGTCCAGTGGTTAAGACTCTGCCTTCCAATGCAGGGTGCACAGGTTCAAACCCTGTTTGGGAAACTGAGGTCCCACATGCCACATGGTACAGACAAAGAGAAAAAAAAAAGTAAATGGCTGGATAGAAAATAACTGCGAAAGTCACCTACTTTCCTGCACAAAGGCAATAACCAGATGTAATGTGGGGGAATCCCATTCATAATAACAATAAGAGCCCCATACAATTCCAGGGCAAAAACATTCTCCTTTAACCCAGTTACCTTACTTATAGCAATCTAATAATTTCCTGAAAAAAAAAAAAAGCCCAATATGAGAACAGTGGCTTGTTATACAAGTGTTTCTTCCAGTGCAATATTAAAAAGTTAGAAAAAGGAACGAAGTATCTAAAATAAAGGGGAGTGATTAAATATGTGGAGATTATATATCAGGAAATTATTATATACCTGAAAGTTGGAGTATTATGCAACATTGTAAAGGCAGATGTTATAAATAATTTACATTTTCATGAATCATGGTCTGTTTAAATGGAGGTTCATCATCCTTGGTACTACTGATAGTTTGGGTGGATCATTCTTTGTTGTGGGAGGGAGGGGGAGCTGTGCATTTTTGGATGTTTAGCAGCATCCCCATCCTCTTCTTACCAGATACTAATAGTACCTGTTTACCTCCAGTGGTGATAACAAAACATGTTTCTAGATACTGCCAACTGTCTGCTTTGGGCAGGGGGCCGCCACATTGTCCCCAGTTGAGAACTAGTGGTCTACTCGGATGTGTCCATACAGTGACATACAACCCAGCTGTTAGAAGAATGCCACAGCTTGATAGGTCCTGATAAAGAACAATCTCTGTGATAGTTGGAAAGCGGCAGAGGCAAAGTACAAAATTGTTATGGGATGATGTAGGACTTGTATAAAGAGCAAAGACTATACCTTTATTCTTTTTTACAAAATGGTTTATTATTTATTGTGTGTAAGATGGATTATTTGAATGGATGGTGACTTCCACAGATTACACTGATGCAAAGAAAACAAAGTCACAGAATTCACATAGCAATAATAGAAGATGGTTGTTAGAAAATGAACATACAATGACAGATACAAATGTACATTCACAAAGCTTTTTTGAAAATTTAGTGACTTTTATATATTCCTAAGCTTCCCAGGTGGCTCAGAAGTAAAGAATCCTGCCAATGCAAGAGACCCAGTTTTGATCCTTGGGTCAGGAAGATCTCCTGGAGAAGGAAATGGCAACCCACTCCAGTATTCTTGCCTGGGAAATCCCATGGACAGAGGCGCCTGGTGGGCTACAGTCCATGGGGTCGCAAAGAATTGGACATGACTGAGTGACGCAGCAGCAGCAGCATATTCCTAAGATTGTACAGGTGTCGCCACTGACTCCAGCTGTTTCCATCACTCCCCAGAAGACAGCCCTTACCCATTTGCAGTCACTCCGCATTACCACTTCCCCAAACCTTGGGCAACCACACTGTGTTTCTATGAATTTGCCTATTCTAGACACTTCATATAAAAGGAATTATACAGTCCGTGGTCTTTTGTGACTGGCTTCTTTCACTCAGCATAATGTTTTCAAAGCTCATCTATTGTAGTCCATATCAGAACCTTATTCTTTTTAATGGCTGACTAATAGTCCATTATATGGCTATGTCACGTTTTGTTTATCCACTCATCTCTTGATGACAACATATAAGTGGTTTCCACTTATACTTTGATTCTTGGGTATGCCTAGATTATCTCTGAAAGAATAACCAATAAGCTGGTAATGTACCTTCTGGAGAAGGTTACTGGTGGTGAGGGAGAGTGGGAAAGAATTAATTTTCATTCTAACCCTCTTTTTCTCTTTGTGCCATTAGAATTTTGAACCATGTGTATTGGTTATTTCAAATATTGATAATTTTGAAATTCCCTGTTCACTTGCTATATTTGAAGATTAAACAGTGCTCTTGTGGTTAGTGAAGGAGCTGATGCTCACTTGCTCTCCGGGAACTCTTGTGGGTCTGCCCCTGCCACATAAGATCAACCTGGTTTGTGTTCTATTCTGGTCAATCAGATAAGCTAATAATATATGCCAGAGTGGAAGGGAGGGTATGATCTTAGGGCAGCTTTTTCTAGGAAATATTTGTGTACCATTAGAGGTGCCCATGAAATTTAAAATAGGGGTTTAAATTAAAAAACATAACTTTCTCCTCTACAGTATGTTCCCTGTCCAAAAGGAAATTACAATTATGTTTATGTGTACATGGAAGCACACAAATGAGTTTAGAAGTGGGGGCAGAAGACTTCCAGTTTGCAAGAAAGTGAGAAAATAATTAAGGAGGAACAAGAGTGGTCCAGTGCCTGAAGTTTCATGTTCGGGGGTAGAAGCTAGCATTTCTAACAGGTCTGGGAGGGCTTCAGGAAAAGTTTGGCCATTTAGTAAAACTGTAAGGGATAAGTTAGATGACTGCCTGGACAGCAGAGGAAAAAGTACAGGGCGTAGTATGGGGATAAACTAAAACCAGGGATTAGTTTAGGTAGAATTAAAAATTGGATGTGTAGGGCAGGGCACGATCTAAAGCTGTAGGTTGGGCCATCATTGGAGAAGGTCTTCAAAGGCAAACTGGATCTCTAGTTATGAATGAAAGGCCAATATTTATATCCTGAAGCTCCAGGGTTAATGCAGTCATTTTGAAATTGGAACTATCTTTAGTTTAAGAGTCTGGTTTTTAGACTGTGCCAGTGGTTCTCAAACTAGGGGTGATTTTGCTTACCCAGAGTCTTGTGGCAATTTCTGGAGACCATGCTGGTCATTCCAACTGGATGGTGCTACTGCCATCTAGTGGTAGAAGCTGGGAATGCCTCTGAATATTCTGCAGCGCCCAGTTTCCCAGCATAGGTCATATGAGGGAAAGTGGCAGTTTAATGGAAATGTTCTTCGAAAGTAGTCCAAATAAATTCCCAACAAATTTCCCCATCTGCCCCACTCGTACCCAATTACAGTTATAGACAGAAACCATTCATGTCTGAAAGACTACATTCCTAGAGTTCGTAAGTAGACAAATTCAAAATAATAAAAACGATAAACTAGTCTTTAAACATTCTTTTATGTTACCAAATATAAAATAATGCTTATTCATTGAGACTAAAAATAAGTCTAGAGTAAATTAGCATAGACCATTATAGGACAAAAAGCTTTTTCCAAATGTTCAACACTAGAGCAAAGAAAGATTCTTTGAAGTTATCCATCAGTAGACTCCAAATGAAATGCCTGACCACACAAGATTAAATGCATAGGAAATTTGTCATGCAGTAATATTAGCTACATGTTTTATGAGAAGCTTCACGTGCTTTCTCTACATTACCTCTAAACCTCCCAGCAACCCTGAAAGCAGGAATTGTTAGCTCCCCATTTTACAGATGAGAAAACAGAGGCCAAAGAAATGGTGACTTGTCAAACACACACACAGTCCATACAAGGCAGGCGGGCTCATCTAATCCAGGCCCACACCTGTCCCCTCTTCCATGCTGCTACTTCTGGAACAAAGTTTCCATTCTGTACCTCTGATAGTGTTTCTGTACAGTGACACATTAATACCATTAGAAGTAAGACTGCACGGGTGACGCAGATCCTCAGACTGCGACTACCTCATACTACCTCTGTTACTTAGTGTGGGACCCAGTGCTCTCATGGTTCAGGGACCTGATTTTCCTGCCTGTAAGTGCAAAGTAATACTCTCACTTCTCTGAACTTTGGGTATAATGAGGAAGTAGATTGGGTTAGTTGACTGTCTGAATACTTGGCCAGTCATTTAACTTCTTGTAGCAACAAGGAGCAGAGAAGGCCATGGCACCCCACTCCAGTACTCTTGCCTGGAAAATTCCATGGATGGAGGAGCCTGGTAGGCTGCAGTCCATGGGGTCGCGAAGAGTCGGACACAACTGAGCGACCTCACTTTCACTTTTCATTTTCATGCATTGGAGAAGGAAATGGCAACTCACTCCAGTGTTCTTGCCTGGAGGATCCCAGGGACGGGGAGCCTGGTGGGCTGCCATCTATGAGGTCGCACGGAGTCGGACATGACTGAAGTGACTTAGCAGCAGCAGCAGCAGCAGCAGCAAGGAGATGTTCATGATCTAGGAATAATGTGATAGTTAACAAAATGGTGCTTTATTTGTTTGTGACCTTTTACTACAACCTAAAGATTCTTTTCCTCATCCTGTACACTGTTTTGTCCCAGCCACACCAGCTTTTTACCAATATTTCAGACTTTTAAAAATATGTATTTATTTTTAATTGAAGGATAATTGCTTTACAGTATTGTGTTGGTTTGTAACAAACATCAACATGAGCGATATTCCAGTCTTTTAAGGACTAGCTGGGGAGGGGGGCTGCCTCCTCCATAAATTACTCCCCTGTTCCTCTAGATTCTTCATCATCAAAATTGATCTTTATTCTCTCTTTCCAGTGGGGCTAATCGTACTTCTGTTTAGCATTTGTTCCTCTAAGCTGCCTGTTTTGGTAGTGTTTCCCCTGCTGGAACTGCCAGTTGTTCCCTGAAAGTAGGGAAGGGATAATCATTGCGTTCCTTCTGGGTGCTTTCTGCTGCTGCTGCTGCTAAGTCGCTTCAGTCATGTTCGACTCTGTGCAACCCCATAGACGGCAGCCCACCAGGCTCCCCCGTCCCTGGGATTCTCCAGGCAAGAACACTGGAGTGGGTTGCCATCTAACTTCCCATTAATGAGTTTGTGATGACATTGTCTCTTCTGCAGGCTGCAATGAAATAAAAAGAGAGAGAGATTTTAAGAAATTTAAAAATTTTAAAGACAAAAGAAAGACAAAATCCCTCTATCAGACCCCCTTATTATAAAGTGTTTTATTGCTTCTTGAAGGCCAGAATAATGAGAACTGTGTCCCAGTAGCATCAAGTGCAATGAACACATTCACAGGGAGTTTCAGAAATTAAATCCTTACAATGAATTGAATCCGGAATAATAAGAAATCACCCATCAAAAAGTGTCAGCTGCTTAATTAAATATTATAATGAAATTTTAACAAAATATTAAAACAAGAGGGAAATTGACAGGATTCCCTTAAATCTGTCTCTGTAAGAGCCTTGTGCACCCAGGCCTGCCTAGGACCATGTGTGTGGAGGAGTGTTTTCAGGCTCTTCTTTGTTTGGTGTTGGCCTTAACAATTTTTAACTAGAGGCTGCTGGGCAGAAAAACTCCCTTCTACCCCACAACACAGCCCCTCACTTAATGACTAGAGGGAAGCCTGCTATGTGGACATGTAATCTTTGAGCAGAGACAATGTGCTCAGGCTAGAAGACAGTCTTAGTTAGCAGTTGATCTTTTCATAACACATCTCTGGTTTGGTGAGAACTGATTTTAGAAAAACAGCACAAGTCACAACGACCAGCAGAGGGCACTGTTGAGCAACAATGCTTTGAACGACCCACTTTACGGGCTGGGTGCAGGCACCAAGCTTTTATATGTGGGAAACGGGTCATCCTAGAAGCTGGCACACCGTTCCCGTGAGCCCCTTTCAGTATAACATGGGAGATGACACAGTGGATGTGAATGCCTTGACTACAGTTTTACAGAATGGAGGTGACATCAATTAAGAAGTTGGCAAGACAATGGCACGGGGAGCCTAGGGTACTTTGTCTGAAGGGATTCCCCCAGATGGTTGAGTGGGGTTTGAAGAGGAAAGGTGTTTCTGAATCTGGGCTCCTCGAAGCACCTGGAAGATTCTCAGAGAGTTTGCAGTTCAACCTGAGTAGAGTTGGGAATGTGATCATCATAGAACCTCGACGTGCATGTCTGAAATTTTAGTCAGAGTGAAAGGAAAATTAGTGGATTTGGGAGACTTACAAATGAGAGCAACAGAAAAATAGAAAAGGTAGATTGCTCTCAAGTCAGTTGTGGGAGCGCTGGCTACCCTGGCAGCTCCCGTCAGCTCGCCTCCAAGGCAGGCACGATGCTTTCAACACCTCAGAGACAGAAAATGTTAAATCCTTGTTCTGCTACTATTAATTGTGTAACCTTAATCACATTAAGACACCGTTGTTTCATCAGTAACATGTAGGTAATATATTCTCAGGATCATATGCTTTGTGAATGCCAAAATACAAATTCAAGAGGCTGCCCCTCCTTCCTTCCACAAATCTTCAGTGTCAGCTATATGTTCTAACCTTCAGGAAGTGTCATTTTCTTAGGGAAGACAGACAATAAATGAATAACCAAATTATTATATATAATTATTATATGTTAATTATAGAGTGCCCTTCATGGAAAAGCTAGGAAGAAGAAATGATCAGAATAGAAGGATTGAGAGTAGATTGACCAGTTAGATTGGCTGGTTGTGGGGTGGCCTCTCTTAGGGAGTGACATTTAAATGGAGGCCTGAACAAAGTGAGGACACAAACCATGAGAATATTGAGGGAAATACATTCCTGAGGTCAAGAGAGGACTCAACGAATGGGATCTTGGCTCAAGGAAATGTGGCAAACATGTTGATTCTAGAACTTACTGAACACTTGTGTGTTTTGCACACATCACCTGGGTTAGTCCTCACCACACTTGGTGAGCTCATGGCCTAGGTCTCTGTTTTAAACGAAGAAACCGAGCCTCGGAGAAGTTAAGGGTTTCACCCCACATCTCACACCTAGTGAATAACTAACAAAGCCCAGACTCCACCCAGGGTCTCAGTACCTGAGCGGTACTTGAGGCAGGGCCGTGCCAGCAGGGGGCAGTGTTGGCAGGATCCCAGAAGCACTGGTGCCTCCGGGGTTGTAACAGGGAATTTCAAGGCAGGACCCAGCAGAGCTTTTAAAGGTTTGGGTTTGCCCCTTGGCTGAATACCTAAAGAGTGTTGCTCATCTGTTCCTCTTTTGTGCAACGACCTTTTGGCACTTGTGAAGGTATTTTTGTGAGGTTGGGACTGGATGAGCCAGCTAAGGGGTGGTGTGCAATTTTCAGGTTTCTCAGTGATTGCTCAAGAAATTAAAACATTTTTGTAAAATAACTAAGGTCCTGAATTGTATGGATTCAAACATTCTGTTTCTGTCCTTGAAAATCAGTTAGCCGCCTCAGTTACGCAAGATGTTCCTTGCTGGCCTCTCTCATCAGCCATGACCTTAACCCATGTTTTTGTTTTGTTTTTCTCTTTTTCCTACTCAGCTACCAGTAGGGAATATAAAAGCACCATTTTAGGGCAAATGGAAATTAAAACAGAGTTTAATCTAGAATATAAACTTTTTCTTTTAAAGAACACATTTTGCATCTGTAGCAGTGAATGAAGTCATGATACTCTCCTTCCTAAGTACCATCCACAAAGAAACAGCAAACTATTTGGTGCTGTAATTCTTCAGAATTAATTTATAACTCCTTGAGGAACACCTTCTCTAAGCTTCATACTGCAGGTGACACTTTTCTTTCATTACTGTTGTGGGTTTTTTGTCTTTCCCTTTGCAAATACAAACACAAACAAGTAAGAACTGACAAGGAAGCATAAATATTTAGTAAAAACCCGTAGAAAGTTTAGGATCAGGAGGAGGAAAGGACGCAGCAGGACCAGGACGCACCTCAAGTCCTTTAAGAAAACACCTGTTTCAAATTACAGATTTCTGTCTTAATTAGACATTCACAATTCTCGAGTTTAAACATAACACTCCCAATTTCGTCAACCACCCACGGCAATTCTCCAGGTGTTCACGATTATGTAATGTCCTAAAAAATCTGGATTGTGTCAATTCTCAAAGTACTGCCTGAGCTTTTTTTTTTTTAAATCCGCCACAGACGTTATTTTATCATCTAGTGTAGCAATTACAGCACTTAGCAAAAGTAAATAAATAAAAAATAGTAAAGTTTCCTCGGTTTCTGATTTTTCTTTCCCCAAAGGCTAAAAGTGTGTTTTTTCCTTTAAGTAGTAAAAGGTAGGCATTATGGACTCAGTAAAGTGTCATTGCCTAGACTTCTCTAATTTTATGGTATTTAGGATAGGTGAAATGCTGTTTACTTTGGTATTACCGGAGAAAAGACACATTTCCCTAGTGGCTCAACTGGTAAAGAATCTGCCTGCAATGCAGGAAACCTCGGTTTGATCCCTGGGTTGGGAAGATCCCCTGGAGAAGGGAAAGGCTACCCACTCCAGTATTTTGACCTGGAGAATTCCATGGACTGTATAGTCTATGGGGTCACAAAGAGTCAGACATGACTGACTTTCACACTCACACCACAAAAGTAAAGAAAATGGGGAGATAATGGTTTTTTCATTGTTTTAGAAACAGTGTTGGAATTGCTCTCTAAAATTTGGAAAACAAACAAAAAAAAAACTCTTTAGATATCCATGTAAATTTTCATCTTTAAATGAGTCATGCTTCCCACAATTTACTTTTGAAAGTTGCCTGACATATTTTTAGATGCTTAACAACTTCAAAGCCCCTAGATTTGGATAATTAAAAAATCTTGCAGGACGGAAAGAACATGATTTGAAAGAGACTCCTTTGAGAATCCAAAGGGGAGCTTCAGTGCAAGCAGAATGAAAATTGCCTTTATTATGCAGTTATTTTAATTAAAAATGCATGCATATCAGGAAAAGGAAAGCAATTCTAGACACCACACCATGTAGTTGGGCTGGTTGTTTGAAATTTGGAAGCTATTTATTTGTCCTCTGAAATTTTTAAGCGTGTATGGAGTCCTAAGTGTCTAAGTCTTATTTTGATATGAGTACCCTCTATGATAATTCCAGATCTTTTCCACCTAGTAACATATTAAAGTCAGAGCTACCTGTGTTGTCCTCACAGCTAATAGCGAGTTATTCTTCTGATTCTTAGTGTTCTGCTTTGTGTCTCATGCCTTCCTGTCCAGCCCCAGGTCATCTACACAGGGAACCAGTATTCAACAGCATCTGTGTAGAATAAAGCATATCATTACTTCCATTCACTGATTAGTGGCAGCACCTTTTATTTCCTCCAAATAAAAATAGTTTCCATTGTAAAAAAAGTACTCATTGCAGAAAACTCAGACTATCAGAAAAGAAAGTAGATAATAAAATATACCTGCAATTCCACCCTTTGGAGATGCCCTTTAATCACATTTTGGTGCATGTACATCTGGGCACTTACAGGCATACACAACATGACTGGGTATAGTTTTATTTAAATAAACCCATTTCAGTGCATCTTTGCATTTGATCCCTTTAACTATAATTGCTGTTCTGTAGCCTGCTTTTCTGATTAAATAATATTTCATTTGTCTGTGATGGTGAATAAAGATCTGTATTACTTTTTAACAGTTGCATAATAATATTCTCTTGTATGGTTGTACCATCATTTATCCGAGAGGAATATTAACCACCTCAGATATGCCGATGATACCACTCAAATGACAGAAAGCGAAGCCTCTTGATGAGAGTGAAAGAGGAGAGTGAAAAGGCTGGCTTAAAACTCAACATTAAAAAAACTAAGATCACGGTATCTGGTCCTATCACTTCATGACAAATAGATGGGGAAAAAGTGGAAACAGTGACAGATTTTCTTTTCTTGGGCTCCAAAATCACTGCTGACAGTGACTGCAGCCATGGAATTAAAAGACGCTTGCTTCTTAGAAGAAAAACTGACAAACCTAGACAGCATATTAAAAAGCAGAGACATTACTTTGCCGACAAAGGTTCATAAAGTCAAAGCTGTGGTTTTTCCAATAGTCATGTATGTATGTGAGAGTTGCCCATAAAGAAGGCTGAGCACCAAAGAATTGATACTTTCAAGTTGTGGTGCTGGAGAAGACTCTTGAGAGTCCCTTGGACAACAGAGAGATCAAACCAGTCAATCCTAAAGGAAACCAACCCTGAATATTCATTGGAAGGACTGATGCTGAAGCTGAAGCTTCAACGTTTTGGCCTCCTTATGCAAAGAGCCAACTCATTGGAAAAGACCCTGATGCTGGGAAAGATTGAAGGCAGGAGGAGAAGGGGGTGACAGAGGATGAGATGGTTGGATGGCATCACGGACTCAATTGGACATGAGTTTGAGCAAACTCTGGGAGATGGTGGACAGGGAAGTCTGGCATGCTGCAGTCTATGGGGTGGCGAAGAATCAGACATGACTTAGTGACTGAACAACAACAAGAGCCCTGTTAACATCCAGATTGTTGCTGTCTTTTTGCTACCATAATAAACATTTCAAGATAGATACGTGCAGACATTTTGTATTCTTGTTGTCTCCTTAGATTAAAATCTTTGAAGTATAGTTTTTAAATTCTTAATCCATTTGGAACACGTTTCTGTACAGGAGTGGGTAGCCATTCCCTTCTCCAAGGGATCTTCCCAACCCAGGGATCAAACCCAGGTCTCCCACATTGCAGGTGGATTCTTTACCAGCTGAGCCACAAGGGAAGCCCAAGAATATTGGAGTGGGTAGCCTATCCCTTCTCCAGTAGATCTTCCCAACCCAGGAATTGAACTGGGGTCTCCTGCATTGCAGGTGGATTCTTTACCAACTAAGCTATCAGGGAATCCCTTTCTGTATATAGTGGGGGCTTACTCTCTTTTTGCTGAGAAATAAAATACTGCCTACCGTATCCATAAACGAAGGATGTCACAGTCATCAGGATTGTGGCTATCTCTCCTGGTGAGCTGGTGAACCCTGAGGAAACTCAAGAAGTAAAGAATATATGCCATCTAGCAGTCATCAGCGGGCTTCCCATGTGGCTCAGTGGTAAAGAACCCACCTGCCAATGCAGGAGATGCATGTTGGATCCCTGGATCAGGAAGATCACCTGGAGAAGGAAATGACATCCCACTCCAGTATTCTTGCTTGGGAAATCCCATGGACAGAGGAGTCTGATGGGCTACAGTCCATGCAATCGCAAGAGTCAGACACGACTTAGTGACTAAACCACTACCACCACCAGCAGCCATCAGACTGCAGCCACTCCCTATGGTGAGCCCTGAGGAAACTCAGGATACGAAAACATAGGATACTGGCCCCAAATAGCTGAGGTGCATATCAAAGGAATGATTTCAGTGAAGTTAGACTCTTGCATCTTCCCGCACACAGAAAAGCACTAAATTCCTTAACTTGAGATATCTAGTTTTCTTTGATTGACGGTTATCTTTTGTTCCTACTACCTGCCCTTCGTTGCACAGCTCCTATAACTAGCTCCCCCTTTGCTGCCTCAAAGCAGTTCTCTTAGGGTTCCTTGAGATACTGCTTCCCAGGCTGGAAGTCCTAAAAATGTCTGCCAAATAAAACATAACTCTCAACTTCTAGCTTGTGAATATTTTTTTAGTTGACATTTCATATAGTCAGTCTCTTGTTGCAACAATACGATTTATTGGAAAATGCATCCCTTGGCCCCCTGATTTGAAATTTCTGTGATTATATGTTAGTTTCTCCTACAGATGAGTCTCCTTTATTCCTGTGTCAGTGTTGCATTGTTGCCATTATGATCGCAAGTTCCCAAGCAGGGGTTTTAGACTTAAAATCTAATCAGAGTTCTCCCGAGAAATAGAACCAATTGGATACCCAAAGACCATGTAAGAGCAGATTTATTATAGGAATTGGCTCACATGATTAAGGAAGGTGGGCATATCTCACAGTCTGCCATCTACAAGCTGGCCCTGGTCCAAGGGACTGACTGCTGATGTAAGTCCCAGAATTTGAAGACTGAGAACCTGGAGTTTTGATGTCTGAGAGCAGGAGAAGATAGGCATCTCAGCTGAATAAGAGAGAGCATGAACTCACCCTCCCTCTACCTTTTGTTCTGTTCGAGCCCTCAAAGCATTGGATGTACCCACCCACATTGGTGATGGTGGAACATGTATCTTCAGTCTGCTGAGTCAAATGCTAATCTCATCCAGAAGCACCTTCACAGACGCTCCCGGACATAATGTTTTACCTACTGTCTGAGCATCCCTTAGCCCAGTCAAGTTGACAACATAAAATTAACCACCACAGTCTAGATCCTCTAGTTTCTGTAGCCATCTGCCTGTCACCTGCTGAGATAAAGGTCACTGCCAAGGCAGTCCTGTACACAGTATATACCCCAATGACATTGTTCTGCAAGACGACACATGAAGAGTCCTCATGTCACCCAGCTTGATTTTCACTGTAGTAAGTGCTCTACAAATACTTGTTTTCAAGATCCAGCACTCAATAAATTTACTCCAGAAGAGCTGGGTTTATTATAAGGCTGCAGTGTAAGATTTCAGCAGCATGACAGTAGCAGGTCTTAAATTGCCCTTAATTGGGAGTATGAAGAGACAGCATAAATAATGGCCTGTTTTCCCAGCCTGGATTCTGAATGATTTCAGATGAAAGAGTAAGAAAGATAGATAGCAGACAAAAATAGACCTTAATTTCCAATAAAGATGATCCTGTCAAATAAGGCTTATGCCTGCAGGCAGCTTGGCTTCTGAGTGAGGTGAAGTGAAGTTGCTCAGTTGTGTCCGACTCTTTTCGACCCCATGGCCTGTACCAGGCTCCTCTGTCCATGGGATTTTCCAGGCAATAGTCCTGGAGTGGATTGCCATTTCCTTCTCCAGGGGATCTTCCCAACCCAGGGATCAAACCCGGGTCTCCTGCATTGTAGACAGATGCTTTACTGTCTGAGCCACCAGGGAAGCTTCCAAATACCACACCTGAAACTGAGGCAAACTGTTCCGATCTCACTGGATGTGCTGGAGCTGGTCCTTCTCATACAGGCGAAGAGCGAAAGAGGACCCTGGCCTTCTGTGGGCAGGCTGATTCCCAAAGAGGAAGGGGAGAGGCAGGGTTCAGTATAGAAGAACAGTTTCTTTTAAGTCGACCAATCAGATCAAGCTGTTCCCTTCCAACCTTGGAGGGGTGGGCGAGCTGCAGCAAGAATTGAGGAGTGTTAAGTCCATGGGCGGAGAAGGCAATGGCACCCCACTCCAGTACTCTTGCCTGGAAAATCCCATGGACGGAGGAGCCTGGAAGGCTGCAGTCCATGGGGTAGCTAGGAGTCGGACACGACTGAGTGACTTCACTATTACTTTTCTCTTTCATGCATTGGAGAAGGAAATGGCAACCCACTCCAGTGTTCTTGCCTGGAGAATCCCAGGGACAGGGGAGCCTGGTGGGCTGCTGTCCATGGGGTCGCACAGAGTCGGACACGACTGAAGCGACTTAGCAGCAGCAGCAACAGCAAGTCCATGGGATCACAAAGAGTCGGACACCATTGAGCGACTGAGTAACTGAACTGAATTGAATATTAATGGAGTACCCTCCGTGGGGAGGGAGATACATCACAAAGGGCAGTGGAGGTTTTCCCTAACACTTTGTGGAAGGCCCTGCTTATGGAGCAGGGATTGCATGATAAAGGAGGCCAAGATCGTGGCTGAATTAAACATGCGTTAAGTGCTGTACTTGGTTTTATTTTGTGGCCCCCTTCTTGTCTCTCTAGGCTTATCTCTTGCCATTCCTGTTCCTTGAACGAGAGATGATCTTCCTTACTTCTTGATCTTCATGTATGCTGGAACACACTCCTGGCCCACCTTCACTGTCATCTTTTTTGTCTGGCTTACTCCCATCCCTCCTTAGGCTTCACTTCCTCTGAGAAGCTTTATCTGGCACCCAAATGTGAGCTAAATCCTTCCTGTGCTCCTCACAGTAAATCCTTCCAATGATTATTCAGGACTGATTTCCTTTAGGATTGACTGGTTGAATCTCCTTGCAGTCCAAGGGACTCTCAAGAGTCTTCTCCAACATCACAGTTCAAAAGCATCAATTCTTCAGCACTCAGCCTTCTTTATGGCCCAACTCTCACATCCATACATGACTACTGGGAAAACCACAGCTTTGACTCTACAGATCTTTGTTGGTAAAGTAATATCTCTGCTTTTTAATACACCCTCTAAGTTTGTCATAGCTCTTCTTTCAAGGAAGTGTCTTTTAATTTCATGGCTGCAGTCACCATCTGCAGTAATTTTGGAGCCCAAGAAAATAAAGTCTCTCACTGTTTCCATTGTTTCCCCATCTATTTGCCATGAAGTGATGGGACCAGATGCCATGATCTTTGTTTTTTTGAATGTTGAGTTTTAAGCCAACTTTTTCACTCTCCTCTTTCACTTTCATCATGAGGCTCTTTAGTTCCTCTTTACTTTCTGCCATAAGGGTGGTATCATCTGCATATCTGAGGTTATTGATATTTCTCCTGTCAATCTTAATTCCAGCTTGTGCTTCATCTAGCCCAACATTTCACATGATGTACTCTGTGTATAAGTTAAATAGCAGGGTGACAATATACAGCCTTGACATACTCCTTTCCCAATTTGAAACCAGTCCGTTGTTCCATGTCTGGTTCTGACTGTTGCTTCTTGATGTGCATACAGATTTCTCAGGAGGCAGGTCAGGTGGTCTGGTATTCCTATCTCTTGAAGAATTTCCCACAGTTTGTTGTGATCCACACAGTCAAAAATTTTAGCCTAGTCAATGAAGAAGAAACAAAAAGAATTCTCTTGTTTTTTTTTTTTTTTGTGATCCAGTGGATGTTGGCTATTTGATCTCTTGATTCCTCTGCCTTTTCTAAATCCAGCTTGAACATCTGGAAGTTCTCGGTTTATGTACTGTTGAAGATTAGGTCTATTTTTTATGCCTTAGGATAAAGCAAAAACAGACTACAAAAAAAACCTGGCCTAGATATGTATAATGGGTTCTTGTATGGAGGAGGAAATAATTTTTGTGTAAAATAGTGGTGTCTGATGTATATGCTGAGACCTTTATAAATATTTTTCTTCTCTTACCTCTTGGGTATATTTTTTTGTTTTTCTTCTTAAAATGTAGTATTTTTACTCTGTTTCTTTTTGTAGTTTTAGAGAGTTGTGATTTGTTGGTAAAAAGTATTATCTGTTTTTAAGTACTGGTTCAAATTGCTGTATTTTGTGGACTGGGTCTTTGAGCCAAAATTAGATCTGGGTTACATAATTACAAGAGATGTTGGGATTTTAATTGCAGACGACATTTTTGGTTTCGTTTGTTTAAATAATGGTTAAAGAGAATTTCGAAATAAAATTTCCAACATTAAAAGGATAAACACATTAAACTTTAAAAGAAGCATTCAGTTCAGTTCAGTTCAGTCGCTCAGTCATGTCCAACTCTTTGTGACCCCATGAATCGCAGCACACCAGGCCTCCCTGTCCATCACCATCTCCCGGAGTTCACTCAAACTCACATCCATCCAGTCGATGATGCCATCCAGCCATCTCATCCTCTGTCGTCTCCTTTTCCTCCTGCCCCCAATCCCTCCCAGCATCAGAGTCTTTTCCAATGAGTCAACTCTTCACATGAGGTGGCCAAAGTACTGGAGTTTCAGCTTTAGCATCATTCCTTCCAAAGAACACCCAGGGCTGATCTCCTTTAGAATGGACTGGTTGGTTCTCCTTGCAGTCCAAGGGACTCTCAAGAGTCTTCTCCAACACCACAGTTCAAAAGCATCAATTCTTCGGTGCTCAGCTTTCTTCACAGTCCAACTTTCACATCCATACATGACCACTGGAAAAACCATAGCCTTGACTAGAAGGACCTTTGTTGGCAAAGTAATGTTTCTGCTTTTCAATATGCTATCTAGGTTGGTCATAACTTTTCTTCCAAGGAGTAAGCGTCTTTTAATTTCATGGCTGCAGTCACCATCTGCAGTGATTTTGGAGCCCAAAAAAATAAAGTCTGACACTGTTTCCCCATCTATTTCCCATGAAGTGATGGGACCAGATGCCATGCATAGCTATAATATGAAAACTTTGTCCAATAATGCAAATGATCAGAGTTGTCATCCATAAGCCAGAAGCAGGGAGCCACACGTGGTTTGTAGCTAAACATGGTTTGGCAGATACCTTTCAGAACTGTTGAGGCTCATTGGTATTTCTTGTTGGCATTACAGGTGAATTTCATAAGTGTGTACAAAATAAGCAAAATGGAAAGTTGAATCTAAATAGAGTTGTACAGAGAGGGCCCCAACCTCAACATACACATGATGTTTTAAGCTTTTAGTATTAAGTTGTGTATTTCAAATGTTACCATGTCCTTGGGGTAGTGTAAAATCCTTTCTAAGTATTTGGTGCCTTTTTCATCTTTGTTAGTTAGGATAATCACAGTAGTTTTTTAAATACGAATTTTAGAGATGCTTGATTTTTTCCTTTTAGTGAAATCATTAATTAAGAAGGGCTTGATTTTCTTGTGCAGTTTAAAATTGATGTCATCTCATTTTGCCCAGAGATACCATGATTGCAGAGGCTCCCAGGAAGGTTTTGCTCTCCACACAAAATGCCTACCATAGATGGATGCCGATATCCAGGTTTATTTATCAAGATCAGTGTTATCAAGTGAAACTTTCTATAAAGATGGAAATGCCTTATCATCTGCACTGTCCTACTATGGTGGCCACTAGTAGGGCTGTTGTACAACTCGAATTGTGACTAGAGTACAGTTGAGGACCTGAATCTTACATGTTGTTTAATTTTAATTACTTTAAACTTAGCCACTTGTGGCTAGTGGCTCCCCTGACGGACAATTCAGAATTTCAGCATGGACAGTGCTTTTAGATTTAATACAGACACGCCTCTGGAAAAGTCAACTTGAATTTCTGTGAAATCATTTGACATATCTTGCCAGCATTTATTGAACAATTTTGTGGGTGTGCGTGCCTGGTCCTCTGGATTTCTCCAGTCAGCTTGTAGAGGAAGGTGTGGAGGTCTGATCTCTCTCCTCCCACACACCTCTGTCAGCATGGTCTCGGTAACAGGGTTCCTGCTGTCTCAATGGGAGCTTTCTCTCTTCACCCTGAGCTCTGGAGCCCCTCTCACCCAGCCAGGGGCTCTGCTTGCTCAGGGCTGCTTCTGCCTGGAGGAAGGGGCTCCCATTTGAAATTCTCTCAAAGATGTTGCCTGGCCTAGCAGGGCCCTGTCAACTGAGGTCCATCCCCTCAGCTCACCTGGCAAGTTTTCCTAAACACATTTTTAATGGAAAAAGTGAACAACTCTTCACAGCTCTCCAACACCTACTTTTTCTTCTGTTCCACCCCCCCAAAGGTATCTTACCTCCTGGAAGGGGGCAGCATGGCCCATGAAGACTTCTGCGGACACGCTGGTCAGTTGAACCCGGGAGACCTGCAGGTATGGCCAAGAAGAGGAATGGCTGATGGTTCATAGTCGTTGGCTGTTGCTGATGACCCCACCCACGTCTGGTACCTTCTCGCGTCCCTGCTCTGTCTGTTGCGTCCTGGACTTCTCCCTTCCTATGGCTCCTTGCACTCCACCTGGAAACTTGTGCAGGGCTCTTGTGTTCTTCTCTCATGCTTCCCTAAACCCCCCACAGTCATTTTTTAGCTCTTACCTAAGTCTTTTTCTTATGTTTCTCAAAAGAGTAATCACGAGTCACTGTCTCAGCTGCCTTCTCTTCCACCCTATCCTCCACTCATTGAAGTCAGGGCTGGCCTCTCAGAACTGCCCCCAAACCTTTCCTGAAGCTGTCCAGGTCCTGGTCACTCACAATGTCCCAGTTGCCACATTCACTGCTCCAGTTTCTGTCCTCATCTTTCTAGACCTCTCTGCTGTCTTTGAGAAGGTTTTATATCTTCCAGTTCATTTTCAGGGTAGGTATTGTCACTTAAGAATATGACCCAAGCCCTGACACCATACTAGTCCTGTCAGAAACGTGTTACAGTTAAAATTCCCAGGGAGTGCTTAGGTCATTTTTGCCAGTTTTTATAAGCCTGGACTCTATATCAGGTACTTTCTGGGATTATTTACATATTTTGTGGGATGACAGCTGCAGATATTTGAATTGTGGCATTTCAGTGAACACGAGATTGAAAATGAAAGTCGTTCTGTCCTGTCCGACTCTTTGTGACCCCATTGACTATACAGTCCTTGGAGTTCTCCGGGCCAGAATACTGGAGTGGATAGCTCTTTCCCTTCTCCAGCAGATCTTTCCAACCCAGGAATCGAACCAGGGTTTCCTGCATTGCAGGAGGATTCTTTACCAACTGAGCTATCAGGGAATGAGATGTGAGAGTTGGAGTATAAAGAAAGCTGAGCACCAAAGAATTGAGGCTTTTGAACTATGGTGTTAGAGAAGACTCTTTGACAGTCCCTTGGACTGCAAGGAGATCCAACCAGTCCATCCTAAAGGAAATCAGTCCTGAATATTCACTGGAAGGACTGATGCTGAAGCTGAAACTCCAATACTTTGGCCACCTGATGCAAAGAACTGACTCATTGGAAAAGACCCTGATGCTGCAAATGATTGAGGGAAGGAGGAGAACGGGACGACAGAGGATGAGATGGTTGGATGTTGTCACTGATGTGATTGACATTAGTTTGAGTAGGCTCCGGGACTTGGTGATGGACAGGGGAGCCTGGCATGCTGCAGTCCATGGGGTCACAACGAGTCGGACATGACTGAGCGACTGAAATGAACTGAACTGAACTGAACTGAGATTGAAAGGCAGAAAAGCAAAAGGGCAAAGAGTCATGGCCCAAAGGTCAACAGTAACATCTCACCAGAGCAGAACGTAAAGTGTAGCTCTGACTGGTTGTGACCCTAGAAGTGGGTTCTTCCACCCTCCATGCAGGAGTTCTAATGTGCCTTGGCATGGATCCCAGCAGGATTGAGCCTCAGGTGCCCACAGATGCAACCTGCTCATTAACCCCCATTTTGGCTTTCTCCCTTGTCTGGCTTGCTCTTCCTTTCTTTCTGCAGCACTTTCTAGATGAACTCCTTGCACTGGAGACCTGTCTCAGGATCATCTGTGGGAGAAGCCAAGCTGAGACAGACAGGAGACCTACCTGTTGTTTTCTAGCTCTTCATCTCCAGATCCTAAGCTTGGCATCTGGGGCTGGCCCCTCATATGTTCCTTCTAACTAAGAAGGAAATGAATGCATGCAAGATCTGCACAGTAGTGGAGGCAGTAACTTTCTCCAGGTAGTGAGGACTCCATTACAGAGTCGAGCCAACTGACTCAAGTCAGCTGTCTGGGGTGTGGTGGAGTTTGTGGGCCTCCACATGTACCATGCGCCCGTCCTCCATCCTGCCATGGGCACGGCCCTCTGCCCATGGAAGGGCCTCTCCCAAGGTGGTGCTCCCTCCTGCTGCGTGGCCCACACTTGAGGGTTTGTTGATGTGAGGATAGAAGAGCCTCCATCTGGGACAATTCTAAAGTTTCATCCAATTCCAGAGCTCCCTGCTGGATCAGCCGAGGCCTCCACTGTAGCTGCATTGGTGATTGGCTTCTCTTCGTGCCCCTTCCTGCTTTTCTCACTGATTAAGATGCATCTCCTGAGAGCCCTCCCCAGTTTACCCTCTGCCTGCAACGTCCCATCTCAGAGGGCAACCTGAGACTCAGAGATGCCAAAGAGGGGGTTCTTCCACCTCTGTGAATGCCCGAGCTGATGCTTTGATTTCACACTCGGAGGCATGGGATGCGTTTGGAAAACCAGAAAGGGCCCCAGCAGTTGCCACTGTCATTTTGTTATCCCTCATGGTGCCTGGGGACTTGGAAAGCAGCACTTGTAAGGTGCCTGGCTTAGTTACTGGGGTGTAATCGTCCCACCTCCCGGCTCATTACAGGCCAGGTCACACTTCCTTCTTGTCGCTCTGGTATTTGCAGTGGATGACCGCGGGCCAGGGCATCGTACACGCCGAGATGCCTTGCTCAGAGGAGCCAGTCCACGGCCTACAACTGTGGGTTAATTTGAGGAGCTCACAGAAGATGGTGAAGCCTCGGTACCAGGAACTGAAAAGTGACGAAATCCCTAAACCCAGTCAAGATGGCGTGACCGTTGCTGTTATTTCTGGAGAAGCCCTGGGAATCAAGGTAAGCCACGCCATGGGGTGTTTGTGGAAGCTGAGGTGCATGGCGACACGACACTGGACCACTCTGGGTCTGCAACTCTCACCGAGTTTTTCACAGTTCCCATCTCGTGGGGTGGACTTGCTTCGGAGGTGTCAGAGTAAGTGCACTCTAAGGGAACCTGGAAGTTTTTTGCCATGTGCTAACCCTTAGAGTTAGGAAAATTATAGGAAAGCAAGCTCATGTAAAAAATTCAGTAAAAAAGCAGTTTTCAAGATTCATCTTAACATGTGTGCAGATTGGGTCTGTTTCCTTTCATTTATAGTATAGTCTTAGATTAGAACAGTGCGTTTCAGAAACAAGATCCAAAACTGACTCTACTCCCTGAAGATACATTTAAATTATTTGTGCTCAACTTAGGAAGGACCATATATTGCTACATCATAGAAAGGGTTTGTTTAAATTGACTTGAACATTTATTTAATCCATTTATGTCTTATTGTTGTTGTTCAGTCCCTCAGTTGTGTCCGGCTCTTTGTGACCCCACGGACTGCAGCACACCAGGCTTCCCTGTCCCTCACCGTCTCCCAGAGTTTGCTCAAACTCATGTCCATTGAGTTGGTGATGCCATCCAACTCATCTCATTCTCTGTCATCCCCTTCTCCTCCTGCAAAGCCCTTTATGTCTTATACATTCTTCTTAACTGAGACTTTATATTTCGCTTCTGGGTCCCACCTTTTAATCGAATGAGATCAATTTCAGCTAAATTTCATGGACAGATGTTGGTACGGAAAGGGTATGGTCAGGACTGCGTTAGTCACATACCTGCTTCCCGGGAGCTCTGGGTTCCTAGCTAGGTCGTGTGGTCTCTTAGGTGAGGTTCCACAGAGACAGACCCAGAGGTGAGCACTCCTCTGGCAGTGGTTTTAAAGGGAGTGTCCCTTGGGGAACAGAAACAGGAACCCGGACAGTAAAGGGAAGGTAGCTGAGCAAGGGTGTCATCTCAGGCAGAGTCCCAAAGAGGACTCGGACTCGAGAGGATCAGTCTGCCCCACCCCGGGCAAGGGAGCCGGGCTTTCGTGCTCCCTTTCCCCAAGTTATTACTTACGGCCATTGGTTTGGGGTGCGTGGCACAGAAATGGTTAAAAAGGATGGAAAGGGAGATCCGGGAGAGGCTGAGACCTCCAGTTCCCCGCTTGCTACCTGTTGTCTATTTTCGGTTGTCTGTTAACCCCTTCAGTGGCATCAACATATGGGGACCCACTTTGCAATTCTTTGTGCAACCAGCCCTTAAAGCTATTTTAAATGCTAATTTAAATAAATTTAAATTTTGTTTATATGCACCCACAGGGATGGCGGCTGGGCAGTGGGATGCACCTCGTGGTTAGCAAGTTGGTCGTGATTATTGGTGAGGACTTCCTGGTTTTTATATTTCCTGTGCTGCAACCGCAGTTCTTTCCTGTCCTGCGTCCTTGCCTTGTTTCCAGTGCAAATAGAAGTGATTGAGGAAAAGCATATCAAACTTCACTCCCTATGAAGCATTCATAACTGACTGCTGCCTGTGCCCTGGCAGGCCTCTGGCTTCACTTTGCAGTTGAAAAAGTTGCCCTTCATTGTGTTTCTGTGACCCATTAGTACGTTGCCAAGCATTTGGGCAGCACCCTTCTCAGCTGTGCATCCAGGGTTTCCTTCTCTTCAGCTCTATAGAGAGATCTTTACAGGTACACGGCAGAGCACATGGAGGGTCTAAGAGAGCTGAATTGGTGCAGAGGAGAGGCCCTTCACTCCATTTCCCAAACAGTTTTCATTCTGTGTTTTCAGGACTCCAGGGATGGGCCTTCTGGGGATCCTGAGGCCAATGGTAAATTTCCCTCTCTCTGTTTAAAGCAAAGCACAAGGCTTTGCCCAGTCACGTGTATTGGAATTGTCTTTAAGGTTTCTCCTACCAAAAAAGTGGAGCTATCTGAAGCTGAAAAGAGAAGTTAGACAACTGATTTAATAGATAATCAAAGCTAGCAACATCATGAATCCTTAGTGTTTACAACTGCTTCTCATTTACAGAAAATATAATGCAGTTTTAATGTCAGAGCTGGTTCCATTTACAGGCAGAAGGACATTTTAAAGCACTTCCAAGCAGCAGACCGCCTGGTCTTGCAATCCCAACCAAGAATTAGAGACCAGAAGTAATGTTTTAACTTAGTGAAATAATATCTTGGTAGCTGCTGGCCTCTTTTTCCCTTTGTCAAGTAAAATCTCTGAAGTGAATTACATTCTCCTAAATAAGTGATCAATCTTTATTATGAGAACATTTGAATAAAGGAGTCTTGAAAGCCTGGGCAGCATTCGTTTGGACTCTGAGAGGCAGTGTGGTGCGATGGTTAGTGGCATGGACTCTGGAGACATAGACGACCTGGATTAGAATCCCCACCATGAACCAGCTGTGTGGTTTATGGCAAACTGCTGAACTTCTCTGTGCTCCCTTGTTCTCATCTGTAACACATGGTTGCTGTGAGGATTAAGTGATTTTTTAATACTCAAAAATTTAATACTGAAAAGTTTAAAAGTGAGTTTTAATACTCAAAGTGTCAAAATGGCATCAGACGTGTTGTAAGCACCACGTAAAAGGTAGCTGTTTTATTATTAGTTTGATTACTTTGTGTTAACTTGGGCAGAAGCTTGGCTGAGGTTTCTGTGTGTGGTCTATGCTAAAAGGACTTGCTGGGATTTGGGAAAAGTCTTTAACCTGCTCTGAGGAAAAGACACTAGCATGAATCCTTGTACACACGGAAGGCTCTTGACCATTTCATTCTGGGTCTCATAAGAAATGTCGTTTTGCACACTTGAAGCCTTAGTATCTGCTTACAAAGGAATGATTGGATCTTTAAAAGCCTAGATCTACCATAAAAACAAACTGAAGGTTGTTTTGCATCAGGAAGATAATTTTAAGTTAAATCATGAGATGAGGCTGAGAACATACCTTTCAAGAGACTGATATGCTTATAACCAACCAAGAGTCACCAACAGTTCCCTTCCCAACAACTTAAATATCTAGAAAATGGAATTAGTGACCATTTCAGTGCTTCTCCAGTTTTAATATTCACCTGGGTTTCTCAGGGCTCTTGTTAAAATGCAGATTCTGATTCAGCAGAGCTGGGTGATGCCTGAGAATCTCCATTTCTAACTGGCTCCCAGGTGATGCTGATGCTGTGATCTGGGGACCATGGTTTGTAACATGTGTGACACCCCCTGAGATCCAAGACACAGGAGTTTACTTATCAAAAGGGACAGTTTGGTTAGGTGCCTATAGAAGATATTATGGTCCAGCTCTGTGGCTTTTGGCAAATCTTTTAACCTTTCTGGACTTCAGTTCCCACAGCCACAGAAGCCATGAGGGAGTCTGTTGCAGAATGCTGGAAGCTTTTGCAAGCAGTACGACTGACCTTGTCATAATCCCAAAGGTGGATGTGTCCCTGTTCTCCCAGTTATATGTGTCTGAGCATTTCCTCAGCTCTTGAGAAGCCATGGCCAATTTTGAGGAAGATTCTGCCAGGAGAGCATCATCTAAAGTGAAGGCTGAAAGGGGGAAAAGATAAAAATGGGATACTTTGAATAGTTTCTGTCGCTTCTGGAAGGTCAAAAATCACATGTTCATTTCATGAGAGTATGAAATTCTCCAAACTCCATTCCATCTGTATCAGGCAGCCAATCAGGAATATTTATTGCCAGTTCTCTCTGGAACGTGATTCTTTCCCCAACAAATGCCTCTTCTTGCCTCCTGCTGTTTAAAATTCTGTTGTGTCAGAAGCAAATGTTAAGGAGGCCTCAGCCCCACCAGGGTCAGAAAAAGGCGATCTGGAGTCAGGCTACTGAGTTCAAGGCCAGTTCCACCACTGACTGCCTTTAGTGAAGTCATGTAAGCTTGCTGGGTCTCCGTTTTCTCATCTGTAAAATGGAGATCGTTATAATGACTCAGAGGGTCCTTGGGAGGATTAACTTGGTTAATACGGGTAAAAAACTTAAACCAATCCCTGGTGTAGAGTAAGGCCTCTAGAAGTGGTTGCTGCTTTTACTTCTTTGCAGAAGCTTTGTGTAGCATTCACGTGGCCTACAGACATAACAAGAAGAAGCTTCCTTCTGATGAGCAGACTGTATATTCATGTATTGGATAACCAGACCTTTTAAAAATTCACTTTCCAAAAGAATTTGCCAAACATCTCATGTAATTTGCTCAAATCTTATTTACCACTGTGCCCCCAGCACCTGAAACAGGGCCTGATACATACAAGGCAATCAGTAAATATTTGCCGGGTGCAGAAGTGAAATTAAAATGTAAATGAACACTGGATTGCGAGAAACAAGGGTAAAGTAGTAAGATCGACAATGTAGGGATTAAGAATGACTGCAGTAAGCTTAATTCAAGCTAACTAAAAAAGTTGAGAGAACAATACAATTAGCTAAATTCTAGTTTCCAATGAAATAAACTATTTAAGGAGTTCGGAAGCAGGGAAGTAAAAACCAGATTGATTTTTTTCCCTTTAAATATGAATTTTGGGCTGTTCTGCAAGACAAAGATTGTTTCCTGCAGGTTTCTTAAATTCAAGCAGTGATAATGATCAATGAGCAGAGGTTTGGAGGTTCATGGTTCCCTTTGGGGGTCCACAGACAGGTGTTTCATTGCCTGCAGTAACATCTCTCCTGAGTGTTTCAGGGCATGGCTTGACATGGAGTTGTGATGTACTTACTGGCTTTCAGTGCGTCCCTGTGGGCTCTCTGCCTTCTGGGCCCCAGTTTAGCCCTGGCTGGCATGGGGAGACCCCATGTCCCTTGGGCCAAAAAACAGCCTGCTCACTAATTAGCCCATGTTATGGGCTGGCACGTGATCTGTAACCAAGCCTGTGATTGTCACCTCTGATTCGAAGAGCTGAGGGTGTCCCCAGGCTGTGGCAGTCCGCTGGTGACCACACATGCCTTTTCCTAGACCAGAACTAGAGAGAAACCGTTGCCCACCATACTACTTGCCAGCTTTTGTTTTCATCTGGGAAACTCCAAGGGCACGAAGTTATTTGCAACACTTTATCATCAATCTAGAATTTCACCACTCTCCCCTTTACCTTAATTTGATTAAAAAATATGTAGTTTATGTAGCTTTCGAGGAAATAACTTTATAGCTTGTCCAAATGTCAGTGGGTTTTGGGCGATAACACTGGGCAGTAGACTTAGAACATTTTTACATTGTTTCCATTTAGCTCTTTCAGGGGAAATGTGAATTTTTAAAAACTGGATTGGCAGTGTGAAATAGATCTTGCCAACTTCAGAGTTGGCACCAGATTCTCGGCTCGCCTCCCCCCTAGCCTTTGTGAGCTACCTTCTGTTCCCTTGGTGATGAGGGGAAAGCTGACCCCCTCCCACGGGAGGCCTCTCTTTCCCAAGCCCAGAACAACTTCTCAAGGCAGCATTTAAAAATCAATAAATCTTGTAAGCAGGTAGCACAGGAATTCTTCTTTTTTTCTTTGAAGTATTCCAGCAAGTTCATGACAAAGAAGACTGGCTAATCTCCCAGTAGGGGAGGTTGCAAGTGGGGCGGTGGGTTTTTGACAAAGGGATCTGGGTAACAGGGTCCAGCTGGCTCGAGAGCAAACAGGGAAAACAACACTTGCTCAGAAAGGACTCCTCTCTTCCAAAGGCCTCTCTGTTAATTGCTTTTATTTCTAAATAAGCAGAGCACTCTGTGATAGACTTAAAAACTGGACATTAAAAAAAAATTCCCTTTGGGTTGGAGGGAGATTAAGGATGAATCTGAGACTTTTCTCAGTATGTCTTTTTATTTTTAATTTTGAAAGATGTAAATATTTACATATGTAAAACAAGTTAAACCAGAAGGAAAAAAAACCCCAAACCTTAAAACCAAGCAGAAACAAATGAAGAACCTAAAAATTTGTGTAAAGATCTCAGACCACACAGAGAAAATACTTATTTTAAGGGCTTTTAAACACAGTTTTCTGGGTGTACAGTTTGAGTGGGGTATACTCTAAAGGCAAAAACATAAAAAGTTTTAAGCTTCATTTTGTATTTGTATTGTTAATGTTGGCATTACAATTTTAAAATGGTCCTGTACA
This sequence comes from Bubalus bubalis, assembly GCF_019923935.1. Classification (NCBI taxonomy): domain Eukaryota; kingdom Metazoa; phylum Chordata; class Mammalia; order Artiodactyla; family Bovidae; genus Bubalus; species Bubalus bubalis. The sequence continues at coordinate 9,421,816 of NC_059181.1, read as the reverse complement.
TATTAAGAAATAAAACAAATGAGTAAGTTTGTTAACATTTTTAGGAATTAGGATTTTTCAGTATAAGAAAAATAGGTACAAATATAAAAGAGCTTATAAAAAAACTGTGTTATTCAATGTTATATTAAATACTAAATATTTTTTAATGGATGGCCATTATCTCTAAGAGGCAATTTATGGAAACCTAATATAATTTGATCATTGTAGGCGTTTAAGATTTTTAATGATGCGGTTTTGTCTTACTTTCTGACAACAGTTTCCTTTTCCTCTGGGTTTTATTTCCATTGCTTTTTCTTTTATGGTCCATGTTTAATTAGACGCTATGAGGAATGGTTTTTTAAAAAGTTCTTCCTAACAAATTCACAAGCACCTAAATAAATTCAGGCTGAATTTTCATTTTCAGATTTTAAATAAATATTTTAATGAGTGAGTGTGGGGAGAGTAATGAGTGAGTGTGGGGGGAGAGGAAAGGAAATACCACACCAGGCAGAGAGCCTCCTGGTCTCCCTTTGACACAGGACGAGGGGGAAACAGCAGTTCAGGGAAAAGTTTCTGTCAAGTGTGAAGCCCCATAGAAATGTGGAGAGAAGTTTACCATTTCCATCTGCTCACTAGTCATCATCGAGGTCCAACCCAGGTCCTCTCTACTTTAGTGAAGCCTTCTTAGCTGCCATAGGTCTATGCAGCCATCGTGTCTTCATCATTCAGGGGATTTGGGGACTGACTGTTATCATTTAATTCCCAGGCCCCATTTCTTTATGAGTTCTGTTCATTCAGTCATCAGACGCCTGCTGTTTGTACAGTACACAGTGCCCTGGAGCTACGATGTGAATAAGATACAGCGGGTCCTCAAATAAGGTCACTGTCTAGCTGGGGGGAGAAACGGGCCAGCATCAGAAGTCGCATGTGGTACAAGAAATGCTAAAACAGCAATGTGTACAACTTCCATGGTAGTCTGGAGGACAGATAAGTAATTTTGCTTGTGTGGATGGAGAGAGAAAAGGAAAGAAAGAAAAGCGAGAGGGCAGGGGTCCTGTCTTGTAATGGCTTATAGAAAAGACTTGGATGCTAGGGGTGCGCTGGTTTTGGGGGGAATCTTGATGGGAGGCTGGATAGGCAACCAGAAGCAGCCAGATCCTGGTGGAGTTGCAACAGGGCAAGACGAGACTATGTGAGACATTGGAAGAAAGGAAACGCAAACCCAAGACCCGGATTTTACCTTAGGTTGACCTCGGTTGTATATATATTCCTGCATCCCTCTCTCCCAGGGCTTTTCAGTAGCGTAGTTTGAGGGTAAGGTCGGGTGGGGCGCTGTGTGCAGCCCTGTCTCATCTCACATTTCACAAAGCCCTTCATTCTGTAGGACCCGCCCCATCACTGGCTCAGTAGCCCAAGCAGATGACCAGCCTTGTTGCACAGACAGGTGCCAGTCTTGGTTCTGATTGAGTGTTGAAACCAGGCTCGGTCAGGTCTGTTATTCTTGTTAAGTAAATAGGAAGACACCAGAGAACTTGTCCTGAGTTGGCAGCCGTAGTTGGCATTTCACTTGCAGTTAGGAATGTTCAAATAAACAGTGGTCAGGATCTGTTCACATCAGCTCTACAGAAGGCTGCTCTTGCCTAGGGCAGCCCATTCACCCCAGAAATACCATTCTTGGTGCGCACGAAGGGTGCCAGATGTTCTTATGCCTTTAAGATGTCCCTGCCAACCTAGTCACTTAGCGAGAACATTCCAGTGGTGTCAACAAGCTCTCTTCTGCCAATAAATGAATTATGAATAAGTGTACTTTTAAGCCAAAAGTTATTTCTTGAACCATCCATACATTGTTGGCCATTACTAATGAGGGTTACAAATTAGTAAGGGTTTTAGACTAAGGGTATAATGGAAGCTCTAAAAAGCAAGGTATCACCTTCAGTAAAGGTGAGCAGACACTTTCCCTGTCATTAGAATAATTTCTCTGGCAGTCAAGGCTTGTCCTTTTGGGATATAAGAAGTCTTTTCCCAGAACACAGTACAGAGTTTTTCTAACCACAGTGAAGGAAAACAGGACAGCTTCAGAGGTTCTTGCCTATTGCATTAAAAACTGAGTTCTTGTGGATCTAAATGAAGTGGATATTGGTATTTTAAAAACTGGTACTGGCATATATAAAGCTACACCATTGAGAGCTACAAACACCATACTTTATTTTGACCAAAGCACAAATCCTTGGGACCATGTGGCTTTTGAACAGTTTGAGCAAAGTCACACTAAAATGTGATGAGTAAATTTAGTGTCAGGTAGAATTATGATTACTTGAAGCTTCATTAAGAATTCTCCTGTGGTCAGATATAGGTACTCCCTGAGAAATAAGAATTAAAAGTGTTCAGCTTTAATGGGCTCTAAATCATGGATGGGGATGACTCTGTAAAAGAGGAGCATGTGTGGTCTTCAAGCCAGAGGGAATCCTCTCCATCATTCATTGCAGACCATGGGCTATTGCACATACTCTTAATAAAACAAGATAAGGAAACGGTCAGATCCCACCATTCCTGGAAGGACTCCTGTTGGTCATTGGGAGATTAGGAGCATTTTTCAGGAAGGTATTTATGCCACCATAGTTCAGTGTGGTACTGAGGGCCATCTTTGTGTAAGACCCTGTGAAGATGTAAGGGAAAAGAGGAAAAATATCAGGGAGCTGGAAGGGCACGGGGGAAGGACAGACATATTCACTGCTAACATGAGTATACTGTGCTGGGTCACCAGGCTAGTACACATGGCGGGTTTAGGGGAAGGCAGAGCAGATGGGAGACTCGGCCCAGTCTGGAAGGGACAGAAACAGCAGGCCTGAATCTTGGAGCCAACTGGCCTGGCAAAGAAGGATGGAAAGAATCTAGACAGTACGAAGGAGATAGCGGGAGTGAAAGTAATGCTGTTCACACGTGTCAGTGGCCAGTGGAATAACAATGCTTTGAGGAGGCCTTCAAAACTTATGCCCATTGTTTTACGCATGAAAATGGTTAATCATTTTTATCATGTGAAGCTTTTCTTGTAACATGGTAATTTCTCTCTCTCTTTTTAACTTGTCTTTAACTATGAATGTATCAAAGATGTTTCACCGGGCATAATTGCTCTTCTGCCCGCTCTGCCTTTTCTCTCCCTCTCTGCATGATCAAAACCAAAACAGTGCAAAATTTCAAAGATACAGTACATTCACATCACTGTCTGTAGGAGCCATCCACGTGGAGACTGGAGGGGTTCCATTTGGAACACAGCATGGATTGAGTAAGCTCCAGGTTCAATAAAGAATAAAATAATGTTAATTTCCTTCTTTTTCATAAAACTGTAAGCCGCTCATGAAGCCCCCTTGCTCTCTTTGCTTCCATGTAGATGATTATTTTTTAACAAGGAAGGAAACCATGATGGCCCCAAATTTTCTTTCCTGGTCCAACTATGAATAGCAATTGGAAAAATTTAAATGCTTCATTTGGAAGGAAACCATTTTGAAACCCAGAACAAGGCCCTTCTTTCCCACCACCTTCAGACCCCTGCCTCTGGCCAGTTTTCCTCACATGCCTGGCTGTGGCTGCCCAGCTTATCAGGAGTCAGTACCCATCTACATCTTTGTCTTGGAGACTTTGAGTGTCTCTGAGTAACTGTGGGCACTTGGCTTGTGGATTTTCCCAGCATCAGGTACTGATTTAAGGCCATCTGTTACTGATTAGTCCAAAAGAAGTTTTGAGTGAGAGTTCCTGGTGACTGTGATTAAATGTTTTCATAGGTTTTAACTGACAAGAGTCCATCAACCAGACAAAAGCAGCAGAGAGGACTTAGAATTGGGCAGAAGTCAGATGTAGGGAGTTGAGGTGCAGGAGAAGACCAGAAGATCAACCTCCTTCCCATCCCAACTCGGAATGAATTGCAAGGTAGACTCGGAGAAGTCAGCTGGGTGGAGGTCCAAATAGCATCTTTGTGCGTGTGTGTGTGCTCAGTCGCTTCAGTCGTGTCCAACTTTTTGCGACCCCATGGACTGTAGCCTGCCAGGCTCCACTGTCCATGGGATTATCCAGGCAAGAATACTGAAGTGGGTTGCCATGCCCTCCTCCACGGAATCTTTCTGACCCAGGGATTGAACCTGGATCTCCTGCATTGCAGGCGGATTCTTTACCACTGAGCCACCAGGGAAACCCAATACCATCTTTATTACTGGAGAAGAGCAAGTGACCTGTGTCTGAGACCTTGGGGACTTCCTACTACTTCCCTACTTTGTTATATGTGTCTAGGCAGAGCTGGACAGTCATAGACATCCTTTTCAGAGGCAGACTTATTATCTCATGGCAGAAGGAGAGATAGAGGAAAGAAAAAAGGAAAAGCCCAGAAGGGTGTGAGCTGAGCATGTGTACTTCCTCAAGTTACCCTCATCAAGAGGGTACCATTCTTCCCCCTCCCCTCCACCCCCAAGGATGAGTAAGGAGGGCAAAGAGCAGCTGGCAGTTGCCTCCTGGGGACATCAGGGAAGGGTCTGGAGGCTCCCACCAAATTCCCCAGTGTTTCATTCTGTTAGCCTATTGGATTTGACACTTAGCAATGAGTGCCCCCCTCAGGGAAGGAGAGGAGAAATTTATCAGCCTGGACCTCCTCCCACCAAAACGAACTTCTGTGTCTGGGATAAGCTGGGCTAACCAGAAAATTTTGAAATGGGCACAGAGAGCCTTTCTTAACATCAAGGTATATCACATATTCTAGGCTGCACCTTGACTCCCTATCTTATTTCCCTGTCAAAAATATATGCAGCCAGGTTGAGTGGTGTATAAGAAGCCCGAGTGGTAGCATAAGAAATATCTAGATGTTAAAATATCCCAAATTTGAACAGATCCCATCATCAAATCTCTAAGAAGAAAGTCAGATTCTGATCTAAAACTCCTTGCCTTTATAAACCAAATCAAAAGAAATTATAATTAAAAATTCCATTCTAAATAAAATCCCAAAGGTGTTTCACCCAATTTAAATTCTGCTCTGCTTTGGTAGAACATGGATTTTCTTTTTCTTTATAAGCACAGTAGCCCGGGTTGCCCTCCTGGACTTGATGTGGCTCCATCAGGACTGCTAAACTTAAATTCATTCTATCCAGTTCTCATTTTGTCTTAAAAAATATCCCTAAAACAATAGGACACACATTTACTGTAATACCAGGCCTGGTTCCATGAGACCTTGTTGCACAAGCAAATCTCCAAGCTCTAGAGCAGTTACATCTGCAGAAAACTGATGTATGTGATCAGGCCAGAGCATCAACATAGTTGGGAGAATGAAGCCATGTATCCATAGTCTTCCATTTGAGGTTGGTGGCAACTCTGGACAGCAGCTCTTAAGAACATCCTCCAGCCAACTGTTGAAGTCAGAGAAGAATATGAAAAGGTAAGCCTCTAACCAATGCATAGAAAAATGTCTTTCCTAATAATCTACCACTTTACACTCTATAAGTTGACAAAAATCAGGAAGTTGGGTATTATCAAGTGCTGGCAAGGATAGGAAGAAACAGAAACTCATGTATGGTAGGTGAGTGTAACTATTCCTTGTGGAAGAATGTTAATTATTTGACTGAGAGCCACTGGGGTGATGGGGTTGGACCAGGGAATGATGGAGCAAAAATACAAAATAAGAGGGGTTTTCATGGCTTTGTGTGATCATGTGCCATGACCACTTGCGTTACATGTGCCCACAGTGTGGGTGTGGGGGTGTGTGTGATGGGGAGAGAGAGAAGGAGAGATGGATTGATTTGTGTCCAGCAACAGCTTTCAACTTGTTTAGTGTAGGTGATCTCCTGTGCGGGTGATTTAGGGATTCTAGGATGTCCTCACTCATGCCAAAACGTCTCGGCTACATTATCTGGACTGTACCATTAGAGAGTCAATCCTTTGACAGTATGATAGGCTGAAAAGAGCATGGACTATGGGGTCAAGCAAACTTGGGTCTGCCTTTCAGTTCCACTGTTTGATACCCCTGTGATCTTAGGAAAATTTGCTTTTGCACCTTCATTTCCTCATCTGCCAAATAGGGACATTAAGATGTAGTCGTTGGATTATCTGCATGGTATATAATGTGCCTAACCACAGAAAGAGTAATTCATAAATATTTGTTCCCCTTTCCCTTATCTGTCTCAATTTCTGTTCTCACATTCCCTTTTTATCATTAGGCTTTATGGACAGCAAATCTCTAGACCTTCTTGGGATGAGAAATGAAAATGGCTGACATCTTTTTCAGGCTTAAAGGGCACTATATTCAAAGTCAGAGCTGTCCAATAAAAATATAATGGAAGGCACATGTCATGTAAAATTTTCAGTAGACGCACTCAAAAAGGAAAAATAAGCAGCTGAAGTTAATTTTGGCAATATACTTTAGTCCGTTACCTAAAATATTGTCCTTTCAATATACTGCTGAGTCACTTCAGTCGTGTCCAACTCTGTGCGACCCCATAGACTCCACAATCCCTGAGATTCTCCAGGCAAGAACACTGGACTGGGTTGCCATTTCCTTCTCTAATGCATGAAAATGAAAAGTGAAAGTGAAGTCGCTCAGTCGTGTCTGACTCTTAGCGACCCCATGGACTGCAGCCTACCAGGCTCCTCCATCCATGGGATTTTCCAGGCAAGAGTACTGGAGTGGGGTGCCATTGCCTTCTCCGTGTCCTTTCAATATATAACTAATATAAAATTATAATGAGATTTTTGTTGTGCTAAGTCTTTGAAATCCCAGTTTGTCTTTTTTTTTTTAACACAGCACACCTTGATTCATGATCACCACATTTCCTGTGCTCAGTAGCCACATGTGGGTGGTGGCAGCGTTGCTCAGTGAGGCTCTGAGTGTTTTATATGTATTAGTTATTTTTCCTCCTAATTTTACCTGGGTTCTCTGGAAAACAGAGCCTAAGGCAGGTCTCATGTGCAGACCCAGGGCGGTGGGAGTGAGGGAGACAGGAAGCAAAACAGATGCTTGGTGACACAGGAGGCCTGTTCAGAAAACTGTAGCTCAGAACTTTCTAATGAAGGAAGAAAGAGGAAGCATTGTTCCGTCATCTTACATCTTTCATCCCTCTTTGGCCAAAGTCTGCCCCAGGGATGCTAATTCCCTGCCCTTCCAGACTGTCCCCAGGCCCTTCCACGCACCCCATCCAGCAGCTTGGATCCTCATTCCAGTCTAGGTGTGGAGGTCTGTCAGGCCAGACTCTGTAGCTACTGTATTCCCCACCCCATGGGGGTGATGGAAGCCATTCAGAACTTGACAGTCAACCAGGAGGGGCTGAGGTAGCTGGAGGTGTCAACACTGGCAGCAGCCATGGCACCCAGGGCCATCTCCGTAAGTGGCCAAGGCCTCAGAAGCCAGTGAAGCTGAGGGCCTCTGAGGAGAGACATAAAATGTGTCCAGTCAAATTCTCCCAACAGGCTGATGAGAGAAGGACCCAGGGCATCATGAGATGGTCAACTCGCCCAGGGTTATGCATCTAGGGAGTGACAGAACTGGCCTTCTAACTGGATGTCTGGCTCCCAACCTTGTGCTCTTAACCACAGACTTACATAGATTCTTAGCAATTCAGCACAACCCAACAGAAATCAGATTTTCTCCTGAGAGTGGGTTTCTTTTCCATGGGAACTTTAAAGATAGAGAGTGCGTAAGAGGAGAGATAGATGTTAAAGAGGGAATTCTTGACTCATCCCTCATCTTGCTAAGGAGCTAACCACCTCCTCCTCACCCAGGAATTATGAACAGTCCCCTGCCCTGGATGGGGGATAAGTACTGACCCCTTCCCTAGGTCTCTGGCCCTTCAGCAGCCTTGTCAACTCTTCAGGTTTTCAGAACTATTGCTGAATAGTAGGGAACTTCCTCTCTCCTTGTTTCTGGGTAGACGGGAGGCCCTATTTGATCCTTTGGAGCCTTTGAAGACTTTCTTCATTCAGATGGGTTGGTGTAGTAAGTTTGGGAGTTGATCAAGGAAGAGACAGGTTCCTGAAAGGTTATTGTGAGGTATTAAGATGTGAATGAAGTTCTTAGGGCAGCATGAGTCTAGAATTCCTGACAATATGAAATGCTTTTCAGAACCAGGCAAGACCTACTCTTCCTGTGGTTTCTGGCACTTGGGTTTGAGTCATAATGTCTGGCAGCAATAGATATGATACAGCAGCTGTCCACCCCTGTCATGTTGTAGATGAGGATGCAGTAACTCAACTGGGCAAAAGTCATACGGCTCGAGGTGGAAGGAACCTAGACCCAAACTCAGGTCTGCCCCATTTTATTTGCACAGTAGGTCTGCCTTTATCACACCCTTCAGCCCTTGTACATAAACTTGCTGAGTGTGTCTCTCTCCACTTTGGGAATGTCTTAGCTCATTTTCATGGAGGAAAGCTTCAGAATGAGCCTCCATCTTCCATCTCCACCAGAAGGGTATCTTCAGGCACTTGCCTTCAGATACTGCTATTATGTCAGAACATCTTGCAAGCGATTATGTGGGAGAAGCCCTGTGCCATAATTAATTCCCCCCTAGACCTACAATCAAAGCTTCATGTCCACACTGTGGTCTGTCTGCAGAGCTCTATGAGATCGTATGTTTGCCAGATAGTTTCCCATGTCGATGTACTTTCTCAGAAGAACTCTTAAAGCTTCTTAGTAAATACAAAGTGTAACTAATAGAGACTAAAAGCTTTATAAAGCTCTGTCAGGGATATTCTAGCATCGATTAATAGATTTGCTGACTTAGCCTTGAAAAACATTACCCATGGATGGGAGATAAGCAATAGGAAGTTTCCCTGTTGGCATATTTAGGGGCCATTTGTGATTTTATTGTTCTGTAGCCTTTGTAGGATTATGGATGGATTATTCATCTAAGAGATGGGCATTTGTTCTTTCTCTGTTTTTTATTTTCCAAAAAATTTTAGAATGTCTGTAACCCAATTTTGTGCAAAGATGCTGACTCAAAGAGTGAAGAAATCAAAGACTGCTTTCACAATGAACATGTCTCTGATTAAATTTTGGGACCTTGAGTCCTGTCAGTATCTTTATTCCCTTCCTCTTTAGCTCTTCTCTCCTCATGACCCCTCCCCCAAACACAAGGTAAGAAGGGGAGGGACTCGACTGTTCCTACTGATGAAAATGCTTCTTGAAAAAGGATGCTCTTGAGACTAGACTGTAGAATAACTTGGCTATATCCACAAAGGCTGCTCAGCTGGACAGCTTGATGGTTGAGATTTTCTGTAATCCTGTATTATTGATAAAAGTTAAAAATGTGGTTTGACCCTCTCTAACTATCACCCTATACAGAGTCATTGGCATTTTGCCCACGAGTTCCTTGTCTTCTCTTTGGGTAACACTTCATGTATATGTCAAAATGTAATTAAGGGTTTTAATGCTCCCCACAATACCTTTGGCACTAAGGATAGGAACTAATCTCTCCCACTCCTTATCAGAATTCTTTAAAATAATGAAGAATTCTGAAATCAGAGTGCTTTGGATTGGAGACAGAAGACTTACCCTTTGGTTGAAGAGCATCAGCCAGTTCTCAACAACAAGAGTTGGAATTTGGCTTTAAAGAATGGGTGAATCTACTTTTCATTTCCTCAAAGCATGCTATCTCCTGATGAAAGAGGAAGGCATGGTTCTCCCACAGGGGCCGTGGATCTGTCAGTGAGTTTCTTGAGTTGTACGGAGGTGTAAGTGGTGGAGAGAACAGATCTGTGCTGGTGGGTTCTCTCCCTAGTGCAAAGCCCTGTGAGAGCAGGAGTGTCGTGGCAGGAAGATGAGATGGGGAAGCCTGATGGGGGATGGGCTAGATGATGCCCAGAACTCCTGTGGAGTAGACCATCCTCTCTTAGTTGAAGTCTCTGAGCTAGTCCACCAATAAAGTTTTTTCCACTGAGGCTCTTTTTTTTGGTGACTGGCAGGAAGAGAACCTGCCTGAAATAGACCAAGTGTATGTGCAAACTTCGTGATAAAGAAGATGGTCATCTGTTGGGGAAAAGAGAAGAATAAGTCAACGGGGACAACTGATTAAGCATTCATAGAAAGAAACCAGTTTGGCTTCTGATCTCACACCTCACAGGAAAATAAATGTGACATAGATCAAAGAATTAAATATTTAAAAAATTTTGAACTGGAAAGATACAGGCAAACATTTCATGTGACCTTTGCATGGGGAAGACTTTCTGAGTTTAAAAGCATTGCAAGGAAAAGATTGGTAGAGCCGACCCATGTCAGAAATGCCATAAAAAAGCCAAAAACAAACTGGGTGACTTTTACAACTAACAGTATTAAGGGTAAATAGCCTTCATTTATTTTTTAAAAAACTCTCAGATAAATTGATAAGAGAAGCAACAAACTTCCTTGACCCCATACCCTGCAACTCTCTTTTTTCAGAGATTTCCAGGTTTTTTTCCCTTTTCTTTTTATTTTCCAGCAATTAATCCTTCCCTTCTATTTTTGAAGAAGAATGTATTGGGGAAAAAATTTAAATGTGCAACAATAGGGAATTTGTTGGAATGAGTTAACTTTCTAACAATAGGAGATTAGATGAATGGGGGGGAAAGCCAATATTTAGAGCACATAATGAGTTAGAAAATTGCCCTGTGGTATAGTGTAATTACAGAGACCAGAAAAACCAACAACTAGCAGTAGACAAGGGTGAAGTTGCTCAGTCATGGCCGACTCTGCGATCGCATGGACCGTCGCCTACAATGGACATAGGCTCCTCCGTCCATGGAATTTTCTAGACGAGTACTGGAGTGGGTTGCCATTTCCTTCTCCAGAGGATCTTCCCAACCCAGGGATCGAACCCAGTTCTCCCACATTGCAGGCAGACACTTTATCGTCTGAGCCACCAGGGAAGCAGTAGACAAGTTTGGGGAAATTGCTATTCAGTCACATTACCGTGGTGACCACCTCCCTTTTGGCCACATTGCATTTGGCCATAAACTTGTAGATATAGCAAGAGCCGTATTGAAATGTCTAGACCTTTAGACCCACAATTTCACTGAGAAAGGACAAAAATAGAAATGTGGTCAAAAATTTACGTGCAAAGGTATCCATCAAAAGTTAGCCATGATGCCAAAAAAACAAATGCTGAACATTAGGGTGATGATCCAACATGAGAGTGAGGGTCCAGGAATAGGTATATATACACTGCTTCTTTCTTTTATAAAATACTGAAAATTTGCACGTGTTACCCTAGAGTAATTTGCATAAGCAGCATCTAGTAAGATTGAGAATTCAAGTGCTTTTCCTAAAAAAAAAATCACTCCATCATCAAAGGTTTGAAAATAGTTCTCAAAAAGATGTGAAAACACTTATTGCAGCTCTGACATGTGACAAACTGCTGCCCCTTGGCTTTAGGGAAGGCCAGCATGGCAGTAGAATGAGTAGCATGCAGGGATAGATGGGAGGTAGTTATTTGTGGAAGGAGCAGCGGCAACATGAATGATATTTCATCTTCTTTTCATCTCATCTTCATTTCATTTCATCTCACTTATACATAGCAAGCAACATAGCAGGCACCTTTCTTTTCCTTGGGAAGACATACTAAGCCACATGGCTTCCATGTGGAAGTAATTTCATCTCCTAATTAAGATCACATTTATGAATAAAAGCAGAGGAAGGAAACCAGCTTAACACGGGTATCATACCGAAAGCCAGGGGAAGCGGGAGGTCTTTGAAGGCTGGAAAATGAAGGTGGTTGAGTTTCTGAAGGAAGTGGTTTTGTAGAGCGTGCTTTGTCTTGGTTGTTTTGTGGTCATTATTGGAGTGGTGTCTTAGGCTCGTTTAGGGTTTAATTCCGACGTATTTATAGAGAAAGAGAGACAAGGCTTGTCTGGATTTGGTAGCACCCCTGTTGTTAGTGGTTAGCCAGAATTTACCCTTAACATCTCATAAAGAGTTCTGTTACTTCACTTCTAGAAGCTTTGCCTTCATGATATTTGAACTGTAAGATTTTAAGCTATTGGGCTTTTAAAATACAGACAGAAACCTTTAAAGATAAGTTTCCCAAATGCTTTAAAGACAATTAAATAATGAAAAGAAAGGCGAAAGAGGAACCATGTGGAATTTTAGTACCTGTGCAGGCAGTGTTAATCAGGACCAAAAGAGAGCAAAAGGACGACGACAATAATTCTCTGATGGAATTTAGGTGCGTTAGTTTGGTTCATGCTGAAACAGATTTATGGAGAAATGTTTTATTTTAGGTTGCCTTGAACCAGTTTATTTTAATCCTATGGAAATAGATAGATTGAGGGCAAAAAAAAAAAAAAAGAATGATTTGTGTAAATAAATTTTCATTCGATTTTGAGGATCTATTAATAGTTTAATACTGCATTTGAAAATAAACAAAACAGAACACAAGAGTATGCTGAATGGCAATATTTCTGTGTGGTTGCAAATCAGCAGTGTGTGTGATGGAAAAATTAAGTCCAGATGTGCTCAAAGTGTATTGGAGGCTGGTGTTACCATCCTTGAGTTAAATGAAGAGAAATTATATTTGGTATTTCAACAGAGCTACCATAGAAGATCAAAATTTTAAAAAGCAAAACCTACCTGCTTTTCAAAAACTCTGTGCGTGTGTGTATATATATTCATCCATATATATATATGCATACACAGATTCATAGGAACAGCTTTCAAATTGAGTTTTATCTCAGTATGGATTAATTTAAATAGAATAGGGTACATACAGGTTTTGGGTAGTTGATTATTCAAGATGTGTTATGTTGAAACTGTCAATGATCTGATTTTCAGTACAAAGAGACTAGAATCAGAATCCTGTTTTAAGCTATAGATGTTGTTAAAAAAAAAAAAAAAAAACCTTCAAAATGAATTTAAAACTTCCCTGTAGCCCTTTTCATACTGTGAGGTTGTAGGATATATTTGTGGCTTTTCTAATGGCTCTCATTGGTTGTTTTTTGTAAGTTTGTAAATTAATACATAAGTACAGAATTCTGTGTCTATGTGTGCATACGCATATCTGTGTCCTTGCAGTATTAGGGAGAGAGGGGCTGCTATTTGGAGAGGCAGTATGGATTAGGTTGAGAAGCTAGAGGCAGGAAGAAGAGAAGAGCTAACCAGGAGGGCAAAGTTGATGGCTGGGGTTTGGGGCAAGAACAGCATGAGTTAACCAGTGGCATCCACACAGTCCCCACAGCCCGAGTGGCTCTCCCTCGCCCCAGCCACCTTCTCACTTCTCTACAGCTCTAGTCTGAGAAATCAGAACAGAATTAAAAAAAATTAAAAAGTGGGGGAAAAAACATTAACTTTCTGATTCAGAATTTCAGAACCAGAAATACATTTCAACATCAGTGAAGTCTCATCAGATTTTCGGATGGAGTGAACTAAGCCCAGAAGAAGATAAAGGCGTTGCTAGTCACCAGGAAAAGCAATACCAGCATCAAAGCCTCCTGGATGACTTCTATGCATACATTTTGGGAGACTTCTAGTAAAAGTTAAACCAAGAGCCTCTTTGTAATTCGCATCTTTGCTGTTGCCAGGGATACTGCCTTGGCCAGAAGGCAGAGATCAGAAAAGATGTTTGAACCAAACAGAGATTCTTTTTTCTGAAAGAGAGTAAAATATTGCCTTGGAAGAGGAGTCATCTGATACTAAGTGAAGTTTTCCCTTGATCTTTTTAGGAGTAATTTTAGAAGTTTTCATTAGGCAAAACCAGATCCTTTCCAGATGGTGCCTTACACACCTCATGATGCTAGAGGATCAGATCTGTGTCCCGTGGGTGCTGCCCTTGTTTCATGTGTATTCCAAGCTCCTCAGATTGATTGGGAATCTTTGGCCTCAGGTCACCCTTGATGTCACAGGTCTTTCTTCTTTCATTTATGTTCCCACAGGGGAATTCACCTTTCTAGTCTTTGAAGCTGTATGGATGCAGCTTGACCTCCTAAGCCACGTAAAAGCACCTACCAGACCACTTGAAGCCCAAAGCTTCAATTCATGGGACTTTTCAGGGAATAATCTTCTGATAGCATTATTTACAATTCTCTATTCCAAAACTTAATGACCAGACATATACTTGGGCCATACCTAATCACCTGTCTTGAAGAGAGGCATTTTGCTACATGTTGGTAAAGATATTGATGAATATACTATGTATACTATAAATAAATTTATTATTATACATGAGATTTTTCATAATGAAACATCATTTGGTGAATGTTATTGAACACCTACTATGTGACAGGCCCTGTGCATTGGCTCCAGGTGAAAAGGGCAGATATATGGCCATGTCCTCGTGCAGTTGACATAGTGCAAAATGATGCCCTTATTAAGGATGGTAAAGGGCTCTGGATTCTATCTTGTGGTCTATTTACACATCTGTGTTTCTATTGAGTGTAAGTATTTGTTAAAAAATACAACACATACACAGAAAAGTACACAAATCATGTGTACGACTCAGACGATTTTCACCGAGTGAACTCATCCATGAAACCAAGAGACCAAATACTGCCAGGCTCCAGAAGCCCCCTTTTAAACCTCATTCAGTTACTAACCATCCCAGGGTAACCACTTCTCTGATTTCTGATACCATAGACTAGTTTTCCCTTGTTTTGAACTTTATAGAAAAGGAAGCATATGTTTTATATATTTATTTATTTGGCTGTGCCAAGTCTTAGTTGCTACATGTGGGATCTTTAGTTGCAGGATGTGGGCTCTTGTTCCCCGACCTGGGACCGAACCCGGGCTCCCTGCATGGGGAGCTGGAGTCTTAGCCACTGGACTGCAAGGGAAGTCCCCAGAAGCATATTTTATATGATCTGTATCTGTTTTGTTTGTTCAGTACTATGTTTGCAAGATTCATCTGAGTTGTTGCATATAGTTGGGTTCATTCATTCTCCTTGCTGTGTCATAGTCTCTTGTATATTGCAATTTACGTATCTTTTCTCTCATTAAAGACATTGGGAATATTTCCAGCTTGGGCTATCACCGACATTGTCAGTGTCAAGATTTGAGTACCTGTCTTTCAGTGAACATTTCTGTTGGGGATACACCTGTTGAGTTGGAATGCTGCGATTATTTATACATCCATCTGTAGTACATACTGCCAAGCAGTTTTCTCAAGTGTTTATATCAAGTAATAGTCCTACCAGCAATGTATAAAAGTTCCAATTACTCCACATCCTTGCCAAATTTGGCATTATGTACTTTTTCATCTTTGTGTGTTTTTTAACTTAAAAAAATGAGAACAGAACCACTGGGACTTTGTGACAAACAATGAAACATCATAAAGTTTATGGCAACAGTGATAATCCCTTGGATTTGGGGCTGTGTCAGTGATTCAGAATGGCAGTATATTGAATTACAAACTGCTGAACTGTTGATGGAATCAAAGCCACTGTTTATAATGAGAAATCCTGCAAAGGTTGGCCTTTCTTACATTTTGAGTTGTGGCTTTTTTAGACCAGCAATGTTGGACCACCTTTTAATGCAAGAGAGCCAAATTAGAATAAATATTTACAGGCTGTGCTCTTTGAATTTCAAAATGGACATAGCTTTACTGAGACCTGGAAAAGAAACATACATTTGATATGCGTTAGCCTACCTATATTCAGGAGAAGACAAGAAGTGAGAAGGTTGGAGAAGCTGTCGGCCATTGAACTATTGACATCAGATCATATTTGAGAAATGGCTGTAGGGAGACAGGTGTCATGCTAGAATAGCTTGTCAACAATATTGTCAAGCTAGGAGGGTGAACTTTTAGACTGAGACCCTCAGGAGGTGGGTATACTGGTAGCCCATCATACCCACTTTAATAGCATCTCCCAAGAAGGAGTTGTAAATATAATGGATCCAGGCCCTAGGCCCATGACAGTAGGGACCAGCTCAGGTAAAGATGAACCTTATTCTTGGAAAGATGCTGATGATTTCCTTTTTCTTTTCAGTCAAAGATTTACACTTACACACCAACCTTATATTTGGACTTTAAATTGGACCAAGGAGCGAAGCATGTGCAATCTCTTCCTAAAGGTATGATGGATTCTGGGGTTTAGTTATCATTTCAGGGTGAAAAAACCATAAGGGCCGCTTTCTCTGGAATGGGTTTGTTTCTGAACCTCAACACAAAGTTCTATGAACCTGTGTATGTTTAATTATGTTTAAATGAGTGAAGAGTGCTTGAGCTTTTCAAGTTAAGAAAATCAGGAGGATTTCATAGAATGTTAGGGCCAATCCACTGGGGCCACCCCTCATTTCGCTGGTGTGAACACTGAGGCCCAACAGATTCATTACTTGCTCAAGGCCATGTAAGGACTTGCTGGACACGGCAGGACGTTTACCCAGGTCTCCTGACTTCCCAGCCACTTTTGACTCACAATTCCTGGAGGCAATCCAACCTGTGTTACTTATGAACAAGTGCATTCTTGATTGAGATACAGCTTCTGTTATGGAGGATTTACTTATAAGTCACCATTTAAATCCAAAGAGCAATTAGAAAACTCCCAAGTATTTAAAGCCAGTTTTATTTTTTAAAGGGGCCATCCCTGAAGTCATTAGTACAGTATTAACCTTGGACCCATTGTTCTCTTTTTTGGTTTTTTCCATTCTGGCTACTTTTAAGTTCAGAAAGGTTTTTTACATGAATGCAATTAAACATGTGCCTACCTTCATACTTACTTTTTATATCAGTAAGTGTGACAGCACATGTGCTTTAAGTTTTAATGCTGTGGGTTTCTTCTTTTATTTTTTGAGTTTGCTTCCCTCACAACCCTTTCCCCCTCCTCTCATCTACCCATAGCAGTATCATCTCTGTATCCTAGATTGGGAGTAGTTCAGAGATAATCCTTGAATAAGATCGTGCAGTATTTTTCTCAACACTTACTTCTGTACACATGTATGTACATGTATGTGTATACAATGGAGAAGGCAATGGCACCCCACTCCAGTACTCTTGCCTGGCAAATCCCATGGATGGAGGAGCCTGGAAGGCTGCAGTCCATGATGTCGCTGAGGGTCGGACATGACTGAGCGACTTCACTTTCACTTTTCACTTTCCTGCATTGGAGAAGGAAATGGCAACCCACTCCAGTGTTCTTGCCTGGAGAATCCCAGGGACCGGGGAGCCTGGTAGGCTTCCGTCTATGGGGTCGCACAGAGTCGGACATGACTGAAGCGACTTAGCAGCAGCAGCAGCAGCAAATGTATACAAATATAGGGTTTTGTCCTTGTTTCACTAAAATGAAATCATAAATAAATTTTTGCATCTTGCTTTTGTGACCGAACCTCATGGAAATTCCTCAGGATCTGTTCCTTTGGCTTTGAACCCATTCTATGCCATGGGTTGACTACAATGCATTTAGCTCTTCCCTCTCAGCAGGTGCTCCCCTTGTTTCTAGCACTTGGCTACTGCACACTGGTCTGCAGTGAACATCCTTGTACACATGTACTTCCTTAGGGGGGTTGTTTTGTTACAGTAGGTTTCCAGGGATGATCACAAGGCCTATGCATGTTTAATTTTAAAAGTCTGGCAGATTGCAACCCAGAAAGGCAGTCCTGTGTTCCAACAGCAGTATATGAGACAGCCGTTTCTCCATGACCCTACCAATACTTAATGTGTGTGACAGTGTTAGTCGCTCAGTCATGTCCAACTCTTTGCGACCCCATAGACTGTAGCCCACCAGGCTCCTCTGTCCAGGGTTGTCCAGGTAAGAATACTAGAGTGGGTTGCCATTTCCTCCTCCAGGGGATCTTCCTGACTCAGAAATCGAACCTGGGTCTTCTGCATTGCAAGTGTATTGTTTATCATTTGAGCCATCAAGGAAGCCCCCGTGGTTCATGTTAATTTTGACTCTGTACTTCACCACTACTCTATATATTGCCTCATAAGAGAATATGTATCTGTCCGTTTACAAAG
Source organism: Bubalus bubalis (assembly GCF_019923935.1). Taxonomy (NCBI): domain Eukaryota; kingdom Metazoa; phylum Chordata; class Mammalia; order Artiodactyla; family Bovidae; genus Bubalus; species Bubalus bubalis. The sequence goes on along the minus strand of NC_059181.1, from coordinate 9,403,958 downwards.
CCATACCTCTAGATTATTTTGTCATTATGGATTTTAAACAGAGTTGTTTCAAAGACGTTTTGTGACTCATACAAGAACAAGTAGCTTAGAAATGCATGTTTATCATTGGGTCACTGTAAACTCACTTTAAACGAGTCTGTTACAAACCTAGTTAGGACGCAGACAAACGTGTCTTTTGCAGTATGTCACTTTCAGTTACAGTGTGTTCTCCACTTGCCCCCCATATACACTCATCCATGCTTTCATTGTGTTAGCTGACAAATCTAAAGTTTGAGGCTTCCCTGTCCAACTCCAGGCAAACAATTTAGGTATTATAAAGCAGCACTTCTTATTTAATAGTTCTGGCTGCCTGTAACCCAACATAAAAGTGAAAGTGAAAGTCATTCATTTGTGTCTGACTCTTTGCGACCCCATGGACTATACAGTCCATGGAATTCTCCAGGCCAGAATGCTGGAGTGGGTAGCCTTTCCCTTCTCTAGGGGATCTTCCCAACCTAGAGATTGAACCCAGATCTCCTGCATTGCAGGCAAACTCTTTAATCCAACATATTGGTTAGTAAAATTATACTGTATAAATTTTAATATCAAATCATTCAACTCAGGGTCACCTTCTGTCTTTTTAAACCACCTTCCTGGATCAAATTCCATTATAAAATCCAAGGACTGTCTAAATTTATTTGAGAGCTGTGTTTCATCAAATATTCCTTGAAATTGTAGCCCATTGGCTACAATGGGTCTCATCATGTTTTGGGTCCTCATCATGTTTTGTTTATAATATTTTGATTGTTTTGTTGCTGCTGCTGCTAAGTCACTTCAGTCATGTCCGACTCTGTGCAACCCCACAGACGGCAGCCCACCAGGCTCCCTCATCCCTGGGATTTTCCAGGCAAGAGTACTGGAGTGGGTTGCCATTTCCTTCTCCAATGCATGAAAGTGAAAAGTGAAAGTGAAGTCGCTCAGTCGTGTCCGACTCTTAGCGACCCCATGGACTGCAGCCTACCAGGCTCCTCCATCCATGGGATTTGCCAGGCAAGAGTACTGGAGTGGGGTGCCATTGCCTTCCCTGGATTGTTTTGTTACTCATGCTAAAGGGATTTGACGTGGATGTCTGGGTTATGTTTGGCTTTTGTCATAAGCTTTGCACTCTCACTAATTTAACGTTGATTTTGTTGTTCTGTTACCAAACTAAAGGCTAGAAATAGGGCATGCACTGCTGCCATCCCATTTCTGACACCAGGAAAATGCTTATGTCCTGAGGGACATCCAGTTAAGGGAGACTGGTAACATTTTGCATGAGTCAGATGAGGTTTTATCTGAATTCCTTCCCACAAATAGTATTGGAATCAATTTTTACCATCTCTTTACTTCCTTTGGGCAAGGCACGTTTCTGTAGAGTTGTGCTAATCTTGCAGAAAACAGATGTTTCATGCAGTGATGATTTGGAAGGCAGTTGATATCAGGAATTGAGCTAGATGGTGCATCTCTTACAAAGAATCCAATTTGTCGAATCTCTGACAGTACCAGATTCTTCTCACATTAGCCACACATTTTTCATGTTAGTTCTTGGCTAAAATAATAATAAGTAGTTATCTTTTTTGTTTTGGTTTTTTTTTTTTTGCAGTGACTTTTACCATCTCTTGCAAAGCAGTGTGATTTCCCTTGCTATAAACTGATGTCCAGATAACACTGTTTGTTATCATTCATTGAGAAGGTCATAAGTCTATATTTCTGGAAAAATATCAGTCTTTTCCAAGAATCTTGTGCCTTCTGATCCTCCTGTCCCCTTTGTCTTCTCACTGACTGTATCACAGTTGGGCCCTCAGTACCCACTCTGTTTATTTTTTCCATCTTCCTTCACAGTATCCCTGCTACTAGATGTTTAAAAGCATGATCTGCAATGTTAAAACTGGAGGATTGTTATGTTACAGAAAAACTTCATTTCGTAAGCTCTCTTTGCTTCCCTCAACTTTTAGCTTTTCTTTAGAGTATATGTGATTCTTCAGATTGGAAATGCAATGGGCTTCTTCCTTTGGTAGTGCTAGCTCTTAGTGGACCCGAGGGGGCTCTCTGATGGCTTTTGTCTCAAACCCTTAGATATTCTTTTGTGGAATCTTTGGAAATGAATTGGAAGGATTGGTCCTAATAGCTTAAGGACAAAAATCACTTTTTCTTCGCTGGCCAACCCTCCACCACCTCTTTTGCTCTACTGGCGTGGTGACACTCAGAAGGGACATCTTGGTTGTTGTTCATCTCTTTATGAGTCACCATTTCTACTGCAGTCAGGACTATACGCAGGAATGTGCACAAGCACAGGTACGATAGATGCTTCCCCTAGTAGTCCTAGCTTCGGAAGCATCCTGGGAAACTGCTCTGGCAAATCAAACAAAGGTCTTGGCGGTAAGGAACGAGAAATCAATCTGGGGTGCCATCAGGTCTATCCTTGGTGCATCTCCACCCCGCCTCAGTGGTAGAACCGGGAGGGATGAATAAGGCACCTATGTTGGTAAGGGACAGACTAAATCTGACCAAGGAAGGAAAGCTTCGGTGGAGAGTCTGTCTACACCCCCATCTAGAGCAGGGAAGGACACTTCTGGTGGAAAAAAGCCACAGCTGTGAATGCTGCTTTTTTCTCTTTTACAGATTGGAGCTAGCAGTTCCAGAACCACTTCTTTAAAATGTATTTAAAAAACTGGAACAAGTTTGATTCCCAGAATTTAAAAAGACACTCCAGATCTTCTTCTGTGATACTGAATGGCCACAGTATCCTTTGGAAGATGGAGAATGCTGACCTGTTGAAGGATCTCAATTATTACTGTTTTACAACTAGACCAGGCTTCCCTCATAGCTCAGCTGGTGGAGAGTCTGCCTGCAATGCAGGAGACCCGGGTTCAATCCCTGGGTTGGGAAGATCCCCTGGAGAAGGAAATGGCAGCCCACTCCAGTATTCTTGCCTGGAGAATCCCATGGACAGAGGAACCTGTCAGGCTACCGTCTATGGAGTCACAAAGAATCGGACACAACTGAGCAACTAAACACATATATACATAAGTCAACAAAATTTCTTAAGAGAACATACAGCTTATCCTATTATTCTGTAATAGCAGAATAATGGCTGCACAAAGATGTCCACAACCTAGTCTTGGAACCTTTGACTGTGTTACCTTACATGATACAGGGGGTTACAGCTCTGGTTAAATTAAGGATCTTGAGATGGGAGATTAGCCTAGGTAATCCAGGTGGGCTGATGGAATCATAAGGGTCTGTATAAATAAAAGAGGGAGATGGGAGTCAGAGTGAGAGAAAGATGTGACTATCGAAGCAGAAACAACAAAAACTGGCTAGAACCTACTAGGCCTAAGATGGTGGAAGACTTGACTTCCACTAGACCTTGAGCTTCATTACACGCTCATTATAATACATCAGCATATGCTAACTGACACACCCACAGGTGCCATGACAGTTCAGAGGCTAACCATAAAAGGCCAAAAAGTGGGTGGTGGCCCAATCCTGGAAATCCCTACCCTTTCCCCAAAATAGCTTGAATCATCCTCCCACTCATTAGTGTATGAAGTTACCCAGCCCATAAAAACTAACCACGCCTTACCCCAGGGCCTCTCTCACCTTCTGGAAGGACCCACAGTCTGTCAAGGAGTGTGTATCTCCCTGAATAAATCTGCTTTCACTCTGCTTCAGCTCCCCCTTGAATTCCTTCTTGCTGGAAGATCTGGGATGTGACCATTCTCTCACACCCTCTTCTCCTGCAAGAAAATCATATTCTCTGGGTATAGAAAATTGACTGGAAGCAACTAGTTAGGGGCTGTTTCTCTCACCTATATGATTTTATCTGCAAAAGAGAAGAAAGAAACGAAATAAATACGTCAATGTATACGTTCCTTGTTTCATCCTTCGTGCTCTTCTGAACTAAAAAAATTAAAGCATTGAAAATAAAAATGCATCTCTAAAGTTGAGAGGGAAAGGGATTAACAAACAATGCTGTCATGACGAGGACCCATCAAAGAAATCCAAACTGAGGGGCATTCTACAAAATAACGAGTCTGAGAGTAGCATTGAAACATACATTACCATATGTAAAACAGATAGCCAGTGGGAATTTGCTGTATGACACAAGGAGCTCAAATCCAGTGCTTTGTGACAACCTAGAGGGGTGGGATGGGGTGGGAGGTGGGAGGGAGGTTCAAGAGGGAGGGGACATATGTATACCTATGGCTGGTTCATGGTGATGTTTGGCAGAAACCATCGCAATATTGTAAAGCAATTATCCTCCAATTAAAAATAAATAAAAAAATTAAAAAACAAAATAATAAGTCTGTACTTTTAATGAAGAAAAAGGCTGAAGAACCATTTCAGATGAAAGGAGATTATAAGTGACAACTAAATGCCACACGTGAACCTGAATTCCATCCTGGTCTAGACATGTATTTTTCTTTTTGCCCTAAAACGCATTACTGACACAACTGGCTCAATTTAAATGTCTGCACATAGCTTATAGTATTACATTAATGGTCATAATTTTTTCATTTATATTGTATCAATGTCATCATTTTTATAAGTGCACTCAGGTTATATTGGAAAATACTCTTGTTTTTAGGAAATACTTGCTGAAAATTCCTTCAAAGTAAAAGGGTATCATGTCTCCAAGTTTACTCTCAAGTACTTCAGAAAAAAAAAAAAGAATGATGTGTATTTCTAGAGAGATTGATAAAGCATATGTGATACCAGGTTAGCTTTTAGAGAATCTGGGTGAGTGGTGTATGGTAAATCTCTACTATTTTGGTAGCTTTTCTGTGTCTGAAATTATTTCAAAGTAATAGTGAAGTGAAAGTCACTCAGTCGTGTCCAACTCTGCGATCCCATGGACTGTACAGTCCATGGAATTCTCCAGGCCAGAATACTGGAGTGGGTAACTGTTTCCTTCTCCAGGGGACCTCCCCAATCCAGGGATCGAACCCCAGTCTCCCACACTGCAGGCGGATTCTTTATCAATTGAGCCATCAGGGAAGCCCTCAAAGTAATAATTAGCAAATAGTGTGGTGGAATGAGGAGGGAGAGAGAGATATCCAGTGGGTCTGCCTGCTGTCCAGGAGGCCAGACATGGGGTCCATGGTGAATGAGCTGCCTACCCAAGCTGAGTTTCACAGTATCTAGGGGGAGGCTCTTAGGAACCAACACTGCTTCAGGGTGTGGCATCCGATGTGACCCACAGTTTGGGGAGAGGTTCCTTCTCTGCTTAGCCCGGTTGCCTTCTCCCCTTCCCAACCCAGAGCTAACCTTTGTCATGGATTTTGCGTGTCACCAGGCCATATTTTTCTACTTTCTCTACATGTACATGTATAAGCAGCTGTTGGAAAGCTCATGAAAATGAACTTAAGACTGAGGAGGAGGAAAATGAGCTGGGTTAAGGCAAGGAACATAGGCCAAGAAAAGTTCTCACTAGGGATGTTTGCAGGAATTCGGAACCTCCCTGGAAATGAGAGCAAATGCCACAGAGCATGATTTACGTGTTTAAAAGAAAAGTTCTACACGTCATCTGTTGGGCTGTATGTAGGAGGTCTGTCTTAAATGTGTTTCCAATTAAACCAAGCAACGGGTCCAGGGATAAAATGTGACCTTCCTCCCAACTCCTGTTCTGTGTCATAGCCTCAGGGTGGGAGGGAGAGCCCTTCCCAGCTGTGAAGAGCCAGTGGCTTGGAGACAATGTTTTCAAGGCCTGTGACCTCCCACAGCAAAATGTCAGGATGTATCCATTTCTGGTGCAGTACAGAAAAGTGAGAGGAGAGACAGAGGAAGAAAGAGCGATGGGAAGGACCTGGAAATCTCACAAGAGAATTCTTTGCTGATATAATCCTGCTCTTAGCAGAGAAGGAATTCCAAGAAAATGTGGTAGTTTGTAAACATATATAAGCATTCACATAGTTTGACTGTTGTTTTGCTATAGCTTTAAGAAACAAATGCTTAGTGGATCTTAAACAAGGTTTAATAGAAGTGCAGGTAAACAACATGTTAAAAACAAGGAAATTACCCTCTGTTTCTATTTTATTCCCTCTGTACCTTCTAACCAGTAACATGAGTTGTGTTAGTAGTGGTGAAGGTGAACTCTCTATCATAATAGAAGACTTGTGCAAGGAACAAAAATAGGTGAATGCATATAGTAATAAAAGATTTAAAAAGATAAAAAGGGGAAGAAAACAGACCAAGGTACTTATGTGTGGACTAATTTTCTGCTTGGAGGATGAGGAGGAATGAAGCAAAGGAGGTGGAGGAAAAATGATATTGGAACAATCACAATGATTCCAAATAAAAACCCACTTGGGCAATTGAGACCTTTGAGGTTCTGTGAAACTCAGAAACCATTAATTTTTTTATACCTTTCAACCATGAGCAGAGGATCTATTATGTCAGTCACAACACATTCTTGCAATGGAATGCTTTGTAGGCTTTCCCCAAAATGGGTTATTTCTCTATGTTTTGACATGGAAAGGTATCCAAAATAGAATGCTGAGTTCTAGTTTTTAAGCAAATAATATATAGTGCATAAAAGAAAAAAAGGAACTTTCCTGGTGGTCCAGTGGTCAAGACTCCTGGCTTCCAGTGCAGGGGGCATAGGTTCAATCCCTGGTCAGAGAAGATCCCACATGCTGCATGGTGCATCCCCGCACCGCCTCCCCCAAAAAAGGAGAAAAAAAGAAACTGAAAGCATAAATATAAAATTGTTAATGATATTTATGGGCTGGGAGTGGCTAGCATGTGTTTGCAGCATCTAGCATGAACCTCCCTCTTCCGTATTGCACACAGCATGAAGATCCATGGCCTTGTCTTTCTCTTCTGTCTCCACTCACAACCACTTCACGTGAGTGGTAGCTGGTCTCTAGATGATGGGAGGTCAAGTTCAGAAGACTGAGCCGGTGGTTCAGTAAGGAAGCAAAAGTGTGAGTGTGCTCTGAGCAGACAGATTTACTTCCAGAGCCCTTAAACACATTCTAGTCAAATCTTGGGGAGGAAAAACTGTGAAAGAGGAGGATGAAAAAATACCATCCAGCATCCACCTGAGTGTCTGTCTTTGTTTTGCCATTCTTTAGGTTTTCTGAACCAGACTCAGTTTATGTTAAGTTTGACCAGTCATGCCTTATTGTGTGGGCCCCTCTTGCACATTGTAACCCACCTGGCAGCACAACCACATCCCTAGTGTCTACTTTGTCCTCTATAATTCTTCCACGCCTGCCTTGGTTTTATTTACTGTATCAGCACGTTGACTCTCCCAAAGACCTCAGTCTGGATCCTGCCCTTGTACCTTGGACACAACCCTGCATTCCCTGCATGAATCTTCTTTTTCACCAAAGACACACGGAGTGACGTCCTGATTCTGTTTTGACCTGGCCCCTCCTACGTTCATGTCCCTCAGTGGCACTGAAGGATCTCCTCTGGGCCACAGGGACAGTACATAAATATCTGTGGAAATCCAATGCCAGTGCCAAGAGGGCAGATAGTGGTCATCTGTATTTCTGAGTTCTTGGCCCATGGGTCACAGTGGGAATCTGGCCAATGCTATGTACCATCTTCACAGAAAAGCTTATCTGCTTGAAAAATTCTGTGAACAATTCCAAGGAGGGCACAAGCCATCTGAAGCCCATTCATACCCCAAAGATTATGCCTCTCCACATCCCTGGAACTGACGCTCTGTTTTAGGACAGAAAAGAGAGTGTTGACTGGAAACTAAAATGCAACTAAGTAAAGAGAAGCCCATTTCTAGCGTTCTTTTTACACTTAAAACTGCTTGAGGTCCAGGGGACTGAAGATAAGCCAAACGGGTGAGTTGTAGTTATTAGCATGATGTTCTGCCTGGGAGGGACAGCTGCTTTATTAGTACAGTTGTTGGCATATAGATATACAGTCAGGAAGTAGCATACTGTCTGCTTGGGCGGTTCTTAAACATTTGGTATCAGGTCATTTAGGTTTAGCTCTGTGTGGTATGTGTATTTGCATGTGTGTGCACATGTGCATGAATTTGCATGTGCAAGCATGCATGTGGGAGTGTGTGTGTTCTAAGCTGTTTATAGAACTTAAATGTAAGAAAGTATATGTATCTAAAAGATTTGATCTCCAAACTTATCATTTATATCTGTTATATAAGCTTTTATGTTTATATTTCATATAGAGATATTGTTAAATATTTGATACTGTTATCCCTTTGTTCCTTTTGGCATTATGGACACTAACCTTTTCATGTCGCTGGTCCCTTTTCAGGGTGGACAAGCTTCATTTATACCATATCTGGAAATGTGTATATTGGTAAGTGATGAGTCTGCTGCTTTGGGTTCAGTTGCAATATAATTTAAACTACTGCCAGGAAGGAAGGATAAGATGAAACCTTTTGTGTAATTGAATCCTTTGCCTCCTCCTGTCCCGCATTAGCCCTCTCTACACTGTAGTACATACTGGTATCCCCAGGGCAGGGCACCTCTCAGCTTCTGGCATGTTCAGTGAGGGAGAAGAAGAACAGCACCAGTCATGACAGGAGCCATTTTGCTGTAGCCTGTGTGCAAATGTCAGGTCCAGCCATGATAATGTGGGCTGACACCTTGCTAAGTTGTTGGCAACCCCCATACTGATAAAGGGGCTTCCCGGGTGGCACTAGTGGTAAGGAACCCACCTGCCGATGCCGGAAATATGAGAGATGTGGGTTCAATCCCTGGGTCGGGAAGATCCTGGGAGGTAGAAGAAGGTGAATTTGCTGTTCCAGGTGTTCCTGAGAAGTCTCAAAGTGAGGCCTTTTCCTTGAATTTCCTGGAGGGATTATATTCAAGCTATCCATCTGAATGTGCCCTTGGTAAACACATCCTTCCTCGTCTGCCTTCCCTTTCCTGTCTAACTTTCCCACTGCCTAGACTGATGTTTCCTGGGACTGCCTCCCAGATAAACTCCTTGGACTCAAATATGCACCTCAGGCTGCGATTCTGGGAAAAGCTACAGAAAGAGAACTAGCCTCCTTTCTCCCACTCTGTGTGTGGATGGGGGTTGTGGGAATAGAGCAGACCATTTGACCACTCCAAGATGCAAGCCAGGAATCCCATTTCTGAGACCCTCTTTGGTTGCGGGCTTTCCACCCCAACCTGCAGTGCAGCCTCCTTGACAATGAACTTGCTGTCCTGACATGACTACCTCCTTGGACAACATACTGTCAGCCCCAGACAGCTGACTTCCTGGTACACTCTGCTCAGGGCTTGAAGGCCACACCCAGAGCCATTTAAACTATTCTTTATATTCTCCAAAATGGGAGTTATCATTGCCTGAATTTAATCTTCTGAAAAATAATGGTAACCCAGAGTTTGTGTGTTTTGATTTTGTACCATAGAAATGGGCTTAGTTCCTCTATTACCAATTAGCATTTCAATTATGGTTCAGAAGCAAAATTCATCTCTTTTGGCATTTGAGAAGGTGTGAAAATGATTTAGTAGTAGTATCACAAGTCCATTGGCACATTAAACTGTATTAATCATCTGGAAGGGATGAAGCATCATTTGTTTTTTATGATCTTTCAAAAATCTTGGTTTTCACATAGTATATACTTTCTACAAATGGAGAGTAATAGCCATTTTTTTAATGGAGGTAGCACCCCTGACTTAGCATTTCAAGAGAAATAAAAGAATATGCACAAATGGAAAGTAATAAAGAAAACACATGGATTCAGAGCTGGTTTGGATACCAGAAATGTGTACACTGTGAAAGGACAGGGGCAGCAGATTTTCTCCAAAGGACCAGGTAGCAAGTATTTTCATCATTGCAGGCCGGACAGTTTCTGTTGCGGTGACTCATTCCTGCCTTTGTAGCACAGAAGTAGTCACAGGTGGTACATAAACGATTGGGGTGGTGGTTCCAATGAAACTTGATCCATGGCCAGTGAAATCAGAATTTTATACATTTTTCATGTGTCATGAACTACTCCTCTTGGGATTTTTCACAACCATTAAAAAATGTAAAAACCTTTCTTAGCTTGTGGGCTCTACAAAAGCTCACATTTGGTTCTGGTTTTACGGGCAAGGAAAAGTTTTTCCTCTACCGTTCTAGGTTCTCTTTTTGGCTGGGCTATGAGTCAAATCTACATAAGACAGATTAACAGTAGAAAAACAAGCTTAATTACATACATACAGGAGTCCCGTAAGATAAGTTGGGCAGATGCCATCCTGAGCTAAAGAATGAAACAGGGACCTGGGGCTTCAAAGGTGAAGAGGGTGATTCACAGGATGATAAGAAGAGCAGATGTGGGGTCATGAGATGTTTGCCATGCCATGCGCATAGGTCATTCAGATAAAAAGTTATCTCTGGTGATAGTTCTTTGTCCCAGGCTCCTTATGTGAATTCCTTTAGGTAGGAAACGTTTGGGCCTTGATTGTCTTCAGCTGAAAACAATCCGCATACCAAAGTGACACATCTTGGAGAGGCTCTGAATCCACTCAGTTTAAATGGCACTGTAGAGGTTGAAGGGGAGAAAGATGAACAGATAATCTTCAAAACCTGTTTCAGCCAGTAGGTACAACGTTGTTTCCTGACCGACCTTTAAGCCAAGAGTTTAACAAGTGACAAGAGTTCAGTGGTTTGAGGGATAAGAAAGACTTACACACCCACTTGTTTTTCCCAACGTGAGGCAGGATTTTCCTGAGTCATCGCTACCCGTTGGCCCTGTCACCTCTCATGACCATGAGACACAAGTGTAAAGCATCTGGCAGGAAATGGGTCACAGTCTGTAGCGCTGGAGCAAACTTGCATCTATCCAGGGTAATGGGGGCCATGGAGAGAATGTAGCTCGTGAAACTGCCCTCCTGGGAATCTGCTTCAGCCAATGAGGAACTGGCCAGATGACCTCATTTAAATTTTATCTCCTTCCCTTCATCCTCTCCTCCCCCGAATGGAGATGGTAATGAGAAAAACAAAAGGGCAAGAACAAACCACTAGAGAAAAAGAAACAACAAAGCAGAAATAATGTGTACTGACTTATAAAATCTAGAGAGAATCCGGAAACTGCTGACTTTATTGCCTCAATTTTATCTTGATCATAAAACCAGGATGGCACCAGCCAACCACAGATGGCAGGAACTGATAAGTAAGTGTCTTTTTCAAGATGTCAGGTACCTCCATTCTATTGAAGTAGATGTTATAAATATGTACTTAACGTATGGGGCTGGAATATATAGACTGCAGTTTGGCTGGAGAAAGTAGTCTGGGGAATTCCATAGATGGAGATTTAAGAGGACTATTAAAAGTATTAATTGATGATACAGGAAGTACTTAAAAGATGGACATCAGTAGATTTAGTTTGAGTAAGAACAGATGGAGTTTGAAGGTTAGAAAATGCCGGACATTAACTAGTTGTCTAAGTTAGATTCTGGTTCTATCCCTGATCTGGGAAGATTCCACATGCCGTGGGGCAACTAAGCCCACCTGCCACAACTACTGAGGTGATACTCTAGAGCCCAAGAGCCACAGCCACTGAGCCTATGTGCTGCAATACTGGAGCCCTTGAGCCTAGAGCCTGTGCTCTGCAACAAGAAGCCACCACAGGGAGAAGCCCACATACCGCAACTACAGAGTAGCCCCTGCCGGCTGCCACTAAAGAAAGCCCGTGTGCAGCAACAAAGATTCAGAGCGGCCAAAAATAAATCAATAATTTTTCAAACAAGTTTAAAAAGTGAAGTTCATGGTGAGTATGGTGAAGCCATATGCTGCTGCTGCTGCTAAGTCACTTCAGTCGTGTCCGACTCTGTGTGACCCCATAGACGGCAGCCCACCAGGCTCCCCTGTCTCTGGGATTCTCCAGGCAAGAACACTGGAGTGGGTTGCCATTTCCTTCTCCAATGCATGGATGCATGCTAAGTTGCTTCAGTCATGTCTGACTCTGTGCGACCCCATCGACGGCAGCCCACCAGGCTCTTCTGTCCACAGGATTCTCTAGGGAAGAACACTGGAGTGGGTTGCCATTTCCTCCTCTGGGTGAAGCCATATAATTGCCCACTAATAACACCCTGAGGCTTCCCTGATAGGTCAGTTGGTAAAGAATCTGCCTGCAATGCAGGAGACCCCAGTTCGATTCCTTGGTCAGGAAGATCCACTGGAGAAGGGATAGTCTACCCACTCCAGCATTCTTAGGCTTCCCTTGTGGCTTAGCTGGTAAAGAATCCGCCTGCAATGCCGGAGACCTGGGTTCGATCTCTGGGTTGGGAAGATCCCCTGGAGAAGGGAAAGGCTACCCACTCCAGTATTCTGGCCTGGAGAATTCCATGGACTGTATAGTCCATGGGGTCACAAAGAGTCAGATATGACTGAGCGACTTTCACACAACACCCTGAAGAAGTGATGGAATTAGCAGACCTAAAATAAGACAAATAGAATTAGCGCTTCCTTATTTAAGAGTATATTTGAAATGTTTTATGATTTTCCAGGATCTTATTTTTTGATACATTGTGTTTTTTTCAAGCCTTCCAGGCTGACTGTGGAATAGTAGCTTTAAAAATGGTGCAGGAGAGAGACCTTTGATAGCAGTCTGTTATTGAGGCAACAAGTATTTTGATCAGCCCTCAGCTGAAATCTTCTGTGGTATATGATTAAAAAAAATTAAAACAACATGATCAGAAAACCAGCAGATCCCTAGGATACCAGTACTGAACCTCTTCCCTGCAGCTGAAGTGAAAATGACATTACACATTAACGCAGAGATCAACACGGTAGAGGAGTTTATATCCTGTATGCCTGAAGCTTGGGACAGTTCGTCAGCTTGGATGCCAGTCCTCTAGAAGGAGGAGTATCAGGTATACTGTTGAGGCTTAGAAAATATATTTAGAAATCTAAAAATATTTGTTTGTGGTTATTGAGATGACAACTAACTGGTTTACGTGGGTAGTAAAATGTTTCACAGTTATTTAAATAAGCAGTAATTCATGCTCACTCTGTGCTCTGCCCTTTACTTTTGGTTCTGGGGGTATGAGAAAGTTTGACACAGCCTGTGAATCTCAATAAAGGTGGGGAAAACACACTAGAAGGCAGGTGTGATTCTGAGACACCTGAAGGCAGTGTTTTCAAATCGTTTTATGCCAGTTGCACCAGTGAGTGCAGTTATGTGATTTAATTGAATAATATTTAAATTAACAAAATAAGTGTGAAAAAGAGTTCATATTTCTAGAGCAACTAAAGTCAAATGCTTTGTAAAAGTGAATTGTTAAAAGAAAACCCCTTGAGTTAGTATGGCAGAGATGACAGTAAAAGATTGGGGGAAGCTGATAATCTAGCAGGATTTCAGTGGTGCATTATGGGTATGCTTCAATCCAACCCGGTTTCTAAAAATTGGCAGATGGATTCACATTTACAGTTTGAAGTATTGGCATATAAAATTGATGATACCAAAATCTGTGATAGAAGTACCAGAATATATGGATCAGAGAGTAAATGGGATAGCAGTTTTTGTAAAGAGAAGAAGAAAAAGGAAATCTGGTGTATGGGGAGAAGTTTCACAGCAGTTAACCACACACTGACTTTAAAGTATGTTTGAAAGTATTTTGCCCTTTCATGACTGTTTAGGCAAACAAAAATATTTGCAATTCAATTGTTTTCCGTTAAATTTTCCTTAACTGCACTATTAGATTTAACATTCTTGGCGAAGCTTCGCAATGGAAACTATTTATTATCTGATTTGGCCTGATTTATAATTGAAAGTAGTCAGAACCAATAGAATGTATTTTCTTTGAGACTTTTTTTAGGTTCAGGAGATAACCAGGTGGATAAAACAGCATAGAAATGACGTGAAGATACAATCAGTCTTTGCTTTCTGTGATCCTGTTTTAAACATTTCATAAAATAATACAGAAGCTAAGGTACATTTAGAATGATTAATCTGAAAAACCCAACCTTCTAGTGTCTATAAAAAAGGTCTGCCTTACGGTGGAGCATTTCAAATAACCTCTTCAAAATCAACACTGTGATTCCTCTCCTAGATCATCAAGTAGAATGGCAGAATTGCATTTGGTATAAAATTAGAATGAACGCTCTTAGGGAAATATGAACTCTCTGTTTCTAAATTAAGATTTTGTTACAGACCAATGAACTGCAGTCAAGCAAGCTACCCTGATAGGAGGTGCAGAGAAATCCCAGTTCAGCACTTTTTGGAAAGCTGTCTCTTGCCAGCTCATTCCATCAAAACATAGCGAAAGGGGCTTTATAAACTGTTTTGGTCTCTTTATCATAAAACATCCTACATGATAAAATTAGGGGCTAGGGGTAGACCATATGGGTAATGGGTGTTACATATGAATTTGTTGAAGATAACAACATGGTTCATTGCTCACAGAGAATCTCAGTATAGCACACTTAATCAAATGCTGCTCCATTATCAGAGTGAAAAATATTACCCCACTCTAAATGAGATTATTTTTAGACTCTGAGATGTCTCTTTTATTGCCACATCCTTGCATGAGTGGAAAATGAATTGAGTTTATTATTCACTGCTATGACAACTGTTAACCTAAATCTTTGGTGGAGAAGAACCCTTTAGTGATGCGCTGGGGCTGGCTCTTGGCAGCTCACAGGATTTGGTTGTGTACATCTTATGACCTCAGATTGGTAGCTTGAAACTGGTCAGAGTAGGAGCATTTACACCATGGAAATTGGCACACACTACACATCAGGTTGGTTCTTCCCTTTGTCCTTGAAAGCCAGTTGGTAAACATTAACTAGCATACCACTGTCTCTGAGACAGAAGTTCTTTTCTTTTCAGTTTTTGGCTGCACTGGGTCTTCATTGCTGCGAGTTGGCCTTCTCCAGTTGCAGCGAGCTGGAGCTATTCTTCAGTGAGATGCTCAGGCCTCTCATTGCAGTGACTTCGCCTGTTGTGGAGCATGGGCTCTAGGTGCAGGGGCTTCAGCAGTGGCAACTCAGGGACTCTAGAGTGTGGGCTTCAGTGGTTGTGGTGCTTGGAGTTAGTTGCCTCACAACATGTGGGACCTTCCTGGACCAGGGATCGAACCTGTGTCCCCTGCATTGGCAGGTGGATTGAGACAGAGATTCTTAAACTTTTTTGTTCCATGAATCCTTTTGAAATTTGCCAAAGCCCCACCCCTGAACAATGTTTTTTTTTTTTTTTAATTCAATGAAGTCATTAAATGGTTCAAAGAACAAGTCTATGATATAGTTCCATGTATGCTTCTCTGATGACATTTGTAATAACATCCAGAAGCAGATTTAAATTAGGTTAAGTAGTGATTAACATAAATTGATTTTGAGATCTCTGCAATGCTAGTGAGGTAAGAAAATATCTATAATTTCTACTGGAGACAAAGTCATTGGTTCAGCTAATACAGCTATGATTTTTTGGGGTGGGGGGCTACATTTATGACGGAAAGAAAGGCCACGTTTCAGGTAGGTGTTTGTGAAAGTAAAGATGTCATTTGTTTCCATGCAAGCCCGTGACTGCTTTGAAGTCTATCCAGGGACCCCTTGGGAATACATTGACTCTGGGTTAAGAAGGCCTCTCTTAGAATCCTCTTTCACATTTGCAAGCATCACAATGAACCTTTCTGCTTCATATAGGTTATCTCCAAAGTGGAGGTAAAAGGGAGGCCTTCGCTAGAAAATATGGCTATCATTGAACTCCAGCCAGTATTCACAAAATTCACAAATAATGTTTCTGTTTATATGGTAATTCTTCAAGCTCTTGTTTTCACTTAAATAAGCACTCCCACCTTGATTATTCAGCTATAGCTCTACCATGTCAGGTGAATGCTTTATTTCTAGCCCAGAATGTCAGGTAGGTGGGTCCCCCAGGTGTCATGCTTGAAATCTTCGCTCTGTTGTCCATGCATATGTCTTTCTCAACCCTGCTTCTCAAGCCCACCCATCTTTCTCTGTTCACTCTCCAAGCTCAGACTGGAATTCATTTCCAGTTAGACTGTTAGAATAAACTCCTAACAGCTCATTCTGACTTCAGTCTTGCCTCCTCCGATTTATTCTGTGCTCTGCTTTCAATTATTTCTCCAAAACACAGACCTAACCATTTCACACACACATCCTTTCCTCAGAGTGTATTTCCTTGAGCTGAAGCCAGTCTTCATTGCCATCATTCCTCCCAAAAGAATGTTCCAGAAATGATAGAAGCTTCCCCATTCCCCCAGGCATGCCCTGCATATTCCCAGCCCCTCACAGTCTATTCTCTTCTCTAGAAGGCCCTTCATCCTTGTTTTGCCTTCTGTTGGTCTGTTTGATCCTGCAGAATTCTACAGTCCCTGTTCTCTCATTGAACATTGTTTTTTCCTTTCTTGTTGCCTTTAACACACAATTGCATTTTGTATTATTTCATCTGTGAGCCTCAATATAGAAGGGATGGAAATATACCCAACCTGAACTTGCTGGGCTTCCCAGGTGCCTCAGTGGTAAAGAATCCACCTGCCAGTGAGGGAGACCCAGAAGATGCAGGTTCAATCCCTGGGTTGGGAAGATCCCCTGGAGGAGGAAATGGTAACCTACTCCAGCATTCTTGCCTGGAAAATTCCATGGACAGAGAAGCCTGGTAGACTACAGTTTGTGGGATTGGATTGCAAAGAGTCAGACATGACTAAGCAACTAACACACACACACACGTAACTTTGTTCTGTATTTGTAAATGTGTTATTATATTTTCATAATTTAAAAAAGAAAAAAGAAAAAAATCTTAGGTTTATAATTGACCCAAGGAAACACTCTCATTAGCATATGATGCCAAGGACTTTGCTCATTAATTAAGCTATTAGGTGTGACATTAAAAGTGTAAGTAGAGACACAATATAGGATTCATCTCCTTTTCTGCACTGGGAAACAAGCCAGTTTGGGACTTTAATAATTGCAAATACCATCAACCAAGAGATCTAAGGAGATTCCTAAGTCTGTTATTTCTGAACTTGAAATTAATATTGTGATGCCGTGTAGTTAACCAAATTTGTATTCATATGAGAAATGTACCATCGTGAGGACTAAATTAAGTGGGTCGTCTTTTTTGTAGGACCTGATGATGCACAGCAAAAAATAGAACCTCATCACACAGCCGTGCTGGGAGAAGGTGACAGTGTCCACATGGAGAACAAGGTAAAAGTAAAAATATTTCTTTTTTCAAAAGAGTTTTTTGTTTTAAAAATTTTAGTATAATTTTAAAGGTTACTTTCCATTAACAGTTATTACAAAATTTTGGCTATATTCCCCATGTTGTACAATACATTCTTGAGCCTATCTCAAGAATACACCCAATGGTTTGTATTTCCTAATCCCTCATCCCTATATTACCCCTCCCCTATCTCTGGTGACCACTAGTCGTTTTCTGTATCTGTGAGTCTGCTTTTTTTGTTATATTCACTAGTTTATTGTATTTCTTAGATTCTACGTTAAGTATTATCATATAGCATCTCTCTTTCTCTGATTTACTTCAATTAACATAATGCTATCTAAGTCCATCCATGTTGATACAAATAGCAAACTTCCATTTTTTATGGCTGAGTAATATTACATTGTATATATGTACCACATTGTCTTTATCCATTACTCTGTTGATGGACACTTAAATTGCTTTAATCTTTTTTAACTTGTACTTTCTACTAGTTTCCAGTTTCCAAAAAAATGCCCAAATCTCCTGTGTACCTGAATAATTTTTTCTCTTCCTCAGGGAAAGAAACTGTGCCACAAGTTTATCAACCAGTTTCATTAACTTCAGTTATTTCTAGTGGTTTATTTTAAGGTATTATCTATACCGATTCCTCATCTTTAGGAATCATCAAAAGTCCGAATTGTTTACCCCTAGAAATTTAAATCTGAGGCAACAGGTCTCCTTGTCTCTTACTTTTTCTTTCTTTATACACTTGATTGATTTTATCTTTAGCATAAGTGAAAATGGATCAGCACTCTAGGGGTATAAATGTACATCTCCATACATAGTCCCATGGAACCCTTTGAAATTCGGCCCCATGTCGAACTGAGAAGAATATATGCTCTGTCTCGTAGTCCTTTTGTGTTGAATCCTTGCTTTGTAAGTAAAGTTTCTGATATTTTCAAGGAGCTTTTTAATCTTCATTGATAGATTTCTTCATGTTCCTTCTTTTATTCCTTTGGACAAGTCACTCACAAGTCATCTTGTGAGCCTATGAGGCCCAGATGGCTGCTTTGTGCCATTCTAATAAGGAAAATTGAGGAGACAGTTGTGCCAAAGCTCCTGCAAAGTTGAATTTTGAAAAGTAGGAATTAAAACTGTGTCAGTATGCAGGTGACTGGTAGAGAGGCCATCTGACTGACTGCCAGCCCTCTGACCCTGGCATGGTAGAATTCAGTGGGTGTGGGGAAGGCTGCCTTTGCTGACTGCTCCCCTATTGCTCTTTTAATTCTCTGTGGCACTTCCAGGAGCAGTGAAGTAAAGGAAGCAGAGGCACAGGAGCTCTAGAGGAAATGCGTATCTTGGGGTCTGTGCTCACTGTTATTAGGTTAAACTGTATGAAACTGCCAGATCTGACCTACAAAAATGGCGATTTCGTCTGTTTCCACCCAATGCACGAAAGAGGCATGGAAGCTATATATAAGCCAGAGACCCTCCTGACACCAGGTTAGTCAGTAACATTACCTGGTTTAACTTGACAACCGCAGGCCTCCCTGTGATGTAGCACAGGGCACACTGCAGGTGATCAGGATTTGGAAGCTGAAGCAGAACACCAGAATGAAGATGTGAGGGGAGCCAGAAATAGGGAGGCAGTGGGATGGAAAAGAGTCGGCTGAAGCCATCAGTTCTGTGACCCAGGGGCATGGTTCTGTTACATGCCCTTCTGTGATTTTGACTGTATGTAAGTGAATTCCAGTTGAGCTATTCCAAATCCTGAAAGATGATGCTGTGTAAGTGCTGCACTCTATATGCCAGCAAATTTGGAAAACTCAGCAGTGGCCACAGGACTGGAAAAGGTCAGTTTTCATTCCAGTCCCAAAGAGTGCTCAAACTACCGCACAATTGTACCCATCTCACATGCTAGTAAAGTAATGCTCAAAATTCTCCAAGCCAGGCTTCAGCAATATGTGAACCGTGAACTTCCTGATGTTCACGCTGGTTTTAGAAAAGGCAGAGGAACCAGAGATCAAATTGCCAACATCCGCTGGATCATAGAAAAAGCAAGAGAGTTCCAGAAAAACATCTATTTCTGCTTTATTGACTATGCCAAAGCCTTTGACTGTGTGGATCACAATAAACTGTGGAAAATTCTGAAAGAGATGGGAATACCAGACCACCTGATCTGCCTCTTGAGAAATTTGTATGCAGGTCAGGAAGCAACAGTTAGAACTGGCCATGGAACAACAGACTGGTTCCAAATAGGAAAAGGAGTTTGTCAAGGCTGTATATTGTCACCCTGTTTATTTAACTTATATGCAGAGTACATCATGAGAAACGCTGGGCTGGAAGAAGCACAAGCTGGAATCAAGATTGCCGGGAGAAATATCAATAACCTCAGATATGCAGATGACACCACCCTTATGGCAGAAAGTGAAGAGAAACTCAAAAGCCTCTTGATGAAAGTGAAAGTGGAGAGTGAAAAAGTTGGCTTAAAGCTCAACATTCAGAAAACGAAGATCATGGCATCTGGTCCCACCACTTCATGGGAAATAGATGGGGAAACAGTGGAAACAGTGTCAGAGTTTATTTTTCTGGGCTCCAAAATCACTACAGATGGTGACTGCAGCCATGAACTTAAAAGACGCTTACTCCTTGGAAGGAAAGTTATGACCAACCTAGATAGCATATTCAAAAGCAGAGACCTTACTTAGCCAACAAAGGTTCGTCTAGTCAAGGCTATGGTTTTTCCTGTGGTCATGTATGGATGTGAGAGTTGGACTGTGAAGAAGGCTGAGCACCGAAGAGTTGATGCTTTTGAACTGTGGTGGAGAAGACTCTTGAGAGTCCCTTGGACTGCAAGGAGATCCAACCAGTCCATTCTGAAGGAGATCAGCCCTGGGATTTCTTTGAAAGGAATGATGGTGAAGCTGAAACTCCGGTACTTTGGCCACCTCATGCAAAGAGTTGACTCATTGGAAAAGACCCTGATGCTGGGAGGGATTGGGGGCAGGAGGAGAAGGGGACGACAGAGGATGAGATGGCTGGATGGCATCACTGACTCGATGGACGTGAGTTTGAGTGAACTCCGGGAGTTGGTGATGGACAGGGAGGCCTGGCGTGCTGCAGTTCATGGAGTCGCAAAGAGTCGGACATGACTGAGCGACTGATCTGATCTGATCTAAAGTGTAGCTTGAGCCATCAGGACATTAGGAAGAGCTCTTAGTTCCAAAAATTAGCCTTTACATGAGTGTGTATCACTTATATCCAGGAAGAGTAGACAGTCCCCCTTAGACACCACAGGAAGAGCCTATGACGGTGTGAATCTTGGCTTTGCCACTCGTTAGCCATGTGACTATGGACACAGTTCTCAAACCCCCTGGGCTTTGTTCAGTTTTTTTGTCTGCAGTTTTGAAATAATGATGCCAGCCGCATGGGGCTGTCAGACTATGTGTGATTATGCAGGTCGAGAGTCTAGGCCACATACAGCATGGGGATCAGTAATTTATTCCCAGTAGACCAGATGTAAACTTTTCCTAAAGTTTCATTGAATCCCAGTCACGCCCATTCATTTCCATTTGTCTGTGGTTGTTGTCAAACCACAGGTAAATGGTTGTGACAGAGACTGGGTGGCCCACAAAGCCTAAAATCTTTACTCTCTGGCTCTTTACAAGGACAGCTTTGCTTATCCCTAATCTAGTACACAGTGGGTGTCCAGTGATGATAGCTGGAAAGTTCACTGATCTAAACACTTGGTGTGACAGGTGGTCATGCCACATACATGTTACTTAATGAGGATTCATACCTTAGGCCCTCAGGTTTAGGACACGTAGTTTTCTGCAGCTAGAAAACGGCCTCAAAGGACTCATTCAATTGGGCTCCAGGCCAGAGGTGTCTTCACTCAGGACTAGGCGTAGCCTGAGGATGAAAGAATGACCTATGCCTTCACGGTTCTCCCCTGTTCCCCCGGGCACGGAGTTGTGGGCAGGAATGAGGAGCCGATAGGTGGTCCCTGGATTTCCTCTGTTTTGCTCTTCCTGCTCTTCCTCTGCCTCTCAATCTGTGTCTTCGCCCTCATGCCCATCTCCCTGGTGGCCCAGGAGTCTGGGTGGGTTTCTCTGGAATGGCCAGTCCTTAGGTGAGGAGGGCAGGGAAGGGTTGATGTAGACCACATCTTGGACCAGCACATTTTAGGCCACAGGGAGCTCTGTCTTTTTCACTCAGTGTGGATTATCTTTTGTGACTATACTCTGAAGTCTTCCAGGAGGGGAAGCAACTGCAGGGGGCTTGGTGTATACTGAGAAGTTGTTAAGCCAGACTCTTTGACTTCTGAGAAGAAGCCCAAACCCCAGCACTGACTTCAAAATGGCCTTATCTTTTATGTTGTTCTTAGAGATGGAGCTCAATCCCGGGCTACTCTGGACATTTAAGCCTGGACTGGAATGGGCACCCTGGAACAGCCTATGTTCTGAGCATTCAGGCTCCTTGTGCTGATTTGGCAGCAAGGTACCACAGTTAGTATCCTGGTTGCCAAGATGGCTCCCTGATCAGGAGCACATGGATTTGATGTGAAGGCTTGGCCTCACCTTTAAACCCGTGTTTGTACTAGTGTCCTATTGAGAAAGTCTTAAGCCTCATGGGTTAACAGACTTACTTGTAGTCTGTCAAGGTAGACAATCAATTCCTCTTTAACTACCACTAAAACCATACTTGAGAGTAATGGTACTCTTTAACAAATTTGTCTTTCAATTTTTATTTTAATTAAATGTTAGTCTGTATTAATTTAATGTATTCCCTGTGAATGGTGCCAGTTAAAGAGTACCATTTAAAGTTAGAGACAACTTTTTGCTGATGTATAAAAATTCATAGTAAAATAAACCATTAATCTTCAAAAACTGGTAACAGTTCATTGTTTTCACTTTCACTTGACCTAAGAAGTATAAACAATGAAATCGAGTAAGAATAATTGCATGTGATTAAGTCCTGTTAAATCTCACTTTCTGGTAATGTTTTTCAGGTAATATTTCACTATAATAAATGTTTCTGAAGCAAAAGCATGCCTTTAGATTCATTCTCAGAGTCCAAGAGCCATCTCAAGCTTTGTATTGAATATTTCTAATCAAGCAAACAAACTCTGAATGCATATTCACAGTGTAGAAGTTATCACCATCTTAGATGAATCTTAGGGCTTCGTCTGGGCTTCGATCATTCTTGTCGGTATCAGTGGGACTCAAGACATATCTTGGCAATTTTTATGGAATAACAGAGCATTTTGTAAAAGTAAATTGTTACATAAACCCAGAAGGTCCTGACTCAAAACTAAACTCTGAGAAGGTGTGCCAAAGTGAAAGACCTATTCTGGACCCCCAGAAATCATGAGTGTAGGTTGGGGCAGCTATCCAGTAGGTAGGTGGACTTCTGTTACCTTTGTATGAGAGTCTTTTCATCAGACCCCAATAGGGCACTGACTTAGATCCACACAGGGACTCATGACCTTCAATAGGTCTTTCCTTGTCCTTGCTTTGACCAGTCTTCTCATTGGATATTGTACCCAAGGTCACCTTGCCATAGACGAGAACTTTTCAAGATAGCGGCAATTGGGACTTGCAGCCACAAGAGCACTCTAGTGAAAATTCAGAAAGATCATCAGCTTTCACCAAAGAAGGTTAGGTAAGGGAAGAAAAAGGATGCACTTAAGGAAAAAGAAAAAGACCCAAAACATCTGGCTTAGGTTAGAGGACAAGGGTCCATGCATAGGTTAATTCTGTGAAAAAGTCATTCAGAGGAGCTTGGACCAGCCTGCCGCTTTCTGAAATGGAAAGCCCAATACCCAAGCAACTCAACACCCAGCAGTTGGATCATTTTTCATTTCAGGCCAAACACTAGTGTCCTTTTATCCTACTGTCTGACTTATAAATGAAAGTCATCATTTGATTTGAGTAATGTCAAAAGGGACAAAACTTGAATTTTGAGCACTTTATTATTATTCCAAACTGTGTAAACTGTAGGACACATTTGTCACTCACAAAAGACATATCTTCTGAATTAAGAAACTTACATTCTGAGGAGCCATAAACCCGTGACACAAGGAGGTTGGCCTTTTCTTCCCTTTTCTCTTATGACCCCTGATCCTTTTCCCCCCGTTTCCTGAACCAGAAGTCAAATGCTTAGCTCCTCTAAAAACAAACACCTCAAAACAGTTTTTAGTGATATCCTTCTTCAGATTAAAGTATAAATGATGTAATACCAGTGATCAGAACTATTTATAAGATACTTTTCTTAAATGTGTCGTTTGATTGACACTGAAATTTCACCCCTCCAAAGCCCTTAGTAAATAAATCTTTTTGGATAACTGCATGCTTTTTTTAAGTTGAATTTTTTAGTCACTTAAACATGACATTGAATAAGAAAACATTTAAGTTGAATAAGAAACCTTCCCCTTTCTTGTGGACTCCTGGGCTACTGCATAATACTATGCACAGTTTAACTGATTCATAACCTTGGGTCATCAGCATGTAAAAATATTGATTACTATCCTGAGCTATAAAGTATGATGATGTCTTTAGGGCCTGCTGGCTCCTACAGTAAGTGGTCCTAGACTAGTTTTTAAGCTTCTACATCTGTTTTTCATAGTCTTTTTTTTTTTTTTGGTTTGTTTTTAATTTCCAGGGTCTCCCGCATTGTAGACAGAGGCTTAGCCATCTGAGCCACCAGGGAAGTCCATAATTGATGTTAAGCTATCCATTTCCTTGTATTGCTGTAGAGTGGTGCTTTCCTGTCTTCTAGCTTTGCATCTCATGGATCTGATGACCACAAAGCCTAACCATTAACATTGTATACAATGTCAGAGTAAGTGGGAATTGAATGAGGGTCTATGCTGAGGTTAAAACACTAATCTCTAGAAGATGAGGTTTATGACATCTATTTTTGAAATTTGAATTAGCAAAAGCCTTTTTAGTTTACTCTTTTGTTTTTAAACTCTTGACTCAGGACTTCTTTATTGCATGCTTGAAATATGCCCCAGTATGCAGTGGTTTTTTTTTTTTTTTAACCTCCCAAAATATAACAGTTTCAATTACTTGCCACATATCTGTTTTTAAAAGGCAAAGGACATTTACTTCACTCCGCAAAATGTCATTTACTTTTCTGTCAAATGTCATTGAATTTTCAATTTTGTTTAGAGGATATTGCTTTACAATGTTACAGTGGTCTCTGCCTTACACCATCGCAAATCAGTCATCAGTTCAGTTCAGTTGCGTCTGACTCTTTGCAACCACATGGACTGCAACACACCAGGCTTCCCTGTCCATCACCAATTCCTGGAACTTACTCAAACTCATGTCCATCGAGTCGGTGATGCCATCCAACCATCTCATCCTCTGTCGTCCCCTTCTCCTGCCTTCAATCTTTCCCAGTGTCAGGGTCTTTTTCAGTTCTTCACATCAGGTGGCCAGAGTATTGGAGCTTCAGCTTCAGCATCAATCCTTCCAATGAATATTCAGGTCTGATCTCTTTTAGGCTTGACTGCTTTGATCTCCTTGCTGTCCAAGGGACTCTCAAGAGTCTTCTCCAACACCACAGTTCAAGAGCATCAATTCTTCGGCACTCAGCTTTCTTTATGGTCCAATTCTCACATCCATACATGACTACTAGAAAAACCATAGCTTTAAGAATATTGGAGTGGGTTGCCATTTCCTTCTCCAGAGGATCTTCCCCACCCAAGGGATCAAACCTAGGTCTCCTGTGTTGCAGGCAGATTCTTTACCAACTGAGCCACCAGGGAAGCCTGACTAACACTTGACTAGTCAGACCTTTGTCGGTGAAGTAATGTCTCTACTTTTTAATATGCTGTCTAGGTTGGTCATAGCTTTTCTTCGAGGGAGCAAGCATCTTTTAATTTCATGGCTGCAGTCACCATCTGCAGTGATTTTGGAGCCCCCAAAAATAAAGTCTGACAGTGTTTCCACTGTTTCCCTATCTATTTCCCATGAAGTGATGGGACCAGATGCCATGATCTTAGTTTTCTGAATGTTGAGCTTTAAGCCAGCTTTTTCACTCTCCTCTTTCACTTTCATCTAGAGGCTCTTTAGTTCCTTTTTGCTTTCTGCCATAAGGGTGTTGTCATCTGCATATCTGAGATTATTGATATTTCTCCCTGCGATCTTGATTCCAGCTTGTGTTTCATCCAGCCTGGCATTTCTCATGATGTACTCTGCATATAAGTTAAATAAGCAGGGTGACAATATACAGCCTTGACATACTCCTTTCCAAATTTTGACCCAGTCTGTTGTTCCATGTCCAGTTCTAACTGTTGCTTCTTGACCTGCATACAGGTTTCTCAGGAGGCAGATAAGGTGGTCTGATATTCCCATCTCTTTCAGAATTTTCCAGTTTATCGTGATCCACACAAAGGCTTTAGCATAGTCAATAAAGCAGAAGTAGATGTTTTTCTGGAATTCTCTTGCTTTTTCTATGATCCAACGGATGTTGGCAATTTGAATTCTGGTTCCTTTGCCTTTTCTAAATCCAAAGAAAATCCAATCCAAAGGTTGAACATCTGGAAATTCTCGGTTCATGTAATGTTGAAGCCTAGCTTGGAGAATTTTCAGCATTTCTTTGCTATCGTGTGAGATGAGTAATTATGCAGTAGTTTGAGAATTCTTTGGCATTGCCTTTCTCTGGGATTGGAATGAAAACTGACCTTTTCCAGTCCTGTGGCCACTGCTGAGTTTTCCAAATTTGTTGGCATACTGAGTGCAGCACTTTAACAGCATCATCTTTTAGGATTTCAAATAGCTCAGCTGGAATTCCATCACCTCCACTAGCTTTGTTTGTAGTTATTTTTCCTAAGGCCCATTTGACTTCACACTCCAGAATGTCTGACTCTAGGTGAGTGATCACGGCATCGTGGTTATCTAGGTCATAAGATCATTTTTGTACAGTTCTTCTGTGTATTCTTGCCACCTCTTCTTAATATCTTCTGCTTCTGTTAGGTCCATACCATTTCTGTCCTTTATTCAGCCCATCTTTGCATGAAATGTTCCCTTAGTATCTCTAATTTTCTTGAAGAGATCTCTAGTCTTTCCCCTTCTATTGTGTTCCTCCATTTCTTTGCATTGATCACTTAAGAAAGCTTTTTTATTGCTCTTTGCTCTTCTTTGGAACTCTGCATTCAGATGGATATATCTTTCCTTTTCTCCTTTGCCTTTCACTTCTCTTCTTTTCTCAGCTATTTGTAAGGCCTCCTCAGACAACCATTTTGCATTTTTGCATTTCTTCTTCTTGGTCTCTACCTTACATCATGGCAAATCAGTCATAATTATGTATATATATATTCGCACCCTCTTGAACCTTCCCCCCACCCCCATCCCACTCCTCCAGGTTGTCACAGAGCACCAGGCGGGGCTCCCTGAGTTATGTAGCGGCTTCCCACTAGTTATCTGTTATACATACGATAGTGTATATATGTTGATGCTATTTTCTAAATTTATCCTAGCCTCTCCTTCCCCTGCTTTGTCCACAAGTCTGTTCTCTACATCTGAGTCTCTAATTCTTCTCTCTAAAGAGCTTACTCTGTTGATTTTTAGCTGAGTTCACATTAGTACATTTTGACAGCAAATAGGGAGTAATTAAGACTTTTATAGAAATCATTTGGCCATATTTATCTTATCACAAGTGTGGCGGGAGGTTCTTCTGCTGGTTTCTCTGGCATGATTGTGTCAGAAGACATGAGCAATAGGAGGGCTCTCTGGAAGTATTACAGCACCCTAATGATGTATGGGGTCGCAAAGAGTCAGACACTACTGAGCAACTAAATTGAACCGAACTGAACTGAATGATGTATAGAAGATCTCCCTAATGATGTATAGAAAAGTGTTTCTTTCCCTGCATCCACACTAATATTGGATTTAATAATTAATATTTTTTCCAGTTTCAGGGATAAAAAACCTCATCTTAATTCTAAACAAAAACAGTAGGATCCTTTTGGAAAGAAATTTGCCTGAGCAGATGTCCCTGGGATGTTTTTATAAGGTTCCATTTAGTGCAGCATTTCTTGGGCATATTTTATACTAATAGTAATAAATGTTGAAAGTAATAAAATGTTCCTTTTGGATTTGCATGAATAATTTTCCATTCTCAAAATTAAAATTTTAGTAGGAAGTTATAAGCCCTATACTAAGCCAAGTTATTTATATAGTTTGTCATAAAGATGTTTCTAATTAAAGAAAAATCTTAATTTAAATTCTCCTTTATTTGAGTAGGTTATCATTTTAGTGGTTGGGACGTATTTTTGAGTTTTGATTGCCACCAAGCATCTTAAAGAATGAGCATTTCCCTATTGCACATTGCACAGAAAATATTTCTGGAATTTATCTTTAGAATTAAGGACATTATCCATTTGGCCAGAATGTCAGCTCCAAACCATTCCTAATCAGATAGTCAAAAATAAATCTATTTATTGTTTGTTGCTTTCTTTCTTGCCTTTAGGATCCTGAGAGAAGCCACTTTGTCCTAATTGCTGGGGAGCCATTAAAAGAACCAGTTGTCCAGCATGGTAAGCCACAAATGATGGCGATTTTCTTGGTTGGTTTTCATTTCTTTGAAAGCAGAGTACATCTATAGTAATGCTGGGAAGAACAGCTTGATTTTTGTCCTCTCTCTATCTACAAAGTTGAGGATTTTGTTTCATTTCTCTATTGTCAAAGGAAAACATACACGTGGTATTTATTTCTATATTCATGCTCTCTTTCAAGAAACATTTCTTGAGTATCCATCATGTGTAGGACATGGAGGTTTGAACCTTGGGGGGACCAAAAACAGTATTTTTTTTATGTTGTGTCAAGAGAGTTTCAACTTAAAAGATTTTATGGTCTACTGGGGAGTTGAATACCATTTTTATCTTTACCAAAAATAGATTTCTTTGTTTTTCTTTTTGGCTATACCACACAGCTTGTGGGATCTTCGTTCCCAGTGACTGAACCTGGGTCCATGCAGTGAACGTGCTGAGAGTCCTAACCACTGGGCCACCAGGGAATTCCCATAACAGTGATTTCAATATTGTCCTTATACTTTATTGTCTTATTAGTGAAAAATAGGAATGTCTTAGGAATATTTCTTTGGAAGTTTCTAAAATATTTGAATCAATCTTAGTTAATTGGGGGAAAAAAACAAATATAGGGAATTCCCTGGTGCCAGTGGTTAGGACTCTGCACTTTCACTGTTGAGGACCTGCGTTCAACCCCTGATCGGGGAACTAAAATATCACCATGGCCAAGCCATGCAGCGTGGCAAATAAATAAATAAAAACCAACCAAACCAAATAAATAAATAAAGACATAAGAAGATAAACAACAAGGGCTTACTGTATAGCACAGGAAACTATAGTCAATATTCTATAATAGACCATGATGGAAAGAATGTAAAAAAGAATATATGTGTGTATATGTATATGTATCACTGAATCACTTTGTTATACAGGAGAAATTAACACAAAATTGTAAATAAACTATAATACAACAAAACAAATAGAGATAACTGTGGTATAGTAGAAATAGGACTGTACTTGGAGGCAGAAAATCCTGAAATAGGTACTCATAATAGTCACTTCAGTTCTTTGTCTTGACTTCTTCAAAATGTTGTTGTTTGATTAAATGAGGAACATCTAAAAGTACCTAGAACTCAATCTATTGTTTAGATAAATGCCACAAAGCATAGTGTACATCCACTTACCTAATTATTAAATTTAACATGCATTAAAATCCCATTACGTTACCTTGCCTTGGCTAATGATACGCACAGTGATTTCAGAAAAAAAAAACGACCCAACTGGTCATAAATTTAAAGAAAACTGATTATTTTTAAAATATTCATTTTTGTTCTATTAGTAATTTAAGAGCCAAGCATTTAATTTTACCCCACTTAGACCATAGCATTTGACCTGGATTTTGCAGGCTTCTGATTTCCACTCCAAAAGTTCATGGTTCTCATTTTCTTTTATCTTGATTGAACAGCCCTGAAATAGTTTGTTTTTCTGGAAGAAGCCTGCAGACAAATTGAGTAGGATCACCATCTTTATTAATAGCAGCTAGAATTTAGGTGGGAAAAGAATGTGTGGGATGGAAAGCTTCTAAGTTAAGCAAGGTCCTGCATCAGTGATGAAAACCAAGAATCCAGCTACAATAGGGGACGGGCCAGAGGAGTGGGACCGCCTGTAGCCACCCTCCATTCAGCTCCCATGAGTCCTCTCCGAGGCTTGGGACTGGGGGATACTGGGCGTGCTGGCACGCACAAACTTAGATTAACCAACAACATAGAGATGGCCCCCGAAATCTCAGTTAGTGAGAGGCAAAGCATTCTCCTGGTTTATTTTCTGTTACCTTTTTCAAACCCAGAATATTTCCTTTTACCTGGGCATGTTTGAAGACCACCACAACCATCTCTTGACTATTTGGGAAGCAGTACTAGTTGATGAGGAAAACAGAACCCAGATGTTCCACTTCTTTACATAACAAGTACTTGGGTAGCACTGTCTGCTAAGAGGTGTGTTGGCCACATAGCTGGATTCACACTCAAGCTGTTCAATTCCAGCCC
Source organism: Bubalus bubalis (assembly GCF_019923935.1). Lineage (NCBI taxonomy): Eukaryota > Metazoa > Chordata > Mammalia > Artiodactyla > Bovidae > Bubalus > Bubalus bubalis. The sequence continues at coordinate 9,374,263 of NC_059181.1, read as the reverse complement.
CCCAGCCTTCTGCCTCTCCCTGTGCCTGGTTGCCCCTTCTCTGTCCTGTGGCTTCTGTGACAGAAAGTAATTGTTAGTGGTGGAGCTGGGATTTGAACCCTAGTCTCCTAAACCCTTGTCTTGTGCATCTTGTGCATCTCCACTATAGGAAGTTTCTCCATAATGAGAAATTAAACTCACTATTTTTATTACAGTAGAGGGAGGGAGTTCAAAGACTTAATTAGAGGAGAGATGAAATGTGTAGGTTAAAAGAGGTTTGATAGGATTATACATAACTAGCAAATAATTTTCTTGTTCATAACCCTTACATGTATTAAAAAACATGCTTTCTGGGGGATATAGTGTACAACATGGTGACTATAGTCAATAACACTGTACTGCATATTTGGAAGTTGCTAAGAGAATAGATCTTAAAAGTTCTCATCACAAGAAAAAAATTCTGTTATTATGTGTGCTAATAGATAATAACTAGACTTATTGTGATCATTTCCCAATGTATGCAAATACCAAATAATTATGTTGTACTGGAAACTTATATAATGCTGTATGTGAGTTATACCTGAATTTCAGAAAAATAAATTAATGTAGTTATATACTATTCCCGCCCCACCAAAAGGGCTTCCCAATTGGCACTAGTGATAAAGAATTCGCCTGGTAATGCAGGAGATGTAAGAGATGCGGATTTGATCCCTGAGTTGGGAAGATCCCCTGGAGGAGGGCATGGCAACCCACGCCAGTATCCTTGCCTGGAGAATTCCATGCAGAGGAGCTTGGTGGGCTACAGTCCATAGGGTTGTAAGGAGTCGGATACGATTGAGGGACTTAGCGTGCACACATTCCCCGCCACCAGACCCCCCCCAAAAAAAGAAAAACAAAAACATGCACCTTCTGGTTTCAGTTTTCTTCTTAAGGATTTGAGATGAGCTTCCTTACCTTGGCTTTGGAGGGCTCACGCTTCCAGTGATTACCTTGTTTCTCAAAGTGTGGCCCTTGAACCAGCAGCATCAGCATCACTGGAGAGAGAGAAATGCAGAGTCTCAGACCTCACTCCAGACCTTCTGGTTCAGAATCTGCATTTTAATAAGATTCCCAGGTGATTCACATGCACATTATGATTTGAGAAGCACAGCAGAATACCCCAGAGAAATGTCAAAATGGAAGCCCAGAAGTATACTGTTTGTACAGAAAAGGAATTGGGGGAGGAGAGAGGCGCTTCACAAGTCCCATCTCTAGCAAAACTGTGATGTGCAGAAAGTCACTCCTTGGCCCAGTACCTGCTCTCATTTTCTGAGTTCCATTTCCCTTTCTTTTCTGTATCCTTTAAAAGTTGATTTTTCCAGGATGCCCTCTAGAATTTATTATTTATTTTGCATATGTGGGCTCTCTCATTTTTCCTACCTGGTATAGTCCACATCTCCAGATGAACTTTCTCTTGTGAGCCCCAGAACCCTGTTTCCAACAATGTACTGAGCACCTCTGCCAGGAAGCTATCTGACTGTCTCCAGTGCCTTCATGCCAGAATATCCAGAACTGAGCTCCTTGCCCTACCCACAGCTTCCTGTGTCTCGTGTCTCAGATATCCTTAAACAATTCCACCATCAACTCAGCCTCCCAAGCCAGACATCTTCTCTACCCTGATGCCAAAGGTGTCTTCTCCGAACTGCACATCAGATCACAGTGCTGTCTACTTAACTCTTCGATGATTCCCGATCACCTGTGGAATTATGTCCAAACGTCTTCCGAGAGATCGAGTTCAAAACCCAGAGTGGTCTGGCCTGTTCCTCCTTATCAGATGCTGACCCCTTTGTTTCCCTCTTCGAGCCTTCCTTCCAGCACTGTGCTCCATTGTCACTGCCTCCCGCATGCTAGTCCTGAAAATGCCTCTGCCCCATGTCTGCCTGTTTGGACATCACCGTGTTTATCAATTCTGTCCTGGGCTCCTCCTCCTCCCCTTTCTGTGTTAATTCTTTGAATTTTCCATACTTTTGTCATTCTGTTTGTCACATTGTTTTGTAATAATTTGTTTTCATATCTGTCTGTGTGATAGATTTGAGGTCCTTGAGGGGAGAGCGTCTGTCATTCAGCTTTATGTCTCTAGCTCCCAGCACCATGTTCATTATTCAATAAGTGAAAGTGAAGTCACTCAGTCGTGTCCGACTCTTTGCGATCCCGTGGACTATAGCCCACCAGGCTCCTCTGTCCATGGGATTCTCCAGGCAAGAATACTGGAGTGGGTTGCCATTTCCTTCTCCAGGGGATCTTCCCGACCCAGGGATCGAACCCAGGTCTCCCGCATTGCAGGCAGACGCTTTAACCTCTGAGCCACCAGGGAAGCCCTATATATAAGTGCACAATAAATGCTAGATGGATAAGTCATTAAATGAATGAATTTAGATGCCTGCTACCTGTTTTCCCTTTCTCTTGCCATCCTGTACCTTGCAGTCTTTCAAAAGGCCTCAATATCATCAAGGCATGTGATATTGAATCTTCCTTCTCAAGTGCTAAACCAAAGTGAATCCCAAATCTGTGCTGATATGCTAACAGTAATTAAGAAGTTTGACTGTGTTATTCATTCTAAGTACTAAGTTATGTTTTAATCTGGGTCTCTCAGAGAAAAGCCTCTTAGACGAAGCACTTTGTAAAAGGCTCCTGATGAAACGTCTGCATGCTAGGGCAAGAGATATACTGAATGGACAAATCTGTCAACTGCTTTCAAGACACTGCCAATGCCATATAAGAGCTGGCCCTGTTTATCCAACAGATGTTGGAGGTGACACAGTCTAAGACAATACCCTTTTGCTCCTACAGTATGTGAAGAGAGGGAAAGAGACAGACATTTTGCCTCTTGGTTGATGAGAAGAGGACTTCTACACCTTTAACAAAAGCCAAGTTCAAACCTAGGAATTAGACAAATTGTGACCCATGGGCCAAATCTGTCCACTACATGTTTTTGTAGATAAAGTTTTATTGGAACACGCCATCCCTAGTCACTTGTATATTGTCTATGACTGCTTTTGTGCTTCAACAGAAGAGTTGAGTGGTTGAAACAGACATGGTTTGACCCACAAAATCTAAAATATATACTATCTGGCCTAAGTGTACTGACCCCTGGAGAATCCAAAATGTGATGTCTTCTTGACTTGAAAATTTTGTAATTTAGTGTCTGTCAGGTGCTACTAATTTTAAGAAACGACTTGGACCCCTCACATAAGGACACGGCCTCATATACTGTGCAGATACCAACACTGTGACGAGATTTGCCAATTTTTAAAAATCAGTTCAGTTCTTGATATCAGTTAATTCAATTCTATACAACTGACAACAATAAATCTTAAAAGTTCTCTTCACAAGAAAAAAAAATTCTGTAACTATGGATGGTGACAGATGTTAAGTAACCTAACGTAGCAATCATTTCCCAATATATACAAATATCAAATCGTTATGCTGTATGCCTGAAACTAATATAATGTTGTGTGTCCAGTATACTTCCATAAAAAAGATAAAGAGGATAAAGAGAAGTAACAACTACAAAAATAGTTACAATAGAACCAAACCTGAGAATGTTGCAAATAAAAACATTGTCATTGCTGATGACAGCCTGGAGTGGATGAGTGAGCTAAAATTGCATTTGTTTATCTGAAGTTTGTTCATTATAATCATAAACAATCCTAGTCAAGAAACTTGTCCTACAGTCCTCAGGGATCGGGTGCTGTGAAAATAACCTTGTTCAGATATGCCTGAGTTTGTTTCAAATTAAGAAGTACAGAAGCACGTACCATTTTCACAGTAGAAAAAAATGTTCTCATCCCCTGGAACTTTCTGAACGTCTCTTTTCTGCTCTAGGTCCGTTTGTGATGAACACAGATGAAGAGATTTCTCAGGCCATTCTTGATTTCAGAAATGCGAAAAACGGCTTTGAAAGAGCCAAAACCTGGAAATCAAAGATCGGAAACTAGTGACAAGCGTAAGGGCAGCTCTGACTGCCTTCTAGAATGTTGCCCTTTGTGACATCCACCCATTTAGTGTATGCAGTTTCCAAGGCTGACTTCGCCAGTGTTTGTAAAGAATTCCACACTCAAGTGATAACATGATTTTTTTTTTTAAATATAGCACTGTGTGTAAGATATTTCCTGGCCCAAGCAAATAAACCTAATTGTTGCTTGTCTAAAAATCAGTGGTGTTCATTTCAACCTAAATTACTAAGCTTCTGTTAAAAAATTTTTGTATATGTTTACCTTTCCACAGATGTGTGCCTGTTTTGTCATCTTTGTGCCTGTGTGTTTTTTAAAGCATATTTGATTACTTTCTGTGTGTCTCACTGATATAGGTGTGTGTGCATCTGAGGTCTCTTTCTGAGCAATGCAGTTTGCATGCCTATGTGCTGGGGTTGGTTTCATGTTACAGGTTATCTGCATTAAAGTAACAGCAGTTCTGAGCGCTTCAGTCAGTTTTCAAAACTGCCCCGCTATTGGTAGGGACACGACAGGATTACGGCCAAGACTTCCCTGCTTTTTCTGCCAAAATCTGTGTCAGATTTAAGACACATGCTCCTGCACGCTTCCATGAGGGTTGTGAAAAAAGTTTGAATCCACAATTGGGTCCCAGCCTTCTGTAGCTGCAAACATAGGTGGCCGCACCACCTCCTTATAAAACAACTTGAACCTGGGCATAGGGTGGAAAGCTTTTTGATTTTTTTAATTTGCTGGACATGAAATGGATTTAGAGTGCTTTCTCACTTCAAGTAGAAGACATGTCCACTTCCTGATTATTTTTGGAGCATGAGAACATTTACAATTTTTTTCATCTCTCTCCCCCTTCCATAAGATTGCACAGAAACGCACCTTGACTAATTGATTTTGATCACAACTGATTACTTGTTTTTCCCTGTGAACTCTTGGGGTTTCGAACTTTCCTTCTGGAGAATGCCTTTTGAACCAGTTTGCTCTAGCTGCCTGATGTCAACTGCTTGGTGATCAGTGGATACTGAATACAGAATATTCAGAATGTACAGACAGTGGGCAGTGGTGAATATTTTCATGATGTCTTCTCTGCAGTTGGTGCAGGGCTCCAGTTATGAACGTGGACCAGTGAAGGTAGGTGAGCTCAATTTCTCATGCGATGCAGATGTCTAAGTTGGCTTATGCAGAGGATGCTTTCTTTGCCCCCACTATTTCTGAGATAATAGAAAAATGCAGAACACTGCTAATAGTGGGTAGGATATGTCCTGTACTTGTTAATGAGTATTCTGTTTCTTAAGCTTATTCAGATTCTTGCCATGAGTTTTTAAAAATGCTTAGGGTAGGAGGCTTTTGGAGATATAATAGGACATGAATGGACATTCTGGAATCTTTTCAGATAGGAAAGTTTCCCCTTAACTGTATATGCAGATGGCACAGTAATTTTTTTTATTGGAGTATAGTTATTTACAATGTTGCATTAATTTCTACTGTACCACAGTGATTTTTCTAAGAAAGCATTGATTTGTTTTTATGACACAGAAAACTTTGTGGGCTGTTTATTTTCAGGTCATCTGTGAACAGCAAACATTCCTTTTTTTAGTTAGTTTAGTTAGTTAACTTCTTCTGTAAATCAAAAACTGCTGTGCTTTCTGCAGACATTTTCTCTCTGGTTTTCCAAATTACCCTTTCTACCATGTAGAAAAATCTTTTTGTGGACGTCGTTTTGGTCCTTTGCTTTTTGAAATGTGTGTAAAACTCAGCCATAATCGAATATTGGATTCTATCAGCAAGCATCAAATAGCACCCAATGAATTGAGAGTAATACAAAAAAATTAACTGGGATGTGACTGACTGAGCATGAGTTCACCCAGTTTTATGCATTTCACAGTTTATATTGTTGTTCTCAGCTTTTGATTTTGAAAATGGTTAAGATATAATTGCTTTGACCAAAGTGGTGCTAAATCATTATTGATTTAAGAATCTCTGGCCATGAACAATCAACGTGGACTTGAGTTTTTGTAGCTGTTGTTAGGACATGCATTTTCAGGAAGGGTGATATCGCCCCCAACAGGGGAAAATTGTCCTTGGGGACAAAAACGTCTTACTCTTATGTATAAAGCACAGATGTACATACAGTAGAGAAAGAGATACACTGTATTTCTGGGAAGATTGACCTCTGTGTTAGAGGTAGAGAGCCACCTTGCCAGCAAGCAACACCTTTCCAACTTTCCAAATTCCAAACGGACACAAGAGGGATCACAGTCGTTCAGCTCCACTTCAGCGCCACCAGCCTGGAGTTGGGATCTCAGTGGCAGATTGCAGGTAAACTGGAATCCCATTTTGAGCCTCAGGGACAGGAGGTAAAATGAGACTTGTTTGAAGCAAGTAAGGCTTTTCAGGCTGTTCAGCTGTTTTTAAGTCCACAAAACTCAGGAATCCTTTAGGTGTGTTTGGTTTATGGAGGTTCCTAACCACCTCCAGGCCCCACATGGGGTTTTAAAATATTTTCTTTTTACTTTGAAACTTCAGTTGCCTCGGTATAAGAGGAGACTGAATAGTTGGAAAGAAGTCACATCCTTTAGGTTGTTCGGCTCTTTTAAACAGCAAAGACACAATTCTTCAGTTGTCCTGGGCACAGTGAGGTTTTAAATGTATCAGGGACTTCCCTGGTGGCCCAGTGGTTAGGACTCAGTGCTGTCACTGCCAAGGGCCCAAGTTCAATTCCTGGTCAGGGAACTAAGATCCCACAGGCCATGTGACATGGCCAAAAAAAGTTTCAGATTTACTGCCAGAAGTTTTATTAATTGTATTAAACAGTTTATTTAATAGGGCACTGGAAGAAAGCAGTTGAATTTGAATGTGATAGAAAATACGTCTTTACACAGGGAACATGCAGTGTTATATGCTTAGTGATACCATTAGCAATTTTTTTTCATATATATCCAGATTGCCTTCAAAAAGGGAAGCTCTGTATAGTGAGCTTTGATCCACCCAACACCTAGCTCAATTAAATCTTTCTGATGTGAAGAAAAGACGTGCATACAGTTACACAGAAGTTTGGGCACAGATGTGAGTGGGTGGTGAAGGCTCAGGAGGTACATTGTACTGGTTGTTATACTTTTTCTTTTCCCCCATAATTTTCTCTTAAGAGAAAAATCCAAGAAGAAATATGTTTCTTAATGTTCTTGTTTAAATCAAAATTTACCACAAAAGCATATTCAGGGTAGTAATGGTTTGGACACTGGAATATGAATGTATTTTGTGCTTGTTGAGATAAAACTATTTCATTTATTATAAGATGTGTCCAGGGTCCTCCTTGGTGGCTGGTCCCTGAGTGTGATCTCTAACCTTCCTCTCTTCCGACTACCTCTTTTTCTGAAAGGTTGCCCTTCACCCAGTCTTCACTTTCTAGCCTTGAACATTCTGCTGTTTTTTCAGCTTAGACCAGCAGTGCCTGTAGTACAGTTATACGAGTCTGTGAATATTCTTTTTCCTGCAGTAACTGTGCAAACGGCTGCCAGTATCCCCGACAGTTGTGCTCACTGCCATTTGAGTGTAAGGCCTCCTGATTTCATGAGTCTTGCCACTTGTACTTAGCTGCTTGGGGTCAGCACTGCCTGGAATTTGTGAACTGAGAAAAATCTGCTGGAAAGTCTCAACTCAAATCTACTGTTCAGCTGATAAGTTTTTCAATCTGAGCAGAATATGTTTTCTTCTAGAAATAAGGTTAACCCAATCCTTCTTTCTGACTCACCAGTATAATCAGAGTAACCATCTAGATATGGGATTTATTTCTGTCTGTTGTCTCCAGCTTTTATATATGTTGGGGTAGTCATGTACAGTTGCATAGGGCGTGCAGTGAACAGCTCTAGGACCCTCCATCCACCTGGTCTCATATCTGTATATGATAACTTTGGGTACAGTATTGTATACTCTGGGCTTTTGATTAATAAATATCTGTAACCTCACTGTCCTGTCATTTGCATCCATCTTCTGGCCAGTACTATTTCTAGTATATTTGATAAGCATTTCTTGTCACCAGGAGTCTTGGCACCCCCTTAAGTCACTAAGGGAAGCCATCTGCCATAAATCTTTTCAAGTCACTGAGGCAGACATTCCAATAGAAGTGACAAAGGGTTCATTCCGGGTCCTGGTAGGTTTGGCTAACTCTTTTCTGATAAAATTGGTTTCCTTCTCCCCTGTGCTACCTTCCAGCCCCCTCTTTCATAACCTCACTGGCAGGAGAATATTGTTGAGTGGTAGAGTCATTCAGACTCTGCCTAAGATGGGAACAAGTCCAAGACCCACAGGAATGTAGGGCACCTCTAACTTCCATGAGAAGCCACATGGCTCGCAAATTTATAACCTTGTGTCACTTGTCTTCCCCTGAAATCATCTCTAGAGGTAACTGAATAACAAAGACTGAGGTGCACCTTCCATATTTAACTCCAGGAAGCAGACTGGCCCTCACTGGCCTCCGTAGGTCATGCGCAAGGAAGTTCCTTGACTTTGCTGCTAGTCAGATGGCCTGGTGAGCTCATGTCCGGTTTCCTCTCAGGCATAGTCCTTGGCACAAAGGACATTTGAAATATTTTCCATTAATTTCTTCTTCATTTATGACCATATAGGTAAATGTATTGAATTACATGCTTCTGTACACAGAGGTCTTCTCTCCTAGTCAGTCACTTTTAACTGGTGGGGAAAACTTTATAGCACTTGAGCCTGTTATTGCTATTCAGGATATAGTAGAACCCCCTGTATCCTGCAGCGTAAATATAGTACTTCCATGTATGACTTAGGTTTTTATTTTAAAAAATCTGATTGGACTCTGTGGGAGAGGGAGAGGGTGGGATGATTTGGGAGAATGGCATTGAAACATGTATAATATCATATATGAAACGAGTCCCCAGTCCAGGTTTGATGCACGATACTGGATGCTTGGGGCTGGTGCACTGGGATGACCAGAGGGATGGTATGGGGAGGGAGGAGGGTTCAGGATGGGGAACAAGTGTATACCTGTGGCAGATTCATGTTGATATATGGCAAAACCAATACAATATTGTAAAGTTAAAAAATAAAAATAATAAAAAATAAAAAAATAAAAAATCTGATTTGGACTTGTGGATTAACGTTTAGTATAGACCCTTAAAAACTCTAGAAAAAAATCACATGAAAGCTGCGTGTTGAGCGAATTTGATTAAGGAACCGCTCTTGGGACAAGCTTATAAAGACAGTTTGTAGAATGAAAATGTAGTATTTGGACACGTGCGTGCTTCCTTGTGGAGTGTAATGTAGGGTGCTCTGGAACTCCCGGGCACATTTATGTAACCACAGTGGCCCAGAGGCACTCGAGAAAGAGGGACACAGGTGACAGTAACATTGCTTCCGGGCACATTTCTAAGCTCAGCTCTTTCCTACCACTTGAGATTAGTAGACATGGTGGGAAACTATCCACAGTTGGGAATATGATTGAGATGAGGTGAGATGAGACATTTGTTCTTTGGTTGCTTTTATGATGAGAAGTCCTTTTTTCTCCCTCCCTTACCGCTAGTTCTGGTACTAATTAGTTTCTGGTAGAAACTAATAGTTTCTACCAAGATACTAAGATGTTATAAAGCAAAGATACTCTGAGGGCCCCCTGCATCCTAAACGTCTTGACAGGTGGTGATGTTCTATTCCCAAAGGCTCTCCCTTGCGTCTCCTTAGAACTTTCCAATATTTGACAGTTCATTTGTTTATTTATTGAGCATCTACTATGTCGAATGCAGCAGGAAATAAGGCAGTGTTTCAGCTCTCATGGAACTTATATTCCAAGTGTGGCAGGTAGAGGCAGGCAACATGCAAACCTGGAACATGTCAGGGGTGAAGAGTGCCATGAAGAAAATCAAGAAGGGGACAGACACAGAGGGATGGGTCGCGGGAGACTTCTCTGATTTCTTTTCAATTGTGTAGGCCTCTGGAGGAAGTGGGGGGGCAATGGTTGTGATGAGGGAAGAGCGTGGTCTTGTGTGTTTAGGTATTAGCCAGGGGCCAGTGTGGCTGGAGTAGAGAGAGTGGAGGCCAGAACCGCAGCTTCTGAGGTTGGAGAAATAGCCTGGGCATATCACATAGAAAGGATGAGATGGTTGGATGGCCTCACCGACTCAAATGGACATGAGTTTGAACAAGCTCCAGGAGATGGGAAGGGAAGCCTGGTGTGCTGCATCCGTGGGGTTGCAAAGAGTCAGACGTGACTTAGTGACTGGACAACAACAACAATCACCTAGAGTGTGGCTGTGTTCCAGTAAAACTCCACAGACACTGAAATTTGAATTGTGTATCATTTCCATGCATCACGAAATAGTCTTCTCATTTGTTGCAATCATTTAAAATTACAGGAAGGAATTCTTAGCTCACAGACCATACAAAAAGAGACTGCAGGCTGGATTTGGCCCCCAGGTCATAGTTGGCAAAACCTGATCTGTGTCTATTTTATCTTCTTCATAGACTGTATCAGGACCTGACATTTTGTATTTGCTTGTGTATATGGTAGGACACATCACTTCTGGTCACAACCTCTTTGACCCCCTGCCCCATCCAACCACCAGGGGCCAGAAAGTGCAAGCCTTCCCTGTGCTCAGAAGGTAGAAAGCTGGAACTCTTTAGTGATTAGTATTCATTACTAATCCACACAACTCTGGTCGGTTGTAAGTGTTTCTGAACATACCACTGAGATGGGAGGTGACTGTGGTTGGACAGTGGGGTAGAATCATGGAAGGAAGGAAGACACTTGGGTTTCTTTATGCTGCTCAGGAGGCTCCTTTTTCCTGGAAAAGGCAAGCTGTACATTCAGTTCAGTGAACATTTGTGGAATGTCCACCGTGTGCCAGGCACATGACTGGAAATGACATTTTTATAGAATAAAGATGTCTCAGTTATTTGCATGTCTTACCAGCAGCCAAGGAGCTCAACTTGGCCTGTGAGAAGGATAATTTTAGTGCCTGAAACCTTAGGTAATAATGAAAGTTTTAATGAGTCTCTTTCTGTCATTCATTGTCATCTAAATAATTATACCACTCCTATCTTTGAGAAAAGTATTGCTTTCCTAAAATCTAGGTTTGCCTGAAATTATTTCTGGAGAAATAAAATGACATGTTGAATATTGTGATGGCAGAGATTTTGTTACTTATGGTTCCATTCTGGAGGGAGTTGGCAAGAGTGTGATTTTGATTGAAGGAATTCCCTGAGTTCATCTGTATAAGAGACCCTCTGAAAAGAACTGTTCATAACTTGCATCATAACTATCCTGTCACAGCAAGACTGGAGATCACTGGGCATCTCAGACAATGCAGAGGTTGTAGGTGAGGAAGAGGAAAGCTGTGGATGCTGACATGGGACCACTGCATCTTTAGGAGAAAGATGAAAATTAAGCATCCTGGGCTGACTGCCAGTTGCATGGCAAAGGGCTGCCTAATAAAAAGGAGAATGAGGTTTGGCATAAAGATCCTCTGTCCACCCAGCGGATTATGTTTTACTTAGGCTGACATACGGCTGTAGGAGTCACAATAATGCGATGTGACAATCCAGTCCAAATTTCAATGGTTTAAAACATTGATAACCCGCATTACTGTGGCTGAGCTGGTAGTCAGGATCAAGGCAGAAACCACAGGTCGAGTATGGGTCTGTGCCACGTAACTCTCATCTGCCTGGATAAGTGGGCCAGAAGGGACACAGACTTGCTGTGATGGCAGAAGTGTAGGAGAGCTGTGTAGTCACAAATGCATTTCAACACTCTGCCTGCATCATGTCTTATAACATCCCATTGGTCGAAGCAGGTCATGTGGCCCAACGTCAGTGGGGCTGAGAAACATACTCTTCTCTTGGAGGAGACAGGTGGAGGCAGTGAAATTGTTTTAACAATAACCTAATTACCATAAAGGCTTCGCATTGTTTCCTTAGATGTTGGGCCCTTCATCTTTGAGATCAGTGATAAAGAGACTGTAACAGATCTCCCCAGGGATATATTCTCCTGGGGTTATTCGAGTTTTGCCACTCAAGCCCATCCCACACTAATTTCCCCCCACATGTCCTAAGCATAGATGCATCCAGTCGGAGCAGAGATATTAGCATGGAGCATGAATTTAAAACATGTAAAGGGAAGCATACGCCCTTCCCTGCATGCTAGACAGTTTGGCTGGGGAGAAACCGTCCTGCAGTACTCATCAAATTGGAGGATGTAGAGGTCCCAGACACCTTAGCCATCTAGTATCCCCTTAAAATACCCAGACAGCTATGCACACACACTCGCACAAATGTACCCTTACACACATTTATACTTTCTGTGAGTCTGTAGTTCTTTCCTTAGTCTAAGTTTAATTAAACACCCTGGTTTCTCACATTTATACATTTAAATATAGAACTGCATGAGTCAAAGAACCACCAGTAGCGTGAGGCCCCACCAAAGGGCCATGTTTCTAGATTTCAGAGCAGCAGGACCAGGCCTTCAGCTGGCTCCGTCTACGTCATTATGAGCAAACGTGCATTCTCCTCCCTGCCCTCAGTTGGCATGGCCCACACTATTAGGTGTCATCTGTAATGAGGAAGGCTGGACTCTAATGACAAAGCACAAAGGTTTAAGAAGTGGGTGGTTTTTCCTTCACTCATCTGTAAAGACCTATGTAAGCCTGGGTAGATACTTGAAAATTGGCATTTCATCTGAAAATACATCCCAGAAATAACAGATATTTACCCTGCAAAAGCTTTTCTCTTTTAAATTTTTATTTACTATGGTTGGAATGGCCCTATCTTGCTCTTTTCAAACTCAACTCGAGTTGCTCAGGGAAATCAAGGCCCATGAAACACCTCTGAACCCCAACACAGGACCAGATGCCCCACCCCTGAGAAAGGAAGGAAAGGCAGTGAATGTTAGCGCGTGCCTCCTCTGCATCTGACCCTTTCCTACTTATGGCCCTCGGTAATCTCCACATCAGCGATATGAGGAGCTTTGCATTCTGAAATGAGGAAACCATGACTTAAGGAAATTCAATAATTCACCCTCAGTCAAATAGCTAAAAAGGAGCAGTGCCTGGATTCAAACCCAGCTTACTTTATGTTTTTAAAGTTATTCTATGGCAAAGATTATCGTTTTTCCCATTTGATGTGCTGTTCTGTGAATTTTAACACAGAGATTTCTGTGACCACCACCATAATCAAGATACAGAAAAAATTCCTTTATGCTACTCTTCAATCTATGCCCCAATCAGCAATGCTGCAGAAGCTGAATTCAAATGGTTCTGTGAAGACCCACAAGACCTTCTAGAACCAACACCAAAAAAGATGACCTTTTCATCATAGGGGACTGGAATGCAAAAGTAGGGAGTCAAGAGATACCTGGAGTAAAGGCAAGTTTGGCCTTGGAGTATAAAATCAAGCAGGGCAAAGGCTAATCGAGTTTTGCCAAGAGAACACACTGGTCATAGCAAACACCCTCTTCCAACAACACAGGAGATGACTCTACACACAGACATCACCAGGTGATCAACACTGAAATGAGACTGATTATATTCTTTGCAGCCAAAGATGGAGAAGCTCTACACAGTCAGCAAAAACAAGACTGGGAGCTGACTGTGGCTCAGATCATCAGCTCCTTATTGCAAAATTCAGGCTTAAACTGAAGAAAGTATGGAAAACCACTGGCCATTCAGGTATGACCTAAATCAAATCCCTTATGATTATACAGTGGGGGTGATGAATAGATTCAAGGGATTAGATCTGATAGACAGAATGCCTGAAGAACTATGAATGGAAGTTCATAACATTGTACAGGAGGCAAGTGACCAAAACCATCCCAAAGAAAAAGAAATGCAAGGCGGCAAAGTGGTTGTCTGAGGAGACTTTACACATAGCTGAGAAAAGAACAGAAACAAAAGGCAAAGGAGAAAGGGAAATATATACCCAACTGAATGCAGAGTTCCAGAGAATAGCAAGGAAAGATAAGAAAGCCTTCTTAAGTGAACAATGCAAAGAAATAGAGGAAGACAATATAATGGGGAAGGCTAGAGATCTCTTCAAGAAAATTGGAGATACCAAGGGAACATTTCACGCAAAGATAGGCTCAATAAAGGACAGAAATGGCAAGGATCTAACAGAAGCAGAGGAGATTAAGAAGAGGTGGCAAGAATACACAGCAGAACTATACCAAAAAGATCTTATGACCTGGATAACCAAGATGGTGTGGTCACTCACCTAGAGGCAGACATCCTGGAGTGTGAAATCAAGTGGGTCATAGGAAGCATAACTACAAACAAAGCTAGTGGAGGTGATGGAATTCCAGCTAAGCTATTTGAAATCCTATGATCAGATCAGATCAGATCAGTCACTCAGTCATGTCCGACTCTTTGCGACCCCATGAATCGCAGCACGCCAGGCCTCCCTGTCCATCACAAACTCCCGGAGTTCACTGAGACTCACGTCCATCGAGTCAGTGATGCCATCCAGCCATCTCATCCTCTGTCGTCCCCTTCTCCTCCTGTGTCCAATCCCTCCCAGCATCAGAGTCTTTTCCAATGAGTCAACTCTTCACATGAGGTGGCCAAAGTACTGGAGTTTCAACTTTAGCATCATTCCGTCCAAAGAAATCCCAGGGCTGATCTCCTTCAGAATGGACTGGTTGGATCTCCTTGCAGTCCAAGGGACTCTCAAGCGTCTTCTCCAACACCAGAGTTGAAAAGCATCAACTCTTTGGCGCTCAGCCTTCTTCACAGTCCAACTCTCACATCCATACATGACCACAGGAAAAACCATAGCCTTGACTAGACGAACCTTTGTTGGCAAAGTAAGGTCTCTGCTTTTGAATATGCTATCTAGGTTGGTCATAACTTTCCTTCCAAGGAGTAAGCATCTTTTAAGTTCATGGCTGCAGTCACCATCTGTAGTGATTTTGGAGCCCAGAAAAATAAACTCTGACACTGTTTCCACTGTTTCCCCATCTATTTGCCATGAAGTGGTGGGACCGGATGCCATGATCTTCATTTTCTGGATGTTGAGCTTTAAGCCAACTTCTTCACTCTCGACTTTCACTTTCATCAAGAGGCTTTTGAGTTCCTCTTCACTTTCTGCCATAAGGGTGGTGTCATCTGCATATCTGAGGTTATTGATATTTCTCCCGGCAATCTTAATTCCAGCTTGTGCTTCTTCCAGTCCAGTGTTTCTCATGATGTACTCTGCATATAAGTTAAATAAACAGGGTGACAATATACAGGCTTGATGAACTCCTTTTCCTCTTTGGAACCAGTCTGTTGTTCCATGGCCAGTTCTAACTGTTGCTTCCTGACCTGCATACAAATTTCTCAAGAGGCAGATCAGGTGGTCTGGTATTCCCATCTCTTTCAGAATTTTCCACAGTTTATTGTGATCCACACAGTCAAAGGCTTTGGCATAGTCAATAAAGCAGAAATAGATGTTTTTCTGGAACTCTCTTGCTTTTTCCATGATCCAGCGGATGTTGGCAATTTGATCTCTGGTTCTTCTGCCTTTTCTAAAACCAGCTTGAACATCAGGAAGTTCACGGTTCACATATTGCTGAAGCCTGGCTTGGAGAATTTTGAGCATATTGCTGAAGCCTGGCTTGGAGGATTTTGAGCATTACTTTACTAGCGTGTGAGATGAGTGCAATTGTGTGGTAGTTTGAGCATTCTTTGGCATTGCCTTTCTTTGGGATTGGAATGAAAACTGACCTTTTCCAGTCCTGTGGCCACTGCTGAGTTTTCCAAATTTGCTGGCATATTGAGTGCAGCACTTTCACAGCATCATCTTTCAGGATTTGGAATAGCTCAACTGGAATTCCATCACCTCCACTAGCTTTGTTCGTAGTGATGCTTTCTAAGGCCCACTTGACTTCACATTCCAGGATGTCTGGCTCTAGGTCAGTGATCACACCATCGTGATTATCTGGGTCATTAAGATCTTTTTGTACAGTTCTTCTGTGTATTCTTGCCATCTCTTCTTAATATCTTCTGCTTCTGTTAGGTCCATACCATTTCTGTCCTTTATCGAGCCCATCTTTGCATGAAATTTGGTATCTCTGATTTTCTTGAAGAGATCTCTAGTCTTTCCCATTCTGTTGTTTTCCTCTATTTCTTTGCATTGATCCCTGAAAAAGGCTTTCTTATCTCTTCTTGCTATTCTTTGGAACTGTGCATTCAGATGCTTATATCTTTCCTTTTCTCCTTTGCTTTTCGCTTCTCTTCTTTTCACAGCTATTTGTAAGGCCTCCCCAGACAGCCATTTTGCTTTTTTGCATTTCTTTTCTATGGGGATGATCTTGATCCCTGTCTCCTGTACAATGTCACGAACCTCATTCCATAGTTCATCAGGCAGTCTATCTATCAGATCTAGGCCCTTGAATCTATTTCTCACTTCCACTGTATAATCATAAGGGATTTGATTTAGTCATACCTGAATGGTCTAGTGGTTTTCCCTACTTTCTTCAATTTAAGTCTGAATTTGGCAATAAGGAGTTCATGGTCTGAGCCACAGTCAGCTCCTGGTCTTGTTTTTGTTGACTGTATAGAGCTTCTCCATCTTTGGCTGCAAAGAATATAATCAATCTGATTTCGGTGTTGACCATCTGGTGATGTCCATGTGTAGAGTCTTCTCTTGTGTTGTTGGAAGAGGGTGTTTGTTATGACCAGTGCATTTTCTTGGCAAAACTCTATTAGTCTTTGCCCTGCTTCATTCTGTATTCCAAGGCCAAATTTGCCTGTTACTCCAGGTGTTTCTTGACTTCCTACTTTTGCATTCCAATCCCCTATAATGAAAAGGACATCTTTTTTGGGTGTCAGTTCTAAAAGGTCTTGTAGGTCTTCATAGAACCGTTCAACTTCAGCTTCTTCAGCGTTACTGGTTGGGGCATAGCCTTGGATTACTGTGATATTGAATGGTTTGCCTTGGAAACGAACAGAGATCATTGTGTCGTTATTGAGATTGCATCCAAGTACTGCATTTCGGACTCTTTTGTTGACCATGATGGCCACTCCATTTCTTCTGAGAGATTCCTGCCTGCAGTAGTAGATATAATGGTCATCTGAGTTAAATTCACCCATTCCAGTCCAAGGATGATGCTATTAAAGTGCTGCACTCAATATGCCAGCAAATTTGGAAAACTCAGCAGTGGCCACAGGACTGGAAAAGGTCACGTTTCATTCCAATCCCAGAGAAAGGCAATAACAAATAATGTTCAGTTCAGTCAGTCGCTCAGTTGTGTCCAACTCTTTGTGACCACATGAATCACAGCATGCCAGGCCTCCCTGTCCATCACCAACTCCCAGAGTCTACCCAAACCCATGTCCATCGAGTCGGTGATGCCATACAACCATCTCATCCTCTGTTTTCCCCTTCTCCTCCTGCCCTCAATCTTTCCCAGCATCAGGGTCTTTTCCAATGAGTCAGCTCTTTGCATCAGGTAGCCAAAGTATTGGAGTTTCAGCTTCAACATCTGTCCTTCCAATGAACACCCAGGACTGATCTCCTTTAGGGTGGACTGGTTGGATCTCCCTGCAGTCCAAGGGACTCTCAAAAGTCTTCTCCAACACCACAGTTCAAAAGCATCAATTCTTCGGTGCTCAGCTTTCTTTATAGTCCAACTCTCACATCCATACGTGACCACTGGTAAAACCATAGCCTTGACTAGACGGACCTTTGTTGGCAAAGTAATGTCTCTGCTTTTGAATATGCTATCTAGGTTGGTCATAACTTTCCTTCCAAGGAGTAAGCATCTTTTAATTTCATGGCTGCAGTCACCATCTGCAGTGATTTTGGAACCCAGAAAAATAAAGTCAGCCACTGTTTCCCCATCTATTTGCCATGAAGTGATGGGATCGGATGCCATGATCTTTGTTTTCTGAGTGTTGAGCTTTAAGACAACTTTTTCACTCTTCTCTTTCACTTTCATCAAGAGGCTCTTTAGTTCTTCTTCACTTTCTGCCATAAGGGTGGTGTCATCTGCATATTTGAGGTTATTGATATTTCTCCCGGTAATCTTGATTCTAGCTTGTGCTTTCTCCAGCCCAGCCTTTCTCATGATGTACTCTGCATATAAGTTAAATAAGCAGGGTGACAATATACAGCCTCGACATACTCCTTTTCCTATTTGGAACCAGTCTGTTGTTCCATGTCCAGTTCTAATCGTTACTTCCTGACCTGCATACAGGTTTCTCAAGAGGCAGATCAGGTGGTCTGGTATTCCCATCTCTTTCAGAATTTTCCACAGTTTATTGTGATCCACACAGTCAAAGGCTTTGGCATAGTCAATAAAGCAGAAATAGATGTTTTTCTGGAACTCTCTTGCTTTTTCTATGATCCAGCGGATGTTGGCAATTTGATCTCTGGTTCCTCTGCCTTTTCTAACACCAGCTTGAACATCTGGAAGTTCACGGTTCACATATTGCTGAAGCCTGGCTTGGAGAATTTTAAGTATTATTTTACTAGCGTGTGAGATGAGTGCAATTGTGCGGTAGTTTGAGCATTCTTTGGCATTGCCTTTCTTTGGGATTGGAATGAAAACTGACCTTTTCCAGTCCTGTGGCCACTGCTGAGTTTTCCAAATGTGCTGGCATATTGAGTGCAGCACTTTCACAGCATCGTCTTTCAGGATTTGAAATAACTCCACTGGAATTCCATCACCTCCACTAGCTTTGTTCGTAGTGATGCTTCCTAAGGCCCACCTGACTTCACATTCCAGGATGTCTGGCTCTAGGTGAGTGATCACACCATCATGATTATCGGGGTCATGAAGATCTTTTTGTACAGTTCTGTGTTCTTGCCACCTCTTCTTAATATCTTCTGCTTCTGTAATGTTCAAACTACCACATAATTGCAGTCATGTCACATGCTAGCAAAGTAATACTCAAAATTCCCCAAGCTAGGCTTCACCATTATGTGAAATGAAGACTTCCAGATGTCAAGCTAGATCTAGAAAAGGCAGAAGAACCAGAGATCAAATTGCCAACATTCGTTGGATCATAGAAAAAGCAAAGGAATTCCAGAAAACCATCTACTTCTGCTTTATTGACTGCATTAAAGCCTTTGACTATGTGTATCACACAAACTGTGGAAAATTGGTAAAGAGATGGGAATACCAGACCACCTTACCTGCCTCCTGAGAAACCTGTATGCAGGTCAAGACACAACAGTTAGAACTGGACATGGAACAATGGAGTGGTTCAAAATTTGGAAAGGAGTATGTCAAGGCTATATATTGTCACCCTGCTTATTTAACTTTTATGCAGAGTATATCATGCTAAATTCCAGGCTGAGTGAATCACAAGGTGGATCAAGATTGCTGGGAGAAATAACAACTTCAGATGTTCAGATGATACCACTCAAATGGCAGAAAGAGAAGAGGAACTAAAGAGCCTCTTGATGATGGTGAAAGAGGAGAGTGAAAAAGCTAGCTTAGAACTCAACATTCCAAAAACTAACATCATAGCATGCAGTCCCATCACTTCATGTCAAATAGATGGGGAAAAGTGGAAACAGTGACAGATTTTATTTTCTTGGGCTCCAAAATCACTCTGGATGGTGACTGAAGCCACAAAATTAAAAGATGCTTGCTCCTTGGAAGGAAAGCTATGATGAACCTAGACAGCATATTAAATAGCAGAAACATCGCTTTGCCTACAGATGTCTGTATAGTCAAAGTTATTGGTTTTTCCAGTAGTCATGTATGGATGTGAGAGTTGGATCATAAAGAAGGCTAAGCACCAAAGAACTGATGTTTTTGAACTGTGGTGTTAGAGAAGACTCTTGAGAGTCTGTTGGACTACAAGGAGATCAAACCAGTCAATCCTAAAGGAAATCAACCCTGAATATTCATTGGAGGGACTGATGCTAAAGTTGAAGCTCCAGTACTTTGGCTATCTGATGCAAAGAGCCAACTCATTATGAAAAGACCCTGATGCTGGGAAAGATTGAAGGCAGGAGAAGAAGTGGACAACAGAGGATGAGATGGTTGGATGGCATCACTGACTTGATGGACGAGAGTTTGAGCAAATTCTGGGAGATAGTGAAGGACAGGGAATCCTGGCGTGTTGCAGTCCACGGAGTCACAAAGAGTCGGACATAAGTTAGGGACTAAACAACAACAGCCCTTTCATAATCATACCCTCCTCCCAGTCTCTGGCAACCTCTGCTCTGTTCTCCATCACTATCATCCTGGATTTTTGAGAATGTTATTAATGGAATCATACCGTCAGTAACCTTTTGAGACTTGGTTCTTTCACCCCTAATGCCTTTGAGATCCATCCAAGTTGCTGTACATACCAGCTATTCGTTCCTTTTTACAGCTAAGTCATATTCCGTGGGATGGGTGTAGCACAGTTTGCCTAAGCAACTGTTCACATACTGAATGACATCCTGGTTGTTTCCAAGTTTTTTAGCTCTTTCAAAGAAAGCTAGTATAAACATTCATGTCAAGGTTTTTGGGTGAATCTACATTCTTGCTTCTCAAGGGTAAATTCCCAGGAGTGAGACTGCTGGGTCATATGGCAAGTGTCTGTTGAACTTTGTAAGAAACTGCCAGCATGTTTTGCAGACTGCTCTACCACTCAAAGCCAATTTTAAGCCGTTCTCATCCATTGCCCTCCCCTCTCCAGTCAGCCATCTGTCCAGACCACAGAGTGGTTTCCAGTATCAGGCAAAGCTTCCTTTTAGGAGATGCAATGTCCACTTGAGAGCTACAGGAGGCAAAGGCACACAACTTCAGTTTGGCCTCTGAGTCTAACATGGCCTGGGTGGGTTTCTTGACAGGCTGGGGGAGTGAGAAAAGGGAAGAGGTGTTGTGGAACAGTATCTGTGAACAGCTGGGAACATGATGGTGCAACTTGGACCCCAAACCAGAGAAAAGTTGGTGGTTTGGGCTAAGCCTTAAACATCAAGCTAAAGATGAAATGCTTTTCCAGTCAAACAGAAGTTTACTGAGAGGTGAAAGGAGCATGGAATTATTTGTCTTACAACCGGATCCACCTCCCTAAACCCACTGCAAAGGGAAATAAATAGCTGACGGTGGTTCCCTGAACTCCAGAGACCGATAGGCAGAGGACTGGTTCCCCAGGCAACACTTGTAAATCCCAAAGCAAATCCAGGGAAAGTCACGTGAAATGTGTTCCCTCCACAGTGTACTCTGAAGCTTGTGGATCTTGTGGATCTTCCAAATATACAAATTCTCTCTACCTCACCCCCGTATCACTAAACTTCCTGAAGACAAACTGCCAATACATTTTGACAAAATAGCATCATCAGTTTTGAAAAGGCTTAGAAACACAGACCCACAGTTCCTGAGAGATCTAGTGGGGAATATTGCAAAGCTGGTCTCCTTTCTCGTACCTATAACAGGAGGATTCTTAAGAGCATGGGACCCAAGAACAACTTTTGGCAACAGTTGGGCTCTGACAGCTCAGAGCCAGGAATGGAACTCAGCTGTGTACTCCCAAGCCATGCCCCTTCCTTTTGGCAACGTATTTATATTCTAATTTTTATTTTCCTTCAAATAGTTTCTAGACTGCCATGTGGAAGGATTAGAATTTACTATTCCCTGGTAAATTCCAGTAAGTTAAAGCAATGCTGTGTGGTGCTAAGTCGTTTCAGTCATGTCTGACTCTGCAAACCTATTGACTGTAGCCCACCAGGCTCCTCTGTTCATGGGATTCTCCAGGCCAGAATACTGGAGTGGGTAGCCATTCCATTGTCCAGAGGATCTTTCTGACCCAGGGATCCAACCTGTGTCTCTTAGGTCTCCTGGATTGGCAGGCAAGTTCTTTAAAACTAATGCCACCTGAGAATCCCTAAAGCAGTACCTGTTACTTTTAATTCTGTTCTAAAGATAGGTTGTTTTGGCTCCTTGGGAACTGTAGCAATTTTTTCCCCCTGTCATCTAGAATGGTCTCATACAAGACAGCTGATACCCTTGTTTTAGCCTGGAAAACAGTTTTGTTGGTCTTCCATCTTGAAAAATCATTCAGATGGGGAAGTGGGCCACAAACAATTCAGTGACTTGAGTTAAAAAAAAAAAAAAGGCTTAGAAAATCCAGTTCATCAAGATATTCAAACCAATGTTTGGAAGCCAAGGTATAACTCAAAGGAGTTTAAAGAATAAGACTATTTCTCAGCATACATCTACCATTTATCCCCTACTTGGTGAACTTGTACAGAGCTCAGGCACTCATGCAGGCCTTTAAACCAGCATGCACCATCCCCGAAATGAGTATTTCTCCTACAAATCGCTTGGGAAGATTTCTTAAAGAAACTTTATTTTGAAATAATTATAGAAAAGTTGCAAAGGTAACCTGGAGGATAGCCTGTGTATCTTTCACCCAGCTTCCTGTAAGACTAGCAACTGGTAGGGAAGTTTTTAAAAAATCCTCATGGCAAAGAGCTAACACCTATCCTACTCAAACTCTTCCAGAAAATTTCAGAGGAAGGTAAACTTCCAAATTCATTCTATGAGGCCACCATCACCCTAATACCAAAACCATACAAAGATGCCACAAAAAAAGAAAAATACAGGCCAATATCACTGATAAACATAGATGCAAAAATCCTTAACAAAATTCTAGCAAATGGAATCCAACAACATATTAAAAAGATCATACATTATGACCAAGTGGGCTTTATCCCAGGGATGCAAGGATTCTTCAATATTCACAAATCAATCAATGTGATACACCACACTAACAAATTAAAAGATAAAAACCATATGATTATCTCAATAGATGCAGAGAAAGCCTTTGACAAAATTCAACATCCACTTATGATAAAAACCCTCCAGAAACCAGGAATAGAAGGAACATACCTCAACATAATAAAAGCTATATATGACAAACCCACAGCAAACATTATCCTCAATGGTGAAAAACTGAAAGCATTTCCCCTAAAATCAGGAACAAAACAAGGGTGCCCACTCTCACCACTACTATTCAACATAGTTTTGGAAGTTTTAGCCACATCAATCAGAGAAGAAAAAAAAAAAAGGAATCCAGATTGGAAAAGAAGAAGTAAAACTCTCACTGTTTGCAGATGACATGATCCTCTGCATAGAAAACCCTAAAGACTCCACCAGAAAATTACTAGAGCTGATCAATGAATATAGTAAATTTTCAGGATATAAAATTAACATACAGAAATCCCTTGCATTCCTATACACTAACAATAAGAAAACAGAAAGAGAAATTAAGGAAACAATTCCATTCACCATTTCAATGAAAAGAATAAAATACTTAGGAATAAATCTACCTAAAGAAACAAAAGACCTATATATAGAAAACTATAAGACACTGATGAAAGAAATCAAAGATGACACAGATAGATGGAGAAATAGACCATGTTCATGGATAAGAAGAATTAATATAGTGAAAATGAGTATACTACCCAAAGCAATCTATAGATTCAATGCAATCCCTATCAAGCTACCAACAGTATTTTTCAGAGAACTAGAACAAATAATTTCACAATCTGTATGGACATACAAAAAAACCTCGAATAGCCAAAGCAATCTTGAGAAAGAAGAATGGAACTGGAGGAATCAACCTGCCTGACTTCAGACTATACTACAAAGCTACAGTCATCAAGACAGTGTGGTACTGGCACAAAGACAGAAATATAGATCAATGGAATAAAATAGAAAGCCCAGAGATAAACCCACGCACCTATGGACACCTTATCTTTGACAAAGGAGGCAAGAATATACAATGGAGAAAAGGCAATCTCTTTAATAAGTGGTTCTGGAAAAACTGGTCAAGAATGAAAGAATGAGAAATGAATGAAACTAGAGCACTTTCTAATACCATACACAAAAATAAACTCAAAATGGACTAAAGATCTAAACGTAAGACCAGAAACTATAAAACTCCTAGAGGAAAACATAGGCAAAACACTCTGACATAAATCACAGCAGGATCCTCTATGATCCACCTCCCGGAGTAATGGAAACAAAAGCAAAAATAAATGAATGGGACCTAATTAAACTTAAAAGCTTTTGCACAACGAAGGAAACTATAAGCAAGATGAAAAGACAGCCTTCAGAATGGGAGAAAATAATAGAAAACGAAGCAACTGACAAAGAATTAATCTCAAAAATATACAAGCAGCTCCTGCAGCTCAATTCCAGAAAAACAAACGACCCTATCAAAAAGTAGGCCAAAGAACTAAACAGACACTTCTCCAAAGAAGACATACAGATGGCTAACAAACACATGAAAAGATGCTCAATATCACTCATTATCAGAGAAATGCAAATCAAAACCACAATGAGGTACCATCTCACGTCAGTCAGAATGGCTGCTATCAAAAAGTCTACAAACAATAAATGCTGGAGAGGGTGTGGAGAAAAGGGAACCCTCTTACACTGTTGATGGGAATGCAAAGAAGTACAGCCACTATGGAGAACAGTGTGGAGGTTCCTTAAAAAAACTGGAAATAGAACTGCCATATGACCCAGCAATCCCACTGCTGGGCATACACACCGAGGAAACCAGAATTGAAAGAGACGTGTGTACCTCAATGTTCATTGCAGCACTGTTTATAATAGCCAGGACATGGAAGCAACCTAGATGCCCATCGGCAGAGGAATGGATAAGAAAGCTGTAGTACATATACACAATGGAATATTACTTAGCCATTAAAAAGAGTGCATTTGAATCAGTTCTAATGAGGTGGATGAAACTGGAGCCTATTATACAGAGTGAAGTAAGTCAGAAAGAAAAACACCAATACAGTATACTAACATATATATATATGGAATTTAGAAAGATGGTAATGATGACCCTATATGCGAGACAGCAAAAAAGAGATACAGATGTAAAGAACAGTCTTTTGGACTCTGTGGTAGAAGGCAAGGGTGGGATGATTGAGAGAATAGCAATGAAACATGTATATTATCAAATGTGAAACAGATTGCCAGCCCAGGTTTGATGCATGAGACATGGTGTCAGGGCTGGTGCACTGGGATGACCCTGAGGGATGGGATGGGGAGGTAGATGGGAGGGGGGTTCAGGATGGGGAACACATGTACATCCATAGCTGATTCATGTCAATGTATGGCAAAACCACTACAATATTGTAAAGTAATTAGCCTCCAATTAAAATAAATAAATAAATTTAAAAAAAAATAATCCAAGGAGGGAGATGAATCCACACTCTACAAATGTACTGGAATGTATGGCAAGTCAATAAAGCCTAGGCTGGACCAAAAAAATAAAAATAAAAAATCCTTATGGCAAAGCTTAACCCAGACCCATAAAATAAGAATTTCTGAGGATGGGATCCAAGCATCAGTGTTTTTCTGTGAGGTTTCTTCCCAGGCAGGTTCAAGGTGAAGCCAAGATTGGGCACCTGTGCTACAAACACTTCTCAAAGTGTGGCCAACCAACCAACCACAGGCACCTGGGCACTTGTTAGAAATGCACCATTCTAGGTCTGCCTCCAAACCTACTGCCTCAGAATCTGCATTCTGACAAGACTGCTGGTGACTGGTATGCACAGGAAGTTTTGAGAAGCATTGCTCTATACAAAAGATGAAACAGACCACACAAACATGGGCCTGATCACAATATTTGTCCAGTGTGTGTGTATTTATTACTCATAAATTTCTTCATCAGCTGTGCGTTAAGTACTTACATAAAAAGATGAACCTGACCACATATTCTGAATTCATGAATATGCTATATTTATTTTTCTCTTTCTGTCTTATTTCACTCTGTATAACAGGCCCTATGTTCATGAACCTCACTAGAACTGACTCAAATTCGTTCTTTTTTATGGCTGAGTAATATTCCACTGTATATATCTACCACATCTTCTTTATCCATTCACCTATCGATGGGTATCTAGGTTGCTTCCATGTCCTGGCTATAGTAAACAGTGCTTCAGTGAATACTGAGGTACACATGTCTTTTTCAATTATGGTTTTCTCAGAATGTGTGCCCAGTAGTGGGGTTGCTGGGTCATATGGTAGATTTATTTCTAGTTTTTTAAGGAATCTCCATACTGTTTTCCATAATGGCTGTATCAGTTTACACTTCCACTGACAGTGTAGGAGAGTTCCTTTTTCTCCACACCCTCTCCAGCATTTATTATTTGTAGATTTTTTTATGATGGCCATTCTGACTGGTGTGAGGTGATACCTCACTGTAGTTTATATTTGCATTTTTCTAACGATTAGTGATGTTGGGCATATTTTCATGTGTTTATTGGTCATTTGTATGTCTTCTTTGGAGAAATGTCTGTTTAGGTCTTCTGCCTATTTTTTGATTGGGCTGTGTATTTTGCTAATATTGAGCTGTATGAGCTGCTTATATATTCTGGAGATTAATCCTTTGTCAGTTTCATTTGCAATTATTTTCTCCCATTCTGAGGGTTGTCTTTTAATCTTGTTTATTGTTTCCTTTGCTTTGCAAAAGCTTTTAAGTTTAATTAGGTCCCATTTGTTTATTTTTGTTTTTATTTCCATTACTCTAGGAGGTGGGTCAAAGAGGATCTTGCTGTGACATATATCAAAAAGTGTACTGCCTATGTCTTCCTCTTTATTATTTTTAATTGAACTATAGTTGATTTATAATGTTGTGTTAGTTTGAAGTGTACAGAAAAATGATTCAGTTATACATATACCTTTCTATTAATTTTCAGATTCTTTTCCCTAATAGGAAAAGAAAATATTGAGTAAAGTTCCCTGTGCTATACCCTAGGTCCTTGTTGGTGTACGTGTATGTTAATCTCAACCTCCTAATTCATAGCTCTACCTATTGCTATGTGAATAAACATATCATTACTCCTCCAGTGGTTCTTAAGACACAGTGGGGAAGAGAAGCATTAAGTAAGTAATGGCAAATAATTCTTTAGTGTCAGTGGTGGTAAGTGCTGAGGAAAAGGATGGGGAGCTAGAAATCCATGTGATTGAAGGACCAGACCCAGGCAGGGGTGGGAGTTGTGGGGGAGGTTTCCATATGGAGGTAACACCTGGTTGAGAAAGGTTTAGCTAGACAGAGTGGAGGGCATTCCCAGCAGAGGGAACAGTGGGGACTGAGGCCAAAGCAAGAAGAAATGAACAAAAGAGCAAACCAATGAAATGGGTGTCCAGTGATATCCCATTTTTCAAGTCTCCGATATTTTACATTGGCCTCCCAAGCTGGATACAATTAGCCTGGCCTTTAAGCTTCCAATTCTTCCTCTTTTTTGTTTTAAATCACTATATTGTTATACAAGTTACATACTATAAAATTTAACCATTCACCTGTTTGAAGTAATTCAGTGGTGTTTAGTAAACTTACTGAATGGTGCAGCCATCTCCATATAAGATCCCGTGTGTGTGTGTGTGTGTGTGTGTGTGTGTGTGTTCTCACTCAATTTTATCTGACTCTTTGCAACCCTGTGGACTACAGCCCACCAGCCTCCTCTGTCCACGGGACTTGCCAGGCAAGAATACTAGTGTGTGTTGCCATGCCCTCCTCCAGGGGATCTCCCTGACTCAGGGATCCAACCTGAATTCTTGCATCTCTGGCACTGGCAGGCAGGTTCTTTACCACTGCACCACCTGAGAAGCCCAAGATCCCTTGTGCCCCTTTACAATTAACCTGAATTCCCACTCCCAGCCCTAGGAAGCCAATAATCGATTTTCTGTCTCTTGAGTAACCCTTAGGAGTGGAATTAGTTGATCATACCATGAGTTTAACTTTTTAAAGAATTGGTGAACTCTTTTCTAAAGTGACAGCACCATTTTACAATCCCATCAGCAATGGATGAGGGTCCCCATTGCTGGGCACCCCCACCAACCTTTGGTGTTGTCTTCTTGACTGTGACCATCCTCAGTTCAGTTCAGTTCAGTTGCTCAGTTGTGTCCCACTCTTTGCAACCCCATGAACTATAGCACGCCAGGCTTCCTTGTCCATCACCAACTCCCAGAGTTTACTCAAACTCATGTCCATTGAGTTGGTGATGCCATCCAACCATCTCATCCTCTGTCGTCCCCTTCTCCTCCCACTTCAATCATTCCCTGCATCAGGGTCTTTTTCAATGAGTCAGTTCTTTACATCAGGTGGCCAAAGTATTGGAGTTTCAGCTTCAGCATCAGCCTTTCCAATGAATATTCAGGACTGATTTCCTTTAGGATGGACTGGTTGGATCTCCTTGCAGTCCAAGGGACTCTCAAGAGTCTTCTCCAACACCACAGTTCAAAAGCATCAATTCTTCGGCACTCAGTGGCTGTTAAGTAGTATCTCACCCCACCAACCTCTCTTCCCAGTCTTACTTTCCAGCCCTCTCACTCTCAAGCCCACTCTTTACCCAACAAAAATGAACCTCCTGCTGTTTTTTTTCAGTGGGGCTCCTTGATGTCCCCAAATTATGCCTTCAGTCACTCTTTGAATGTGTTCTTTGACTTGATATTTTTTTGGAGGGAGAGGCATGGAAATTGAGAGCCCAAATTATTAGGAGTACAGAATGCTTTTGATTTCCCCACAACATGGACACTTGCAAATTCCTCCTCCAAACCCGGCCACCATACCTTTGCAAATATCTTGGCTGCTGTCTTAGTTACACTCGGCCTAGATGACTGCCTGGGCCCGAGCTGTGCAGATGCTCGTGCTTCCTTGGAGAGAGTGCCAGGTGAAGTCAGAAATTAAGGAGAACTGACTACCCTTCCTATTGTCTGCAGGAAGAAGTATGCATTGAAATAACAGTACATCTTGTTACAAAGACCTAAGTCTCAACTTAGAAACTGGCTTGTGGTAGCCAAGACATCAGAGAATGATTTTTTATTTAGGAGGGAAATTGCTAACAGTCTTGGATTAATGACCACAGACGCATAAAAAGATGCTGTTGTGACAAAAAGCAGCGATCTGGTAACACTTCCTCACTTCCTTTTGCTGAGTGCTTTCTGATTATTTTAGCTTTGATTAGCACTTCCATTAGAAAATAGGAAGTAATTATAAGCAACTTGGCAAATGTTTGGTAGTGAAAACCATTGGAATCCGTAGTTTTAATATGTACTGGGGGCTATATTTACACTTTTTAATTTTAATGTTTGTCTTGTTCAAGCAGATAAAGTGAACTATACAAAAATCCACCAATGCAGAAAACCTCTTGGAGTTAGTAGGCATTCTTGACCCTTTGTAAATATATGCCCACCACCTACCCCCGCAAAAATTAGTTGTCAGCTTTCTGCTTATTCTGAATTTTTAGTACCTCCACTTGTAAGGGCAAAATAACTGTCTGCAATTTCTGAATTATTTAAAACTAGGTTTTAAATTATAAGGCTTAAAGTTTGCTTAAATAACTTATACTTGAGTGAACACTTCATTTCTTATGATGAGGTAAATTGTATGAGCCCTTCAGTGGCCTTAATTCAATCCAGAGATTTGATTATTTCCTCCTGAGCTCTCATGGTTGGATAATTTGAAGATATTTCTCAGATTGAATTGAAACTTGTAAGAGCTATGAAGCCTTATCATTTTGAAATTGAAATTTGCCTCAATAAATAAAAATCCTCTCAGAGTACAATTTTTAAAGCATTTAAACAGCTATTTGATTGTTTTCATTATTTTCATGGGGAAGCAGTCTTGTAACAAAATTTTATTCCACAGAGTGGATTGAATATGAAGTAGTTACAGTGTCCAAGTAGAAGAGGGAATGAATAATCATGAAATAAGAAACTATTGAAAAATGAGCCTTAATAGCACATCACTGAATTTCAGAGTTGCTGGAGAGATTGGCAGTTATTCAATTTCATCCCCAGATTTCTTAGATGAAGCAGTTGTAGAATGCTCCTGAAATTCAATGTCTATTCTCCAAACCCTATCTGTGTCTTCAAGCTTCCTCCACCCCTTGCTCCCAGAAAACTGCCTTGAGACAAATTTCCCAAAGAAGTGAGAAACCATAGGTCTCAATGAGTCCTGCGATATTCAGACCTGGATCATCTCTATGAGCCTCCTCTTTCAGACCCTCTCATTCATTCATCCTCTGTCTGCTTATCTCTGGAACTTACATCACACCAACCCCTCTAGGTCCCTGCTTTCCCTCCTGCATATGTTCTTCTGCTCTGTTGGCTCTTTCCCTCAGTTCATAAACATGTTCGAGATTCTCGCAATTTTGTTAAAACATGCACACATACACACATTCACATTCATATCTGGACTTACAAGTAAAATGACCTTCTGCATTCATGTTTTCTGATAGTTTACAGTCTATAGCCATGATTGATAAAATAAAAAGTTGATCACAGGATGGTAAACATCTGCAGATGGCAAACATTTGCAGAAATGGCACCAAAAACATGACGTTGAAGAGCTCAATATGTTATATACCTTAAACCTATACTACCTTATCTGTAAATTGTATCTCAAGAAAAACAATTTAAAAAAACCCCACGAAACTGAAGCTGCAGAACTGATGGACTCCTCTGGAAGGTGGAGGCGATCAAGAGTTCAGCTCCAGTGGGTAATGGGCTTCTGGTGGCTTTAGGCAACCCTTGGCTTATGACTGTACTACTTTAACCTCTCCCTCCATCTTCACAAATCCTCCTCTTCTGTGTCCATGTCTTCCCTCTTCTGACTTTTATAAGGATGTTTATATTTGTATTTAAGGTTTGCTCAAATAATCTACGGTGACCTCATCTCAAGATCCTTAACTTTATTACATCTACAAAGATCCTTTCCCCCCCTCCAAAAGTCTTATTTGCAGGTTCTGGGGTTTAGGATGTGGACATGTCATTTAAATGTCTGCCATTCAACCCACTACGATGTTGTCTTTAAATTATTATTTATTTCCAGGGGAAATAAGTCATTCCATTGATCGTAAATGAACAGAATGTGGATCAAAATTACTACTTGTCATTTTTCCTAGGTACTAGTGTCCCTTTGGATAATCTAATTTTTAGCTCTATTTACATTTGTGAAAGTGAGAGTTGCTCAGTCGTGTCTGACTCTTTGAGACCCCATGGACTGTACAGTCCATGGAATTCTCCAGGCCAGAATACTGGAGTGGGTAGCTGTTCCCTTTCCCAGGGAATCTTCCCAACCCAGGGATAGAACCCAGGTCTTCAGCATTACAGGCAAATTCTTTACCAGCTGAGCCACCAGGGAAGCCCAATTACATTTGTAAGTGTTAGCAAAAAAAAAAATGCTTGTTATTAAGACAAAGTAGAAATTGAGTAACTTGCTTGTAAATCAGATTTTTTGGTTTGTTTCACTTTAAGCGGGCATCTCGGTCAATGTTAGAACGATCTGAGCAGCAGATCAGGGCGGCTTCGGGTTTGGAGGAACTACTGCAGATCACACACTTCGAGGACTGGAAGCTATGGAGATGCCGACTGAAACTCAAAAGTCTCACCAGCACAGACTCTCGCTCAGCATCCCATCGGTCTACCAGGTTTGCGGCCACTTTCTATGACATGGAGACACTCAAAGGTAGGTGTATGCATGCAGAGGCCAAGTCTTACTCTTTATCAGATAGTAACAAATGTGCCAACTTCCACCAAAAGTTTGAGCAGGGTAGGCATGTGGCAATGAGAAGAAAAGGAGGTCTTTGAGTTCATAGCTTTGATTTAGTGGAGAATCCTGGTTTCCTGTGTTTACTCAGCAGAGAAACAGACTCAATATGATTTTGAGATCAAAATTCAATACCAAATAACACTTCACAATATAGAAATATATTAAACTCAGAGTTATGAGGGCAAAACAAACCCAGAAAGACTGTTCTTAATAGAAAAAATAATTGAATTTACTTAAAAAATAAAACAACTTGGGCATTCATTAAATAAGGAGCATTCTATGGCCAGACATACATGGATGAAAACCAATAGATTAGCTATAGCTTTTTATGTCTTCAAAATTCTGTGATTTTTTTAAAGTAAGAATGAAAAGCAGAATTTAGAAGCTGAGTTGGAATAATGCCTACTGGTATTACTAGGAGAATAATGGAGGGGAAAATTCTCTAGACAAAAGAATCCAGATTCTGGACTAGAAAATAACATGATTTGAAATAAAGGGAATGACTCTTCCCTAGTAAGCTTTGCAGGTTCTTTATAAGAAAACCATTGTCTTGATGTACTGTCCTGCAATGAAAGACTCACTCGCCAAATAGAGTTGTGTGGCCTCCGATTAGAAGTTTAGCTTTTTTCTTTTCTTTAAAAAAATTTTTTTTTGGCCGTGACACACAGCATGTGGCACCTTACTTCCCCAAGCAGGGATGGAACCCATGTCCCCTGCAGTGGAAGTGCAGAGTCCTAACCACTGGACCAACAGGAAAGTCTAGCATCTCACTTTTTAATGACATGTCACAACAACACAAGAAGCCACCGTAGCACTGATGAGCTAACATTGTAGATTTGATTAACATATGATTCCCTAGTATTGGATTGTAGCTATTGCATACTAATTCAAATTGATTGCTCAGCCAAAATTATTCTTGTCTTCCTCTATAGAGTTGTCTTTATTTTCTTCCATTTGTAGAAGGACAATGTTGAATGGGCCGCTGTTGTTGGCTGTGGGGAAAGCTGTGCATAGGCAGGATAAATCCCTTGGCAGCATGGAGGCCTGGGTGTCAAGAGGATGCTTGATGGCGCATATGTATGACTATGTCTGAAAGAGTTGAGATGGTTGGAACCATAGCCTAGAACCCAATTTAGCCAGAGGTCTGCAACTCTAGTTGTTTCTATGTGGTGAACTAGCATGGACTTTGTGAAAGTAAAGGGATGAGACCTCATCTGAAGATTCAGGGCTTTAACCAGATTACCTGCCTGAAGGCCTTAGGCAAGCCTGAAGCCACTCTGTGAAGACGGAGATAGAGAAGCAATTACCATAAAACTAAGACAAGCTAATTTTAAAAAGTTGTTGATGTTGAAATGAACATTTTCTAAGGAGGAAACATTAAATATTAAACAAAATATTTTTAAAATCATATATAATACAGAATTTGCTAACTCTAAAATGTCTCTTATTACATGGCAGAGGGGGATCATCTAAAGTTAATTACTAAGAAGTAGCGGGTGGCGCTAGTGGTAAAGAGCCTGCCTGCCAATGCAGGAAACATAAGAGACGCAGGTTCGATCCCTGGGTCGAGACAATCCCCTGGAGGAGGGCATGGCAACCCACTCCAGTATTCTTGCCCGGAGAATCCCATGGACAGAGGAGCCTGGCAGGCTACAATCCATAGGGTTGCACAGAGTTAGACATGACTGAAGTGACTTAGCACACACAGAAGTAGCAAATAATGAAACCCATGTGGTATCCCAATGACAATTTCTTATAACTCTTCCTCGCATACTTGAGGGTAATTCCCCAAGGAAGAGCAGTCCTGTTGGGCAGTAGTCAAGGAAGTAGAGATAGGAAGCCTTTACTCAGCGACAGTGGTCAGAGTTCCACACAGTGTTCTGACCTTCAAAACTTAAGTTTTATAAAAAAGCAAATGGAAAGCAACATTTAAGTGGAATTTTAAACAAGAAAGAGTTTTTTAAAGTTGATTACTTGTTTTTTCAGCAATTTATGATTAATAATAGTGATTTAAACAGTACCTAGTTGGATTCATAATCAAAAATTTTAAACGGTTTGTTGGGCTAAAAGATTTTATTATGAAAAAGAAAGTTTAGGTAAACTGTGTAGCGTAGGCAGTGCTTTTCAGCCAGCCAAACATACTTTGTGTTTTCAATGATCGAAGAAGCAACATAGGAGGAAATTTGAGATTGGGGGGGGTGGAAAGGAGAAAAGCTGTGGGAAAGATGTCTTAAGGGAATAATTTAGAGACTAGCATCAGATCTGCAACAATGATATTTTATGTGTATCCTTCAGGTAGGAGTTTTCTCTATCCCTTCTAGTGGAAACACATTCACATATACAGGAATTCAGAATGTGGGCAGAGACCAACTAGATTTTTGAACATAAGATAAAAACAGAGAAGAGTTTATCTATTGCTGTGTAACACATTACCCCAAAACTTAGGTGCTTCAGACAGCGTGTCTTGATCTCCCAGTTTCTGTGGGCCAGCAGTGCAGACATGGGCTCGATCGGTGTCTCTCCTTCAGGGTCACTCTAGAGGCTTCAGTCAAGGCGTCAGCTTGGGCTATAGGTACCATCTCACGGTTCAGTTAGGGCCGGATGTGCTTCCAAGTTTACTGAGAGGTTGTTGGCAGGATTCAGTTCCAGACAAGCTGTTGGGCCGAGCATCCCACCTCCATTATCACCTGTTGGATAGAGGCCACCCTCACTTGCCTGCTACATGGGCCTTTCAGCATGGTGACTCACTTCCTCTAAGGCAGCAGTTGAGAAGGCAAGAGAGGGTGCCAGCAAGAGAGGGTGACTGCTAGCGAGATGGAGAGCAGTCTTTGTTAACTTCACCATGGATGTGCCATCCCGCCGCTCTTGCTGTCTTTTCTTCATAAGAATTGGGGTACTAGGTCCAGCACACACGCAGAGGAGGGGAAGACAGAAGGGTGTGAATGCCAGGAGGTGGGCATGATTGTAGCTCAGATTAGAAGCTCCCAACCACAGAGGGTTTTAACCATCCCCCAGTCTG
Source organism: Bubalus bubalis (assembly GCF_019923935.1). Taxonomy (NCBI): domain Eukaryota; kingdom Metazoa; phylum Chordata; class Mammalia; order Artiodactyla; family Bovidae; genus Bubalus; species Bubalus bubalis. Next base: position 9,339,773 of record NC_059181.1, on the reverse strand, counting down.
TAATTGACTCGAAAATTCCATGTCAAACTAAAAGAAAGTCTTTAAATGTTGCCAGTATCACAAATTTGAATCATTTCCCAGAAACAGCCACAGAAAGGCTATACAACATTATCAAAATCTAATTTTAAAAAATGAACTTTGAGAGAAAGGCAAGTGTATTTTACAGGAATGTATGTAATCCTTTTTTTTTTTTTTTAATTCCCTGAGGCTTGTTTCTTGTTTCCCACAAATTCATTAGGATGGCCAGAAAATTGCTCCTTTCATCAAAATGAATCAGCTTATTTCATCATTTGATAGAAATGTCAGTATTAGACGTTTGCAAATGAGAACACTCTGACTTGAGGAACACTTAAATTTTCATTCATATGTTTGCCATATATAGTTACTTAAGCAACCAACAGAAATGTATTTCCTAATGGTGCTAAAACCTACCCACACCTGACTTAAAGGAGAAGAAATGCTCTCCAGCTATGTCCTGTAAATTGCTTAATAAATACTGCTTACATGTTATTGCTTTACATGCATCCATTTACTTCCTTATTAGCCAGCCTCTCCAGATGCACCCAATGTAGTTATATCCAGGACATGGTGTTTATTACTAGTGGAAAGTAGAATTAGCGGCTATGAAGGGATCATAAACACGGAAAGGAACACAGATTTGGGTTGTAATTTTTCTGCCAACAATTCTTGCTTAAAGCCAACCCCAGATACCCATCTTGTGAAATCAACAAGTTTGATACATACAAGAATGATGGTGTTGAGCAAACCCCGGTACATGTAGGCATGTCAGGGCCATTTGTTCTGCTGGCCCAATGGTCTGCCTCTCTGCAGTTATAGACGAGGAATGGCAAAGGACACAGTGCAGCCCTCGAGAGACCTGCGTGGAGGTGGCCAGTGAGCTGGGGAGCAGCACGGACACATTTTTCAAGCCTCCCTGTGTGAACGTGTTCCGGTGTGGTGGCTGCTGCAATGAAGAGAGCCTCGTCTGTGTCAATACCAGCACGTCGTACGTTTCCAAACAGGTAGGAGGACATGAGCCCTCTGTGGCCCTGATGCTGGTGGCGTTGATAGCTACAGCTCAGCTGGTTGCCAAGCGCTGTCTCAGTGCTTTAGGTGCATCATCTTATTTAACCCTGAAACAAGCTCAAAGGGTAGCTTATCATCTTATAGATGAGGACACGGAGAGTTAGAGAGGCGCTCCAGATGTACCCGAGGTAGTTATATCTAGGACTGTCTCTCTGATGCTATGATGTCAAGGATCAGAAAATCATATGGAAGCCACTAGGGCAGACATTTCAAGGAACAAAGATAGCCACGCTGACTTGTGTTATTAATTAGGTACCACATTGTTCAAATGGAGTGATTGAGAAGAGTTTGATGAAGGGAATGGGCAGGGTAGGGGAAGGAAGAAGGGCTGGTGAAGTACCCAGAGCTGCTAGAAAGGGGGCGCTGTTCCCACCCTTAGACTGAAGAGGCCAGAGGGTGCAGTGGTTATGGGAACCCAGAGAGGAAGTGGGGAAGAGCGCTGCAGGACTGGTTGGGCGAGGGGCAGCCACTGTGCACCCTTATCCTGGCAGGGAGAGGGGGCAGGGTGGGGGAGGTAAGGAGGCTTATAGATGTAGACATGGAGGTCAGCATCCTTGAACACTGCCCAATGGGGAAGGAGGAAAAGAGGATGGCATCTCCAGAGGGGCAGATGGAGAATATCTAGCACAGAAGACCTTTGGAAAGAATCCTCCAGTTCCCATGAAAGAAATAATTCTTCCCTCTTCATCTTATGAAACCTCTTTTGCTCAGTAGATAGGTTTTTCTTGTATTGCTATCATATTGTTGTAAACTGTATATGGCATGCATGCGTGCTTAGTCACTCAGTCGTGTCCGACTCTTTGCAACTCTATGGACTGTAGCCCACCAGGCTCCTCTGTCCATGGGATTCTCCAGGCAAGAATACTGAAGTGGGTTGCCATACCCTCCTCCAGGGGATCTTCCCAACCCAGGGATCAAACCCACCTCTCTTACATCTCCTGCATTGGCTGGTGGGTTCCTTACCACCAGCGCCACCTGGGAAACCCATACATGGCATTGCTAAGTCGCTTCAGTCGTGTCCGACTCTGTGTGACCCCATAGATGGCAACCCACCAGGCTCCCCTGTCCCTGGGATTCTGCAGGCAAGAACAGTGGAGTGGGTTGCCATTTCCTTCTCCATATACATGGCATAGTGGAGCAGTAATAACAAACTTAAGAAAGAAAACATACTAAAAAGCTGTAAGTCAAACTACATTCCTTTTGGTTCGATGTTGCAAATCCCTCACACATATTGATATATTTATTTAATTGTCACATTTGCCTCTACAGTCTAGTCTCATGATTGGGAAAAGAGGTACTGCAATAAAAATTATTATTATTCTGTAAGATATTATGAAAAAACTTGAACAAACTTTTTGGCCAACCTAATACATAACTTTTCTTATTCAGAAGGAAAGAATGGAATGCTGATTTGTTTTGGTACTAGGTTAACGTACCCTTAATTTTCCCCCCCATACCTCTTAAAATAGCCCTTAAAGTTTAGAGTTTCTTTTTCTAAATTATTTTAGAGAATCTTGAACTTGTAAAAATTCTGACCTCTACTGTTTGACAATCAGAGGGGAAAAAATGACATGACTATGGCTAAGCATCAACTGTCAGCAGAAACAAAGATTGCGTAACGTAAGAGGCTTTAGCTCGTGACTGTGTTATACCCTAGAGTATACTAAAAAATTTCGCAAGATGAAGTTCATGCAAAATAAACACTGTTAAAAACACTCTTACTTAAACTTATGGTAGTACCATTACATATTGAAAGGTCAGGACAAACATAACTTTAATGGATTGTTTCCACTTAATAGATAATTGAATATTTTGACTGTTGTCCACAACAAATGAGTTTCCAAGAATATGCTTAAGTGTAAGTGTTCAGCAGTTTTTCTTTCCAAATATGCATATTTGAACATCGTAATAGTGTTTTCCAAAAAACTTCTCATCCCAAAGTTATGGGCTGTTCAGTGAAATACCTCTTAGAAGCTAAGTGAATAAATGAAGACTCTACGTAGCAAGGACTATGTGGAATGGAAGTTCAAATTCACCTGTACATCAGAGAACCACTCAAGAATTAAAGTAATTGATACTCTTGGCAAGTAAATTTTATCTGCTGAGATTCCATCTTGCAGCTCCTGATCACAGCAGTTTCATTCCAAAAAGTAATAAGGCATGTTCTTGAGAGTGTGCCCTCTGGCTGTAGAGTAGAGTGTGTGGGTTCAGATCCCCACCCTCCCAATCAATAGTTATATGGTCTTAGGCCAGTTATATAACCTCTCTTTCCATCTGTTTCTTCACCTGTAGAGTTGGGGGTAATAAAACCAACCTATAATGTTGTTATAAGGGGTAAATGAATTAATATAAAGGTACTTACAACAGGGGCTGGCCTATGGAAACAGAGAAAAAAAATGATAGTCATGTTACCTATAATTGTTTGGGCATGATGGTCTTGTATCAGTCAGTTTTTACTCTGTAATGCTGAATAAACACCACCCTAAAACTTAGTGGCTTCAAACAATAATGACATTCTCATTCCTATATCTGAGATTCAGTTAGTTTAGACTTTGGGCTCAGTTGGGCTTGACGCCAAGCTGCAGGCTGAGTCCAGGTCTGGTCCCTGTGTCTTTCATCCCTTAGACCAGCAAGACTGCCAGATTGTGCTCTTCTCATGGCTAGAGCAAACGCATGAGACAGTGAGCCCTGGAAAGTACACACAGTTCAAGTCTATGCTTGTGCCAAAGCAAGTCACGTGGCTAAGTTCAAAGTCAAGGAATAGGAAACTGTATTCCTTCAGTGGAGATGGCGTGGGGAGGGATAAGTAAATCGTTTTGAAGTTATCTCTTCACCATGGTTGCAAAGAAACTTCATAGCTGTAATTTCATTTAATCCTTACAATTTATACTCAGACTTAAAGCAGGAGCAGGGAACATTTTACAAGCTAACTATTTTACAAGGGTACTAGGGACACCAAGAAGTTAAGAGATTTGACCAAACTTAAATACTTGATAAAGTGATGTAAGGCCCTGGTCTTCTGATTTGCAGCCCAGCATTCTTTCTATTACACCAGCCCTCATCCTTATTAGTTTTATCTTAATGGACAACCTTGCTGAAGTCACAACCGTAAGGGACAAAGGCAAAAATGCAGACTGTAGACATGATTATTTTTTTGTAAAACAAACAAACAAATATATGTATTATAGTTCTCTTTCTCTACTCTAGCTCTTTGAGATATCAGTGCCTTTGACATCAGTACCTGAATTAGTGCCTGTTAAAGTTGCCAACCATACAGGTTGTAAGTGCTTCCCAACGGCTCCTCGTCATCCATTCTCAATTATTAGAAGATCTATCCAGATCCCAGAAGAAGATCGGTAAGCCTTAGACTTGATACACTTGTTAAGCCTTTCTTACTTATGCTTGCTCTTGCCTTGCTGAAGCTGTGTGTGGAGAATCCGTCATTAATTACAGAGTCGTCTCTCTTGCTTCAAGCTCTTTCTCTTTTAGGTTCCAACACATATCTGTGGGTAATAAGTGTTTGGCAAGTATATTTTTTACTAGGTGTTACTTGTATATTGCAGGATGTCAAAAAGCTCAGTGGCTGTGAACTCAGCATGCCAACTTGTGGGCACCTTTGTTCTCAATACGCATAGTTTGATGCAGTTGTAAAACTCAACTCCAGCCTCAAATTTGGCATCTGTCCCCTCATTCCAGAACAAGCATTAGATAAAACTCATTTCAGGCTGTTTATATATTTAAGTCCCAAAGTTAGGAGGGAAAAACGGCTCCTGGCATCATCGGAGAGTGGCAAAGCTATCTGCTTCTGATTTGGGCATTTTTTTAAAGCCCTCCTCTTAAGTTTACAAAATGGGAAATTGTATTTTAAATGAAAATGACTTAAACTTAATTTGATTAGACATTTTCTTGTGAGGATTTTGTGATTCTTTCTGAGACAGATTATGACACCCTAAAGTGTTCTGAAATCAAAGGTCAGAATCATTGATTTGGGAAAAAAGAATTTAATACAGAGAATCAAAGGGCAAATTACAACCATTGAATAAAAATATGAAGTAATTAAGTTGGAGACTTTGATCTTGCCGAAGTAAAGGAGGAAACGCACTGTGTGAGTGGCTAGTGAAGGAGTCAGCCTTAAGCCAAGCAGACCCCTCTAACCTTTCTCAAGTAGAAGAGAAAGCTCATGGAAAAGGAACATTTACAAAATTTTCCTGCTGTCCTGGCCAGCGTTCTTATCTCCATTTTACAGACAATAATGCTTAGGAGCGGTGTTAGAACACTGTTTACTTTTGGTAAATAAGCTTTGTTGACAGCTAATTTGCATCGATTTTAACACCAATCCTCTTAAAAAGATTATAACTTTCCAAAATTACAGTTTCATTTCCAAAGGTTTCCACAGAGAATATTTGTAATTACAGAATTACTATCTAATAACATCGTCTTCATAAATATGAATTAAGCTCCTGAAAATCTTCACTGTTCTCTACTCAGAAATGTATGCAACATTAAAAAAAATGTTCCAAAGGTATGATTACCTTTGAAAGCTTTAAAATATGATTTATTGTCTTCTTTTCCTAGCTGCTCCCATTCCAAGAAGCTCTGTCCTGTTGACATGCTCTGGGACAGCAACAAATGTAAATGTGTTTTACAGGAGGAGAATCCACTGGCAGGAATGGAAGGTAATGATTGCAGTGGTGAAACAATAACAATAGCAACTAGTATTTATTGACACAATTTAAAGCAATTGTGTAAGCTTTTTATATATATCAACTAATTTACTCCTCCCAACAATCCTATAATGTATACCTCTTTTCCTATAACGTATACCTCCTTTCCTTTACAATACTACAACAGAACACCTCTTTTCCTCTTTTCTTTTTACAATTACAAAATGGACACAACCAGGATGTCTAGTAATTTTTCTCAAGGTCACACAGCTAAGAGTGATAGAAGCAGTGAGATTCCAGGGCCTTTTGGTATAATTATATAGTAAGTCCACCAGTGCATCATTCAGCTCTTTAATCTTAAAGCCCCAAATGATTAGAGCATCTCAAAGCAATGGATTTCAAAAAAAGAGTCCGAAATGCAGTACTTGGATGCAATCTCAAAAACGACACAATGATCTCTGTTCGTTTCCAAGGCAAACCATTCAATATCACAGTAATCCAAGGCTATGCCCCAACCGGTAACGCTGAAGAAGCTGAAGTTGAACGGTTCTATGAAGACCTACAAGACCTTTTAGAACTGACACCCAAAAAAGATGTCCTTTTCATTATAGGGGACTGGAATGCAAAAGTAGGAAGTCAAGAAACACCTGGAGTAACAGGCAAATTTGGCCTTGGGATATGGAATGAAGCAGGGCAAAGACTAATAGAGTTGTGCCAAGAAAACGCACTGGTCATAACAAACACACTCTTCCAACAACACGAGAGAAGACTATACATGGACATCACCAGATGGTCAACACCGAAATCAGATTGATTATATTCTTTGCAGCCAAAGATGGAGAAGCTCTATACAGTCAGCAAAAACAAGACCAGGAGCTGACTGTGGCTCAGATAATGAGCTCCTTATTGCCAAATTCAGACTTAAATTGAAGAAAGTAGGGAAAACCACTAGACCATTCAGGTATGACCTAAATCAAATCCCTTATGATTATACAGTGGAAGTGAGAAATAGATTTAAGGGCCTAGATCTGATAGAGTGCCTGATGAACTATGGAATGAGGTTCATGACATTGTATAGGAGGCAGGGATCAAGACCATCCCCATGGAAAAGAAATGCAAAAAAGCAAAATGGCTGTCTGGGGAGGCCTTACAAATAGCTGTGAAGAGAAGCGAAAAGCAAAGGAGAAAAGGAAAGATATAAGCATCTGAATGCAGAGTTCCAAAGAATAGCAAGAAGAGATAAGAAAGCCTTCTTCAGCAATCAATGCAAAGAAATAGAGGAAAACAACAGAATGGGAAAGACTAGAGATCTCTTCAAGGAAATCAGAGATACCAAATGAACATTTCATGCAAAGATGGGCTCGATAAAGGACAGAAATGGTATGGACCTAACAGAAGCAGAAGATATTAAGAAGAGATGGCAAGAATACACAGAAGAACTGTACAAAAAGATCTTCACGACCCAGATAATCACGATGGTGTGATCACTGACCTAGAGCCAGACATCCTGGAATGTGAAGTCAAGTGGGCCTTAGAAAGCATCACTACGAACAAAGCCAGTGGAGGTGATGGAATTCCAGTTGAGCTATTCCAAATCCTGAAAGATGATGCTGTGAAAGTGCTGCACTCAATATGCCAGCAAATTTGGAAAACTCAGCAGTGGCCACAGGACTGGAAAAGGTCAGTTTTCATTCCAATCCCAAAGAAAGGCAATGCCAAAGAATGCTCAAACTACCGCACAATTGCACTCATCTCACACGCTAGTAAAGTAATGTTCAAAATTCTCCAAGCCAGGCTTCAGCAATATGTGAACCGTGAACTTCCTGATGTTCAAGCTGCTTTTAGAAAAGGCAGAGGAACCAGAGATCAAACTGCCAACATCCGCTGGATCATGGAAAAAGCAAGAGAGTTCCAGAAAAGCATCTATTTCTGCTTTATTGACTATGCCAAAGCCTTTGACTGTGTGGATCACAATAAACGGTGGAAAATTCTGAAAGAGATGGGAATACCAGACCACCTGATCTGCCTCTTGAGAAATTTGTATGCAGGTCAGGAAGCAACAGTTAGAACTGGCCATGGAACAACAGACTGGTTCCAAAGAGGAAAAGGAGTTCGTCAAGGCTGTATATTGTCACCCTGCTTATTTAGCTTACATGCAGAGTACATCATGAGAAACACTGGACTGGAAGAAACACAAGCTGGAATCAAGATTGCCGGGAGAAATATCAATAACCTCAGATATGCAGATGACACCACCCTTATGGCAGAAAGTGAAGAGGAACTCAAAAGCCTCTTGATGAAAGTGAAAGAGGAGAGTGAAAAAGTTGGCTTAAAGCTCAACATTCAGAAAACGAAGATCATGGCATCCGGTCCCATCACTTCATGGCAAATAGATGGGGAAACAGTGGAAACGGTGTCAGAGTTTATTTTTCTGGGCTCCCAAATCACTACAGATGGTGACTGCAGCCATGAAATTAAAAGACGCTTACTCCTTGGAAGGAAAGTTGTGACCAACCTAGATAGCATATTCAAAAGCAGAGACCTTACTTTGCCAACAAAGGTTCGTCTAGTCAAGGCTATGGTTTTTCCTGTGGTCACGTATGGATGTGAGAGTTGGACTGTGAAGAAGGCTGAGCACCGAAGAATTGATGCTTTTGAACTGTGGTGTTGGAGAAGACTCTGGAGAGTCCCTTGGACTGCAAGGAGATCCAACCAGTCCATTCTGAAGGAGATCAGCCCTGAGATTTCTTTGGAAGGAATGATGCTAAAGCTGAAACTCCAGTACTTTGGCCACCTCATGTAAAGAGTTGACTCATTTGGAAAAGACTGATGCTGGGGGGGATTGGGGGCAAGAGGAGAAGGGGACGACAGAGGATGAGATGGTTGGATGGCATCACTGACTCGTTGGACGTGAGTCTGAGTGAACTCCGGGAGTTGGTGATGGACAGGGAGGCCTGGCGTGCTGCAATTCATGGGGTCGCAAAGAGTCAGACACGACTGAACAACTGATCTGATCTGATCTGATAACCTTTAATGAAAGCCGCTTCAGAACTAAACACGAGTCAACCACATTTTACTAAGCTTTTTGTATAAAAACCTCACAGGAACCTAAGGTAATTTTGGACTTGGTTTCTTTCAACTGTGTCTTGTGAAAACATGCCAGTAGTTTGATAAAATGGTGAATAAGAGAAGACTTCTTCTGACACAAGGGTAAAGTAAAAGCAAAACACAGCTGTTGGACTCAGGGGAGTTGGGAAGCAGATGAGCTAGGCTCTCATCATTCCACATAACTCTTAACACTCTGATTTGATCATAAACATCTGCCTGAAAACAAATGCACTTTTTATTGATTTCCAAGGTAACTTGACATGATTCCACTGTAAAGATCACAAGGACTCATATGTTTTGAACCTTGCTTGTTTTTCCAACTGTGATCTACAAGCAAGATTAATAAAGAGTAAACTGTAACGAAATCTGTCCCAGAAACTGTAAACAACAAGCTCACCTTATGCTTCTGTCTCTCAGTTTCCAAATGTTTTCATGAAAGCTCAGCCCAGGGTTTGATGGAACCTTAAAGTTCATGTAGTTTAAATGACCATGCATATCTTTTTGAAAATTGAAGTATAGTTGATTTACAATGCTTCAGGTATACAGCAAAGTGCTTCAGTATATACACATATACATTCTCACACATCCATATATATTCTTTTTCAAATTCTTTTCTGTTGTTACAAGATATTGTATATACTTCCCTGTGTTATACAGTAAGTCCTAGTGTTTTATGTGTTTTATGTATAGTAGTGTGTAAATGTTAATCCCAAAGAAGATGAACGTGAAAGTGAATTTGCTCAGTTGTGTCCGACTCTTTGAGTCTACAGGGACTGTAGCCTACCAGGCTCCTCCATCCATGGAATTTTCCAAGCAAGAGTACTGGAGTGGGTTGCCATTTCCTTCCCCAGGGGATCTTTCCAATCCAGCAATCGAACCTGAGTCTCCCACATTGCAGACAGACGTTTTACCATCTGAGCCACCAGGGAAGCCCTTGTTAATCCCAAACTCCTAATTTATCCTCTCCTCCCTTTCCCTTTGGTAACTGTCTTCTGTATCTGTGAGTCTATTTCTGTTTTGTAAATGAGTTCATTTGTATCATTTTTTTAAGATTCCACATATAAGTGATATCATATATTTGTCTTTGTCCCACTTACTTCACTGAGTATGATAATCTCTAGGTCTATCCATGTTGCTGCAAATGGTATTATTTCATTCCTTTTTATGGCTGAGTAGTATTCCTTTGGAAGGAATGATGCTAAAGCTGAAACTCCAGTACTTTGGCCACCTCATGCGAAGAGGTGACTCATTGGAAAAGACTCTGATGCTGGGAGGGATTGGACACAGGAGGAGAAGGGGACGACAGAGGATGAGATGGCTGGATGGCATCACTGACTTGATGGACGTGAGTCTGGGTGAACTCCGGGAGTTGGTGATGGACAGGGAGGCCTGGCGTGCTGCGATTCATGGGGTCGCAAAGAGTCGGACATGACTGAGCGACTGAACTGAACTGAACTGATTCTGTTTAAAACACTTCTATTAGCTTTCCATAGCCAGAAAAATTCCAGATTCCTTAGAACTGCATTTAAAGTCCTTCAAGCCTCTGAATATAATCAACATTTTTAGTTTCATATGTCCTCATACACAGTCTTAAGTTCAGTGAGACTAGAGCATTCATCATTGCTGAAACATGCCATTTATTTTCATGCCTAACCTGTACCATTGATTCTCATACTTTGGTGAGCATAAGTAGGGTATGGGAAAGAGCTTATGAAAAATGAACATTTCAAAGGAAAAAAGTTAAAGTGCACATTTCAACAAAGCAGAAACAGTCTCATAGATAGAAATAATTGGTGGTTGCCAGAGAGGAGGGGGAGCCTGGTGGGCTGCCGTCTTTGGGGTCGCGCAGAGTCGGACACGACTGAAGCGACTTAGCAGCAGCAGTAGCTGTATTCCATTATGCATATGTACACCATCTTTTATCCATTCACCTATTGGTGGACATTTAGACTGCTTCCATTTCTTGGCTATTGTAAACAGTGCTAACACTGGGGTGCATGTATCTTTTCAAATTATAGTTTTCACCATTTCCAGATGTGTGTCCAGGAGTGGAATAGCTGGGTTATCGGGTAACTCCATAAATGCCCATGTTGATTTAGAATGTCATGTACATCCTTCCCACCAAGTCTTCATCTGTCCTCTGCTAGAATATACATCAGTCATGAGGAAACTTGCCAAGCTCACTGAGGCATTCCAGTTACACTGTGCACACTCTTGTTGCTAGTAAACTATATGGAACCTGAATATCTCTCTCTCTTTCTCTCTAGGACAGTGCTGTCCAATGGAGTTACAGTGAGAGTTATATATATATAACTTATACTTTATAGTACTCTCACTAAAAAGGTCAAAATAAGCAGATTAAAGTTATTTCTAATGTGTTTTACTTAATCTAAAATATTTTTTTAAAACACTCATTTCAGTGTGTAAGCAATATAAAATCCATCAATGATATATATCTTCATTTTTGTGCCAAGTCCTTGAAATCGGGTGTGTATTTTACACTTACAGAACATCTCAATTCAAACTTGCTGTTGCTCTGTCTGGCCTGGACCTGTCATATTGGACATCCCAGCTCTAGAGCATCAACTCGTTAGTTTAGGTTTACCCTCTAGAACCATGTCATACCGACTAGTTCTTTCTCCATGTGACCCATTTTTAAAGTTAGAAAGTTATTGTTTGGAATCTAAAAAGTGGTACCAATGAATTTATTTACAAAACAGAAATAGAGTCACAGGTATAGAAGACAAACTTATGGCTACCAAGGGGGAAAGGTTCAGTTCAGTTCAGTTCAGTCGCTCAGTCGTGTCCAACTCTTTGCGATCCCATGGACTGCAGTACGCCAGGCTTCAGATTGGGTTTAACAGATACTCACTGAAAGCGAAAAGTGAATGTTAGTTGCTCAGTTGTGTCCAACTCTTCGCGACCCAATGGACTGTAGCCCACCAGGCTCCTCCATCCATGAGATTTTCCAGGCAAGAATACTGAAGTGGGTTGCCATTCCCTTCTCCAGGGGATCTTCCCGATGCAGGGATCGAACCTAGGTTTCCTGCATTGCAGGCAGATTCTTTACCATCTGAGCCACCAAGGAAGTCCCAGATAAACACTGCGGCTGCTGCTGCTGCTAAGTCGCTTCAGTCATGTCCAACTCTGTGCGACCCCAGAGACGGCAGCCCACCAGGCTCCCCCGTCCCTGGGATTCTCCAGGCAAGAACACTGGAGTGGGTTGCCATTTCCTTCTCCAATGCAGGAAAGTAAAAAGTGAAAGTGAAGTCACTCAGTCGTGCCCGACTCTTAGTGACCCCATGGACTGTAGCCTACCAGGCTCCTCCGTCTGTGGGATTTTCCAGGCAAGAGTACTGGAGTGGGGTGCCATTGCCTTCTCCGCCAGATAAACACTACTATATATAAAAGAGATACACAACAAGGACCTACCGTATAGCACAGGGAACTCTATGCAATACTCTGGAATGACTTATAGTGGAAAAGAATCTAAAAAAGAGTGGATATATGTGTAACCAATTCACTTTGCTGTACTTCTAAAACTAACACAATATTGTAGATCATCTACATTCCAATAAAAATAGGTCCCCAAAAGAAAGCTATTGTGGAAAACTGTATACATAGCACTTAAGGTGGCTCTAGTTAAGGTTTCCCTGGAACACAGCTCCTGGGAGAGAGATTGGCATTCAGGAGTTTACTTGCAGGAATGCATTCAAAGGTGAAGGGGCAGGGGCAGGACTTGGCAGGGGGAGAAGTTGAACTGTGTGGCAGTTGCTGAGAGGTGTTAGTCAAGCCTGTTGAGGGATGTCTCAAATTGAGACAGAGGGGCTGGGTCCTATGGACTGGTCACTGGATATGGGCTTCCTCTAGAGGGGATATAACCTTGGGGGAGCCAGCTTCTTTCTGCTGAAGGTAATTCCTGCAGAGGGACCTAGCTGGTATACATGTATTTTGAGAGTAGGGAAAATAATGAAGAAAGAGAGGCATGCTCTGAGCGGGGGAAAAATGAGTGCTCAGAGCTGGAAGGGAGAGAACCCAGCACATCAGGGTGCTGGAAGACGTTCAGCATGGTGAGGACATAGAGACAGGGGGCTGGGTAGATATGAGAGAGGAAGCCAGGGAGCTTCATGGGAGACCTTGTGAATCGTGTCCCAGAGCTTGGATGTGGTATTAAACACAAAACAAAACCACTCAACTAGTTCAAGTGGACAGTGACAGCACCAGTTAGGAGTTCAACAAAATCAACTCAGTGACAGTGTACAAGAGAAGAGATTGGCTTGGGGCAAGCAAGGATGAAGGGAACCTTTTGGGAAGTTGTGGCAATGATGGAAGTGAGAGGCAGGAGATAGCCTAGATCACAATCATTTCTAATTTTCATCTTCCACAATGCAGTTGACATGGGCCAAGTTCACAGTCACTTCTCAAGTGGCCTCATCAAACTCATGACGTGTACTGAGCTTACTGTTCACTAAATACTTTTCCCCCCCATACATGTGGCTATTAAGCCAACTGCCTTTCTCCAATGACTTCTCTTCCCTGAATGAGGACACGTGAGTTAGTGAACTGAAGTCCAATTTCATCTTGTTAGATTTAGGCCATTGCACTAAACTGTTTTCAAAAACAGAAAACTAACAGTACCAAAAAAAGAAAAAAAAAAGGCGGGGGGGTGGCGGGGGAGTCCTGATTCTGGATTTTAACTCCTCCTGCTGCTGCTGCTAAGTCGCTTCAGGCGTGTCCAACTCTGTGCGACCCCATAGACGGCAGCCCACCAGGCTCCGCTGTCCCTGGGATTCTCCAGGCAAGAACACTGGAGTGGGTTGCCATCTCCTTCTCCAATGCATGAGAGTGAAAAGTGAAAGTGAAGTTGCTCAGTCGCTTCCGACTCTTCGCGATCCCATGGACTGCAGCCCACCAGGCTTCTCCATCCATGGGATTTTCCAAGCAAGAGTACTGGAGTAGGGTGCCATTGCCTTCTCCGCCAGACACCCACAAATTCAAGAATTTACTTGGAAAAATTCTATCAGTTTATTGATCAAAATGATAAATGGAACAAGGCTGAGGACCTAACACATTGGTATCCCATCATCAACTTACCTAAGATTGAAATTGAAAGCCAGTACTTCTGGGTATCGCCCTTAGCTAGTTACTGCTTCACTCAGTTCTCCTATATCGTTTCTCTTAGTTTTAACTTGTCTGTAAGGATTGAGGTCGGCCATGGCCAACTACATTGCTGAAGTTCAGCAAATACCTGGTAGACTGTTTCCCTAAATCACCTATCCAGGAACGGAGTTGGGCTGGCCTGAAGTGCTCTAAGAGAATCTCTACCGCCACCTAGTGATCCATGCAAATCTTTTCAGAGCTTCTATCTAGTCTTATCTTGTTCCAAAGTGACACATGCTTCACTGGGATATGCTTTACAAAGCTTACCTTTTTCCTCTTCATACAATTCAGAATGGCGTATCCCCAGATCTGGCCTTTCAACACCCATTCCACATGAGCCCTCAAAGATCATCAACCACAGCGCAGTTAAGCCTATGAGGTTGGACGACACAATATTTTGAAATATCATTAATGGCCAGATGAAAATAAATGATGCTTGCTCCTTGAAAGGAAAGCTATGAAAAACCTAGACAGCCTATTAAAAAGCAAAAGCAAAGACATCACTTTGCTGACAAACGTCCATACAGTCAAAGCTATGGTTTTTCCAGGAGTCATGTACAAATGTAAGGGTTGGACCATAAAGAAGGCTGAGTGCCAAAGAATTGATGCCTTCGAATTGTGGTGCTAGAAAAGACTCTTGAGAGTCCCTTGGACTGCCAAGATCAAATTAGTCAATCCAGAAGGAAATCAACCCTGAATATTCACTGAAAGGACTGAGCTGAAGCTCCAATCCTATGGCCACCTGATGCGAAGAGCCAACTCACTGGAAAAGAGCCAGATGCTGGGAAAGACTGAGGGAAGGATGAGAAGGGGGTGACAGAGGACGAGGTGGTTGGATGGCATCACTGACTCAATGGACATGAGTATGAACGAACTCTGGGAGATAGTAAAGGACACAACAGCCTGGCATGCCGAAGTTCATGGAGTTGCAAAGAGTCAGACGACTTAGCAACTGAATAACAATGGCAAAGTGGGAGAGAAGCATGTTTGGGGAAGAAACTAAACAACTTTCCTCCAAGCCTTTTAAGAATACTAATGTGACATTTTCAGATTCTTCTAAAGGTTCTGTCTCTTCCAATGAATTTCAACTTGATCAGAATTGGAGGTGGAATACTAATTATCCAACTGTTTTGTACATTTTCTAGAAATATCTGTTAGCTAAGTGTGTCAAAAACTTCTCAGCACCTCCTCTCTGAGCCAACTGTATCTTCCAACAGATGTCTGTGGAATCAAAGTACATTGACATGTTATATTTTTTTATACTAGAGTTATGACCTGCAGTGAGGAAATACACCTACCCATAGCCTGGAAGGTCTGTGTATTTCTACAATGTCCTAGTATTTCTGTTCTCTCCTTTTATTCTTCACCTAAAACTGGGAAGGGGTAGACTCACAGTCCTTAGATATCCTGTATTTTATGACTAATACTTGGTTTTGCAAAGTTGCTTTTTTCAACTAGTCACAACCTAGTTGTGACATCTTGCTGCTGCTGCTGCTGCTAAGTCGCTTCAGTCGTGTCCGACTCTGTGTGACCCCATAGATGACAGCCCACCAGGCTCCCCCGTCCCTGGGATTCTCCAGGCAAGAACACTGGAGTGGGTTGCCATTTCCTTCTCCAATGCATGTAAGTGAAAAGTGAAAGTGAAGTCGCTCAGTCGTGTCCGACCCTCAGCGACCCCATGGATTGCAGCCTACCACGTTCCTCCATCCATGGGATTTTCCAGGCAGGAGTACTGGAGTGGGGTGCCATTGCCTTCTCTGAGTTGTGACATCTTAAAAAATCTTAATCTTAAAACATCTTAAAAAAAAATCTTACCAAAATATTCAGCTTACAACATTTTTATAAAAAACTAAAGAGAACATGTGAATTCTGTGTTAGTATTGTGAAATCAGAGATCAATCTCCTTCATTCTGTGAAAATATTAAGGACAAAAATCTACAAAAACGGAGATTGGGTGAATCTAAGATACTTCACAATGATGTAATGAATACAACCAACTTTGGGGATCCCATTCTCCATGCTACAGCTATTTGACCACTTTTCTGTTTTGGTTTAGATCACACTCACCTCCAGGAACTGGCTCTCTGTGGTCAGCACATGAAGTTTGATGAAGATCGTTGTGAGTGTGTCTGTAAAACACCATGTCCCAGAGACCTCATCCAGCACCCAGAAAACTGCAGCTGCATTAAGTGCAGAGAGAGTCTGGAGAGCTGCTGCCAGAAGCACAAGATATTTCACCCAGACACCTGCAGGTGAGTGGCTTTTCACTTTTGCCTATATTTGACCCATTGACATTTAAAGTAAATACTAGTTAGATTTGGTGCGATTCCTTATTAAGCCAGTTTTATTCTTCATTGCCAAGCCCCCTTTTTGATAATGAAACAGAGATTTGGCAACTGAGTAAGTATATAGAGTGATGATTAATTGTGAAATCAAGAAAATTCTGTCTGCTGTAGCTGGCTTATGGATCTTCAGCAAAAACTAAAGTTGAAGATATATACACAATTATTTCAGATCAGCTGACTCTTTAGCTCAGTCTCTCTCTTAATATAGATCGACATATGTTTATTTTTTCCTTTGAGGAAGGGGATGCCATTGGATTTATATAACAAGAAATTTACTGATGAATAGAATGCTTAGAAGTTAGCAGTTGTGCTTTAATAACCATGGGGGATAACCAGCCAGGATTTTATATTGACATCCTAAATATGAATCTGGAAAATTTACTCTGAAAATGTAATCAAAGCAGAACAGAGTTTTTCCTTAGAATTTAGTCCTTGATTCTGAATTCTCATGTTTATCTTCTTTTGTAACAGCTGTGAGGACAGATGCCCCTTTCACCCCAGAACCTGTGCAAATGGAAAACCGGCATGTCCAAAGCATTGCCGCTTTCCAAAGGAGAAAAGGGCCACCCATGGGCTCCAGGATCGAGAAAATCCTTGAGTTAGCCTTGATCCCCAGTTCCCCATCCATGTCATTTAAACAGCATGCTGCTTTGCGAAGTTGCTGTCACTATTCCAGGTGTTAGGGGAAAAAAATCCGTTTTACATAGTACCATGGTGAATCCCGACTGACCTTCCATTAAACAACAGCTGAGGATTCCCTGGCTCACTGCCAAATGTCTTCTAACAGAAGATGCTCTGCACACCAGGGAATGGAGAGGAAGAAATCTCCCTTACCCTCCCCCCTTTTTTTCGTGAGTGAAAAAGGTTTGATCATCATGGAGTGACAGGTACCATGTGATTAATTACTCAGAGCAGATGAGGCAATTTGCATAGTCTTTGAGTCCTTTGCTAATTGCAACTCTCTTGTGAACTGTTTTGATTCTTTCTTATGCAGATCTTGATGTATATGATCAGCACTGATTATCTGATTACTGTCCAGCTTGTAGTTTTGAGTTCACCAAACTACTGTCTGTTGTTTTATATTTAAGTGTATTTAAAGAAAATAAACACATTTATTCAAGCCAGAGAATTTTGTGTGTTAATTAATATGCTGTAAATTTACTGCTGTAAATTTTTATGCTAAAGAAAAAATATTTTAAAGAGAGAAAGGAATTCAGAAGTGGGAGATGTGGGAGAGACATGAACACACTAAAACTAGATTCCAGTTTTGGGAAACCAAAGGACTAGCTTTCAGAAGGTTTAAGATTTTAAACGAGGTTGAATAAATGTGACTCAAAAATCAGCTGAACTTCAGCCTTTCCTTTGAGATTCAGATTACCTTGACTTGACCTCCAGTTGAACTTGACTTGAAGGAGGAGAGCCCACTGATGTCCCTGACATCTCTGGGGGTGTATGTTTCTTCCAGCCACCTCCAGCTCCACGCTTCCGCATTTACTCAACTCTCGGTCTTATTCATATTTCAATTCTCATAGCCATATGATTCTTCTCTTTGTCCCACAGCTACCCAGGAAGGAAGCACAAATCTTTTTCCTTTGCTTTTTTTTGCCCAAATACTCCCACAAATAACTTGTTGACAGCACAGACTTTACTGAAAAATTTGGTATAACAGAGGGAATTTAGCAGCTTTAGCAGAACTAAGCTTTTTGGCCAAATAACTTAAAAACTGAGGTTCTCCCAAGCTTCTTGCATAGGTAGGTAGATAGATGCGCGTGCACACACACACACACACACACAATTACAACATTTATTACACACTTTGATAAATAGTTGTGTTCATGTTATCTCCCCACTACCCTGTGACCTCCTTACAATTGGAAATTGTGTCCTGATCAAACTTGTGTAAGCCAAGTTTCTCAGGGTGGAGCAGTACAATAAATAGAGAACAATAAACAAGTATAGCAAAAAATCCTTTTGTTTCTCCTGGAGCCAAATGATAGAATTGTTGGATCCTGGTTCAAATGCCTGCCCTTCCTCTCTCAGGGTTCTAAGCAGTTCCCGAATTCTCCCAGCCATGGCCTCATCATTTACTGGTCTTGGTCCAATCACTCCTCTCCTGTCACTGCTCCCCTTGTCCACATTTTATGACCTTTATGTCAATGGGCCTTCTTTCTTCTAGGTGTACCATTTGATTCTCAGGCTTCTGACAGGATTCACAGGTAACGTGGCTGCTTAACTATATTAGGATTCAATTTCTTGCTTTGTCCCTTCATCCAGGTTCTACAACTCTCTCCGCAGTAGTATTCCCTTGAGAGCTGGGGCAGCAGATGGTCCAGGGACACTGAACAATTAAAGGAGTCACTTTGCTCATCTTCACTGGAGAAAAAGAGAGGTAGAAGCTCAGAGAAGAAAAGATATGAACTGAAGGATAGGCTCTGCCAATTAATGGCATTATGAGGCCAAGCAACCTCATGGCACCTCAGTTTCCTCTCGGGCTAAACAGGTAGATAATCTCATCCACCTGTATCTGAGAGTTGTTAATTCACTCCATAAATGAAAACAATTTGAAAAATACAATGACCTTGACCCATTAAAGGGATTATTTCCCCAAAGAGAAACATGACTGTAAGCAAAATTCTTGGCTTATACTGGATTCCTGGATCTGCCCCAAATCAACTCAAACCACATTTTGGTTACTGGCTCTGGCTTCCTAATTGCCATTTAGATGGAATATTATAGGGAATTCTGGACAAAACTATGGGAGATCTGGCTTTCTACTTCCAAAACCCATCCCCCCTGCTTTCTCCCCAACTCTCCACAATAACCACCGAGAGACTTGCACTTGGATCTCTGAGACTGGGTCTGGGCTGGGGTGGAGCTGGTTCTTAGGGTGGAGGTGGGGGAACTGGCCTTTTGCCTTATTAGAGTGCACTGGTCATTGTACAGGAATATTTGTCATACTAATAGCTTTGGAATGTGAGCTGCAATTTTTCAACTTGTAAAATTGTGTTGCAAAATAAAAATATGTGAGAAAGCCCAGAGAGCTTAAAGCAAACATAGTAAATGCCAGCGATGCACGATGCCCCTGATCGTCTGAGCCACAGGGCCAGAAAATGCATTAATAGGACAGCACAGAT
Source organism: Bubalus bubalis (assembly GCF_019923935.1). Taxonomy (NCBI): domain Eukaryota; kingdom Metazoa; phylum Chordata; class Mammalia; order Artiodactyla; family Bovidae; genus Bubalus; species Bubalus bubalis. The sequence goes on along the minus strand of NC_059181.1, from coordinate 9,320,276 downwards.
CATAAATCTGTGACTACAGCAGTGTGGTGGGAGGCCCTTTGGAGATGGAAACAGATTAGACAGCATAATGTTCAGAGCTGGATGAGACTAAAATACTGCCTGAGATACCTGATAAAGGAGATGACACAAATAATCCATTTTAAAGGCATTTAAGGAAAGGGTTGGATGAAAATTGTGAGCTTAATGGATTTGGTCATTTGCTCAACAAGAGGTGGACTTTGTTTAATTTACTCCTAATGTTTCGTGTTTTTTTTTCATACTGTTCATGGGGTTCTCAAGGCAAGAATACTGAAGTGGTTTGCCATTCCCTTCTCCAGTGGACCACATTCTGTCAAATCTCTCCACCATGACCCGCCCGTCTTGGGTTGCCCCACGGGCATGGCTTAGTTTCATTGAGTTAGACAAGGCTGTGGTCTTAGTGTGATTAGATTGACTAGTTTTCTGTGAGTATGGTTTCAGTGTGTTTGCCCTCTGATGCCCTCTTGCAACACCTACCGTCTTACTTGGGTTTCTCTTACCTTGGACGTGGGGTATCTCTTCACGGCTGCTCCAGCAAAGCGCAGCCATTGCTCCTTACCTTGGACGAGGGGTATCTCCTCACCGCCGCCCTTCCTGACCTTCAATGTGGGATAGCTCCTCTAGGCCCTCCTGCACCCGCGCAGCCACGGCTCCTTGGACATGGGGTTGGTCCTCCTAGCCTCTTTGGAAGGAAAGTTATGACCAACCTAGATAGCATATTCAAAAGCAGAGACATTACTTTGCCAACAAAGGTTCGTCTAGTAAAGGCTATGGTTTTTCCTGTGGTCATGTATGGATGTGAGAGTTGGACTGTGAAGAAGGCTGAGCGCCGAAGAGTTGATGCTTTTGAACTCTGGTGTTGGAGAAGACGCTTGAGAGTCCCTTGGACTGCAAGGAGATCCAACCAGTCCATTCTGAAGGAGATCAGCCCTGGGATTTCTTTGGAGGGAATGATGTTAAAGCTGAAACTCCAGTACTTTGGCCACCTCATGCAAAGAGTTGACTCATTGGAAAATACTCTGATGCTGGGAGGGATTGGGGGCAGGAGGAGAAGGGGACGACAGAGGATGAGATGGCTGGATGGCATCGCTGACTCTATGGACGTGAGTCTGGGTGAACTCCGGGAGTTGGTGATGGACAGGGAGGCCTGGTGTGCTACGATTCATGGGGTCGCAAAGAGTCGGACATGACTGAGCGACTGATCTGATCTGAATGTTTCGTGTTACTTTACATTACTTTACCAACAAAGACATCTAGTCAAGGCTATGGTTTTTCCAGTAGTCATGCATGGACATGAGAGTTGGACTATAAAGAAAGCCGAGCGCTGAAGAAGCACTCCAACTGTGGTGTTGGAGAAGACTCTTGAGAGTCCCTTGGACAGCAAGGAGATCTAACCAGTCCATCACAAAGGAAATCAACCCTGAATATTCACTGGAAGGACTGATGCTAAAGCTGAAACTCCAATACTTTGGCCACCTGATGCAAAGAACCAACTCATTGGAAAAGTCCTCGATGCTGGGAAAGATTGAAGGCAGGAGGAAAATGGGATGACAGAGGATGAGATGGTTGGGTGGCTTCACCAATGCAATGGACAGGAGTTTGAGTAGGCTCCGGGAGTTGGTGATGGACAGGGAAGCCTGGCGTGTTGCAGTCCATGGGGTCGCAAAGAGTTGAACACGACTGGGTGACTGAACTGAACTGAATGTTTTGTGTGGGAACAATGTCTTGCATATAGTAGGTCCCTAATAATTATTTAGTGGATAGTGAAGTATTGTATGGATTCTGTGACCAGTGAATGGAAACTCATCTACCACTGAAATGGCCAATATGAACTCTCATTCTCCAGGGCTCTTTCCAGGGGGTTTTCATGATTCAGTATCTTACCTGAGCTTCTTCATAGCATAGCCGTCAACTTTCAAGAGAGGTTCCAACAGGACATGCCCCAGTGTATACACACTCATTGAGCTTCTGCTATATCTCATTTACTGATGTCCCACTGGCCAAGCGAGTCACATGGCCAAGCATAGAGTTGATGTGGGAGGAGATTAGACAAGGGTGTAAATATAGGAAAATGGTTCACTGAAGGCTACCATGTAACAGTCTCCCACAGGGTTGGTTCCTGTCTTTAGCCACACATAGAGACCTGTTAGTCTCCATTGTTCTACAAGAGCTGAACTCTGGTCAGTGTCTTCGGGTTTCCACATACAGAGCCCAGGACCTGTGTTGTCTTTGTTCTGATCACTGTTCTGCATTTTGATTCTGTTTCTGATACATGGAAATCTTGAGGATCTTCTTTTGCCCACAGCTATAATGTGAACTCTCTCGTTTATGTCTCATTTTTCTTTCTGAAGCACAGTGAGAAGAGAGGAGTCTCAAAATATTAATTGAAAATGTCATCTTGGCTGTAAATCTGGCTCAACATCAAGTCCTTTTCCCTTAGTAAGATCCTCTATCAGTCTGTTCCAGCCTTCCCTGGAGATACCTTTCTCCCATATGAACCCCTCCCCTTCTCTTCCCCTGTGGAGTTATACAACAGCATTCACTGGCCAGTCAGCGCCTGTCTCTGTACCTTGGTCACGTTCTACTTGGAATAATCTTGCTCCCAGCAGTTGCATGAGCACTTTTTACTTCCATTGGCAGCCAGAAATATTCTGAACTCCCAGTATTTTTCTTGTATTTCTTTTGCGGTATTTATCACCTCCCACCTTTTATCATAGATATTTACATATTCCTTAACTGTTTTGGTTTCTTGGGGATAAAGCACATGCCAATTTTTCCTTGCCTTGTGCCTTGTACATAGATAGCGGGTTCTCAATACAAATGTGGTGCCTTCCCACTCCAAAATTGTCCAAGAGCTCATTTACATATAAATTTGCAAAGGGTTGAATTTCAAGGGAAGATGATATCTACTTTTATTTTATACCTTCTACACCTACAGGTCATTTTACACACCACTGGTACTGATTGCTCTCACTTTCTATTATGTGCAGTCAGAAGCCACTGCATGAAAGTATTTTAGTCTAATTTATTGGTTTACATGAAAATTCTCTAAAGGCATACCCTGATGCCATACATTTAGGCAGAACACTATAATTAGAATTATTCCCAGATTTACAGCTTCTTCATCCTGCTGCTACAACTTTTCTTGACTTTTAGAAAATAGCCTTTAATGGTGACCTTTGCTTAAGGTTTAACTGACTAAAAATGGAGTCTCAACCCATGTGAGATGGTGAAGTGTGTACAGAATCATGATTTATTTGCCTTTTAATGTTAAGTGCCTAGATCAGAGATGAACATGATGTTCAATGTTTTCAGACTTTGTTGGAACTGTAAACTTTACTGGCACAGCCTGCAGCTTTCTCAACCCCCTCCTCCACAGAGACTTGGCAACAGCATGCCTTTATTAATATCTATTTATAAAGGTCAGCCTATCCTACAGTATTTAAAATACAAAGAACTTTTCAAGAAAAGTGGATTGCTTTTTACCATTGATGAAAAATATATAAAAGCTGAAAAAGATGAAAAGTTTTAAAAACACACTATGTTTAATATTCCTTGTATTCCCCACAAAACCTTTTACAGAGTAGGCACTCGGTAAATTGTTTGATGATAAAAATAGAAAATATTTATTCTTCTTTGAAAATAACTCAAGTTTTTTGAAGGAGTATTGATTGGCATCAAGATCTTAGAAGATTCACAGTAGAATTGCCATCACTTTGCCAACAAAGGTCCGTATAGTCAAAGCTATGGTTTTTCCAGCAGTCATGTATGGATATAAGAGTTGGACCATAAAGAAGGCTGAGTGCTTAAGAATTGATGCTTTTGAATTGTGGTGCTGGAGAAGACTCTTGAGAGTCCCTTGAACTGCAAGGAGATCAAACTAGTCAATCCTAAAGGAAATCAACCCTGAATATTCATTGGAAGGACTGATGCTGAAGCTCCAATCCTTTGACCACCTGATGCGAAGAGCCGACTCATTGGAAAAGATCCTGATGCTGGGAAAGACTGAAGGCAAAAGGAGAAGAGGGAGGCAGAGGATGAGATGGTTAGATAGCATTACCGACTCAATGGGCATGAATTTGAGCAAACTCCAGGAGATAGAGGACAGGGAAGCCTAGTGTGCTTCAGTCCATGGGGTCGCAAAGAGTCAGACACAACTTAGCGACTGAACAACAAACACTGTAATAAGAACTATGGCAGTGGCAAGCTGGGAGATCAACAAATGAGGATTAACCTTCACTTATACTTTCCATGATTTCTACCCAATAGTTATTGTCTTGATTGTTGTTGCTTAGGGGCTAAGTCATGTCTGACTCTTTTGCGACCCCATAGACTGTAGCCCACCAGGCTCCTGTGTTCATGGGATTTCCCAGGCAAGAATCCTGGAGTGGGTTGCCATTTCCTTCTCCAGGGGATCTTCCCAACCCAGGGATAGAACCCACGTCTCCTGCAGTGGCAGACCGAGTCTTTACCACTGAGCCACCAGGGAAGCCTATTGTCTCACTGCTGCTGCTGCTGCTGCTAAGTCGCTTCAGTTGTGTCTGACTCTGTGCGACCCCACAGATGGCAGCCCACCAGGCTCCCCCATCCCTGGGATTCTCCAGGCAAGAACACTGGAGTGGGTTGCCATTTCCTTCTCCAATGCATGAAAGTGAAAAGTGAAAGTGAAGTTGCTCAGTCATGTCCGACTCTTAGTGACCCCATGGACTGCAGCCCACCAGGCTCCTCCGCCCATAGGATGTTCCAGGCAAGAGTACTGGAATGGGGTGCCATTGCCTTCTATTGCAAACATGAAAAAGAAGACCAAAACAGTGCTGTACCACCTGGTTCTGTTGGTCTTATCTGGGAAACCAACTGCAAATTATTAAGCTTGTGTAAGTATCCTTGAGTCTTCCATAACTTTTATTCTCTGATGCTTCAATATAAACACAGAGCAGAATATCTATTCCCACTTGAGCCTTATTCATTAAAGTTAAATCATTAATACATTTCAAAGTCTACAGCCAAAGTGCTCTATAAATTATATCAGTTCCCTGTACTTTTTTAAGGTACACCCCTTGGAATTTTTTCAGTACATTCAGTCAGTTCAGTCGCTCAGTAGTGTCTGACTCTTTACAACCCCATGGACTGCAGCATGCCAGGCCTCCCTGTCCATTACCAAGTTTGAGTAAACTCAAACTCATGTCCATCTAGTCGGTGATGCCATCCAACCATCTCATCCTCTGTCTTCCCCTTCTCCCCTATACCTTCAATCTTTCCCAGCATCAGGGTCTTTTCAAATCAGTCAGTTCTTCAATACATTCAATCGGGTATATATATGTGTCAGAAATTGTGCAGGCATTGAATAAATAAATTCATTAATACAACTAAAACTTACTTGATTTCTAGTACCAGGAGCAGACCTTGCCTCTGCTTACTAACAAGCAAATATAAATGCCAATTTTCAGAAAGAAATCCATGAGAGATCCCAAGAAGACACAAGTCTCCAAGGATCAGGCTGAGGAAGAAGGCCAGGTGGAGGGGTGGGGCAGGAGGACAGGCAAACAATTTGAATATCACCTGATAAATGCTATACCAGCATATAGCCAAAGTACTGTCAAAATACAAGAGGGAGGATTTAATTCCCTCTAGAGATTTGGGAAAGGAGGTGCAATCTTCAGGGATGAATAGCCTTTCTACAGGCTTAAAATGAGTGCTGGTAAAGACGGTGGTGATGGTGCTCAGGAAAGCATTTCCTCGGCTGGGAACTCCATGTACCAATGGTGAGGAGTGGATGGATGATCATCAGACTACTCCCAGTGATTCATTAGCTTCTTGGCCAAGTACCACCATGGCCTGCTGAACCAGTCCGAGTGGGAGTTGCTATTTCAGGTCTCAATTTTTTTTTCTCCAGAGTGGAGGGTTGCCACATAAAATACAAGATGCCCAGTTAACTTTTGAATTTCAGATAAACGATGAGTAACTTTTTAGTAAAGTCCCCTATATTTAGGACATACTTACATAAACATTATTTATCTGAAATTCAAATTATTAAAAACTTTGACTTTTTGTGTATTTTACTCACTACATCAGGCAATCCTACCAGAATGGTAAAAACCAGGCGGAGCTTCTGTAGCAGAGATGATAAACAATAAACAAAACGCAACCATGACCCCAGCTTTCTGTAGCCATCCCAGCCCAAAGTCTCCCCAACTGGAAGCCAGAGAGAACAGGCGTCCAAAGAGACACTGTATCTAGGCAACCACGGCGCGAACTCAGCTGACCATTCGCAAGATTCGGGTTAGGCGTGCGGTGCATCCTGGGAGTGAGTTTTCTAAGTTCGGATTCGCCTCCAAAGGCCATGGGACTACAACTCCCAGGAGCGCCAATGGGTCGCTGCGAGGCACGCTGGGGAGTGCTGGTTTTACCCGGTTGAAGAGTCCTGGTGGGTTGCTTGTGTAGCAAGAGATCAAGGCCGATTTTTAGAGAATCGCAACATTAAGAGTTCACATAAAAGGTTAAACCGAGCATTACTGCTTTCAGTACAGAGAAAACAAGTCTTCCGGAACATCGTGGTGACACGTGTAGGCGCGAGCTGACGTTACATCGCACGCTGATGGTGGGGAGTCGCTCCTGCGCGTGACTCCACTTTCTCTTTTTGATTGGCCGTCCTGTAGGTGCGGTGCTCGCTCGCGGACGCCCTTGATTGGTGCCTCGGAGCTGCTGGGTAGGACTCCGGCTGCAGCCGCGGGAGGTCCGGACACTGGCGGCCATGGGACTTGCTGGTAAGTACGCGTTTGAGTTCCCGTCGCCGGTTCTCTCTCCATCTTCCAATTGGGACTGGGCTGTCCTCAGGGGAGCATAGCCGGTGATGGAGGGGGCGAAGCCGACCTAGCTTGAGGCTCAGAACTCGGGGTCGAGGGGCTCGGGAGTCGAGTGGGGCTGAGGGTGCGCTGAGGCGGCCGCACTGTAGCCGGTTCCCTGTCGGCTGAGGCGGGCGGGAAGAACGACCCCGAGACCCTCGGCCTCGGTTTCCTGCTCACTTTCTGGCGTCTCAGGCGAGACCGCCCCTGATCGCGCGGGGTCGCTGACTGAGGCGGAGTCATCTCTTCCTTGGCCCTGGCGCTCCCCAGCGACCTCAGAAAGTGAAGCCGGGACAGCGCCCAGGGGTGGGTTGGAAACACCGTCCTCTTGACCCCAATCCGCCCCGCCCTCCGGGTTACTCTAAGGCTTCTCAGAAGTCTGCTGATAATGACTGTCCAGGGACTCCTTGACTGTGGCTGTGGATTTTACGGCCATCTCGCATTTGCCACTTAAGTGGCTGAGTGGGGACCTTGGACAGATCGCTCAACTTGTCATTTGGAAAATAAAAGAGTTGTTTCACTAGATCTCCAAGCTTCTCTTCAGGTTTAAAATCTTAAGATTTTGTGCTTGTACCGTTTGTTGCGCTTTTATGCCGTGAAGGTGTTAGGCTTGATACCCTGATAGGCAGATTGCTCACAGAACATTGCAGATTAGTGACAGAACTTTAAATGATTTCATTTGGTGCTTTACTCACTGTTTGCGTTATCACTCATCTTTTAAAATTGAATGGAACTGGAAATTCAGGTTTAAGTGAGAAACCACAGTAAGAAAACCTTACTGAAGTTACTTAACAGTACAAACTTATCTCTTGATTTGGTAATATTGAATCTTAATTAGTAAATTCAGCTCAACAAACACTTATTATTTCTGAGACTGTGTTTAAAATAAAGATGACCTTGTTGGAGAGAATAGACTTTGCACAAGCTGTTGCTTTGCATTTTCTGAGTTTGTGGTGAATCAGAAACTCAGACCTTTAGAATGGCTTCCCATTGTATAGTTGAGTTTCTTGAGGCATGGAAATCTCATTTGTAAAAGCTGAGAATGAGTTTCACTTGCTTTCTCTTTTGCGTTAACAATCTAAGACTCTGTGGTCATATTGAATATTTAGTGCGCATTTTGCACTGATGTTTTCGGGGACCCCTTAGCTGAACATTTCCTGCTTCAGATGTAGAAAATGGCCCCAGATCCAGCCCATCTCTAGTTTTTATCTTTAGATTCCGAACTGAAGAAATGGTCATTCGTGGAGGGAAGATGTACATAACTGAAAGTTTTAAGAAATGAAAGGAATGGTTTGATTATCACCATTTTTGAATAAGGAAGGGGAAAGTGAGGTCTGGCATGTGCTACAAGTGATACTTTAGAAAGTTGCTCTCAAAAGACAGTTCTTACTCCGGATATATTTCTAATGTAAACCACAGAGTTAATACTAGAGAACTTGATGGGATTCTTTGAGTCAATGGCTTAAACTCTGAAGTGAGGTTAGCAAGCCTTTTCTGTAAAGAGTTGCATGTCTAATTGTCTGGATAAACTGCTTGGTTAGTATGGCAAAGTATTATTATACTTTGGTAACAAAAATTATTTAAAATTATGTGTAGTGGTATTCTTAGATCAAAATTAAGGTATGAGGACCATTGCAGAGTCTAGTTTTGTTCTATGGCCCACAGTAAATGGTAAGCAAGTAAATGCTGTCAAATGCATGACTACATTGTATGTTTTATTTCTAGGGAGAGAGCTAACAGATGTACATTAACATTAAAACATGTATGTCCGGATTTGGAGTGCGGAATGCATTTTGTCTCTGAGCTGAGATCCTGTCTACTCTCTCTTTCAGGTACTAGAGGACACCTATCTTAACTGGGTTGCTCTAAGGACTAATGCCTAAACCGTCTCAGCATGGCCTATAGAGGAAGAGGTGGGCGTGGCCAGCCTTCCTCAGCATCACTCTCCCGTGTCATCCCTGGAAGTCTTCACAGATTTAGGACCTGTGCCCATAATATATGCATGGTGTCGGACTTTTTCTACCCAAACATGGGAGGCGTAGAAAGTCACATTTACCAGCTCTCTCAGTGCCTGATTGAAAGAGGGCACAAGGTCATAATTGTCACCCACGCTTACGGAAATCGCAAAGGCATCCGTTACCTCACTAATGGCCTCAAAGTCTATTACTTGCCTCTGAAAGTCATGTACAACCAATCTACAGCCACGACCCTCTTTCACAGTCTGCCATTGCTCAGGTACATATTTGTTCGGGAGAGAGTCACGATAATCCATTCACATAGTTCCTTTTCTGCCATGGCCCATGATGCCCTCTTCCACGCCAAGACAATGGGCCTCCAGACAGTCTTCACGGACCATTCCCTTTTCGGATTTGCTGATGTCAGCTCGGTGCTTACAAACAAGCTTCTAACTGTGTCTCTTTGTGACACAAACCACATAATTTGTGTCTCTTACACTAGTAAGGAAAACACTGTGCTAAGAGCAGCACTGAATCCTGAAATAGTGTCCGTCATTCCTAATGCTGTAGATCCTACTGACTTCACTCCAGACCCATTTAGAAGGCATGATAGTATAATAACTATTGTTGTTGTCAGCAGACTTGTTTACAGAAAAGGTAATGAAATGATAGCTACGATTGTACCGCGCAGCCTTTTTTTCCTTGTAGAAAGCTGTTGAATATCTGTGTTATAATGATTGTTGGGCTTCTCATTTTGTTTTACGGTTTTATAACTACTTCTGTGTTAAATATAGTAAACAAGGGTCCAATATGTTTTATACATCCTAAAGGAGAAATTTCTGCAACAGTGGTAAATACTATTCCTACCCTTACCCCCCACCTTTGATGTTTTAATAGTTGATTAAAGGAATAACAATAACCTGATGCTGTTTAATACTTCAGGTCTTTTGAAAATTTCCCTACATATACAGTGAGAAGTACAGGGCCCAGCCTACCACATAACCCTTTTTTTTTCATTGCAGATATTTTGAAAGCTAAGAAAATCCCAAGGGTGAAAACTAACATCAGCTGTAACCGTGTGATTCAGGGATGACCCTAATGAATGTTTTGATTTATAGCTTTCCTGTCGTTTTTAATTCATTTACTCAGAGTCAGTGAGCTTGTTCTGCACATTGCTGTTCTGTAGCTTGCTTATTTCCTTTCAGTGTAGATAAGACAATAATGTATTGGCAGGTAAGTGATGAAGAAAGTGGGGTTAGATGGCCCAAAATCCTATCCTGGTTCCGTCCTGCTGTGTCATCGATGACAAGCTACTTAACATCTCCGAGTCTCACTTTTTTCGTTTTGTGTGGTTCGAGCAACAGTGGTGATCTTGTGAGGTTCAGTGATGGTTCCTATAAAGTACTCGGGAAGGGTCTGCTGTGGCCAGAGAGGATGGTTTCAGTGCCTCTGCAGCATTTCACGGATACCGCAGCCTCGCTGACTCCAAGTCCGAAGCAGTCCGGTTATTCAAAACATAAATGGTCTTCTGGATGGTATCGGAAAACCAATTGTCAGCAATCAAAATTGTCACTAAAAGTAGGGAATTGTTAAAAAGATAATATGTAACCACCCTTTTAAATATTTGAATTTACTCAAAATACTGTTACCATGCACTGAATTGCCAATAAGATGTAGGCCTGTAGGCTTAAGAGTACTGGTCCATTGGTTTGAGCTGAATCATCTTTCTTGCACAGTTACCTTCAAGAAGCATAATTTAACAGTTGCCAATTTGGGTCTCTCATGTGTGATGAGAACCTAAAGGCATGTGAAGTGATGTACCTCTAGATTTTCCATTTATTTTTGATCTTACACAGTGGTTCAGGATACCCCCTGATCTGACAAGGACTTTTTCTATGTCTTGACTGAACGTTTCAGACTGTTCAGCTTAGCTTCACAGAAACTCATTTTGTCCGTTTATGTGCTATTAGGTAAGCCAAATACAGTAACAAGTGCAGTTGGTATCGAACAGATTTGTGGAGAAATGCAGCTGATTCCTGGTACGCATGCAGCTCAGCAGTGGGATCCGAAGTGCCCCAGTGCACTGGGGAGTGCAGATGTGGGCCCTGGTCAGAATGGTTTAGGAATGGACAGTCTTAGTCTGCTGTGATCCGATAAACCGAGGTTGGTGAGAAAACCACTGAACTGCGTTTTGAGGGGTGAAAGCAGTGACATGCTTTCATTCTTGAAGAAGATGTGAATGGAGCAGCATTCTGTGTTCTGAATCCCTCTTGGGATATTGGTGATGTGTTTATGCCTGTTTTTTTTTTTTTTTTTTTGCTTTTTAGCAAATAATATACCCTGGTGACATAGCCAGCTAAGAAAGAATATGATGCATACATGGTCAAGGATCATAGCAGAATTAACTTATCTGTTCAAAGATTGAACCTGGTACCTTTACCTCACTAATCATGGTATTTTAACCAGCTGAGCTAACCAACAGCAGCTATAGCCTTTCCTGTTCTCAGTTCAATAATTTAAAAAAAAATTTATCAAACCCTCTCCATTTGCCAGTAACATTCTAAGACAGAACAGCCATATCTGTAGCCCCAAAGAGATTAGTTATATTAATGGCCTGTTAATTATTAATAAATTAATTTCTTTAGGAGGTGTTCATTTGGACCAGATATCAAAGGCCACTGAAACGTATTAAGTAAGAGGATAAATCAAAGTCCCTACCCCCCAGGATTCCTGGCCGGCCTCTTTCCTTTTCTGTTGAGCCTGTTTTGCCCTTAGGCAGGGTTTCACAGTGCTCCTGTGCATGTGCAGGCATGCCCCACTTCTTGCTCTAGTGGTAATGACGACTTACATTTATATTCTGCAGTTGATAAAGCCTGTGCATGGTATAGTACCTCATTTGACCCTCCCAACTGGAGTGTAGATGTTATCTGCATGTAACAAAGAAACTGAATCTCAGAGAGGGTAAGTAACTCACCCAGGTTACACAGTAAGTAATAGAGGTAACCAGCCTGAGTTGAGCCCTTCTCAAGTTAAGGTCTCCTGTTCCCTCCATCCTCAGCCCAGCCATTATCCTAGGTATAGATTCAGGAAGTTCTTTCAAATACTGTTAGACTATGCTTTAAAAGAACTTTGAATCAAGTTTTCTTGCCCATTTTGTGTGAATATGGCAATTGACAGTCCTGTGTGTTTCGTTGCGTTAGGCTCTTGGTAGAGGTACCAGAGCATTTTTTATTTGTGGGGAGTACTCAGTGTTAGCTGTTGGTAGAAATTCCGATTATTACTCTATATGTTGTGGTTTTTTTTTTTTTCATTTAAAGAATGGATTCTTAACCTTTGTATTAGAAGAAAGAGGGGAAGGAATTATAGGAGGCTGATTGTTAGAAGTCAGTAAAACGTCTGGTTTATCTAGAAATCTAGTTGATGGGCTTGATGATACACTTGAAACAGCTAAGATTTTAATGAGAAGGTTTCATAATTCATAAATGCCACATGTGAGTTTGCTAATGCAGTCATATTTTGAAAATACTAGCAGTTTATTTAATCCTACTTTGAATTATTTAATTAAAATGAACCTTTAGTATTTCTTGTACCATCTTTTTAATAATTAATCTGCCTATATTTGGGAAGATTGATTGAAGTGCAGTTCTTGTGTATGTGTCTGTGTGCATTTTTTTAAGCTTTAATTGGCTTATTTTACATTTACTTTTGAATGTGTGTGGTTTGCCATTGTTAATGAACTAAATTCTGAAACATCACTACTGCTGTCTCTTTGTATAGCCACTTTTCAGACTAGTAGAGCATAATTTACTTTGCTGCTTTTTATTACCTGAGGTTGTATTTACATATTATGAGAAAGTATTTCATTAAAAAGAAAGAAAGGACCAAGATACACCCTTTTGTTCTATAGACTATAATGATCTGGCACATGAGGTCCTTCCACCTTCATCCACTGTCATTTGGGGCAAGTGGTCTATCACAGGTTTAGATGGACTATTCTTATAAATTTTGCTAATACCATAGTGTTCGCTGCAAAATCCTGTGTACAAACTGCATTCTTAACAAAATGGAGGCAGCAGTTATGTTTTGCTGCTTAGCCCTTTCCTATAGTAGGAGGTAGAATCATAGTTCAGTAGAATTTTATGGTTGAAAGAGACCTTGGACTTGAGGTACAGTGGTCTCTTCGTCTTCTATATCAGGAAACTTTCCCATTGTCAAAGGCCTTGCTCGTACAAAGGCTGGAACAAGACCCAGATCTCCAGTCAGCTCTCCTGTTCTGTAGAAAAATTTAACTGAAATGTTAGCTACCTCTAATGCCTTTTTTAGTCACAGGCGTTGTGTAGTCACAGGTGAATAACTTGAATACTTTCGAAACAGAATAGTCTACAAACTGAGTGGGTAGAAGGTAACAATGGTGTCAGTGTATATATCTTTCAGAATTCTTGGGGGACCCCTGATAGTTTGTGAGTGATTCCACCATTCTAGGAAAGGGTTAAGGGAATTTGTTTCCCTGCTTATGTAAGCTAATACTTTTCAAAGTGAGTGGATTCTCAGTTCTGATAAAAACTTTAAATTTAATTATTAACATCTCCAACATTCAACTTTACGTTTTCAGGGACCGATTTACTTAGTGGTATAATACCTGAACTCTGTCAGAAATATCCTGATTTAAAATTCATAATTGGAGGAGAGGGACCAAAGAGAATCATTTTGGAAGAAGTACGGGAAAGATACCAGCTCCATGACAGGTATTGATGGATTCCATATTGTCTTGGGTGAGAAAATAATCTTTTACCTAAATTTGGTTTTGGTTTCGTGCCTGCATTAAGTGGGCTGCTTCTGCTACATGTACTTGATAAAACAAAGTAATGCAAAGCCTATTTTAAAAAAATGATATAAATGGGAAACCCTAGATAGGGTATTCATAATTTTTTTTTTTTAGCCCAGTATTATTTGACTTTAGGAGAAACTGGTTGGGGCACCCAAGAATGCACAAAAAAACAACTACTTTGATTGGAAGTGTTTGCAGATTCTCAAGCCACACTGAGTTGTGATTTAAATAGCACGGCCCAAATCATGTAAATTGCTCTGCATATACAGATTCAAACATTTCTCTTCCTTGTTAACTTAGATAACAGGTGAGCTGTGTGCATGTGAAGCCTCAATTTAAAAGAGACATTTTCCTATTTAGAAATGATACTTTAACATTTACTCATCAAAGTGTATTAATATTTTCATGGAAGGCAAACTAATTTTGGAGAGGATGAAATTTGATCTGTGACAAAAGTTAGAAATATGTATAGCTCTATGAGTTTTAACCAAACAGTTTTATATGACTTTTAGATCAGAGTTGGGTGATACCAGTCTTTTGAGATGGAAAAGGTTAGAAGCTTATGAATGGTATTTCTTTTATACCATGATTGTTACTCCCCCCTTTCTTCTCTTGTTTCAAACATCAGAGTGCGTCTCTTGGGAGCCTTAGAGCACAAGGATGTTAGAAATGTCTTAGTTCAAGGACATATTTTTCTTAATACTTCTCTTACGGAAGCATTCTGCATGGCGATTGTGGAAGCAGCCAGTTGTGGTTTACAGGTAAAAAGCTTGGAGGGCTTATTACATTGCTGGGGTTTCTGCATGTGTCTTTTGAAAAATAATCAGATGCAGTCTGTTATATTTTTTTAAGTTGGTTTTGCTTGTTTACCTGAGAGATGAATTCTGGTGGATCACATTTTTTTGTTTTGTTTTGTTTTTCTTTTTAAGGTTGTAAGTACCAGGGTTGGTGGAATTCCTGAAGTACTTCCAGAAAATCTTATCATTTTATGTGAGCCTTCTGTAAAATCTTTGTGTGAGGGATTGGAAAAAGCTATTTTCCAACTGAAGTCAGGAGCATTGCCACCTCCAGAAAATATCCATAACATTGTAAAGACTTTCTACACCTGGAGGAACGTTGCAGAGAGAACTGAAAAAGTACGTCACGTGCTAGAGAAGGGTATTTGAAGATTGTGTCTGGAATTCTTACCTGATGCTTCACATACACATTTACTTCTTTTATATAGGTTTACCATTTCTGCTCTATCGCTTAAATTTATGAAGTCTCTTTCCAAATGAGACTTCTTTTTGTATATATTAGGCTAAGTTTCTAGTCAGATCATTGCCTTTGACATCTGAAAAATAGTAATGCAGTATCTAGACCTTTCATTAAACTGGCCATATAAGAGTCACAGACTTTTCTAGAAGTTACAACAATTAGAGGCAAAACTAGTATTAAAATCTACTTTTAGACATTTTCTTGAGGCTGTTTATAATTCTAAAGCATATAGGTCTATTGGAAAATACCTGGTTTTGCTTAGGCCAGTTGTGGCAACTTTGTAACTTACAAATATTTAATTCAGGCTACTTCCAAAACTTGTGTGGCTCTTGCTAGCTGCTGTGATTTTTTTTTTTCTTTAATTGAAAGGAGATTTTTGCATCTTTGGACTGATGGGGAACATAGTAAGTTAGAATTCCAAATACACATGACAAATGTAAGTAGGATCACAAATAGAAAGCAGCAGTAGAGAATTTCCAAAAGGACAGGTGCAGGAAATAGGTTAATGTCCTTAGGCAGGAGAGTACAGTTGTGGGAAATGCCTCCTTATTTTGAGGTCAGTACTTCAGTTATTCTACTCAATTTCGTCCTTGTTTAACTGCCTCTCATTACTTCGTCTGCCTCCTGCCTCTTATTACAACATAACAAGCTGAATGGAAATGCTGTGCTTCTTAGTATTTGGAAACTGTGCAGAAAGACGGTTGGTTGGGAGCCTGGAGAAGATAGTGCTGGGTACTCTTACCTGTATTCAGTGGAGCTGCTAGTTTCTAGCCCAAAGTTGGGAGCTAGATAGAGCTGAGCAAGCAGAAAGGCTTTCTTGTGGTGGTTTTTTTTTTTTTTAAATATAATTGCTTTACAATGTTGTGTTAGTTTCTGCTATACAATAAAGTGATTCAGCTATACGCATACATATATCCGCTCCCTCCCACCCAGCCCCTCTAGGTCATTACAGAGTCTTAACTGGCTTAAATTGTAAATTCCCATACATAAGGTGAGCCCGTATTTGAATGGAAGTGCAAAAGAACTCTCCAAAAATTGTCATACACATTTTCTATTGAAACATGAGATATTTGCATTAACAAACAGTTTTGACTGAAATAACCCTGAGATATTTTCTAGAAGTTAACTCCACCAGTGACTCCACCTGTTTGAAATAACTACATTGCCTTGTTTTCCTGTGGCAGTTGGGGCACAGCACTGAGTGCTTTCTGGGAGTGCATGGCAGAATTGTCTCAGGAGCCTTTCAGGCTCTGTTGATTCTGTTTTCCTGCGCCCCTGCCACTGCTGGATTCTCACAAGACCCTTTGCGAGGGGGTAGGGGTGGAATTCGGGAGTGGTGGGCAGGGATATTTGGTTAGGCAGATTTTCTTAGTGAGGCCCACCCTGACTGAAAACCATAGCTCTAATTGTGCCTTACCTTTTTGATCAACATGTAAACCTCGGAAGTTTGCCCTGTTATACATAACAAGTTCAGGGGCAAAGAATTATGGTGATAGTTTTTCAGTCTATGTTAAAGGAGCGAATTAGGCTTTTATTTAAACCACAAATTTTCCTTCAGTTACGCTTAAAGTAATAGTAGAACATCTGTATTGTTTTCAGTTTTACACTCTATGACGGTTTATAGTATACATGCAAAGAAGAAAGTGAATCCTTATCGCTAATGGATTGTCAAGCCTGTCATTCTCTCCATAGTAGCAAAGTATTATTTTGTCACTTGAGATCGTAAGTTAACTGACCTAGAAATAAAGGTGGACGTACGGGTGAGTTTCTAGTTGCTCTTTTAATTCTACCTGTTTGACACAGGATGTTTGATCCCTTTCAACTCCTTAGTTTAACTGCTATTTAGAAAAAGTAATCAAATTAAATCAGCGTTTGTGCTGAAAAGATACTTTTTCAGTTATAATTCACCACTCAGTGTAATGCTTGACATTTGTTGTTCAGTCGCTAAGTTGTGTCTGCCACTTTGTGACCCTGTGGATTGCAGCATGCCAGGCTTCCCTGTCCTTCACTGTCTCCTGAAGTTGGCTTAAGTTCCTGTCCATTGAGTCAGTGATGCTATCTAACCATCTCCATTTCCTGGAGGAGGAAATGGCAAACCACTCCAGTGTTCTTGTCCCGAGAACCCTGTGGACAGTATGAAAATGCTCGACATAACTCTTAACTAAAATGTATTCCAAATGTCCTCAGGGTAGAGGAGCTAGACAAAAACAGCCTGTACCTTTCAGAGACCATTGATCTTTAGAACTTGCTCTGCACATCAGAACTTTGCTGAGGTCAAAACGAGATAGTTTACAGATCTGATAACGTGAGAATGAGCACGGGTAATGCCCAAGTGCACTTAAAAAACACGAAGGCCGGCCCATTTTATGTGTTTGAAGTAACTTCAGAGAGCTTTTTTTTGAATATTTCAGAGTTTAGTGCTTAGCAGTTCTTTAAAAAAGCAAGCCATCTATTACCAGTTCTCAGCAGTGAACTTTATTTGCCAGTGTTTGGCCTGTCCCATCTACCCAAATTTCCCCCATCCCTTTCCCCTCCTTTTATTTGGCATCCATGAAATGTCTCGATTTTCTCCATGCCTGTGCACAGCAACTCAGCCTCTCATGGCTGTGGAGAGAAGAGCCTCTCTGAACCCATAGATTGTAACTTTCTGGTAGTAGTTGAATCAAGGAGTCCTAAAGGGACAGTCCTGCTTTTGGAAGTCACTGCTGAATTAAACACAGCCTCAACAGAGGCAGCCCTCAAAGCCATTCCAGCTTCTCAGGACTTTGGAATTCTCCTAGTTGGTTAAATATTGCTGGGGATCCCCTAGGGCACAGGGGCCGAGGTAGATTCATCTGGGTGTCCCAGGGTAAAAACACCCCAGTGATTTGTCCAGAGGAGGCATCCATAAGTGAATCAAATGGCAGTACTTAGTGTACGCAGCTTCATTTATCACATCATCACTGTAACAGCAGTGAAATGTAAAAGCTTCCTGTTTACATCTCTAAAGCACTCCTGACCTGTGCAGGTCGTCGTTTTGTTGCAGCCTGCGATGTGCTCATTTTTGGTTCTCTCCCGCCAGGTGTATGACCGAGTGGCAGGAGAAGCTGTGTTACCCATGGACAAACGGCTGGACAGACTCATCTCTCACTGTGGCCCCGTGACAGGCTACATTTTTGCTCTGTTGGCTGTATTCAACTTTCTCTTCCTCATCTTCCTGAGATGGGTGACTCCAGATTCTTTAATTGATGTTGCAATAGATGCTACAGGGCCAAAGGGTGCCTGGACTCATCGATATCCTTATAGTAAAAGGGGGGCTGAGCATACTGTGCTGTCTAAAACAAGGTAGAAGAAAGCCTGAATTGTGAGATTTTCAATACTTGTAATAATTCTATTAAGACTATTGACAATAACCTTGCTTTTTTTCTTTTTCATTTTAAACTTAATTTAGTAAGTTATGCTACCTCTATATCATTCAATGTTTTATTTTGAGGAAAGATAAACACTTATGCAATTCCTGAGTGTTGAAACTCCTTGCACTTACTTAAAATTTAGGAGAGAGCATTGAAGCCACTCAGGTATGCAATTTTTCAGACTACTGAAATCCCTCTAGCAGAGATGTTTAACGTTATATTTTGGGAGCTTTGGGTGCCGAAGGGCCAAACGTTTCCTGGGCATTTTTTGGCCAGTTTTAAATGTTCTACCATTAGACATTCACCAGATGTTTACAGGTTTTCTTTAGGGAAGTATAACAACTCTATGAACTATTTTTTAAGTCATGTTCATACTGTGTTTATTAGACATTGAAGTCATGTTCGTAACTTATTGGGTACACTCAGTAAGTGTTTCATATAATCAGGTTTCTTGAGTAAAATGGGCTGTCAGCAGCCAGCCTGTGTGAAGCACCTGTCACGTGTTGAACTAGATGCTTCCTGCGTTAGGAACCAGGGGATGCATTCATTCCTTGTTGATCACTCAAATAAATGGCTCACTTCGTCATAGTCATATTTGACATGAAGTGGTAAGATAGCCACCACGCCAAAAATGCTGATGGTTTTTAATGCCAGGAAAAACTTGCCTGCATACTCCGAGTTCTTCTGTGATCCTGTTGGATGCATTCTCCTAGGTCAAGCCTTCATCTTCAGTTGTATGTATGAAAATGCTTCTTGCTTTTTAAATACTAGGGACCGATCCCACTGTTGCTGATAGTGCAAAGAAAC
The DNA here is from genome assembly GCF_019923935.1 of Bubalus bubalis. Taxonomy (NCBI): domain Eukaryota; kingdom Metazoa; phylum Chordata; class Mammalia; order Artiodactyla; family Bovidae; genus Bubalus; species Bubalus bubalis. The sequence goes on along the minus strand of NC_059181.1, from coordinate 9,301,177 downwards.
CCTCCTCGTCTCTCAGTGCATAATTTAGTCCTCTGTCAATGCCTTCGTGTTTTCCGAGCAGAATGTACGAGGTGTGCCATCTCAAAATCAGCTGCTACCCCGGATCTTTGATAGAAGTCACCTCCCTTCACTTGTGGCCTAGCTGATGCCTGATAAGTATTGTCAGTGTGCAGAAGTCTTGCCCCCAGAATGTTTTGTTTATAGCCAGTTGAGTCTGAAAATTTTAGGAACACAGTCTCTTTGTGGATGGATGTTTTTAACTGTAATCATTGTTGCCCAGAGCCATGGGTTTTTAAACCCCAAATTATCCACATGGTGTGTCTTATTAATTCTTTGAACTCCTTATTAGAATAAATTTTTGTGATAAAGGACTGTGAAGTCACAAGAGTGAGGCACTGTGGACGCGCTAGTTAGACGCTGGCAGTATTGTGATTCTTTACAAGATTTTTTTTAATGACACCATTCACAGAACTTTAAAAAAGTATCTTAACGTGTCTGTTAATTGGTTGCCACTGATACATAAGAAATATATTTGTGCTTTTAAAACACAAATGCAAGAGTACAGTTTTTAATATCTAGAAGTTAGGGGTTCTTTCGTTAAAGAAAAACAGACTGACCCAAACCATTGAATCTCACTGGGATTTTTAGGCATAGAAACTGAATTATATAAATAATGAAATACAGTGCCAGTATTCATGATAAAGCGGGGAACTATATAACATTTGGTTTTATTCTGTTCATTAATTTTTAAAGGCATACTCCTGTTTTATCTTGTTTTATTTTTTTCTTAGCTTTTTTTCCTTCAAAATTATCATTTAACTATTAAACTGCCATTTATTTCACATGGAAATAGGGTTTAACGTTCTTGCATGAAAAATATGTAAGCTGCATATTTTCCTTATTCTTTTCTTTAATAAGTGGAAGTAAATTTGCTTGTTGTAGTACATCTAAATTTTCAGGCTTCCTGAATACCTTAATTGTAACTGTCAGTGTTGCACTGGTCAATATGTGGAAACATATTGTTCTACCCTGCTACTTACATTTATTTGAAAGTGAACTTGCAGTGATAAGGAATATATGAAAAATATATTGTGTTTCTTTTGATGTTGCAGAAAGTAGCACATGTCAAACTGATTTATAAAAACATGCTACCTGTCCAAAAATAAAGACCAAAATGACATTTTGACATTTTTCTGAATTTGCCTTGTTTGAGAAACAGAATATTATTAACTAGTTGAGCAATACTCCCCCCACCTACCTACCTCGCATGCTTTTTTTTTTTTAAGAGCAATCTGATGTTTTGCTTAGTCTGTTAGTGAAACAGGAAATATGGAAATATTTTTCAGTTGATTAATTACTCTGTCATCTTTTCTTTCTAGAATATTCTTTGTTTTAATCATGGAATAGCAAGTTGAATTGTGCCTTTGTTTCCTGATCCAAACAAGCCTGTATTTTTCACTTCACTAGAATTACTGTGTAAGACAAATGAATACTTCTGTAAACTATTGTGTATGTGAATTACATAATTATACTCTATATCTTGTAAGCTATTTTAAGAAAAATTGGAATTTTGACTTCATTTATTGAAACCCAGTGTACCATCAGTCCCTGCTTCACTTGCACCCTACTCACAGGACTGTCCTTCCTACATACTTGCCCTGGCACCAGCTAGTGCTTATTCTAATCTTTCCATCAAACATCTCCACCTGATAGCTTCTCAAAGGAGCTGTGAGGGGTGTGTCCCTGTGCTATTTCCCTGGTAACTGATGAGCCACCTGACTTCAGTTCCCCTGGAGCTGCTAATCCGCCCCTTCCCTTAGTAGTGAAACCTCCTATCTCCATGTCCTGCCATCCTGCTTCCTGTTATCTACAGCACGAATTGGGGTGTCACTCCAGGACCTTGCTTCAGATGTGTAAGATCCCCAATCTATTAAACCACTGATGTCTCTATCACTGACTCTGCTGGGCTTTTCGATCTTGAGGCTGGGCAAGTACAAGGCTTGGCAGGCCTATGGCGTATAGCCCAATGCCCAGCTTCTCCCACCTTCTTTGTTGGAAGCAGTTCCCTACATTGATAAGTTCTTTTAAAAAAATATATATTTGTTTATATAGTTATTTGACTGCTCCAGGTCTTAGTTGTGGCATGTGGGATCTAGTTTGCTGACCAGGGGTCAGACCCGGGCCCCTTGCACTGGGAACTCGGAATCTTAGCCACTGGACCAGCAAGAAAGTCTCCAGTGATATGTTCTGATTTATATTACACCAAAACTTACTTTTAGCTCAGTCATGGTATAATAGGTCTGTGTTTAGTTTCGCAAAGGTTTTTTACAGGCCTTTTTGTCCTTCTCTGCATTCTCCAAAGATGTTAAATTGTATTATCCTGTTCTATATTTTTAAAATATGAAATTCTGAAAATCAAAGCTCTCTACAGTAGATTTTGATTTGTATTCAACAATCCTTTGGGGAGTTGATTTTCCGTTATCCTTTACACTTGGCTGTGGCTCAGTTATTCTCAGCGGGATGTGGCGGTGGTGATTTTGCCCCCTGGGGGACATCCGGCAATACCTGGAGACATTTCTGGTTGTTCCAACTGGATAAGAGTGGGGCATTGGCATCGCACACCAAAGAATTATCTGGTCCAAAATGTCAGTAGTGCCGAGGCTGGGAAACCCTGATGCTCTAGATGGTTTTGCCTTCTTTACAAGATACTCTGAGTTAACTCGTCATTTCAGTAGCATTTTACACCCATCTCAAACGTAGTGCTCAAATATAATAAACATAATCTCTTAAATAGTACAAAAGTCGAGCTTCTCACAGCCAGCTTTTCTGGTATGTAAAATGAAAAGTACAGTCATGTTTTAGGTGAAAAAATTAAGTTCAAAACAAGATCGAATAATGTTATGTATTACTAGATACATCATTGGGCCAACATGGGTAAATGATCGCCTTCTTCCAGAACAGTTGGAGAAAGAAACATGAACTAAAATGCTTGTGTTTATGTATTTTAATAGCTTGGCCAGGTAATCTAAGCTTGGTAAAGAAAACCTTGTATGTTAGTATCTGTCCTTGCAAATGGAAACCACACAAGTTCACACAAGTTTGTGATGGCGTGGAGATACTACACTGAAATGGATACATTATATATTGTGCCTTGGGGTTGATTCTCATGTCTTACTCTTTTACAGAGTATAGGGAGATAGTTCTTACATAGGGAGTCATTCTAATTTGTCTGAGTGCTAGGAGAAACTCCCATAGTTTTGCATCAAGCATTTATTAAATAAGGTTGATTTAGTTGTCTCCTATAATTTTATTTGGGTTTGTCTTTTCCAATAGGTTGTAGAAATTTAGAAAATCTAATATAGCCAAGAATGAAAGAGGAGACTTCGAGTTTCTGCATCTGTTTTTCCCAGGTGAGGTATATTAAACAAATCAGCTTTACTTGTTATTGGCCAGCTGTTGCATGTTGAAGAGTTAGGGTTACAGGAGAATATTGTCCAGCGAGGGAAGATGCTGACTGATAGAATCTTTGGATACCTCACCCGGAGTATAGGGTATCTTCATCCTTTTCATTGTAAGTCCTCCATGATTGACTATGGAGAAGGCAATTGCACCGTACTCCAGTACTCTTGCCTGGAAAATCCCATAAACAGGAGCCTGGAAGGCTGCAGTCCATGGGGTTGCTGAGGGTCAGACACGACTGAGCGACTTCACTTTCACTTTTCACTTTAATGCATTGGAGAAGGAAATGGCAGCCCACTCCAGTGTTCTTGCCTGGAGAATCCCAGGGACGGGGGAGCCTGGTGGGCTGCCGTCTATGGGGTCACACAGAGTCAGACACGATGGAAGTGACTTAGCAGCAAGCAACAGCATGATTGACTATAGCCCACATTTTTGAGAAAGAGGCACCATCTTTCCTGACAATAGGAAGTAAAGATCAGAAATGTTACTAGGGGACTTTGTCATGGATGAAGCTATTACAGCAAGTGGTCTAATGCTTCCAGTCTGGAGAGGCATCCAAGCTGGGCCTTTTATTAAATACTGCTTTAGAGTAAATAGCCTTTCATAACTGGTCATATTTTAGATTTGGGCTTTATAGCCTCAGAATGAAGAGAATATTGAAGTGTTCCAGGGGCTGGTACTTCCCACCAGAAGCACAGAATATAATATTAGTACTTCTTTTTTATGAAGTTCAAATAACTTGCTTCATCCCCATGGGATCTGAGAGGCTTGTTCTATCTTTCCAATCCTGCCTTTCAATAGAACATAGTAAAAACTGGAATTGAGGGGTAAAAACATTTTGGACTTGAATCCTGTTTGTTAAACAACACTGAGGAATGTAGGTCTAGAACTCTTGGGTGTTTCTGGTTTGAAGGAAATTTCTTTCATTCATTTAACATTACCGTGAATGTCAGTGTATGCAGTCGCCAAATCACAGTTAGCTGAGAATCTACAAACTCAGTTCTCCGTAACAGGAGCACAGAGAGCTAGAAGGTTTAAAATAGATGTCATATGATACCAATTATAACTCGGTGAAATTTTGCAGTCCCAAGAACCTATACAGAGTGTAAGCCAAAATGGAGGACGGTTCTGTTTCCTATGGCTTTAAAAACATTTTTATTACAATGTTTGCTACTTTTTTTTTCTTCAAGCTTTTAATTAAAGTGTTCTTGGCGCTCCTAACCCACTTCTATATCGTCAAAGGAAATAGAAAAGAAGCGGCTAGGATAGCAGAAGAGATCTTTGGTGAAATTTCAGGTAAAAATACATGAATTTGTTCCCAATACTTTAAAAGAAACCTAGATAATTCATATGAATAGTATTTCTAGAAGACAAATTTTATTTATACTTTGGCTTTGAGTATTTTATTTCTACTTTGGGTTATTTTAAAAAATTATTTAAAGTAGCAAAGGGTGTTGACAGCACCAATTTGTGAAAGATTTTCAGCTTTTCTGCAAGTTAGTTTCATTAGCAGTTACTATTTAAGAAGTAAATAGAACAGTGGCTTTCTAACAGTATTTTGAGAAACCTTTCTACTAACAGCAAAATTGCTTTATAGGATTATTTTCTTAAATACTTTAATCAAATGTTAACAATACATTCTGACAAAACTTTCCCCAGGAAATGGACTGACCAGTAATGATTTAAAGCAGCCATAGGTATGCTGTCATATATATCTATATGTGCTGTCATTTGCAGTTTGAATTGCTTAGCCACTTGTCACTGTCAGGGGAAACCCCTTCACTGAATCCATTTATACCCAACACGGTGCAAAGCTCAGCAAACATTATTACAATATGAAATGCCAACCTTTGGGCAAAACATTTTAAAGTCTCATGCTTTGCAGAATTTAGTCTCTATTTCTTTCAAGAAACGATGCACCTTAATTGTAGGGAGATGCTGCAAAAGTAAATGAATCATATTGTTACTGCTGGAACTGCCACTTGATAAGAGGAGGATTTATTCATAAACAGAGTTCCTTATTTCCCTATGTATTTTTAGTGTTTGTAGGGGTTCCAGGGTTACCTCATTCTTTATCTAGTATCCATTTCATCTTGCATCCTGGATTCTCTTTTCAAAATAGACTTAGGTTGTGTGATTCCAATACACTAGACAACTTTAAGGACTCTAGGGAACAGCAGCCTTATCCAAAGAGATAAGACCTCCAAAAACAAAGCCTCAGAATGCTTCAATTAACGGGGGGAAATGAGAAGAATCTCGAAGTTTCGGAAAGTGGCAGAAGCCTTGGAGTGTGGAAAGAGATTTCTTTTGGGGATTATATTTGTCATACATTTCAGGGAGGTATGTTGCTTTGACTTGGTTTAAAACAAAAAAACCTAAAAGTAACTTTAATTTCAAGTTAAGCATAATCTGAAAAGCTATTTTCTAATTTAATTTGTAAATCGAGTCAGGGGCTGTCTAAAAGTTTCTATCACATAGTTTTGATGTTCTCATAGATACATCATCCTCACAGTTTAAATTAGGTAAAGTCGGACAGTCAGTATCAGCAAGAGCATGTTGAAAACATTTTTTCTTGGCGCTTGTGTGCATTATTTCTGCCTTTGTGGTCCTCAGTGAAGTACTCTCTTAAGAAAGGTTTATAATAAAACCTGGAGCCGTAACACAATTTTCATAAATAGAGCTCACTTATTCATTAGCTCAAATATCTTGTTGAAGCTCCTAGGATGATATTCACTTAATTTGCAAATGGCATGGTGTTACAAAAGTCGGAAACATGTTTCTCGATGATCACTAACAAGAAGCACTGGATTGAATAGTGCCTGTTAATTTTGCAGTTTAATTTCCTTCCTTTATACATACATATATATGTGTGTGAGGATGGTGCGTTTACTTCTACACATTGCACACATATATAATAGAGAGTATATCCAGATTTGGTAAAGCCTTTTATAATGATGTAGGTGGTAATATGCGAGAAACAGTGGTTTTTACATGATTCCAACAGTTTTTTTTTTCTTTTGACACTGTTAATAGTCAGATACTATATATATTTAAAACTAGACATTTTAAAAACCAAGAACAAAATTTGTCTGAGTGTTCAACTCACACCAGAAATTGACTTTGCTGCTCGTTGGTCAGACAAATGTTTGTTGGGAAAATATGTGACATTTAATCAGTAAGTGAGCTAATTGACTTACTAAAATCTCAGCCCAAGGTTACCTTTCTTGACTTCAATAGCGTATTCTGTTTCTGTAAATTATCGTCAGGGCTGTCAAAAACAAGGAGAGGCAGTAAAAACATCAGCCAGGACAGAGTTGAGCCTGCCATAGATCCTAGCACTTTCAGATGCTGTACCTAGCATCACATCCCTCATTTAGTATCCTTTTTTGGCTGTAAAATTTTTTGTAGAGTTTTTTTTTTTTAATATTCTGGAGTACATCATTTGATATTTCTTTGTGGTTTAAACTATTCCCTTTGTAAATAAGTCATCAGAATTGAGTTCAGCTATGGGGTTGGGTGGCGGTTTTTAGTTTTTTCAGGCTTCTTTGTGTAATTTGTCAGTAATAGATACATATTTTGGAGTTCGAAACATTGTTATTGACCCTTGATATTCTCATATCTCCAGCACCTGATGCCTCACCAGCCCCACGTTCAGCCCACAGATGTTTCTCTAGACACATTCTCTCTCCTGAGGGACGTGTATGATTTTTCAACCTTTGCTAATTTGGCCAGAACTGAAGCTCTATATTTAGTACAGTAACTTGGTCATCAAACTTGATAAAAAATAAAGTGTAGATTCAGGTTGATAATTTGTTATTCACAACCCTTGGGCCAGACACGTTTCAGGATTCAGGCATGCAGGGGATACTGAAAAGGATTACGCAGTGTGTATACTGGATATTACCACAGCATTCCCAGCAGAGCCTGGAGCTGCCTCCTGCAGTCAAAGGTTTCAATATTTCTATAGTGAAAGTATCAATATTCACACTAAGTGAAAATACAAATTAAAAATAATAGGTTGTTAAACCTGAGTCATGACCATGTTTTACTGCCAAAGGATCTTGGATACAACTGGGGAAAGACTTGGTTTTCAGAATTTGGGGAATTTTACAGTTGCAGATAAGAGATAGTGGAATTACACCCTTGGAAAAAAGAATGAATTCTCTTCTAAGTGTTTTGCCTAAAATCAGTTGTCCTTCTTGTTTTTCTAAATTCAAAGGACTAACTGACCTTGATTTGATGGCCACGCCTCTGCCTGACTCATCACCTTGACTCCTTTTTCCTGTCCTTCCCACATCACCGGTTTTTTTCCTGCCTTCAGTCCATTCTTGCCCGGCCCTCCACCTCATCTTGTTCAGTGTCGGTGCTTGTCTCTGCAGGCCTCAGCCCACCCATCCTCTGAGTGGTTATGGATCACAGTGCCTGCTGGCTGTCCCATGTTGGGACTGACAGTCCTCAGCAGGGCTCTGCCACCCAACCTGTCATCTGCTCAACTCTCTTGACTCCTAATGGGTGCGAAGGAAGCTTCTTTCTGACTCACTACAGAACGATGTTCATTGACAGTAGTTCATCTCTTGACCAGAACTGAGTGTTCAAGAGAGTGTGCATTTTAACTGGGGGCATTTCTTATGTCTTTTCCAGTTACCTTTGTTTTCCTTAAAATATTATTTAATTCTATTAGGTTCTTACCTGTATTTTGATTCACACCCAAGATTCTTTTGAAATTTTCTTTTTTCGGTAAATGCTGTTGGAGAAGATTTTCCTTCATATGATTTTGGAACTTGAATAGAAAGAATAAATATTGCTCCATGGGCACTAGAGATGATAACCAGTCAGGCAATTTTTTTTTAATAAATAAACCAGTCGTCTCAAATACTTGTTGAAATTAGGAAGGGTAAAATTGCAAAAAATTAATAATTGATTTTTATCTTGAATACCTGGAACTTGGACAACCGTATTCCATCTGAACCCATTTTGTTCTTGAAATCTATGGTTTTGGATGTTGTCATGAAATTGTTATTACAAGAGCCTGAGAACCAGAGATATAAATCACATTCTGAGAAAAAGTCAAAGGGGGAAATGAAAAAGTACTTGAACATTTTCCATACACCTCATCAGGAACAAGTAAACATATTGGTAAAGTAAACTTATCTTCAAAATGTGCCCGCGGCCCTGTGACACAGGAAGCCTGCCAAATAACTAAAAATAGACTGCCTCAGAAGCAAAGGGCTGATTCCTACTTCAGCATTCATTTATTTGGAGAGCTTAGATGCATATTTCCTGAAAGGAATGGAAAAACTCTCTAGCTGCCAAATAACTTCTATCATCAATTTCTCACAATTAGCTCCAATTTGCAAAACAAGAATGATAAGAGCAAGAGACTGTGTGTTGGGAATTAGAAAAACAGAAGAGCCCACCATAGCAGAGTTTCTGGAAAAGGGTTTTTTGTGAATACTCTTCAAGGTCCTTTGAAGCAAGTGATGGGAAACAGAGTGACTGGGAAGGTGACTTCCCTGAGAGTGGCTTTATTTCCAGTTGGGAAACCGAAATGACTTCCACACCGAAGGCAATCCACTTGATTTATTTCATGTGATTTACAGAGAGAAGAGGCATACAGCAAAGGATTCCCCATGAGTCAGTCTACCAGAAGGATGAACAGGGTGGAAAAAGCACTAGCTCTTAAAACCAAAAGAGGGTGTGTTCTCAATTCTCAAAACCTTGCATTTCAGTCCTGTTCCTGCCACTTAACCAGAAATAAGATCTGAGGTGGGGCAAAGGGTTTGTTGTACATTTGGACTGTTCCCTTCTGTCTTGAGAGCCTAGGGATGGAGTGTCCAGAAGGAAGCAAGTTTAGATCAGTTGGAGCAGGAAGGAGGGGAGCCTGGCATTTCACTGTAAAGCCGGAAGTCTGTTTAGGCAGGTGACTCACCGAAGTGCCCTTGTGCTCCTCAGCTGGGAGTAAGAACTGGAGAGTGGTGAGCAGACAAACCCAGGATCACTGTTCTCTTTTCCTCCGAGGATCGTAAGGTGGCCTGCAGGCTTGCCTTAGCCTCGCCAGCCTGGTGAGAGGGGAGTTGTGGGCATCAGAGGATGCAGCACAGACGGGGGACAGGAGGAGAGGTGGTCAAGGCCAGTATGTAGGGCAGTGGCCCAGGAGGGAGCCCCAGTGCGGAGAGCTAGCATGGGAACCAGGAGCGAGACCTGTCATTGAGGCCCAATGGGCAAGACTGGCCTCCTTCCAGGCCCCTGGGAAGGTGGGTCCCCATCCCCCTCGCCTCTCCCCACCCCCATGGTACCAGAGGAGCTGGCATGTCAAGAAGGAAGTGGGGACCTGTGTGAGAACGTGTTGCCCTTCTTGGGTGGAGAGACGGCCACCTCTTGCCGAGTGTGGGCAGAGTGGAGATGACAGTTAAATCGGATGGAGCAGTAGACGGGTGGTTTTGAATCGCTTTCTGGCAGTAGGATATAAATACAGATAAGTGCACAAACTATGGTGCTTTTGACTCCAAACACCCCAGGTGAGTCTGGCCCCTTTTGTACTTTGTGGAGATGGAATCATGCGGCATATCCTTTTCTGTGTCTGGCTACTTCATCGGTGTGACATTTTGAGAGATTGGTCCAGGCTGTGTGTGTGGTGTGGGTCTTAGGGGCCTGATGAGTAAGAGAAAGTTACTAGAAATAGGATGAAGTCATGGTTACAGTGCCTGCTTCCTAGCAGGAAGTGAAGTGAAGTTGCTCAGTCGTGTCTGACTCTAAGCGACCCCATGGACTGTAGCCTACCAGACTCCTCCCTCCATGGGATTCTCCAGGCAAGAGTACTGGAGTGGGTTGCCATTTCCTTCTCCAGGGGATCTTCCCGACCCAGGGATCGAACCCGGGTCTCCCACATTCCAGGCAGACACTTTAACCTCTGAGCTACCAGGGAATGGTCTTTGCTAGCAGGAAAGGAGACATCAAAGTCTGCTTGGAGGCAGGTTTTAGATAAGGCCATTTCATGTTGCTATTCTAAGTTAATATTGCTAGAATTATTCTCATAATAGCAAGTTGCCATTTAAATCTTGGTTTTAAGCAAATACTTAAGAGTGCCTTCAGGTGACTCAGGTTGACTGGTTATTATTAGGACACAAGAATAACCAAGCCACGACTGTGGGTTTGCTTTTTACATTGGCCAGGGCACTGAATTGCCATCCATAGAGGACGACCACCCTGCCAACCCCAGTGGTTGTCCATCTCCGAGTGCAATGAGGTGAGGGCGATACATCTTATATTGAATGAGATGGAGATGTAGTCAAAGAAAACCAAGGCTGACTATTGAGGATTCTTTGCATACATTATCTCATTATTCCCAGCTTATGCAAATGATCAGTGTCCAAAGAGATTTAAAAATCCACTCATCAGCTTAACTGACTCAAGAACAAGCGAGATAAAAACATATTTTCAGGTTAAATTTTCAGTCTGTTTTTCTTATTAGAAAAAGCATTCTACATATCAGGAGTATGCAATTCACCAGTGATTAGATAGATGAGATAGATATAAATAGATACACTTTTTATTTTGGAACTAAAGTGGTACAAAGAATTCCCACTTCTCTTTGCCCAGTCTACATTCACATTTACCCAACTGTCCCGTTAATAATCCTTGATATAGATACATATCTGTAGAGAAATAGAAAACCAGATGGGTCACCAAATCCCACATTCAGCCCATAGATATTTCTGTAAGCACTATCTTTTCATATATTGAAAATCACATTTTCATACCAGTTGCTCTAATTGCTCCAATTTCAATACTACCCTGTAGAGCCCATTCTAGTGCATCCAATCCAGGCAGCCATATTGTCTTTAGATGTCATGTCCCATCAGCCTCCTTCAGTCTGGTTACAGGCCAGTTATTTTTGAGAATGTCCCTCAGTTTGAGTTGGTTCTCGGTGTCCTCATAATTAGACACAGGCTATGCGTTTTGCGTAGGAATGTTCCAAGCGGCGCTGTGTTCTTATCACCGTGTTCCCTCCTGTAGTGTGTGATGTGGCTTATCGCATTGCCTCAGACAGCACACTGTGCCAGTTGGTTCCATCATGATCCCCCCAGGCAAAGGTTTGTTCAGCGGTACACCTACCCCTGTTCCCTTGATAACTGTATAATTATTCTGTGGGAAGAACATTTGAGGCCGATTTTATGATTTCTCCTACGTGTCTCAAGTTGGTGTTCTACTATGAGGAAGAGCTTCCTCTTCTCCCTATTAATATATTTGTATCAGTGAGGCCTTAGAGATTCCCATTTTTGCTTGGGTATAATCATGATTTATTTTCATGCTTAAATCATCTTGTATTTGGCCAGTGGAATCCTCTTCAAGGCACCTTCTGTACTTTTTGACATTCCCAATCATTCATTGAGCACTTACTTTCTGACAAGATATTTGTAGCCCATCTTATATCTTTCCTGGCTTAGCCTTGGAATCAGCCATTTCTCCAAGGAGTCCTGGTTGGTTTTCCTCACAACACAGACAGTGCTAATCTGTCTGTCGAGATGCATCTGTATATCTAACTATAGGCATAGATATATTGATATATCTGTAGAGAAATAGAGAACCAGATGGGTCACCAGATCCCACATTCAGCCCATAGATAGTTCTGTAAGCACTGTCTTTTCATATATTGAAAATATTCATATATTGAAAATATTTTCATATTCATATATTTTCATATTCATACATTTTCATACCAGTTGCTCTAATTGCTCCAATTTCAATACAACCCTGTAGAACCCATTCTAGCTTTTTCCCTTTTCATAACCCAAAGGGTTAAAGAAAATAAAAATCTGGTGGGATTTTTTTTTTTGGTCAAGGTTGCAGATATGGGAAGGTCTGAGTTCTTAGCACCATCAGGATCATCTGGAAAAGGGTGATAAGATAGACCCTTTGTGTTAAATGCAAACTGTATGACGTGCTCGACAGTGTACCAAGAACACAGTAATTTGAAGAAAGGCCAAATTTTGCAAACTGGTATAGGTTTTCTTCCAAAACAAATGATTGCCTTTGGCGTGTTTCACAGAAGGTTGCTTCTCAAATGCACATCTAAGTAGGTTAGTCTTGTTTCTTGACAAGCAATTACAAGAAAAATATATTTGTAAGGCAGTTCTGAGGTTGTTTCTTAGAGCCTTACCCTACTATGTGTGCTTATTAATCATACATTTTCTTGAGCACCTAACATTGTGGATATACTTTATCAGCCTACTTAGAGACCAAAAAAACCTGCTAAATACTAGATTACTGTTCCCCCACTTTACAGATCAGGAAATTGAGGTTCAAATGATTTTTGTACCATTTTGCCAGAGATAGTGGTTGAGGCAGGACTTGAACCTAGGCAGTGGCTCCACTGGCCCCATGCTTATCCATCACATTCAAACTGCCCACCATAAACTTTGGAGAATTATGTCATCTGAACAACAACATTCTGCATAATGATAACAGATTGGCTTCATTACCAAAAGGAAAGAATTATCTAGAGGATTTCAAACAAAACCGTTTTCCCTGATCCCTTAAGATTATCCTTTCTGGCATACAGGGTATTGAGTCTTAGGGTAGAGGTGAAGGCAGGGTGGGAGGTGGGGGCAGAAGGAAAGTGGGAAAGTTCATGAACCAGCTCTGCCCTTCATTTTGCCTATTTGGAGTTACTGGATTCAATCACTGGGCAGTATTTATTTGAATGAAATGTATTCCTTATGAAAACTGCCTCCAAATCCGGAGAGATGGTCTGTGCTCCCTGTCCACGCACAGCACCACACCCCTGTGTCACCTGAGAGCAGCTGACTGGAACACCTGATGCAGCTGCCACCTCCCCACCTCTTCCCTCAGACCTCCTCTCCTCACAGTAGGAGGAAGAGTACTCCTGATCTTGACTCTCAGCTTGATGTGTATTTCAGATTGCTGGGCTGATCGGTCTCCACTTCATGAAGCGGCAGCTCAGGGGCGCCTACTGGCCCTGAAAACTTTAATTGCACAAGTAAGTAAATGAAATACTTGATCCTTTGTGCTTGTGCTATAATCAGGCTTTATTCTTAATCGGCTTTAAAGGTAGCAGGGAGCTTGCTGGCTCCATCTGGGTCCCAGCACAACTGTTTGAGATGGATGTATCCTCTCCCAACTCACTGTTTGTTTCTCCTGCCTCTCCTTTCTTGGGGAACTGGTTGATTTTCTGCCCATTTCCATCCTTCCCCTTCTGGGTCTTTTTTTGCATCACAGAACGTTTCCCCATGAGGCTCATGGAGGATGCTCTCAAACTTACGTTGCACTGACTCACCTTATTCTGTCCATTGTGCCTTAATAATAGTAGCCTTGAAGTTGCATTTATCAGCTATTGCTCTGCAACAAAGTATCTTGAAACATAGTGGCTGAAAAGGACAAACACTTAGATTCTCATGGTGTCTATAGACCAAGGAGCAGCTTACCTGGGTGGTTCTGGCTCCATGTCTCTTGGCTCCAAATCTCTTAGAGCCAGAAACAAGGTGGTTCAGGCTGCAGAGTGTCAGCCAGGGCTACAATCATCTCAGAGCTTGACCAAGGGAAGGATCTGGTTCTAACCTCACTTATGAAGTTGTTGGCCATTTTCAATGCCTTGACGCATGGGGCTCACCTTGGGACTGTGTCACGAGATGGTAGCTGGCTTCTTCCATAGACATCATGAGAGACAGCCTAAGAAGGAAGTCTCAGTACATAGCCTGTAGCCTATCTCCAAAGTGACATCTGATTGCTTCTGCCATATTCTCTTCATTAGCTGGGAGTCAGTAAATCCTGCCCACACCCAAGGGGAGTAGAGTATACAAGTGAGCCAATACCAAGGGGCAGGAGCCATCCTGATCACTGGGAGCCATCTTAGAGGTTCACTACCTGATGATCCACTATTTCAAGAGCAAACATGAAATAGGTCAACAAGTGGGTAGATCTTACTCCTTAGGAAAGATTTATTCAAATCACAGTTACTAAGGCTATTTTATTTATGACTATCCATAGCACCGTGAATAGTAAGTATCTGTGAGGTGGATGAAAGCATCCACAGTCCATTACTTTGTTTTAGAGTCTGTGTTTGTACAGAGGAAGTAAGTCATTAGAGCTTTTTTCCCACATCCTAGGTACCACCAAAGCTGGCTTTCTTATTTTGAATTGAAACAGCTGAACACACTGCTCTTTTTCTCTCTGTGTGCCTTTTTTTCCTTTCTCCCTTGAGTTGTGTTACTTCTTAAGAAAGTAGAAGCAAAAGGAAAACAGTACTGCCAGTTGGATGGACTTTGCACTTGATTTTATCACTTGCTCATTTATTTTTAAGTACTTACAGTTTGGTTCAATTTTTTCCTTCCAGTTTTATTGATACAATTGGCCAAGAGCACTGTATAAGTTTAAGGTGTACAGCATAATGATTTGACTTACACACATCATGGAATGATTACCACAGTAAGTTTAGTGAGCATCTGTTGTCTCACATAGATCCCACACTGAAAAACTTCTTTCCCTTGTGATGAGAACTTTCAGTATTTACTCTCTTAACTTTCATATATGACACACAGCAGTGTTCATTCTATTCATCATGTTGTACATTACATCCCTAGTACTTATCCTTGGAAGTTTGTACCTTTTGACTCCCTCCATCCAGATCTCACCCCCACCCTCTGCTCTGGTAACCACAAATCTGATCTCTTTTTCTGTAAGTTCATTTGCTTTTGAAGTATAATTGACCTACAACACTTTGTTAGTTCCTATTACACCACATAGTCACTTGGTCTTTCTATACATTTCAAAATAATTACCATGAGAGGTCTAGTTATCCTCTGTCACTAAAGATATTACAGAATTATTGACTATATTTCCCATACTGTACATTTCATCCCCATGACTCATTTGTAACCGAAGGTTGGTACTTCTTAATCTATGTCATCTATTTCTCTCCTCCTCCTCAGTCATTAAGCACTTAAAATGTTGCTTGGTTGGAGTATTTTTAATATGTGACATATTTACATAGCTTAAAAATTAAAATGATAGGAACCTCCCTGGTGGTCCGGTGGTTGAGACTCTGCACTGCCAGTGCATGGGGCATGGGTTTGATCCATGGTCAGGGGCTGGAGTCGCGCGTGCCACACAGACAAAAAAAGAAAAGGAAAATTTAAATGACAGAAAAACATACACAGTGAAAAGTGATTTCCTCACCTCAATATTTTTATTAGTTTTTGGACTGTAACCATCCTCTGTCCATGGAATTCTCCAGGCAAAAATACTATTGGAGTGGGTTGCCATTTCCTACTCCAATTAGTAAATACACTTTTTCTTTTAGAACACTTTTAAAGAAGAGTTGCAAAGATAGTACACAGAGTTCCAGCATACCCTTCACCCAACTGTACATAACCCTGGTAACTAGTCAAAAATAAGAAATGAATGTTAGTAGAACAGCACTAACTAAACTGCAGACTACTGGGATGACACCAGTCTTCCCACTAAGCTCCTTTTTCTTTTCCAGGATCCAGTCCAGGCTATCACATTGCTTTTAGCACTTTATTTTTAACTGTACTTCAAAAGCATGTTGGTTTCTATAATGTCCTTCAAAATGTAAAGAGCATTCTTCATGGAGAATTTTTCAGCTTTTTCATAGCACATCCCCACTTATTTACCCTTACACACTGGTAAACATTGGATTATTCTGTTTTCTACTCTGTTTTACATACAGATAGTTTGATGTGCTCTGAGCAAAACATTAAACCAAGGATCGGGAGCTTATGATGATCACACTGGCTGTCACCGACAGCTTGGGAACCTCAAATCTTTATCAGTCATTTGAACTCTGCTCCTCCATTTTCTCATGTGATTCTCTGTAGCTCATCTTTCAGGCCCGTCCACTGTTTCTTGTTGTTGTTCAATTGCTCAGTCATGTCTGACTCTCTGCGACCGCATGGACCACAGCACACCAGGCTTCCCTGTCCATCACCAACTCACGGAACTTGCTCAAACCTATGTCCATCGAGTCGATGCCATCCAACCACCTCATCCTCTGTCGTCCCCTTCTTCCCCTGCCCTCAGTCTCTCTCAGCATCAGGGTCTTTTCTGAGGAGTCAGCTCTTCGCATCAGGTGGCCAAAGTATTGGAGCTTCAGCATCAGTCCTTCCAATGAATATTCAGGACTGATTTCCTTTAGGATGGACTGGTTGGATCTCCTTGCAGTCCAAGGGACTCTCAAGAGTTCCAGCATTGTACAAGTCCAGGGATTCTGAGAGTTTGCACAGGACCAGTGTTTTTTTCCTAGCACACTGCTGCCACCTTGTGGACTATTTTGGGCCAAGCTCCAGGGCTTGCGGGATTCTGGTTGCCCGACCAGGGATTGAACTGGGAGCGAGGTTGGAGGGGGCACTCAGCAGTGAAAGCACGGAGTCTTAACCACTGGTCTGCCAGGAAATTTCTTGTGGACTACTTTTTAACATGCTGTAATTTTTATTTTCTTAAAATTAAAATATATATGGGAAAAGGAAAAGAAACCTTGTATTAGATATCCAATTGTAAATACATAGCACATCTCGGGTAATGACGTCACATTCAGGACATAAACATAGACAGACCAGGGAGGTACAGTGGGCAGTCCCAGCTGCTGGCCACTGGAGGGATGCAGCCAGCACCATGGAGGTCTGATAAGAGGGGTGGGAAAAGATTGGGCTTTGGGGTTCAGGATCATGCACTGGGTTTTGGAGGGTTTCAGTAGGTCAGTTATGAGGCAGGAAATCAAAAGCACAACTTGACTGGGTCCTGGCAGAACCTAAATGCTTTTACAGACTAAAGACTTCTCCCCATGGTGATCATGGGAAAGCGGTAAGGACTAAGTTGTTAGAATCAAGACATGGGGATTTCCCTGGCAGTCCAGTGGCTGACTCCGTACTTCCAATACAGGGAGCATGGGGCGCAGGTTCAGCCCCTGGTTGGGGAACTAAGTTCCCATATGCCACAGTGCAGCCCCCTCCCCCCCAAAAAAATAGAATCAGGGCATGAAGTCAGCACTGGCTGGCAGCTAGGTTGAGCCTAGCATCTCTCACGTGGACTCCAAGGGGAGGAAAGTGGAGCACAGCAGGATGGGAGGGCAGACGTGCTAGGGCTGGGCGTAGATGTTGGGATCTGAGGAAGGAGATGAGTGTCAGTGGAGGTGTGACGATCAGCATCACTGCTACTACGGCACCGGAATCCTGGGAGCACTGTCTGCTGTACTGACTACTCTTGAGCCTGAGCGGCATCCTTCTGTGCCAAATCCAGTTGTACGCACCCCCCCCCCCCCCGGGACTCTGCCACCTGGATCAGAAAGAGTCTACACGTGACAGAGGCGGAGGAAGAAAGGGGAAGTGGGTAGATGAGGAAGATGAAGGAAGAAGTACGAGATGAAGAAGGGAGCCAGAAAGTCCTTGATTACCAAACAGGGTGCATGTCTTACAGGGAACAAGGTGCCTGTCAAGTCTGTTTAGCTGTGGAAGGTCTGCAGCCAATATATGAATAGCAGTGTTCTGGCTGGGTTTCCCCACCCCACCCTACCCCACCACGATTTCTGTCTCCCCACTAAGCTCTTAGAGGAGAGAGATCCGTGTTATAAGCTTTGAAGCCCCAAATGCTGGCACATCGCCCGGTCCAGAGTACTGAATGAACTTTTGCTGAATCAGTGAATCAGAGGCTCCTAGCCATGTTTCAATTTCCCTGGTCATGGCCTCTACTCCTCTCTAGATGGTATCTGCAGTCTGAACACTTGACCAACAAGACCCGCAACCTTGTTTCCATTCTTACTGCTGACACAGCCTTTAACCCACTTCTCTCCTAATTGTAGGGCGTCAATGTGAACCTGGTAACAATTAACCGGGTCTCTTCTCTCCATGAGGCGTGCCTTGGTGGACATGTGGCCTGCGCTAAGGCCTTACTGGAGAACGGTGCCCACGTGAGTAGCAGCCCTGCCTGTGGGTTCGGTGCCCTGGGACAGCTTCTAATCCCTAAAGACCCATCACCTTCCAGAATGCGCTTATCTGCAGTGGGGTGTGCAGGCCTGGCCCATCTGGGCACATGTTCTTGGATGGTCAGGAAAATACTGCTGGTATATTCCTTTCTTCAGCCTCTTTAGTAGTAGTAGTTTAGTTGCTAAGTTGTGTCCAACTCTTGCAACCCCACAGACTGTAGCCCGTCAGGCTCATCTGTCCATGGGATTCTCCAGGCAAGAATACTGGAGTGGGTTGCCATTTCCTTCTCCAGGGGATCTTCCCAACCCAGGAATCGACACTGGGTCTCTTGCATTGCAGGCAGATTCCTTACCAACTGAGCTATGGCCTCGATGTCCCTGTGCAAATGTTCAGATGAGGTAATTCACAGAACTCATTCAAAACTGATATTAACTTGGGGGTAAAAAAAACAGCCCGAGTGAAAGTCATTTGAAAACTGATCTTGGAAAATTTATTTTAAAAACCTTTAAAAGAAGAAAAACCACTTTTAATTCAGCATTGTACACCCACAACGATTTTTATTGAGCAAAATTAGCAGACTAAATGAGCTTGTAATAAAATAGTACCATGGAAAAGCAGTACAAAGTGAACTTTAAAATTCTCTCCTTTTCAAGGAGTGACTGAGGGGGGCTGTATGTAGTACAGATATCAGAATAGATTTATGAATTTAATACTTGTTAAAATCTCAGTGACCTTTAGTTACCAGATACTGATTTTTAAAAATTTTGATTGGAGGATATGATTTACAGTGTTGCATTAGCACCAGATATTGTTTTGATGTTAATTTCATTTTTAAACTCAGCCCTTATATTCTTTTCTTTGTGAACTGTAACGTTTTTAAGTGCTTAATGAAGATAGGTCTTTGCATTTTATATGGAAGTTGGGTTTCAACTCGTAGAACTGAATGTAACAATCGTCCTTAGGCAGTGATTTTCCTGATGCCACAGTGGTTGTGTATGTTCCTTAGGTTCTCTGGGGGCAAGGTTGGGTGGGGGCCATTTCCTGTCAAGCTAGGTGACTGGAGTCACAGGTGAGAAATTGAGGAGCCTCTTGGAGGTTCTGTGGGGGACAAAGAAAAGAGAACAACATAGTCTCTTGTCTTTGGCAGTCTCATAAGGGAACAGTCAGTAAATATTATCTTGTTTAACATACAGATCAGAATAAGAGAGGAATAAGAGAAATTTGATTTATTAATAGAAAATTCCTCAAAATTGGCAGTTCCACAGGTACCTTGAGCTTGGTGCATCTGAAACTGTGCTTATCATGATCTTCCCTCTAGGACCAGCTCCTTCTCTTGGATTTGCAGCCCCAAACATGAAGTCATCTTCATTCTTCCATCTCCCCATCTGATTAATCACAACATCCCAGGAATCCCTAGAGTGTATGAATTTACCTGCACTTGTCCCTGTCCTTGTTTGTCTCTGCCATCTTAGTATCTTATTTAACTTTCCAATTCAATGGGGGCTATCCTGGCATTGTGGGGAAATAATCTTGTTTCTGAAACAAGACAGTTTGATCTCTGGAAGGCACTGAGGTTGGTTAAAGACACCATGGGTTGTTTTTTTTACTTAATTTATTTATTTTAATTGCAGGCTAATTACTTTACAGTATTGTAGTGGTTTTTGCCATACATTGACATGAATCAGCCATAGGTGTCCTCAGGGGTCATCCCAGTGCACCGGCCCTGAGCACCCTGTCTCATGCATCAAACCTGGACTGGCGATCTGTTTCACATATGATAATATACATGTTTCATTGCTATTCTCACGTATCATCCCACCCTCACTTTCTCCCACGGAGTCCAAAAGACTGTTCTCTACATCTGTGTAAAGACACCATGTTGGTGGCTATTTTCTTTGTGTATTTTGCCTGGTCACAATCTCGTCAGGAGTCATTTTGGCATATGCAATTTGTGTGGATTATAATAGACCAGAAAGGAAATCTGTGGCAAGAAAGAACTATGGGGGAATCACTGAGGAGATTTTTTTGTAAGCACAGATTCTGGGACCGTACACTGGATGATTGCTATAGTACTTTCCATTCCTGATGTGTTTGTTCATGACTGGGAGGGGGAGTCAGCTCCATATGAATGGAAAGTGGAGATAATTGTTGTTGCAGATGTTTATTGAATGCTTACTGGGCACCAGGCAATGTTCTAGGTGTTTCATATATAGGAACTCAGCTGATCCACCCAGTAACCTCATGAGGTCATTTCTTTTATGGTCCTCATTTTACAGATAAGGAAACCCAGGCACTGGAGGCTACTATCCCAAGCAAGATCTCTGAGCACATAAAAGAGACCTGGGATCTGAACACCAGCGATAGTTGTTCCAGAGACCATGTTCTACACCCCAATATAGGACCACTCCTCAATAGCCAGGAGGCTCCTAAGAAGCTCTAGAGTACCTCTGAATACATTTAAAAAACTGACCCCTTTTGCCCCACTTGTGATGCTATTTATAGGTGACAGTTGATAGACTGCTGGTACCTAAAAAACACAATACTGTAAGGACATCGAGTTGTCGCACTCATTGGCCAGCATGGCACGTTTCCCCACGCAGTTACATAGGAATGCACACTGGGAGACGGTGAGAAAGAAAGTGCAAACTGTCTGGTTCTCTCTTTGCCATCGTTAGGTCAATGGGGTGACAGTTCACGGAGCCACGCCCCTCTTTAACGCTTGCTGCAGTGGCAGTGCTGCGTGTGTCAACGTGCTGCTGGAGTTTGGCGCCAAGGCCCAGCTCGAGGTGCACCTGGCCTCACCCATCCACGAGGCAGTGAAGAGAGGTAAATGAGGCATCGCATCACACTCACAACATCGAGGGGCTCCCTTCAGTCTGCATGAATCAAGGGTAGAGTGTTCACCTTGCAAGGATCTCCCAGACCTTCTTCACCAGGAGACTAGGTGTGGCTTACTGAATCCTACAGCAGTAACTTCAATAGGAAATAACACCAGGGAATGACATAGCCTTTCTTAGAACTGGCAATGGCTGTCTGCCTCAGATGTCCTGTTTCCTGGGCTCAGTCTCTCAGTCGGCCTTACTTGAGGCTCTTTGCTGGTGTTTGGGTGGGAGCTGGTGGAGTTACGCGTACAGGGGTAACTTCCATGAATTGTGCTGTATTTCTGTCTCTGTCCTCACTAGAAAAGAACAGCTCATGCCCCAAAGCCCGTAAAACATCAACCACGAGTATAAAATTAATTATAAAAGTGTCTGAAAGCCCAGGCTAATTGTTTCTCTAATGGAAGATTAAAGGTGACCGTCCACAACAAGCAATATATTCTAGATGAGCTGATGGCTCTCGAGGTCATTAGTTCTTGAAAAAAAGTTCCAGCTTTAAAAAACATGCCATTGGAAACCTTGAATGGACTCTAGATTTCTATATTTTCATAGAAATGATGGAAAGAGTAAAATTAAGGAATTAGAAAACGATGTGCAGAGACTTCCCTGGTGGTTTAGTGACTGAGATTCTGGGCTCCTGGTTCTGATGGCCTGAGTTCAATCCCTGGTCAGGGAGCTACATCCATGTGCCGCAACTAAAGATTCTGCATGCCACAACTAAGACCTGACTTAGCCAAATAGATACCTATGTGCATAGACTAGACGTGAACAAGAAGAGCCATCGAAAGGCCAACACCATTTGTCCGAGCTAACACCCAAAGAACACCATTTCTGTTAACCAGCAGTGGAGATGTTCTCTTATATTGAGATCAGAAGTACAGTGGAGGGAGTTGACTGGTGGCATAGTGCTTAGGTGGCATCGGCTCTTTCACTGTTGGGGCCCAGGTTCAGTCCCTGGTTGGGAACTGAGATCCTGCAAGCTGTGTAGTACAATCAAAGTTTTTTAAAAATTTTAATTAAAAAAGAGAAATACAATGGAGAAGTTAGAACACTGTAGAACAGTGATTTGTGCTGGTATAATGAGGATTAAAGTATTTCAAAAGGCAGTAATGAAAGATTTGTCCTAGGTTGTTAAACCTGTCACTTGGTAAAATTATTATTATTATTATTTTTTTTGCAGAGGATTACTATCAATGATAGGGCTTCCCAGGTGGCACAGTGGTAAAGAATCCTCTTGCAATGACAAAGACTTGGTTTGATCCCTGGGTTGGGAAGAACTCCTGGAGAAGGAAGTGGCAACCCACTCCAGTATTCTTGCCTGGAAAATCCCATGGACAGAGGAGCCTGGTGGGCTATAGTTTATGGGATTGCAAAGAATCAGACATGACTGAGTATGCACGCACACACAACACACACACACAAACACACACTATAAATGATACAAAATCCCCAAATCTCAATGTAAAATCTCTATGGTTTTGATGTCCTATACATATTTGATAAACATTTCTTAATAATTGATGCTGATTATTTCCCAAACTTAAAGTAAGTCCTTTAAGTTGTAGGGAAATAGTCTATTCTGGAAATGAAATGAAAGTGTTTAAAATGTTT
Source organism: Bubalus bubalis (assembly GCF_019923935.1). Taxonomy (NCBI): domain Eukaryota; kingdom Metazoa; phylum Chordata; class Mammalia; order Artiodactyla; family Bovidae; genus Bubalus; species Bubalus bubalis. Next base: position 9,278,271 of record NC_059181.1, on the reverse strand, counting down.
TAAATTTTGATTTGAAGTAAAGTTTAATCTGTTATTTGCATTTCCATCCACAAGTTTTAAAATGGATAAATATTGGGAATGGTTTGAATTAAGTAGTTCTGCAGTGTTTAGATGGTTATATATGGAGTGCTTGGTATCTATGTGTGTGACATATATATATACACATACATATATATATACTTATCGTAAACAATGAGTTCATGTGTCTCCTCACATTTTTTTCTGTGTCATAACAACATGTTAGGGCCCAATGTCCACAGAACAGAAGAAACAATAGCAAATTTATTATTCTAGATACTATATTAGTGCCAGTCATTTGACTAAAAATCTTCCTGAGAATACTTAAATTTAACTCAAGCTAGATTCAATTTCTTCTGTAAAAAAGGGACAGGAATTATTTTAAAATGTTTATTAGATGCACTGTATTTACCAGGCAGTTTTAGGTCCTGAGTAGATATTATTTCTGAATTCTTATAGCTTTAAACCTCTATGAACAAGTGGAGGGGGGCGGTCAGTCTGAGTTACTACTTTGACAGAGTAATGCTATAATCCAGGTATAAAATTACTTAGTTGAACAAATAGTTTTGAATTTGCAGAATCTTTATTTATAGGTTTAATGCATAATTATGCTTAATTCAGAATTTGTGATAAATCAAGCAGGCTTGATGAAGCTTACTTTTATGTCATCTATAAAGAAAAGGTTGGTTAAGCTAATCAACAATAAGATTTTTTTTAAGGAAACATTTAAATCTTCAAAAAAGAACAAACTCTTTGTAAAACTCCCGTCAATACCTCAGAAGCAATTGCTCCCAAACAAATCGTTCATATGCTTCAAATTAATCATGTCTGTCTATTAATGGGGCCAACTCTCGAAGGATATTTCTTGCTTATATAGTTCTTGTTAGCTGCTAAACTTAGCCACTAAAGTGCATTTGAATAGATTTTATACTTTAAGCTTTTTTATTAATTCTCACAGGAGTCTTCCAGGTTAACCAAAATAAGGAGGTGCATGGCATGGCCATCCACCCAATCTTACATGCATGGGCAAAGAAGAGGAGAGATTTGTAATGGAGAGGGATGGGTCAGGGTTGGGCCTTGGATCTGCTGCTGCTGCTGCTAAGTCGCTTCAGTCGTGTCCGACCCTGTGCGACCCCAGAGACGGCAGCCCACCAGGCTCCCCCGTCCCTGGAATTCTCCAGGCAAGAAACTGGAGTGGGTTGCCATTTCCTTCTCCAATGCATGACAATGAAAAGTGAAAGTGAAGTTGCTCAGTCGTGTCCGACTCTTAGCGACACCATGGACTGCAGCCCACCAGCTTCCTGTGTCCATGGGATTTTCCAGGCAAGAGTACTGGAGTGGGGTGCCATTGCCTTCTCTACCTTGGATCTGAGCACTGGCTTTTCAGAGTAATAATAGCATGAGTCATTTGTCCCCCAGGGTCTTGTAGCCTCTGCCTGTAAACCAGGGACTTATTATAGAGAGTGATTTCATCTGTATTCCTTGGAACCCTTGGTTTGGTTGGAGGTACCTCAAAGGCTGTGAGGAAGAATTTCAGTGGGGGATGCATGGGCATGCTCTTTTTTTTATTGGTTTTATTTTGGAAATTTCTAAGATTTCCCCCACTCCCAAATTTTTTTCTGCTACCAAAAAAAAAATCTAGGTTGTTTCTAAAGCCCATTCCAGATAACCAATGATTCTGTGAATAGTTAATATTTTCCTTCCTTGAGTGAAGTTTTCTTGTGTTCTACCAGGTAATAGAGAGTGCATGGAGATTCTACTGGCAAATAATGTTAACATTGACCAAGAAGTGCCTCACCTCGGAACTCCCTTGTATGTGGCTTGCACCTACCAGAGGCTTGACTGTGTGAAGAAGCTTCTAGAATTAGGTAACTTCCAGTAGTCTTTTCATGAGAAGAACTGAATAATCTTGCTTTTCCATGGCTTCACAGCCTAAGTTCTTGTCAGGCTGGACAAAATTCTGACAGCATTTGATGTTTCAGTGCTTAAAATGGAACTTCAGAGATGAGTGTCTGTAGTTCTCAGTTGTGCTTCCATTTACCTGGTGTGGTTCTCCTTGGGGGCCTCAAGGGAGAGCAAGAGTTTCTTTCCCATAAATCCAAGGGGAAAACAACCAGTTGTATTTAACTGGCTCTTTTTGAGTCACATGCCCATCTCTGAACCAATCATGGTGGCCAAGGGAATACCCTGACCAGATTGGCTTAGGCCTAGATTTCAGTCTGCACAGCAGCGGTTGAGCTTCGCTGGAAACAGAGGAGCTGGGAATCACAGAAGATGGTTCCTCAGAGGGCAGTCTAGGTGTGGTTACCAGGAGGATTAGTTCAGTTCAGTTCAATCGCTCAGTTGTGTCCGACTTTGCAACCCCATGGACTGCAGCATGCCAGGCTTCCCTGTCCATCACCAACTCTCGGAGCTTGCTCAAACTCATGTCCATCGAGTTGCTGGTGCCATCCAACCATCTCATCCTCTGTTGTCCCCTTCTCTCTCTGTTGTCCCCTTCCATCTTTCCCAGCATCAGGGTCTTTTCCAATGAGTCAGTTCTTCGCATTGGGTGGCCAAAATATTGGAGCTTCAGCTTCAGCTTCAGCATCAGTCCTTCCAATGAGTATTCAGGACTGATTTCCTTTAGGATGGACTGGTTGGATCTCCTTGCAGTCCAAGGGACTCTCAAGAGTCTTCTCCAACATCACAGTTCAAAAGCGTCAATTCTTTAGCACTCAGCGTTCTTTATGGTCCATCTCTCATATCTGTACATGACTACTGGAGAAACCATAGCTTTGACTAGACAGACCTTTGTCGGCAAAGTAATGTTTCTGCTTTTTAATACACTGTCTAGTTTTGTCATAGCTTTTCTCCCAAGGAGCAAGCGTCTTTTAATTTAGCAGACACTTCCCATAGAATACTTTAGATTAATCCTGCTAAATTATTTAGTCATTTTTAAATTCTCAAAGACATATACAGAAACTGAGAGTCCAAGGAAAAGTAAAAGGTCTTGAAACTATTATTTGGTTAAAGATTCCCTAAACTTAGCCACTGCCATAAAGGTACAGATTATAGTAAGAACCTTTAAATAGGGATTTTTTTCCTCCGAGATTTTTGTCTTTTTTTTTTAATCCCCTATGGTTTTTCCTGTGGTCATGTATGGATGTGAGAGTTGGACCGTGAAGAAGGCTGAGCGCCGAAGAATTGATGCTTTTGAACTGTGGTGTTGGAGAAGACTCTTGAGAGTCCCTTGGACTGCAAGGAGATCCAACCAGTCCATTCTGAAGGAGATCAGCCCTGGGATTTCTTTGGAAGTAATGATGCTAAAGCTGAAACTCCAGTACTTTGGCCACCTCATGCGAAGAGTTGACTCATTGGAAAAGACTCTGACGCTGGGAGGGATTGGGGGCAGGAGGAGAAGGGGATGACAGAGGATGAGATGGCTGGATGGCATCACTGACTCGATGGACATGAGTCTGAGTGAACTCTGGGAGTTGGTGATGGACAGGGAGGCCTGGCGTGCTGCGATTCATGGGGTCACAAAGAGTCGGACTCGACTCAGCAACTGATCTGATCTGATCTGATCATTTGTCACTCCCTATATTAATTCATTAAACTTTTTTTTGATTCCAGTTTCAATACTAATACGAAATAAACTTAGCTTTGTCCTTTGCCAAAAAAAAAAAAAAAAAAAAGCTACTAAAGTGAGCTGCAAATATTTAATTTTGAATGTCACACAGTTCTTATGGGAAAGCAAGTAAAGCATTTTAAATGACTAAAAATATCTTTTGTAAATTTTATTTATTTTTTTCTTTTAATTTTTTTAAAAAATTTTATTTTTTAACTTTACAATATTGTATTGGTTTTGCCATATATCAAAATGAATCCGCCACAGGTATACATGTGTTCCCCATCTGAACCCTCCTCCCTCCTCCCTCCCCATACCATCCCTCTGGGTCGATAAATTTATTTTAATTAGAGGCTAATTACTTTACAATATTGTATTGGTTTTGCCATACATCAACATGAATCCACCACGGGTGTACACGTGTTCCCCATCCTGAACCCCCTCCCACCTCCCTCCCCGTACCATCCCTCTGGGTCATCCCAGTGCACCAGCCCCGAGCATCCTGTATCATGCATCAAACCTGGACTGGTGATTCATTTCATATATGATATTATACATGTTTCAATGCCATTCTCCCAAATCATCCCACCCTCTCCCTCTCCCACAGAGTCCAAAAGACTGTTCTATACATCAGTGTCTCTTTTGCTGTCTCTCATACAGGGTTATCGTTACCATCTTTCTAAATTCCATATATTTAGTTAGTATACTGTATATATATGTATATATGTATATGTGTATATATATATATAGCGTTAGTATACTGTATTGGTGTTTTTCTTTCTGGCTTACTTCACTCTGTATAATAGGCTCCAGTTTCATCCACCTTATTAGAAGTGATTGAAATGTATTCTTTTTAATGGCTGAGTAATACTCCATTGTGTATATGTACAACAGCTTTCTTATCCATTCATCTGCTGATGGACATCTAGCTTACTTCCATGTCCTGGCTATTATAAACAGTGCTGCGATGAACATTGGGGTACACATGTCTCTTTCAGTTCTGGTATCCTCGGTGTGTATGCCCAGTAGTGAGATTGCTGGGTCATAAGGCAGTTCTATTTCCAGTTTTAAAATGACTAAAAATATCTTTTTTTTAGATTGACATCTTCATCTTTATTAGTTAATGACAAATGGTTTTTCACATAGTTGTGCCAACCTGATATGTAAAGTTTTGCCAATAGTTTACTACTAAAAATACATCTTTTATTTTTCAGCTTCTCAAACTATAACACACAGCAAGGTGTGCATATATGAAAATATGTAACTTAAAGTAATAAACAACTGCCATTGCAACCCAACCCATGAAAACATATAAAACATTGCAAAGACAAGTCCCCCCTTGTGACATCTCCCCAAAACTATACTTACCCTACCTCCTTCGAAACAGTTATTAACATCTTGGCCTTTATGGTAATGATTTATTTCCTTTTCCCTTTAATTTTACCACCTAAGTTCTCATTAATAATCAGAATTTTGTTTAGTTAGATTACATATTTTAAATTTTGTATAACAGGCATCATATGTTTAATATTGCACCTGCCTTCTCTTGCTCAACTATATTTGTAAGATATGTTTATGTTATTACAAGTAGCTGTAGTTGTTCAGTTTCATTGCTGAGTAATACATAATGTGTATCTATATAGTGCAGTGTCTTTATCCATTCTACTATTGAGGCTTCCCAGGTGGCGCTAGTGGTAAAGAACCCCTCTGCCAATGCAGGAGACATAAGAGATGCAGGTTCAATCCCTGGGTCAGGGAGGTCCCCTGGAGAAGGACACAACTGAGCGACCAATAATCACACACAATATCTGATATGAAGTGCTGGTCATAGGGTATGCAAATGTCTGTTCATTATGAGATATTGTGTGTGTGTGCCAGTTGCTCAGTTGTGTCCAACTCTGCGACCCCAGGGACTGTCGCCCTCCAGGCTCCTCTGTCCATGGGATTCTCCAGGCAAGAATACTGGAGTGGCATTATCAGAGAAACGCAAATCAAAACCACACTGAGGTACCATTTCACGCCAGTCAGAATGGCTGCTATCCAAAAGTCTACAAGCAATAAATGCTGGAGAGGGTGTGGAGAAAAGGGAACCCTCTTACACTGTTGGTGGGAATGCAAACTAGTACAGCCACTATGGAGAACAGTGTGGAGATTCCTTAAAAAACTGGAAATAGAACTGCCTTATGACCCAGCAATCCCACCGCTGGGCATACACACAGAGGAAACCAGAATTGAAAGAGACACGTGTACCCCAGTGTTCATCGCAGCACTGTTTGTAATAGACAGGACATGGAAGCAACCTAGATGTCCATCAGCAGATGAATGGATAAGAAAGCAGTGGTACATATACACAATGGAGTATTACTCAGCCATTAAAAAGAATACATTTGAATCCGTTCTAATGAGGTGAATGAAACTGGAGCCTATTATACAGAGTGAAGTAAGCCAGAAAGAAAAACACCAATACATGGAGAAGGAAATGGCCACCCACTCCAGTGTTCTAGGCTGGAGAATCCCAGGGACGGGGGAGCCTGGTGGGCTGCCGTCTATGGGGTCGCACAGAGTCAGACACGACTGAAGCGACTTAGCAATAGCAGCTCTTTGGAGACCCTGAAATGCCACCTAGTGGTTTCACTTAGAAAATATTCCAGAAAACTGGGGGAAAAAAAAAAATAAGGCAAATATCTACAAGAGTCAGGGGATGTATTTTTATGTGCTAACTAACAGAATCTGTGTGCAGTTATGAGTTTGGAATTCACATCTATTCAATACTTTATTTATATGATTAAAATAAATTCACTTAAATGTGAAAAACTGTGAAACTGACTGGCAGATAGATGAAAAATGATGAATAATCCAACCATTTATAGACAAAATATTTTCTCTTAGATAGCAATATACTCATTAGTAAAACTTTGGACATTACTATTAAATATTTCTCAAGAACTGTGTGTTCTCCCACCAACGCCCAAAAATCCTACGCTAGTCAACACATATGTTTGCTTCCTATATTGACATTTCTACATATTGATTTATTTTCTTAGTTTTCCTAACAATGAAGTAGACAAAATATTAGCAAATATATCAAATATTCACTGAACTCCTGTATCATGCCCAATGTTGTGAACTGTTTGAATATAGAAATATAAGACACTATTATTAACCTTGAATCACTTCCAATCTACTTGCAATGATAAAATGATAAATCTAAGTAGATTAAAGATGTTAAAAAAAATGGGAAGGGACTTAGAAATTATTTTCTATTTCAACAATTGCCAAAGTTAGGCCTGAAAATTTATATGGAATTTAGACTATTTCTACCAGATCACCTTGGAATCTAAGTATAAATATCGATTACTAAACTTACTATGAAGTTCCTGATGTTATCATGCAAGACACTAGAAAGATCCTTAGAACTTTTAATTTAGTAATTTATTAATTCCCATTTTTTATCCAGTTTTAGGCACATTTCTTGTAACCAGAAGAGTCCATGATAATTCAAAGTAGCTGTTTCCACCCCAAAAATGGGAATTCTTGCACGAAGTTACTTCCCTGGTGGCTCAGACGGTAAAGCGTCTGTCTACAATGCGGTAGACGCGGGTTCGATCCCTGGGTTGGGAAGATCCCCTGGTGAAGGAAACGGCAATCCGCTCCAGGACTATTGCCTGGAAAATCCCATGGACAGAGGAGCCTGGTAGGCTACAGTCCATGGGGTCGCAAAGAGTCGGAGACGACTGAGTGATTTCACTTTCGCTTTTCATGCGTTGGTCACTCTTGTGTCTTAATTCAGTGGTCAACATTTATGGAGCACCAAAAGGAAAAAAAAAAAAAAATCCTGAACTGAACTGACAATACAAGTAAGCATTGACAGCTTGGCTCAGAATATAGGTGTTAGATGTTCCCACTAGAGAACAATCATGCAGGGCTGCATTGTTTACAAAGAGGGAGGTAAAAAGTATTAAATGAAGTATTAAATAGATGGAAATTTAAAGCTAATAATGTTTCTATGATTGTGCAACTTGATATACAGGCAAAAAATGATGAACAGAAATTGCAATATATTAAAGAAAGAAAGGGGTATTCCATTCCCTTGCAGGCTTATGGGAGTTAACACAGAGAGGCACATGAGGGGCCACTGGAGAAAAAGGTGGGACATGTGAGGATGGAGCAAAATATTAAGGGTTTGAAAAGCTATAGATGAATACAGAGAGTGTGAAGGAACCCAGAGATTGCAAAGATACAGATGATGTCTTTGAAGGACTGAGTTAAAAAGACTGAGAGGAAAAAAAAAAACAGCCTAGGATTTCTTAGAACTTTGGATTTGTGATTAAATTATTGTTAGTAAAAGTTGATTTTCTGTGTCTTTTAAAAGAAAGTATGTACATCAAGGTTGCAGATGTTCTCTTCTAAGAATATTGGATATGCCAACATCTCTTCTGAATACTGTCAGTAATTGAATAAACAAGACCAGAATGACCAAGTAACTGCACATGAATATGCTCTTTAATCAGCATTGCTTATTCAAAAAGTACCAACTACCAAAGAAGAAGGAATTGACAAATATAAACATTTTAATATATTTATTGCAGTGACTCAGGTTTCCTCTCACCCATTCATCCTCCACTAAAATATATTGAATTTTCAGGAAAGGAGTAATAAGAAACAAATCATGGGCATCATGAAGAAATAAATATGAGTAGAATCTTGTCAATAAAAGTAAAAAAGAATAGGAGAAAAAGCAGAAGATGAGGTGGTAGCTTGAAAAAATGCAGAATTACTTTGAATACTGCTAATAGTGAAAAAATTTGGTGAAACACAATAAAGTCATTAGTGACAAACTACAATGTAATTTTGCAAATTATTTGAAGAACATTGTGTTACAAAAATGACTTATAAGAATAAAAAAAAAAAAAAACACCAATACAGTATACTAATGCATTTATATGGAATTTAGGAAGATGGTAACGATAACCCTGTATGCGAGACAGCAAAAGAGACACAGATGTATAGAACAGTCTTTTGGACTCTACGTGAGGGAGATGGTGGGATGATTGGGAGAATGGCATTGAAACATGTATAATATCATATGTGAAATGAATCGCCAGTCCAGGTTCGATGCATGATACAGGATGCTCGGGACTGGTACACTGGGATGACCCAGAGGGATGGTACGGGGAGGAAGGTGGGAGGGGGGTTCAGGATGGGGAACACGTGTACACCCGTGGTGGATTCATGTTGATGTATGGCAAAACCAATACAATATTGTAAAGTAATTAGCCTCCAATTAAAATAAATAAATTTATATTTAAAAAAAAAATACTGGAGTGGGTTGCCATTTCTTTCTCCAGGATAAAAATACCATTATTCAATACTTTTCTTGTCAAAATATTTGGAAACAGTCTTAGTAGGCATTGCTGAGGGTTTAGGCTTCAGTCATATATTTTCAAAGATTTGTCAAATATGTCGTGGCGTTTAAGATGTCTTTATGGACAGCAAGCATACTTCAGGCTTGTCGTGTTTCTTCACTAACGTGTAGTGTTAAATTGTGGTCACATGCTTTCTTAAGGAGCCAATGTTAACCATGGTCAGTGGCTGGACACCCCTCTCCATGCTGCCGCCAAGCAGAACAGTGTGGAAATCATCCATCTGCTGATAGACTACGGGGCTAACCTCAAATGCAAAAATGCCCAGGGCCAAAGCGCACTTGATCTGGCAGCTCCAAAGAGCAGCGTGGAGCAGGCACTCCTGCTCCGGGAAGGTAAGGAAGGGCTGGGCATCCACTTCTCCTCCACAAGCACATGTACTCTCTCTCCTTCCTGCCTCCCTGTAGACTCTTTTACCTATTTCCTTTTCCTCTTTTTAATTGGGAGTGGCACGTGGGAGGGGGCAAGTTCTAGCACTGCCGGACGGAATTTTGTCACTTATAACAAAGGGACATTTTCATACACCTGGTATGTGGCTTTGTTTGTGCATTAACAAGAAAAGAGAGAAATTTGTTTTCACCTTAAAAAGGTGGAACTGCCCCGTGTATCCTGGCATAAGCACGTGATTGAGCAGATTGCTTTGTAATACTTGAAGGTAATTTAGGGGAAATGAGAAAAATTTGAGTTAGATATGGTTAAGTGGACACAGAGTGTGTCTTACAGAAACTGGACTAAATGGTGAAGTTGTTTGCCTGTTCTCCAGCTCAGGGAGTCAGTGAATCTGTGCTCCCCATTGCCCCATGCCCATATCCACTGTGGGCTAATGAATCTCTAGATGCTGGAGGAGGGAAGGCAGGCCTCTACAAGGCTTGATATCCCAGATTGTACGGAGAACCACGCTGGGTCGCCATAAAAAGAGAACACTATCTGAGCCTCTCCCGAGCATTTGTATGCTCAGGAGACCATTAAAGTAATAGTAGTTATTCAGATTTCCATATGTCAGACAAAGAAACATTGATGCATCTCACTGAATTCTCAAAACCTTAAAGCTATGAGAACTTTATGGTAACTTGTACTTTAACCCAGCTTCAAATAGAAAAAAGAGGAGCACAAAGAGATGGGCTTTCAGAAGGTCACACAGCTACTAAAATGTAGGACTAGGATGCTAACTAAAAACTAAGATTCTAACTTGCACTCTTATTATTACTATTATTGGAGTATTATAGATTTTTGGCTTCCTTGGCGAGTCAGGTGGTAAAGAACCCACTTGCCAATGCAAGAGACGCAGGAGGCTCGGGTTTGATCCCTGAGTCAGGAAGATTCCCTGGAGAAGGAAATAGCAACCTGCTCCAGCATGCTTGCCTGGAAAATTCCATGGACAGAGGAGCCTGGTGGGCTATAGTCCATGGGGTCGCAAAGAGTCAGACATGACTGAGCGCATACACATATTGTTATTTTACAATGCCATGTTAGTTTCAGGTATATAGCAAAATGATTCTATATATATATATATATAAATGATTTATATATGTATAAATATAGATTCAGTTCAGTCGCTCAGTCGTGTCCGACTCTTTGCGACCCCATGAACTGCAGCACGCCAGGCCTCCCTGTCCATCACCAACTCCCGGAGTTCACCCAAACCCATGTCCATCGAGTCGGTGATGCCATCCAGCCATCTCATCCTCTGTCGTCCCCTTTTCCTCCTGCCCCCAATCCCTCCCAGCATCAGAGTCTTTTCCAATGAGGCAACTCTTCGCATGAGGTGGCCAAAGTACTGATAGATATAGATATATATGGGCTTCCCAGGTGGTACTAGTGGTAAAGGACCCACCAGCCAGTGCAGGAGATGTAAGAGACGTGGGTTTGATCCCTGGGTCGGGAAGATCCCCTGGAGGAGGGCTTGGCAGCCCACTCCAGTATTCTTGCCTGGAGAATCTCATGGACAGAGGAGCATGGCGGGCTACCATGCAAAGGGTTGCAAAGAGTCATATGTAACTGAAGTGACTTAGCATGCATGTATATGTATATTCTTTTTCAGATTCTTTTCCCTTATTGGTTATTATAAAATATTGAGTGTAGGTCCCTGTGCTATACAGTACGTCCTTATTGTTTCTCTTGTTTTATATATACTAGTGTGTATGTATTAACCCCACAGTCCTAAGTTATCCCTCCCTTCCTTCCTCTTTGGTAACCATATTTCCAGTGTGCACTCTTAATGTTTTGATGCCACAATCCTGAATCTTCTGAAACAGTTTCTAATGGGGAAGAGTTTAATTTCACTCACCAGATCCGATTTGTGAAACCACCCCCACGTCTTGTATACCTTATACCTTCCGAGTGGGAGGCTTGCGTCTATAGTTTTAGTGCTTCTTAAGCTTCATGGTGCTTACAGATCACCTGGAAATCTCCTTAAAATGCAGATTCTGATTTGGGAACTCTGGGCTGGGGCCCCAAACTCTGTGTGGCCACCAGCTCCCAGGTGATGCTGATGCTGCCAGTCTGAGGCCACACTTTGAGTAAGACGGGTCTACATTATTTCCAGTAGTCCGTGTCCTTAATGGTTGTTCTTTGATTTGAATCTCTACTAACAGCTCCCAGTTTGGAAATACCGGGGACTTAACAAGTATTAGCTAAGAATATGGTTTATAGCCACTGTCACATTTCCTGTTTCCTTCCATCAAAGATGTTTCCAGGTCCAAGATCTGTATTTCTTCTAAACAAGTTCCTCTGCCTTCCATCTTCATAAATACAGCTGCTCACTCTAGAAGACTGAATACCAGCTATGTCAGAGGTCACTCTGAGGAGCTTTAGTTGTGTGACAGGAGAGACACTTTGCATTCTAGCTTCCTAAGGTCTTGACTAAGGGTGATGGTCTGCTCCTCCAGGTATCTTTCAGGCACATGGGTGCTCCTTGGCATTATCAATCCAAGTGTTATCTGGCTCTCAGCCCATGTAGTCACCATTTCTCATGGGGTGCAAGACGCTGTGACAATAGGATTTTCTTGAAAAGGAAAGCTTCGTATAGTCCAGTAATTACTTGCAGCAGTCTTTGTTGATACAGTAAGGAAAGGAAATAACAGGGCATTACAAATGCCCCTGCATGCCGAGGATCCCAGCCAAATGCTCATTCAGCCTGTTCGACCATGTTTTCGACCCTGGTTAAATTGCTTTCCTTTGGGACTCAAAGCCACAGGCACGACAGCTCTTTGAGACCTCCCAAGACTGAGGTGCAGGCTATAACTGGGTCTAAGTGGGTTGTATCCTTTCTCCAGATCCTCTGTTGAGCTGGGATCCTTGTCAGAATGAAGGTCCCCCCTCTGAGTGTGAGTGGGGACCCAGCCAGCAGCACCTCAGGGTCAGCTCAAGTCAGGAGGTCCCCGAGGCCTGACTGGCAGGCCCTGCACGTCTCCTACCACCTCCTCTGTGACCGTGTGTTTTGATTCCTCCCGCAGGCCCACCTGCTCTTTCCCAGCTGTGCCGCCTGTGTGTCCGGAAGTGCTTGGGTCGCAACTGTCACAAGATCATCCACAAACTGTACCTGCCGGACCCACTGGAAAAATTCCTCCTATACCAGTAGTCCCAACTGTCTATAGGAAGATACTTGGAAAGAAATAGGTTGTTGTCTGCTGTACCCAGGGTGCCTAGTGTAGATGCGCAACAGCTAGACTCCTGGTATCTTCACATGAGCTAAGCTAGTTAGAGCATAACACTGATGAACTGCAGTACGTGGGGAATGGAGACACCTGATTAATTTAGCATTCTTTTTAACCAAGGCGCAATCAGAAACCTTTTCATTTTTATTTCTCACTAAGAAATTTAAAAAAATTGTGAAGTAGAGTGAAACTAGTAGGCAGTTTTTCAAGATTCATGATTCTCGATTATCTAATGGTTACCATTCTGCATAGCATGTAGACACGTAAATCTGGGTGGATAAGGTTATGATGAATATAAGTCTTCCAAGATAGATTCTTGATTCAGTTATTCCCTTCTTCCCCTTTGTTTCCTTTCATGAATAAATCTCTGCTAAAATTTTATTTCCTTGTGTTTTATTTTATATATAAAAAAGCCAAATACTTTAAAACATCACAGTTAATTGAAACTTGCAGTTATCGAAGTCCTGGTTGATGTTGATTACACATGGGAATGATAATATTTTGAATGTATTGGGCTGGCCAAAAAGTTCATTTGGGTTTTCCCAGACAACGTTACAAAAACTCAAACAAACTTTTTGGCCAATTCACTATTAGGTTAAATACAGTTCATTATTAAAATTAATTTCACTTCTTTTTAAATGTGACTACAATTTTAAATTATACATGTGGCTAACATACATTTCTGTTGATATTGTTCTAGACTTTTTCTGATTTTCATGACTCATGTCAAATAAGTACTCGTAGTTAACTATATGGGGGATAAAGATTAAATTCTTATTTCATATCAATTTAAAAACAAATACTGGTTTTTAGAAAATGTTAAAACATTTCAAATGATGGTATAAAATACTGGAATAAAATGTTCATGAATATACATGAAAGGGGAGCTCTTTTGTAAGGATACTATCAAAGAAACTTTAAAGAAAAATACTGATAAATTAAAATAGATACCATAGAATATGCAGGAATTGGAGGCTTTCTGTCTTCAGAGTGTTTGCCAGAGTGCCTTTTTTGGTGTACTTGCATCTTGCTGAATGTCTAAAGTTTGTGTTAAGCCTCAGGATGTCCTAGGATGTCCAGTCTGTCTGTGGCCACAAGGAACTTGACAATCCTGTTGTTGCGTCCACTTTCGGAAATTTTGGACCATGAATTTCATGAATCGTTTGTATGAACCTCCCAAATCTGGTAAGTGTGTGTGTGTGTGTGTGTGTGTGTGTGTAGGGGGCGCTCTGCTCCTGTGTGTGTGTGTGTCTGTGTGTGTGTGTGTGTGTGTGTGTGTGTGTAGGGGGCGCTGTGTGTGTGTGTGTGTGTGTGTGTGTGTGTAGGGGGCGCTGTGTGTGTGTGTGTGTGTGGGGGGCGCTGTGTGTGTGTGTGTGTGTGTGTGTAGGGGGCGCTGTGTGTGTGTGTGTGTGTGTGTGTGTAGGGGGCGCTCTGCTCCTAAACTGAATCCCATTGATCCTTTTGCATCCAGAATGGGTATGGAACAAGTCCAGATCCCTGCATCTTGGTGGTATTGTGATGTTAAGATGGTTTACGATTGGGCACAAGATAGTCTTTATTCTTTTTTTTTTTTCCCCCACGAAATAGTCTTTGTATTCCCTTTGAGCCCTGCATTCTATCAAGCTAGAATTAGGCCCTGAGATGAATCATCTAGTTTATATGAGATTATATGGCTTGCTTTGGGGGGTTCTGACCACTAATATAGATTATTTCATTTTTTTCAGAGGATGTGGAATGTTTTATTCCCAAAGTGGTGTGATTTCTTGCCATTTCAATCATATTTGAAGTACTCTGCAGTAACTTCTCCATTCATTCATGCATTTCTTACTCAGCATCTATTATGTGCCAGACACAGTTTGAGGCTATGAGAAAGAAAGATGGATGAGGTCCTTGCCCTTGAGAAACTTATGTGTCAGTGGAAGCAACAGGGAATAAGCATAGACATGTCATCACGACAGGAAATGATAAAAATGAAATTGTGGTAAAGAGCAGTGATGAAAGCCACTGTTTTAAGTAAGTTGATTAGGCAAGGTCCCTGGCTGGGTGACTGAATTTTGAAAGTATTCATGTGTGTATCTAATATTTATTTAATTTTTGCTATTAAGGTTTTAGTGACTGTTTTCAGTGTACTTTTAGTACATCTTGACAGGGTTTTATGTTTGTGTCTTTTCTTGATTTAATGTAGCAATCCTATTACAAAAGTATTTTTAAAATTGAAGTATAGTTGATTTACAGTGTCGTGTTTGTTTCTGATGAACAGCAGAGTGACCCAGTTATACATATATATATACCCATTGTTTTCTACTTTCTTTTCCATTATGGTTTACTGCAGGATGTTGAATATAGTTCCCTGTGCTATACAGTGGGTCCTTGTTCATCTATTTTATATATAGTAGTTTGTATCTGCTAATCCCCAACTCCTACTTTATCTGTGCCCCTCTTTGCTAAACCATAAGTTTGTTCTCTATGCCTATGAGTCTGTTTCTGTTTTGTAAGTAAGTTCATTTGTCACATTTTAGATTTCACATTTAAGTAATATCATATGGTATTTGTCTTTCTCTGCTTGGTATGATAATCTGTAGGCCCATTGATGTGGCTGCAAATGGCATTATTTCATTCTTTTTTGTGACTGAGTAATATTCTATTATGGATGTATACCACATCTTTGTTAAACGTTTATCTGTTGGATATTTGGGTTGCTTCCATGTCTTGGCTATTGTGAATACTATTGCTGTGAACATGGGGGTGCATGTGTATTTTCAGATTAGAGTTTGCTTCAGATATGTGCCCAGGAGCAGCATTTCTGGATCATATGGCAACTTTAGTTTTAGTTTTTAAGGAACCTACACACTGTTCTCCATGGTGGTGGCACTAACGTACATTCCCACCAACAGTGTAGTGGGGGTTACCTTTTCTCCACGCCCTCTCCAGCATTTGTTTTTTGAAGATTTTTTGATGATGGCCATTCTGACTTGTGTGAGGTGGTACCTATTGTAGTTCTGATTTGCATTTCTCTAACAATTAGTGATGTTGAGCATCTTTTCATGTGCCTGTTGACCATCTGTGTATGTATTCTTTGGAGAAATGTCTATTTAGGATTTAGGTGTTCTGCTTATTTTTTGATTGGGTTGTTTGTATTTTTTGGTATTGAGCTGCATGAGCTGTTTGTATATTTTGGAAATGAAGCCCTTGTCAGTTGCATCATTTGTGATTATTTTTTCCCAGTCCATAGGTTGTTTTTTCATTTTGTTTATGGTTTCCTTTGCTATGCAAAAGCTTATAAGTTTGACTAGGTCTCATTTGTTTATTTTTGTTACAAATGTATTTTTTGATTCCTGTTCTCCCCACAAACTATTTTTGTAATGATTTTCTAAGTTTCAAACTGTTTGAAACTATCCTTTAAAATGGTGGTTTCATATTTCTTAGCTATTTCCATATTGTTGGATATTTAATTATTTCTAATGTCTTGCTATTATAAATAATACGAGTGTGAACTTCATTTTGATAAAGCTTAAAACAGTTGAAATATTTCTTAGATTTTCAGAAGTGGTATTTCCTAAGAAAACTATTTAATAATATAAAATACTTTAAAATATCTACATAATGAATCATTTTAAGGGAAACTTATTTTCGTAACCAAACAAGTACCACCTATTATCTGTTCAAATGCCATCTGTCTCCCTACAGAGATATCTAATATATTCATCTGTATACCATGTGCCTATCATCTGTCTATCCATCCATCATTTATCTCACTGTATCCATCATCTGCTGTGACCCATTATTTTAAAAACTAAGCTTGCATGTGTCACTTGAAGACGCAAACCTCAACTCTCTGAAAAAGCCCATAAATTATTTAAAATGTTGGGTACATCATGCAACATCTCTAAGTTTTTGTTCATATTTTATTAAGGACCCGTTTCTCCCAAAGTAATTCTCCTCCCTGATATTTCTAATATTGCCATGTCAAACAAACGTGAAGTTTAGATATTTCTTTTTTCAATAATGGTGCTCGTTGCTGAGATGATTTTATGCACTTCCCATATAGAGAACAGCTGACCCTTCAGAGACAGTGCCTGAAGTTGTCATGGTGAGGGCTGAATCATTGTCAAGGAAGGGTACTCTGTGCACTGGAGGACCTCTCGTTTACTCCCATTCCAAATCCTTGCCAGGGGCTACTCCTGCATGGACATTTGCATGTGAAATACCAGCATCATCTCCTTTCTTTAGCAGAGTCTGTACCAGAACAAAGGCAGGGGTCAGACAGGGTCACAGTCACAATAGCAGCTTCATCTTTTAACATGAGTGTAACCTGTAGAAAAGTATATACTACGTTTTAGTTTTCATTAATTTCCTCTCCTGCCATCATTATGTCTTGAAAATCTTTTAACTTGCAAAAAACTTGCAAGAATAATACAGTGAATATTTGTCTATCTATCACTTCAGTTTGTCAGTTGATAAGATTTGCCACATTTGCTTCTGCCTTTTTGTATGTATATATGAACATATGTATGTATATGTATATATACATATTTGTATGAATGTGTGTATACACACTTACATATATAAGTAGTTCCATGAATAATTAATACCTATACACATATTTTTTAAAATGAGCCCTTTGTAAGTAAACTCGGAGTTTTATGATTCTTCACCAGGGCTAGGATTAGGAGGAGGTGAGTGAGGCAAAAAATTTAAGGGGGCACCGAAAAACGTCATCAGGAGAAAAATTGTAGTGCAGTATTAAGAAAATTCAAATGTTAAGGGAAAAAGGTCCCCAGTGACCAAAATATCAAACATTTTAATAAAGACAGGCTGTGGTTTGTTTTACAAACCTGCATAACAATGTAATGAAAACAGTGTTCCCAATCAGCCCAAGGCCCTGGGACCTGGGGCTGCTGGGTTATGAGGAATGACAGTGGCTTGTGAACAGAATGGGCAGTGCTGACTGCATATACTCAAGCAGTTTGACTATAGAGCTTATGTTAACTTTTTCTTTAAAAAAAAAAAAAATTATTAGGCTGCCCCAGGCTTTAGTTGTGGCATGTGGGATCTTAGTTCCCTGACCAGAGATTAAACTTGGGCTCCCTGCATTGGGAGGACTGAGTCTTAACTACTGGACCACCAAGGAAGTCCCAGGTTTTTCTATTTGGTGCAAAATATGTACATAGGGACACACGTTTCTCCCCTTGGATCACGCTTCCATAAGACTCTGCATTGAGTACTTCAAGTAAGCATGTCCTAAGAACACAGCTTCTTTGACTTAAGTGTGGGCGATGCAGTGATCACACGCAGGAAGTTTGACATTGATGCACTTGGAGTATCTGATATACATCTATATTTAAATTTCTGTAGTGGCATTGATGTCTTTTATGCCTTATCTTCCCTAATCAGGATCCAGTCAAGGATCATCACATTTACTGATCAAGTCTCTTTATTCTCCTGTCATTTAGAAAGCCTCCCCCACCACTTCTGTGTTTTATGCCACCTCACTGGCATTTTTGAAGAGTTCAGCCTCATTGTTATGAAGACCCTCTCTCAGTTTTGATTTGCCCGATTGTTTGCTCAAGAATACTGCATTATGCCAGATTTTCAAAAAAACACATCCTTGTTTGAATCTTACCGCACTGATCTATGGAGTAAGAATGAGTGACAGCTTTCTAAAGTAACAACAGCAGCCAGCTCAGTGTGCAGAGCCAATTAGACGGGCACAACTAAGACAGGACTTTTTTCAGGAAAAGCGGATCACTCTCAATGACCAGAGGAGAGATGCACCTTTTGGGTTTTAAAGGTTTTGTACTTGAAAACTTGCCAGCTGGAATGACATGAGGTTTCAGCTCTGGGGCCGACTTTGACTGGTTGAAGGTGACTTCCAAGTCTGCCTAAGGTGTCAGGAGGAAAGTCTTGGAATTCCATGAGTGATGTCAGCCACAGATCTATAGGTGAGGGGTGGGGCAGAGTCAGTGGCCAGTGTTAAGTCTGCGTTTGATAGAGAATGATTATGGCCTTACTGCTGATACAGGCCATAATTCTTTTTTCCTACCTAACCTGGGCTGAGTTCTCTGAACATGCAGCCAGACACAGAGACCGACTTAAAGCTGGCAGATTGTTTTGCTCTTGTGGCTTCTTGTAAGCCAAGCTGTTTCTCTTTAATGAAAGCTCATATACATGTAGTTCAACTTTATCCACATGTGGATCCTTAAAAATGCATCAACTTCCCTAGTAATATTTTTCTAATTCCTGACTGGAACTGTTGTTAAATAGTTTAAAAACAAAGCAGCAAACAGTTCCCATCTTCCAGCATCCACAGGTGTTGATCAGCATTATGAGAAGATAAAATGGTGATTAATTTCTTCCCAGATGCTAAGGCAACAACCTTCAAATCTTCTTTATTGTCGTTTTGGACAATCAAGTTAACTTTGAACATAGAGAAACCTTATCTTCTTGGTATTTAATGAAAAGTAAATAAAGAAGCTTTACTATGAAGATTTTGCTCCGAGAATGGGATGCTTTCCAGCTCTCCTGCTGCACTGTTTAACTCCTTGACGGCCAGTCTCCATTGGGAGTAAATTTCTCCTTCTGCCAAATGCAAGGTTCATTTTTCTTCAGATCTTTCCTGATACAGTAGTGAACAATGTATATATGCTTATGGCATTCTCAGTTAATTCTGCAAATAGAGCTGGAGGGCAATTTCAGTTCAGTTCAGTAGCTCAGTTGTGTCCAACTCTTTGTGACCCCATGAACAGCACTCTCTGTCCATCACCAACTCCTGGAGTTCACCCAAACTCATGTCCATTGAGTCAGTGATGCCATCCAACCATCTCATCCTCTATCATCCCCTTCTCCTACCCTCAAATCTTTCCCAGCATCAGGGTCTTTTCCAGTGAGTCAGCTCTTCGCATCAGGTGTGAAGGCCTAAGTATTGGAGTTTCAGCTTCAACATCAGTCTTTCCAATGAACACCCAGGACTATCTCCTTTAGGATGGACTGATTGGATCTCCTTGCAGTCCAAGGGACTCTCAAGAGTCTTCTCCAACACCACAGTTCAAAAGTACCAATTCTTCGGTGCTCAGCTTTCTTTATAGTCCAACTCTCACATCCATACATGACTACTGGAAAAACCATAGCCTTGACTAGACTTACCTTTGTTGACAAAGTAATGTCTCTGCTTTTTAATACACTTTCTAGGTTGGTCATAACTTTCCTTCTAAGGAGTAAGTGTCTTTTAATTTCATGGCTGCAATCACCATCTGCAGTGATTTTGGAGCCCCCCAAAATAAAGTCAGCCACTGTTTCCCCATCTACTTGCCCATGAAGTGATGGGACCGGATGACATGATCTTAGTTTTGTGAATGTTGAGCTTTAAGCCAACTTTTTCCACTTTCCTCTTTGACTTTTATCAAGAGGCTCTTTAGTTCTTCACTTTCTGCCATAAGGGTGGTGTCATCCACATATCTGAGGTTATTGATATTTTTCCCGGCAATCTTGATTCCAGCTTGTGCTTCATCCAGCCCAGCATTTTGCATGATGTACTCTGCATATAAGTTAAATAAGCAGGGTGACAATATACAGCCTTGACGTACTCCTTTTCCTATTTGGAACTAGTCTGTTGTTCCATGTCCAGTTCTAACTGTTGCTTCCTGACCTGCATACAGGTTTCTCAAGAGGCAGGTCAGGTGGTCTGGTATTCCCATCTCTTTCAGAATTGTCCACAGTTT
This sequence comes from Bubalus bubalis, assembly GCF_019923935.1. Lineage (NCBI taxonomy): Eukaryota > Metazoa > Chordata > Mammalia > Artiodactyla > Bovidae > Bubalus > Bubalus bubalis. The sequence goes on along the minus strand of NC_059181.1, from coordinate 9,257,846 downwards.
GTTATGATCCACACAGTCAAAGGCTTTGGCATAGTCAATAAAGCAGAAATAGATGTTTTTCTGGAATTCTCTTGCTTTTTCCATGATCCAGCGGATGTTGGCAATTTGATCTCTGGTTCCTCTGCCTTTTCTAAAAGCAGCTTGAACATTTGGAAGTTCACGGTTCACATATTGCTGAAGCCTGGCTTGGAGAATTTTGAGCATTACTTTACTAGTGTGTGAGATGAGTGCAATTGTGCGGTAGTTTGAACATTCTTTGGCATTGCCTTTCTTAGGGATTGAAATGAAAACTGACCTTTTCCAGTCCTGTGGCCACTGCTGAGTTTTGCAAATTTGCTGACATATTGAGTCACTTTCTCAGCAGCATCTTTTAGGATTTGAAATAGCTCAACTGGAATTCCATCACCTCCACTAGGTTTGTTTGTAGTGATGCTTTCTAAGGCCCACTTGACTTCATATTCCAGGATGTCTGGCTCTAGGTGAGTGGCAATTTGGCAGTATTTAAATTTTAAGTGAACTGATTAATAATTGTAGATTATTAATTGGCCCAGTTTCCCCCAATGATAACTTTGTGCAAAACTGTAGTAAAATATCACAACCAGGAAATCAATATCGAGACCATCCATTGATCTCATTCGGGATTCTCGTTTGACTTGTACCCACTCCTGTGTGTCTCACATGTGTATGAGCACAACTTGGACCCCGTGTTTCCACTCTTAGGAATCTCGCCTCTGGAAATAATTGCATATTGTCACTGAGTCAAATTTGGGTCCACTAAGTGTGGTATTGACACTCATTGTGTCTATTGACACTGCATTGTGATGAAGGAATGTATAGTGTTTATTACAGAATACCAAGCAAGGAGAATGGGCAGCTCATGCTCAAATGACCCAAACTCTCCAATGGCCTTTAGGGAAGGGGTTTTAAAGGCAGTGTGAGTGAGGGAGCTGCAGGTTGTGTGGTGAGCTTGTGTTCTTGGATTGGTTGGCATCATGATGACATTTCAAGGATCACCAACCTTTGGGTTTTGACCAGTCTGAGGTCTACATGCTTGTGGTCATCAGTTTTCATCTGGTGGGGGTCTGCTTCCTCTAAAAATAACTTATGCATGTGTGTCAGAACTTTGTATCTTTTAGGGAACTGAGAGTTCAGTTAGTGTGCCATGTGGCAGATTTATAGTCTAAATTGTTACCATTTCCCAGCCTAACAGCTATTCTTTGTTTCTAGTCTTCACGTTTCCTACTTACTAATGCACACTGGGGAGGCCTGAGAGAGTAAAGCAAAAAGCCTTTTACTTAAAACAACAGGGACAGAGAGGCTTGTGTTGGGCTCCAATTTCCCCTTTTTCTTTAATAGTCCTCTGTCTTGAGGGGCACAGGTTCAGGACAAGAAAGGGAATATACTTTCGAATAGAGAGGTTAACCATAAACTTGGGGAACAGAGTTTAAGGGGGACTCAGTTTCAATACGTGCATGAAGCCATATGTAGAAATATATGAAGTGCAGTATTTTTGCAGTAGTAAAAGAAAATGGTAACACCCTGCCTCCATCATTAGGGGAATAATGAAATGTTTTTGGTGTGAAATACTTAAGGAATGCTCTGCTGTAGTGAATAAAGAAAAGGACAGAGCCATTGAGTTATTCTGCTGAAATGAAAAGATCCCCAAGACAAAATAAGTGTAAAAAGTGTTTGTGTTAATTACAATCATGTGGAAAAGGTACAGCAATAAATGTGTATCCCCATGTATGCAGGAAAATGCATTTTAAAATATGCAGGACATTCCTCAGACTGTAAACAGTGGCTCCCACATGGGTCAACTGAGGCTTGGTGAATCTGAAACAGTAAGGCTGTATCTTTGACATTAAAAATAATCAGTGATCACTGCACAAGCAGACTATGCTTGAGACTAACTCAGAGCCTTCCCCAATGGGGAAGGAAAGTCCCTTTATACTTGGAGAGGGAGTGGGAATCCAGGGGTGGCCATCAGCCTGAGCCAGCAGCACCTAAGGGTATGGGGAAGCTTGGGTGTATTTGAAAAGACACGGACAAAACCCCAGATATTTTGTAAAGGCAAACGGGGAAAACTTCACACAGTAAAACGTTTTATAACTAATCATTGAAAGATAGCAGCTCACCTCCAGGCCCCCTTGCTGCCTAGCAATCCATTTTTTTCCCCAATAGCAACCCTGAATTATTTATTTAGAAGTGAAAATATAATGTGTGGATGAGGGTGAGCAGGACATTTAGTGCAACCCGTGCAGTCAGAAGGTAGAAAGTAGAAGTTCTTTCCAAACGTGCATTTTTGTAACATATAGACACATTTTCCCATAAGAAACTCCCAGAAAAATTGAAACCACATGTGCAGATGGTCAGGGCGTGCTGTGTAAGTTGCTGTGCAAGCAATTCAGCAGGGCTGCAGCAAAACCAGCTTTCTCAGCTCCTGGGTTCTGGGGCTTGTCTCAACAGCAAGAAACCCCCAAACAACAAGTGGATCCAGCAGGCAAACAATGTTGCAGAAGGCCAACGGTCTCCACCCCCCACCCTGTTCCCTGGGCTCTCCCAAAGTTACAGACTGTGAGTTTCCTTCCTGATAAACCTCAAGGCTTCCTCACTGATTGGTCTCAGTTTTGGAAAGGACGTGACATCAGCAACTTTGCAGACTTTAGGCTGGGGGGCTGCTGTGGGCTTTGGGCAGCCTCCAGCCTGTGAGGTAGATCGTGCGTGCGTGTGTGTGTGTGTGTGTGTGTGTGTGTCCCCGTGTGCGCGTGTCTGTTTGACCACAGGTAGTACTCAGATTACCCTGCCTGTCCTGTTCTCTGCCATCTGACCAGGAGGGTGCCGCTCAGCCACTCACAGCCCTGGAATTTCCCAGGACCCGGGGGAGCATGGAATTTGGACTTTCCTGAACAGCTGAAGTGGAGTGTGGAGCTTGCCCAGCCCAGGAGAGCACCATGGATGGTGAACGACCAGGCAGAAACGGCAGCAAGCCCCCGGACATGAGGCTCTTTTCCAACCCATTGATGGGGGGTGAGTTTAGGGGCTGTGTTGTCAGCCTGCTGGGGAGGTCTGTTAACATGCTTAGGAGAGAAGAGAGATGAGGGTGGGGTGATTTCAGTGGCTTCATCTGAAATGTGGCCACAGGGTAGTTACTGGACAGATGTCCATGACTTACTGGTATCTGCCCTTCACATGGTTGTTCCAGAATGTGTACACCTCTTTCTGCAGGGTCCTGTGGACCATGCCAAGCCACTTATCACAGTTTATTCCCCAGGAGAAATGTCAGCTGCAGAGAATTATTTTTTGTGGGTCAAATATATCATTGATATTCCACTGGAGGTTTGAAAGTCACTTGAAAATAGGAAGGAACATCTTCACTGCTAAAACATTTATTAAAAGGTCTTAGGTATGTGGCATTTGGGTGGGGCTGGGTTTATAAATGATGTTCAGAAATTGAGCCCTGATTGATTCACTTTAAAAGGAGCCTTTTTTTTTTTTTTAAAACCTTTGGAGCAGTGTCTTAGAGGTATGATTCTCCTCTGTCTCGTGGCATCTTTGTTAATGCATAGAGTCCTATACCTGTGGGAAACTCATTTCCTGTGAGCACTCAGCAGGTACCTGCTAACTGAAAGGATTCTGAAAAATGGGTCTAGACATTAGAGGAGGCTGATTATATGATTATATTCAGCACCCTGGGAGGCTGCCCACAACACTTGCCATTCAAAGGGACAAAAAGCAGGGACCCTAACATCAGCTAGGACTTGCTACTCTCCTACTGTTTAGGTGCTGAAGGGGGAAAACACACACACACACACAAAGAAATACGAAATGTCTTCCCTCTGGCTCATGGAGCAGACAGGACTGCTCAGGTTAGTCGTTCGTGTATCCACTTTGGCTCATAAAAGGAGCAGAGTCCTCAACAGCAAGTAGGATTTGAATCCGCCAAGGCAGACATGGATTAATCAGAGATACTGAGCGTGAACTTGGAGCCGTAGAAAGCAGAGTAGCACCATAAATAACTTAAAAAAATGGATTTGATAAATATATTTTTAAAGCAGCAAACCAATCAATATGGGGAAGAATCAGTAATGTGGTTGACTTCTGCATGATGATTTTACAGCTGAGTTTATTTTCATTTCTACCTGAGAGAGGGGCACCAGCCACTTTTCACTGTTCAGGGTTTCTAAAGGTCCTAATCCAGGAATTCCCTGGCAGTTCAGTGGTTGGGACTCCATGCTTCCACTGCAGGGGGCATAGGTTTGATCCCTGGTCGGGGAACTAAGATCCTGCATGCTGTGCCGCTGTGGCCAAAAATATAAATAAATGTCCTAATCCAACCCTGGTTGGGGCTGGCTGGGTGGGTGTGGGTGGGCAGGCACTGTCACAGCTGGACTGCAGTGTCTTAAGGAGTCTAATGAGAACACTGGAGAGACGAAATCTGAAAATGAAGCTTCAGAAGCTAGGTGGAGGAGTTTAGCCTTCATGAAGCAGGGAACTGGGAGCCATTGATGGTTCTGGAGTGGAAGCTTGGCCATGATAAAGACTGTAAGTAAATGAATGTGGTAGCCATAGTCAGGATAGATTGTGGAGGATTTACGAGAAATTATTGTACTAATCCACTGCTTCTCAAACTCGTATACATCAGTATCACCTGGATGGATTGTTAAAATGCTGAAGGCTGGGCTCTACCACCTCAGATACTAGGTCTGGGGTGGGGCCTGGAAATCTGCATTTATAACAAGCTCCCGGGTAATGCTGATGGTGCTGTTTAGGGACAATACCTTGAGAACCACTGCATGAAGATGGTATCTGGATCAAGCTTCAGAAATGACAGAGAAAGGGAAAATATGGCTTGTATTTTCAGAGGAAAGAGAAATCAAGCTCTGTTGCTTGATTAGCTCAGCTGGTAAAGAATCCACCTGCCATGCAGGAGACCCCAGTTCAATTCCTGGGAAGAATCCCCTGGAGAAGGGATAGGCTACCCACTGTAATATTTTTGGGCTTTCCTAGTGGCTCACATGGTAAAGAATCTGCCTGCAATGCGGGAGACCTGGGTTCGATTCCCAGATTGGGAAGATCCCGTGGAGGAGGGCATGGCAACCAGTTCCAGTATTCTGGCCTAGAGAATCCCATGGACAGAGGAGCCTGGAGGGCTACAGTCCATGAGCTTGCAAAGGGTAGGACATGAGGGAGCGACTAAGCACAGCACAAAGGAGAGAAGGCGGCCAGAACGGCAGCGTTTTCAAAGCCTAGGTTAATGTCAGCTCAGAGGGCTTAGCTGAGAGAGAAGTCGCGAAGGGGAGCCGGCTTGGGGATCAGAGTGAGATAGGGAGGAGAAGGACTTGTGTTTGAACGTGAATGTGCCAATGGTTGTGCCCAGGGCTCAGCATGAAGGTGCGGGACAGAGGCTGGGCAATGAATTCAGGCTGGGAATCAGGCCTCAGGCTGTTCTGCAGAGGGGCTGGGCTGAAATCCTGGAGAAGGATACATTGTCTGATGGCTGAGAGCCAAGGATGGAGCCCTGGGACAGACTTACATTTGAGGATGGAGAACCAGTAAATTGGATAGATAGGCAGGAAGAGACTCAGATGCTGTCATTTCACAGGGACTAAAGGAAGAGAAGTTTTCCAAGAAGGGGAAGTCACAAGGGTGGGTGCCAGGACCCCTCCGCTTGCCCAACTCCTCCTTCTCTATATCTGACCCACAGACTACTGCACCTTTGAAGCCTCTGCCCTCACAAAGCCCTCCCAGACTTTCTCCCAGCCCTTACCCAAGTGGAGGCTTTCTCTCCCTACTGTGCATCAGCCCTGCCCCTTGGGCAGAATTTCACTGATAGCTGGATTGCATTTATTTATGCTTCAGAAGACTTGACCTTGGTGAAGTGTGGAATGTGAAACACTCAGAATGTTGTTTCCAGGCCTTGATGAGAAACTCAACTCAGGTGAAGCGAATCCCCTGGCACTGGACCAGGGCAGAGGTCAGTGAGGTGTGGTTGGCCTTGGGGAGCTTTGCTGCTCCCACCTGCACTGGCAGGCTTTTCTTGGCAGCTGCCTCTGGAGGAAGGGAGGAAAGAACATGCAGATGGCAACAAAGTATTTACAGAGATGGGGTTCTTGACCCTTCTGCCCTAGAAGTGGGAGTAGAATGTCTTTCTTTTCTCCTGAAATACCTTGTTATTGATCACATTGTGTCCATCCCCAGAACATAAAGTCCTAACCCCCTGAACCTCAGCATGTGACCTGATTAGAAACATAGTCATCACAGGTGTAATCAGTTAAGGCCGGGTCACAGTGGAGGAGGAGGGCCCCGCACCCCATGACTGGTCCATGGGAGAAGAGCAGAGGAGGCAGAAAGGGATGAAGCCTTGTGACGGCAGAGGCGGAGGTTCTAAAGATACATGTGATGAGCCAAGAAACAGCAAAGACGGACACCCAACACCAGAGGCTAGAAGAGGCAAGGAAGGACTCATTCTCTTAGGGTGGATTTTTAGCTGTTGGGCCACCTCAACAGGGGCAGTTTTTTGAAACCTGCCTGATCAGACAGGATGGGTTGAGGGGGTGAGGTCTCTATGGAGGAGGCCACCGGAGAGAGAGACAAAGACAGGAGAGGCAGGGTGATGGAACTGGGAGAAAGAATTGCAGTAGACAGGACTGATGTGCCCAAGAGTTGCCTTGTTGGGCCTTTGTATTTGTCTCTTTGTGACTGTGAGCCTCTGTTTCTTTGTCCTGTTTTGATTTGTCCTGCCATCTAATCAAGGTCCATAGTCACTGTAAACCCAACACCCAGATCCTCCCCAGTGTACTCACCACTGAACCTACCCCATCACCACCTGAAGACTGAAGGCGTGTGCTCCCACTGTCTCCGAGCAACGCAGCCTTTCTTCCCCGCCTTGCCCTTGCAAAATGTTTCCCAGGAGGAACAGTGATACTACCCCCAGCATTCACTGTAGGCTTTCAGAGCTTCATGAATAATAGCTCTTTTCAGAATGTACTAATTAGTACATTTTCAATCTCTTCTGAATAATGGAAATTTTAAAAATCATTCTAGAAATGGCAATAAAGATGAAATGGCAGCTTTCCTAATGTGCTGCAGGGTTTGATGGAGACTCAATTTCAAAGAAAGGTAAGTTGAACAGCACTAATTGGAGGACTTGTGGCATTGTTTCATGAGGAGAGCTCCTTGCCTCATGTCAACCACGAGCTACACTAGTGAATCTGTCGCATTGCCATCGACCCCCATTTGGCATCTATTTCTTGGCAGTAAAACCAACAGTTCTTAGCTGATAAAGTACTGGGGAAAAATTCTTAATATATACCGAGCACTTGAATGATGTGTTGTATATATATAACAGCCCTTGAGTTTCCAGGGATCAGTGGAAAAGGGAATGTGACTTTGAGCTTTCCCTCTATCCATAGCCACCTCCCGTGAGCAGCATCCACGTTCTGGCAGGAATAGTCCCCTTTCCTGCTTATTGTACTCTTTTCCAGTTGTCAGCAGGAAGGTGGGCAAAGCTGCTTTGGGGTTTAATTGCTCATGTGTTGAGCTTGTAGCTCATTGCCTGCTTGTGATGTGGGCTCTGGAAACATCTCCTGGATATCTCATCAGTGTTTTCAAGAGCTAAAGAGAGTGTTAGACCAATCCGTGTTTCAAAGTATGGCATTTGCTAAATGAACTATGCATAAAGTCCATGCTCTCAATGCTAGAAAAATGTCAACCTTTGACAATTTTAACTCTGTAGATAATCAAGTGTTGAGAGACCAGCTGAGGCTCAAGTCTTTGTATATGTTTGAGATGCCCTTTGGCTATACAAGAACCTAAGGTTTTCTTCCGGCCTGGAGTACTGGCATGCTCTGGTAGATTCACCTGATCCTAGTCTGAAAGGGCTTTACCTTAGGAAGGGAACCTCATGCACTGCTGCTGGTAGTATAGCGTGGTGCAGCTGCTTTGGAGAGTAGTCTGCCAGTTTCTCTAAACACTGGGTTACCGCATCATACAGCAATTCCATTCCTGGGTGTCTACCCAAGAGAATTGAAAACATATATCCACTCAAAAATTGGTACATGCATGTTTAGAGCAGAATTATTAATAACAACCAAGAAGTGGAAACAACACAAATGTCTATGAGCTTTTTGGCCTATCTATCTATACAAACGTTATTTGGCCATAAAAAAGGATAAAGTGCTGATACATACTCCAGTGCCAGAAAGTTTGTTTGTTTGTTTTTGTGATGTATGGAAAAACCAGAACAAATTTTATGGCCAACCCAATAATACTATGTCCTAATGCATGGGTACAAAACCTCAGGTAGTCTTTTTTTTATGTACTTTTTTCTTTTTCTTTTTTTGTGTACTTCTTCAAGTACATAATTCTTTATTTACCCTAAGTAAAAGGAGTCATGCTTCCGTGATGAATGCAAACAAGTAAAGCCCATTTTGGTCTACTCCTGATAAGATAATTGCATCACTTTTATGAAATCTAAACAGAGTTACAGTTTAGGACCCAACCTGTCTGGCTGTCAACTCTGATTATCTGAGGTGATTTTAAGAAAGGTTGATTAGGTCCCATTTGTTTATTTTTGCTTTTATTTCCAATATTCTGGGAGGTGGGTCATAGAGGATCCTGCTGTGATTGAGACAGAAAAAGAGACACAGATGTATAGAACAGTCTTTTGGACTCTGTGGGAGAGGGAGAGGGTGGGATGATTTGGGAGAATGGCATTGAAACATGTATAATATCATATAAGAAATGAATCGCCAGTCCAGGTTCGATGCAGGATACAGGATGCTTGGGGCTGGTGCACTGGGATGACCCAGAGGGGTGGTATGGGGAGGGAGGTGGGAGGGGGGGTTCAGGATGGGGAACACGTGTATACCCGTGGCGGATTCATGTTGATGTATGGCAAAACCAATACTGTAATTAACCTCCAATTAAATAAATTTAAATTAAAAAATTAAGAAAGGTTGAAGAGTGTGGCAGTGATATTTCTTAGCAGCTGAGAACTTGGGAGGAAAAAAAATGGCTTAATCCTCACAAACATGGTGATCCAACTGATTTTTGAGATCATTCTCAGCTTGTGGCTCTTCTCACTCAGCAGTTTGTATGGATGGTATTTTGCCTTTGAACCAACAGGGTAGAATGAGTTATCCTTTTAATTCTAATTTGGGGATCAGTGTTTCCATATCTGCTGTTTGTGCTGTAGATGCCAAGCTCTGGAAGCAGTAGTGTTTCTCCTGAGAGCGTTAGGACCCTCAGAGAATGGTGGTTTTCGGAAGTTAGGAAAAGTCAGTTCCCTGAAAGTACCTTGGGCATGATGATGAGCCCAGAAGGGAAGCTTTGGATGGACGGTGTGGAGGCAGGTTCATTCAGCTTGCTCTTCTCTATTAAGAGCCTCGTCAATCCATCTGGAAGAATGGTAATGTGCTCACTGGGACAGATTTTCCGGGACACTGATAGCTCCAGGTGGCAGGCGCATATCAGCCAACACATGTTAAGTCCAGAGTGTTCTAGCCTCCTCCTTGATGGGCTGGCGTCGGCCAGGCTTTGGTAACTGCCTTGCTTCTCCAGGTCTTCGGACTTTTAGGAGATACCAGTTCATTCATAAAGTGTGACTGGTATCAGAGCATCCTGCCTCGTTGGTGTGTAGTGTGTTTACTCAATCAGGCAGAGCCTGAGCTGCGGCAAGTGCAGACTAGCCGCCTCATGTTCTGACTTCCTGCCTTTGTTCTAGAAACTAGATGCAGCTGGAGATGAGAAAAATTCAGGTCTATGCCAAATTCAGGGCACATCCAGTCAACGAGAAAGAGGGGGAAACATTTAATGTGTTGAGGTGCATTTTACAGACTTCTTTCCTAAGAAAGTGTATTCTTTGCATATGGTTAGAGAATACATTTGCTAATTTTTTAAAAGATTTTTTTTTCTGACGTGGACCATTTTTAAAACCTTTATTGAATTTGTTTACAATATTGCTTCTGTTTTTCATGTTTTGGTTTTTTGGCCACGAGGCATGTGGGATGTTAGCTCCTCAACCAGGGACCGAACCTGTACCCCATGCATGGGAAAGCGAAGTCATAACCACTGGACCACCAGGGAGGTCCCTGCTATTTTAAATAGCAGTGACTGGGGAGTATAATCAATACCCTCTAATTAGTGTTAGGGCGGGGTAATAATAGTAGCTAGTAGAAGTTGAGCCATAGGTTAAGTATATCGCTGTCCTGACTTTAAAGAGAAGGGAACTGAAGCTAGGTTCTGTTCCAGGGACCTCGGTTCAGCTCAGAAGAAGTCAAGTGGGTCTGAATTCACAGATTTCTCTTAAGCACACTGGCACACTGCCTTTGTGGGGAAATCACATCCCTCTTGCAAGGTCAGACTGAAGTCTGATTTGTGCTTGATATTGGGACAGGAGGGAATCTACAAATAGATAGGGTTTTGTTTAGATTTGATTCCAAGCCTAATGGCGTATGTAATGACATGATTACTACTATTAGTATATGGCACTGTTTGCTGAGGTGCCAGAGTTTGTATTTCATGCAGGAAACTAGGCTGGCAAACAGTTTAATGCACTAATACTGCTAATTAGTGAAGCTCTCATTTAACTAAATGGATCATTTGCCTTTGAAACCAGTGTGTAAATCGAAGTACAGTAATCTGTCATCCCAGTCCACCTCTTTGTCTTTAGTTTGAAAGCAGAGTATAGTTATTTCTTTAGCTAGCTAGACATTTCAAATAAGCTGTGTTCAAGAAACATCCATAGAGGGGAGAAATGCTTAAGTCCTGATGAAAGGGGTTGGTTGCTTGACTCCAATGTTTCCCTCCAGTAAGACCAGTTAGGCTCTTATTGATGGGCAAGGATGAGCCTCTGGGTCTAAAGTGCAATAGCAGGGTGTAACTAACCTCTTCCTTCCTTTCCATACAGATTTTGTATCTGATTGGTCTCCTGTGCATGAAGCAGCCATTCATGGACGTCTGCTGTCTTTGAGGAGCCTCATCAACCAGGTAGGTAATTTTTGGGGAAAAAAATGATGAATATTAGGCAAGTTTTACTGCTCACCACACTGAGGAAAAGAAGTCATAGTCTGATCTTAGGATGTAAATTTCCTGTTTAGCAGAATGAGATGAATGCTGTCCTCCCTTTATTTGGAGGCTGGCATAATCCTAGAGTTTAGTACAATTTTATGCACAAAGTAGATTCTGTAGTATCTATTGAATGAATAGTGGGCAAATTAGTGCATTCAAGTTGCTATCACTTTATTCCATAGAATGTATCCTGGAAAATTATCACGTAAAGCAGTGGTTTTCAATTGGGGCAGTTTTGCCCCAAATGGAGACATTTGACTTTGGCTGGAGACATTTTTGGTTGTCATAGCTGGGAGCAGGAGTGGGAATGGGGTTGGGGTAGTGGTGATGTTGGCATCTAGTAGCTGGAGACCAAGGAAGTAATTAAACATCTGACACTGCACAGGCTGACTCTCCACATTAAACAGTTATCCAGCCCCCAGTATCAGTAGTGCTGAGGCTGAAGACCCTTCACATAAAATAAATGCTTGAAAATGTCTTTTAAAATATGTCATCTTAAAATATCAAAGAAATGTTCAGTTCTATTGAATCTCCAGTGGAAATGGCTCTGCCAGTTTGATATTAGTTTCTCTGCTCCTTCGATGGGATACTTTAAAGTACACATTAATTGGAATTTTGGTGGTTTGAAATTATTGGGAACTTAAGCAAAGGTGCTTTTAAGAAAGTAGTTTCAATCACCATTCAAAATTCCAATAAAATTTTTGTTCATAATGTTTGTCCTCTGAAGAGACAATGTAGACCCTTTAAGTTAGGAGCTCTTGGCCCTTTCATGGACCCCTTTGATAGTCTGGCAAAATCTAAGGACCCCTCCTCAGACTAATGTCTTAAATGCATAAAACACAATATAGGGGAACCCTATTAAACAAACGTGTAATGTAGTACTATATGAACTTCTTTATTAACACATTCAGTAAGAAGATTTAGTGGCGATTCTAATTATTACCATACTTTCAAAGTAGGATGAATGTATTTTGAGCTACTTTAGATATCTGCAATAATCAATGCAATTAAAAATATCTGTGATTCCTCTCAGTGATGTCCTATTACTACTGTGGTTTGTGGTCTAGATTCACAATTGAAGGACATGATAAATTTCAGGTGTTAATTCTGGAAATATTAATAAATGTGCTTTGAAAAATTCCAATTTCACAGACCTATCTAGACTAAGAAATCCTCCTATAAGAAGACAATTTGTAAAGATAAATTTCAGACTATTCTTAAGTCACTATCTTAAGCTGTTTTTGGTAGCAGCAGCCTCTTAGAAATATAGATAGTAGCACATAACTCTAGCTAAATAAAGTGAAGCTACTTCTCAGATAAACTGAAACATTTGCCTTAATTTGATAGGGTAAAAAATGATCATTGCAGCTTTTATATATAACTTACTAAATTGGACTGATATTCATTTATATTCAGTATTTATATGTTTACTGAACATCTGCTGGAATCATGTCTTTATCTAAGCACTTTTGCATTATTTAAGCAAGTTATTTTCTTGGAACCCCAGTTTCAACCTTCAAAAAATAAGTTCCAGAGTGTGTGTGTGTGTGTGTGTGTGTGTGTGTGCTGAGTCTCTCAGTTGTGTCCAACTCATGACCCCATAGACTGTAACCTGCCAGGCTCCCCTGTCCATGGAAGTTTCCAGGCAAGAATACTGGAGTGCATTGCTATTTCCTTCTCCAGGGGATCTTCCTGACCCAGGGATCAAAGCCATGTCTCTTGCATCTCCTGCATTGGCATGTGGATTCTTTACCACTACGCCACCTGAGAAGCTCCTGAGCGTTCCAATACCTTCCTCCAGACTAATACCTCCAGTATTAGTCAGGTCTTGCTGTGTAAGAAAAAAGCCCAAACTCAGTAGCAAAATACTGTAAACATTTTTTGCCAATAACATTTTGGATCAGCTGATCTGCACTGTTCTTGGCTTCAAGCTGTGGGTTGGGTACAGCTCTCCTGTACTCATCTCCCATCCTTGTTTAACCAGTGGCTACCTGAGGAATTTTCTCCCTGTGGCAGAAGGCTGTAGCATAGCAGGGCAAGCCCAATCATGAGAGAAAACTTCGAATCTGCTTATGTTACATCTGCTAACATCCCATTGGTCAGAGCAAGTCAGATGGCCAAGTCCAAAGTCAAGGATCAAGGAAGTACATTTTGTCAACTATGAGGTCATGACAAGGGTGCGACTATATTACACTGTTACAGGAGGGTGAAGAATTGAGACCCAAAATTCAGTCTTTTATGTTACCTTATATATGAGTTTGAGAGAATTAACTGAGGTGACATTATGTACCTGCTCTAGTTACTCTTCACAAATTGAAGAGTACCTATTTTCTTATTACAATCTACATAGCGCTTCAGATAATCAAAGACTACTGAAAAAAACTGCTGCTAAACTAAACAAACATACTTTAGTAAGGGATGTAAGACCAAACGTGCAAATGTCTATAACAAAGAGAGAAGAAAATTATAAAAAGTAATTCTCACTTGGTCCAAAAAGGGAGAAACTGAATCTGTAACTAATTATTCTTTACTATGACTTCACATTAAAATAATGTGAGATTTAAAAGGAAAACAGCAACTGGGCTTCACTCTAGATATTCTGATTTAGCCTAGGCCAGGCTTCATGCATTGGTATTTTTTAAGCTCCTGTAGAATCACTATGTTCAGGAATTTTTTTTAAAAGGCCATTTTGCCAGTGGAGAAAGAGGGAGGAAGGCATTTGACATGAAAGAGAAATAGTATGTGGAAAGGAACAAAAACATTGATAGGTTGGATTTCATTAAAGTTAAGGACTTGTTCATCAAAGGCAGCATTTTAAAAGCAATAAGGCAAGCCATACATGAGAAAATATTTGAGATATCTATCTATTTATGACTAAGAACTCTTATTCCTAGCCTAAAATCAATACACAAAAGACTGACACAGAAAAATGAGCAAGAAACTTGGACTGGCAATTTTTTAAAAGATATCCAAGTATTCAATAAATATATCAAATTGTGCTTATTAGTAAAATTAGTAAATGTGTAATTCAAATTACAAATTATGTTACTCATTCCTTCCACTAGAAGGGTTAAATTTAGAAAGACAGATAATACAAAGTGTTGGCAAGAATGTGGAGCAACTGAAACTCTCATACATTGCTGGTGAGAGTGTAAATTTGTGCAAACCAATTTGGGAAATATTAAGGAATATCTACTAAAGCTACAAATATCTATACCCTACAACCAAACACTTTCATTTCTAGGTTTATATGCAACAGATAATGTATACATGAGTTCATCAAAAAACATGTATGGGTATATTCATAGAAGCCTTATTCTTGACAGCAAAAAAAAAAAACAACCCTTGAAAACAACCTAAGTGAAAATGAAAGTGTTAGTTGCTCAGTTGTGACTGACTCTTTGCGACACCATGGTCTGTAGCCTGCCAGGCTCCTCTGTCCATGGGTTCTCCAGACAAGAATGCTGGACTGGGTTGCCATTCCCTTCTCCAGGGTATCTTCCTGACCCAGAGATTGAATCCAGGTCTCCTGCATTGCAGGTAAATTCTTTACTGTCTGAGCCACTAAAGAAGCAGCCTTATTCATAACAGAAAAAAAAAAAGCCCTTGAAAACAACCTAAGTGTCCATCAAAAGTAAGTGGATAAATATATTTTGGTATATTACTCAGTGAAACTCTATGCACCAATGAAAATATATGAATGAATGAGTTTGAAAACCAGATGTTAAGTCAGAGTAGCTGAGCACACATACAAAAATACATACTTCATGGTTCAATTAATAAAACATTCAAAATCAAGGAAAACTATCATGCTAGAAGCCATGCATTTGTGAATGTATTCTGAATGCATTTGTGGATGTAATTTGGGTAGGATGTATGTGGGTTTCTGGTAATGTTTTTTTTTCTTTACCTGTATAGTGGTTATATAGTTAGATTGTCTTTGTGATAATTCACTGAGGTTTACACTAAGGATTTATGAACCTTTCTATCTGTTGCACTTCAATAGTAATTTATTTTTTAAAAAGCAAAGCAATTTGTTAGGCCAGCATAAAGCAATTAAGGCAACCTTGGACACTCTGTGACCTTAATTTAATGGTTCATATTAGCATCCCTTTGGGCTGGGGTTGCATGGGAAATCTTAAAAATACCAGTGCCTGAATTCAGCTACCTTTGGTTGTATTGCAGTTGCTCTGGGATGCAGCTTGGGTATCAGGACTTTTTATTTTATAAAGTTCCCCTGAAGATTGAATGCACAGCCCTATAAACCTTCCCAATAAAGTTCCACTGCATGCACAGGATGAGGACTGACTTTTTTGTTTCTTGAATAAAAACTCTATGCTGCTCCATGCAGTCTTTAAAGGGTTAAGTCAGGGTGGATTCTAGGAAAGATCCTGGGCATTCTGAAATATCAGACCTTTAGGATGTAGCAGGCTTCCTTGATAGCTCATTTGGTAAAGAATCCGCCTGCAATGCAGGAGACCCTTTCCTGGGTCGGGAAGGTCTGGTGAAGAAGGGATAGGCTACCCACTCCAGTATTCTTGAGCTTCCCTTGTGGCTCAGCTGGTAAAGAATCCGTCTGCAGTGTGGGAGACCTGGGTTTGATCCCTGGGTTGGGATGATCCCCTGGAGAAGAGAGAGGCTACCCACTCCAGTATTTTGGCCTGGAGAATTCCATGGACTGTTTAGTCCATGGGGTCACAAACAGTCGGACATGACTGAATGACTTTGGGCTTCCCTGATAGCTCAGTTGGTAAAAAATCCACTTGCAATGCAGGAGACCCCAGTTTGATTCCTGGGTCAGGAAGATCTGCTGGAGAAGGGATATACTACCCACTCCAGTATTCTTGGGCTTCCCTTGTGGCTCAGCTGGTAAAGATGTAGCAGCTGATTCAAGGCTCAGTGATAAAGAATAAAAAGAAATCTAAAATATTAACTGCCTAGAAATTACTAAGTACTAAACAAGGCAATGGCACCTCACTCCAGTACTCTTGCCTTAGCAAGACTTTGCAGCAAAGACTTTGCATACGTCATTTTTAAAGTATCCATAACCAACCTGGTAGAGTAGGTGAAATTGTCCCCATTTTACAGATGGAAATTGAGACTTTGAGAGAAAAGTAGCTGGCCCAAGGTCACACTGCTAATTAGGTGATGATGCCAGCATTTGAACTCGGTAATCATTCTGCTGTCCTCTCTCTGAGATTTCAGTCCTAGGTTTAAAATGAAGATAGTGGTACCATTCAGAGAATCAAGTCTGGCAGAAAAGGAGCGCTTTTCAGGAGAGTTTGGTTGGCAAAGGCTAAATTTATGTCATGAACTGGGTCTCTGGGTGATTATGTCTTAGCAGGGAATTAGGAACATGTACTGGGGCTGGAGATTTAGATTTGAAAGCAATATGTAATATATAGAAGGTATTGAGAGAAAAGAAAAGGATTTGGGGGCAAATCCTTGAGGAAATGCCTGCATTAGGAGATGTAAGGAGGAGAAGAACAGAGTAAGGCAGTCAGAGACGGGAGATAATTTCAGGTAGAAGTCTGTTTTAGAAGCTAGGGCACAAGTTCCACGGGGTCAGGATGAATATGTTGCAAATTCAGAGGTGGAAGGAGGTGGGGAACAGAGCAAGGCATACTGGATTCTGAAAGTCACTGGTGGGCTTTAAAAGCAGTGTGTCAGCAGGATTCTGTTGGTAGAAAATGAGAGAAGGTATAGAGATAATGGGGATAGACTATTTTTGGAAAAAAAGGGGGGGCCAGTGAAGGGATGAAGAGCGTTGAATGGATGCTCTCAGAGGGTCAGGACTGAGGGCTGGGAGGACTTTGACAGCAAAAAGAAAGTGTACCTGAAGAGGAGAGAGCAGGGGAACGCATGTGAGAAGGTAGATGAAAGAAAGTCATGGGGCTGGTGGGAGGACCAGGTGAGGTCATGGGCTATTGGACTGAGCTCATATATTTCTCCCTCAGAGAAAGGAGCAATGGGAGAAAAGAAGACTGGAGAAATATAAAGAGATGTTAGGGGTGGAGAGGAGGGTAACGTAGAAAGCTCTCACATCAGATGGCTTTGAACTCCTTGGTAAAGTAGGGAGGAAGTGATGTGTTTGGATGAATGTGAGTGAGATGGAGGTTTGTGATCTTCCTTTCTGCTGTGTAGAGAAGGAAGTGGTAACTGTGGACAGGATAAACGATAAAGCCTAACCCTCTTGTGGTCGGTTGGTTGTCTGAGTAGGCATATGATTTGGAACTGGGACAGAAGGTTGCCAGGTACTAAGCACTATGTCACCCATGGGTGCCCTGATATTGCACAGCCCCATGGAATCATCAGAACTTCTGACTGTACGCTGAGATTAGGGGACAGACAATTGATGATAGAAAAATTAAAGGTCAGCTATTCGATCCATTTTTTTCTAACTGAGAACCCACTGTAGACTGGACCCTCTCTGAAGTAATGGGGTAAAAATTACCTTAAATGGTATGTGATTCAGACTTGACAATATTTCAGACAAACTGCCACAGTTCATTTAAAGGCAAAATTGCATATCTGTGATGAACTCTAAGTACAGTCCTCAGTTTGCACAGGGAAGCTTAATTTAAAGGAACTTCTTTGTAATGTGAATATGTAATGGGTGGTGAACATTTTTGGAATGTAAATAATTTCTTTTTTGCTTTTTCATTTACCTGGATTTATGTATCGGCACCTAAATGATTTTGAAATGGCAGTAGTGGCTATGGGAGTATATTTGTAATAGAGGAACTCTTAATAAAGAATTCCTTTAAAGAATAGTCTTCTTTCATCTCATGATCTGTAGCACAGAGAAAAATGCAATGAACATTTTGCTGTGAATTTCCGGTGTATTCCACCAGTGTGTGGGGAGGAGACTGGACAGAGAACACTGAGAGTGGGGAAAGAAGGGATTTGAGAACAGATCTTTGAGAGGAATGCCTCGAATAAAATAATAATAAACAGAAGATGCTACACCGTGAAGTCCATGGGCAGTGCTTGTGAAGGGAATAAATGCTACAATTCAGATTTTTCTCGAGTCAAGGGGTCAGTGAGCATTTGTTTAATACAGATGGGATTTGAGGTTGTGAAGGAAGGGAAGATACAGCCCTGTCCCTCCCTGCAAACAGCAGAGCTGGTATGGCAAAGTGGATTTTCAAGTTTCTCATTTACAAGCAGATTATTTTGAGTCTCTCAGAACCCATTCCTAGACCCACCTTAAAAAAAAAATCTCTGGGTTTGAGATCCTGTGAACTCAAGTGTATGTCCAGAATGATGGGATATATCAAAATGCATGAGCTTGCCAGTCAGAGGGTAACAGCCCAAAGGACAGCATGACTAGGGGGCTGAAAAAAATGCCCACAAAAGTAGAAGAATGTGTGTTAGGGATGATGGTGAGTGAGATAAGTTAATGGAATAATTTTAGGCAAATTTATTCCAGAAAAATTTATTTATTCTGGGCTTCCCTAGCGGCTCAGGTGGTAAAGAATCTGCCTCTAATGCAGGGGACCTGGCTTCGATCTCTGGGTTGGGAAGATCCCCTTGGAGAAGAGCATGGAAATTGACTCCAG
This sequence comes from Bubalus bubalis, assembly GCF_019923935.1. Classification (NCBI taxonomy): domain Eukaryota; kingdom Metazoa; phylum Chordata; class Mammalia; order Artiodactyla; family Bovidae; genus Bubalus; species Bubalus bubalis. Next base: position 9,239,214 of record NC_059181.1, on the reverse strand, counting down.
TATTCTTGCCCAGAGAATCTCTTGGACAGAGGAGCCTGTTGGATTATAGTCCACAGGGTCACACAGAGTCAGACTTGACTGCAACGACTTAGCCTGCATGCATTCTGGGAAGAAAAGAAAAACCCAAATGAACTTTTTAACTAACCCAGTATCACCAAGATGTTGATTAAACTATCCATGCTCTTAATTGACATATGCTAAGGAAAAGAACTTTATTGTACCTGGTTTCTTCCTGTTAGGAATAGATTATATATTCCAAGATCAGGGGGTCTGTGGAGCCTCTCCTTGAGTTCTTTTGATGTTCTGCTTGGATTAGGTTCAGGCTCCATCTCCTGGAGAGCACACTTTCCAAGAGGTTGAAGAACCCCACGACCTTTCAGACACTTTCTTGCTTCTTTAGCTCTAAACTACTAGAGTGAGACTGTAATTGTCCCTTTGGCTCTCTGTCGATGGAGCTTCACCTAATGCTTTGGACTGTCTTAGTCACCTTTTGCTGTGTAACAAAATATCCTCCACATTAGTGGCTTAATGTAACAGGCATGTATTCACGTGTCTATGGGGCAGGAATCTAGAGACAATTTACCTGGGTCAGGGACTCTTCTATGAATCTGCAGTCATAAGAATATATATTGGCTTCCCTGGTGGCTCAGTGTAAAGAACTCTCCTGTCAATGCAGGAGATGCAGGTTTGATCCCTGGGTCAGGAAGATCCTCTGGAGAAGGAAATGGCAACCCACTCCAGTATTCTTGCCTGGAGAATTCCGTGGACAGAGAAGCCTGTTGGGCCACAGTCCACAGGGTCACGAAGAGTCAGACACAACTGAGTGACTGAGCACATAGGTGAGCCAGGTTAACTTTTAAAAGAATTGTGGACTCAAGGCTGAGCCCTACAGAACTGTTCCATTGCACTCCTTACTCTGCCCGTTTCCCTTCCTCCAGGGGTGGCCGGTGAACCTCATCACTGCAGATCGTGTGTCTCCACTCCACGAAGCCTGTCTTGGAGGTCATCCCTCCTGTGCAAAAATATTACTCAGACATGGAGCTAATGTAAGTACAACTCAAACCACATCTTAGACGCCACTACTGAAAAATGGCTATTTCTATCCCTTCTAAATACTTTCCAGCATTTTTTATTAGCCTGATTTGAAATATGAAGAGGGTTTTTTTCCCCCCAAAGTATTATGTCCATCAAGCTTATTTACTTTAGCAGTAGATGAAATACTGCATTTTTAGCTAGAAAGTCATAGTCTGAGCCTATATCATTTTCTTTAGCTGTCACTACTAATAAATAGCTGTTACATTTCTGCCTTCATTCCTATGGCTGGAAGGTAGTGACATATTGTAGAAAACATACAACATTTGGCTCCATAAGACCTGAATAATGGTCCTAGACCATCTCTACCATTTACTAACATTGGAAATTTGGACAAGCTACTTAGCCTGTGAGCTTTAGAGTATATGTATGAAAAATAATGGGGGAAATAGCAAAAAAGTTCTGTAGCATATTTTGTGGAATTGGGAGGATTGAGAGGGGTAAGGCATGTGGTTATTTGGAGAATGGGAATCAGGGTGACATAATGAGATTACAGAAAAGGAAGTTACACAGTCATTGAATTTGAAAGTAGGGACCAGTACTTCTTCCATTAACTAAGTCCCCTCTTGCTCAAAAGTGATGGGAAAAGCTGATCAGAAGATTCTATATAGATTGCTCATCTTTTCTCAACCAGTCTGTTCTGAGCATTTATTATGTGTCTAACTCTAAATAAAGATTTTCAGGAACTTCTAAACTAAATGAGGAGACAACCAGATAAACAGGTAAATGGCTGAATGTGACACTAAATGTTTCAACAGGTAAACCCTGAACTCTCAGTAGCCCTCATAGAATGAAACTTTATTTCTTGTTCAGCTCAGAGGCCTATGTGGGTGTTGCCGGTTGGGTGGCTGTGTTCCCAGGGCGAGTCAAGGACACAGGCCCCTTCCATCCTGTTGCTCCTCTGCCTTCAGCAAGTGGCTCCCACATGTGCTCTGTTCCAGATGGCTGGAAGAGGAAAAGACATGGAGGACTGTGAATGGAGACTTGTAAAAGGCCAGTCTTGGCAGTGGCATGTGTCACTTTTGCTCACATCCCATTGGCCAGAGTTCAGGCCATGTCTAACTGCCAGAAAGGTGGGAAAGTATATGGCTGTGTGCCCAGGAGAGAGGGAATGAGTTTGGTGAATGTGTAATATCTCAGCCACAGCAGGCAATTAGAATACACTGTATTTATCCATCAGTTTCTGCTGTGTAACAAACCACCTGACTTAATGACTTCAGACAGTAGCCATTTCTTTATCTCACAGTTCCTTGTGTAGTCCGGACAGCTTTTCTGGTCTGGCCTGCTTTGGCTAGCCTCAGCTGGGCTCACGGAGGCATTTGGGGTTAGCCAATAGGGGGGCTGCAGCCGACTGCTTCATGGTGACCGTGGCTGCGGCCGCTGGGAGGTCTGGGGAGAAATAAAATCTCCCTGTGGTCTCTCAGCCTTTAGCAGGCGGCCTGGGCCTGTTCACATGGTCTCAGGGATTCCGAGAGCAATGAAAAGGGTGAGCTCTCTGCTTGCATCACACTTGTTAACTGTCCCATTGACCAAAAAGTGATTCATGTGGGCAAGCCCAGATTCCAGGATTGGAAAAATAGTCTCTGTCTTGTGATGGGAGGAGTCGCAGAGCCACATTACAAAGGAATGTGCATCCTGGGCACAGAGTCTGTTGCCATTTTTTGCTACCACATGCTACAGAATATAATAAGTATTAATAGTAAGGGCATTGTTGGGGACACGTACAAATGTTCCTAACCTGTTTATTTCTGATGGAGAGAGGGAGTGAAAAGATGCTTCCTGCAGGAAGTGACATCACAGTTGAAATCTATAGGACCTGTTGGAGTCACTCAGCTCATTGGCGGGTTGGGGAACATGTGTGGGTTGGGTATTTTGTGTGATTTCAAATCATTCCTTATAGCAGCAGGGTAGAGTAGGGGACAGGGGTCAGAACAAAACAAGCTTGCTGTCTATGCCAGGAAAATGGACTTTGTCCTGAGGGCAGCCGAGAGCCATGATAAGTATATCCTCAGGTTTATATTTTGGTTAAGAAAACTTACCCCGAACTTGGAAACAGAGCCAGGACTAAGCAGAGGCAAAAGAGGAGCCTGAGGGTGCAAATGTGAGAAGGCTGCTCCCTCTCAGGGTTGTGCTGCACTTCTGTGATCCTGGAAGTGAGTGTCTCCTTCAGGTTTGCACCTGGGGCATCTGAAATTATGACAAAATAATATATTCACAATTTTAAGAGCTTACTCTAACTGCTGTGTGGAAATTGGATTGGTGTGGGATGGGTCTAGAATAGAGTATTTAAAATAAGGTGATTAGTTTGTGACCTGTTCAACTTATCCTAACTAGTGTCCAAGTTCACGTTCCTGGGGGAGGGCATAGAGGAGACAAAATATTCAGAAACATTCTTGGGGCCTGACATCCCATACTTCATTCGGTTTTTCATAACAGCTTTGTGGCATTTGTTCTTTTTTGTCTCCATCTTGTAGCTGTGGAATTTAAGGCTCTGATAAATGAAAACAAAAACAAAAACAGCTTGAAAATGGTGGAGCTTATGTTAGAATCCAGGGTACTTCATTGCCTGCCTTCATCCTGGAGTTTTTCCTTACAGGTGAACAGCGTCACTGTAGACTGGCACACTCCGTTGTTTAATGCTTGTGTCAGCGGCAGCCACGAGTGTGTGAATTTGCTTCTGCAATATGGAGCCAGTCCCCACCCGGAGAATGACCTGGCATCCCCCATCCACGAAGCTGCTAAGAGAGGTAAATCTGTTGAGAATTGAAGTTTTCCACCCACTCCTTCAAGGGACATCTTGCGATTGAAGAGGGAAAAGGAGGTATACAGAGAACTTGTTCTCCATGTGGGCTCCTGGGCTCCACACAGAACTACAATGGCATAACAAGATAAATGCAAAGGGGCAGTGTTTCAGTATGACACTAGACCAAGGAAGAATGATTCTGCTTTCACCCAACCTAGTTGGCCACACAGGGCCCCACTCATGTTGGGTTTGGCACCATCTCCTAAGCCTCTCCAGTGCCCACCACTCTTATGGGATGGTGGGCAGTTTCCCCCAGGGCCTGCTTTTGATGAGGTTGTAAGTTTCCTTCCCTGTTCCATGGCCCACTGTCTGTGCTGTCTTCTTCAGGTCCACCTTGTCCCTCTTCCATACCTCTTCCCAACTCTCACTTCGATTTCTGAACTCAGATTACAAAGCCACAAACAATTAAAGAAGGTGGATGGTTGCTGGTTGCCTACCGTGGCTAATAAACTCACGTGGAGTTCCACCCAGAGCTCCAGATGGCATCTTATGGAACACCCTGTTAACTAGTGACGGTGTTGAAGATCATTTGCTATTCTAAGTAAAGAACATAGCTTTTGGTCCCTAGTTAAGTCATTGGAAATTTTCAACACACAGAATATGGGCAAGGTGGTGTTTCCCTAGCTGTGAGAATTAGTGCTGTAACTGTTCTCTCCCACTTTGGGCTGCAGGACACATGCAGTGCATCGAGTCTCTTGTGGCTCATGGGGGCGACATTGACCAAAACATCCACCACCTGGGAACACCGCTATATATGGCTTGTGAAAACCTGCAGGTGGCCTGTGCCAAGAAACTTATGGAGTCAGGTAAAACCAAAAGCACAACAGAACAAGGAGAGTAAATGAAAAGTACATTCAAGGTATTTGAAAGCTCTTTCTGTTGTAGCAGAGGAAAAAGTGTGGGCAGTGGAGTTGGACAAGATCAGAGTTCATCTTGACTGTGTTCCCCTGGGAAAGTATTTGAAACTGTTTCAACTTGAGTTCTCTTACTTGTAATGAAACTGTTTCAACTTGAGTTCTCTTACTGGTAATAAGAATCATGCTGACGATGATGTCCTTCCTCGCAGGAAGGTCCTCAGTGATTATTAGTTTCTCCTCCCTTTCCCCTGCCTCCCTCCCTCTAGCCATTGATATCACTAGTCCCAGCATAACTCCCACAGATGCTGGGTTAGGGCTGGCCTTTGAATTTTAGGCCACCTTCAGCAGTTCTCTTTGAATTGGAAATAAACTTGCCTCAGTTTTAGTCCATTGTAGATGTATTTTTGAAAAGGCCCAAGTCCCACCATTCTTTTTCACCTTCCTGCTGTTGTCCAACCCCTTCAACACTTGGAATACCCCTTTTTCACATTTTAAGTTATTTGAGTCTTGGTTATCTTTAAAAATCAGGTAATCTTTCCCTCTGCTGAAGGCTTATTGTTCTCATTGCCTTCTACTGAATTGGCAGCCATTACCATGAAGGAGGTTGGTTTTCTCTCTCTCCTCTCATCTTAGATGGACTTTAAGGTCCTAGTCAGGAAAGGGTCAGTTTGGCATCCCTCCAAAAGCTAAGAACAATACAAGAACAATTCAGTTAACATTTGTTGACTGGACGTAGATTCCCATTTTTCTAGAGAGACAGTAGCTCAGGCAAAGCTGTATGTCCCCACACATCCCAGTGGGAGCCAGTGTCTAGGCTGGGCTAAGGCTCTGTTGAGAGTGTAGGGATAGAGTTGGGTGGGGATGGTCCTAGGAATCCACTTGACCCCCGAAGAGGATGACTTTGCCCCCTGCCCTGTGATCTTAGGATTGGCCACCCTAGTCTAGGCAATGCCATCATAATTGGTTGCTCTTCACAGACCAGTTCACATGGTCTCAAGTCTCCAGTTTAAACTTCATCGCAGTTTCTGGGCGTGTGAGTATGGCAAATTGCCATAGATGAGATTTTGCCATCTAGTGTCACTTCCGGTCTGTGCCGGCTAATGTTTGGGCTCTAGTAACAATGAATGTGCAGCTTTCACACTGCCAGTGTTTTTCCTAAATCTGTCACAGCTATGTATGATACTCAAAGGTGAGGTTTTTCAACCTCATCTGCCATATGGCTCATGTCATACCTTTAGTCATATTGTCAAGTGGCCTTTTCCCCGTATTATTAAATGGAATCAAGTCATCTGATGACTTGGAGAACTCCCGTGCCCACTGTGGAGGCACAGCGCTTTTAGAAGAGGGTGCTTGCACTCTGCTCCTTGACTGACTCTCTTGTTCTCCTCACTGTTTAGGAGTGAATGTGAACCAGGGCCGGGGGCTGGACTCCCCTCTTCATGCAGTGGCCAGGGCATCCAGCGGGGAGCTGGTCAGCCTGCTCCTGGACTTTGGAGCAGACACCGAGGCCAGGGATGCTGAAGGCAAACGACCCTTGGAACTGGTGCCTCCAGAGAGCCCCCTGAGCCAGCTCTTGAAGAGAGAAGGTGCTTCTCCTTTGCCTGAATCTAAGCCTTAATTTGTAGAGACTCCCATGGGCTCTAGCAGGAGCCAGGTACTTAACCAAGTTCTGACTTTGCATCCTATTAAACAGATCACGCCCTCTGTTCCCCAAACGTGGGGAGCTGAGATAATTTAGCATGCAAGGTACAGTACTGGCTGCATAATAAACAACCATCCTGCTGTTTGGCATGGAGACAGGCTGGTTTGGATGATCTAATATTCGGGGGTATTCCAGCTCGCAAAGACTTAAGATATTGTTTTTAAATGTTAAAAATTAAGACATGCTTAATTTTTTAAAATTTATTTTATTGGAATATGTTTGGTTTACAGGGTTGTTTATTTCTGCTGTACAGCAAAGTGACTCAGTTATACATATATATATATATATATATATTTGTTCCTTTTCATATTCTTTTCCCTGATGATTTATCACAGGATACTGAATGTAGTTCCCTGTGCTGTAGGACCTTGTTGTTTATCCATCCTATATATAAGTTAGCATCTGCTAACCCTAAACTCCCAATCCAGCCCTCTCCCAACCTCCTTCCCCTTGACAAACACAAGTCTGTCCTCTATGTCTGTGAGTCTGTTTCTCTTTTGTAGTTGAGTTCATTTGTGTCTTATTTTAGATTCCACATATAAGTGATGTCATATGGTATTTGTAAGCCATGCTTTAGAGTGATGGGGCAGAAGCCTCTTTGAGGTTGTACAAGCCCCAGTATGTCCTAATGTGAATTACTGGGCATTAGGTTCCTGGGATAGTGGGTAGGAACACAACTCATTGAGCATTACACAGTATCGCTTTCATGATCCATGGCAATCTGAAGACATTTACTGTTATAACTAAATCAACACTAAGCCCATATACCTTCATAAATAAAAACTGACACTTCTGACCCAAACAACTAAACACTGGGGTTGAGCAGTGTGCAAGGAGGTAGAGGCACTTCCCTGGGTTGTGGGTAGGCTGGGAGTGAGGAGCAGAGACCCTTCAGATTGCATTCTTTTTTGTGTGTATGGATACAAATTTTATTATTTAGTTTTTACTTTATTTTTAAAATTAATTTTTATTGGGGTATAGTTGCTAAAAATGTTGTGTTAGAGTCTTAATTGTCCCGGGACGTGGAGAGCAGCCAGCTGAGGACCTATTTATCTGACTAGAGTATAGACTTCATTGAGTCTTAGAGGTTGTGGAAGTTTGAAGCAGGCTTCCCAACCAGGAGGATTCTAATGTCATGTCATCTGGTTATTTTCTCCCCACATGCTCAGAATTAGGGTTCTGGGCAGAATTGTAAAGTGGCCCCTGAATCCTTCTTCCTCGTACACCCATCACCCCAGGGTACTTGGGGGTCATAGCCTGCCTTGCCCGCCCCCCCCCCACCCCCCACAAACAAGGAACAAACCAGTAGAAAACCCTTTATATGAAGCAGTGGGGTAACCCCTGGGCAGTTGTGCCCACGTTTTAACGATTTCTTGGTTTTAAAAAATTATATCTAGACAGGGCAGATTTCTACAGCAGGCACAGATGGCACAATGCGTGGGGCCCACTGTTTTTTTAGGGGTCCACAGAAGTGTTTTAATTTCTTTTAAAATCAGAAGGGAAAAAATGACTAGAACTCAACCTGGATTATATTCATCTTTATATGGACACAGTTGTAAAATTACCAGCTGTAAAATATCTGTTTTTTCAATTGAGAAAGAGATCCACAAAGGCATAAGTGCCTCAGGCCCCCCTAAAGTCATTAAATTGTATATGTAGACACACACACATTTGAAAGAAGTTCAAGCATATGACCACCCCCTCCCTCGCCAGGGCAGCTGAAGCAGTGTTTATTCCCGACACACAACGACAACTAATAGAGACTTGCTCATCCCAGCACCACAGTAGGCACTTTGAATGCACTTTGGTCTTAAAGCATCATGAGTGTTGATGCAGGAAAAAAAAGAACTGGAGCCTTAAAGTAATATGCCCATCAGTAAATATAGAATTAGCTGATTCCATTATGGAGTAAAGCAACGCCCCCTGAATCTTTGCAGGTGCCAAGAAGTGGCTGCAAAGCACTAGTGAGCTTTCAGCTCTATTTATATGGAATGAAGGCTCTAGTTATACAGTATCCCACTTGTAAATAGCAGATATTCAATTTCCATCAGTAGTTACACTGAGTTTCCTCCAATGGCCTGCTTTGCCTAAGTCTCTATCAGGCTTACTCTGATGTCTTGTTCTCTGTACTCGTTTATCAATACCTCCTGCACTTGTCCCTGACATTGTATCTAGCACATGTGATTAGTCACGTCCTTCAACGTACTTTAGTGAGATGAGGTTAAGTTCAGTTTCCCCACACTATGCTTTTTGCAGTTTGTTAATAAGTGCTTTGAGTACACCAGGAAATCCTTCCTTAATATATGCCTTGAGTACACCGAACATAATTTGGAAGGTGCCCTAAATTCCAACAGGGACCTTCTGAATGTGTGATGAGGGCCTCATTGAAAATATTTCCTTTCTTTCTTTCCTTGTATATGTGTCTAGTTCCACCTCTCCCTGTTTTCCATCACCTGAGAAGTATGCAACCCACTTTATCCTGTAGCTTGCAGTGATGCTCTAGGAAATTGAAGTCTAATCCAGCCTTTGTACCCTGCCCGACACACTGAATTGAATCGTGGAAACAGAGTTTTGGCTCAAGTAGGCAAGAATAGTTTTATTGCTTTGCCAGGCAAAGGGGGCCACAGTTGGCTACTGCCCTCAAAACTGTGTTCCCACCTAGAGGGAGTAGTGAGGAGTTTTACAGGAATGGTTCAAAGAGGGCGTGGTCAGCTTGTGGACATTCTTCTGATTGGTTGGTGGTGAGGTAAGTGGAAGTCAGCATCATCAGCCTTCTGGTTCCAACAGGTCTGGGGTCTAGTGCTTGTGGGCAGCACTCACTTAACTTCTCCCACCTGGTGGGGGTTCCTGTATCTGTAAAACAGCTCAAATGTATGTTCTGTGTATCCCTGGAGGGGGGACCAGGACCCTGCCCAAGGCTGCACAGTTGTTCCTCCCTTGTCTCAGGATCCCCTCCTTCCCTAACTAGCATCTGTTTGAACATGCTCCTTGGAACTCAGGGAGGGTCTTAGAAGCCTAATGAAGCCTATTTCCTGTAATCAAGAAATGGGGACACAGAAAGACTTTTGTAAAAGCCCAGGAGCCCCACAGGGTCCTGCTTGGTATCAAATTCACAGGCCACTGTACCCTTTGAATTAAATTCTCAGTCCTGGCCACACAATACAATGACCTGGGACGCATGCCTGTACAAAACCCAGATGCTCAGCCCACCTGATGATGGTCGTTTAAGCAACATCTCGGGGGTGGGGCCCAACATCCCCCAGCTCCACAAAGTCTGGCGTGAGGGCTACTGCTTTATGGGATTCTTGAGGGTATGCATACATGCTTAGTGGCGAAGTCGTGTCCCACTCTGTGCAACCCCATGGACTGTAGCCAGTCAGGCTCCTCTGTCCATGGGATTCTCCAGGCAAGAATACTGGAGTGGGTTGCCATGTCCTCCTCCAGGGGATCTTCCCAACCCAGGGATCAAACCCAGGTCTCCTGCAATGCAGGTGGATTCTTTACCATCTGAGCCACCAGGGAAGCCGCTCTTTAGGGTATACAGCTTTGCTTTTAAAAATGTTTTTAATAATCAAAAGAGAACTTCTGTTACAATTTAGTGCAGGAGTCGGGGCTGGGAAACAATTTCCCACCCTTTTACCCTATGATGGGGTTTCTCAAGTTCAGCACTATTTACATTTTGGGCCAGTTTGGGGCAGTCCTGTCCTGCACAGTGGACATGTTTAGCAGCATCCCTGTCGTCCACCCTCTAGATGCTAATAGCCCACCCCCCAAGTTGTGACAAGCAAAAGTGTCTCCAGACAGTACCAAGGGTCCCTAGGGAGCAAAATACAGCCCTCCCACCCCCTTCCCTGTTGAGAATTGCTGTCTTAAGATGTAAACACTTGGCTGGGTCTGTGCAAAGTTTGTACTAGTTCATTTTCCACTATGAGCTGAAGCACTGGGATGGCTCTAAATGCAGAATATAAAAACAAACGAGTTCAGATCACACTTAGATTTCACAGATAGCTCCTTATATTTGAATATCTTAAAATTGCTAAGTTATAAAATTAGAGTATTTGCATTCAGAAATATGGACTTATTTTTTTTAAGGTAAAGACAAGAAAACCATTAAACATGGGTTTTCTTGTCATTGTTGGGGATTTCATAGCTTTGTAATTCCAAAATTAGCTTCCATAAGCCTCCATTGGTGAGACTGAGCTTTAAATTTCTTTTTTAAATCAAAACCTAACAGCCTGATTTCAGTTAGATAGCAGAAAAGAGAGACCATGGCCTTAAAATACCTCTTATTAAACCCAGAACATGATCTTAAGCAGTACCATATTACTTCTTGATAATAGTGTTAAATCTTTTATGCTTTCAGTGAAGGAAAGGAAAAGTCTTGGATCAATGAAACCCATGTGTGACTTGTCTTATCATCTTTCTCCAGGGCCCTCTACTTTGATGCAGTTATGCCGCCTTAGAATTCGGAAGTGCTTTGGGATCAGGCAGCATCATAAGATCACTGAGCTCAACCTCCCTGAGGAGCTGAAACGGTTTCTCCTCCACAATTAAATGTGTCAAGCGAATGGCGACACAGACAACAGACAAATGTTATTGAGTGTTGAGACCACTGGGATTTTCAAGTTAAGTCAGGTTTATAGAGTTCAGCTAAGTTTTTGTTGTTTGCAGTGAGATGTTTATTGTAGCTTCGTACTAGGTTCTTTTGTGCTGTTGGTTGGAGGGTATGAAACATTTTGTCCCCTGCCTAGAAGAGGGTGGCTAAGATATCCACGGTATAGAATATCTTACCCAGCACTGAGCTGGGATCCCTTTATGCTTTGTCTAATTTAGTCCCCAGAGCAACCCCCCAGGTAGGCACTGTTCCTCCCCTCTAACCTAGGCGATACCCTAAGACTCGGGGAGGTCAGTTTGTTTAGTTACCCGCAGTGCAGCTAGGCAGCCAGATTCAAGTGTAGGTTTTCTGATGCTAACCTGGGGACTTGGGAGGGAGCAGAATTTTCCAATATTGCTATCCTGGCTCTGTCTCCACTTCGTGGGGAAAAAAGATTAAAGAAGTGTGACATTTCTGTGACTACGTCTGACTTTATTTACTTTTTTTGTTTTTTAAACCTTCCTTGTTCTTATTACAAGACCACTACTGCCTTAGTACAGGATAGTGGGCAGTTCTTTTTCTCAACCAAAATGTTCTATATGTATCAGGCATATTCTAACTCTGCTGTTCAGTGCGGTGGCTACCAGCCCACTGGTTCTCAACCAGGGGTGATTTTTCCCCTTAGAGAGGGTATTTGGCAACATCCAGGGGGTGGGTACTCCTGGCCAGTGGCTAGAGGCTAGGACTGTTGCTAAACATCGTACAGTGTACAACACGGTCACCACAGCAAAGAATGATCAAACCCCAAATGTCAATAGTGCCAAGGTTGACTCGCCATATGTGGCTTTTGAAAAATGTAAATTAGTTAAAATTAGATACAGTTAAAAATCCAGTTCTTCAGCATCATTAGCCTCATTTTAGATGTTTAATAACCTCAAGTGGCTAGTGACTACTGTATTGGACAGCACAGACATGTATGCTGCTGCTGCTGCTAAGTTGCTTCAGTCGTGTCCGACTCTGTGCGACCCCAGAGACGGCAGCCCACAAGGCTCCCCCGTCCCTGGGATTCTCCAGGCAAGAACACTGGAGTGGGTTGCCATTTCCTTCTCCAATGCATGAAAGTGAAAAGTGAAAGTGAAGTCGCTCAGTCGTGTCCGACTCTAGCGACCCCATGGACTGCAGCCCACCAGGCTCCTCTGTCCATGGGATTTTCCAGGCAAGAGTACTGGAGTGGGGTGCCATTGCCTTCTCCACAGACATGTGTAGATCATCACAGAAAGTTCTATTGTTCCGTTGTTGCAGAAATTCCTATTGGACAGCACTCTTCAGATGCTCGACAAATGGATTTTAACTGCCTCTCTCAGTTTCTGATTTATATGAGACCTGTGATACAATTTAGCAATGATGGCTGTAGTTTGTCTTCTCTCCGAGACATGAATTTGGGGCTCCATTGGATCAAGAGAAAATATGAAAATATTGTACCCACTTAAGGCAAATCCTTACCTGTAAGATGACATACGGCCTAGATGATCTCTAAAGATATTTCCTAAGTAATCTTCTGTGATTCTAAACTCAATTTGGTATATGAAAAAACAAAACGACTCTAGACTATTCTAAAATGCCCAACTAGTTACCCAGAAGATGGCGCTGCTGCCACATGATCATTTAAGCAAAAAGGTTACTGGTCATAAACTACCCATTGTAAGATGGTTTACAACATAGGCTCTGGAAATTTCCATGCAGGAGTGAAAACTTCACCATTGACACTGCGTTTTCTTCTCTTCCAATATGCTCACAAATTCAAATTATGACTTTACATCTCCTCCCTGCTCCCTTTCCTTTTTTCCCCCTTTTTGGTCTGATCGTGTTCACATTTTTAATTGCTCAGGATTTAGACAGAAAATGAGCACCAACACCGTATCACTTGCTAATTCATTTAATTGCATTAATTAATTTATTCAGGCCATATTTAGTCAGTGCCAGGTGCCATTCTTGGCACCAGGGTAGCAACAGTGAAGGAAACGGGCAAAGATACAGACTTTCCAGATCTTGCACTCTAGTCAGGGGAATCATTTGCTAAGAAGTAAAGAGCTGTAGGCACTGGGCAATAGTTTTCTTTTTGAAAACACTAGTTTTTAAAAATATAGCCTGGTTTATCATATAAAATGTATTGGACAGGCTCTCGCTTATGTTAATCTTCCCTCAGTCAAATCTTCTGAGCTTAACCCAGGACTGTACAGAATTACTGGAACAGCGTTTTTCTTCTCAGATCTTCCAGCCAGTTAACCAATCTGCAAATCCATATAGTAGATGGTCATCTCCAGAAAGGGGGAAAATAACACTGCCACCTCCCTCATTGCAATTTGGGAAAATTACAAATTACTTCACTTAGCAATGTTCAGAAAGAAGCTTCTATTTTAACAGGCAGTCTATTTTTATGAGTGTAGATGTGGTTATATTTATAAGTGACATATACCTTTGAACACTGTATCATCACGATCTGGCTGGCACAGCCTCATAAATTCCATCATCAAAGCTGGTTTGGTGACATTTACTAGAACCCCACCTTCCTGAATGAGGGATGTAAATTTTTAGCATTGTGATGCCATCTTTTAAAAATGTTACTTTGTTTTTAGAGTTCAGACTTCCCAATATTTCATGTAGCCCACTCTCATATTGTTGCTTTACTACATTCCCTTACTTTTATCCAGTAGTAACACTGACCAGTTGGTACAGCACAGGTTATAATGAAAGAAGAAAGCAAGAAGAGACCAGTGAAAGACGATTGCTTTTTTTCTGTGTATATGTTGCGGCTGATTGACAGGGTTTGATAATCCTTATTCCATTCTGGAGTGGTTAGTCATTCAGCAGTCACTTCGGCTCCAAAACAAGGGACCGAGATGTGGTCTGCTGCCTGACCTGGGGCATGGGGATGGGCACTTACAATCTGATGAGAGCCCAGCTTTAGGGCTTGTGTAGATCAGCATCAAAATCAGCCAAACACCAGCTTGCGTTTTGATGGCTTGCTAGGGCTAGGCCCCACTCACCAGTGTTCTGTCTTACCTCCAACCTTCACAACTGTGTTATCACCATTTTACAGATTGGGGTGCTGAGGGTGTAAGGAATTTGCAAAACGTCACAGTTAACAGGTAAAACCATTGTTTTCTGCAGAAGGCAGAGCTCCTTTTTCTTTCATTTTGACCACAAAGTATATGGGATCTTAATTCCCTGACCAGGGATTGAACCCACGACCCCTGCATTGGCAGCATTAAGTCTTAACTGCTGGACCGCCAGAGAAGACAAGTTAGAGTGCTTAATCATTATATTCTCTGCCTTCTGGGAAAGATTGAGGGCAGGAGGAGACAGGGGTGACAGAGGAAGAGATGGTTGGATGGCATCACTGCCTCAGTGGACATGAAAGTGAAAAGTGAAAGTGAAGTCGCTCAGTCGTGTCCGACTCTTTTCGACTCCATGGGCTGTAGCCTATCACGCTCCTCCGTCCATGGGATTTTCCAGGCAAGAGTGCTGGAGTGGATTGCCATTTCCTTCTCCGGGGGATCTTCCCGACCCAGGAATCCAACCCGGGTCTCCCGCATTGCAGATAGATGCTTTACCGTCTGAATTCTGGGAGATGGTGAAGGACAAAAAAGCCTGGCTTGCTGCAGTCCAGGGGGTCGCAAACAGTCAGACACAACTGAGCAACAACTGGCTCATGGGTCCTAAAACCCCCCGCTTAGTTTCCCAGCATCCCTTGCAAGTGGAGGTGGAGCCAAGTATGTAGGTACATAGGTCAGAGGTCTTGGCATAAGGTCGGGCAGCTGTTCGAGGTTTAGATGAAGCCTAAGAGAGCTGTCTCCAGGCCAGGGAAGCCAGCTTGGGAGGCCCCAAGCCTGCTGCCTCTTAAAGCAGGTGACTCAGCCTCGCTCTGTCAGTGACACTGGTGAGTACAGAACCATGCCTTCCTGTGGGACCAAGCCCAGTGTGGCAAATGAAGGTTTTTTTTTTCCAACTGGAAGTATTTTGTACTGACTTTGTCAGTGATAGAGTCTTTATCTGTACTGGGCAGGGTGGAGGGGAAGCTGTCTGGGCTTTGAGCAAAAATCCTCCGGCCGCTCATTTGCAAGTTCTGTATGTTTGTTTCTTTCTGGCTGTATTAGTGCTCTACTGCTGCAAGACAAATTATCACAAACTTAGTGTTAACCCAAGTTGGTGTGCCCAATGCACAGTGAGGCCAAAGAAACTGAAATGTCGGAGTCTGGAGCAGAGAAAGGTTTATCACGAGGTCTTGCAAGGAGAGGTGGCTCAGGCCCTAAAAAGCCGGAGGGTTTCGGCAAAGCCCTTTGAAAAGCCAGGTGAGGGAGGGGGGGGGTCGCAGGGTGTGTGATCAGCTTGTGCACAGTTCTCTGGCTGATGGTGAGGTATCAGGGTGGTGTCACGGGCTGAGCTGTATCAGTCATTAGGCTCCAGGGGGCCTGGGACTGTGTGCTCATGGTCACCAAGTAGTGGACATCTTCCATTTGGTGGACAGGGGGAAGTTTTTTTACACCTGCAACACAACTCAGGAAGTGAGCATCAAATACTATTATCTAGGTGCTTCAGAAAGGAGCTAAAGCAGAGGATATGGGGGAAGGCCTGTCCCAGGAAGGCCCCATAGGGTCCTGCTCCATTGCATTAGCGGCTTAAAGCAACATGAATTTGTTATTTCATAGTTTCTGTAGGTCAGAGGTCCAGGCACGGCATGATTGCATTCTCTCCTCAGGGGCTCGCAGGGCTGAACTGAAGGCATTGACTGAGGCTACAGTTCTCACTCAGGGCTCAGGGGGTCTTCCTTTGTGGGCAGAAATCAATTCTTTGAACCGTGGGACTCGGGTCCCTGTTTTCACGTGTGCTAGCTGTCAGCTCAGGACTGCTCTCAGGACCTCGGGACCACCCACGGTTCCCTGCCCAGTCGTCCCCTCCATAGGAAGTTCATGACATGGATGCCGGTTCTCCTCCAGGATGGATGGAGTGCATCTCCCCGTGCTCCTAATTGTGACCAGCTGGAGCAAACACTCTGCTTCTGAAGGGCCCGCATGATTGGGGCAGGCCTACCTGAACATCTCCTCATTTAGTACCTTCTTTAGACCTGCAGAATCCTTCAAATAAGCACCTAGATCAGCATTTAATTGAATAACTAGCAGAAGGTGTGTGTATGCCAGGGGCCCAGAATCTTGGGGGCCATTTTAGAGTTCTGCCTACCATACCTACCAATGGCTAATCACCATCAATGTATCAGGTTTACCTTAAGTCTGATATATAAAAACGGTGATTTTTTTTACGTTATCAAATACATATTTAGTGCTTACACTCTGTTGGGCATGGCTCTTTAAGAATTTCACAAACATCAACTCATATAATACTTATAATAGTCCTAGATATAAATGTGTTACATATTTTACAGTAAGGAGACAACCACAGAGAAGTCACGTAACTTCCTCCAGTTCATACAGGGCTGTCAGGAACCACGTGATTTCTTTAATCACATCAAGTCTCGATTGGCAAGTTTGGCAATGAGGAAGGAAGGGCGGGGTGGAGCCAAGACTTCTCAGCCTTGCATTCATTCCCTTTGGAGTCTACTCAGTAAGTGCCAGGTCACTGGCATGCCTACCTGGGGATGAGGTGACAGGGGACTGCTCTCTCTTGAACTGGCCTTTGTGAAGCTTCTGTAAATCTAGGTATGTTGTGGACTAAAATCATATGTTGAAGTCTTAATCCCTGATGCAATAGTATTAGGAGGTGGTGGCTTTGGGAGGTGATTAGGTCATAAATGTGGGGCCCTCGTGATGGGATCAGGGCCCTTATAAAGGTGACCCCAGAGTGCTCTTCATTTCCTCTGCCATGGGAGGACACAGCGAGGTGACGACCATCTGTGAGTCAGAAAGCTAGTCCCCACCAGACACCTCATCCAGTGATGCCTTGATCTGAGATGCCTTGATCTGAGACTCCCAGCCTCCAGAAGTGTGAGGAATAAATCCTTACTATTTAAGCCACCTAGCCTTTGGTGTTTTTGTTATGGCAGCTTGAATGGACCAAGACAAGGAAGGACAGTTTCACCTAGGCAGATGTTTTACAGGAGACTTCACTGAAGTTTATAGAAACCAAAAGGGAAACCAAGTAATATGCTTATAAAATGCAACTACATTTGCTACTGATCCCCCTTCTGGCCAGCTGCCCTCAGGCAGAGGACACTGGTCCTTCCCTCCCCAGACTTGCCTTCAGCATTTACCTGTGAGGTCTCCTCCATGTCCAGGAGTGGAAAGCCCAGAGAGGGCAAGGAGCCTCCAGGTCTGCCCCCTGCTCAGATCCCACCTTCCATAATCCAGTTTCCAGTCTAATTCCTTGGGGATGTTGTTGGGAGTGACCAGCCCCTGCTCCCCAAAGCGTGGATTTACTCTGCGGTCACAGGAGGGCTCTTGTATCAGACAGCCCGCAGCCCCCAAAGGCCAGAGGCAGTCACCATCAGAGGCAGGATAAGGGGTCTTCGGTTGGATGTGACCTGGAGGCTTGTATTGGCGAGTCAAGAACAGGCTTCCAGGCCTTCCTGTGTCTTTCTCCAGCCCCACCCTTCAGAGTGTGGGGACAGGGGCCGGATAAATGGAGTTCAGGTTTGGCTTCCACCCTGGACTCATCTTGATGAGGAATATGGTGGGCATTCTTGGCACGGTCTCCTTGGCACAGAAAACGACCCTGCCCTCATGCTGTACCTTCAAGGATGTGCTGGACGAGCACGTCCTCCTGTCTGATACACCCTCCAGGACCTTTCAACTCCTTCAAGTGTATAAATTCTCACTGATTTGCCAAGATTGATTTTCTACCCTTTACTTTGCAAAATCCGTTGTGAGGCTGAAGCAAGTGAAATTGATTTCCACTCACTTTCCTCCCCACCCAAGGCCTCTTTGCTTACTCCAGGCGATAGGAGATTTTTTCAACTTTCGATGCCCTTTTGAAAAGCTTTTTCTTTTTTAAAGTACAGTGAAATCAGGTGGTTCTACAGGCCTCTGTGGGCATTTTAATGTGATGTTTTAAGTGTTTAAACTTCATTGGCTTAGAAGACACCTCTTTTGGAACAGACTTCTGTTAGAGGATGCCTCTGCTGGATACTTGAGCATTTACATTGTAAACATTGATGTTGGTTGTCCTGCCTCACACGCTCAGGTAGTTTCTGTTTTTCCAGTGAAACACGAAGAGTGAGTATGGGGAGGTGACTCTGGAGGTCAGAGAGGAGAAAAGATGTGAGCTGATTGTCTCTAAGAGTTGAACAGTCGACTGTACCAGAGAACCGTGCTAGCATACAGAGTAGAGAGCCAGGTACACGGAGTGCCCACCTGAGATCTGCCGTCTCCTGTAGCCACACCCAGAGCTGGGAAAGAGGGACAAGGGGGTTAAGGGGGGCACACAGGGGTATGGTTGCTGTCTAAACTGGGTGAGGAGAGATAGGACAGGCTGGTGGGCAGTAAAGACGTGGTCGAACCAGTGGGTCGGAAGTCCCAGTGACCTTGGTGAGCCCAAGCGCTATTGCCGTCCACAGCACGTGGGTTAGAGCAAGAAGGGTTGACTGTTAGTGAGAGGCTCGAAATCCAGATTTTGGAGATAGTTTGGTTATTGGAGATGACAGACTCTAAGAAAAAGTGAGTGCATTAAGTGGGTGGGTTAAGGGAAAAGATGATTGGAAGTGAAGGCAGCAAGGGACAGAGAAGTAAAGATGCAGAGTGATTTACCTTCTCCATGAGCAGAAAAATTGCCAAGAACAATGACAACCATAAAAGATTAAGAGGAAGACAGAGAGCTAGGTCTAAAACCCAGACATTTGTTGAGGACCATAACAGAGCAGTGGTGGGTTATATCCTCTGATGATATTCATTTAGAAGGAGAGGTTTGAGGGAGGAGGAAGAGCAGTGATCTAGAACAGAGATTGTCAAAGAACGATTAACAGACCCCAACCCATCTTGCTTCCTGTTTTTGTAAGTAAAGTTTTACTGGAACACAGGGACACTCATTCATTTACATATTCTCTAGGTTTGCTTTGGCATTATGGTAAAATTGAGTAGCTGTGACGAAGACCGTATGGCCTATGAAGCTTAAATTATTCACTATCTGGTCCTTTACAGAAAACAGTTTGCTGACCCCTGAACCAGAATTACCAGTAAAGAATATTAACCTCACACTGAAAAGTAAGCACAGTTAATATCACAATAACTTATCTTGCCATATACATGTCAAATTTTTCTGTTCCTTTCAGGCTGAATCTGATCTCCGTCACCAGATCAAACATTTTGACTCAATAGGTTCCCTCCCCCCCTCCCCCCGCCCCACAGTGAATCATCCCTTCGAATGGTTGAAATGGCAAAATGGCCACTTTAACTTTGTACATGTATATATTTTTCCATGTAAGCCAGAGCCAGTGTACATGACTGTAATGTATGAGGTAAATTTCAGCAGGTGCAAATCTAGATTGCCATTTATTCAAACGTAAACTGCATGCTATAGCACTACCTTATGGCTTATTGGGGAACTGATTAGAGATGATAGTGGATCTGTCTTCCACAACCAATATCCTGTTCTAAGAACAATTTCCTTGTTCCTTGTTGCTAGTTTTATGAATGAGAAACCACTCTACATGGCTTTGCCCAGTGTAATAAGACAGGAATGCACAGCATTCCTAGAATAGTCAATCTGAGTTTTGTTAGTGGTCACTCACATTCCTTCTCTGGAAAATTTGAATCAAGAAACACAAAGACTCTGAGAAGGATCAACTGACTCAAGTACTGATGATTGATGGGGCACCACCTGTTCAGTCACTAAGTCGTTCATGTCTGACTCTTTGCATCCCCATGGACTGCAGTAAGCCAGGCTTCTTTTCCCTTCACTGTCTCCCAGAGTTTGCTCAAACTCATGTCCATTGAGTCAGTGATGCCATCCAACCTCTGTCTCCATCCTCTGTCTCTCCCTGCCCTCAATCTTTCCCAGCATGAGGGTCTTTTCCAGTGAGTCGGCTCTTCGCATCAGGTGGCCAAAATATTGGAGCTTCAGTATCAGTCCTTCCAATGAATATTCAGGGTTGATTTCCTTTAGGATCGACTGGTTTGATTTCCTTGTAGTCCAAGGGACTCTCAAGAGTCTTCTCCAGGACCACAGTTCAAAACTGTCAATTCTTTGGCACTCAGCCTTCTTTATGGACCAACTCTCACATCCGTACATGACTAGTGGAAAAGCCATAGCTTTGACTATACAATTTGTCACTGCTTCCACATTTCCCCCTTCTATTTGCCATGAAGTGATGGGACTGGATGCCATGATCTTCATTTTTTGAATGTTGAGTTTTAAACCAGCTTTTTCAGTCTTCTCTTTCACCCTCTTCAGAAGCCTCTGTAGCTCCTTGTGCTTCATGCAGCCCAGCATTTTGTGTGATGTACTCTGCATATAAGTTAAATAAGCAAGGTGACGATATGCAGCCTTGATGTACTCCTTTCCCAATTTGGAACCAGTCCATTGTTCCATGTCTGGTTCTAATTGTTGTTTCTTGACCTGCATACAGGTTTCTCAGGAGGCAGGTAAGGTGGTCTGGTATTCCCATTTCTTGAAGAATGTTGACCAGTTTATTGTGATCCACACAGTCAGAGGCTTTAGCATAGCCAGTGAAGCAGAAGTAGATGTTTTTCTGGAATTCTCTTGCTTTTTCTATGATCTCATGGATATTGGCAATTTGATCTTTGGTTCCTCTGCCTTTTTTAAATCCAGCTTGTACATCTGGAAGTTTTTGATTCATGAACTGCTGAAGCCTCGCTTGAAGGGTTTTTGAGCATTGCCTTGCTAGCATATGAGATGAGTGCAACTGCATGGTAGTTTGAACATTTCTTGGCATTGCCATTCTTTGGGACTGGAATGAAAACTGACCTTTTCCAGCCCCGTGGCCACTGCTGAGTTTTCCAAATTTGCTGACATATTTAGTGCAGTACTTTCACAGCATCATCTTTTAGGATTTTAAATAGCTCAGTTGGAATTCCATCACCTAGCTTTGTTCATAGTAATGCTTCCTAAGACCCCCCTGACTTCACATTCCAGAATGTCTGGCTCTAGGTGAGTGACCACACTATTATGGTTATCTGGGTCATTAAGACCTTTCTTGTATAGTTCAGTTCTTCTGTGTACCCTTACCACCTCTTCTTAATCTCTTCTGCTTCTGTTAGGCTCTTGCCATTTCTGTCCTTTATTGAGTCCATCTTTGCATGAAATGTTCTCTTGGTATCTCCAATTTTCTTGAAGAGATCTCTAGTCTTTTCCATTCTGTTGTTTTCCTCTATTTCTTTGCATTGTTCACTTAAGAAGGCCTTTTTTTTTTATCTCTCCTTGCTATTCTCTGGAACTCTGCATTCAGTTCCCTTTCTCCTACGCCTTTCACTTCTCTTCTCAGCTATTTGTAAGGCCACCTCAGACAGCTGCTTTGCCTTCTTGCCTGTCTTTTGCTTGGGGGTGGTTTTGGTCATCACTTCCTGCACATTGTTCTGATCCCCTGTGATGAAAAGGATGTCTTCTTTGATGTTAGTTCTAGAAGGTGTTGTAGCTCTTCTTAGAACCATTCAACTTTGGCTTCTTTGGCATCAGTGGTCAGGGCATGGACTTGGATTACTGTGATATTGAATGGTTTGTCTTGGAAATGAACCAAGATGATTCTGTTGTTTTTGAGATTGCACTCAAGTACTACATTTCAGACTCTTTTGTTCACTATCAGGGCTACTCCATTTCTTCTAAGGGATTCTTGCCCACAGTAGTAGATACAATGGTCATCTGAATTAAATCTGTCCATTCCCATCCATTTCAGTTCACTGATTCCTAAGGTGTCGATGTTCACCCTTGCCATCTCCTGCTTGATATTGGATATTTGGCTGCTCTCAGTATAGAGCAGCCTTTGAGGAAATGCTTTACCTGACTAGTGGAGGCAACATAATGACATTTTTGTTTTGTATACCTGAACATGGACAGTAGCTGTTTTCCAAAAAAAAAAAAAAGTTATTGAAGTATAGTTGATTTACAGTGTTGTCTTAAATTTCTGCAATTCAGTTATACATATTTTCTTTTTCATTATGGTTTATTACCGGGTGTTTAATACAGTTCCCTGTGCTAGGGAGTAGGACCTCATTGTTTATCCTCCATGTGTAGTGGTTTGCATCAGCCAGTCCTAGACACTTAGTCCTTCTCTGTCCCACCTCTTTCCCCTTTGGTAACCATTAGTTTGTTTTCTATGTCTGTGAGTCTCTTTTGTAAATACATTCATTTGTATCAGTACTGGTTTAGATCCCATGTATAAGTGATATCACTTGATATTTGTCTTTTTCTGTCTGATTTACTTCACTTAGTATGATCATCTCTAGGTCCGTGGTGTTATTTGATTATTTCATGGCTGAGTAATATTCCATTGTATATATGTGCTACACCTCCTTTATCCATTCCTGTGTTGATGGGCATTCAGGTTGCTTCCATGTCTTGGCTTTTGTGAAGAGTGCTGCTGTGAACATTGCGGTGCGTGTATCTTTTTGAGTTACAGTTTTGGACAGTAGCTTTTGATAGTGCTATGTTGGTAAACATTTAACATCCAGGTCTCCAGAAAAAAAAAACCCAAACATCTGATTTGTAGTGTGTATCAGTTTCTGTGGTGTAAAGATGCCTATAGTGGCCAATTTCAGGCCTCCAACTGAATGCCATTGAGCGCACAGTGGGAAAGAAAATGAGTTCAGTCAGCTCTTAGGAGACACCACTGTCTTCTAGGAATGGTTAGACCACACACAGCAAGGCTGGCTCCTGTCAACCACTTCAGAAGAATATCTAATGGGGAGGAGAGTTAAGAGAGATGTTTTGATGATGTCACTTTTAACTGTGGCTTAAACATGAGCTGTAGATTGATGTAGATTCCTTTGACCACTCTAGGTAAATTGTATGTGACCTCCAATGACTTACATTTTTCACCATGGCAGTACAGAATTGGAGAAAGAGCTTTGTCTTGGAGTGTGGTTGGGACACATTGCGGGAAAAGATCTTGCTCCCATCTACAGTTCTTTCAAGTACTACTTCACTCGTGGACAAAGCGTATGTCACCCAGCCCCTTCATGGCCTCCCTGGCAACTTATGAATAACATCCAGGGAGCAGCCAACTCAAAAGCAAGCATAGAGGGCTATGCATTTCTCCTTTTGTCTGCTCTGTTCTCCCTCTGGAAGTTCAAATACTAGGACGAGGGTTGGAAGACAGAAACATGGTGTCGGCCAACTCACTGAGCCCAGAGCAACTGCAGTGTCTCCTCTGAAAGGACTTCACCACTTTGACGCTTAAAAATGTAATGTGCAGAATGGTGACTATAGTCAACAGCCAGTGTTGTCTCTTTGAAAGTTGCTAAGAGAGCAGAGCTTAAAAGTTCTCATCACAAGAAAAACAATTATAACTAAGTGAGGTGATGTATGTCAACTAGATTTAAAGGGTACATTTCACTCTATATATGTGTATCAAATTCTGTTGTGCACTTTAATACAATGTTATATGTCAGTTTATCTCAACAGAACTTGGAAAAATTAAAAATTAAGAAACCAGATTCCTTGAAAGAAAAAAAAGTTTTCCCTTATAACTCAAAAAGAGTACATGTACTTTGCATAGTGAAATCACCAAATACTTTTGACTTCATTAATTCTTTATAATACAATTTGGAGAAGGTATTCCCCAAATCATATACAGAAGTTTGGAAAACACTGATTTTCCAGATCCCACCTCATACCTGATGATTTAGAATCCCGATCAGGGTGGAGAGTAGAGAGGAAGGGCGGAGCATGCATTTGAAAACATTCCTCCAATGATTCTGATGCAGTTGAAGATTTGGAAGTCACTGCTCTAGACCATGGAGGGACTTGGTTCTTGCTCAGCTAAGCAGCACTCAGCGTTACGCTGTGTTTTCTAGATCAGCTGTCCACATGGGAGCCTAGAAAGACTGAGGCATTTATAGATGAATGTTGCCAGTAATAAGAAGCCAAAATATTAGGGAAACTTCTGATTGCCTTTAGATGCTGGAATAGCTGTCAGAAAGAGAAGCTCTTAGCCACTTGCAGTCCTTCATGGACATCAGGTTTTGGTCTTCTAGTCAACGTAGATTAGGTACATCGATTCCTATTGTAGCCAACTGTCAGTCAACATCTCTGTCCCTTAAGAAAACTGACTTGAGTATAATCAGCAGGTGAACACACACTCTATCATTGTCCATCTTTCTTAGCTTCTCTGTATTGATTTTCAGCCTCAGAGCTGGGCCAAAACAGCCTTGAAGTCTAAGTGATTTTTTTCTTCTTTGCCTCTTTCTTCAATTCATTCATTCATTCATCAGATAATGTAGAAAGTCTGTTATGATCCAGAAATACTTCTTTTAAAAAAAATTGGACCAGAAACCCTGACCTCATGGAGTCCCCTAGCAAGAGAATGATAAAAAATAATAAAAGACAATCAATAAATATGTTAATATGATGAGCACAATAAGTAAAATACATATTATGTCAGGTGGTGGTAAGTACCACAGAGACAAGGAAAGCAGATGAGGAGGGAGAGTTGTGGTCAGAATTATTCACTGATGATGACTGTACGACAGGGTTTGATTGCTAAAGAAGACCCAGAGGAACTTCAGTGGCAGTGCTTAAAAATCTGGAGTTTATTGCAGGAAGGGAATATCCACTAGAGAAAGAGCATTAACATGAGAATATGCATCACAACCAGAGACTGTCCTCTGGCAAGGGATCTGGAGGAGCCAGGGGTGGGGATCTGTTGTCCTCTCTCTGTAAGGGTTGTGGCACGATGCACTCTTGCTTTCTAATCAGGAGCGTAGCACTGATGTGTGCATAGCACCTCTGGGAATCGGGAACCCAAAATGGAGTCTTGGCTGGAGTTACTCATATTTTGCTGGTTCCCTGTGCATAGTTCTGCTGTGTAACCATCCTTAACAGTGGAGACTTCTGAGGGTCTCACCCTGACCAGGCGCAGATCGTTAATCTCCCTGTTGTCAATTAACAGTGCTGACGAGCTGGTACAAACCTCCTCAAAGTCCTCGAACCCATGGTCACACAGCACCATGATTAATTAATAGGTTTTGTGCCTTGAGCAGGGGTCAGTGCCATACACATGCATTTCTTATTTCAGCAGAACAGCTTAGGCCAATTCTAGGCATGCTGCAATTAACTCATATAGCACAGATTGCAATTCTTATTTTGAAATGAACTCTAGTTGCTTTTACATTTTGTGTTAATTTCAGGTGTACAGCAAAGTGATTCACCTATATATATGTGTGTGTGTGTGTGTATTCTTTTTCCATATTCTTCTCCATCATAGGTTATTACAAAGTGTATAAATTAGTTTGGGATTGACATATACACACTACTATGTATATGGTACATAAACAACAAACACTGTATAACACAAGGAACTATATTCAATATATTGTAATAACCTATAACAGATTGTAATTCTAAATATTAATATTAAGTCAGGGAGAGCTTAACTGAGAGGGTGGCATTTAGGCCAAAATCGCAAGGTGGTGACAGAACTAGCTATGTAGAAATCTGAAGGCAGCTCCTCACACTGCTCCAGGCAGGAAAATCGGCAAGTGCAAAGGGCCCTGAGGCAGGATCCTATTCAGGGGAGAGCACCGGGGCCTATGAGGTCAAGGCTGAGTGAATGCTGGGGAAAAGCTTAGTAGATGATCTCAAAGAGGTCAGAGAGGTAAGGAGCAGGTACTGGGTAGAAATCTGAGTCATGTGGCCTTTGAAATGTTTCTCCACTCTACCTTGCTTTTCCCTTCATGTTGCAATGGACAATGTCAGTCCATGAGAACAGGAATTCTTAATTTAGGAGTCAAAAGATAGAATTCAAGAAGCCTATAAATAGACATTTTAAAATATCTGTATTTCCATTAACTTCTAACTGATGTCAGGCATTTCTTTCAGTTAAGGATTCAGGCATAGATATATGTATGTGTATGTGTCTGACTGAATCAATTTGCTATATACCTGAAACTAGCATAACACTGTAAATCAACTGCACTCCGATATAAAATAAAAAATACAAAATCATATAAAAGATAAGCTTTGAAAGAAAAATAAATTCAGGCAGAGTAGTATTCGCAGTACTTGTTATTTCTGCATCCATAGATCTCATAGATTTTTTTGTATCACACTGTAGTTGTTGCAGATATCCTGAACTATCTTTTATGTTCCTCACTTCTTGGAAATTACTGTAGTTAGTAACCTGCTGCTAGATTATACACAACCACGATCTTCCTGCCTCTTGAATATTTTCATAACTGGAGTCGAACTCAGAAAGTTTTAAGGGAGTAGATTTGAAAGGTGCTAAGAGAGCAAATCTTCAAAGTTCTGATCACAAGCAAAGAAATTCTGTAACTCGGTGTGATATGACTGTTAACTACATTTATAGTGGTGATCATTTTGCAATATATACAAATATTGAAGCATTATGTTGCATACCTGAAGCTAATGTTCTGTGTTAAGTGTGCCTCAATTAAAAATACAAGCCCAATAGCGCCACCACCAAAGCAAAGCCAAACACATAGCTCTGGAGACTTCTGGTGTCTTTAAGCGAAGATTATCTTTGCCTTGTAAAATGACCTGTGGAAGTTTAATTCCATTTGCAACAATGCACCTCAGTGGATTGACTTTGCAGCGCTGGAAACTGTAACGACAAACAAAAGGATGTACGTCATGTTGATTAGATAGCCAACAAGATGTGCCTCCAGCCTTTATCAAAGACCAGTCCACAGTTCAATGTTTTGTTTCATTTTGTTTTTGAAACTAAGCAACAATAGCTTTCACACAAAACTGTCTTTTGCAAAATCTTTTAGCTTTTTTGTGTGTGTTGTATTGTTATTGTTTTTGCTATTTAGGGCAATGACAGAGGCACATAGTTTTCATGTCATAAATGGATTAATTTTCTTTATTTTTTAAGATTCATTGAGGTATACTTTACATATATTTGATAGAACTTTACTAGCTGCAAAAAAAAAAAAAAAAAAAAAAAAAGAGCTCAGCAAGAACATTTCCTATTAGCTGTTCCAAGCAGATATGCAAGGTCTCCAGGATAACAGCTGGTATCTTGAGAAATTGAATTTTCCAGTGCCAGGTAAGGTTGATGAAGTATTAGCTCCTGAATGGAATATATCATATAAGATTTGACAAGCTTGAATTAATACCTAATGTTCTCAAAAGGGGTGGGAAATGATTGGAGAGCAATCAGGGAGCGTTCCCGAAGAGGCCACAGACAACGTGAAAGCAGATAAATACGAAAATGCACCCCATTAGCAGGTCAGGAATGGACTGGCATCAGACGTGTTATTGCCCAGGGTAAAATGAAAGCTGAAGGAGATGTATGAACACAGCAAGGAGCCAACACCTCTGCTGATTTTCACTTCTCAGGTAACCAGAGATTTGTTTATAGGGCTGTGCAGAAATGCTTTTGGCTGAAGGCTGCACTTAAAGAAAAAAGGCCTGCTCAGCCATACCCCCTGAGCTGAGAAATACACACCCCTCGGGGTCTGTTTCAGTTACTGATCTGGGTTCTAACCACATCTGACAGTCATCTAAATTCAGTGCTGACATCCAGCATCTAATCCAGCAGCCCTTTCTCCACTCTTCAATGTGGGAGAATCTTCTGGGGTCCTCTTTGGTTCATTGACTTCTTGGGCCTGTGGGTGTCCTCTACTGCGGGTATTTAGGCCCTTCCCAAGGGACATCTGACAATGTCTAGAGATATTTACTGGCATCTAGTGGGTAGAGGCTAAAGTGAAAAGTGAAAGTTGCTTAGTCATGCCCAACTCTGTGTGACCCCATGGACTGTAGCTCGCCATGCTCCTCTGTCCGTGGGATTTTCCAGGCAAGAATACTAGAGTGGGTTGCCATTTCCTTCTCTAGGGGAATCTTCCCAACCCAGAGATCGAACCTGCAACTCCTGTGTCTCCTGCATTGCAGGCGGATTCTTTACCGTCTGAGCCACCAGGGACGCTAAAGTGAAAGTGAAGTCGCTCAGTCGTGTCCGACTCTTTGCGATCCCATGGACTGTAGTCTACCAGGCTTCTCTGTCCCTGGTATTTTCCAGGCAAAAGTACTGGAGTGGGTTGGCATTTCCTTCTCCAGGGGATCTTCCTGACCCAGGGATCGAACCCAGGTCTCCTGCATTCCCTCTGAGCCACCAGGGAAGCCCATGGGAAGCTAAGGAAGCTGCTAAACATCCTACGATGCTCAAGACAGTCCCCAGGACAAAGCAGCTTGGCCTAGAATGGGAACAGTGCTGAGTGTGGGAAGCCCTGGTGTAGAGGGGTGCACAGAGTTGCCTGGCAGTGTCAGCCCTGAGAGGAGGGTCTCGATGGAGGAGCAAAGTGGCCCAGGTAAAGAAGGGAAGAAAAGGCACACCGTTTTGTCTGTTCTGACACATTTTCCAAACACGCCTCTGCTTTGGACTTAAAATTGTTTCATGCAAACTCCTCACTTCTGTCTGCTTTCATCTTTTCTGTGCATGAAAAGAGGCAGTTACAATCAGGAGATGCTATAGCAGGGCTCTGGCACCACCCAGAAAAGCACCTACACTTGGAACTCCTTTGTTCAATTATCTTTTCCTAAAATTTTGATCTATTGGATTGGCCAAAAACTTTGTTTGGGTTTTCCATTACATCTTACGGAAAAACCTGAATAAACTTTTTGGCCAACCCAATATTATCACTGAATATTGGTCTGTCATACATCAGTCGTAATATACTGTATATACTGATGTCATCTGCCTAATTAATATTATTTTTAGCTCTTATCCAGATAGGTTGAATGCAGTCATAACTCACATGGTGGAATGATTGGGTAATAAATGGGTTTTCAAGTAATATTCCACCTCTTCCACCTCTGACCTAAAGTTGGAGTTCTAGGTGCTCTGATTTGTCCCATGGAAAGGAAAGGCCATGTTGGGACGATGAAAATGATGGGAGAGAAGTAAGGAAGCACACTTTCAGAGGGTTATGGGAGATGTATTGGGATTCAGACCAGACCTCCAGCAGATTGCAAAGTAGGGCAAACTTATAATAAGTAGCTGTCTTTAATCACCTCTTGTGGTCCCTTTTCCCACCACAGAATCCATGATCCATTTATGCAACCATCTTGGGGTCTACTGATTGCTAATTATTCCTGCTGTGATGTTTGTTAATGAAAGCCCCAGGTACTCTCTAGCAATGTGCTTGGAGATTCTGGTAAACAGAAAAGTCCTCAAAACACAAAAGAATAGCTTCTAATGTTGTGTTTCGGTAGGCTGGAAGAACATATTGGAGCTCAGAGAGACACTAAGAGAATTCCTCAGTCACCACCACCACCTAGGGTGTCCGCTGTCTCTGTACTCCTAAGCAACTGAGCTTACTCTTGGCACCACGCTCCTAAAGATCCATAAAGCTCCAGATGGCCTTACCCATTCCCATGGCTGTAAAAGCCATCTTTATACCAACAACTCCCAAACATAAGAACTCAGAAGTGACCATCTGATGTGGCAATTATCAATACATCCCTCAAATAGCAACTTGGCTTCTTTGAGTTTGAAATTTGATCATGGTGGATTGGAAACAAATGGAAGGTGAGAAAGTGGAGATGGCTACTCTTTCAAGAAGAAACCAGTGATGAAGTTCTGGAGAAGGGAAGATTTTTGGCTGATCTTTTGAGGAAAATGCCTCTGGTACCTGGGTCTTATTCACTTGTTCTATCTCTGATTTCACTTGCAGCCGAGCTGGACAGTTCCTTGCAAATCTAGACTCAAGTTGCACTTACAAGGCCCCATTCCAAGCACACACCTTTCTGCCTTCTGCTTCAAGATCTCTTCTGACACCCTGGAGATTCAGTAGGCTTTTGTATGAGCACAGCCCAGAAATAAGAGGGAATTAACCCCAGGATCTACCCTCACTATGAGGGATGGAAGCTAATGTATAAATGCTCCAACCTCCCATTTTGAGGGTGGTCACTTTTTTCTGCTTTTGTGGTGGGGTGGTGTCCCCATTTCTCACAACAGTGACTTTGAAAAGGTACCCTGATACTGGCTTTGCCGCCTTTCCTGTCCATTCTTTCTACTCACGTATTCATTCCTGATCTAAGCCAAATGCTTTTGCTTAGACCTGGTCATTACCAGCACTGAGTGAATGCTTGGCTCTGCAGCCTTGGCACTTCATTGTTCTACTGTGCACGTTCACGATTGTATTGTGTAATGAATATCTTCTGTGGATACCGAGTTGGATATCAGCGCTTCTGAACTCTCCCTTGTACTTCAGGAGCTTAAAGACTAGAAACTATATTTCCCAGATCCCTTGCCATGTGGGTTCCAGTTTCATTCTGTTACTGAGATCATGGTTTGGAAAGCCATTATCTTTCCATGAAAGCTGGAGGAAGTGACAGGGACTGTAGATGAACACTTGAAAACCGCTCACTTTAATAGTACAGGTATCTGACGTCATTGGTGCCTGTGACTTGGTCAGTTGCACCTGACCAAGTGTGCAACTGACCAAGGAATTGGTCAGTTCCTGTGACTTCTTTATGTTCTGATCAGTTTTCCTGACTTTCATTCTTAGAACCCTTTAGGAGTTGTGTAATCCTCTAATTCCCTATGGCAAATCCCTTCCTGTTCAAAATATCTAGAGTGGTTTCTGTTTTTGTGGCCAAACCCTGACTGATACACATATAATCTAATTTTGTTGTGAGAAAAGGTCTAAGAGTTAGATTTGCCAATGATGGTTAATAGGTGAAGGAAAGATAATATGAACCAGCTCAGACCACAAAGCATAGGTATTTTTAGAGATGTTAGAACAATGAAGCAAGCACATTACATTGGAAGTCAAGGTGAAAATCATTTCAAGAGAAAGGGAATCCTTGATGATGAATATTCTCTTGTCTCCCAAGAGATGTCAGCCTGTATCAAGCTGATGGATATAAAACTGCAGTTTTTAAAGGCATGGAATTGAAGCCTTAAGACACTGCAAGTGAATGTAGAAGGAAGGATGAGCTGACCATAAATACCTCATTAACATGCATGCAGAGGCTGCGCTATCTGAATTCTCACAGGCACTGATGCAGTGATGTTGGGAATTGTGTACTGTGTGGTGCTGTGAAGTAGAAAGTACAATTTACTGCAAAAATTAAGAATTATAGGTGACACTGCAGCTCATGAATCTATCATATAATGCTTCCTTAATGGATGAGGAAGGTGGCATTTTAAAAGATTTTTTTGGGTTTTGAGAGGTTTTTGGTTTTTAGGTCTTTGGCATACTGGATATTAGGATGAAATTTGGGGGGATAAAATAGTTCTCTACTCATCTGAGTCCAGATGAGATCACACACGTTCAGGGTGGTATGGCCACAGACCACAAGAGTACAAAATGCCTGAGTCATGTAATAAATGAATGCTTAAGTGAATGTGTTCCCAAGGTTAACATTTTCTGTCTATAGCTTTTTTGCACTATTTGCCCAGAAATTTTGCATGAAATGTTTTAGCCAATGATCTTAATTTGTAGTCTATGATTTTGGTAAAATATTGATGGTAGTCTTAAATTTAAAAAAGACTCCAATAAAAAGCCGTGTGGATTAGTCAGGGTTCTCCAGAGAAACAGAACCAATAGGATGTGTATATGCATACATATTTAAAGAGATTGGCTCAGTTGAGAGTGTTGGCGAGCCATAGACCCAGGAGAGGTGGTGATGTTGTTCCGTTGGAGTCTGATGACTTGAGAACCAAGGGAGGTGATGGTGTAGTTGCAGTCCAAAGGCCTGCAGACTTGAGGCCCAGGAAGAGCTGATGTTTTAATTCAAGTCCAAAGTAGGAGAAAGAAACCAGTCTCCCAGCTTGAAGGCAGTCAGATCAGAGAAGTTTTGTCTGGCTTGCAAGAGAGTCTTTGTTGTGTTAGGTCTTGAACTAATTGAGTGAGGCCCACTCATGTTAGGCAGGACAATCTGCTTAACTCACTTTACCCATTTAAATGTTAATCTCATCCAGAAACACTCTCACAGACATACCCAGAATAATTATCTTTAATATTTATTTATTTGGCTGTGTGGCGTCTTAGTTGCAGCATGCGGGCTCTTTGTTGCCATTCAGGCTCTGTAGTTGTGGCCCATGGGCTTGGTTGCCCCATGACATGTGGGATTTTAGTTCCCTGAGTGGAGATTGAACCCTGCATTGGATGTCCCCTGTGTTGGGAGGCGGATTCTTAACCACTGGACCACCAGGAAAGTCCCCAGAATAATATTTAATCAAATGCCTGGGCATCCTACCTATGGGCCAGTCAGGTCAACAAGTAAAATTATCCATCACATCAATGTGAAAAGGAACACATGATTTCCAGCTAAGAACACCCAGAGTAGACCCATCTATGTATCTAACACATTTTCAAGCGCAAGCTCAGGAAGAGCTCCTGTTTTAGTTGCTAGTGCTACAGAGACAATGATCCTATTTTTAAGGATCCCCTAGTCCACTAAGTGGGGTTTCACAGAGTTGGACACGACTGAAGCAACTTAGCAGCAGCAGCAGTCCACTAAGAGGAACAGACAGGTTTTGGCAAACTGCATTGCAATGTGATAGAAACAGGTACGTGCCAGATATTGAGGGAGCTCCCAACGAGGTGCCACAAGGGAGCTGGAGATGGGTTCTTGGAAGAGCTGATATCCGGTCTGTGTCTTAAAGGACAAGCAACATTTAGCTAGACAGAGGAGAGGTTGAAAAGGAAATGTTAAATGACAGAGACAAGAAAGAGAACAGCACAGTCAGGAAATTACAAATAGTTACCATGAGGATGCACTGAAAGAACGTATTTAAACACCAATGAAATAACAGCCCTGGGCGCCAATATCTGACACTCGAGTAAATGTTAACCCATCTCTACTTTCCCTCTTTTCCTTATTGTTGCTGTATATATTCTTTGGGAAGACAATACGATTTTCAAATATCAGACAGTATTTGGATAAGCACTTCCATGTAATTCACTACACTTAAATCATTGTCTCCTTGTCAAAGCTGCACCTTAACAGATGTTTCTGGGTGAATTTATTCATCGTATCGAGCATAGCCTTGCAATGTGGGATGCTTTTCAAAAGACCCTTTTAGGTGAACAGATTGTGTTGCTGCTGAGGGAATTCACAGGAATGAGGCAGTCACTGTAATTCAAACAATTTCTCCTCATTTAAGAGCACCACTGTTTGTATGAGCACTGACATGATCCATTTATGAAGCGTCTTAGCACAGTTGTCTGAAATTTTTGGCTGTCAAATGGTCATCAGAACTGAATTGGCTCTAATTGCAAGCAAGATCCTTCTGATCTCTTTATCCAAAACCTTTACTGAACAGCCTCTGTGTTTGGGAGTTGTGTGTGATTCTCCACCATGAGAAAAGTGGCCAACTTATTTATTTATTAAGCAGCGTTACTTACATGCCTGCCACACTATGCTGGCTCTAAGAATACAGGGATAAATAAGATCTCCTCTCAAAAGATTTCTCAGTCTAGTAGTAGAGAAAGATACAGAAACAAATGATTGCAGCAGAATGTTATTTAAATGATATATACTGGAACAATGACATATGGAGAAGGGCGTCCTTGAACTGGATTTTTAATGTAGAAAAGGTAGAAGGAGGAAAGAAATACAAATCCCGGGACAGCATTATGCCAGAGAAGGGCTGTATGAAACAGTCTAGTCCAGTGAGAAAAGAGAAATGGACTTAGCATGATTGTAACATGTTGGGAAAGGGCAGGGGATGATTCAGAAAGTCAGGCAAAGACCCAATCAGACCTAGATGGGGTGTGTGTGTGTGTGTGTGTGTGTGTGCACGCACGCGCATGTGTGTGTGTGTGCATGAGACTCCTCTTAAAGTGTGAGCTAGATTAACACCTTCCCTTTGACCTTCATATACCACATCAACACAGTGCGTGTGATATCTGCTTCATAAACATTACATTCTCTCAAATACGTCATTATAAGAAAGTAATGAATTCATTGCAGTTCAGCAAGGTGACAAAGCTGTTCCTAACAACTTCTTGATAATCTGTCCAATTCCCAACTTCACTTGCACTATGCCTTCTCATTTTCTCTACTCAGAGACCAGCTACATGTTGAATGAAGCCCATCTCACCCTGTTTTCCCTGATGTCATTGAGAAGGCATGGTAGTGATCACTTAATGGCCGTGGGATGCTTCGGAATTTCAGCCTTACTTTCTAGGGAATAGTGTGCAGAAGAGTACCATGATCTGACTTAGGCTACAGATAAATGATTGCAGCAGTGGGGTGGATAGAGGAGGAGAGGGCAGGGATGAAACTGGAGGTAGAGAGACTATGAGATGATGGTCTTAATTACTGAAAAATGCTGAGGTCCTGAATCAAGCCTGTAACATCTAGTTGGAGAGGAGGAGATGGATGTAAAAGAGGAAATTTTTTTTAGCTTTATTGTGATATAATTGACATATAACATTGTATAAGTTTAAGGTGTACAATGTGATGATTTGGTACACATATGTATTGCAAAATGATGATCGCATCAGGCTAACACCTCCCTCACCTCATATGATTACCTGTGTGAGTGTGTGTGCATGTGCACGCACGGTGAGAACATTTAAGATCCATGCTCTTTTTCCAAGTATACACTACAGTATTAACCATAGTCACCATGCTCTACATTACATCTCAGAACTTCTTCACTTTTAAGAGTGAAAGTTTTTACCCTTTGACTAATATCTCCTCATTTTCCCTTCCACTCAGCCCCCAGCAACCACTATTCTCCTCTCTGTTAGTATGAGTTCGGCTTTTTAAGATTCCACATACAAGTGATATCATCTGATATTTGTATTTCTCTGCCTGATTGATGTCACTTAGAATAATATGCTCCAGGTTTATCCATGTTGTTGGCAAGCGGCAGGATTTTCTTCTTTCTCATGGCTGAATAATATTCCTGTCTATCTCACTGTCTTTACCCATTTATCTGTTGAGAAACAGCTGGATTGTTTCCATACCCTGGCTATCATGGGAATACAGATATCTCTTTGAGATTCTGATTTCATTTCTTTTGGAAGTATGCCCACAGGTGGATTTTCTGGGA
The DNA here is from genome assembly GCF_019923935.1 of Bubalus bubalis. NCBI lineage: Eukaryota > Metazoa > Chordata > Mammalia > Artiodactyla > Bovidae > Bubalus > Bubalus bubalis. Next base: position 9,204,009 of record NC_059181.1, on the reverse strand, counting down.
CATATAGTAATTCTATTTTTAATTTTTTGAGATACCTCCATACTGTTTTGCAAGGTGGCTGCATGAGTTTACATTCCCATCAGCAGCGCACAAGGCTTCCCTTTTCTTCACATCCTTCTCAACTCTTGCCCCTGATCTTTTTCATGATGGTCATTCTAACAGGTGTGAAATGATATCTCATTGTGGTTTTCATTTGTATTTCCCTGATGATTAGTGATGTTGAGCATCTTTTCATTTGCCTGTTGACCCAGTATATCTTTTTTTGGAAAAATGTATTTTCGGGTCCCCTACCTATTTTTTAACTAGATTTTCTTTTTCTTTCTTTTTGCTATTGGGTTGTATGAACTCCTTATATATTTTGGATATTAACCACATATTCTTTATAGCACTATCAGCAGTTTCAAAACTTTAAAACAGAAATATTTATTTTTCAGGTAAGGTAGCAGTTCTCAAACATATTGCGTCTGGAGTCATTCACAATCTTGAGAATAACTGAGGATTCCAGGGGCCTTGTGTGATGCAGGTCTCTTGGCATATGGTGCTGGTGACAGAACCAAAGCCAAGCGGGGCTGCAGACAGATCCCAGGGGCATCGAGCTGTTCCCAGACTATAGCCTGGATCACAGTCAGTGAGTCAATCACCAGGTCCAGGCCTGTCCTTTCAAAATGGCTCTCCATGTTCTTGGACCACACTGGACTCTCCTGTCTGGACTCTGCAGCTCCCACAAAGGCACTCTTGTCCATGGATGGATGCCATCTTGCTGACATCCCTTGGTCTGAAAGAGAAAATATTACAGCAGTAGATGAGGCATGCCAGTGGAGGCTAGGTGTGGGGTGACAAGGAGATGGAGAAGGCTAGGACAATATCCACTTTTCTGACTTGAGATCCTGTCCAGATGATGGTTCTATAAATCAGAACAGGCTGATGGGAGAAGGAATTTTCTTTTACAGTAGTGGGATGGGGAGGAAGTGGAACAGGAGGCTTCTGAAACACTAGCAGTCGGATGGAGATTTGGCACCAAATGTCAGGAAGGTCTGAAGTAGGTCATGAGTTAGATCGAGACTCCTTAGAGAGGGAGTGTGCAGGGTGAGATGAGAACAAGAAACAGAAGGATCCTTTGCTGATTTTGACTCATGTCCCTGATTTGGGAGGGTTCATTTCTCAGTGAACTGGCTGCCTGTCTGTTTCTCCCCACTTCCTCCTCCTCCTCCTCCAGATGGTCTTTTGTAACCCCAAGGCTATAAATGCCACCGTTATATCAACAACTCTCAAACATAAGGACTGAGAAGTGACTATCTGATTTGGCAATTACCACGACAGTAACCTAACAGTCACTGAGCTTCATTGAGTTTGAAATTTCATCATGATGAGTTGAAAACAAATGAGGGTGGGTTGAAATCAAATAGTAGATGAGGAAGTGGAGATGCCCAGTCTTTGAGGAAGAAACAAATAATGAAGGGGGGAAGAAGCTTTGGGCTGATGTCACAAGGAAGACACCTCTGGTACCTTACCTGTGTACTGTTCCTTGGCCTATCACTCATTTCAGCTGTAGCCAAGCTGGACAGTTCCTTATAAATCTAGACTCAGCTTGGACTTACAAGGTCCCATCTCAAGCCCAGCCCTCTCTGCATTCTGCTTCTAGATCTCTTTTGACACCTTGGAAGCTGAATAAACCCGTGTACAAGCATAGCCCAGAAATATGAAGGAAGCCCCACCAGGGACTACCATTCCTATGAGGGAAGGAAGCTAATGTATAAACCCTCCAACCTCCTCCTCTTCAGGATGGTCATTTTTTCTGATTTGTGGTAGAATGAAGCCTCCATTTCTCACAGCTGTGACTTTGATAAGGTGCCCCCACATTGGCTTTTCCTCCTTCCATGTCTCATTTTCCCCATTCCCTTATTCATCTTTTCTTGCCAGACAGCCCGCCAGGACATACCAGGTGCTGTGCTGTGCTTAGTTGCTCAGTCATATCCGACTCTGTGACCCCATGGACTGTAGCCTGCCAGGCTCCTCTGTCCATGGGGATTCTCCAGGCAAGAATACTGGAGTGGGTAGCCTTTCCCTTCTCCAAGGGATCTTCCCAACCCAGGGGTCAAACCCAGGTCTTCTGCATTGCACGCAGATTCTTTACCGTCTGAGCCACCAGGGAAGCCCTGACCCTTATTCACCTCTCAAATAAGCTGTCTTGGTCTCTGATTTTGTGTGGTCCAACGGAGACATCCCCTCCCTCCTGAGTCCTGAACTTCATCCCATCCAAGCCAGACATCTGAGTGTCATCTCTTAACTACCTAGTTCATTGGTCCAGATGGAAGGGGATGATGAGTAATTTCAGAAGACATCTGAGCATCTGCCCATTGACCAGTAAAGGAGCTCATTCTTTTTCAGAAGAGAAGAGTCAGGTCTAGTCAGTACTAGATCCTGACTCGAGGGCCCTTCCTCCCAAAAGCCCTGACCCTATAATGACCCTGTGAGAAGTAGAACCAGTCCCAAGAGCTCCTATTCCTAGACAGTCCCATCAGGGAGCTTCAGGTGCTATCTCAGGGAATCTACTTTTAAGATTTGAAATATTGTTAATACCTGGTTAATCTTAACCAGTTTTAGTAGTTTTGGCAGTAAAAGGCATTAATTTCCACAAATACCATATATTCCCTCGACTGCTTTTTAAAGTTTTATTTCTAAGGAAGGAAGATGAAGAGAGTCAACAATTTAAATTTACTTATGCTACTCTTTAGGTCAGCTAGAACTTAAATCTAATAAGTAGTCACTCATTCTGTCCTGTTTTTGAGAAACATCTATTGTTTGTTTTCTGTGTAAGATACTGTGCTGGCTATAAAAAACGATGAACAGAACATAGTCGCCACTTCAAGGAGCTCATAGCCTCATGGGTGTGTTTGAAATTTTACACAAGGCATGGGTGAGTCTTCATAATGCTTGTGTGTGTGCTAAGTCGCTTCAATCGTGTCTTCCTCTGTGTGCCCTGTGGACTGCATACAGACAGGTAAATGGGAAAAACCAAGTATGTAGGTTTTGTTTTAAACTCACTATTTATGTATCAGAATAAAAACAGCTCATGTTTATTGTGTGCTTACTATACCAAATGCTAGTCTAAGCATTTTACATGACTAATTTCATTTAACCCAAATCATACCAGTAGCAGGGTATTCAGTTCAGTTCAGTTGCTCAGTCGTGTCCGACTCTTTGCGACCCCATGGACTGCAGCACGCCAGGCTTCCCTGTCCATCACCAACTCCTGGAGCCTACGCAAACTCATGTCCATTGCATTGGTGATGCCATCCAACCATCTCATCCTCTGTCATTCCCTTCTCCTCCTGCCTTCAATCTTTCCCAGCATCAGGGTCTTTTCCAATGAGTCAGTTCTTCACATCAGGTGGCCAAAGTATTGGAGCTTCAGCTTCAGCATCAGTCCTTCCAATGAATATTCAGGACTGATTTCCTTTAGGATTGACTGGTTGGATATATTACTAGTTCCATTATGTAAATGAGGAAACTGAGGATTGAGTGGTTGAGTATGTTGACAAAGTCACATACCAAGTAAATAAAAGAACTGAAATTGGACATCAGGGTGACTCTGGAGCCCAAATATTTCACTGTAATGTTACACTACCTGTCTTTCTACCTTTCTATAGCTCTTTCTCTTCTTTCTGTCCTACCTGTTCATCCATCTACCTACACGTCCATTCATCGCTTGAAAAATCTATCCATCTATTCAATTACCCATTATTTTATTTCAATAGAGACATTATTAAAGACACAAAAAAGCTCCATGGGAAATAATTAGGTTGAATGAATCAGGGAAGTCTTAATGGTAGTTTAAATATGCATAAAATTTTGAAACATTGGGGTGAAGTGGAGAATGAGGGATATTTGCAGCAAAGATTAGGAAGGACCATTTCACATGTACGTGTGAAATGGAGGCGTTTCTGGATTATAGTGATGCTGGTGATAAAGAAGAAATGATTTGATTGTTACAACCACCCTGCTAAGTATTGATAAAATGATAGTGCTATAGAAGCAGAATTCTTTACAAATGTAAGGTACTATTATAGAAAACAGTCCCAGGCCACCTTCTTTGTGTCATATATCTCCATGGCGAAGGACTATTAGGTCTTGAACCAGATGTTGACCAAGAAACTTAGTAACTGGCAATGCTGATTTAAGTGTGCCTGAGGCTTTAATTATATTTTGCTGTTTCTGCATTTCTGGCAAAAATGTAGCTGTGGAGCATGGTTTGTTAATCTGTACACATGTGGACTGCAGCTGGGGTTTAAATAAAGCCTGTTTCCCCCTGTTTCTTGCCAAAATGGAGCTGCAGCATCTTTTTGAGTCCAGTGAAAATATAAACAGGCTCCTCCCAGAAGATGCTGGTTTGTAATGTCACACTCTGATGCCTTTCTCATTGTTTCCAAATGCCCCTCGCATGAAAAGAAGTCACCGGGAGCAGATTTCTTTCTTTCCTTTGAATCGTAGTGTTCCAAGATCTCGCTTCTCTCCTAGTCATTTTACAGCCCCAGAGTGAGGGACTTTTGATTGTTCGGTCACATTCTTCGAGGCACTAGGTTTTGCATTTGCCCTGGGATCCTATCAGTGTGACAGACTCGTGCCTGTACATTTGGTGACCCAGCCTCACCAGAATACTCCTTCCTGTCTGTCGAGAATATTCTGTCCTAGCATGTGAATTAACTGTGGTCAGATTTCCAGCTGGCCAGTTTTTTCAGGTCACCTGGAGGACACCTGACATTTCTGGTCCTCAGCTTCACCCTAAGGCTGCCACTCACCTTTAGGGCCTAGAACGGTCCTAGTTGTGGGCTTCCCTGATGGCTCAGCAGATAAAGACTCTTCCTGGAATGCAGGAGACATAAGAGTTATGGGTTCAGTCCCTGGCTCAGGAAGGTCTTCTGGAAGAGGGATGGCAACCCACTCCAGTATTCTTGCCTGGAGAATCCCATGGACAGGGGAGCCTGGCGGGGTATAGACCGTGGGGTCACCAAGAGTTGCACATGACTGGGCTACTGAGCATGCATGATCCTAGTAGCCTGCAGGAGGTTGAGGTAGAAAATGGATTGAATCAATTGATTCAGTTCCATTCTTTGGCAAGGATCCTGCCAGCATCAGCAGTTACAACCCATTTTAATGAAATTCTCAAGCCTTTGGATGGCTCCTTTCACTTAGCAGGTTTATGGTGACTGTCAACTGGTGCCGAAAAGAATTTTTCTTTTGGCATGAACTGTATGAAGTAGAGACTTACAACTTTTCTTCAAAATCCTTTGCTCTGTGTACACATAGTCAGACCACTCCCCAACATTCCTTGAGGTTTGTTGTAGCTATGACCAGAGGAATGTAGACAGAACTGGGAAATGCCACACTGTGGTCCTCCACATTCCTCCTCTGGTGGGCATCCCGTGGAGGTCACTTGGGAGCTGTCCCTGGCAGACAGCTCAGCCACAAGACGGAAGGGGTCTGAGCCCTGAATCACCACTTTGAGAAAAGCCATGACTGTTGAGTACATTGAAATATTATCTGAGTGAGAAGTAAACTATTACTGTGGTAAACCACAAAATTTAGGGGTGTATTTAGGGTTAAAGAAGTGGTTTCCTTGATCTCATTTCCATTATGAGGGACAGGGTGTTATGGAGACTTGATAGATGCTGGGAGGGATTCTGCTAAAGGAGAAAGGAATTCCATGGCTAGGGAGCCCCACATGAATGGTTCACCCACTCTCCTGTGTAGCAAGCGGTGCTACCTGGAGGTCTGGTCACAAATTCAAGTCCATGAGCCCTGCCTGTGAGCTGGGGAGAGGCCTGGGAATGTGCACTTTGATTATTAGTTTCCATGATTTTGATGCAGGTACACCAAGAAGGCTGTTCTGAGAAGTAGGGAGAACAAGCTCTCTCCAAGCGAAGGAGATGTTTGTCAAATGAATAATTAAATGGACAAGGAATGGGAGAAGAGAGAGCAAAAGTGAGATTACAGTGAGGAGACATGAAAGGGAGGTACCCAGCTGGGCAGAGCCTCGCCCTGAGGCACATTAGAAGGTGGGACGTCTGGTCACAGGTGGCTGCGGCTGACGGTGGCGTGGAGGCAGATGGAGTGTGCTCCTGAGCTTGCCAGCCCTAATTTCCCTGGGGAAGCCCTCTGTTTTGAGGAGCCTGCTTTTTGTCAGGCGTTTTATGTACATCCTGCTGTCATCATCCCCTAACAAGCTGCTCCTCTGCTAGAGGCATTTTCCTGGCTAATGGCATCATTGACTTTTCTGAAGATTCTGGGGGGACAGAAAAACACCGTGTAGACAGATAGATTGAAATCAGTTGCCACATGCCAGCTTCCGTTCATTTGCTGCACAAATTTAATTTAAGCCAGAAAGATGAGATGTCTTGGGTCCTGCAGCATCTTCATCTTGCTTTCCTGCCACCCAGGTAATAAGGAGCCTGCCTGTTTTTTTGCTGAAATCAGTGTCATTTTGTCCATAAGGAGGCTGAAGGGAAACCCACCCAGGGCTCGTCTGGTGCGAATGGCCAACCAGGGTCAGAGCCAAGGGGTTGAGCTGGCATCAGGAGCTAAGGGGTCAGGATGGAATGTATCTTGAGTGATGGGAGCAGGTGCCACTCAGAGACTAGAAGTGACAGAGACAAGTGGCGGAGTGTGAAGATGGAGAAAGGTGGACGGGGTGTGCCGGGGCACTGGCCGCTCCATCAGGCTGCTTGTTTGCCGCTCTGGCTACACAGGGATCATTGCACTAGATACCTCTTTCCAATCAGGCTGTCTTGAAGGTCTCATGTGTCTTCTACTAGTGTCGTAGTAAGTTCCTTTCAAAAGAAATGAAATGCCTTTATGGCCAAAGGTCGCCAGTTGATGATTAATATTGTACCTTTAAGAGTTTGAGGTATACTGGTGTGTTAAGTCAGATTCCTCCAGGAACACTAATTAGAATTAATCTTTGCTTTTTAAAACATTAGGTAGGAAATAGTATCATTATAATATCCTATCCATTCATTATATCAAGAGCTTCGATTTATGGACCACTCAGTGCGTGGCTTATATCATGCAAAGTACTTTACATATGTTGCCTTATTTGATTCTGATAACAACCTTATTGAGACCAAGACCTTAACTGTCAGGTTAGAGTCCAGGAGACTGAGTCTTAGAGAAGAAGAAATATGTCCAAGGCTCCAACCCACTAAGCAGCAGAGCCAGCTTTTGAGCATAAGCCTGAAGATCATTGTTTTAGCATCAATCTATTTCTAAAAAATGACATCATGCTAAGTGAAATTAGCCAGACAGGGAAAGACAAATACTGTATGACCTCTTATATGTGGAATCTAAAGAAAAAAAGCCAAAGTCATAGAAATAGAGAGTAGAGGCGTGACTACCAGGGATTAGAGGGTGAGGCGAGATGGAGAGATGCAAAGAGAACAGGCTTCAGTTCCAAGATGGATAAGTCTGGAGCTCTAATGTACAGTGTGGTGACTCTGGTTAATGACACAGTATCATATACTTGAAATTTGCTAAGAGAGTAGACCTTAAGCCTTCTCCCCTCCACACACATACATGATAGTGATGTGAGGTGACGGATGTGTTAATTAACTTGATTGTGGTAATCCTTTCACCAAGTATATGGATGTCAAATCATCACATTGTACACTTTAAGTATATATAATTTCATCTGTCAGTTACACCTCACTAAAGGTGAAAAAAAATGTAAGCGCTTTAAAAACTCTTTTTCAGCTAACTTTGATCGAGGGAGATGTAATGAGCCTTTATGCATATCACATCCTTTAATCTTCACAACAGCCCCATGGAGTAGGCATTCGGTTTTCAGATTGAGATGGAGGAAATGAGGGGTGGGGACTCTGGGTGACTTGCCTGAGATCACCCGGCTTTAAAGGAAGACAGAGCTGTGATCTGTTGATCCCAGGGGTTGCTCCCAACTCTTCTGTGCTGGCTGATCCGTCAGTTAGGCTGCGATTTGGAGCTCCCAGAGGCTGAGAGCCAGTCTCCACTGTCCCAGCCTGTCAGCCTGTTATATGCACCATTGAGGGAGGGTATACTTTATTATTTAAAACTCCCATTTCTAAGTTGTTGGTACTCTGGACTTAGGAGGCTCCAGGGAGCTTGTGTGAGGGGCCTGGGAGATTAATTTCAGTGGAAATGCTGGCAGACGGATGTGAAATGGTGGATGCTTCAGAGATTTAAAATAAATCGCTGTGTGTGTGTTATTTCCTTCTCATATCACTCTTGGGGGTTGGCTAAAGGAAAGTTATCACATGTTTGCCTCAGCCCCAGTGCTGTCCCAAGGGTGATAAAAAGCCTTGTCTGAACTGGGGCCAGGTACTTGCCTGAAAAAGGAAGTCAGCTGTGTGTAGAAATACACACACAGCTGGTGTCAAATGAGGAACTGTTTAATCTGTCTTTTGAATGGATTAACAGTTGGCTTTAAGAAGGCGCTTCTGACTTTTGGTTCCTTAGACCAGGCGGAGAGGCTGTGCTACATAATGAGCATGAGGACTAAGGGGGAATTAGTAGGAAAAAAAAAAAAGCCATAAGATGATCTTCATGAGACTCAGACTTCCTCATGTCAAAATGGGGTGGAAAAAAATCACCCACGTAGGACCCTTTCTATCAGTGTTGAAGAGTAATTGCTTTCAAAAGCAGCATGACATAGACCTGGGCCTTATCATACGGTGGCTACTAGCCCCGGGTTGCCTGGGAATGTGTGAAATGTGGCTAGTTCAAACTAAGATATGCTGTCAGGCTAAAAGACACACCAGATTTTGAAGACTTAGTAGGAAGAGAGCCAGAGAGCTCCTTGATCATTTTTTTAACACTGATTACCTTCCAAGATGATATTTTGGATCTATTACACTAAATAAAGTGTGTTTTAAAAATGAATTCTGCCTTTTTTACATTTTAAAATTAGGTTACTAGAAAATTTGAAATTACATATGCATTTTATTTTTATGGGAAGGCAGTGGTCTAGATTCTGGGCTTTGTGTCCAATGACACTGGACTAAAAGCATCTCTGGCACTTACTTGCTATGTAACTCTGGCAGGAGAACACCTTTCTGAACTTCAGTTTCCACTTATGTGAAATGGCCAAGGACTACCTCTTTTAAGATTATGATGGTGGTAAATTAACAAGCATTGTGAAAGTAGCTAGCAACATGGCCCGCACTAGATAAACACTAGTTTTCTTCTTCCCTTCCCTCTTGCCACATACTTTTTAAAACTTGAGGGAAATGATTTTGAGTTTTGAGTCCTATATTCTGGCAGGCTGCCATTCAAGTGTAAAGAAGAGTAAAGACCTTTTGGATATTCAGAGATACCTTTTGGATAGTTAGAGATTTTTGGATATTCAGAGGCATGTTGAAAGCGTTACTTAAAGATGAATGCCAACCGAATGAAAATGTAAATGGAGAGAGCATGAGAGTAACAGTGGTAAGCAGAAAACCAGAAAAAACTATTGACAATTGCACAAATAATAGATGCAAAACTAAAATGATAATAATAATACTAATGATATAATCCACTATCTAAAATTCTAGATATTAAAAAGGAGATTAAAGGGAGAAGGAAGTGAGGTTTCTGCCTTGTTCAGGAGGAGGATTTAGATACTGATGGCCTTTCAATACAACTAAAATACTATCATTTAAAATAAACTTTGGTTAAGAATGTAAGACTATCAAGTAGTAAAATAGAAAAATGATGACTTGTTCCAGTTTCCTAGAGGCAAATTAAGTGGAACAAAAGGCAATCAACACAGTAGGCAGAAAGTAAAAAGAAGAAATGAGAAGTCACGATAAACAGGAAAATGAAACAAGGCATGAATAAATTCAAGAATGTTAATAACATCAAATATAAGTTAATACAACTTTCATAAAAAAGGAAAAACTGATGCATAAATAAAAAATATTCAGCTGTATTCTGTTTTACAAGAAATAACCTTAAAATGAAATAACATAAAAAAATAAAAAAGTAAATGATGGAAAAGATGCATCATGAAATGCTAAAAAGAAAGGGCAGAAATAGTAATATGGAAAAAAAGTGAAAGTCAAAAGTAGTAAAACAGAAAAAGAGTTTGACAATAGATATATTTCTTTAAGAATATATGACAGCTAAGAACAACAGAATTTTGATGTAAAGGAGAATAGACGAATTTCCAAACATATTGGTAGAATTTCATACAACTTCTCAGAAACTGATATCAAAAACACAAAAGCATTGCTGTATAGAGCTTTTAATTGCGCATTTATGAAGCTTCAGTTCAGTTCAGTTGGTCAGTCGTGTCCAACTCTTTGCGACCCCATGGACTGCAGGACACCAGGCCTCCCTGTCCGTCACCAACTCTTGGAGTTCACTCAAACCATGTCCATTGAGTTGGTGATGCCATCCAACCATCTCATCCTTTGTTGTCCCCTTCTTCTCCCATCTTCAATCTTGCCCAGCATCAGGGTCTTTTCAAGTGTCAGCTCTTGCATCAGGTGGCCACAGTATTGGAGTTTTAGCTTCAACATCAGTTCTTCCAATGAACACCCAGGACTGATCTCCTTTAGGATGGACTGGTGGGATCTCCTTGCAGTCCAAGGGACTCTCAAGAGTCTTCTCCTACACCACAGTTCAAAAGCATCAATTCTTCGGCACTCAGCTTTCTTTATAGTCCAACTCTCACATTCATACATGACCACTGGAAAAACCATAGCCTTGACCAGACAGACCTTTGTTGGCAAAGTAATGTCTCTGCTTTTTAACATGCTGTCTAGGCTGGTCATAACTTTCCTTCCAAGGAGTAAGTGTCTTTTAATTTCATGGCTGCAGTTACCATCTGCAGTGGTTTTGGAGCCCCCCAAAATAAAGTCTCTTGCTGTTTCCACTGTTTCCCCATCTATTTGTCATGAAGTGATGGGACTGGATGCCATAATCTTAGTTTTCTGAATGTTGAGCTTTAAGCCAACTTTTTACTCTCCTCTTTCACTTTTATCAAGAGGCTTATTAGTTGTTCTTCACTTTCTGCCATAAGGGTGGTGTCATCTGCATATCTGAGGTTATTGATATTTCTCCCAGCAATCTTGATTCCAGCTTGTGCTTCATCCAGCCCAGCGTTTCTCATAATGTACTCTGCATATAAGTTAAATAAGCAGGGTGACAGTATACAGTCTTGACATACTCCTTTTCCTATCTGGAACCAGTCTGTTCCATGTCCAGTTCTAAGTGTTGCTTCCTGACCTGCATACAGATTGCTCAAGAGGCAGGCCAGGTGGTCTGGTGTTTCCATCTCTTTCCGAACTTTCCATAGTTTGTTGTGATCCACGTAGTCAAAGGCATTGGCATAGTCAATAAAGCAGAAATAGATGTTTTTTAAAAAATAGATGTTTTTCAGGAACCCTCTTGTTTTTTCAATGATCCAGCATATGTTGACAATTTGATCTCTGGTTCCTCTGCTTTTTCTAAAACCAGCTTGAACATCTGGAAGTTCACAGTTCACGTATTGTTGAAGCCTGGCTTGCAGAATTTTGAGCATTCCTTTACTAGCGTGTGCGATGAGTGCAAACTTATGAAGCTTAGCTTGATATTTTTGTTTTTTGTTTTACATATCACTATTTAGATACTTTAAAAAATTACGTAGTTTTGGATGCACTGGATCTTTGTTGCTGTGTGTAGGCTTTCTCTGGTTGTGGCAAGCAGGCTTCTCATTGTGGTGGCCCCTCGTTGCAGAGCGCGGGCTCTGGGTCATGCGGGCTTCGGTAGTTGTCGTACATGGGCTAAGTTGCTCTGCAGCAAGTGGAATCTTCCTGAACCAGGGACTGAACCTGTGTCCCCTGCATCGGCAGGCAGACTCCCAACCACTGGACCACCAAAGAAGTCCCAGATAAAGTTTTTTATAGCAACAGACTGAAGATAATATTATTCCATACATATATGGTAACAAATTCTCCAAAGCAGAAAACACAGGCCATATTTTTCGGATCACAATGTAGTAAAATTATAAATTAGTGACAAAATAAAAGCCAGAAGTAACCCAAATTACTCTTGGAATGAAGAGGAAAACAAAGAAAATGATAAGGTCAATCAAGGTCAGTGAGAGCTGTACAGAAAACAAAATGTGGAGTACAGCCAAAAAATGCTTGAAGAAAAAATACAGTTATAAATATATTTCCTAGAGAAAGCTGTCAAGCTCAGGTGGCTTACCTGCAGATTGTATAACAATATGAAAGGCTTCTAAATTCATATTTTTGAGGCTAGTATATTGATAGAAAAATCAGGAAACTATCACATGCATGCATGCACGTGCCAGTCTCACCTTGGAGCCCCTATGCAGAAGTCCTAAGTAAATTTAGTATTTGAAATCCAGCAGTCTGTTCAATCAGTATTACATAATGATCATGCAGGGTTTATTCAAGGAATGCAAGAATGGTTTAGAATTTTGATACTTATATGCTATTTATGACAGCAAGAGATTAAAGGAGTCAAACTTAGTAATCATCTCATGCATGCTGAAAACAATCACTTGATGATTAAATTTAACACTGATTTCTCCTGTGCTTACTAGAGAAATGTAAGCAGCATTTTTATTAAATCCAGGAGGAATATAAAATGCTCATTTTCACTGCTGTACTTCAAAAACAGGATGACAGGGAAAAGACATTAGAGGCATAAATATGGAGAGAAGAGAGAAAGTGTCTTTTCCTGAAGATAATACTGATTATCTGGTTTTAAAATCCAAAAGGTTTCTCTTAATAGTGATCAAAACTGTTAATGATATTCATATAATTAAGGAGATATAAAAATAGAAACATTAATAGTCTTTTTATATTAGTAACCTATTTGAAAATGAATTTTTTAAAGATTATATTCACAATACCAGCAGTAACATACACATTAAAAAAAAGAGTAAACCTAATACAGTTTGTAAGATTTCTTTTCAATGTGCGTGACTTTCTTGAAGAAAATAAATCATTACTGAAAGATATTAAATAATATCTGAAAAATGCAATTACATCATGTTTCTGGATGATAAAACTCAGTGTTGTAAAAATATAAGGTTTTGTCAGATTCATTCATAAAGTCAGGGCTCTTCAACTCAAAATTCTAACATGCAATTTTAGAAGGAAGTTAACAATCCAACTCTAAAATTCAGATAAAAGTAAAAATGTATTAAAAAGAACCAAGAGAGTCTAATAAAGAAAAAATGAGGAAAACTTGCCACATCAGAAATGAAATATTTTATACTCTTATGAGGCCACAGGACTTAAAACCTATAGTACTTAAAAACTAAGAAAAGTGAACTAAGAGAAGGGAAAAAGGAATTTAGAATCTGGTGCATGTTAATTTGTAATTAATTCACAGCATTGTAGTTTGTATCTTTATTAAAATTATATAATAAGAAATAAATTGTAGTTGGAGTCAAGATCTAAATGTAAAATCAAAATTATGAAAGTATTAGAAAAGACTTAGAATTTAAATGACATAAAATAATCTCCAAGTAACCACTCTTTAGCATTTTGCTATGGATCCTTCTGGCTTTTTGTCTAGATAATTTTTTCTAATTTGACATGACACACGACATGTATTATGCTGTGTATCACATAGCAAAATTCTAAAGAGTGGTTACTTGTAGAAGCCACTTAAATGTCCAGCAAGAGAAAAATAGTTAAATAAATTATGAAAATGCCTTAAAGCAGTATTATTCAGCCATGAAATGAGTTAAGAGTATCTATATTTACTTGCATGGAATGACCTCCAGATCATTTTGTTAGTTGAATTAAATAGGCACATCACCAGGCAATATGTGTATATATATTCATGTGTTTATATGTATAATTAAAGCCATAGAAAAACTAATACAAGATAGAAGGACTGGAATGATGATGTATAACATTTGTCAGGAGTGATGACCTTTAGGGAGAAGACAATGATTTGGGTATTTTGCTGGTTAACTCTTTTTTTTTTTTTTTAAATTGAAGGATAGTTGACTTACAATATTGTGTTAGTTTCAGGTATACAGCAAAGTGATTCAGTTATATATATATATATTTTTCAGATTATTTTCCATTATAGGTTATTATAAGATATTGACTATCGTTCCCTGTGTTACAAGTAAATCTTTGTTGTTTATCTAGTCTATACACAGCAGTGTGTATCTGTTAATCCAATGCTCCTAATTTATCCTTGTCCCCCTCTTTCCCCTTTGGTAATTGTAAGTTTGTTTTCTATGTCTGTGATTCTATTTTTGTTTTGTAACTAGATTGATTTATATTACTTTTTAGGTTCCACATATTAGTGATATCATATGATATCTGTCTTTGTTCGATATCACTTAGTATGATATTCTCCAGGTCCATCCGTATTGTGACAAATGGCAATATTTCTTTTTTCAATGGATGAGTAGTATTCCATTGTATTTATGCACCACATCTTCTTTATCCATTCATCTGTCGATGGACATTTTGGTGGCCTCCATGTCTTGCCTATTATAAATAGTGCTGTCTTGAACATTGGGGTGCATGCATTTTGCTGGTTAACTCTTCAGCATTGTCCAGTATAACTTCCTGTGATGAGGGAACTGTGCTGTGTCTGTGCTGTCCTTTTCAGTAGCCACTAGCTGTTGGGCACTTGAAATATGGCCAGTGTGAATCTTTACATTTTGCTTAATTTTAATTTAAATAGCCACATATGACTGGTGATTACTGTGTTGGACAGTGCAGCTCTATATACTTTTGTGTTGTTTGGAAAAAGCTTAATTTTTAATAATAACAGTGCCTACCTATATTGTGGTTTAGGTCACGCTGTGATGACAAACTGCCCTAAAAAAAGAACGAATAAGAGAAAGAAACTATGACTTAGCAAATGCTTATGTTCGTCATGGGTTGACTGATGGGCTATGCTCCATGTCTTGCCATGCTAGGACCCAGACTGAGGAAGCCTATACCTGAAGCTTCAGTGGTCACCATGGCAAGAGGAAAGGGAGACAGATGGTCTCATGGTAGCAATATAAAGCCTTTCTCCTGAAAGGAATGAGCACATATCCCTTTTTTAATTTCATTGGTCAAAGAGGGTCCCATGGCCACACTGAGTCCAAGGTGGTGGGGAAATAGAAATAGAGATGTGTCCAGAGAGAGGAAAATTAGCATACATACAGCCCAATGTCTACCACATTTGTATAATATTCTTTTTAATGACGAAAGGATGAAGAAAAAATCAAATGAGAAAACTGGTGCTCAGACCTCTATGGTAATGCTCATCAAAGCTTAATCAATATTGAAAAGTTACTCACCTACACCCTCCCTCATTTAGTAAAAATCATTCTTCATTTATAGAACTAGATAACTTAGAATATACTGAAAAAGTAGGTTGTTGCTTTCTACAGCTATTTTGGCTGAATACCTGGGGAAATATTTCAGTAGGATTTAACATTTGTTATTGGGTAAAGTATTCAGGCTGATACTGAATACATATCTATTTTTTCCAAATAGTCATTTATTTCAAGAAAATATACCAATTACTGATACTACTATGGTTAATGATATTTCTACAGTGGTTTACACATGTCTTCTAGTAATATGATAGTGTATGATTTTGATGGCATCTGGAAAATTGGTAGAAGTGAGAATTTACTTCTCATTTCCACTCTTCAGTGACTGCAAATGAAAGCATTGTCATATAAGAGAGTATAAAACACTGGAAAAAATGTGAAGGTAAATGAGGCAGGAATTCAGGCCACACCAACTCTAAACAATGAATCTCTGGGTCCTTCTAAGAACTGGTTTTTCTTAGTCTGTGCAGGTTTGAGTCTAATGAGCTAATGTGGGTGGTGGGAGCCATTTTATCCTAAAAAACCTTACTTTCTCTTATTGGAGTCTTGGCATGAATGGGAGAATGAATTGAGTTGCTCTGAATATATTACTGACTATCCTATTGGGAAGTGGTAGAAAAGGAACATCGAGTTTTATCAGTGACTGCTTCCTGCATCTGTCTAGAACCCAGCACACTGCCCAGCCTGACTAAATCCTAAACTCACTCAGTGATACCATTTAAGTCTCCTTAATGCTACTTCAGGCACTCTGTTTATCAGATCTAATCCCTTGAACCTATTTGTCACTTCCACTGTATAATCATAAGAGATTTGATTTAGGTCATACCTGAATGGTCTGGTGGTTTTCCCTATTTTCTTCAATTTAAATCTGAATTTTGCAATAAGGAGTTTATGATCTGAGCCACAGTCAGCTCCCGGTCTTGTTTTTGCTGACTGTATAGAGCTTCTCCATCTTTGGCTGCAAATACAATCAATCTGATTTCGGTATTGACCATCTGGTGATGTCCATGTGTAGAGTCGTCTTGTGTGTTGTTGGAAGAGGGTGTTTGCTATGACCACTGCATTCTCTTGGCAAAACTCTGTTAGCCTTTACCCTGCTTCATTTTGTACTCCAAGGCCAAATTTGCCTGTTACTCCAGGTATCTCTTGACTTCCTACATTTGCATTCCAGTCCCCTATAATGAAAAGGACATCTTTTTTGGGTGTTAGTTCTAGAAGGTCTTGTATGTCTTTATAGAACCATTCAACTTCAGCTTTTTCAGCATTACTGGTTGTCTGAGGAGGTCTTACAAATAGCTGAGAAAAGAAGAGAAGCAAAAGGCAAAGGAAAAAAGAAAAGGAAAGATATACCCATTTTAATGCAGAGTTCCAAAGAATAGCAAGGAGAGATAAGGAAGCCTTCCTCAGTGATCAATGCAAAGAAATAGAGGAAAACAATAGAATGGGAAAGACTAGAGATCTCTTCAAGAAAATTAGAGATACCAAGGGAACATTTCATGCAAAGATGAGCACAATAAAGGACAGAAATGGTATGGATCTAACAGAAGCAGAAGATATTAAGAAGAAGTGGCAAGAATACACAGAAGAACTCTGCAAAAAAGATCTTCATGACCCAGATAACCATGATGGTGTGATCACTCACCTAGAGCCAGAAATCCTGGATTCAAAGTCAAGTGGGCCTTAGGAAACATCACTACAAACAAAATTAGTGGAGGTGATGGAATTCCAGTTGAGCTATTTCAAATCCTAAAAGATGATGGTGTGAAAGTGCTGCACTCAATAGGCCAGCAAATTTGGAAAACTCAGCAGTGGCCATAGGACTGGAAAAGGTCAGTTTTCATTCCAGTCCAAGAGAAAGGCAATGCCAATGAATGCTCAAACTACTGCACAATTGCACTCATGTCACACGCTAGCAAAGTAATGCTCAAAATTCTCCAAGCGAGTCTTCAACAGTATGTGAACCAAGAACTTCCAGATGTTCAAGCTAGTTTTAGGAAAGGCAGAGGAACCAGAGATCAAATTGCGAACATCTGCTGGATCATCAAAAAAGCAAGAGAGTTCTAGAAAAACATCTATTTCTGCTTTATTGACTAGGCCAAAGCCTTTGACTATGTGGATCACAATAAACTGTGGAAAATTCTGAAAGAGATGGGAATACCAGACCACCTGACCTGCCTTCTGAGAAATCTGTATGCAGGTCAGGAAGCAACAGTTAGAACTGGACATGGAACAATAGACTGGTTCCAAATCGGGAAAGGAGTACATCAAGGCTGTATATGGTCACCCTGCTTGTTTAACTTGTATGTAGAGTACATCATGAGAAACACCAGCACAAGCAGAAGCTGGAATCAAGACTGCCGGGAGAAATGTCAATAACCTCAGATATGCAGATGACACCACCCTTATGGCAGAAAGTGAAGAGGAACTCAAAAGCCTCTTGATGAAAGTGAAAGAGGAGAGTGACAAAGTTGGCTTAAAACTCAACATTCAGAAAACAAGATCATGGCATCTGGTCCCATCACTTCATGGCAAATAGATGAGGAAACAGTGGAAACAGCGAGAGACGTTTATTTTTTTCTTGGGCTTCAAAATCACTGCAGATGATGATCGCAGCCATGAAATTAAAAGACACTTGCTCCTTGGAACAGCAGCTATGATCAACCTAGATATCATATTAAAAAGTGGAGACATTACTTTGCCAACAAAGGTCCGTCAAAGCTATGGTTTTTCCAGTAGTCATGTATGGATGTGAGAGTTGGACTATAAAGAAGGCTGCTGCTGCAAAGAAGGCTGAGCACCGAAGAATTGATGCTTTTGAATGGTGGTGTTGGAGAAGACTTTTGAGAGTCCCTTGGACTGCAAGGAGATCCAGCCAGTCTATCCTAAAGGAAATAAGTCCTGAATATTCATTGGAAGGACTGATGTTGAAGCTGAAACTCCAATACTTTGGCCACCTGATGCGAAGAACTGAGTCATTTGAAAAGACCCTGATGCTGAGAAAGATTGAAGGCGGGAGGAGAAGGGGACAGTAGAGGATGAGATGGTTGGATGGCATCACTGACTCAATGGACATGAGTTTGAGTAAGCTCCGAGAGTTGGTGATGGACAGGGAAGCCTGGCATGCTGCACTCCATGGGGTTGCAAAGAGTCGGACACGACTGAGCGACTGAACTGAACTGAATACTACTTAGTTGTACTTGAAATTCAGTGTGTTTCAAATCGATGTCAGAGTATTTACCCCTTTGAACAGCCGTGAGTTACCAAAAGGAGTGAGATGAAGCCACTGAACAAACACACCAAGGATATCTCTGCACTCGACCAAAGTCAGTTTTATTGAGATTGTTGCCACAAGAAATACCATCTGTCAGAGGGCCATGGACATCTCAGTAAGAGGAATCTGGGAAGGTCTCCTTAGAGGAGAGATCTCCAACCTCCAGGCTGCAGACCCATATCTCTGTCAGATTAATGGCAGCATTAGATGAGAATTTAAGTGCACGATAAATGTAACACACTTGAAATCCCAAAACAATGCCCCACCCCCCAATCTGTGGGAAAATCGTCTTCTGTGAAATCGGTCCCTGGTGCCAAAAAGGCTGGGGACTGCTGCCTTGGAGGGCTTTGGTTTGAGCTAAATATTCTAAGGAGGATTTAAGAAACCAGGCCCTTTTCTAACTTGCTTGTTATCACTGAGCTGGAACGATCTGGTGAAAGTGAAAGTGAAATTGAAGTCGCTCAGTCGTGTCCGACTCTTTGCGACCACATGGACTGTAGCCTACCAGGCTTCTCTGTCCATGGGATTCTCCAGGCAAGAGTACTGGAGTGGGTTGCCATTTCCTTCTCCAGGGGATCTTCCCGACCCAGGGATTGAACCCGGGTCTCCCGCATTATAGGCAGACGCTTTATGGTCTGAGCCACCAGAGTTGGGTACTTTAATAGTATTTGTCTAGGAGGCAGGAAGGTTAAAGCCAGGCTTGAGTGGTTATTGGTAAAGCAGCAGCAGGTACTTGGGTTGATCCTAAGAGAAGAATACTTCATCATTTTTGCCCTGTTGTGGATTGGCCCTGTTTCAGCCATGGTCACAGGGTGACCTTGTCAGGGCATTTTCTGTCAGCTTTGCTTATGGTCAGTTGAGAACAGTAGGGTTGGCTCCAGTAGGGCTGCTTTTGTTTTTTTTTTTTTTTTTTAAATATATATGTATACATACATACATACACACACATATATATTTTTTATTTGGCTTCCCCAGTCTTAGTTGCAGCATGGCATGTGGGATCTTTCATTGCGACTCAGATGTTTTAGTTTTAGCTCCCAGGCTTAGTTGCTCCACGCCATGTGGAATCTCAGTTCCCTGACCAGGATGGCTTTAGGACTTGCCCTTAGCCTCCTGTATTTACTTACTCCATTAAATTGAATTTCAGTAGAATTTCAAAGAAAGAATGAGCTATCAAGGTTTTTGGTGGAAAGTGGAAACTTGAGCTCTTGCTTTAGTGTTATAGGGTGTGATAAGACTTCAGGGGGAGAGCAAGTGTAAACAAAGAACCCCAAAGAGACAACTATTCAAGTCTAGAAGTGAACTGACCGATCAGATGAGCGCTGGCACTCCCGTGACCATTGCCTGTACACACATGAAAAAGGAATGTGGTGATTGCTCAGTCATGTCTGACTCTTTGTGACCTCACGAACTACACAGTCCATGGAATTCTCCAGGCCAGAATACTGGAGTGGGTAGCCGTTCCCTTCTCCAGGGGATCTTCCCAAGCCAGGGATTGAACCCAGGTCTCCTGCATTGCAGGTGGATTTTTTTTTTTTTTTTTTTTTTTACCAGCTGAGCCACCAGGGAAGCCCTAAAAAGATGAGAAGAGGTTACCTAAACAAAGGAAGTGAGCAGATTTGGGGAAGAGGAGCTTTTCAGGAAGAGGGAAGAGTGCTAAAGAGATCCAGTGGAAGGGAGCACCTGTGCTCCCTTAGTAGTGAAGGGAATGCATTAAGACTGGCAAGAAAGGCAGGGACTAGAAAACAACCCCACGGGGGCAGATTTGGGAATTTAGCCTAACAGTAATGGAAAGCTATGAAGTGTAGCCCGGGAGTAACATGAACTCATTTACTTTTTGAAAGATCACTTTGGTTGCTGAGGTATTAGTATAATTGGGATAGATTTTGGGACAAATAAGTCCTAGCATTTTTCCATCTTTGTCAGGGTGCCACACAATACAAATTGGCTCTCTCATTTGTTCCATTAAAATCAATGACTTTGTTTAGGCAAAGTGGCTCCTGGACCTCATCCCAGAGAGAGGTTAGAAGGGTTCTTCATAAAATTCTAAATTTTCTAAATGAAAATGAGAGAGTAGCCAGGAGGATTGACTTTGGGGTAAGCCGACAGTTCTCAGTGGCACTGTGCCAAGGCAGAGAAGGGCCATTAGGCTGGGTTTTGAAGACTGTGGCCATGAGTAACTAAGAGGGTGCCATTTTGTTTCCAATGATGACTCATTGTGGAAATGAGATTGATAAAATAAATAGTTTTTTTTTCCCTGTATGAAAGCTAAAAAGACACAACCCTTTCCAGCCCTCTCTCTAATTACTCAGATTTGGATCTCATCTGGAGCTGCACTTTGAGGCTATGTCATATGTCAGAACATTCGATTCTCTCATTTAGCAGCTTTAGAGGGCTGATAGCACGTAGCCTTTCATAGGAAAACAAAATTAAGGTAAAAGTGAGATCAGATTGACACTGTCTTAGAATCTTGGAAATTCTGAAGACAGGAAATTAAATGACAAGAAGAAATTTAGCTTGCTCTTTAAAGTTGGCATATTTGTTTTAAAAAATTAAGAATTTTAGAGACATTCACAAATGGACTGTGGATTACTGATTTTGCTAGTTACTTAGGGTTTGGGCCCTGGTTTGTCTTTATACCCTAGGGTATCCATGCTTTGATTTCCAGAATGAAGGACTTATGAGGGGAACTTTAGTGGCACCAAAGTTGTGTGCAGGCTAAAATGTCACGTAATTGTTCGGAGAGCACATTTTTAGGAAGTTGAATTGTGCAAGTATAAATCGTGTTAAATGTTGACAGAAGTTTTAAAAGTTTCCCAAATTCAGCCCTGTTGACATTTGGGGCTAGGAAATTCTTTGCTGTGGGGCCTGTTCTGTGCACTGCTGGATGTCTAGCAGCGTCACTGGACTCTACCCACTGGATGCCGATAGCCAACAGGACCCTCCACAAGCGGTGACAAATAAAAATGTCTCCAGATATTGCAAATGTTCCCGTGAGGTGTCACCTCACCCTGGGGTGGCAACTAATGGGTTAGATACTATCTAAACACTGTTTTTGAGATAACTATTGGACAGATTTTTAAACTGTTTGTTATTTTAAAATTGTGCCCCATTAGAAGATTGACTATTTATAAATAGGTTCAGAGCTCCACACCAGGCCAAGAGGAAGACATTTGGATGTGTTATCCTCCATCATGGCTGAAGTTGTGAGTGAACACTGGTGACATGTCAGAGGTATTAGTTGGATTTTAGAAAACCATTCACTGGTCTCTGATGAGGGTGAGAGAATTTAAAAGGGGTGTGTGTGTGTGTGTGTTAGTGTTAGAAGAAAATGAGAATGTGAGGGAGGGCCTCAAGATCTAGTTTTGGAAGAGCTTGGAAAGGTCTCAGAATTCAATGTATTTTATGCATGTGACAGAGCATGAAAAAATATTCATTGAATGAAATATTCATCAAAGTCAAGTTTGCTTTTTCTATTTACCTTTGGCTATTAGAACAGGGATTGAGAAATACTGTGGATTATCAGGATGAAGGTCTGCTGACTTGGGTCACATGTGGTTGTGTTTAAGAACACGTAGGAAGGGCCAAATAAAACTTGTGACCACAAACAAGTGATAAAGGAAATGGAGAGGGTGATTTTAGAGTTGACTTTCATTTAAAGAATTACTGGGATATGAAATGAGGAACTCGGCTCCCTAGAGAAATAGCTGAAGTCACCAAGCATCAAGTAATTTGAAATAGGGAGGATGAGTCACAGCATGTCTTAGGAGAGTTTGTCTAGCTCTGAAATACTGATGGGAAGATTAGTCCAGAAAATTAATGAGATACATGTTGCCAAATCACCAAAGAGAGCCAAAGATAAAAATGGAGAACACAAATAACCCATTCTCTAAAGGAGACTGGAACACCCAAGTGCAGATAACTCTGCAAAATGCTAGCATGGAATCATATTCTCACGCCTGGAAGGGCCCTGTAGTGGGTGAGGGTGTGAGCTCTTAAAACAGACTGGATGAGGTCAAATCCCAGCTCTACCACTTACTAGATGTATAGCCTTGAGTACAATACTTACTTTCTCTGTGGCTCAGTGTCTTCATTTATAAAATGGGAAGAATAATAGCAGTACCTACCTTATAGGGTTGTTGTGTAAATTAAATAAGTTAAACTATGCAGAAGAGTTACAACTGTTTTGTTCTATTTAGAAAATGTTAGCTTTAATTCTCCATAGGAAATGTTGACTATTATTAATCAAGGCTCAAGGGGACTATGACTTGCCCATAATCAGCAATCTAGCTGGGTACAAAGCTAGGCCTTGGACTCTCAGTTCACAGCATTTATATTTATGTCAGGCTTTTCTCTTCTCTGTAATGTACCTCTGTACATGTATGAGTTGAGGAAGGTAAGAGATAAACCTGGAAGCAATAATAGCAAAATACAATTGTTTAGGATTTTTATATCACTTTTACATTGTGTTCAGTTGCTAAGTCATGTCCTATTCTTTGTGACCCCATAGACTGCATCACACCAGGCTCCCCTGTCCTTCACTACCTGCTGAAGTTTGCTCAAATTCATGTCCATTGAGTTGGTGGTGCTGTCCTCTGCTGTCCCCTTCTCCTTTTGTCTTCAGTCTTTCCCAGTCTTCACTTTTATAGCACTATCATATTTGAATCTCAAAACAACCTTACAGGATAAGGTTAAAATGCCTCCATTTTATAGATACACAATAGAAAAGCAAAGCAATTTGCCTTAGATGGCAGAACTGATAAGTAGAACTGGAATTCAAAACCAGGGATTCAGAGTCCTGTTCTGTGCCTCTTTCTTTGCATTCCGCTCACCAGCTCTGAATGCGGGAGGAAGCACAGTAGGAACGTAAGCGGGCTTCTAGGAAGCATGGTGGAACAGAGGGTTTTCAGGGCAGTGAAACTGCTCTGTGTGATGCTGTAATAAAGGATACATGTCATTATACATGTCCAAACCCATAGAATGTCCACCCTGCCTCTTGTCCTGCAGGCCCGGGCCATTAGGGAGGGCTTGTTGGAAGAGAGGACAAAAGTCTAAGTACATTTCTATTCCTCCTCCGAAGAATTTTGGAATCCATCCATTTAATTCCAACCCTCCCCACTTCCATGTCATCCATCATCTTTTACCTGGACTTGTATCTTTAGACTGGTCAATCCATGCTCTCCATGAAGTCCTAGTGATTACTGTAAGAAATAAATCTGATCATATTTCTTCCATCAGCTCTTTCACCCTCATCCCTTCAGTGACTCTTCTTGCCTCCAGATCAAGCCGACCTCCTCCACAGTAGTTATACTCCTTCAGTTCTGACCTGTGTTCCTTTATCAAGACCTGCCTCTCTCCACTACCCTGATGCTCCCTCTGTGCTGAAATATATTTCAGCCAAAACACATTCCACGTTGTATGGGAAATGGGAATGAAAACAACGAGATACCACTGTTTGCCTATCAGAACGGCCAAAATCCAAAACACTGACATAACCAAAAACTGACAAGGAGGTGGAGTAACAGGAACTCATATTCATTGCTGGTGAACGTGCAAAATGACACAGCCACTTTGGAAGACATTTTGGCAGTTTCTTACAAAACTAAACATAGTCTTATATGATTAAGCAGTTGCAATTCTTGGTCTTTACCCAAAGGAGTTAAATATGTATGTCCATGCAAAAACATGTATGTGGATGTTGATAACAGTTTTACTTGTATTTGCCCAAATTTGGAAGTACCCAAGATGCCCATCAGTCAGTGAATGGAAAGTAAACTGTGGTACATCCAGACAATGGAATATTCTTCAGTGCTGAAAAGAAGTGACTTAACAATCTGTGAAAAGATGCGGAAGAAACTTAAATGGGTATTACTGAGTGAGAGAAACCAATCTGTAAAGTCTCTACACTGTATGATTCCAACTCTAAGACATTCTAGAAAAGGCAAATCCATGGAGACAGTGAAAAGATCAGTGGTTGCCAGGGCCTGGGCATAGGGAGGGATGAACAGGCAGAGCACAGAGGATTTTCAGGGCAGTGAAACTATATATGATGCTATGATAAAGGATACGTCATTGTACATGTCCAAACCCATAGAATGTCCAACACCAAGAGTGAACCCTCGTGTAAACTATGGATTTGGGTGATAATAATGTGTCACTGTAGTTTCATCAATTGTAACAAATGTACCACTTGGGTGGAGGTGTTGGTAATGGGCGAGTCAGTGCATGTGTGGGGGTGGGGGATATATGAGAAATCTCTGTACCTTGTGCTTTATTTTTCTGTGGACCTAAAACAGCTCTTTAAAAAAAAGTATTTGAAGTCACAATATAAATTATAACAGATTATATGATAAAATTATCCATAATGAAATATATATGTATATTTTAACCTTCTCTAATGCATCATGATCTCTTTTCTTCATACCCTCTGCATTCTTGCAGCATTTGACATGTTCTATTTTAATTGTCTCTTTGGACTTTGAAAAATGGGTAGTTTCATCAGGCAATGAAACCTGGGCAGAAGGCCTTGGCAAAATCAGAGATTATTAATATTTAACATGTATTAAACATTATTGCTCTGTATATGCTATAAATTGGCCTTGCTAGAGTTACAGTTTCTACCAGTGGAACACGTTTAAATTTTATCCTTGGAGCCAACATTTCAGAAAGGATCCTTCACCCTTTGTGAATTGGAAAACCAAAAAGCTCTTTAGAGACATGTCTGCTCTCCCCAGCTTCTTCATCCTCTCCCCAACCTAAGGGCATCTCTGATTCTCAGTGAAGGTACATCTGGGTGTATCTGCAGTCTGGGCTCACAGTGAGTCCTCTTGCTCCTCTGAGGCCCTACTGCTCCTACTCCCTAGGGCTCATTTGTATCTTTGTGATCAGTAGGAATGGCCCAAGAGTTCACGAATGGGGCATGTAATTACATTGGCTATGGCTTATCTGAACACATCTTTAACAGTAATAAAATACTCTGTTTGACCAAGAAAAGAAAGATTTATCTGAGAGACTCACTCTAGGTCCTTCGGATCAACCCCAGTGGGGAAGGAAATAAACTGAAAGGATTCCAACTACAAATGTCCCAGATCTTCAGGGCAATTTAATAATGTAAACCAACCTAAGGATTTGGGCTTTCTTAAATGAAAAAACTTTGGAGATTATAGAAATATCCTATAATTATATGGAAATTGCTGTTCAAATCATAATTATTTTCTCCATTAATTTTCAGGTCCATGGTGATATCTGAAAGAAGCTATTTTAGTCCAGTAAGCATCATAAGTGATTATGGTTTCTTTTTAATATAAATGAGAGTAGATTAAAATGGAAAAGAGGCTTTTACTTCAGTTTGTGTATATGACATACTGAGACAACGTTCACCTATAAATAGCCTAGTAAGCGTAAGTAGAAATCTTATTCCAAAGCATAGCTAGAAATATCTCCATTCATGTTCCCAAATATAAAATGATCTAGAATATAAACTTCAATACTTGTTTTACTTTTTGTTGCCTTTACATTTTTTTTTTTTTGGCGGATTATCTCATTTTGCTAAGACTTGAAGGCTTACGTGTACTGGTCTAACTTATCTATATAATTCTAACTTCCAGGTAATAGGGGTCTTCCTATCCATGCTCTGCCAACCTTACATCTGGCAGGACCTTCTGTTACTATCATAGGAGGCAAAGGAGAGTGAGTCAGAGAATAAAGCTCTAGATCAGTGGTTCTTAGCCAGGAGTGATTTTGCTGCATCCTGCTCCCCCAGGGGATATGTGTAATGTCTAAAGATATTTTTGGTTGTCACAACTGGAGAGGTGGAGTGTTACTGGCTCTGGTGGGTAGAGATCAGAGATACTGCTAAATGTCCCACAGTGCACAGGGCAGGCCCCTGCAGGGAAGAGTTATCCAGCCCCAAATCTCAGTAATGCCACAGTGCAAAAACTCTGATCTAGAAGCATGGTTATAGGTTTTTCACATGCAAAAAATTAAGATTATAGTACTATCTATCATTCTAACACTGGCCTGATAGAAAGAAGGAAGAATCTGCTCACCCAGTTCTGGTGGTCCCTCCATCAAGGGGCCCTGAAGCAATAGATAGAAGAATACCTCTACGTCTTACAGATATCATAAGTGTGTCCATGTGTCTTGAAGAGAGTGTGGGGATGATACACTTAACGCTTTTTCTGTGTCTATTGAGATGATCATGTCATTTTGGACTTTTCTTTTGTTAATGTGATGTATTACATTGACTGATGTGCATATGTTGAACCATCCTTGTGAATTTGGGTTGACTCTCACTTGGTCATGGTATATGACCTTTTTTATGTGTTGTTGGATTTGGTTTGCTAATACTTTGTTGAGAATGTCTGCATCTATATTCATCAAAGATACTGGCCTGCAGTTTTCTTTTTTTGGGTGATGGTGGCTTGATGAATGTCTTTGGGAGTATCCCCTACTCTTCAATCTTTTGGAAGAGTTTAGAAGGATGGGTATAAGTTCTTTGTATGTTTGATAGACTTTTGACTGCAGAGGGTTTTTTAACTACAGATTCTATTTCACTTCTAGTGATTGGTCTGTTCAAATTAACTATTTTTAAAAATTTATTCTTTTATGATTTTTTTTTTTTGTATTTCTGTGATATCAGTTGAAATGTCTCTTTTTTTCTTTTTTGGACCATATCATGCAGTGGGATCTTTATTTAGTTCCTTGACTAGGGATTGAACCTGGCTGTGCCCCCTGCAGTGAAAGCATGGAGACCTAACCACTGAACTGCCAGGGAGGTGCCGGCATTTCTTATTTTATTTGGGTTCTCTCTCTTTTCTTCTTGCTGAGCCTGGCCCGAGGTTTGTCAGTGTTGTTTTCCCTGTCAAAGAGCCAACTCTTGGTTTTATTGATGTTTTTCTATTGTTTTTTTCAATCTCTATTTATTTCCTCCCTGGTCTTTATTATTTCCTTCCTTTTGCTGACTTTAGGTTTTGTGTAATGGTACACTTAAGATCTTGGAGAGGGGTAGGCTTTCTGTTTGTGTCATCCAAACCTACTCTTGTGGGGTCTTCAAGGCTGTGGTCAGCTATGGCATTAAGAATGCTAATGAAGAGAAGACAGAGGAGCAGATGGGCATCAGCTTTCATGGAAGCTCCAAAGCTTGGCAGTTACATACATAAGCAAGTCGATGGTTGCAGTGAATTGAGGCTGGGTGGCCAACTGGAAAACTGTATGCAGAATCTGGCATGTAGGTTCTCTATTTGCAGTATTGGGAATCAGTGTATCAGTTAACATGAGATCCAGAACTGAGAAATCCAAGAGAGGAATAAGTCAAAACAACTTGGATACATGAGGTTGTCTAATATTTGGAAGCTTGTGTGGGAAGAATCGGAGAACACAATGGTACCCCACTCCAGTACACTTGCCTGGAGAATCCCATAGACAGAGGAGCCTGGTGGGCTGCAGTCCATGGGGTCGCTAAGAGTTGGACACGACTGAGTGACTTCACTTTCACTTTTCACTTTCATGCATTGGAGAAGAAAATGGCAACCCACTCCAGTGTTCTTGCCTGGAGAATCCCAGGGACGGGGGAGCCTGGTGGGCTGCTGTCTATGGGGTCGCACAGAGTCGGACACGACTGAAGCGACTTAGCAGCAGCAGCAGCAGTGGGAAGAATGGTAGGCTGGGCTAAATCCTGTGGATAACAGAGAGCAGATTCAATACCTCCATTTTGGTTCTCCATCTTCTGTGGGAATACAGTACTGCTTATTTTGCTTTTCCTCGTCTTTCCCTAGAGGTCTGTCAATTTACCATGCCCCCAGAGGTCTTGTTCTTGCCAGCATTATAATTGTTTTTGAAAGTGAAAGTCACTCAGTCATGTCTGACTCTTTACGACCACATGGATTATACAGTCCATGGAATTCTCCAGGCCAGAATACTGGAGTGGGTAGCCGTTCCCTTCTCCAGGAGCTCTTCCCAACCCAGGGATCGAAATCAGGTCTCCCACACTGCAGGCAGATTCTTTACTTACTGTATCAGAATCTGCACTTTAATAAGATCATGGTCATTTGTATGCAGTGCCTTAAGGGTTTATAATCTTGGCCCAAATCAGGACTGCATTTGTGAATGCAGCTTAACTATACAGTAACAAACCAATACGCAATTGTTACTTTGAAGCCAAACCTTTCCAAAGTTATCATATCTCGTTGTGTACCTGAACAGAGTGCACCATGGTGGTGAAGGTCAACAATGTGCTGCTGGACAAGCTGATGAACTGTGCAGTGGTTTTAAGAAGATACTACTTCCTTTTTCAAAGTTCAAACCAAAAGAGAAAAGGAGAATGGGATCAGAAAAGTTACCTAGGTGTCATCTTAAGGGGCTACTTCTCAGGGCATGGCCTATTTTGTCTCAACAATCTTTGGAACTACAGAAAATGGTAGAAGGGTAGATACTCTCACTTTTATTCTTGATGATTTGCATTGCATCAAAGGAGACTGACTTTGTCTGATAAACTAAACCATACTTCCTGAGATTATTTCAGTTTTTCAGAGAGAGCTTCATGCACTGAGGTTTAATATTGAGCTACAAAGTACTATGCTATGGTGTATATCATGTTTAATTCTCCAGAATCCATTCCATTCCAGCCAATGAGTCTCCAAGGCAATCACAGAAATTCCATCTCTCTTGACAGTAATTTAGTTCAGGGCTGGGTAGGCATAAGCCATTTTGGACCAAAGAGAGATGCTAAGAGAGACTAGCCAAGGACATCTGAGAAAGGAGCTTCCTCAGTGTTAGAAGTGACCTAGGGGAAGCCTCCCCTCACTTGAGAGACATGAGCGAGGGTGAGTGGGGTGCAGGTTACTACCTGTAGCCATCCAGTAACTACAAAGGGAACATGCTTTAGGACGAAGCCAACCCTAGAGGCTTGAGAAGAAACTAGTTCTTTTTAAAAATCTTTTTACAAATTTCAAATCCACAGAGGGAAGAAACAGAAAGAATTCAAGTCCCTAATTTCACTATTGAATCCCTGAATCTAACCCTATTTCTTGACTTCCTATAGCATGTATTATTATGTGATCTCCCTGCCTAAGTTGTCAGTTTGATGTGAAGTTCATTGCTGCCCACAGCCATAAACATCCTTACTGATAAAAATCACTGGCAAGAATCCTCTCTTCATGGTGAGCACGGCACAACAGCATAATCAGCATGGATTCACAATCGTCATTTCTGAAGTGATGCTATTTAAAATCAGAGGCACTTATCCCAGGTGAAAGAATACAATTTTCACCAACTCTAATGAGATTCAACAATTACAGCAGAGTAATTTTGAAAACAGATGTCATGATACTCCCATCTTGTGCAAAGCTTATTTTAGTATTTTTATTGGCAATTCTTCACAAGGTGCTCAAGGCTGCTGTCACTGTAATTGATAAGACTGATTGCATCATAAAGAACATTACCATTCTAATTTCATTTCAACTTTTAGACCATATGTATTGAGTAGACTCTATGGGAGGCTCTCATTATTTTCACTTAAGCTCCAAACGACTCAGTTTTCCATTTTATTATCTCTACCTTTAACCATTCACAGTACCACATGTCTTAACGTGTCTAAAATTTGCATCTCAGGGAAGAAAGCGATTTTAGAATCTTGGCAAGCTGGTAACAGATTAGATCTGTTAGGGCTGGAAATGAAAGTCTGTGGTCATTATCCCTAAAAAAGAGTCAGCGAGTCACATTTTTGAAGCCAATACATAACGTTCTTGTCAAGTATTAGTGTTCATCATTCCCAACATGTTAGTTCTTTTCCCTCAGCTAGCCCTTCCTTGTTTTCTCTGCTAATTCAAATCTTAACTATCCCCTGATTTTTAAGACTTAGATCAAGTAAAATTTCTTCTGTAAACCTTCTCTGAGTCACATCATAGATTGCAGGATAGCAGAGGTCATATTGACAAAGCTGGGTCCTCAATTTCAGCACTCAGCAGCAGAGAGCAATTAGACAATCAATATTGTATAACCCTAGTTCTAAGTTCTAGATTCACCCTGCCTTCTGAGCCTTAGTATTCTCATCTGTGAAATGGGAAAATTGAAAGTATATGACTCAAAAAGTTGTTATGAGGATGAAATGAGATAATCCAAATAATGTCTTAATGCAGTGCCTAGCACATGGAGAATGTTCAATAAAAGTTGTTATAATTATAGTTTTCATATAATATTTCAATGAGCAGAGATAAATATACTTAGGAGAGGGTACAGAATTATATATATGTATTGCCCTAACTTTGCTTATTAAAAAATTCTGTGTTTTATTCCCTTGGTTCAACTTAGGCTCTCAGTTTCATATATAATGATGGAAAGTTTTGCTTAATCAAATTATTTGATATCTTCCCAGTTAAAAAATAACTGTTTTACTGATGTGGACATCTTACATATATATGCACATGTAGAATCAAGAGTCATAAGTGACAACCAGCCTCTGAATTTCCTTTGAGATTTTGAGTAGCAGCAAGAGTCCATTCAACAAATGGACAGGTGGATACCAACTGTCTATTGCTTAAAGGGCATGGCGTGACTCTGGCAGCTGTGGGAAGGAGAAAGAGGACACGCAAAAAACAACAAGTTTTCATAAATGAATGCTTCATGGGTTGTATAGGGAAAGCAGTTTATATTAGAGGCAGAAACAATTGTCTTTCAAGATAAATGAGGACCAGTTAACATCCCAAATTTATTTTCATTGTGTAGTCACCTCAAGTTAATATCCTCTCTCATTTCTGAATTATCCTTTTGGGAGAACACAGACAGTGGCTGCAGTCCAAACTATGAAATTTAGGTATGAATTCTGGCTTCACCACTAACTCCCTGCGTGACCTTGGGCAACTAATTTAACTTTTCATTTTTTTCTTAGCACCTTTTTTTTTTTTCCTTCCAGCAAAAGGGACTACATTATCTCTTCCATTATCCAGTTTTGTACATTAAGGGGCTAAACTCAACTTGTAGCTTCTCCCATTCGGAGAAGGCAATGGCACCCCACTCCAGTACTCTTGCCTGGAAAATCCCATGGATGGAGGAGCCTGGTAGGCTGCAGTCCATGGGGTCACAAAGAGTCGGACACGACTGAGTGACTTCACTTTCACTTTTCACTTTCATGCATCGGAGAAGGAAATGGCAACCCACTCCAGTGTTCTTGCCTGGAGAATCCCAGGGATGGGGGAGCGTGGTAGGCTGCAGTCCATGGGGTCGCTAAGAGTCGGACATGACTGAGTGACTTCTTTCACTTTTCACTTTCATGCATTGGAGAAGGAAATGGCAACCCACTCCAGTGTTCTTGCCTGGAGAATCCCAGGGACGGAGGAGCCTGGTGGGCTGCTGTCTATGAGGTTGCACAGAGTTGGACATGACTGAAGCAACTTAGCAGCAGCAGCATCAGCTTCTCCCATTAAAAACTGTTCTTTGCTTTTGCTTCAGGAAGACTTTTTAGGTAACTAATTCCATTGTAAGCCTTAGTCAATTAACCACTGTTGGAAATTCTATCAATATCAGAAAAAATGAATACTACTACTCAACAATTCTTTCCATTATTTTCAGTTACATCAGTGAAAGTAATAAGCGAAATTAGAGATCATCCAGGAAGTTATCCAGTATTTCTTTTTTTTAATATAAATTTATTTATTTTAATTGGAGGCTAATTACTTTACAATATTGTATTGGTTTTGCCATACATCAACATGAATCCGCCACAGGTGTACACATGTTCCCCATCCTGAACCCCCCTCCCACCTCCCTCCCCATACCATCCCTCTGGGTCATCCCAGTGCACCAGCCCTGAGCATCCAGTATCATGCATCGAACCTGGTCTGGCGATTTGTTTCACATATGATATTATACATGTTTCAATGCCATTCTCCCAAATCTTCCCACCCTCTCCCTCTCCCACAGAGTCCAAAAGACTGTTCTATACATCTGTGTCTCTTTTGCTGTCTCACATACAGGGTTATCGTTACCATTTTTCTAAATTCCATATATATGCATTAGTATACTGTATTGGTGTTTTTCTTTCTGGCTTACTTCACTCTGTATAATCAGCTCCAGTTTAATCTACCTCATTAGAACTGATTCAAATGTATTCTTTTTAATGGCTGAGTAATACTCCATTGTGTATATGTACCACAGCTTTCTTATCCATTCATCTGCTGATGGACATCTAGGTTGCTTCCATGTCCTGGCGATTATAAACAGTGCCCAGTATTTCTAAAAATTGTTTGACTAGAGTGTTTATTTCTTCTGGAACACATCTGGGATGAATTTAGGGGGAAACACAAGCTGGTGTATTAATAGTATTTACCAGGCAAGTGGTCACAATAAAGATGAAAGATGTGAGTGGAGTTACTTAGCCAACTCTTGCTACTGTTTTTTGTTACAAATGAGATAACATATGCAGAAGGCTTTGGAAATTCTAATGCCCTGTGTATAAAGAAAACACAGGAGAAGTTTTGTCATAATGGAGTTGATAAAATAGAACATGTGGATTTTTTTTTAAATCCTGTCTGTCAAAGAAAATACCACAAAGAAATTTAAAGGCAATCAATAAAACAAGAAAAAAAATTTGCAATACACATCAGAAAGAACTAATTTCCCTATGTAGAAATTGGTCATGCAAATCTGTAAGAAAAGACCAACTGACTATCCAATAGAAAAATAGTCAGAGGTCACAAAGAGTTAATCAGTTCATAGAAAATAAAGGATAATCAGTTTTGCTCCTAGTTAAAAGAATGAATATAAAACAAATCAGTCACCATTTCCCACCTGTTAGGTTGGCACATGATTTTATGGTACCAGTTTTGGTGTGGTATGAGGAAACAGACACTTGGGACAATCTCTTTTGAAGACAATTGATTAGTTTCTGTCAAGACTGCAAAGTTCCATGACATTTAACCCAATAATCCCTTTCCTAGGAACTTGTCTTAATATACATTTACATATATATATATATATATAGATAGATAGATATACACATATATATACACACACAAAGCCATATATTTGAGACTATTGTAGCATGGTTTAACAGTAAGAGGCTGAAAAAGAAAACCTCACCATCTGTCACTGGGGACTGGATAAAATACGTTATGGGACACCTGTACAGTGGCAAACTGCAGGCAAGAAAAAAATAGGTCATTGGGATGATCTCTATGAGGCATTATTAATTAGAAACAGCATTTAGATTGGTTGAGACTGAGACATTTCAACCAAATGCAATGTGTGGTCCTTATTTTAAACCTTAAACCAAATCAACTTTAAAAGTGCAATTATGAGCCATTTGGGGAAATTTGGACACTGGATATTTTGATGATGTGAAATAGTTATTGTTTTTAGGCTTGATAATGATGCTGAGGTTTTATTTAAAGAACCCTTAAATTACAGACATGCATAATGAAACATTCTGGACGAAGTGATATGGTGTTTGGGATTTGCTTAATAATAATCTATGGGTTGTGAAGATGAACAATCTGTTAATCTGTGGGAAGGAAGGAGTGGATGGATGACAAGACTGAATCTGTATGGATGATAGAAACACGGAGTTTAGTGAAAAGAACCGTACACTGATACTATTCTTTTGCTACTTGAGTGCTTGAAATTTTCCCTAAGAAAAAAACAAAACTGAAAGTTAAAAACTGAAGTGTCAAACATTCAACTAAACAGTTAAAAACAAAATAAAACAAAAGTGAAAAAGGACAGTGGGTAATACAAGTGTAGTAATCTGACAACAAATCTGCATAGAAAACTTCTGGGGGAAAGCCCTGCTGATGATGTTTTCCTTCTTGGGAGGGCTGATGGCAGCCTAAGATAGAAGGAATACTTACTTACTCTTCATTATTTTAATA
The DNA here is from genome assembly GCF_019923935.1 of Bubalus bubalis. Lineage (NCBI taxonomy): Eukaryota > Metazoa > Chordata > Mammalia > Artiodactyla > Bovidae > Bubalus > Bubalus bubalis. The sequence continues at coordinate 9,169,547 of NC_059181.1, read as the reverse complement.
ACTTCTTGAAACAAAGAATAAAAATGAAGTGTTATACAAATATTAAGCCTTCTACTATAAATAATGTATGCCACAGTTAAATCCAAATAAGGGAATGTGCTCAGCAGGGCTATCCACTGATTAGCATGTTTATTAATTCAGGTCCTGCTTAGACTTCTACTAACATGGTAATTATTTTAATTAAAGTCTTCAGTTTTCTTGCAATCATTTAGTACTTGGTAGAATAGGGTGATATACTGTATATCACCCTATATATAGGTAAACACTATTCTTATTTATTTATATATAATTAAATATCAATATAGCATACATTTAATTTAAATACATTTTTTATATGCAGGCATACCTCAGAGATATTATGGGCTTGCTTCCAGACCACTTCAGTACAGCAAGTCACATGAATTTTTTTGGCTCCCCAGAGCATATAAAAGTGATGTTAACACTCTAGTTTACTAAGTATGCAATAGAATTAAGTCTAAAAAAGCCATGTACATTAAACATAATGCTGTTGGAGAAATGTGCCCATAGACTTGCTCAATGCAGGATTCAATTTGTAAAAAACACAGTATCTGTAAAGTGCAATAAAACAAGGTATGCCTGTGTTGGATATATATTTAATTAATATATATAACTAAATCTGCAGATTTGATTTAATTCATTAAACATTTATAGAAATGTGTATCAGTTTTTCAAATAGAAATACAATGGACATCCATTATCTAGATTTTCCCATATTTACTTCATCTGTTTTGTCTGAAGTATTTTAAAGTAACTTACAGACATGTTACAACTCGCCCCTAAATAGCACAATATGCATCTCCCAGCTGTGTCCAGTCTATGAATAAACTGCTCAGAGGGATTCTTCATTTTTGTTATGGTGTTTTTTGATCTCTAGCATTTCTTTTATTCCATTTAGGATTTCCATCTCTCTGTTTTACATTTGTCATCTATTTTCTTTCCCATCTATTCTTGCGTGCTCTGTCCATGTGAGACCTTAGCATATTCATCAGAGTTTTAAATGGGCTGATAATTCAAAAATTCCTGCTGTATCTGGTTCCGATGCTTGCTCTGTCTCTTCCAATTGTGGGTTTTTTTTTTTTTTTTTTTTTTTTTTTGCCTTTTAGTATACATTTGTTATTTTTTCTTGATAGCCAGACAGGGTGTATGGGGTAAAAGGAACTGATATCCACAAGCCTTTAGCAAAGTGGTGATAAGGGATGTCAGAAGGGGTGATGGAGAGTTAGCCTTCAGTTAACCAGATGCAACTTGTCCCCAGCAGCAGCACCACCCCGTCCTCCCCAGTGATGGAAGTGGGCGAGCTCAAAGAAGTGTGAGGAGAAATTTCTCCAGGTGGATCGGGAAGGGTCTGGTTCAGGCTCTTTCCCACCCCCCTCTCATTTCCACCCACTGGGGGACCCACGACCATCTCCCCCACCTCCGCAGCTCCACACCAAGGCTGCTCTCGCCAGCTGCTGTAGATGACAAATGAGGCAAATGTACAGAGTCTGCATACTTTTTGCCTGCACCTTTAAAAAAAATTATTTATCTTAATTGGAGGCTAATTACTTTATGATATTGTAGTGGGTTTTGCCGTACATTGACATGAACCAGCCATGGGTGTATATGTGTCCCCCATCCTGAACCTCCCTCCCACCTCCCTCCCCATCCCCTTCCTCACCTTTTTGATAAGACGGGACAGCATGGCTAGAGTGGGCTGGGGTTGGGTACTCCGCTTCCTCTGGGTCACTTAGGCTCTGGTGAAATAGTTTCACCTGAGGGTAGACCGTGTTAAGAAAGAATGCTCTGCTGTCTGTCAAAGTGGTTCCTTTCCCCTGCCTCCCATCAGAAGCACAAGGGGATTTTTCTCCACTACTTAACAACTGACATCCTGTTTGAGCTCCTGGAGTTATAACTCATACAAGCATGGGGGCCCTGCTATGTCCGGGTCCACTACGAACCTGAGTTTTGTCCACTTTGAGCTCACAGCAGTTCCTCAGTTACAGTTCTGGCTCCCACGGAAGCTGCGATCTTGAACTTATGCCCTGGTAAGCTGTGATTCTCTGTCTGTCTGTCTCTCCAGTTTGCTATTTGCAGAGAATCTGTGGCTCAGTGGTAGAGAATCTGCATGCTAATGCAGGGTGACCCAGGTTCGATCCCTGGGTTGGGAAGATCCCCTGGAGAAGGGAATGGCAACCCACTCCAGTATTCCTGTCTGGAGAATCCCATGCACAGAGGTGCCTGGCAGGCATGGGGTCGCAACAGAATCAGATATGATTTAGCTGCTAAACAATAACAACAACTACTCTCCAGTTTGGGGGCACAGCAGTTTGCCTTGTGACCTCATTTCTTTTATGAATCGAAGAAGAATTGTTGGTTTTTTATTTATTTATTTTAGCTGTGCTGGGCCTTCATTGCTGCGTGCAGGCTTTTCTCTAGTTGCCGTGAGCGGGGGCTACTCTTCATTGCGGTGCTCGGGCTTCTCATTGTGGTGGCTTCTCTTGTCACAGAGTGTGGGCTCTAGGGCATGCAGGCTTCGGTAGTTACGGCTTGCAGGCCCTAGAGTGTGGGCTCAGTAGCTGTGGTACACAGGCTTAGTTGCTCCGAGTCTTGTGGGATCTTCCTGGACCAGGGATCAAACCCGTGTCCCCTGCATTGGCAGGCGGATTCCCATCTGTGCCACCAGGGAAGTCCCAGAGTTGTTAACTTTTTTTGGTTTGTTTGGTTTTGTACTTGTTGTTAGAATAGATTGCTGACTTCCAAGCTCCTTATACATGGATCCGGAAACTGGAAGTACCATCCCCACCCCCCACCCCCAACACTGACCTGTGGAAACCCCCATAGTGAATTATGGCTGTATAGAGACAAGTAGAATTGTCCACTGGATAGCACCAGTTGGTTCCCTCCAGGTTTTCTGCTACTGGGTACTTGTGGCTCTCCCTCCGCGCACACAGCCCCAGTGTCCCACAGGATGGCCAGGTGTTATCAGTACAGGCATCCCACTACACAGTACTTATTTACCACTTTTCTGAGTCCAGGATTCCTCTGCTTACCAAGTCACTCAGGAAAGGGAGTCCCTTTTTTGTAATACCCCCCACCCTCGCCTTGATGCAGACCACGAGTTCTGGTCTACTCTGTGCAAAGATTGTTCACATTTATCCAAAGCCTTTAGTGATCAGTGGAACCCAGCATGAACCTCTGCTTGCAACCATAATTTCATAAGGGTTCCAGTTCCTGGACGTGTTCAGGTTTTACCTTGTGGGGTCATTTTACTTGTCCTGCTATGCCCTATATTTTCTGTAAACTGGAAGTCAGATCTTCAGGCTGTAATTCAAATGAAGCATTTCTTGGGAGGAGTATTTCATAACTAGATGTATATTTCCTACCACATCACCTCAGGGGCCTCATAAGGTCTGATTGTTCATTATTAGTGAAAATGCTGATTGATCACTGGGTTAAAGTGATGACAGCCTGATCTTGCTCTTGTTACATTTCCCTCCTGGCATGCAGTGTGTAATCTCTGGGGTGATTCTCTGATGCCATGTGATTATTCAATTCCCCGTCAACAGTTTACCTAATGAATTTAACATCTGTGGATAATCTTTGCCCTAATGAAGGACTACGTAAGACGCTACCGATTGGTGGTTTTCTAATCCCATCATTCGTTCTACGTTTTTCAGCTGCCATCTACTTTGAGGAAGAGCCTTCTCACAAGCTGTGTCAATTTGGTTACTCTGAAATATAATTCCTCTTGCAAACTGGGATAAATGTTTCTTTTTCTTCAGTACATATTCTAGGGTAAAGAGTAGGCGGAATAATCTCCTCCGATGATGGCAAATGAGTGTTTGTTCTTGATTTCTTGTTACAGACTCACGGATTGAATACAGTTAGTGAATTTCAGTTAATAATAGTCACACAGGTATTTTTTGGAAGGCATGTGATTTTTCTTTATTGCAGCAGAAATTTATAAACTTGCCAGCTAATTTTGATTGGAACATTATGAAAATTAGTTAGCCTTCTTTAAGTATAAACCCTTATTATATTATTTGATTCTTAAAGAGCCCTGCATTTGGACAGTGGAACTCCTTTGATCAACCTTCTTTTGATTCAATCCCAATAGTCTTTGAGTCCTTCCATGCTTTTTGGCTCATCAGGTCGTCTCCATGTTCACCTAGTATTCTCCATATCCCATACCTGGAAACAGCTGTTTCTCCAAAAACCTCTGCTTCTTTTTAGTAGTTAATGGCACATAGGAATCAGTTTGTAGCATGTCATTGTTTCCAAGTGCTATAGGCAGACAGGCTTAACACACACACACACACACACACACACACACACGGTGAGTTTGTATTGAGTTTTCCCAGCATTCTTACTTATTTGGTTTTATACTTAGGGGCCTTTTCTCTTACACTGAAAAATCATGGATTCTATCATTATTTACTTTATTCTTTAATATGGAAAAATGTTTTTTAAATGACAATACAGTAATACCACTAACTATAAAACTATTGAATACCATTTAAGATTTTTTTTGCATTTCTTTTTTCCTTGTAATATATGCTCTAAGGGTGCAAAGTCAAAATGCTTTGTTTTAGAGCCAATGAAATAGTAACCTTCCCTGGTTATATTGCCAATTTGATAAGTTCACTTGTTTCAGTTTGTTTTCAATCTTAGCAAATTTTTTTCTTTGGAAAGTCTGAATTTTTTCTTATTTTAATTGCAGAGGACACCATTAGTTTTCATGGACATGAGTTCTTAGGCAATTCTCAAATAGTTAACCTCCCCCAATGGACCACTACAAAGAACTTCTAATTCTTGAATTTTTCATTTGGTTCTCCAGTCTCTATGTGATGGCCTCTGTGTAAACTTTTATATTAATTATACAGTTAAGGGGCTTCAATTACAGGTACTTACTGAGTTCAGATAATTACCTGAAATTATTTCCTGTATTTCCACCCCTTTTAATGTCTTCCCCACAAATTCCAGTAATTTATATTTATATATGCTTTAAGGATCTTAAAACTGATGGTAGAATACCAACTGGAAGGTCAGTCATAGGATTCAAAGAGAGGATGGAGCGAAAGGCCTCTGGATGTGTCTCATTCTATAGAGAAGCATTCTCATTGCCGGGAGTGGTTTTTTTTCAGCTGCTGCACACTCACATGGCTGGGAACATTCTTTCGAGCTGGATCCATCTTGATTGGTTTGTTTCCCATACCTGACTAGTCATGAAATATTTTTAGTATCATTCCTGTTTGGAGGCATAGGGTTTCATTTCCCAAGTCAATCCCTGTCCATGTTGGACTCCCTTTCAAATAAAGATAAGCAAGAACAAACTTCTTCATGATTAAAAACTTCACAAGGAGTCTTCTGAGCAAATATGAACTGATTGACTTTAGTTCATATAATTTTATCCAAGAAGATTAAATATAGTTGTTTTCTAGCACAAGCTAATTAGCTTCTCCCTTGTGTCCACTGATAGAACACACATTTTGCTTTCATAAAGACAACACAGTTTTCATGGTAATGTGCCTCTGGCTCTGGAAAAGAGTAAGGAAAGTTGCTGTTGAAAAATTGATTGCCTTCTATTCCCTCTTTAGATTATAGAATAAAATACTGAAGGTTTTCTTGCAACATGCAATTTGAATGTACTTTACCTTTGAAGAACTAAGGTAGAAAAGACCAAAGAAAGAAATCAATCATTAAAATCCCTATAGAAAATATGAAACTAGAAATAAAAACAAGAAATACAAATGACAAATAAGTACATTCAGATCAGTTGCTCAGTCGTGTCCGACTCTTTGCGACCCCATGAATTGCAGCACGCCAGGCCTCCCTGTCCATCACCAACTCCTGGAGTTCACTCAGACTCATGTCCATCGAGTCAGTGATGCCATCCAGCCATCTCATCCTCTGTCGTCGCCTTCTCCTCCTGCCCCCAATCCCTCACAGCATCAGAGTCTTTTCCAATGAGTCAACTCTTCGCATGAGGTGGCCAAAGTACTGGAGTTTCAGCTTTAGCATCATTCCTTCCAAAGAAATCCCAGGGCTGATCTCCTTCAGAATGGACTGGTTGGATCTCCTTGCAGTCCAAGGGACTCTCAAGAGTCTTTTCCAACACCACAGTTCAAAAGCATCAATTCTTCAGTGCTCAGCCTTCTTCACAGTCCAACTCTCACATCCATACATGACCATAGGAAAAACCATAGCCTTGACTAGACGGACCTTTGTTGGCAAAGTAATGTCTCTGCTTTTGAATATGCTACATTATTAGTGGTTAAGTGCTATAAATGAAATTTATGCAGTGATGAAGAATTTTCTGTCTATCCAAAAATGTGATTTTCCCCCTGACATACAATACTTGGTAGTGATAAGGCTGTGGTAAAATCATCACTTACAAAACAGATGTTGGGAGGCCATTTGTCATCCTTTCTGGAGGGCAGACTGGAAATATGGATCAAAAAGCTAGATACTCAGTTCCCAAGGATGTATCCTTAGGATATAATTGGAGTGTGAGTGCACATTTATGGAAAACAATATTCATTGTAGCACTATTTATTTTGACAAAGAATTAGAAATAAAAGAGATGTAAAGACAAACTGGTTATGTGAATTATGGTCATCAATACAGTGACAGCCTATGTAACTTTTAAAAATTTTGAGAGAACATATAATAGCATAGGAGATTTTCAATTGAACTAAGTGAAAAAAGGAAAATGCTATAAATTATGGTAGCAATTTTGTAAACAAAAAGCAAAAAACAACCCCCTCTTTCCCTCACACTTATATATGTATATATGAATTATTGGAAGGAATTAGACTAATATGCAAAAATAATACAATTTTCTTTTTTATGGCTTTAGTATTTTCCAGTTTTTTAAACATAAAGATACATTCCTCTATACAAAATAAATTGAAGATGGCTTCAAAAACACGCATTAGGATAAGCATGTATACCTTTACCTTCCAACAAATACCTGCCAAAATGTATACAGAGAACAAAATTTACAGTCAAAACCTTACAAAGAAACTAGGAAAGACTCACTTTTTACCAGGTCTCTGGAAAACAATGATCAGGCACAAAAAAAGTAGTCAAAGTTGAGAGAGGACTTCATAGATCACGGCAACTTTTCTGCATGGGAGACTGGTGCAGAGTTACTGGAAGTGAGAGATGAAGGTTCTGAGAACCAGAGCAGGGCAGGGGTGAGGTGTGAGTGGGCTTTAGCAAGATTGACTGATGAGCATAATTTGTTTAAGCCTTTATTTGGTGGTCTGTAGTTGTAGTTGAATCTAAACAGATACAACAATATAAACAAACAATTTTAATGTAAGTAACTGGGTTAAAAATCATGGACACAGTCACAAAACTGGGAGAATTTTCTCTCATCTCCCAGAAAATTGTTCGGAGATATTATTCCATTTTCATTTAAAATTTTAAAATTATTATATTTTAAATAGTTGAGCTATCTCCTGGAGGAGGAAATGGCATCCCACTCCAGTATTCTTGCCTGGAGAATCCCATGGACAGAGGAGCTTGGTGGGCTATAGTCCATGGAGTCTCAGAGTCAGACATGACTGAGCCACTGAGCACATGATGTGCCCAGACACTCAAGTACATTGTGTATTTAGTGTTTCTTGAAGATATTGTTGTTAAGTCGCTCAGTCATGTCTCTTTGCGACCCCATGGACTGCAGCATGCCAGGTTTCCTTGTCTTTCACCAGCTCCCGGAGCTTGCTCAAACTCATGTCCATTGATGCCATCCAACCATCTCATCCTCTGTTGTCCCCTTCTCCTCCTGAACTTCGATCTTTCCCAGCATGCTTGAAGATGAGAAAGGCTTAATGAGAGATAAGCAGAAATTGTTGGGTTAGGTTTCCTAGAATTAAAAAAAAATTATTGTAGTAAGAATACAACATGAGATCTATCCTCTTAACACATATCAAGTGTACAATATGTTATCATTGACCTCAGGTACGATGTTGTATAGTGAATCTCTATAGAGTTTATTCATCTTACTTAACCAACTTTTTGCCTGTTGGTCAATAACTTACCATTTCTCCCTCCCTCCAACCTCCCTCCAAAGACCATTCCAGTCTTTGATTTTATGAATTTGATGATTTTAATTGTCTCAGTAATGTATGGAATGTATGGAATCATACAGTACTTTCAGTATCTGGCTTATTTTCACTGAGCATAATGTCCTCAAGGTCTTCCATGTTGTCACATATTGCAGAATTTCCTTCTTTTTTTTAGGCTGTTAAAAGATAACTGAGGCATATTAAATTTTTGAAGACTTACTTGAGCAGACAAATACGGCAGTGTCAAAAGTGAAAGTGGTTAGGGGCACTCCACCAGCAGGAGCTAAAGCAAAGGGTTTTACAGAGCAGATGTGGAAGTAAAGGAAGGAAATTACTTAATTTTATTGGTTTGGGAAAGCCTGGTTGGCTATTTGTGAATGGTACTAAGTTTTGAGTTCTTAACCTTGAGGCATTTCTAGGAATTAACTCTGGCTTAGATTTCAGTCTGCTTATATAGGCTGCCGAGGCATTAACAGCCACCTCAATTTAATGCCTCTTTGTTTAATTACTGTAACAAGGCTGACTATGACATTTTCTTTATCCAATAATCTGTCGATGGACATTAATGTTATTTCTGTATCTTTGTTGTTCACTTGCTAAGTTGTGCCTGACTCTTTGCGACCTTGTGGACTGTAGCCCGCCAGGCTTCTCTGTCTATGGGGTTTCCAGGCAAGAATACTGGAGTGGGTTACCATTTCCTCCTCCAGGGATCTTTCCAACCCAGGGATCAAGCCCACATCTCCTCCATTGGCAGATGGCTTCTTTATCACTGAGCCACCAGGAAAGCCCCTTCTATATCTTAGCTATTATGAATAGTGCTGCAATGAACATGAAAGTGCTAAAACTTTCTTTGAGATCCTCATTTCACTTCTTTTGGATAAATACCCAGAAGTGGGATTGCTGGGTCAATTTTAATTATTAGACGAACCTCCATACTGTTTTCCATAGAGGCTCTACCGTTTTGTATTCCCACTAACAGTATGAATGGGTTCCAGTTTCCTAGGAAAGCTTTTTTTTTTTAAGTGGGAATTGACTCAGGAGGCCAGTGCCCTTTTCTTGTCCTGTTTTTTCCTTCCTTCTTCACCTAATATGTGTTTCTCTTTGACTTACCAATATGGATGTTAATTGTAGCTTACAATTGTTGATATTCAAATATTGAGAAAACTTTTGCATTACTAGAATGAATGAAACTGGTTAAGATGACATATTTCTGTGCATACTGATAGATTTTTTTGAGGATATTTTACTTAATATTTTTACGTTGGTATTTGAAGATATTTAGCCAAAGTTTTCTAGTGCTTTCCTTTTCTTTCTTTTTTAAGTTTAATTGTATTTATTTTTGGCTGTGCTGGGTTTCTGTTGCTGCACAGGCTTTTTCTCTAGTTGCTGTCAGTGGGGACTTCTCTCTGCTTGTGGTGCACGGGCTTCTCTTTGCAGTGGTTTCTCTTGTTGCGAAGCACGAACTTTGGGGCACACGAACTTCGTTAGTTGCAGCTCTTAAGCTCTAGAGCACAGGCTTAGTAGGTGTGGCTCACAGGCTTATTTGCTCTGGGGCATGTGGGATCTTCCTGGATGAAGGATCGAACTTGTGTTCGATTGACAGGCACATCTGAGCCACCGTGGAAGGCCCAATGCTTTCTTCTCCAGCTGTTGGGATGACTATTTTACCTTTATCTAGTAAATGCAGTCTGCTCTTACCTTGGCAAGCTCCTTTCCCCCAAGCAATAAGATTGTAGAAGGGTTCTCTAACATGGTTCTCTATCCTTTTCTTCCAACTCAGTGAGAAGGAGACTCAGGGTAATCAATCAAATTAATCTGGCCTTCTGACCACAGTGCTGTAGGCCAGTATATGACCCAAATCAGCCAATCATCCTCTTCCTAAGGTTCAGCATATTGGCACTGCTTCCTCAGCAATGTGGGAGAAGAGACAATAAATGCAGAAAGCAAACAGGAGCAGAGATGAAAAGTGAGAGGTGGATAGAGATCAATCCTTGGTGATTCAACCAAGGATCCAGTCATTCTTGATCTAACCATTAAGTGTTCAGTTATATTATCCACAAATTCTCCAGGTTGCATAAACGAATTAGAATTTGGTTTTCTCACTTGTGACCAAAAGAATCCTGATAAATAGACTTGATGTACATTCGGAACAGATTAAAAATATTATGGCAGATGCATGCAGTAGAGAATTGTTTAGCTTTTAGAAAGGATATTATTGATCTATATTTATTGATATAGAAAGATACTAAAGACACATTATTGAGTGAAAATCATCAGTATTTGAAGTGTGATTCCATTGAAATAAAATAATATATATATGTATATACAATCATCCTTAGGATCCATGAGGGATTGGTTCCAGGAGCCCTGCCCCGCCACCTGACATATACCAAAATCCATGTACCTTATATAAAATGGAGGGTACAGCTGGCCCTCTATATCCCTGGATTTCACATCTGTGGATTCAACCAAGAGTGGGTAGACATTTTTCTGGTTGTTTGACAACACAGTTGTGAAACCTGCAAATTCAGAGGGCTAACTGTATATTAACTGGGGGAAAAAATCCATTTGTAAGTATGGACCTGCATGGTTCAAATCCGTGTTGTTCAAGGATCAACTGTATATGTGTACGTGTATATATATATATACACATACATATATAATTTTTAATTCTCAATGAGAAAGTGTTAACAAAAAGAAGAAAAAATAAGAACTCAGTTGAGAAGCTTGGTGAAGCAGGCCAAAAATGACTTATTGAGTTTTGTTCCTCCATGTGATTTTACTTAAGACTGAATAGTGGGAACTTTAGGAATTAAGTTTAGGTGATAAATTGTTAAAAAAAAAAAAAGTCCTGGAGCTGAATTTGTTGTTTGTCTATAAAAAGAAAGCTGTGTCACTCAGGCGTGAGTTCAGTGCATCTCTCTGAACAGAAATGAGAAGAGATGAACTACAGGGGAAGAAGGAAGAAGTACACCATATTAGGCAAGTCCTGAGGACAGTTCTCTGGTTAGCACAGGAGACAGGCTCCTTGTGATAGGGTTGCCTTTAGGTTTTGTGTCACTGATGCCAGAAAGATGCTTTCAAACAAGGTTGGCATGGATTAAGATGCTAGCGAGCCCAGGATCATTCAGAGGATGCGCTCATATTCTGCTCATTGGCCGACTGTTCCATTAATAGTTGTCATCTGACCTCTGTCGAGGCCATAACTAAATAAGCATTTGTACCTGGACAGTTTGTGATCATTCTCCCTCTTTATCATCCTGTGAAGAGGTTAGTTTGGCATGTGAAATGTAAGCTGATAAGGTGGCCACTATAATGGAACAGGGAATTCTCTTTCTGGAACTTAGGGTAGGATGACCAAAAGCCGGATGAACCCTTAAGGGTTGGAGGTAGTCTGCTAGCAGAGGCTGGGAGCAAGACTGAGAAATCCCTCTTCCGACAGACCCTAATGATGGGTCTTCATTTGGGTCCTGCTATCAAACTATCCTGTTATTTTTAGTTTTTAAAAAATTATTATTGCCAGCATTACAGGAAAGTCCAGTGTAAAGGCATCACCTGGTTTGTGTTATGCTAATGAGAGATACAGAAGAGGGTGTACCCCTCACTTGTGAGGCAGACAGTGATGGGACCTAGTGTTCCCTGGTGAGAAGGTCAAGTGAGAAAGCTGTTACTGGCAAGGACAGCAGTGTCCTGCAGAGCTGGGACCCCACTGACACTGCTCTGCTGCGGGGTGAGGGTGGGGGTGTGCAGCAGGTTGACTGTGTAACAATGATGTAGGAGTAGAACGTACTTGCCAGCACATGTGAGGTGCTCCCTGGAACCTCTCATAAGACCGGAGGGAGACCCTTGATGATAAAGATATATAGGTGAATGAGCCCAATAATTCCACACAGTGTGTGTGTGTGTGTGTGTGTGTGTGTGTGTGTGTGTGTCTACCATGAGAGGCAAAGTAGAAGGGAAATTGAGAGCAAACAATTTGGAAGGATGTTTAAATGTTCCAACTAATTAACTGTGGTGTGACTTCGACTGGTTTTTAATTTCTTCTTTGTGCTTTTCTGATTGTTTGACTTTTCTTTTTAAATAATGAAAATATATTGTTAAAATATTTTTACAGGGCTGAAAAAGGAGCCGAGTTCCCAGGTTAGCTCATTTATAGCAGCTCTTAGTAGGAATTACATTTACTATTTCAGGTTTAATTTTGGAATGGGCTTATCAGTGAACTCTTTTGTGAGACAAGGGTCTAGATTTTCTCCTTCCTATCCAACAGCTACATGACCTCAGATGAGTTTCTTTACTTCTTGAAACTATTTCCTTATCAGTAAAGTCGTGTATGCATGCTCAGTCACTCAGTTGTGTCTGACTCTTTGTGACCCCATGGACTGTAGCCCACCAGGTTCCTCTGTCCATGGAATTTCCCAGGCAAGAATACTGGAGTGGGTTGCTATTTCTTCCTCTAGGGGATCTTCTCGACCCAGGGATCAAACCCATGTCTCCTGCATTGGCAGATGAATTCTTAACCACTGAGTCACCTGGGAAGCTCTTACCAGTGGGAGAGAATGGTAATTTCCATCCAATGGAATGGTAGTAAGATCTAATTGAATTGTATGCACATGCTATGAGTTATTATGAAAATGTAAGGTTTTATTAGTGTTATTATTGTTACTTGTACTGAAATTATGATGATGTCAAGTTTCAGGGAAATAATTTGCTTTCCCAATTGGATAGCTGGTTGCTAACAATGATAAAAAAGCTTAATATAAGCTGTCAAAAGAAAGCAAATAAAACTTAGGTCAAAAAAGAGGAATTGGATTTGTGAACTGGAATTTAATATGTAATGCATGAAATGCCTTACAGAGATGACTTAGAGCACTCAATAAAACCTGTTGGTTGGTTGATTTGATTTAGAACAGCAAAATCCATGAAAATAAACACTGACCCATCTACCCAGGAAGGGCTTTGCAAATCAAATAGCTTTTGGTCAACAGGCCTGATGACAGACAATATGAGAAATTCAATTTGCTCCACATCTATTTTCATATATTGGCTTGGAATATTCTGGCTTTTTTGGGGAGTCTGCAGCAGAAATGGAGTGTTTCATCTGCAAGTTGAAAGTATGAGTCAGTTTAGTGAGCAAAGAAATATAAGCTGTATCATTGCTTAGGAAGATAATGTGAGGCATAAGTGGTATACATGGGTGAGGCCTAAATGGAATACTGTGAGCCCAGATACATTTTTTCTGGTCAAATGTTCTAAAAACTATTTTCAATACTCTTTTTAAAATACGGCAGGCATCAGAACTCTGATAGCCCAGTAAAAAGACACAGAGCTCAATAAAATGTGGGCAAAAGACTTGAACAGACATTTCAGTAAGGGTGATATATGAGGGGTCAATAAGCACATGAAAAGTTTTCAGCATTATCAGTCAACAACAAAATGCTAATTAAATACCATTTTTAAATATATGAGGTGTTCTTTGGAACCTCTGAGATGGTCTCAGGAAATACTGCTACTCACTTAAAATTAAAGACATTGACCATACTTCACATGTGTTGGCAAGGAGGTGCAAGAACTGAATTCTCTTGTGCATTACAGGTGGAAATATGAAATGGTACAAGCACTTGGGATCAGTTTCCTTTTTTTCTTTTTAAAAAATATTTTTGTGGCTGTGCCAGGTTTCAGTTGCTGCACGCAGGATCTTTAGTTGCAGCATGTGGGATCTCGTTCCCTAACCAGGGATCGAACCTAGGCCCCCTGCATTGGCAGCACGAAGTCCTAGCCACTGGATCACCAGGGAAACCCCTCCTTTACTTAAACAGTTAAACACACTCCTTTTGTCCCAGCAACTCTACTTCTAGGTATTTACCCATAAGGAGTGAAAATGTATCTTCAACAGAGCGGAGTTGAACCAACTCAGAGCTAGGTCCCAGCCTTGACTCTGGGGGGGTTTCATTGGGTTCTGTCATCTTTCTTTGCTCCACCTTTTACAAGGATTGGTGAGATTAGGTGGTTTCTCAGTTTCCTTAAAAAGGAGTCTGTGAAATAGTCCTTTGTGATGCGGTTCTTACTTTCAAGGCCTCAGAAGCTCTGCCCCGCTGGCACCAGCATGTGTAAGGACTCAGATGGCATGAAGTCCAAAAGGTTTGGTAGCTCTTCAGAAATTGTCCTGTTTGCAGAGGAAAATTCTTCCCCATTTCCTCCCCATCAGGGCTCAAAGCGAAGAAACAGAGGTGTGTTAGCATATCTGGGGAGAAGAAAATGGCAACCCACTCAAGTATTCTTGCCTAGAGAATCCTGTGGACAGAGGAGCCTGGTGGGCTGCTGTCCATGGGGTCGCACAGAGTTGGACACAACTGAAGCAACTTAGCATGCATGCATGCATTGGAGAAGGAAATGGCAACCCACTCCAGTGTTCTTGCCTGGAGAATCCCAGGGACGGCGGAGCCTGGTGGGCTGCTGTCTATGGGGTTGCATAGAGTCGGACACGACTGAAGTGACTTAGCAGCAGCAACAGCAGCATATCTGGAAGTTGCTCTGATCTTGTGTCTGAATATGTTAAGAAATCCATTCACCCACAAGTATTTATTAAACACCTGCTGCATATAAGGCATCGTGTTAGGAACTGGCTTTGAGGGAATACACGGCCATGAATAAAACGCAATTTTATGTCCTCGCAGAAATGCTTATGTGATTAGAATATAGACAGAAATATGACTGTGACATACATGGCACGGGCGAGACAGACAAAAAACGCCATGACTCAGAAGGAATTGAGTGATTTGTTCTGACCAGGGAAAGCATCATCAAGGAATTTCTCATGGAGAACAGGGCATAGGAGCTGGGTTTTAACATGTAGAGCGATTGAAAAGGAGCAGACAGAGGAAAATGCATGTAATATGCCATTCCGTGGTCCATTCTGGGATGGTGGAGAACGGGACACCACTGGATGGAACATAGCTAGAGCATGGTAGAGGGAGAAGATATTCAGGTCAAGTAAAAAAAGCCTTGGTGTGCAAAAGTAAGATGCTTGGGTTTTATTTTGGAAACATTTAGGCCCCTCTTCTTGATATTGTTGTTTATTTTTTTAAACAATTTTATTTCTTGTCACGGGCTCTTCGTTGTGGTGTGAGGGCTTCCCTAGTTGCAGTGCACAGGCTTAGTAGTTGTGGCACGTGGGCTCAGTTACTCTATGGCATGTGGAATCTTTGTTCCCCACCCAGGGATTGAACCCATGTGTCCTGCATTTGAAGGCAGATTCTTAACCACTGGACCACCAGAGAAGTCCCTAGGACCTGCTTTCTATTGACAACGTTCCAAAGTGGGATCAGCAAACTATAGCCCATGGGTCAAATCTGGCCTGTGGCTTATCTTTGTACAGCCTGTAGGCTAAGAGTGATTTCTTACATTTTTCAATAGTTGAAAAAATCAAAAGAAGAATAATATTTCATGACAAGTGAAAATGATTTGAAATTCACATTTCAGTGTCCATAAATACAATTTTATTGGAACACATTTCAGGGTCTATAAATGCAGTGACCATAAATACAGCCACACTAATTTATTTATATATGGTTGTTTCATGCTACAACAACAGAGCTGAATAGTTGTGACAGAGGCAATGTGGCCCACAAAACCTGAAATGTTTACAATCTGGCTCTTGACCGAAACAAGTTTGCCAGTCCCTGGCTTAGATAATCAAAATCTTTAACCTGTTGAAGAACTTCATTTGTTTTTATTGACCACTGTAAATGAAAAGAAAAAAAAACACAACTCTTTAGCTATCTGGCCCCTTTTATTTTCTACTCATTCACATTTCGTGAAAACCCAGTATGCTGTATTAAAAATTCTTTACAGCCAAAATTACAATGTTCCATGGCAAGGTTTCCCTAAGATGCAAGTTTCAAAAGGAAAGCCCTAAAAGTAGTCCACACTGCAGACAAATACTGGAGTAACTATAATACATGACATTGTAATCTGTGACTAGCAGTCATAAAACGTGTAGGCAGCATGACAGTGAACATATATGAGCACTCAGTGAGTTTATCCAAGGACAGAGCTGGTGAAGTGTGGTGTGGAGTGCTTTCCTCCTGGCGTTTGAGCACAGACTGTCTCTTTCCCAGTCAATGCCTGCAAAACTTAGTGGCAACCAAGTGCAGGGCTTCCCTGGTGGCTCAGATGGTAAAGAATCCATCTGCAATGTGGGAGACCTGAGGTTCAATCCCTGAGTTGGGAAGATCCCCTGGAGGAGGGCATGGCACCCCACTCCAGTACTCTTGCCTGGAGAACCCCATGGACAGAGGAGCCTGGCAGGCTGCAGTCCATGGGGTCACAGAGTTGGACACGACTGAGTGGCTAAGCACAGCACAGGTGCAGGGCAGTATTTGAGTAGGTTATTTTGCTCCTGGGAAATGAAGAGTTTGGAATAATAAGAGGCTATGGGTCCATCATTTAAGTGACTCTTATAAAATAAGGAAGTAAGTCTGCCACTTTTACTGGCTTCTTACAGTATCCTAAGAAAAACCAGAAAGTGTTCCTTATCCTCTGGAAAAAAAAAGTAATCAGAGAAAAACCTAAGTGTCATGAAAAAGCCCTTAGGGTTAGGAATTCTCTTTTCTTTGGCCCTCCTGTAGTACCTTGCAACAGCAACAGTATCACCATCATCATTGTCATTATTATCATCATTATAGCCATTGTTTCTTGAGCAGAATAGAAGCTTTTCATCCATCATGACTGTTAATATGATCCATGGTCTTACAAGCTGAGTATATCATAGATGTGGGAGCTGAAGCTTAGAACCTTGACTTGGCTGACACAGCAGAGCTGGTAAAGGGTAGGACTGGATTTGAACTGTGAACCAAGAGTGTCACAGTCCATGTTGTTTTTTCACTATTGTTTTTATTTAGTCACTAAGTCATGTCTGAATCTTTGTGACCCTGTGAACTACAGCCCATCAGACTCCTCCATCCATGGGATTTCCCATGCAAGAATACTGAAGGGAGTTGACATTTCCTTCTCCAGGGGATCTTTCCAACCTGGGGATCAAACTGGCATCTCCTGCATTGGCAGGTGGATTCTCTACCACTGAGCCACCAGGAAAGCTCCCTTCTCACTACAGATTTTCACTAAATTAATTTTTTAAATTACAGTAAAACACATACGCAGTTGGCCAATGTTAGCTTTATTCACATTGTTGTGTACCAGGTCTCTAGAACTTTTTCATCTCATAAGATTGAAACTCCACACCCACTAAACACCAGCTCCCCATTTCTTCCTCCTGCAGGCCCCTGGCAACCACTATTCTGTTTCTATGAATTTGACTGCTTTAGATACTTCATATATGTGGAATCATACAGTATTTGTCTTTTTACAAGTTGCTTATTTCACTTAGCATAATATCCTCAAAGTTCATCTTGGTAGCACATGACAGGAGGGTGAATAATATTGCATTGTGTGTATCTAAAGTAGTCAAACTCATAGAAACAGAAAGGAGAACAGTAACAAGGGAATGATTAATAATGCTGAACTGTATACTTAAAATGTTTAAGCTCGTAAATTGTGTATTCTACCACAATTAAACATTTTAATTAAAAAACACTCCCTAAAGTCAGGAACAAGACAAGGGTGCCCATTCTCACCACTACTGTTCAACATAGTTTTGGAAGTTTTAGCCACAGCAATCAGAGAAGAAAAGGAAATAAAGGGAATCCAGATTGGAAAAGAAGTAAAACTCTCACTGTTTGCAGATGACATGATCCTTTACATAGAAAACCCTAAAGACTCCACCAGAAAATTACTAGAGCTAATCAATGACTATAGTAAAGTTATAAAATAACTTTATAGTTATTTTAAACTATAAAATTAACACACAGGATATAAAATTAACACACAGAAATCCCTTGCATTCCTATACACTAACAATGAGAAAACAGAAAGAGAAATTAAGGAAACAATTCCATTTGCAATTGCAATGAAAAGAATAAAATACTTAGGAATAAAGCTCCCTAAAGAAACAAAAGACCTATATATAGAAAATTATAAAACACTGTTGAAAGAAATCAAAGATGACACAAATAGATGGAGAAATGTACCATGTTCATGGATTGGAAGAATTGATATAGTTAAAATGAGTATACTACCCAAAGCAATCTATAGATTCAATGCAATCCCTCTCAATCTACCAATGGTATTTTTTAGAGAACTAGAACAAATAATTTCACATTTGTATGGAAATACAAAAAACCTCGAATAGCTAAAGCAATCTTGAGAAAGAAGAATGGAACTGGAGGAATCAACCTGGCTGACTTCAGACTATACTACAAAGCTACAGTCATCAAGACAGTATGGTACTGGCACAAAGACAGAAATATAGATCAATGAACAAAATAGAAAACCGAGAGATAAACCCATGCACCTATGGACACCTTATCTTTGACAAAGGAGAGAAGAATATACAGTGGATTAAAGACAATCTCTTTAACAAGTGGTGCTGGGAAAACTGGTCAACCACTTGTAAGAGAGTGAAACTAGAATAGTTTCTAACACCATACACAAAAATAAACTCAAAATGGATTAAATATCTAAACGTAAGACTGGAAACTATAAAACTCCTAGAGGAGAACATAGGCAAAACACTCTCTGACATAAATCACAGCAGGATTCTCTATGATCCACCTCCCAGAGCAATGGAAATAAATGCAAAAATAAACAAATGGGACCTAATTAAACTTAAGAGCTTTTGCACAACGAAGGAAACTATAAGGTGAAAAGACAGCTTTCAGAATGGGAGAAAATAATAGCAAACAAAGCAACTGACAAAGAATTAATCTCAAAAATATACAAGCAACTGCTGCAGCTCAATTCCAGAAAAATAAGTGACCCAATCAAAAAATGGGCTAAAGAACTAAACAGACATTTCTCCAAAGAAGGCATACAGATGGCTAACAAATACATGAAAAGATGCTCAACATCACTCATTATCACAAAAATGCAAATCAAAACCACAATGAGGTACCATCTCACATCAGTCAGAATAGCTGCTATCAAAAAGTCTACAAAAAATAAATGCTGGAGAGGGTGCAGAGAAAAGGGAACCCTCTTACACTGTTGGTGGGAATGCAAACTAGTACAGCCACTATGGAGAACAGTGTGGAGATTCCTTAAAAAACTGGAGATAGAACTGCCATATGACCCAGCAATCCCACTGCTGGGCATACACACCGAGGAAACCAGAATTGAAAGAGACTCGTGTACCCCAATGTTCATCACAGCACTGTTTACAACAGCCAGGACATGGAAGCAACCTAGATGCCCATTGGCAGAAGAATGGATAAGAAAGCTGTCATACATATATACAATGGAATATTACTCAGCCATTAAAAAGAATGCATTTGAATCCATTCTAATGAGGTGGATGAAACTGGAGCCTATTATATAGTGAAGTAAGTCAGAAAGAAAAACACAAGTACAGTATACTAATGCATATATATGGAATTTAGAAAGATGGTAACAATGACCCTATATGTGAGACAGCAAAAGAGACACAGGTGTGAACAACAGACTTTTGGACTCTGTGGGAGAAGGTGAGCGTGGGATGATTTGAGAGGGTAGCATTGAAACTTGTATATTATCATATGTGAAGCGGATTGCCGGTCCAGGTTCGGTGCATGAAACAGGGTGCTCAGGGCTGGTGCACCAGGATGACCCTGGGGGATGGGATGGGGAGGGAGGTGGGAGGGGAGTTCTGAATGTGCCCATGGCTGATTCATGTAGATGTATGGCAAAAACCACTACAATATTTAAAGTAATTAGCCTCCAAATAGCAAGAATATACAATGGATTAAAGACAATCTCTTTAACAAGTGGTGCTGGGAAATCTGGTCAACCACTTGTAAAAGAATGAAACTAGAACACTTTCTAACACCATACACAAAAATAAACTCAAAATGGATTAAAGATCTAAATGTAAGACCAGAAACTATAAAACTCCTAGAGGAGAACATAGGCAAAACACTCGCTGACATATATCACAGCAGGATCCTCTATGACCCACCTCCCAGAATATTGGAAATAAAAGCAAAAATAAACAAATGGGACCTAATTAACCTTAAAAGCTTCTGCACATCAAAGGAAACTATAAGCAAGGTGAAAAGAAAGCCTTCAGAATGGGAGAAGATAATAGCAAATGAAGCAACTGACAAACAACTAATCTCGAGGATATACAAGCAACTCCTACAGCTCAACTCCAGAAAAATAAATGACCCAATCAAAAAATGGGCCAAAGAACTAAATAGACATTTCTCCAAAGAAGACATACAGATGGCTAACAAACACATGAAAAGATGCTCAACATCACTCATTATCAGAGAAATGCAAATCAAAACCACTATGAGGTACCATTTCACACCAGTCAGAATGGCTGCGATCCAAAAGTCTACAAGTAATAAATGCTGGAGAGGGTGTGGAGAAAAGGGAACCCTCTTACACTGTTGGTGGGAATGCAAACTAGTACAGCCACTATGGAGAACAGTGTGGAGATTCCTTAAAAAACTGGAAATAGAACTGCCTTATGATCCAGCAATCCCACTGCTGGGCATACACACTGAGGAAACCAGAAGGGAAAGAGACACGAGTACCCCAATGTTCATCGCAGCACTGTTTATAATAGCCAGGACATGGAAGCAACCTAGATGTCCATCAGCAGATGAATGGATAAGAAAGCTTTGGTACATATACACAATGGAGTATTACTCAGCCATTAAAAAGAATACATTTGAATCAGTTCTAATGAGGTGGATGAAACTGGAGCCGATTATACAGAGTGAAGTAAGCCAGAAAGAAAAACACCAATACAGTATACTAACGCATATATATGGAATTTAGAAAGATGGTAACAATAACCCTGTGTACGAGACAGCAAAAGAGACACTGATGTTTAGAACAGTCTTATGGACTCTATGGGAGAGGGAGAGGGTGGGAAGATTTGGGAGAATGGCATTGAAACATGTAAAATATCATGTATGAAATGAGTTGCCAGTCCAGGTTCGATGCACGATACTGGATGCTTGGGGCTGGTGCACTGGGATGACCCAGAGGGATGGAATGGGGAGGGAGGAGGGAGGAGGGTTCAGGATGGGGAACACATGTATACCTGTGGCAGATTCATTTTGATATTTGGCAAAACTAATACAATTATGTAAAGTTTAAAAATAAATACCTGTGGCGGATTCATTTTGATATTTGGCAAATCTAATACAGTTATGTAAAGTTTAAAAATAAAATAAAATTAAAAAAAAAAGATACTAAAAAAAAATAATAAAGTAATTAGCCTCCAAATAAAATAAATAAATTAAAAAAAAACTCCCTAATCTTTATGTATGTGTCATCACAGGTTGAAAAGGCAGTGTGCTCTAGTGGGAAGACAACAGGGACTGTGGCATCGGGAGACCAAGGTTCAGATACAGCCCCTGGTTGATTTCCAGCTCTCCTGTGTCAGGCAAGGTAAGCTTCTAAGCTTCAGCTCCTTCATCTATGATGTATTCAGTTTGTTAGACTATTGATACTATATTTTCTTTATCCATTTATCCATCAATGGACTTTTGGGTTACTTCTGCCTCTTGACTATTGTTTATGAGTGTTGCTGTGAATTGTCAAACAATATCTCTTTGAGAATCTGCCTTCAGTTCCTTTGCATATATATTCAGAAGTGGGTTTGCTGGATCATGTGGTAATTCTGATTTTAATTTTTGAAAACCCACCATACTGTTTTTCATAGCAGCTGCACCATTTAACATCCTCTTGGTGAGCATTTTTGAATGAATATAAGCCTGAATGTTTTCATTGCTCTGGATAGATCAACAGTATGCTGCTGCTGCTGCTAAGTCGCTTCAGTCGTGTCCGACTCTGTGCGACCCCATAGATGGCAGCCCACCAGTGATTCTGAAACTCCCAGTCAACAGTAATCTAGATTAATGAAAAGAAAAGGCCCATCAGAACCATTAGAACATATGAATTATAGGATATTTTAAAATAAATGCCTTTTGTTTCATGCAGATATTTAGAAACAAAACAAATAAGCTTGCTATGTCACCTGGCAAAGACTCTTCGGGGTTCTATTTAAGGAACAGAGAAAAGCGGCATCAAGCTAGAAATGTCTGTAAGTATCAATCAAGTCCATAAGTATCTAATATTAATTGCCTCCAATCTATGTAGAGTTTATTCAGAAGAGGCAAACTTTGGCCCAAGTCTTAAATCAGTGGAATCTGAAATTGAGACTGTTATGCATTTAAATGTCCTCCAGAAATGATTGAAGCAGTTGTGTCTACAGCTGATCTTTGACTTACCACAGTGTGGCTATCTTATCTTGAATTATGTTAGCAGGAGTCATCTTTTTCATTTCTGAATCAATATTTTTCATTCATTTTTAAGCAACCATCCTTTAAGCTGATCTTGCTGACACAGTCGATAGATCTTTAGCATCATCTAGATTTGTAGGCCTTTAAGAGCCCTCCACAGATTGTGTCAACTGCTCCATCCTCCACTGACGGAGCATTTGCCCCTCGTTAGTCACTGCATTGTTAATAGCTAGCTGGACTCTTTGGGGGGTATTTAGGTAGCTATTATTTTTTCAATGTAGGTATGAGTTGAAAATCTTCTAGGTGGATGGTAGGAAATGAGGTGGGCAGAATATTTGGAATAATGTGGCTTTTGGTTTAATCTAGAACCATAAAGTCTTCCTCATAACCCAGTGCATGGGTGGAGATGAAAAGGGATATTGAGGTTAATTTTTATTTTCTTGAGACCATTTAGCCTGGAAGTGAGAATCTTAATTAGTCGAGAAAGGACAGACCAGCTTGGAGCAACAGTCTTGGCCCAGATAACATCAGACACAGGATTAGGGGTTCAGAAGCTGAAGGGTTCTATGATAGAAAATCACTTGCCATGTGATCTAACCTGCTGAGCAGACAAAAGGGTTCAACGATATAACTGTAGCTTTGCAGGATGCAGGATCTTAGTTCCCTGACCAGGGATTGAACCTGTGCCCCCTGCAGTGGAAGCACAGAGTCTTAACCACTGGACAGCCAGGGAAGTCCCTTTGGGAAACTTTGAAGACGCGGTCATTAACACAGACTGTGAAACTTGTACTGTGTCTGGAAATAGCACTGGACTAAGGATCAGGGTTTGTATCCTGGCTGTTCCCATAGCTGACTAGCTGACACTGAAGAGCTCCATTCTCTGAGCCTCTTTACTTACCTGGAAAATGAAGATGAGCTTAGCATTTAGAGTCTTGCTTCTCCTGGCTATTATAAACAGTGCTGCGATGAACATTGGGGTACACGTGTCTCTTTCCCTTCTGGTTTCCTCAGTGTGTATGCCTAGCAGTGGGATTGCTGGATCATAAGGCAGTTCTATTTCCAGTTTTTTAAGGAATCTCCACACTGTTCTCCATAGTGGCTGTACTAGTTTGCATTCCCACCAACAGTGTAAGAGGGTTCCCTTTTCTCCACACCCTTGGGAGAATGGCATTGAAACATGTAAAATATCATGTATGAAACGAGTTGCCAGTCCAGGTTTGATGCACGATACTGGATGCTTGGGGCTGGTGCACTGGGACGACCCAGAGGGATGGAATGGGGAGGGAGGAGGGAGGAGGGTTCAGGATGGGGAACACATGTATACCTGTGGCGGATTCATTTTGATATTTGGCAAAACTAATACAATTATGTAAAGTTTAAAAATAAAATTAAAAAAAATAAGATAGAGTGTTGCTTCTCAAACTGTATGGGTGAAGGATCAGGTGTTTTAGTACCGTTTCATCATCAATTGATGGTTTGGTTAAATACAGTAAGAATGAATTGCTGAAATAATCAGGTATTTGGGTATTGACAGTGTCTAATGGCACTACAGGTTTCTCAGCGCTCACTGTCAGTTTATCTGCCGATCTCATTGTGGACTCATGGCAAACCTGCACTTTGGGTGCTGCTGGGTATCAGAGCGTATTTAAAGCAGCGCTGGTTTAGAGCCTGTGTGGCTCTGTGCCATTTGCTTATGTATTGTCTGTGTCTGCTTTCAGGGCCACCATGGCAGAGGTCAGTGGTTACGACAGAGACCCCGAGGCATCTAAAGCATGTACTATCCGGCCCTTTATGAAAAAATTTGTCCATCCTGGTTTAGCGGGGACAGAAAATAAAGAGAGCTGGATTCATTTGCTAAGGCTCTTTCAAGCACAAAGAAATAACTCTGCCAAAATGCTTGGTAACAGGGAAAATTGGCTGTCTGACCCTGAAAGAGAAATAGCCAGAGAGCACTGCCCCTTCTGGTAAATTAGATCAGTATGTCCTGTGAAGACATTCTGTTCCAAAAGGAAATATTTCAATTTTTTCATCGGTTATAGTTCTAATATTCCATGGTATTGCACCTATGCACTCTCTTACACACATAATTGCATGTTTGGCCAATTGAGATCAAAGTCAAAACTCTGTCCAGATTTCAGGCTTATGCCTTTGTTGAATTCCTGGAAATGTGTACTGTCTTATTTCATTTCCCAAACCTAGTCTATTCCTAAGTAATTGTTAAGTCTCCCCGTTTACCACAAAGACCTTTCTGGAATGAGCTGTAATTTGTGGGCAAAAGTAGCAAGTTCATTGGGGATTTTTCTCTTTGGCTAGTCATGAGCCTGGTCATTTCTACCTCAGATGTCTCTTGAAACCTTCCTCCCTCTCCCGCCACAACTGCCTTAATTTGTGCTATGAACAAAAAGTATTTGAAGTATATTTCCAAAACAGACACTGTTTTGTCCCATCACATCTCTGATTTCAGCTTCTCTGAGGTAGACTGTTTCATATACCCTAAAGACATCCAACCTCAGAGAGATCCAGAATTGCTTTTCTTTTCTGCCCTAGAACCCCAGAGGCCTTCTTAACCTCTGGACATGCACACTGGAGGTGCCAGGGGGTTAACATCTGGTGGCTACCACCACCAAGTGGAGACAATCTCTGGGTCAGTGCTTTAGAATTCCTGGCTGGGGGTCCCTGATAGCTCAGTTGGTAAAGAATCTGCCTGCAATGCAGGAGACTTCGGTTGGATTCCTGGGTCAGGAAGATCCTCTAGAGAAGGGATAGGCTACCCACTCCAGTATTCTTGGGCTTCCCTTGTGGCTCGGTTGGTAAAGAATCTGTCTGCAATGCGGGAGACCTGGGTTTGATCCCTGGTTGGGAAGACCCCCTGGAGGAGGGAACAGCTACCCACTCCAGTATTCTTGGGCTTCCCTTGCGGCTCGGTTGGTAAAGAATCTGTCTGCAATGCGGGAGACCTGGGTTTGATCCCTGGTTGGGAAGACCCCCTGGAGGAGGGAACAGCTACCCACTCCAGTATTGTGGCCTGGAGAATCCCATGGACTGTGTAGTCCATGGGGTTGCACAGAGTCGGACATGGCTGAGCGACTTTCACTTCACTTCACTTCTCCTCCTCCTCATCCAGAGACACAATTCAGGATCATTCTGTGGACTTGGCTTCAGGTTACATATTGTGTGAAGAAGCTCGTTCCTGAAGTTTTTTATTATAATTTTCCTCCTCTGTCACTCCTGCTTTCTGGGACAATTTTCCAAGGAAATCACCTGCTCTCTAGTCCTGCCTTGGGCTCTGCTTTGGAAGAAACACAAGCTAAAGTATTTACTCATTGTTGATGAAATTGGCAGGTTTTATTACTATTGCTATAAAGATGAGAAAGCTGAAGCATGGATGGGTGAAGTATCACGTTGAAAGTTTTATTTCTAGGATGTGTCCTAGCTAGGAATAGATCCCAGTCCACTGTTTCCACAACAACATTGTCACCTTTCCACCTAAGATCCAAAGCGTTTTCCATGTAATACCTTAATTATTTGTGTAACAGTTCAGTGGCATAGATAGGCATAGGGCATTTTACAACCCATTTGTGGCAAGTGGCCCCTTTGCAATCAGTCAAAATGGCAAACATTCTTTAGATGAGCTTTGTTCAAGTGCGAGGACCATTTACAGTGATTCAAAGAATGGTGACTTTATTAGCTCTTTGTTTGTTTCCTGAACCATTCATATGACAAGTATTGTTTGCCATGTTGCATTTCTTGAAATACAGCCAAATGAAGCACTTTATAAACAAAATAGGCCCCTCAAATGATTTATTATCATTCACAAATTAATGGAAATGCTCCAAAGCTGAACAATTAAGCTTTCAAATATAAGTACTCAAGGTCAGAGTTCTCATTTAAAAAAAATTCAAATTAGCTTTAAAGGCTGAGATCTCATTTCTACCAAGCAGAAAAGAAAATCCCTGTCCAATTGTGAGCTATTTTTATTTGGCCTTTCTCAGTTTTTTAAGGAAATGGCAACCCACTCCAGTGTTCTCGCCTGGAGAATCCCAGGGACGGGGGAGCCTGGTGGGCTGCCGTCTCTGGGGTAGCACTGAGTTGGACACGATTGAAGCAACTTAACAGCAGCAGTTTTTTAAGTCATCAGAAGTATGACGGCAGAAAAAATAGACTTGTGGAAGAATTTTGCCTCATTCAGTTCAGTCGCTCAGTAGTGTCCAACTCTTTGCAACTCCATGGACTGCAGCATGCCAGGCTTCCCTGCTGCTGCTGCTGCGTCACTTCAGTCGTGTCCGACTCTGTGCGACCCCATAGACAGCAGCCCATCAGGCTCCCTGTCCCTGGGATTCTCCAGGCAAGAATACTGGAATGGGTTGCCATTTCCTTCTCCAATGCATGAAAGTGAAAAGGGAAACTGAAGTCGCTCAGTCATGTCTGACTCTTCGCAACCCCATGGACTGCAGCCTTCCAGGCTCCTCCATCCATGGGATTTTCCAGGCAAGAGTACTGGAGTGGGGTGCCATCACCTTCTCTGCCAGGCTCCCCTGTCCATCACCAACTCCTGGAGCTTGCTCAAACTCATGTCGAGTGGGTGATGCCATCCAACCATCTCATCCTCTGTCATCCCCTTCTCCTGTCTTCAATCTTTCCCAGCATCAGTGTCTTTTCCAATGAGTCAGTTCTTCACATCAGGTGGCCAAAATATTGGAGCTTCAGCATCAGTCCTTCCAATGAATATTCAGGACTGATTTCCTTTAGGATGGACTGGTTTGATCTTGCAGTTCAAGGCACTCTCAAGAGTCTTCTCCAATACCACAATTCAGAAGCATCAATTCTTCAGTGCTCAGCTTTCTTTATAGTCCAAGTCTTACATCCATACATGACTACTGGAAAAACCATAGCTTTGACTAGACAGACCTTTGTTGGCAAAGTAATGCCTCTGCTTTTTAACATGCTGTCTAGATTGATCATAACTTTTCTTCCAAGGAGCAAGTGTCTTTTAATTTCATATTGGTAGTCACCATCTGCAGTGGTTTTGGAGCCCCCCAAAAATAAAGTCTGTCATGGTTTCCACTGTTTCCCTTTTGCTGCTGCTTGTAAGTCGCTTCAGTCGTGTCCGACTCTGTGCGACCCCATAGATGGCAGCCCTCCAGGCTCCACTATCCCTGGGATTCTCCAGGCAAGAGTACTGGAGTGGGTTGCCATTGCCTTCTCCGACTGTTTCCCTAGAATCCCAAATAGTTATAAAGAACGGGCAGGAGTAAAAGATGTCTTAGGAGTGCTCTCTCAGCTTCTATAGCTCTGTAATCACACATGTGAAATGGGAAAATTGGCCAAGGAAAATGAGTACATAGGTCAGAGTCCCAGAAGAAAACAGGATACTCAGTTGGGAGTTTTGAAGGGAACTTTTTAGCGAAGAAACTATTTAGAAGCACAGGTAGGGTTAAGGGAACTATTAAGGAACACTGGAGCACCAGGAAACTGTCAGCACCCTTCAGCCTGCTGAGGCCAAAGAAGAAACAGCTACCAGGCACAGTGAGAGCTGGAACTGTGGAAGAGCCACCCCGCTTCCATCTCTCACAGGAAATGTCATCAAAAGAGAATTGTATGGAGCCAAGAGAAAGCTGGGGAAATAATTACTTTAACCTTTTTTCAAATCTCCTGTGTCTGATCACTCTCCAGCTGACCCTTGTTCACTGAACCCAACCAGAAGCCAGAGGTTCAGAGGTCTGAGGAGTGCAGTCCATAGAGTTCAGCCTCCTGGGGCACATAGAGGGACAGAGAAACATGGAGAAGAGGTCTAAGGGCTGGTAAAGGAAGAAGGAGGTGCTCACTTTGCTTACACACTCATGAATCAATTATTAAATATCCACTAACAAAATCAGCTTAAAAGGAGCTTTAGCTCTCCAAAAGATAGGACTTTAACCTAGCACTTATAGTAACCAGTTGAGGAATACCTAAAGTAGTTTTTAGCCTAACTGGTATTTATAAGAATGTCTGTACGCATTGGGTGCATATTTAAGCAGAGAACTGTGATAATCAACTGTCACATGGATAGATAGTAATAAGTGCTCATGAAGCAAAATGATTTCTGTCTTGCTTAATATTAGAAACTCTGGATCACATAAGTCTTTCTCAGTTGACCAACTATTGTATCAACATCTCCAAAGTTTATTCAGATTGGACAAAAATACTTTATTTTTTTCACATATTCTTTTTGGGGAAATAAACAGATCACAAGATCAGCCCCCAGGAGATGTTTTTGCCCTACTGGACTTCAGCTTGTATTGGAGTGTGACCCCATGCTCATGAGTTTGCTGAAGTTTGTTCATTCATTCATCAGCGGACACTTGTTGGGCATCTAGCAGTGTACTCAGCATGAGATAGATTTCAAAACGGTCCTTGCCTTATTCAATATTACATGCTCGTTTAGGAGGTAGATAAGAAATGAGTAAATTCTTTAATAAAATATGTGCAGATTATGATCAACACCATACAGGAAATGAAAACAGTGAGGAGCTGAAATATAACTACAGATAAACAATCTCAAACAGATAGGGTGGTCAAGGAAGAATCTTTTGAGAAGAGAACATGAAAACTAAGACCTGAGTGATGGGGAGGAGCTGAATCTGCAAAGAGCAAGGGGTGAATACAGACAGAGTGAGTACAAAGGCCTAGTGGCAGAAAAGGGACTGAGCCTTATGACAGTTTGTTTCCCTCTTCCTTTAGGGTAAGATGACCTGAGGCTGCTTCAAAAGGTATGAATTTCTGGGGCAGTATCTAGAGAGGAGAGTCCTGGGCAATAGGTAAATGCTGTCATTAGAAACATTAGGGAAATCTTGTCCATAACGCTGTGTAATTTTGTTGGTTTTCCCACTATTCCTCATTTCAGTAGTGTGAGCCTCTCATAAGCCATGATCAAAGTTAGCAAGCTCAAATGTATTGGACATAGCCTACTCCCTGGGCCCTGAGGCTGCCATCTGCTTTATGTTTATAAGTCATGAAATTTGGTAGGCAGAATTCCAAAGATGTGCCCCCCAAATTTCCAATCCCCTGGTTATTCCATCAAACACTAATCTAGATATCACAGTGAAGGGATTTTGCCAATCTAACTGTTCTTACTGAACCTTAAAATAGGGATGTTAACCTGGATCACTCTGATGGGTCCAATCACATCACATGAAGCCTTACAAGCAAAGAAATTTCTCTGAGCAGAATCAGAAGTGATGTGACAGTAGAGGAAAGCAGAAGACGCAGTCAGAGAGATGCTGCAGGAGCAAAGTTGTAGATATGTGAGGCATGAGAAGGGCTTGACCTGCTGATGGGGGTTGAGGGGCAACAGAAAGTGTAAGAAAGGGTGTGGGAAGCCTCTGAGAGCAAAGACAGCCAGTAAGGAAATGAGAACCACAGTCCTATAACCCCAAGGATCTGAATTCAGCCAACAACTTGAATAAACTTGGAAACTGACATTTCCTAGAGTCTCCCAGAAAGCATCCATTAAGCTGACATATTGATTTTGGTCTTGTGAGATATGAAGCTAGAAAACCAGCTAAGCCCACCAGGACTTCTGACCTACAGCATCCTGAGATAATAAGTTTGTGCTGTCTTGAGCCGCCAGGTTTGTGGTAGTTTGTTATGGCAGCATGGAAAATGGATACAGGAGGTAATAGTCAAACATAGCAGTGCTCAACTTTAAGGCCACTCTTTACACCATCATTTTACAACCATTAGGATTCCCAGCAATGGTTCAGTGAATCGAACCATGTACTAGTTAACTTTCCCGAGACTTATATTCCTGATCTGTAAAATAGAGATAAAATTATCTCTAACTCACAAAGTAGATTTGAGACTCTAATGAGATGAAAGGACTGTTGGATCTTTCAAATACCACACAAACATCTAGAGGTTGTTTCCATAGATTTGGAGATAATAGGATGCTTTTTGACAAAGTTCTTGCCCTTAAGCACTTTCCATTTATGACAAGTTGGGTTGCCTAGGAAGCAGACTTAGAGATGGTAGAGGAGAGTAGTTGGAGTTAAGATATGAGGCATTTATTAGGAAGCGTCTGGGATTAGCACCTATGGAAGGGAGGGAAAAGAAGCAGGATTGGGCTAGGGAGAAGTTGAGCTGGGATGCATGCTAAGAAAAGGCCTCAGCAGATCCCATGGGGACTTTGAAGTTAGGATGGCCCTTCAGACTTATCCTGAGATGTCCCAGGGTCTAGGCCTTTCTGGCACTTGGCATTGCTCCTCATTGGTTGAGGCTGACCTGGAAAGAGAACATAGCTTGATCCAGTGTGCGGGACTGAACTGCGGCAGGGCCTGGTAAACACTGCCAGCAGCTGGAGGTATTCCTGAAGGTATCTCTGCGCAGTCCAGAATAGTGTTCACCAACACTCCTGACCTTTGTGGATCTACAATAGGAAGGTTTTCTATCACACGAAGGAAATCCTATCTTCCTTTTTGACTTCTAAATCTTTCCTGTGTCAGCAGTTCCATCTCTTGCAAGATAAATGGTGTTCTGCTCTGTCTCCTACTTCTGACTCTCAACAGTCTCTTGAATCAAACCCATTTGTTAGGTCCTCCTCATACTCATAGATTCCTTGGCCAGATTGGAACCTGCTTTAACTCTCTAGCATATATGTCTGCCCCGACTGTGTCAAGGAAATGACAGTGGGAAGGTGAATCCCTTAGGAACCATCTTAAAAGGCCTGTGGGCTAAATGCTTAAATGAACTGAACACCTGCTGGGGTCCCCAAGGCTCCAATTTCCTGTACTAAAAGGGAACATTTTGTTTAGTGGCAGCCACAGAATTCCAGGAGAGTGTCAGGAGAGGCAGTTTAATATTTCATTTTCTCAAGCCTCTTCTGTCCTTCAAGTGGCACAATCAACTGGAAATGTCTTATGACTTTGGAGTGTTTTTATATCATATTCCAAGCCTTACAAGCTACTCTGGAATGTGAGAGCCAAAATGGTTTGGTAATGTGTGATTAAGAAGGAAGAAACTAGAGAAGCAAAGGAAAAGGATGGAAGAGATGTGCTTTTTAAACATCTTATTCAGTTCTACTTTCCAGCTGCTAGCTTTGTCCCTTTGGAATCAGCATGAACTTTTCTGTATCACAAATGTTATTGTTTAGTTATTCCAGGCAGTGGAAAATGTTAACCTGTACTGAGACCTTTGGCATAACTGAGAAACCATATTTTTGACTCATGAGATTTTGGGTAAATACCCTTTTCCCAGATAATTGCTCAAGTGAGTATTCCACCCCCCCCCCAAAAAAAAACACTTTGTAATAAGAAATGCAAAAAAGCAAAATGGCTGTCTGAGGAGGCCTTACAAATAGCTGTGAAAAGAAGAGAAGCAAAAAGCAAAGGAGAAAAGGAAAGATATAAGCATCTGAATGCAGAGTTCCAAAGAATAGCAAGAAGGGATAAGAAAGCCTCCCTCAGCGATCAATGCAAAGAAATAGAGGAAAACAACAGAATGGGAAAGGCTAGAGATCTCTTCAAGAAAATTAGAGATACCAAGGGGACATTTCATGCAAAGATGGGCTCGATAAAGGACAGAAATGGTATGGACCTAACAGAAGCAGAAGATATTAAGAAGAGATGGCAAGAATACACAGAAGAACTGTACAAAAAAGATCTTCACGACCCAGATAATCACGATGGTATGATCACTCACCTAGAGCCAGACATCCTGGAATGTGAAGTCAAGTGGGCCTTAGAAAGCATCACTACAAACAAAGCTAGTGGAGGTGATGGCATTCCCGGGAGACCCGGGTTCGATCCCTGGGTCGGGAAGATCCCCTGGAGAAGGAAATGGCAACCCACTCCAATACTCTTGCCTGGAGAATCCCATGGGTGGAGGAGCCTGGTGAGCTACAGTCCATGGGGTCGCAAAGAGTCTGACATGACTTCACTTTCACTTTTCTGCTATATAGCAAAGTGATTCAGTCTCACACACACAGATACTTTTTGATATTCTTTTCCATTGTGGTTTATCACAGGATATGGAATATAGTTCCCTGTGCTATACAGTCGATTTTTGTTGTTTATCCATTCTATATGTAATAGTTTGCATCCACTAATCCCAAACTCCCAGTCCATTCCTCTCCCGCTCCCCTTCGTCCATGGCAACCGCAACTATGTTCTCTGTATCTGTAGGCACGATATATCTTACATATACTAATTCACTTAAATATTCATGCCAAACCTATGAGGTAGATCATATTCCGTATTTTTCAGATGAGGTAATGAAAGCACAGCGAAATTGCTTACCTGCAGTTATACAGACAGGACAAGCAGACTAAGATTTCACCCATCTGCTTCTGGCAGTCTGCCCGCAGAGAACATCATTTGGTTACAGGGTGAACAATGTTGGGTCAAACTGGTGTCAACTAAGCTTACAGGTTTTTAGTCTTTAGGATCAATCTCTAGACAAATCCCGAGAGACTTGACTAGGGTTACAAGTCAGGACATAAATGTCATGCAAAGAAAGAGATAATTGACAATAGCTGGGACATTAAAGGGAGGGAGGAAACATAGAAAGGGGGATGGTGTGGCACTGTGCTTGACTAACGCAATGAGAGAAGGAGAGCATGTGTTTGATAGTTGTAGACATGAAGATTTAAAAGGCTATTTATTTTAAAATATTTTATTTTCATTTATTTATTTGGCTGTGCTGGGTCTTGTGGCATCTTTTTTTTTTTTTTTTTAGTTGCAGCACGCAAACTCTTAGGTGCAGCACGTGGGATCTAGTTTCCTGACCAGGGGTCAAACTCAGGCCCCCTGCATTGGGAGCACGAAGTCTTAGCCAGTGGACAACCAGGGAAGGCCCTAAAATGCTATTTAATGTTGTGCAGGTGATCATTCTTGTCAGTTGATTGGCTGGAATATAGAGGAGACATGTGGAGTAGATAAATGGGTTAAGTCTGCGCCTAAAAATCAAGAAATTGATGCACAATGCTTAAGATTGATACCTAAGTTAAAAATATCAGGATAACCAAATCACCGAGAAAGCATTACCTATCAGAGAAACATAATTAGAAATAGTGGTTTCTTCAAAGTAGGCCACTGCAGTTTTTCATCATAAATTCTGTTCCACTATTGGATTTTTAACTATAGTACTTTGCACATATTAACAGTTGATAAGCCAGAGAAGCAGAAGATGCAACATCAGTTTGGTTTTAGGAAAACAACTTCATCCCTTACATTAAGTGAAATGTGGCTCGTTTGGAGTTTTGATCATATTTATTTTGTAAATTTGTTTCCATTTTAAAATGTAATAGAATAAAAGCATAAGGATTTTATGCCTACTTTTATGTATATACATTTCAAAATATCATTAGAGTTAAAAATGCTGGAAGTCAACTGTGAGAGGCCAAACCATTTTTTTTTCTATCACTTTTTCACTCAAGTTAGAAAAATACCACTTTACTGTAAGAGGTCGAGCTACCTTGCTACCAACTCATTACTCAGGGCTTGGTTCAATTTCATCTCTTCTGTGAAGGGTTTCCTTAATCTTCTAGGAAGAATTAATGGTGGTCTTTCTTGGGTCTCACTGTACATGCATTTTTCATGGTTATGTCTCTCTTCATAGAGTTATTTGTTTGCATAGCTATTTGTTTATGATTTCTAGACTAAAAGTGCTTATGAGTGGGGCCCATAGCTTATTCATCTGGATCCTTAGCACCCAGCTCACAACCAATCACATACCAGGAGTCCTGCAGATGTTGGCTGAATCAATGGGTGGTAACAGCTGTGGTACTCTCTTGGCTTTCAGAATTCCCTTCGAGGGTTAGCCATCAAATTGAAAAAGCACAAGGTACTTTATCCACTATTGCTAAAAGCTTGTTAGAAATAGGAAAACATTGAACTTTAAGCCTTGTGGTCAAATTTATGGCACATTGAGGGCATCATGAAAGGAGTTGTCTCAAACTCCTCTTCTGAGTTTCTGTATGACTGTAGAGATAAGCTAATGGTGTCAATATTCAGGTGTAGTCAATATTTGGCACTGTAGTAGAATATCCGAGCATATAGTGACATACCGTAGTTACTTAGCCATGACTGGCTTTGTTAACACAATTTGGCAACACTGAGATTTTCACTACTGCAAGAAAGGAGTTGAACGTATTTTCTAGCCCCCATTCTTACCTCCCATAGAGTTTGTTCTTCTCCAAGATTAAAATGAATCTGGCTTATTGGCACACCTGTTTAAGAAAGGAGACAGTAAATCTTTAATACAAGAAAGTGAAGAGGTGAAATTGTTGAACTTTTCTGAAAAGGCTAGATTCACGGAAGGTAGTAGTAACTTTACCGGGCTCCATGTTCCTGTGGGTTGTCATTGGTGAGACTGTCATTCATTGTCTCCTTTGCCCCCTCTACTCCCTACCCCCACCTGCCCAGCATGCAACACCAGTGCAGTTACCTATTCATTAATTCACTGGCCAAGAATTAGCAGATACCACTTAGGAGTGAAGTGTTGCTCTAGGCACTGTGGTTGATTCACAGATAAGACGTGGCCCTAATAAGCCAGAGTTAGAGCTGCATGCAATTTGTCTCCTGACCAACCAATCTCTCTTACTTGCAGTTTTACAACCTGGCTTTGACAAAAGGGAACATGTCTCTTTCTATTGATTACAGCTCTCTAAATGGAACTAAACAGCTCACAGGCAGGTATTTAAACGAAGCATGGAATTTTCCTAGGAGCCATTAAAGCTGGCTTAGTTTCTATATACTAAAAACAAAGCCAAGCAAAATGAAAACCTTATTTTATTGTGATCTCAGTTATAGCACTTCCTCAAAGGATGGTGCCTAATGAGAGTCACTGTGTACTGTGGGAAAACCATTATGTAATACTTAACCCTACCCACTTAAAAAAATAGCTCATTTTATTCCCACTCCCGAAAAAGATTGATTTCTTTGAACAATTAAGAATATGACCTCATTTCTTAAATCTTTTGCTTTTTAAGCTTGGAATTTCTAGACAGTGATCTAGTTGGAAACATCAGCATTTGAAAAAATAAGGTTTATTTAGTTCCTCCTGAATGTTTTTATTTTCTTTGTCACTGAAGTGGCTTTAAATGTTCTTAAAGATCTGCATTAGGTATTTATGGAAACTTCTCTCTAAATTATAGAGTTTAAACTAAAAAAAGTATAATTTATTCTCAGCCAGGTGTTGAACAAGAATATCTGAAGAATATTAACAAGACTTTAAATTTCTTTCTTTTCATCCATCAGCTCCATTAGCCCCAGTTAACTTAACTTTAAACTACCTATGCTTTTATAAGTTATAAGAAGTCTTATTCAGATTGTAGGCATCAAATACCAATATTAAATATTTTCCATGTCCCTAAACTAAAGCTAGGTATTATAGTCAAGATAGCCCCAACTGATGCCCATGGGAGGGCTTCCCTAGTGGCTGAGATGATAAAAACTGTGCCTGACATGTGGGAGGGAGAAGGCAATGGCACCCCATTCCAGTACTCTTGCCTGGAAAATCCCATGGATGGAGGAGCCTGGTGGGCTACAGTCCATGGGGTCGCTAAGAGTCGGACACGACTGTGCGACTTCACTTTCACTTTTCACTTTCATGCATTGGAGAAGGCAATGGCAACCCACTCCAGTGTTCTTGCCTGGAGAATCCCAGGGATGGGGGAGCCTGGTGGGCTGCTGTCTATGGGGTTGCACAGAGTCGGACATGACTGAAGTGACTTAGCAGCAGCAGCAGCAGCCATGTGGGAGACCCAGGTTCGATCCCTGGGTCGGAAAGATCCCCTGGAGAAGGGAATGGCTGTCCACTCCAGTATTCTTGCCTGGGAAATCCCATGGACAGAGGAGCCTGGTGGGCTACAGTCCATGGAGTCACAAAGAGTTGGACATGACTGAGTTACTACACTTTCTTTC
Source organism: Bubalus bubalis (assembly GCF_019923935.1). Taxonomy (NCBI): domain Eukaryota; kingdom Metazoa; phylum Chordata; class Mammalia; order Artiodactyla; family Bovidae; genus Bubalus; species Bubalus bubalis. The sequence continues at coordinate 9,133,226 of NC_059181.1, read as the reverse complement.
TTTCAATGCCCATGGTAATTTATCACTCGTAGAACTCTGGAGAGGTCCAGAGGGGAGAAAAGACAAGGTACCACATTTAAACTTGTGAAACACCTTTCTATGAATTTTAGGGAGTAGATTATTGACCCAATACACATCTTTCATGTTTCATCACATCTGGTCCCCAAATAGGGTCTCAACAGTAATTACAAAGCAGCATTTCTTCATCCCACACCCAGAACTGACAAGACCTGTTCTTCCCTCAATTTGCCGCTGCTGCTCCATGAAAAACTCAGAGAATTCCTGGAGCTTGCATCGTGTGCTAGCAATCATAGCCCTGCTAGCATTCTTCTCTCTTGCCATTTCAGCTGCTGATGCCTTGGGCTCTAGGCTGCTGTCCTGAAGTTTCCTGTTCCCTTCATGTGGGAGGGCCAGCCTCAGAGAACTGTGAGTCTCCTCAGGCGGGGGACTGGGAGCGCCAGCCGTCACATCCCTGAGAGCAAGGGAGGGAGGAGGCACAGATTCTCCTCCAGGCTGGCACACAGGCCCCTGGGAGCCTCAGTGACACAACTCTTGTTTTTTCACTTGGGGTTGGAGAGGAAGTCTCAGGGGGCTTCATGTGCCTAAGAATTAGGACAGTTGGAGGAGAGATGATAGGAAGGTTTTAGAAGATAGAGAACCAAGGGATTGACCTTCAGAGCAGGAGTGACTGTGACTCCACCTCCCAGGGAAAGCAGTTGTCGGACCACTGATCCAACGGGCCGCAAAACTGGAGGTCTTTGAGAAATGCTCCCTGGAAGGTCAGAAACCCCCAGTGGAAGTCTCAGAAAAGTCAGACTAGGTAAATCTGCCACTTTCAGGCTGAGAGTTGACCCATTTGTCTGAGCTAAGAGAGAGAACACTGCTCACCTTTCTGCCAGCTTATCTAACAACAGTGAAATCTTCAGCGTCACCATGTTGGATAACTTGGAGGTTAGGCTAAGGAGGAACAATTTCTGCCCCCACATTTGCAGTTTTCATAAAGTCATTCTTTTCTGGCAGGACCTCAACGTTTCCATGCAGGTGCTGTTTCACTGCTCTTCCAGAAAGGTAGTGCCCACTTCGCCACTCCCTTTGTAGGCAAGAACACACAAAGGTGCTAAGTTGAGAGTATGTTTGACTAGACTGTGTAAGAAGCAACCTTAATAGGAGCTGAAGGACAGCTCCTGAATGTGTCTTGACTTGGAAAGTCCATTGGTCTTTTCTGTTGGGTTGGCCAAAAGGTTCATTTGGGTTTTTCATTAATACTTTGCCTGGCTGCTGATGTTGGATGATCTTCAGTGGACTTCAGGACCTAGGATTGTTCAACAACGGATTGATCACTTATTAGTTTGTAATCTTTTTTTAAATTAATTGATTGATTTGGACTGCACTGGGTCTTTGTTGCTGCACGCAGGCTTTTTCTCTAGTTGCGGTGGCTTCTCTCGTTGCAGAGCGCAGGCTCTAGGCGTGTGAACTTTAGTAGTCGTGGCCTGTGGGCTTGTTGTGACTTGTGGGCTCTAGAGCGCTGGCTCAGTAGTTGTGGCATCCAGGCTTAGTTGCCCTGCGGCATGTGGGATCTTCCTGGGCCAGGGATCGAACTGGTGTCTCCTGCATTGCAGGGTGGATTCTTAACCAGCTGGACCACCAGGGGAAGCCCTATTTGTAATCTTGGACAAGTTATTTAACCTTTCGAAACCTGCTGTCTTTATGTAAAATAGAGATTATAGTGCCTGCTTTGCAAGGTCATAGTAAGATTTAAACAGAGTTATACACAGTCGATCCTTAGTCTTTATAGTTCTGTATTCTGTATTGCCTTCTTGCTGAAATTTATTTATAGCCCCAAATTAATACTTACATCTCTTGCACAATCATTCACAGAGAGAGGCAGAGTGGCAAAAAAATTTGAGTTCCTCAAAACACATTCTCAGCTGAAGTCAAATAGCACAATACTCCACTTTCTTGTTTCATCTCTCATGCTATAAACAAGTGTCCTTTTTTGGGTCTATTTAGTGCCACAGGTTTTGCATGCTTGTACACTAGACCCTTGAACAATAAGGGGGTTAGGGTTCCCAACCCCTGCACAGTGGAAAATCTGCATATCAAAAGCATTGGCCTTCTGTATCAGCAGTTCGCATCCACAGATTCAACCCACTGTGGGTGGTGTGGTACTGGAGTATTGGCCACTGAAAACCACCTGTGAATGAGTGGAGCTTTGCAGTTCAAACCTGTGTTGTTCAAAGGTCACCTGTGCTGTTTGTTTAAATTTTTTTTGTGTGACCTTTTCTGCCATTTTAAATGCCCCCAAGCATATAATGCTGAAGTGCAGTCCAGCACTCCTAAGCGCAAGATGGCTGTGAGATGCCTGTTGGAGAAATTACGTGTGTTAGAGAAGCTTCCTTCAGGCCTGGGTTATTGTGCTGCTGACCGTAACTTTAGTCTTAATGAACTAGCAATAAATATATTACATAACGTGTTTTTAAACAGAAACAAATAAAACAAGGTTATGTGTTGCTCAGTTGACAAAAATATGGCCAGATGATTGCAGGAACCTAACCCTGTTTCCCCTAAGAGCAGTGGCTTGGTGTTTATGGTAAATCCACGGTTTATGGTGACTGTATAGACTGAAACTGCTACAAATAACAAGCCTTGACTGTACCTTAAAGGCCAGGTACTTAGTTGGAGCTAAACAAATACTTATTCCTTTGTCTTCTGTCTGTATGATAAGGGCAAAATGGCGAATTTCCTTGAAGGAAGGAAGGAGTGGCTGCTTCTTTGTCCTTCTCTCCTTAGACTATTTCTTGAAAAATATTAGAGTGCCAGTAAGAGGTATGACATTTTAATTTTTAATAGCTATTTTTAATTGAAGTCTGGTTAATTTTCAATATTGTTTGCTTCGAGTGCACAGCAAATGGACACAGTTATCCATGTATCTGTATGTATGCACACATTCTGTTTCTGATTATTTTCCCTTATCGGTTATTACAAGACATGGAATATCATTCTCCGTGCTATAGTTGTTTATCTACTTTATACATAGTAGTATGTATATGTTACTCCCAAACTAAACTCCTAATTTATCACCAACCTCCATCCCCTTTGCTGCTCCTGCTGCTGCTAAGTCACTTCAGTCGTGTCCGACTCTGTGTGACCCCATAGACGGCAGCCCACCAGGCTCCCCCGTCCCTGGGATTCTCCAGGCAAGAACACTGAAATGGGTTGCCATTTCCTTCTCCAATGCATGAAAGTGAAAAGTGAAAGGGAAGTTGCTCAGTCGTGCCTGACTCTTAGCGACCCCATGGACTGCAGCCCACCAGGCTCCTCCATCCATGGGATTTTCCAGGCAAGAGTGCTGGAGTGGGGTGCCATTGCCATCCCCTCTGGTAGCCACAAATCTGTTTACTTTGTCTGTGAGTCTATTTCTGTTTTGTAAATAAGTTCTCTTATATAATTTTTTAAGATTGCACGTGTAAGTGATAACCATATGATGTTGACATTTTAATTTTATAATGAAATGTCAGGAGCCTTCTGATCCTTGGTATTATATATACACACCTCCAAAATTAACTCTCTCCTGAGGTGTACAGGAGACTCTTGGCAAGGTGAATTCACTTATCCCTGAAGGAAATAAGAGAAGATTGAATTATTTTTTCTTCTACTTCACTGTAGAAACTTGTATAAAATTCTGTCTGGGCTTTGCAGATACCTTTGAGCTCACTTCCATGCACATAAGTCTGGCAGTGCTTGCCCTTTAATAGATTGGGTTCCATCTCTTTTCTGTATTCACAGAAAGGTGTTTTGTTGCTTGGATTATTTTATTTCTCCACCATATGTTTGGGTTTTATTCTGGGAAGGCTGTTCTTTTTAAATTTCTTGGGCTTGTTTGTATCTGTCAATGACCAAATGGCTTTTTGGCTTCGCGATTATGCACCTCAAATTATACTAATGCACCGGTTAAGTTAAAGTGGCTCTGCTTGTGGACTCTCAGTGAATCAATTTTGTTGCTGGATAATGAAGCACTTCAGGCTTTCTGTATTTCTGTGTTTACTTAGAAGCCAGCAAAATGGATGGCCAGGCATTTTACAAGGTACCCAATGATCCTAATTGTTGACTGGGTGTGTTGCAGGCATGGGAAGAAAGGTTACTTAGACTGAATTTCAGGGTATGATTCTCAGTTATTGGCTCCAGCTCTGAGCCAGATAATTGGTGTGTTTTGCAGATGTATAAAACCAATAACTTGAGAGAGAAACCAATTTAGGGGTCTGTTGATCCATTTTGTTGGCTTTTTGAGGAACCCATTTCACCAAGGACAATGTAGCTGATGCTTGCTTTTATATTCATTTGTTTTATTTTATATCCATCTGTTCTCTTTTTTCTCCACACCCTTCTTTTCCTGCAGATGTTCAGAGGCTTAGCATACTCCTTCGTCTAGGGCAGGATTTCTCAGCCATCCTTCGTGGTGGAGGCTATTCTGTGATGGAAGTTTGTAAAGCATCATCCTTGGTGTCTACTCATTCAATACCAGCTGCACGCCCGCCCCAATTGTGATAACCCCAATCCCCAGACATTGTCAAAAGTCCCCTGGGGTGGGGAGTGGAATTGCCCCATTGAGAAACAGTGCTTTAGAGAGAGAAGTTCTCAAGTTGTCAGCATCTCAGGAACAGCACCTGCTCTGTGCTTTGGTCTCTACAAGGAATGAAACGCTGCCCCTCACAGAAGCTTCCTTTTGTTTCACTTTTAGTTTCCTTTGTCCTTCTTAGAGGACAGCAAGCATAACAGCTTCTGGAAGATAAAGAACAACCTGATCATCCAAATTTTATCCTTTCTCAGCTCTCCAGACCCTAAAAGTCAGCCGCTTCCTTTTTTCAATAGTTCCTTTGTCGGACCTTTGTCAACCAAGCACTGCAGAGTCAGGGAGGGCCCAGTGGCCAAGAGCATAGATTCACTTCAAAGTTTGGTTTTGCTGTTCCCTTTGTGTGACTTTGAATGGTGCAGTTTAACTTCTAGGTGCCTTAGATTTCTTTTTCTTTTTAATAACTTAAAAATTATTTATTGACTGCACTGGGTCTTCGTTGCTGCCCATGGGCTTTCTCTAGTTGTGGTGAGCAGGCTTCTCATTGCAGTGGCTTCTCTTGTGGAGCTTGGGCTTAGTTGACCTGCAGAATATGGAGTCTTCCCAGACCAGGGACTGAACCCATGTCCTCTGCTTTGGCAGGTGAATTCTTAACCACTGGACCACCAGAGAAGTCTATGCCTTAGAGTTCTTCTTTACAAAATGCTGATAATCACATTACTTTTCGTACATCATCATTGTCGACCTTAAATGAGTTCATACCCTCACAGAACTTGGAGCGGTGGTGTGATGAGAAATGTCTGTTTCAGTGTAGATCTATATACTTCCCCACCCTGACCCCGCTCCTTTGTTTGCCCTGGTTCTGTGGGAGAATTTTACAGTTCTAACTTGTAGATAATGGAGAGCAACGCAAAACAGTTCTTGTCCACAGACAAGAAAATGTCCAGTCGTTGATGTCATACTCATGTAGCCATTTTTATTTCAGTGTTCCCCTGAGTAGGGCCATGGGAAGCTGCCATCTTCGGCTAGGCGTCCTTTCAGTGTCTATGTAATGCGTTGTCTGAATCTAACATCTATTCATGTTTCTTTACTGGCCGAACCTGTCAGGCCTTGGCCTTGCCTTATGCTTGACAACCAGAAGTTGAAATTGAATTTACCTGACTTTCCAAAGTCAATCTATTTGTTACTGTATCTCTTTATACCCTTAGATATTATTTTTGTTAATAACCTGCCATCTTTTTTTTAAATTTTATTTTATTTTTAATTGGAGGGTAATTGCTTTACAATATTGTGATGGTTTCTGTCATCCATCAACATGAATCAGCCATAGGTATACATGCGTCCCCTCCCTCATGAACCTCCCTCCCACCGCCCTCCCCATCCCACCCCTCTAGGTTGTCCCAGAGCACTGGCTTTGGGTGCCCTGCGTCATGAAACAAACTCCCACTGGCTGTCTGTTTTGCATATGGTAATGTATATGTTTCAATGCTACTTTCACAAATCATCCCACCCTCACCTTCCCTCACTGAGTCCAAAAGTCTGTCCTTTATGTCTGCATCTCCTTTGCTGCCCTATGAATAGGTTCATCAGTACCATCTTTCTAGGTTCCGTATATATGCATTAATATACGATATTTATCTCTTTCTGACTTCACTTTGTATAACAGGCTCTAGGTTATCTACCTCATTAGAACTGACTCAAATGTATTCCTTTTTATAGCTTATAAAAGAGATCTCCCTGTAGCTCAAATGGTAAAGACTCTACCTGTGATGCAGGAGACCAGGGTTCGATCCCGGGTTGGGAAGATCCCCTGGAGAAGGGAATGACAACCCACTGCAGTATTCTTGCCTGGAGAATCCCACGGACAGAGGAGCCTGGTGGGTTACAGTCCGTGGGGTCGCAAAGAGTCAGACACGACTGAATGACTAACATATATAACATACAAATGTATTCCTTTCTATAGCTTAGTAATATTCCATTGTGTATATGTACACAACTTCCTTATCCATTCCTCTGTCGATGGATGATGGCTGTTTCCATGTCCTTAGCCTGCCATCTTTTAACTACCATTTTAGATTTTTTTTTTTTTGCTGTAGGATTTATGTTTGAGTGGTAATGCCAAGCTGAAGCTGATAGTACAAACATCTGTGGCCTCCCAACCTGTACTAGTATCTACTATCACAAAGCACAGGACCTGGAAAGCTAGCAGTTTAAAACAGCACACGTTCATTATCTGAAAGTTTCCGTGCATTACGAATTCTGACATAGTTGAGTTGTGTGGGTCCTCTGGCTCTGAGACTCTTATAATACTGTGATCAATGTGTCACCAAGGCTATGGTCTCCCATCAAGTTCAACTGGGGAAGGATTGACTTCCAAATTCACTCATCTGGTGGTTGTCAGGAGTCAGTTTCTTAAGGGCTGTTGGATTGAGGGCTCAGTTTTCTGCGGCTGTTCCTTGCTGTATGGACCTTTCCAACCTGATGACTTATTTTACCAAAGTGTGTGAGCTCAGAAGGCAATAAAGTTGGTCTACTAGCGGGATGGAGTCATGGTATTTTCTAACTTAATCATCAAGTTGACATCCCATGACTTTGTTTTTGTTGTTCAGTCGCTAAGTTGTGTCTGACTCTTTGCAACCCCATGGACTGCATCAGGCCAGGCTTCCCTGTCTTTTACCATCTCCCGGAGCTTGCTCAAATTCATGTCCATTGAGTCAGTGATGCCATCCAACCATCTCATTCTCTGTTGCCGCCTTCTTCTCCTGCCCTCAATCTTTCCCAGCATCAGGGTCTTTTCCAGTGAGTTGGTTCTTTGCATCAGGTGGCCAAAGTAGTGGAGCTTCAGCCTCAGGATCAGTCCTTCTAATGAATATTCAGCGTTGATTTCCTTTATGATTGACTGATTTGATCTCCTTGCAGTCCAAGGGACTCTCAAGAGTCTTCTCCAACACCACAGTTCAAAAGCATCAATTCTTCTTTACCATATTCTATTCATTAGGAGCAAGTCACTAGTTCCTGCCCATACTTAACAGGAAGAGGTTATAAAAGGCCATGAATACCAGGTGGTGGGAATTATCAGGCACCATCTTAGAAGTCTGCCTGTTACACAGACAAATGTGGACCAGATCTGTTGGGGCAGACAAAATAACTGTAACCCAGATCCCCCAGGTCTCACAAACAGAGGTACAGATGAGGTGACATTGCTGTTCATGCCCACACACAGCTGGATCATAGGCCTCACCTGTGAGCACCATGTCTCCAGGCTCTCCCTCAAAGTCAACTTTGTTTAGTTCTGAGAGCCCACCAAGAATACCTCGTATAGTCTCAGTGAAGCCCTCCTTGGTATTCAGCTGCAGCTTTTAGGAGATGCACCCAGGTGCTGACATCACTACCAGCATTCTCTGTCAGAAAGAGTCCCAGGGACGGAGTCCCATTGTCTGCAAAATAAACAAACAGAAACACTCGACAGACCCTCCCTCCCTGCTCTAGGTCACGACTTAGGTTCACACGGTGTGGCTGGTGCCCACCGTCCCTGCTGTGTAGGGCTCCCTCTCTTTGGCTCACATCACCTCACTCAGATCTGGTTGGGGAATGCATACGTTACCCTCCTCTTTGCCTTTTGATCCCTCTCATCTTGGCTCAAGATGCTCAAGACCTCCCCACAGGTCCCCTCACCCTTTGCCATCTGTGTTAATACCTAGAGGCGGACTTGCCTTTTAGAAAAAAAAAGTCCTGATTTAGAGCATTTGCCAGTTTCCATGGTATAAAGGCTCCCACCATGAATGATTACAAACCACCGATGTGACATCAGTGAATGTGGAGTGGGGAAGAGGTGTGTGCCATCAGCTCAGCTCTTTGTGAACTGATGTGGGCTGGCTCTGGCCTAGTCTTGCCTGGAGGGCCAGCAGGCCAGAACACATGGCGTGATGTGAATCCCAGCCTGGACTAGGTGGAACCTCCTGGCATCTGCATTGAAATGCACCTCTGTCTGCTGGGGCACAGGATGAAATGGCTTCACTGCTGCTCCACATACAACTGTAGGCTCCCTGTGTATTTCTTTCATAGAAATTACTTTCGCTGCAAACTGGCTAGACTTTTATATCATCAGAGAAAAGACTGAAATACCCAAACATTCCCCAAAGTTACAGCGCCTTTAATATTAACATCATGTTTCCCAAGATCCTCATGGACTCTAAGCTGTTTCAGACTTGAGTTATTTCTCTTGGTCTTTGATCTTTCCACCCTCTATTTCTCCATGTTGTCCTGGCCCAAAGAACAGAGTTTCTTCCAAGTCTCTTCCTCCTTGATTCCAGCTAGTGTGTGTGTGCTCAGTCGTGTCTGACTCTGTGACCCGTGGACTGTAGCCCACCAGGCTCCTCTGTCCATGGGATGCTATAGGCAAGGGTCCTGGAATGGGTTGCCAGGCCCTCCTCCAGGGGATCTTCCCAACTCAGGGATGGAACTCACATCTCTTGCGTCTCCTGCATTGGCACAGGAGGGAAGCCCGATTCCAGCTAGGACCCCCCTTTATTGTTAATGGACATTATTGCACCCATATCAGATTGCGTTTCTTTGTCCAAGGCTTGGTTTTGCCCCTCTCCTCTAAATATCATCATAGACTCAAAGCTTCTTGGCTGATGAAACTTTCGGAAATTTTGGAGAGAGCCAAGCGGACACACCCTTCTAATTCCTTAGCAGTGTGACCTTGGGGATTTACTTAACTTTCCTGAGTCTGAGCAGCTAAGTTTAGTGGCAATAAGAATACCTACTTCCTAAGTTTGTTGTGAGGATATAAATTAGAGGTTGATATGAAGTTCCAGACACAGAGTAAGTGTGTGACAAAAATATCTCTAAATATCCCTTTATTGCTATTTTTCTTCTTTTTCTTTCTCGTCTTCCTCCTCCCCTCCCCCTTCTTCCTCCCCCCCCCCCCCCTTCTTCCTCCCTTCTGCCCTTCCCCCTCCCTCCTCCTGGACCTTTTTTCCAATCATATCAACCTGAACTAAATCCTCTTCCATGCACTATGTTCCAGGAATGCCTAATCCTCAGCAGAACATTAGAGTTCCCAATTCAGGGATGTGTGCGGGTGATCAAGCTCCAGTTACCCTCTAGGTCAGCACGTTTAATGGCAGATGATGATACCAGACACTGATCTTGATTTTTCCTCCAACAGCAATGAATTTGTACCTCTCCTGACAATTTGACCGGATAATAATAATCTCAGCTTTTTATTTTCAGTACAGATTTCTTTCCAGAGTGTCAAACATACCTAGCTGTCTGAAACATCTGGATTTCCTATAGCATCTTTAAAAATCCCCAGCCCTTTCTATCAATCCATTCTGCATGTGATAAGGTATCCAAGGCAGGTCAAGGTTTCTGAAATAGTTCTCTAATGCATCTTCTCTTTGTCCTCATTGTCACAACATTACTTGAAGCTATCACAATTTATTGTGTTCCATGACTTCCTGAAACACACAATGTTCCAAGTTTCAAGATGCAGAAGGATATCTTCTTTGCCTACAATATCCTTCCCCATCTGATGTGCCTGGTTAGTGGCAATAAGAATCTTCTTTGCCTACAATATCCTTCCCCATCTGATGTGCCTGGTTAGTGTTTAAATCAACTTTTAGGACTCAATTCAAATGTTACCTTCTCCCTAACCCCCTTTACTCCCTTCTCATCTATGTCAAGTGAGTTTCCCTTCTTTGCTCCTTGGCATACTGTTCTTACCTTTATTTTAGCACAAACCGTGTTCTAGTGTAGTTACTAGTTTAAATCGTCTATTTAGGCTTTCATTTGACCCTGAAATTCTTCCTTTTTAAAAAAAAATCACCATAACTCACACATCATTAATACTAAAAAATGTTTGTATAATAAATTAATGAAAACCTAGCCCTTTGTATATAAAAAAGAAAACTTTGGATGATCAGTTTTTCATTTACAAGTATATTATTTGTAATATCCCCTCGTTATAAAGTCTTAGCTGTTCATTTGTAACATCAGTCTTAAGTTCAAGGATGCTTATCTAAATATGTAACTGTTTTCATCTTTGCTTCCTCCATCTGATTTGATAAATCTTAATGATTAAGTTCTGAAAAATTTGAGAGGCTCCTTGAAACGTGTGTAATAGATCTATTAATAGTAATATCTAATTAAAGACTATTTTTAAAATGAGCAAAGTAATAGAATAAATCCATTAAGTTCACATTAAATCCCTCCATGAAAGTGAACACTTTGCATTTGTTAAGGATTTCTTAATGAAATATCATTAACCCAAGTAATTCAGAAATTAATATGACTCTTCATACAGAATGATGTCTTATAGAGGCATATGTCTTGTTAGGTGGCCCCACGGTCAGAGCTCATCAATTCATACATTTATCACACTGAGGAGATTAAATTTCATGCTTTGCTAAAGATTAATAGAAAAACATAGTTAGAATTGTACACATTATTTATTAATCTAAAGAGATGACTTTCTCCTGCTTCCAAAAGGAACTATAGAGGATTTGGACATTTTCATACAGGAGAAGACAAAAGGGATAAGAAATAAGTACACAAGGAGGAAATGCTAAATATTTAAATCTACATGGTACATGCTCACCATAGCTCTTTAGGTTTATGGGGACTAGGAAAGTACAACTGACTTTGTGTATTCTATGATAGAGAGTGCTAAGCAAAATACTAATTTATTATTTGTGTCAGAAGGGCAAACTTCACCTTTTTCTGCACTCAAAAATTCCATTGATGTGTCAGAAGAATGGTAAGAATTATAAATTCAGGGCAGCTTTGAAAAGAGACTTGGGTGCTCCCACTGAGATCATCGATTTTGAGGAATATCTGAAATTGTATAAAATAGAGTTGGGTTGATGGAAAAAGTGGAGGTGAAAACCCCTCCAGTCCAACCAGGTGGATGAAGAGACGTCAGAGAAGTGAGCAGACAGGATTTCACAGGAAAGTTCAACCCTGCCGAGGGACAGGGGAGCAGAAGGTGAGCACGTGGCTGGTGGAGTTGGGCTGGAGGTAAAGATGAGGAATCTGTCAGTTCCACACCTGGCTCTTCAGCCATGGCGCCAAATGAGACCCTGTAGTGCTGGTTATTGTTCAAGGTAGCTACTCTTAGTAAAAATCTACTATGTGCTAATTATTTTATAACTCACTTTTGAATTATTTTGAGCTGCTTCTTATATGAAATAACAAAACTTACTTCAGGAAGGCAATCTGAAATCAATCCCAATTGCTTATACAACGATTAATACTTAAGAATATAGCCCTCCTGGTTTGAATGTAACTGGAGTTTTTGTCTCATCTCCCTCCTAATCTTTGATCATTTCCGGGATTGCCTCTTCTACATTTCACCTTTCCGGAAGTTTGTGTGATATCTATGGAACGATTTCACTTTTTTTTTTTTTTGGTCGAGTGGGATCTTAGTTCCCTAACCAGGATTTGAACCTGTGGTCCCTGCAATGGAATTGTGGAGTCTTAACCACTGGACTTCCAGAGAAGTCCCGACTTCTTCTTTAAATACAGTCTTACTCTCTAATTTTGTGTTAAGCTCCCAAATCTGTTGCACTCTTTGCCTTATTTCCTGTAGGCTCCCTGGCTTGCAAGAAAAAGTAGATTTTCTCTCCTTAGTGACACTTGGCATAGCTCCGTTAAGAAGAAAAGAATGAAATCTGTTTGATCTCAGTAACATGCTGTTTTGTGGAGAATGAAAACAAATGAAGTGCAACAGTTAATGTTGTTCTTTCTGTCACAGATGGGGTCTCCTGTTAAAGAAATCTCTCAATCAAATAAATTCTTTTACTTGACACTGAAGACCCAGAGAATTCGACAGCTAATGTGGTCACCTCTCTATTTTCATTTAGAGATAGATCAGCAAGGACAACACATATTCATTTGCTGCCCAACTCCCATTATTCTCTGAGCTTTAGACATTTTAATTCCGAGACCTCTGATCATCATTGCCTATTTTTAAACTGCGAAAGGCTGAAAAATTATTCTTCTTTATAGTCCATAAGATAGATATCAGCACAGGACCAAAAACCACTAGAGACCTTTGTGTTTTAAATGGCTTGTCTCTCCAAAGTTTGAAGGGCACGTTTTCTTTGTTTTCTTAAAAAAAGGTCAGTGCAAAAATAAATGAATTGCCACAAAGAGAAATACCAAGTAAATATAGCAGAAGGGAAGCCAAGGGGATTGGGGAAAAGTCGAGTGAGCTGAATATCATTTGGTGGAGTCTGAATTAGGAATTTCACGCTCACAAAAATTTCTTTTAGAAAATCATCATAAATCTATTTTGTAAAAGCTTAAAAACAGTGGCCTCAAAGCCAAAGTTAGTTCCTTTCCAGAGATAAAATATCTTCAGAAGATGATTCTGTTGTTTCTTAAATGTTTTCCTCATGAATTCTTTATCACTTGAAAGACATTGTGCAGAGATGAGAGAGCCTGCGAATCAGAGAGGTCATGTGACTTGTTCACATTAAACACATTTTCCCATGTCCAGGATTAGACGTTCAGGTTTGTCATTGCTGACCAATGATTTTTCAGTTCTCTCCCTAATTTTTTCCCTGATGACATATTAATATTATGTACAGATAATTCTGCAATTTTTTATTTATGCAAATTAGCTTGCACAGTACGTTTAATTTCACAATCACTTACCTGCTTTAACCATATACCATGCTTGTTTTTCCATGTCACTGTGTGCAACTGATACATTCTTTTTAAAGACTGTATCATATTTACTTAATGACTTTTAAGGAGATAGGGTGGGGTTTTGCTTCCCAGGGACAGTTGGCAATGTCTGGAGACTTTTTTTGTCATACTTGAGCAGAAGGTGCTACTGGAACAAGACAGCCCTCTCAACCAAGAATGACCCAGCCCAAATGTCAGCAGTGCCAAGGCTGAGAAACCATGAAAATAGATGTACCACAACTCATTTAACAAATTCTTGATTGAAGGACATTTGGAGTATTCTCAGTTTTCTCTGCTGTGGTAGCATCACATATCCAAGAATCCCTGTTTCTGCATCATTCTGAATAGTGCTGTAGGATAAATACCTAGAGGGATAGTTTCTTGGTCACAGATTATGCTGCCAGGGGGTTATATTTATTGCCATCTTCAACTACTAAAGTTCATGTGAATTTGCATTTCTTCCAAGAATATGTATAGGTGGTTTCTCAAACATTCTTCAACTGCCAGTGGCTATTAACTACCTCTTTGAGCTATATATGTTTTTTTGATACATAGTATTCCACTTTCTTATTGTTATTTTAAATTTATTAATTGTTAGTATGCATGACCACCATCTTTTTAAAACATGATTTTATTGAAGTATAGTTGATGTTTATAATATTATCTAAGTTACGGTATATAGTATGGTGATTCACAATTTTGAAGGTTATACTTCACTTATAGTTATTATAAAATATTTACTGTAGTGACCACATTGTACACTACATTCTTGAAGCTTATTTTATGCCTAATAGTTTGTATCTCAGAATCCCCAAATCCTGTATTGCCCCTTCCCTTTGCCCACTGGTAAATACTGGTTTGTTCTCTATATCTGTGAATATTTTTCTTTTTTGTTTTATTCACTAGTTTTGTTGTATTTTTTAGATTCCACATATAAGTAGTATGATATGTTATTTGACTTTCTCTGACTTATTTCACTTAGCATAATGCCCTCCAAGTCCATTCATGTTGCTGCAAATGGGCAAAATGTCATTCTTTTTATGACTGAATAATATTCCATTGTGTGTGTGAGTATATATGCATATATATATGTGTGTGTGTGTACATATATATGTCACACCTTCTTGATCCATTCCTCTGTCAATGGACACTTAAGTTGCTTCCATGTCAGGGCAGTTGTAAATAATGCTGCCATGAACATTGGGGTGCATATATCCTTTCAAATTAGTGTTTTTGTTTTTCTTGGACATATACCCAAAAGCAGAATTGCTGGATCATGTGGAAGTTCTATTTCTAGTTTTTTGAGAAACTTCCATACTGTTCTCTATAGAAGCTGCACCAATTTACATTCCCACCGACAGTGTATGAGGGTTCCCTTTTTTCCACAACCTCACCAGCATTTATTACTTGTTGTCTTTTTGATGATAGCCATTCTGGTAGGTGTGAGGCCATACCTCACTGTGGTTTTGATTTGCATTTCCTTGATGATTAGCAGTGCTGAGCATCTTTTCATGTGCCTGCTGGCCATCTGCATGTCCTCTTTGGAGAAATGTCTATTCAGGTCTTCTGCTCATTTAAAAAAATCTGGTTGTTTGTTTGGATTTTTTTTTATGTTGAGCTGAATATTTGTTGAATGTTCTGTTGTTTATATCTGTCGAATATTCACCCCTTATCAGTCATAGCTTAACTATCTTTTCAAATGTTACTGGTCTTTTTTTCTTTTGTGCACTGCCTGTTCATGTCCTTGATAAATTTCCTATTGTGTTGATTATCTTTATCTTCTTGACTCGAAAGAACTTTGTTTCTTATGTTTGTTACAAATAGTTTTTTCCTAGTTTATTGTTTGTCTTTTAGCATTAATAATTTTTGGACCTGGGGAAGTGTTATATTTTTATAAAGCCAAATTTATCCTTATTCATACATTTCCTCCTGGAGCTTATGTCATGTTTAGAAATACCTTCCCCACCCTAGAATATTAAAATATACCTCTGGGTTAGATATCATCACTGACTGAATGGCCATGAATTTGAGCAAACTCCAGGAGATGGTCGAGGACAGAGTAGCCTGGCATGCTACAGTCCATGGGGTCACAAAGAGCTGGGGTTGTGAAGAGTCAGGGTCATAAGCAACTGAACAACACAGCAACAAAGGTTTTCTTCCAGTCTTTCCCCAGTTTCTTTGGGATCTGCTTGTCAGTTTCTTTTACATTAAATCCTTTACATCTATCTGGAACTTAATTCCGTGTGGAAAATGTTAGCCCACTGATTGTCCTAATACAGCCGTCACAGCTTCACAGAAACGAGCCAAGTGGAGATTTTCCCTAAAGAGAATAAACTCCTAACCTCCCCATCTGTAATAATTCTGGAACACCAGCCAACTTTCTTCATAGCATCACCCACAGGCAGGAATGATACTCAGTGCTGTTAAGTATTAAGCTTGTTAAGATGAAGAATTTCTAAAATTTCACATTAGTTTTATAGTTTACATTATTTTGTTTATTTATGTTACTTCGTTTGGTTACATGTATTTTATCTTCCTATGACATCTTTAAAGCAGTGTATTATCTCTACTTTACAGATGAAGCCCAGTTAAGGCTGTCCACTTGGCTGTATATTTCTTGAGAACAGATTATTTTTTTCCTCTCCCAGGGCTCAGCATGTATAGTCTATTGAATAAATTCCTGATTGGCCCAAGGGCGCACTTTATTATGGAAAGGAGATGAGCAGGTTGATGAGATAGTTGACATTTCTCACCTCTCCTTGATTTAGCTATAACTTAGTCCAAAATTATCCTCAAGAGGAATTGTCGGCAAAATACCAGGTGATTTTGTTCTCTTCTGGTTGATCTTTGTATGACAGAGCTTTTCTGCATATGTAAATTGAAGATGGATAATTTGAAGTCACCCCAAGTTAGGTTAGCATAGGATGTGGCTATTTAAAGGTCAATAAATGCATAGTTCTGAGATGTTTAGAGTCCATTGGCTCACATTTTTGGTGGTGGTGGGGCTTAAAAACTAATATTACTTCTAGAACTGTAGACAAGATATCTTGGCCAGAGAGAAGGAACAATGGGATTTTTATCCAAATAGACCATAATAGCAGTTTTATCTGAAAACATTGCTATTTCTCTTCAAGAAAAATAGGCTACTCAGTTCCCTTGCAAATAACTTGCTACAATCCCCTGATTAAAACAAACAAACAAACAAACAAAACTTTAATCATAATGTTCCCAATCTATAAACCAGAAACAGTATTATTTCTTGACTGCTAGCCCACCTGTAGGGAAATTCCCAGATGATTTAAAAATCTAACTGCGTTCTGGAGACACCAAGACCAGAGACATGTCTTGCATGTCTATGGAAACAGACAGTGGTGTTTGTGTCCTTAAATTCTCCTCACTTGGTCAAAACAGTTGTGTGCCAAACCAGGAGCGTCCTTGCATAAATGATACAGAGAGATCTTTAGAAGCATACCCCTTTGACTCGAGTGACTAGGACCATGACCACATAGATTCTAACTTAATGAGTGGTCAGTGGTCAGCCATTTTTTAAAAAACCAAATTGTTCTATGAGAAAGTGCCAGAAGCACCTCCAAACAGAAGCCTTTTTGTATTCATGGCTAGTTGCATCCATAACCACCAGACAAGAGATAAAAATTGATAAAACTACAGCCTTGGGGATATAACTTTCTCCCTGAGGTCTCCTCGGAGCCCCAGCTTTATATAAATTTTCCATCAGACTCTCAGCCAGCTGTTCAAAGTACAAGAATCTATTTCCCTGATGGGTAAGGAATCTCAGGGTAGAAAACATATTCAGAACAAAATTACCAAATTGTACTTCTTCCTCAATAAAAATTCATTTCTTTTCTTTCACAGAACATCCAGAGCCGAGTCTAAATAAATTTCCAGTCTGATGTCCTTAAGAAAACAAGGTCTTCAAGGCTGGTCTTAAACATATCACATGACCCTGCTTGAAACTATCTTTCCTGTGTCCATTGTTTCAATTGATTATTTTGTTTTATGGCTTCTCAAGTCTGGAATCCTTTAATTAGGTCTTTTTTCTTTGGATTTACTGCCAAGTTCAGTGCCACCTGGTGATTCTTCCTAGGTTCTAATGTTAGTCAATTTGCTGACTTGTCTATACCATTTAGAGACTTTGCTCTGTTCTAGAATCTTGGTCTGAGCTAAGCCCTGGTTGGGGGAATATGGAAAGCGTGGGTGGAAGTCGCTGAACATTAGACAGAGAATGTCAGTTAGAGGCAGTGTTTGAGATGCTTACATTTTCAAGGAAGAGAAACCCCAAACCAAACTGAAGGAGATTTACTAGTTCTCATAAATTAATAATCAAGAATTTATAAAGCAATTCCACGTGTATTATTTCACTTTCTCCTCAAATAATCCTCTTAGGTAATATCCTAGCATTTTAACTGAAAATGGCAATTCTGAAGATGAGTTGCCAGGGACCACATGGCCACTAGGTGGCGCAGTGAGATCCAGATAGAGGCTACTGATCTGTGAATCCACTATACCTCCTTGCCACTCCCAGGGTGATGTTTTGTTGAAAGAAACAAATGTGAACAAATAAGAAGAAAATGTGAACTAGGAAGGTAGTGAGAGAGAGACCCTGGTGTATTTCAGTTAAGGAAAAATGTTATAGAACTGGGTTTAAAAAAAAAAATGGAGGGAAATCCCTTGAGAGCAGAAACAGAAGGGAGTTGCGGGATCTGACACCCTGGGGACAGGGGCGCTTGGGGGCATGGGGAAGGGTGCCAAGAGCTAGGGACCTGACCAGAGGGTGAGTCTCCCTCTTCGTGTTCTGAGCACTAAGGCCTTGCAGTGAGTGATTCAAGACTGTACCCACCTAGATGGGCTCGCTACATAGTGGGCTTTATTTGCTTCCTTTGAAACTGGTCTCCATGGACTCCAGTGCGAAGATACGGTATCATGTTTGCAAAGACAGTTGTCTGAGGTCACACAAGCAATTTTCAGTTATTTTAACCCACGGGCTCTGGCCTCACCTCTCATAATAGAGGCACTTTCCTTCAGAAGGAAAGAACCCAAGTGAGAAAGGGCAGAAAGGAGTCACCCTTTCTATTAAATTGTATTCAATGAGTTTGGCTAGTCTCCCGCATTTTCCTGGGGCTGCCTTCACAGCTGAGAACAGCTTTTCATTTCCAAGTTTGATTTTTCTTATAAGACAAAAAGCAAAACCAAAATACCTTTCCTCCCAGAGTTTTAGTCAATTCAGATGGAGTCAGTTCTGCTGCTTCTATTTTTCTGCCTGTTGATATGGTTTGTGGTCAGAGGCTAGATTAAATAGCGAAAGCTCATGTTGAAGATCTTGGCTGGAGCACCAAAGAGGTTATCGAAAAAAAGAGGAACAGAAAGAACTAAAGAAGAGGTTGTGTAATCCACCTGCAGGAAACAAGTTGACTTGAAGTGGTTGGTGTGGCATATTTGATTAAAACCCTTGCCAAAATGACCTTTTCTGCACCTACCTATAGTATGCGTCTTTCCAAACCTGAGCTGGAAGAGTTGATAAGAAAGGGCAAGGCTTGACACCTCTTTCAGAGTGTAATGAACTTGATAAGCACACATAACCCTGGCACAGGGCTTGGAAGGCACTAACTAGAGGGAAAATCTCAACAACAGCCAAAAAATCTTCGGGTGATGGGCTGTGCCCTTCCAGCACTCTGTGACTTCTTGTGCAGCTCCTGTGTGTGTGGTGGGTAGCCGATCCTAGAGAAGACGTTCTTAATCTCTCCCTTGCTCTCAAGTGATGAAAGCTAGTCATGAAATAGATGACCAGTCCAAATTTGATGCATTAAACAGGGCACTCAGGGCCGGTGCACTGGGACAACCCAGAGGGATGGGATGGGGAGGGAGGTGGGAGGGGGGTTCTGGATGGGGGCACATGCGTACCTGTGGCTGATTCATGTCAATGCATGGCAAAAACCATCACAATATTGTAATTAACCTCCAATTAAAAGAAAGAAAGAAAGAAAAAAGCTAGTCATTCAAGGCATCAGACATACACACAAACTATACTTTGAGCTTAAAAAACACTGAACTCTTAGGACAGAAAAATATTTCAGGGAACCCAAGTCATAGATTTACTTTAATATACATGTACTCTCCTATTTTCATATTTGCACATTAGCCTTGCATGCCAAGCTTGACTTATTTTTTAATGTATTTGCAGTGTGGGTTGGAAGAAGGTGAGTATTTCAGAAGTATTACTTGGGAAGAATTTTTTGTCTTGAAATATAGTTGACTGAAAAATTATTTTCCCTTATGGTTTATCTTAAGATATTGAATACAGTTCCCTGTGCTATACAGTAGGATGTTGTTTATCCATCTGAGATATATTAGCTGGCATCTGCTAATCCCAAACTTTGAATCCTTCCCTCCCTCACCCCCTCCCCCCTTGGCAGCCACAAGTCTGTTCTCTATGTCTGTGCATCTGTTTCTCTTTCACAGATATATTCATTTGTGTTTTAGATTTCACATATAAGTGTTATATGGTGTTTGTCTTTCTCTGACTTACTTCACTTAGTATGGTAATCTCTAGGTCCATCCATGCTGCTACAAATGCCATTATTTCATTCTTTTTCATGGCTGAATAGTACTCCATTGTATATTTCTATGCCACAGTCTTCTTTATCCATTCCTCTGTCAAGGAAGACTCAGGTTGCTTCTGTCTTGGCTACTGTGAAAAGTGCTGCTGTGCACATAAGGGTGCGTGTATCTTTTTAATGTATGGTTTTGTTGGGATATATGCCCAGGAGTGGAATTGCTGAATCATAGGGTAGCTCTATTTTTGGTTTTCCATTGTGGCTCCACCAACTTATATTTACTTGAGAAGAATTTTTGTATACTTGTCTCATTGAAAGTTAGAAATCTAATCATCAGAAAACCTATAAAAGGATGATAGATCCCTACAATACTATGCTTTGAGGAGCCTTTGGAAGAGATTTACAATTTTTTTTGAAGCTGTAGCCAGTCATGAGACTATACATTTTCTCTCTTACTGCTTGCCATCGTAATTTCCACAGTTTAAATTGAGATTAGTGAGTCCAGAGAGACGGAGAATCCTTCAGTGAAACAAAAATATATAATCCCCTCTTTGTGTCTAACATGGGACTCATGTTGCTATAGCAAACTGGTTTTCTCATTAGGAACCAATTTTATAAGGAGAAGATTGCTACATAAGATGCTAAAGGATAAACTCTTGGCTTTCTTTCTGTAGAATATAGATTTATTATAGATTGTAATTCTTAACAATTCATTTCTGCCAAAGTCCTTTGGGAGCCAGAGCAGATGTGAAATTGAGGAGGTCGCACTGAGGCTCTAGGGGCAGGACTCACAACTACCTCTTGACTTTCACATCAGCAGTGCTCAGGGCGACGTGGCACTTGGAAGCCATCCTCTGCTCATTAAAAAGGCAGCTGTTATCATGGGAAGATTGCTTGTTCTCTGTTCTATTTTTGGCCTTCTTTTTGTTGTTGTTTCTCCCCTACCTCTTTGCCCCTCTAAGTATTGAGCATTAGTTTTCCCCTCTTCCACTTACTGGGCTCCCTTACTTACTCCTCCCCAACTTCTGTAACAGTGTAGCAGTCAGCCCTTGCCTGATACAGTAATGCTTCATAGCAAACAGTCCCCAAACTTGGTGACTTTAAGCAATAGTCATTTATTCTAGAGCTCACAGATCTGTGGTTTTGCTGCATCTACACAGGGTTAGGCTGGTATCCAGGCTCCAGGGTCTGGGCTCTAGGATCTAGATTTCAGGTTCCAGACTCCAGTTCTGTTTGAATTGCCTCTTCTTCTATGGACCAGAGGTTACCCAGAGCATGTGGTGAACTCAACATGTTCCATTCAGGGGCCCAGAATGAAGGCCAGTGTCCACATGGGGCATGTACTTCCCATGGCAGTGCACCAGACTTAAAAAAGGACAAGCTTAGTAGAGCAAACACATTTCAACCTCTGATAGTCTACACACATCCTCTTGTCCAAAGCAAATCACTTAGCCAGACCCAAAGTCAAGGGGTCAGAGAAGTAATGTGTGCTTCAGGAAGATCTGATAATGATGTGGATATATATAATGTGCCTGCAACTGAGTGAAGAATTAGGGACAGAGAGTTCAGTCTTCCAAAAGTAGAAACTGTCACAATGTACTGTATTGTTGGGTTGCCTGTATCCACCCAAAGTGGAGTGATCCACTTGAGGATAGAACCCAATTCTTATTCACCCCTGAATTTCCACATCTGACATGAGACCTGCATTTATCTGAGGTATTCAGTAAGTTATTCTAGAAGTAAATTACTCAATACATTATTCTGAAACAACAACAAGAAGATGGAAATAATTCTCTCAGAGCACCATTTAAAAAGAGAGAGGAAGAACAAGTCTTGTAGGGCTTCTTCCCCTCCTCTTTTATTCAGCCTGATTCTTTTTGACAAAAAACTAGGTTTTCTTGATTTGGAAACTATTGACTCCTCTTGCAAAAGTCCACCATGACAGGCAAAATCTTTACTCTGATTTTCATCTCTGTGTATTTCCCAGCACCTGTGTGGATGCTTGCTGGTTTTGTTTTCATAAACAGAACAGCAAATGTTCCCCAGGAAGATGCTTTTTTTTTTTCTTTTGATGAAACTTCTTGAAATTAGATGGGTGCCTAAAATAAGATGAGATTGTCTTGAGGTTTTTTGTTCCCTCATGAAACTGACAAGAAATCGGAATTCAGGCACTCTCTTTTCCTCTGTGATCCTGGGCCTCCAAACCTGTTAACTCTAATGCTAAAATAATAACTTGATGTCTCCCTTGATATTATGTGCATTAAGGTTTTGCAACATAGAGCATCCATCTTTATTAGTTGAATAAAAGGAGCAGTTATTTATGCAGCACCTACTTTTTCTTCCCATAAAGTGTTTGAAGACTAATTAACCACATGGATTTTGCCAAGGCCTGCCATAGGCTGGAAAGAAATTGTCAGTGCCTCTCCCATCTCCTGTAGTAGGCATGGAATAATGGGTCCTCGGAGATGGCCTTGTCCTACTCCCTAGAACCTGGGAACATGTTACCTTACACAGAAAAAGGGACTTTTCAGGTTTTATTTTTTTTTAATATTTATTTGGCTGCATGGGATCTTAGTTGCAGCACATGAAATCTTGTTCTCCAACCAGGGGTGGAACCTGGACCCCATGCATTGGGAATGTGGAGACTTAGCCACTGGACCACCAGGCACGCCCGGAGTTAATAATCTTGAGTGGATTATCCTGGATTCTCTGTGTGGTTTGACATAATCACCAAGGTCCTTACAAGCGAGTAAGGAGAGTCAGAGAAGGAGATACAGTGACGGAAGCCAAGGGTGGAGATCTTATGCTGTTGACTTTGAAGATAGAAGAGGAAGGCAGGTGGCTTCTAGAAGCTCAGGAAGGTGAGGAGAAGGATTCTTCCCAAAGTTTCCAGGAGGGATACAGCTCTACCAACACATTTTAAACTTCTGCTTGCCAACATCAGCTAGTAAAGATGTGTTATTTTAGACCACTAAGGTGGTGAGGGCTTCCTTGGTGGCTCAGATAGTAAAGAATCTGCCTGCAGTGCAGGAGACCCGGGTTCAATCCCTGGGTTGGGAAGATCCCTGGGAGAAGGAAATGGCAACCCACTCCAGTATTCTTGCCTGAAGAATTCCACAGATAGAGGAGCCCAGCAGGCTCCAGTCCATGGAGTCACGAAGGGTTGAACACGACTGAGCAACTAACACTTTCATTTTCAAGGTGGCGGCAACAGAAAACTAGTACAGCTCTCAGAGGCTTTCCAGAAAGTGTAGACTTGAGAGCTGCTCTGGCTGTGGAAGCAGACTTGTTCACGCATTGGGCAGGCTGGGTGGGCTGCACAGTTGGGACCCTAGGGCTAGCTGCAACCGTTGACAGGATGAACATGGTTGCCACCTGGCCCCTCCCCTGGGACAGCTCTGGGGCGTATTCTAGCCCATCTTCAGTGGTCTCCAGCTGGAATGAGACCAGTTGCCCTCAGCAGGCTCCCGCCGCCCAGTGCTTCCTCCCCTTTCCTGTTGCACTACTCCACTTTGCCGACCCCCACTTCCTGGGAATGTCTGCCTAATGTTACTTGTCTCAGGGTCCTTTATCAAGAACACAGCCCAGGATACACACACACATGCACGGACAGAGAACCACTGCGATGGGAAGGAACGAATGACTGGGAAACGGTTTGAGATGACATCCCTAAGAGTCCAGTTGGATGTGTGCCTGGGCCGCTCTCTGATATAGATGCAGCAGCTCCATCAAAGTCTTTTTGGTGTTTTTAACAGATTTCTCTGGTGGTCCAGTGGTTGAGACTCCATGCTTCCACTGCAGGGGGCATGAATTTGATCCCTGGTTGGGCAACTAAGATCCTGTGTGCCATGTGGCATAGCCAAAAAATAAAAGTCTTTTTTGTATTTTCAAAGGAGAGAGCAAGTCTTTATCTGTAAAAATTCTGATCAATAAGAAAGTGTAGAATGATATGAGAAGAATAAATCTGAGCTCTTGAAGAGGAAATAATTAACTTATTTAAAAATTTGCTCGTTCATCTCATGATACTTATCCTGTATGGTTTTCTATGGACCTTTAAAATCAGACACCATGCATAGGTATTGTTTTCTTCATAGGACAACAGGAGAACAAAAGATAATTTCTAGTGAAATGAAATAAGTGTGTCCAATAAATGTGATATTCTGAGTTTTGTGAAAATCACTTTGCAAACAAATAAAATGGAGAGATTCATAGGAACAGTTGTACTTTTGGACTTTCCTGGAGGTCCAGGGGTTAGGACTCTGTACTTTCACTAGTGGGGGCCCAGGTTCAATCCCTGGTCAGAGAACTAAGATCCCACAAGCCACACGGTCCCTCCAAAAAAAGAAAAAAAAAAGCGGGTCTGTTAATGTTAATAACTTAGAGGTTATGGACATTTATAGTTGCATCCCACATTTTATCTCAGGCAGTCCAAATGCTGCATTCAAGAGTACAGTTCCTATTGTGTGAGTCTCTAATGTCCATGACGCAGGAGTAATCTCACTTTGGAGCAAGGGGCATGGAGTATTCCAGCATCATTCAAAAAAAGCAACCTTAACCACCATGCTGCCAATGAAGTCATCTTAGCAGTAAAAGCAACTGGCAACAAGAGTATGGTTTTTGCTCTGAGCGGTAGAGTTGCTCTTTTTATAAGGAATTTTTCATATTAAAAAAAAATTCTGCATGAATACCATTGCTTACTTCAGGGTTAAAATAGTATAGTTGCAAAATGTTAGTAGTTCGGCATTTAAATATTAAATGATGAAAATCTGATCATTTTAAGGCTTACAAAAATAATATTTCTGTGATTGCACTTGACATCCCATCTAGAAATCTCTCTTGTATGTATGAATGGCTTGGATATGTTTGGTAGATATTTTCTACTGATGTCATTCTACAAGGCAATAAAATAAGTTTATTATCACTGCTATTATTATTATGTCACTTTATTGAGAATGAGTATATGGAGTTGTGGAAAAGAGGTACTCTGGTCATAGATGAAGGTATAGGGCATCACAGTAATAAAGCAATTCATCATAAATTATGCAGCATATAAGTGGCAGAGCCAGTATTCAAATCCAAAAGAAAAGAATCCTTTACCTGTTTTAAATGGCCAATTTACATATTTGAGAACCTTTATCTACAGATTGATTCTAAGAGTTGCTGCTGCTGCTAAGTCACTTCAGTTGTGTCTGACTCTGTGTGACCCCATAGATGGCAGCCCACCAGGCTCCTCCATCCCTGGGATTCTAAGAGATAGGAACTAATAATTAGTACTCTCAATAGTATAATTTGTTTAATATTATTCACTGTAGAATAAAGTATTCAGTAGTATGGCTGGAGTAATAGAGAAGTAATCCTATATCATTTCAATCATCCCTAATTATTTTTACCATATGTTTTCTCTATAGTATTTCATCCTAACCTAAGATGTATTTATCTGTCTAATAACTCCCACATTTATAGCTCCAGCTTTGATCTTTTTGTTAAGATCCAAATTCATGCTGCCATCTGACACCTGTCATCTCAATGGAGCTATTTCAGAGGGATTAGAAACCTTACATTTCCAAAAATCAATCATCAGTCTCTCTCACCACCTCCATCCCCTTCTGGAATTTCTCTAATATCAAGAGTCGAGAGTCGTGGCCTTGCCATCTGACCAGTTGTCATCCCACAAATCTGAAATTCATTCTTGCTATCTCCTTCCTTCCTGCCATTTTGCATTCAATCCATTATGTTCTGTTGCCTCTGCTTTTGGGATCCACCCACTTTGTTCCCCTCTCTAGTTTCAGCATCCTCGTCTCAGTGCCCATCAACTCTTGCCTGAACCATTGTGATACTCTCTCCTTACTGTGAGACGTTTATGTAAATAACCTAGAAAAAAAATATAACTCGCCATTCTTTTAGAGAGATATATTCACAGAGATTTTACATTTTTCATTTGTTGATTCAGATCTCTCTTTATTGAAGCATAGATGAGTTACAAAACTGTTAGTTTCAGGTGTACAGTGAAGTGATTCAGTTATATATATACATATGTGTATGTTTCTTCTTTTGTTGTGGCGCATGGATTCTCTCGTTGTGGCACACAGGCTCAGTAGCTGTGGTGTGTGGACCCCCACAGCATGTGGAATCTTGGTTCCCCGACCAGTAATCGAACACACATCCCTGCATTGCAAGGTGAATTCTTAACCACTGGACCACCAGGGAAGTCCCCAGACCTCTTTTAAAAGAAATAGTATAAATGGGATGAAATCTCCCCTCCCCCAATCCTTTTTTCCTTCCTCTTTTCCCTGATAATGGTGTATATTGTTTAAATGAGTGTATGCTTTTACTTTTCTGAATAGCACCTTAACACAATGTATTGCTTTGTATATTTTTAAAATGTACACCAACTGTGGTTTATTCATGCAATGGGGTCCTTGTTGTAGTTAAAGTGAGTAGAGTTAACGTATATATCAATATATATTTGAAAATGCAATATTAAGAAAATACACCAGAAAAAGAACCTTTATGGTCTTTTCTCATTCCTGCATAAGCACATAGAGTAAGTGGCCTTTAAAAAACAAGAACTTGGCCATGCTTTAAAATGGGGTCTTCATGTTGCTCTTGGGATAAAGTTCAAAATCCGTGCCACAGCCTGCACAGACCCTCCCTCCCTGGCTCCTACCTTACTTTCCAGCCTTTGTCTGTATTTCCATCTGCCCTCCATCATCAGAGTCCCTCTGCTGTGTGGGTTCTCCATGCTCTTCACCGCCTCCTCCCCTCATGCCCCCAAACGTGGCCAGTTCCTACAGTCCCTTGATACTCAACTCTAATGCCTTTTCTTTGTGGGGTTCCCTTCTGACTCATAGGTACCCCCCAAGTCATAACTCATTCAGATATGATAAGTAGAACTTTCTGTGATGATGGAAATGTTCTGTATATGCTCCATCCGATACATCACATGTGACTAATGAGCACTTGAAATGTGGCTAGTGAGACCGAAGGACTGAATTTTTAACTTCAGTTGATTGCAATTTAAAGAGTCGTGTGGGTCCCATAGCTACTATATGGGGCAGTGCAGCTCTGAAATCTTGCCTTTGTCCTTCATACCACTTCATACCACAGTCCTTAGATATTTACCTCTGTGGGTGTGTGTTTCATGTCCATCCCTCAAAGCTAAGCTCCACTAAGGGAAGGTCATGTTTGCTCTTTCATCACCAGCATTTGCAGTGTGTCTGGCACAAAAGAGACACTCACTACCTACTCCATGAATAAATGAATGAATCACTTTGTATATTTCTCTAAGCAATTTATATTCTAACTATTAGACCAAGAAGAATTTGGGGCAAGAATTGTGAGCAAGAAAACCAATAAGACCACCTTTGCAGTTTAGAAAGAGCATGGGTGCAGCCAAAGGAAGGATGGGTGCAAGCAACCGAGGGAGAGGCAGATTGAAAGGTGGTTAGTGCATTCATCCAGCAATGAATGGTGCACACCTAATGATGGGAGATTGTTAGAGATGCAGGGAGAAATTAGGAGATTGGGTATTAGTTAAATATGAGGCATAAGGAAGGAAAAGGATGTCTCAATTTATCTCCCCATCCCCCGGGGCAGACAAAGGCTTGGATGCTAACAATTATTTGGGAGGTACTCCCAGAGAGTATGAATGAGGAAAAGGGGATATGAGACTGAGAAGGAAGAAGAGCCAACACAGGGTGAGCTCATGGTCAGGTTACTGCCGGGTGAGCAACTTGGACTCGACGCCATTGGGGGCGGGGCTTCTGAGGACCAGTATGGAGCACACCTCACGTGGTCCTATTGGATGATGAGAAGGCAGGGCACTTACTCACTAGCTCCATTCCTTGTAGCAGGTTTTCTCTGAACCCATCAGCTCCCCTGCATATCTGTGTTAGGCTCTGGTGCCTGAGTGGGCTCCTCTACTGTCAGACAGAGTGCTCAGACGTAGAAGTGAGATGCAAGTGCTCAAGGAGGAAAGTTGTTGGTCAGCCAGGAACTCTCTCCCTCAGCGGCAGCTTTCAGGGATAGAGAGCAGGGCATTTACTGTATCTGTTCCACATGGTTCTAAAAACACTTGCAGGCTCCTGGACTGTTGCATTACTTCTGAGAGCAGGGTGATATAAAACACAGGGAGACCTGTAGAGCAGATGCTGTGACCCACTCCTGCACTTTGACCACTGTCTCTCTTAGTACACAGTGGACATGCGAGGGCCAGGTGAGCAGTGGTACCATCATTCCAGAACACAGGCTCACTCTCGGCCTTCATGCCCTTGTTACCCAACTCTCACCATGGGAGGTGATTCCAGGTTGAATTGGTATTGGATATTGCAATATCTTCTTTGCTAATATCCATCATCAGTTCAGTTCAGTTCAGTTGCTCAGTCGTGTCCGACTCTTCACGACCCCATGAATCGCAGCACGCCAGGCCTCCCTGTCCATCACCAACTCCCGGAGTTCACTCAGACTCACGTCCATCGAGTCAGTGATGCCATCCAGCCATCTCATCCTTTGTCGTCCCCTTCTCCTCCTGCCCCCAATCCCTCCCAGCATCAGAGTCTTTTCCAATGAGTCAACTCTTTGCATGAGGTGGCCAAAGTACTGGAGGTTCAGCTTCAGCATCATTCCCTCCAAAGAAATCCCAGGGCTGATCTCCTTCAGAATGGACTGGTTGGATCTCCTTGCAGTCCAAGGGACTCTCGAGTCTTCTCCAACACCACAGTTCAAAAGCATCAATTCTTCGGCACTCAGCCTTCTTCACAGTCCAACTCTCACATCCATACATGACCAGAGGAAAAACCATAGCCTTGACTAGACGGACCTTTGTTGGCAAAGTAATGTCTCTGTTTTTGAATATGCTATCTAGGTTGGTCATAACTTTCCTTCCAAGGAGTAAGCGTCTTCTTGTTCTTAAATAGGGCAGCTTGTGGCTCAGCTGGTAAGGCATCGGCCTGCAACGCAGGAGACCTGGATTCGATCCCTGGGTTGGGAAGATCCCCTGGAGAAGGGAAAGGCTACCCACTCCAGTATTCTGGCCTGGAGAATTCTATATAGTCCATGTTCATAAAGAGTCAGACACGACTGAGTGACTTTCACTTCACTTCACTGGTACACAGAATTCTAAAATGGCCCCAAGATTCCAGGAAACTGGTGTATGTGTCATGAATGGGTAAGAGTTGTGAACATAATGGGATCTCAGTCCCATGACTAGCTGACATCACATGGCAAAGGTAAAAAGGTTTGGACATGTAAATAAGGTAAGGCACCTACTCAGTTATGTTGAATTAATTAAAAGGGACAGTATCCTGAGTGGGCCTGTACTAATCAGGTGAGCCCTTTAACACAGGCCTAGTGGTTCCAAATAGGAAAAGGAGTACATCAAGGCTGTATACAGTCACCCTGCTTATTTAACTTATATGCAGAATACATCATGAGAAACGCTGAGCTGGAAGAAGAACAAGCTGGAATCAAGATTGCTGGGAGAAATATAAGTAACCTCAGATATGCAGATAACACCACCCTTATGGCAGAAAGTGAAGAGGAACTAAAAAGCCTCTTGATGAAAGTGAAAGAGGAGAGTGAAAAAGTTGGCTTAAAGCTCAACATTCAGAAAACTAAGATCATGGCATCTGGTCCCATCACTTCATGGCAAATAGATGGGGAAACAGTCAAAACAGTGGCTGACTTTGTTTTTTTGGACTCCAAAATCACTGCAGATGGTGAATCTAGCCATGAAATGAAAAGACGCTTGTTCCTTAGAAGGAAAATTATGACCAACCTAGACAGCATATTAAAAAGCAGAGACATTACTTTGTCAACAAAGGTCCATCTCGTCAAGGCTATGGTTTTTCCAGTAGTCATGTATGGATGTGAGAGTTGGACTATAAAGAAAGCTGAGCGCCGAAGAATTGCTGCTTTTGAACTGTGGTGTTGGAGAAGAGTCTTGAGAGTCCCTTGGACTCAAGGAGATCCAACCAGTCCATCCTAAAGGAGATCAGTCCTGAGTATTCATTGGAAGGACTGATGTTGAGGCTGAAACTCCAATACTTTGGCCACCTGATGCGAAGAACTGAGTCATTTGAAAAGACCCTGATGCTTGGAAAAATTGAAGGCGGGAGGAGAAGGAGACAACACAAGATGAGATGGTTGGACGGCATCATCGATGAGCTTGGGTAAACTCTGGGAGTTGGCGATGGACAGGGAGGCCTGGCATGCTGCAGTTCATGGGGTCGCAAAGAGTCAGACACAACTGAGCGACTGAACTTGGGCTGAGAATTTGTGAACCTCAGTTTCCTCATCTGTAAAATGAGAATAAAAATATAACATATAATTTTTATAAGTTTTAAATTCAGTGCCTGGCATTAAGCCAGCACTCAAGTCAGTTATTGTTATGATACTATTATGACTTTATTATATAGTTCTTTGTTAGGTTGCAAGTTATCGGACAGCTTAACAGTTAGATATTGAATCAAATAAAACTGAATCTAATTGATTTTTCTAGTAGTGAGCTGTGATGGGACTTCCCAGGTGGTGCTAGTGGTAAAGTATCCCCCTGCCAATGCAGGAGACATAAGAGACATGGGTTCAATCCCTGGATTGGGAAGATCCCCTGGAGGAGGACATGGCAACCCACTCCAGTATTCTTGCCTGGAGAATCCCATGGACCGAGGAGCCTGGTGGGCTACAGTCTATGGGGTCGCAAAGAGTCGAACACAGCTGAGCAACTAAGCATACACACAAGCTACGATGGGCTGACACAAGCAGAAGGGAATAGTTTTATGTTCTATTTTATGAAAATTAATTAGATACGTACTATGTGCTTTGGAGAAGCAGATGAATAAAACTAAATCCTTGCACTTAAGGAGCATGTGGTAAGAATTCATTGAAGCAAAATGTTAAGCATGGTAGCATAGATTCTGAGGCTTTTTTTTTTTTTCAAAATTACTTACTGAAACAGCACATATGCCTAAAACTGCACAAATCCTAACTATTCAGCTGAAAACAAATTTGAACAAATTTCCACGACTTCCATGCAACTGGCATCCAGATGAACAAAAGGAACATTACCAGCCTCCATCAGCCTCCACCTTATACCCCATGCAAGTGACTGCTCAAAGTCAACACTTCTCTTGACTTCTCATACTCTAGACTGACTTTGCAAGTTCTTGAATTTCATATAAATGGAATCACACAATATGTTCTTTTTCTCATGGCTTCTTTTGTTTACCATTGTGTGGGATAAGTTTCATCCATTTTTAAAATATTTATATATTTATTTGGCTATGTTGAGTCTTAGTTGCAGAATGTGAGGTCTTCATTGCATTACGTAGATCTTTTGTTGTGGGCACTCGGACTCTGTAGTTGTGGCAAGAGGGCTCAGTATTTGTAGCCCATGGGCTCTGGTAGTTGTAGTGCACGGGCTTCGTTG
This sequence comes from Bubalus bubalis, assembly GCF_019923935.1. NCBI lineage: Eukaryota > Metazoa > Chordata > Mammalia > Artiodactyla > Bovidae > Bubalus > Bubalus bubalis. The sequence goes on along the minus strand of NC_059181.1, from coordinate 9,101,962 downwards.
CTCCGTGGCATGGGGGAAGCTTAGTTCCCTGACCAGAGATTGAACTTGCATCCCCTGCATTGCAAGGCAGATTCTTAACCTCTGGACCACCAGGGAAGTCCCTCATCGGTGTTGTTGTGCGTAGTTGTTGATCAGTTATTCTCATTGCCAGATGGTATTCCATTGTGTCAATATTCCACAATTTACCCATTCTAGTGTTGATGGGCCTTTGCATGGCTTCCAGTTTTTGCTGATTACAAATACTGTTCTATGAACATACTCAGAGATATTTTGGGGTGACATTTCTGTTGGGAATATATAATATATAGAAGTAGAATTAGATTTTGAATTTTCAAGTAACAGTAGGATCAATGAATATGAACAGCAATAAAGTGACTCAGAGAGACAGAGAAACGGGACATTCAGCAGTGTGCAGGCTGCTAGATAGGCAGTTGTACATCCTGTAATGAGCACCAGAAGAATCAGTCAATAAAGACTGAACTGGAATAGATTGCACCTTCCAGTATGAAAAGGGGCAGAGACCATACACCAACCTTATAGGGACAGACTTGTGATTATTTATTGAAAGAATATTCTCAATATTGAGGAACATTGAGACATAGGTGTGACTCTGACATTTGAGTAGAACAGATACAAACAAGGTTATCTTACTGAGCCAAAACATAAAACTCATCAGTTTCTAGTAGTGCGTGTAAAACTGGTAGAGAAAATGCTCTTTTAAGCAAATCACTTTCTGGCTACACAATCTCCCTTATGGCTATTTGAAGACATATGGCTGGGTTCTGAACAATGAGTTGTAGGGAGAATAATTCATATTACTTATTGGCTTGGATATAAACCTTCCTATGTAATCTACTCAGTCCCTTTTTCTCTGACAAGAGGCAACAAAGAGGGCTCCCCCCCACCTCCAACCAACCATCATCAGACTGTGATGACAGCAAAAAGTTAACTTTTGTTGCAATAGACCACTGAGATTTTAGGGTTATTTTATTACTTGTGTACAGCTTAACCTGCCATGATTATAATGGTAGGCAATAAGAGGGGCTGTAGAGAAATTTTATAACTTTGAGTTGTCTAACTATATAGACTGCCTTTAACTACTTCTGTTAATAATCATTATCCCTTGCTTAGTACCTCCAAGCATTCCTTGTTTTTTTTTTTTTTTTTTTTTTTTACTGAAATACAGTTGTTTTATAATGTTTTGTTATTTTCTGGTATACTACAAAGTGATTTAGTTTTATGCAGTTTTCAGATTCTTTTCCACTGTAGGTTATTACAAGATACTGAATATAATACTCTGTGCTATATAACAGAGTAGTTATCTATTTTAGATATAGTATGTATCTGTTAATCCCAAGCTCCAAATTTATCCCTCCTCCCCCGTCCCCCCTTTGGTTATCATCCATTTATTTTCTATGTGTTTCTTTCTGTTTGGGAGATAAGTTCATTTATATAATATTTTTAGATTCCACATATAAGTGTTATATGATATTTGTCCTTCTCTCTTTTTTTTTTTTTGGTGTCCTTCTCTTTTTGACTTACTTTGGATAATCATCTCTAGGTCCATCCATGTTGCAGCAAATGGCATCATTTCATTCTTTTTATAGCCGAGTACTATTCCATTGCATATATGCACCACATCTTCTTTATCCATTCATCTGTCAGTGGACGTTTAGGTTGCGTCCATGTCTTGGCTATTGTAAATTAATAGTACTGCTCTGAACATTGGAGTGCATGTATCTTTTCAAAATAGGTTTTCTCCAGAAATAAATGCCCAGGGTTGGAATTGCAGGATCATATGGTAACTCTGTTTTTAGTTTTTTAGGGAACCTCCATACTACTCTTCATAGTGGCTGCTGCTGCTGCTAAGTTGCGTCAGTCATGTCCGACTCTGTGCGACCCCATAGACAGCAGCCCACCAGGCTCCCCCGTCCCTGGGATTCTCCAGGCAAGGACACTGGAGTGGGTTGCCATTTCCTTCTCCAATGCATGAAAGTGAAAAGTGAAAGTGAAGTCGCTCAGTCGTGTCCGACTCTTAGCGACCCCATGGACTGCAGCCTACCAGGCTCCTCCATCCATGGGATTTTCCAGGTAAGAGTACTGGAGTGGCTACATCAATTTATATTCTCACCAATATTGTAGGAGGGTTCCCTTTTCTCCACATCCTCTCCAGCATTTATTGTTTGTAGACTTAAATGATGGCCATTCTGAGAGATGTGAGATGATACCTCATTGTAGGTTTGGTTTGCATCTCTAATAATTAGCAATATTTAGCATCTTTCCATATGCCTGTTGGCCATCTGTATGTCTTCTTTGAATTTTTTGTAAATTTACAGAACGGAGCAACTACTACCACAGTTCACTTTTAAAACATTTTCATCACCGCCAAAGTATCCTCCATGCCCATGTGCTGTCAAAACAAGTTATCCAGCCCAGTTCAGTTCAGTTGAGTTGCTCAGTCATGTCCAACTCTTTGTGACCCCATGAATCGCAGCACTCCAGGCCTCCCTGTCCATCACCAACTCCCAGAGTTTACTTAAACTCATGTCCATCGAGTCAGTGATGCCATCCAGCCATCTCATCCTCTGTCGTCCCCTTCTCCTCCTGCCCCCAATCCCTCCCAGTCTTTTCCAATGAGTCAACTCTTCACATGAGGTGGCCAAAGTATTGGAGTTTCAGCTTTAGCATCATTCCTTCCAATGAACACCCAGGACTGATCTCCTTTAGGATGGACTGGTTGGATCTCCTTGCAGTCCAAGGGACTCTCAAGAGTCTTCTCCAACACCACAGTTCAAAAGCATCAATTCTTCAGTGCTCAGCTTTCTTCACAGTCCAACTCTCACATCCAGACATGACTACTGGAAAAACCATAGCCTTGACTAACGGACCTTTGTTGGCAGAGTAATGTCTCTGCTTTTCAACATGCTATCTAGGTTGGTCATAACTTTCCTTCCAAGGAGTAAGCATCTTTTAATTTCATGGCTGCAATCACCATCTGCAGTGATTTTGGAACCCCCCAAAATAAAGTCAGCCACTGTTTCCACTGTTTCCCCATCTATTTGCCATGAAGTGATGGGACCAGATGCCATGATCTTAATTTTCTGAATGTTGAGCTTTAAGCCAACTTTTTCACTCTTCTCTTTCACTTTCATCAAGAGGCTTTTTTAGTTCCTCTTCACTTTATGCCATAAGGGTGGTGTCATCTGCATATCTGAGGTTAGTGATATTTCTCCCAGCAAACTTGATTCCAGCTTGTGCTTCTTCCAGTCAAGCATTTCTCATGATGTACTCTGCATAGAAGTTAAATAAGCAGGGTGACAATATACAGCCTTGACGTACTCCTTTTCCTATTTGGAACCAGTCTGTAGTTCCATGTCCAGTTCTAACTGTTGCTTCCTGACCTGCATATAGGTTTCTCAAGAGGCAGGTCAGGTGGTCTGGTATTCCCATCTCTTTTAGAATTTTTTACAATTTATTGTGATCCACACAGTCAAAGGCTTTGGCATAGTCAATAAAGCAGAAATAGATGCTTTTCTGGAACTCTCTTGCTTTTTCCATGATCCAGCGGATGTTGGCAGTTTGATCTCTGGTTCCTCTGCCTTTTCTAAAACCAGCTTGAACATCAGGAAGTTCATGGTTCATGTATTGCTAAAGCCTGGCTTGGAGAATTTTGAGCATTACTTTACTAGCGTGTGAGATGAGTGCAATTGAGCGGTAGTTTGAGCATTCTTTGGCATTGCCTTTCTTTGGGATTGGAATGAAAACTGACCTTTTCCAGTCCTGTGGCCACTGCTGAGTTTTCCAAATTTGCTGGCATATTGAGTGCAGCACTTTCACAGCATCATCTTTCAGGATTTGAAATAGCTCAACTGGAATTCCATTGCCTCCACTAGCTTTGTTCGTAGTGATGCTTTCTAAGGCCCACTTGACTTCACATTCCAGGATGTCTGGCTCTAGGTGAGTGATCACACCATCATGATTATCTGGGCCGTGAAGATCTTTTTTGTACAGTTCTTCTGTGTATTCTTGCAATCTCTTCTTAATATCTTCTGCTTCTGTTAGGTCCATACCATTTCTGTCCTTTATCGAGCCCATCTTTGCATGAAATGTTCCCTTGGTATCTCTAATTTTCTTGAAGAGATCTCTAGTCTTTCCCATTCTGTTGTTTTCCTCTATTTCTTTGCATTGATCACTGAAGAAGGCTTTCTTATCTCTTCTTGCTATTCTTTGGAACTCTGCATTCAGATGTTTATATCTTTCCTTTTCTCCTTTGCTTTTTGCTTCTCTTCTTTTTACAGCTATTTGTAAGGCCTCCCCAGACAGCCATTTTGCTTTTTTGCATTTCTTTTCCATGGGGATGGTCTTGATCCCTGTCTCCTGTACAATGTCACGAACCTCCGTCCATAGTTCATCAGGCACTCTATCAGATCTAGTCCCTTAAATCTATTTCTCACTTCCACTGTATAGTCATAAGGGATTTGATTTAGGTCATAACTGAATGGTACAGTGGTTTTCCCTACTATCTTCATTTTAAGTCTGAATTTGGCAATAAGGAGTTCATGATCTGAGTCACAGTCTGCTCCCGGTCTTGTTTTTGCTGATTGTATAGAACTTCTCCATCTTTGGCTGCAAAGAATATAATCAATCCAGCCCAAGTGTCCAGCAACTGTTAACTTGCTTATGTTAATTTTAAGGGATCTGGCAATCCTAAGATTCTATGAATCTTAGAATTCTGAGATTTGGGCACACTTACATTGCCCAAAATGTGGGCTCAGTTAATACAGGGAATTCTAAAGGCCTTTGCTTTTCAGAGAGCACATGCCTTCCTTGCACTTGCCATTTTGACACTTAGCAGCTCCCTCATTAGCACAACTGTTCACATTGAGCAGCTGTGCAGACACTTACTGTTTGCTTTGCTTGAGTGAGGCTCTGGCATCCCAGGAGTACTGAGGGCAGAGGGGCTCCATCACATGGTATAAACATTGACTTCTTGGTTAATGTAGGCATATTGCTTCTAGGTTGTTCTTTATGGATGAACTCAGCAGAAGACAAACTTTTTAGAACTTTGAAATAAGAGATCTTTTCTTCGGAGGTTTCCAGAGAATGTTATTCTGTCCTAACTGCAGAATAGAGACAGATTTAAACCCAGTTCTTTCCATCTCACTGGTAGACATGGATGTTGTATTTAGAGATACCTGGAATTTCGCTGCCCATTCCTAAGAATGTGCATTTGTGTTAAGCACTGAGGTAACTTCTCCACAGATGGAAAGATTCTTCTGGGTTTCTGGGGCTTCCCTGTGGGCTCAGTGGTAAAGAATCACCTGCCAATGCAGGAGACATGGGTTCAATCCCTGAGTGGGGAAGATCCCCTGGAGAAGGAAATGGCAACCCACTCCAGTACTCTTGCCTGGGAAATCCCATGAACAGAGGAGCCTGGTGGGCTACAGTCCAAAGGATCACAAAAGTTGGACATGACTTGGTGACTAAACAACAACCTTATATTTTTTTATTTATTTTTACACACAAGGGACTGAAAGGCATTAGTATAGTCTAGTCTCTGAATATAATCAGGGCTAGTATGTTACAAGATCTTAGTTCTACCCTCTTTGTTTAGCTGGGAGTACTTTTGGCTATAGTTAGAGAATTCACAGCTAACAGTAGTCTAAACAATAAGGAAATTCAGTTATATTATACACCAAGAAGTCTGGTTGTCCCAGGCTTGATGTGATAGCTTGATAAAACCTTGAAAGATGCAAGGCCTGTCATTCGGTTCTGTTGTTGTCAGCCCATCGTCTTTTCTGCCTTAGGTCACATGACGGCTGCTGCGGTTCTACGTATCAGAGCATTCCATGTCCACATTCAAGGTGGAAAGAGTGAATGAGCTGTACCAGAGAGTACTCTGCATATCTGTCCTGTTGTAAGGAAGGAAGATCCTTTCCAGAAGTTCCCAGCAGACTTCCTCTTCCATCCAGCTGACTGGAGCAGTGTCACGTGGACACGTGAAGCTGTAGGAGAGACGAAGAATGTAAGTTGTTTTCAGTCTTTCTTTTTAATTTTAAAGTTATTTATTCCTTTGGCTGCTCCGGGTCTTAGTCATAGCATACAGGATCTTCGGTCTTCGTTGCGACACTTAGGATCTTTAGGTGCGGCTCTCAGGATCTTTAGGTGTGGCATGTGAACTCTTGGTTGCAACATATGAGATCAAGTTCCCTGACCAGGGATTGAACCCAGGCCCCCTTTATTGGGAGCACAAAGTCTTAGCCACTGGGCCACCAGGAAAGTCCCTAACCTCTTTAATAGAAAGTGGCAAAGGAGAAGAGAAATGGGATGGTCATTGTACCAATGACACCATCTGCCATACCTTATCATTGTTCTGAGAGATTATTTCAGGGCTGCACGACCCAGATTTTAGGCTCTAACAGTTTTGCAAATTCCTAGATATGTTGAAGAAGGAAGATATTGACCTATTTTTTTTCAGGGAGGGCGGGATTTAAACCTTCTGTGGGCTTACGAGTTAAGCAGACTTTCCCCACCACTTTGGGATTTTTTTTTTTTTCATTTTTTGGTTTGTTTTAGTAATTATTATCCAAGGAACTGTAGTATAACCATAAAAAAGGGAAAATTATGTGATGATTTTGAGTAACTGAACCAGAAAAGAAAATAATCCGGAGCCTTTACTTTTGAAAGTTAGCAGTAAACTTAGAATATCCAATTGGAATGAAATTTACTGTGCCTTTCCCTTTGGGATATAATTGGGCTATTATTGAGCTTACCAAATAGCAAACAATGAAAAGAAAGAGTCAATTTTAACTGATAACACCTACCTCTATCTATACCCAAAAGCCTTTTGCCTGACCCTCATTATACAACCAAAATCTATTTCCATTTACTGGAAGAGAAAAGATTGATTTTCTCATTTCGTTTTAGATAAACACTGATAACTACACTCTGAAAAAGTACCATTCACCTGCAGTGTCTTCTTCCCTAGGGTCCCATCAAATTAAAATTACTTAATTCCCCCAATCGAGACACAAATTTCTCTTGTCAAAATATATAAATTAGGGCCAAAAATAGAACCTGAAAATTAAAATGAATAAGAAGTAATACTTTTTACCCACATACCAGTAGACCAAATTTAAAAAATTGGCAGCTCTCACTAAAAATGTTTTCATCCATATATTAGGAAAGAAAATGAAGAGGCCCAGAAACTTTTACTGACATTAATTTTATTTTGGAGTTTGAATTCGTGATCAGTTCTCAGTCTCTTTGTTTCATTTTTATGATATAAAGGGAGCCAGAGACTGGTCCTTAAATATATATATATATAACATAAATATATATATATATAGCATAAATATATATATATAGCATAAATATATATATATATATTTATATAACATACCCATGATTTATAGAAGCCTGTCACTTCTTCAATGAAGCCACTTCTACCCAATACCAAACCATATTACACAGCAATACCAGACAGTGTGGTTTTTTATTGACGCCTTCAAAATCTAGTCCACTTTGCTCCTTGTCATCATTATTACTATCATCATCATCATCATCATCATATCTGTTTATTTGGGGAACTCATACATGGATAACAGCTTAGTCAGTAGGAAGCAAATGTTTCTGGATGCCCTCCTCCAGCTCTATTTATTTTCTTTTACAAATTGCAAGAAAGTGGACGAAGCTGGACTACCCCATGCTCATCCAAAGATGTCCTAGAATTTGTGGGCTAAACATGGTTTGGCAATAATATAGAGGGTTAGAATACACAGGGACAGAGGAGCCTGGTGGGCTGCCATCTATGTGGTCGCATAGAGTCAGACATGACTGACGCGACTTAGCAGCAGCAGCAGCAGCAGCAGCAGCAGAATGCATTGTAGGGCTGTCCTAACCTCATTTTGCTCTATCCTTGCCACTGTCCCAAAGGCCCAAACTGGGTAAAGGTAGATTCTAAGACTAATGTAATTACAGTGTATCTATGTGGGTTTCATCACTGTCAGATGTAACACAAATATGTCCTCATTGCAACTTGAAATTCACTGTCTAAATCCACTAGAGGAGAGAGTATCATGGTTTAACAAAATGCCACATAATGAGCCGATTAGGCTCTGGCTTTGTGTAGACTGCTTATGGTAGATTTGACCTGCCCATGAAGATCCACCCCACAAGGGTAACAGTCATATCAGTTCTCTATGACAAGTGCCTTCTTGTCCCTGCCAGCCACTGGTCACTGCTGACTATTAGAGAATGACATGTGCCCCAAGCTATGACAGCCAGATCCTCTGTCACAGGACCTAAGAATCAGGATTCAGAGGAGAATCAGAATTCCCTGGGTCTGGCTTGAACTGAGGACATGGAAATTTAGGGTCTGTGGAGGGATGGCTCTGAGCACAAAGAAACAAAGATAACTAAGAAAAGAAAGAAAATTCTGAAATATATGAGCAGAGACAAACAGTGCTAGGAATCCCTAGGTATACTCTGATAGGGGAGAGAGAGGGGAAGGGAGAGAGAGACTGCGTTTCCGTGGGTTTGGACAAATGTGTAATGGCATGACTCCAGTATTAGAGTATCATATGCAGTGGTTACTGCCCTAAAAATCCTCTGTGCTCTGCTGGTTCATCCTTCCCTTCCCCCAGCTGGCAACCACTGATCTTTTTACTGTTGACATAGCTTTGTATTTGTCACAATGTCATATAAGTGGAATTAAACCATGTGTAGCCTTTTCAAATTGGTTTCATTCACTTATCAATATGCATTTAAGTTTCTGCCATATTTCTTCATGGCTCGATGGCTCTTTTTTCACCACTGAATAATATTCCACTGTCTGTATATACTGCACTTAAGTTGTCCACTGAACTGATAAAGGATATTTTGGTTGCTTCCAAGGGTTTGGCAGTTATGGATAAAGCTGCTATAAACATCCATGTGCAGGATTTTGCATGGCCATAAGTTTTCAACTCCTTTGGGTAAATACCAAAGAGCGTGATTGCTGGATCTTTTGCTAAGACTATGTTTAGTTTTCTAAGAAACTGCCAAACTGTCTTCCAAAGTGGCTGTGTCATTTTGCATTCCCATCAGCTATAAATGAGAGTTCCTGTTTTTCCACATCCATGCCAGCATTTGATGTTGTCAGTTTCTGGATTTTGGCCATTCTGATAGCTGTATAATAGTATTTTTTTGTTTTAATTTGTATTTCCCTGTGATGACGTGATGTGGAGCATCTTTTAATATGCCTGTTTGACATATATATGTCTTCTCTAGTGAGGTGTCTGTTAAGGTCTTTGGCCCATTTTTTAACCAGGTAGTTTGTTTTATTGTTGAGTTTTAAGACTTTGTACATTTGGAGAACAGCTCTTTATCAGATGTGTCTTCAGCAAATACTTCCTCCCTGTCTATAGCTTTTAAAAAACAGTCCTTTAGTTTTGGCTGTGCTGTGTCTTCATTGCTGCCCTCTGGGGTTCTCTAGTTACCGAGAGCAGGGGCTACTCTCCAGTTGGCGGTGCGCGGCTTTCTCATTGCGATGGCTTCTCTTGTTGTGGAGCACAGACTCTAGGGTCTGTGCTCCCTATTAGTAGTTCTGTTGCGCAGGCTTGGTAGTTGTGGCACGTGGGATTAGTTGCCCTACAGCACGTGGGATCTTCCCAGACCTAGGATAGAACCTGTGTCTCCTGTATTGCAAGGCGATTCTTAACCACTAGACCACCAAGGAACCCCTCCAGTCTATAGCTTATCTTCTCATTCTCTTACAGTGTCTTTTGCAGAGCAGAAACCTTTAGTTTGAATGAAATCCTCCTTGGCAGTTATTTCATTGATGGATCATGCCTTTGGTGCTGGGTCTAAAGAAGTCATTGCCAAACCCAAGGTCATCCAGATTTTCTCCTTTGTTATCTTTAGAAGTTTAACAGTTTTGTGGTTTACATCTAGATCTGTGATCCATTTTGACTTAATTTTGGACTTAATAATTTAAGTTATTTCTTCTAACTTCACATGCATCTACAACTGTCCAAATAAAAAAGGACCATTGATTAAGCCCAAGAACTCAGCTCTGTGGTCTCTATTAATTCATATCACATTCTCATAAAAGTAGTCTCATGGTCTATGGGAAATAAAAGGAGAGTTTGTGATCATCTAAGTGGAGAATAAGGAAAGATATAAGCATCTGAGTGCAGAGTTCCAAAGAATAGCAAGGAGAGATAAGAAAGTCTTCCTCAGTGATCAATGCAGAGAAATAGAGGAAAACAATAAAATGGGAAAGACTAGAGATCTCTTCAAGAAAATTAGAGATACCAAGGGAACATTTCATGCAAAGATGGACTCAATAAAAGACAGAAATGATATGTACCTAACAGAAGCAGAAAATATTAAGAAGAAGTGGCAAGAGTACACAGAAGAACTGTATAAAAAACATCTTCATGACTCAGATAATCATGTGTGATCACTCACCTAGAGCCAGGCATCCTGGAATGTGAAGTCAAGTTGGCCTTAGAAAGCATCACTACGAACAAAGCTAGTGGAGGTGATGGAATTCCAGTGGAGCTATTTCAAATCCTAAAAGATGATGCTGTGAAAGTGCTGCACTCAATATGCCAGCAAATTTGGAAAACTCAGCAGTGGCCACAGGACTGGAAAAGGTCAGTTTTCATTCCAATCCCAAAGAAAGGAAATGCCAAAGAATGCTCAAACAACTGCACAATTGCACTCATCTCACACACTAGTAAAGTAATGCTCAAAATTTTCCAAGCCAGGCTTCAGCAATACATGAACTGTGAACTTCCAGATGTTCAGGCTGGTTTTAGAAAAGCCAGAGAACCAGATATCAAATTGCCAACATCCACTGGATCATCGAGAAAGCAAGAGAGTTCCCCAAAAACATCTATTTCTGCTTTATTGACTATGCCAAAGCCTTTGACTGTGTGGATCACAATAAACTGTGGAAAATTCTGAAAGAGATGGGAATACCAGACCACCTGACCTGCCTCTTGAGAAACCTGTATGCAGATCAGGAAGCAACAGTTAGAACTGGGCATACAACAACAGACTGGTTCCAAATAGGAAAAGGAGTACATCAAGGCTGTATATTGTCACCCTGCTTATTTAACTTCTGTGCAGAGTACATCATGAGAAATGCTGGGCTGGAAGAAGCACAAGCTGGAATCAAGATTGCTGGGAGAAATATCAATAACCTCAGATATGCAGAGGTGACACCACCCTTATGGCAGAATGCAAAGAAGAACTAAAGAGCCTCTTGATGAAAGTGAATGAGGAGAGTGAAAAAGTTGTCTTAAAGCTCAACATTCAGAAACTAAGATCATGGCATCCAGCCCCATCACTTCATGGCAAATAGATGGGGAAGCAGTGGAAAGAGTGACAGACTTTATTTTGGGGGGCTCCAAAATCATTGCAGATGGGGACTGCAGCCCTGAAATTAAGATGCTTACTCTTTGGAAGAAAAGTTATGACCAACCTAGACAGCATATTAAAAAGCAGAGACATAGAGACATTACTTTTCCAACAAAGGTCCATCTAGTCAAAGCTATGGTTTTTCCAGTGGTCATGTATGGATGAGAGAGTTGAACTATAAAGAAAGCCGAGTGCCAAAGAATTGATGCTTTTGATTTGTGGTGTTGGAAAAGACTCTTGAGAGTCCCTTGGACAGCAGGGAGATCCAACCAGTCCATCCTAAAGAAAATCAGTGCTGAATAGTCATTGGAAAGACAGATGCTGAAGCTGAAACTCCAATACTTGTGGCCACCTGATACAAAGAACTGACTCATTTGAAAAGACTCTCATGCTGGGAAAGATTGAAGGTGGGAGGAGAAGGGGACAACGGAGGTTGAGATGGTTGGATGGCATCACTGACTCAATGAACATGAGTTTGAATAAACTCAGGGAGGCCTGGCATGCTGCAGTCCATGAGGTTTCAAAGAGTCAGACATGACTGAGCAACTGAACTGAACTGATTCCATGTAGGTTATAAGATATTTAATATAGTTCCCTGTGCTATACAAGTCCTTGTTGGTTATCTATTTTATATATAGCAGTGTGTATATGTTAACCCTAAACTCCTAGTTTCTCTCTCCCTCCCCTCCCACTTGGTAATTACAAGTCTGCTCTCTATGTTTGTGAATCTATCTCTGTTCTATAGACATTTTAAGGATAGTTAGCTGATGTGGTTAAAGAAAAAAATACCTTCTCTGCCTTTTGAACACTTAAAAGTGCCGTTGAGAGGTACTTGCCCCAAACTGATACCATACAATGAATACAGACACCAGATAGGTTGACTCAGACATAAGTGCCTGGTACCTGGAAAAGGGAGGTTTCATCCCCCAGACTCTAGTTCCACAGAAGATTTCCTTCAGAGCAGGGATCAACAAGCTACAGCCAAAGGGGGAGTCTGGCCCGCAGGTCATTTTGCTTTAACCCCCAAGCTAAGAATGGTTTTGTATTTTTGATGGCTAAAAATTAATGATATTGGTGGCGTGTGAACATCATATGCAATTCATAGTGTAGTCCATAGTAGTGTCATAGAGTTCAGTTGGCACCTAGGCACTCCCATTTGTTTACATGTTGTTTCTGGCTGTTTTCCCACTATAGCAGGAGAGGGGAATAGTTAAAACAGGGCCTGTATGGCCTGCAGAGCCTGAAATAGTTAATATCTCCCTTCATGGAGAAAGCTGGCTGACTTGTGTTGTAGAGAAATTGAAGGGCTTGAGTCCTGATCTATTTGACAGAGTTCATGCTGAGTATCTAATTCTGACTGTTCCAAGACCTTTCTCTGGGCTACCAAGTTTGAACACAAGAGAGTCATTGTGTCTGTGGCCAGTGGGGGAAAGAGCCCTGAATCGGAGGTTAAAAGCCCACAGTGAGAAAAACAGGCTCTGTAGCCTTGAAAGACCCACAGGCAGTTTTTGTCACAAAGAGGAAGGAAGAGGCTGATTTGTGGCAGAGGGCGCTTGGAGAGGTAGGGATAACGGACTGAGGTCAGCCAGGAACTCAGAGAGCTAAAATAAGTGCAAGTCAGTAATTGCATTTCCATAGTGTCCAAGCCCCAGGGGCCCAGCTAAAGCAGCCAAAATGGATTGAATTCATGCTAGGAGCAAGGCTTGCTATTGATCAAGTAGGCCCATCTAGCAGTCCTGCATCTTATCAGGAATCATTACTCTCCAAGAAATCCTTCCTAGAAGCAGATCTCCATCACTTTCCTGATGACTCAAGAAAGCATTCTAGGCAGGATAAAGTCGGCAGGATGGATCCCTGCAGCACAAGCTAAAGAGGGGAGAGGATGTGAAGGTAAGCAGGAGCTCATTCAAATTCAGCTCACATTCATCTGATGCAGAGCAAAGTTTTTGCCCGGATATTACCAGTCATTCTGACCCCTAATGTCTGGATGGAGAAGCTAAGACTGACAGTTTTAGAATTTTTTCATGAATCACAGTGCTAGTAAGCGAAAGTAACAGAAAGAAGCAATGCTGGCAAGCTAGAGTGGCATCAAGGGATGAGAACAGGAAGAAAGAGGTAATGGAGGAATTCCACTGCACATGGGAGCCCAGGTGGCCACTCCCGGATCTGGGCCTTGAACTCTGTAGGTTGATACCAGCTCCCACAGTCGGCCTGGAACCAGGAGTGAGCATATTAAGGAGGTTGGGAATGATGAAAACAACTCAAGCTTTAACTCTGAGTGAAGGTAGAGTGTTCCCTAGGATGTATGGTTTTTTCACAAGAGGAAAGGGCTGCACACACACAGATTAAGGACAAGGAGTCTGAAACCAGAATGCCCACTTAGTAGCTCTGTGAGCTTGGGCAAAAGTCACTTAACCTCTCTTTGCCTCAGCAAAATAGGGTCAACACTAGCATCTGTTTCATGTGTTTGTTCTGAAGATTAAAAGGGGTTAATATTTGTAAAGTGGAAATATGCCTTTATTAAATAAAGTAGATGATGGAGATCATTAGGTACATGCTTGTAAACACTGACTTGAATATTCATTGGAAGGGCTGGTTTTGAAGCTGAAGCTCCGATACCTCGGCCACCTGATGTGAAGAGCTGACTCATTGGAAAAGACTGATGCTGGGAAAGAGCGAAGGCAGGAGGAGAAGGGGATGACAGAGGATGAGATGGTTGGATGGCATCACTGACTCAATGAACATGAATTTGAGCAAACTCTGGGAGGTGGTGAAGGACAGGGAAGTCTGGCGTGCTGCAGTCCATGGGGTTGCAAAGAGTCGGACACGACTTAGTGACTGAACAACAACAAAAACATCCACTAACCAATTCTCTAGGGGGGAAGATCCGGTTTCTCTTGTAAATACTCCCACTGTGGCATGTTTGAAGCTACTGGTGTAGTGTCATTGATTGCAAAATTAGGAAGCGATAGGTCCAGTACCCACCCCCCACCCCCATTATATGGTATTTCCACCATGCAGTTACAATAGGTGTACTGGACCCCAAGAGCATGATCATACCATGTACTTAATGATTAGAAAGTGATGAGTTTTGAGTATTACGTTTGCTTTTAAAATAGTTTAATTGGAAGTTTATATAACTTACTTTCAAATGTAGGCTATGTTTAACAACTCTCAATGCCTGACATTTTGACAGTTGGCCCTCACAAGCATGTAGTTAGTGGCACATAATTTGGAGACTTCAGTCTTCATGGCAAAGGAGAGATTTGTAGGATGAATTGCTAAGTGGAAGAGTCAAACCTCTGTGCCTCAGGGGACATGAATAGTGGTTAAGATGTGGGGGAACAGGCAGCTGTATCTGTTCAGGTGGACCTCTCCAGGTGGCAGCAGAAGCTGTTACCAGCCCAGCACTGTCAACTCCTGGAAGCCATCCCAGGCTGTGCATCTGCTCTTGCAGCTTCCCCTTGCAAGAGGGTGGATTTATGGAAGCCTTTCTTTATTGTGGAACACAAAGGAGCCACACTGGATTATGTTGGCAGCACCAGTGAACACAATGAGGGCTTAGTTCGGAATTTAGGTAGTGCTTTATCAACACTGGGATAATTCAGATGTGCAATGATGGGGAAACAAAGCGTGTTGTCATCCCAGCCATGTTTCTCCCTGCTTTCCTTGTATTCTTCCTTGAGGGTCATCAGGCTGCTGAATCATTGTCCAGGAGAGGATGGTACAGGCTGTGTTGGAGCTGTCTTTGAGAAAAAAGGTAAACCTTGGAATATTGGTGTAGATTTATTCTGAGAAGTTCTTTCAGCCCTCCTGTTTAAAACAAACAGCATTAGTAGATATTAATAGATTTATTTTTAAATAATTGAATGAATAAGTGAATGAAAACAATTAATCAACAGTGGGTTTTTTTTCCCAAGGGAAAAAAAAAGAACTATGTAACTCTTGACATGAATATGGTTCTCCACACTATAGTAGAATTTCTTTTCATAACATAATCTTCCTTTTCCCCATCTCTGCTAGAAGAATATATTTACCTATTCTATTGATGTTGTGTTCAGTCTCGTAACTTACTTTGGCCAATGAGATGTTAGCAAGCATGGTGCAAGCAAAGTGTTTAAGCATACTTGGAGGTTGGACATGCATGCTTGTGTATCTGCTGTCACCATGAGAAAAGCTTCCCCTGGGAAGTTGGTAACTCTCAGTCCTGGGCTAAAGGATGAGACACATTGAGCAGAACAGAACCCAGCCCAGAGAAAGGCAAGCCTGGCTGGGTCTACAGCTTGAAGCAGAACAGCCTATTAGAAGCCAAAAGACAGCACCTAAACTCAGCCAATTCACAGACACATGAGTGTAGTTGTTTGTTAGGCAGCAATAACTGATTAATACAGCCCAGATGGGGCCATACCCAGGGTCCTGTCTCTGGGAAGAACTGGATGGGATTAGTACTTTGTACCAAGACTTTGCAAGGAGAAAGGACACTTTTCAATTAATTTACTCATCCATTATCTTTACCAAGAGCCTATCGTGTGGTAGACACTCTGCAAGATACACAAGTACAACCTGGCATTGAAAACCAAAATTCCACTCTTTAATTTAAAGGATCATTAATTGGCTTTCATCTAAGGAGCTTGAGTCATGGTTATTCTGAATATATGTGGTGCCTGCCTATATTCTTTCCATTAAGGGACACATGAAGCCCCTGAAATTTTCAACTGGCTTTATTATCTGGAAGGAGCGATGAATAAAGTATCTCTCTTCTCTGTGTTTAAAAGGCCACTTGGCTTACATATTAGTTAGGACTCTCTTTCTGTAAGAGGTGAAAACCCACCTCAAAGTGGTGTAAGCCTAAGAAGAAACCTATTAGTCACCTAACTGAAAATTCCAGAGAACTTACACTAGGAAAAGATTAACCCAGGGATTCAAGGCATATCATTAGTACTTACTTTCTCTCTTTCCCTTGGGTCTACACTTTTTTTGTGTGTTGGCTTCATTTCTAGAGTCCTTGTGGCAGTCAAAAACTCCTGGTCTTCATAACCCCAAGTTCAAATCCAAAGGAAAAAATATTTTTCCATAGCTCCCACCAAGTCCAGGGATTGACTCTGACTGGGATTAGTGGTGTAATTTGAGTCACATGCCTATCCCTGAACCAATCATTGCAATTGAAGAAATGAAATGTTTTGTTTGACTAGGGATAGTTATGTATCGTGATCATGCCTTCCTCAAAGAGTCACAAGTGAAGGAAAGAAAAAAAAAATAGGAGTAAAGTCTCCAGAAATAAGGTGAAAGAAAACTTTATGGACAGAAAGAAACAAATGTATAGTTAGGTTATTTTAAAAGTAAATATGTAGGTATTGTGATTTTTGACAAGGATGCTACATGTAACTGAATGAGGTTGGACTCCTACCATATTAAAAATTAATTGGACCAAAGACCTAAATGTAAGAGCAAAAACTATAAAAATTATTAGAAGAATACATAAGTGAATCTTTGTGATCTTAGATTTGGCAATGAATTCTTAATACCAAAAGCACAAACAGCAAAAGAAAAATAAGATAAATTAGACTTCATTAATGCTTCAAAGGGCACTGTTAAGAAAGTCAAAAGACAACCCACAGAATGGGATATATTATTTGCAGATCACATTTCTGATAAATGACTTATATCTAGAATATATAAAGAACTCTCACAACTCAATAATAAAAAGATAACCCAGTTAAACATGGGCATATGGATCCAAATAGACATTTCTCCAAATAAGGTATACAATTGGCCAACAACAT
The DNA here is from genome assembly GCF_019923935.1 of Bubalus bubalis. Lineage (NCBI taxonomy): Eukaryota > Metazoa > Chordata > Mammalia > Artiodactyla > Bovidae > Bubalus > Bubalus bubalis. The sequence goes on along the minus strand of NC_059181.1, from coordinate 9,084,770 downwards.
GAAAAGAAGCTCAACATCAGTAATCATTAGAGAAATGGAAATCAAACCACAATTAGATACCACTTCATACCTACTAGGATGTGTATGATTAAAAAAATCAATTGTTGGCACAGATGTGGAAAGATTGGAACCTTTTTATACACTGATGGTGGGAGTGTAAAATGGTGCAGCCTCTATGGAAAACAATATGGTGTTCATTCAAAAAGTTAAATATAGATTTGTCATTTAACTCAACTGTTCCATTCCTATATATATTTACATCCAAGAGAAATGAAAGCATATCTACATAAAAATTTGTCCACAACTGTTCATAGTAACTATTAGTCATGATAGCCAAGAAGTGAAAAATATCCAAATATCTGTCAACTGATGAATGAATAAACAAAATGTGGCACATCCATACAATGGAATATTATTTGGCTACAAAAAGAAATGAAATAGGGATGCATGCTACAGCATGGATGAACCTTGAAAATATTATGCTAAGCGAAAGAAGCCAGTCATAGAAGAAAGTCATAGAGGCAGAAAGTAGTTAGTGATTAGCTAGGTCTGAAGGAGATGTGGGGATCAAGAGGTAATTCAAAGGTGTAGGGTTTAAGGGAGTGAATTGTATGGCATGTGAGTTGAATCTAAATAAAGCCATTACAAAAGAAGAGTAAATATCTACCAACATCAAATAGTCCAATTTCTCAAATAGACTAATACTTTACAGTCCTAACCATTAAATAGAAAATGAAGTTATGTATTTATAAAATAGTTTGATATTTTCTTCCATGAAGATTTGAGTAGCTCCATCTAATTTTCCTTCCTCATCATTTTGTTTCTTATTATAGTATGTTGTTCTATATCATGGAAACTTCCTTTTGTATTAAAAATAATAATAAAAGTAATAAATCATAATGAGTTGACAAAAATGAAATGAATTGTAAATCATTTCACATTTATATTATGCTAGGAATTTCAGATTATGTAAGGATGATTGATATCACTTATTAATAGAACAATCCATACGAAGCAATCAATATGTATTAGGTTTGGTAATCTTTTACAGGCATGCCTAATTAGCATTTTCTACTTACATTTCTCAATAAAAATAGAATCTCCTAGCATTCTGAAGATTGCATTAATTTGTAACACCTGATGGCACAGAAAGAGAGGAAATTTTAAGTCTTCATTAATGGCCTGGAAGAGAGAATAAACAGCAGGCTCATTAAATTTTACACTGATACCCAATTAGAAAGTTTTCCCACACTAGGAAGGCCAATAAAGTTATAAAAATAGATCATGGGAATTTGATTTGATGTGGACAAGAATCAAACTATAGGGAATTTAATCCGTTTGACAACAAGGTAATGTTTTTGAAGGAGGTAAAATAACTATGGCAAATTTTACTCGAAAGGTAGTGTGGGCCAAAGACAGCTAGAACTTACAGGGTAAATGTAGGCAGACATAAACATTCAATGGGATATAAAGATATTCTGTCCATATTGGACAGAAGATCACAACATAAGAATTTAAATGTCAGTAGTTGAGTATACTTAATTAAACCCCTGTTTAGATTGTGTTTAAGAACTTACAGTCAGGAGTCAGATAGCTCAAGTCTCAATCTAGTTTCTGCCATTTACTTGAACAAGTTAATTTACTTCTGTACACTTCATTTCCCTCATGTATAAAATCTAGATAATAATTTCTAACCAGAATAAAGAATATATTAATAGCTGGGAATCCTGCATAGTGTCTGGCACTTAGGGACTAATACATGTTTGCATTTTTAATTATTATTATTTTTATTACTATTTCAGCAGCTTCCTAATGGTTCCTCCTGACTTCTGTCAACACCTCGCTTTGCCACTGAGTGATCTTTATAATAAACAAATGTGAAACTGTTGCATTTTGGCTTAAAACATTCTACTGGCTGCATGAAGCCCATGGACCAAAGTTCAAATCATTTGCATGGCATGTAAGACTCTTTGGAGAAGGAAATGGCAACCCACTCCAGTATTCTTGCCTGGAGAATCCCATGGACGGAGGAGCCTGGGGGGCTACAGTCCACGGGGTCGCAAAGAGTCGGACACAACTGAGTGACTTCACTCACTCACTCTAAGACTCTTTAAGCTCCAGCCTCGATCCCCTTCTCTGTCTTTAGCTATTTCTCTTTGTGTACTCTACCACTGAAGTTAACACAGGCTTTTGCTTCTCTTGGAACCCCAAATGTCTACTTGAACTATTCCTTTTTCCTGAAATGGGAGAAAAGAAACATTCTTCTTGTCATGAACTGCAGAGTCTATACTTTTTGCCCGACTAGCAACTAGTTAGTGTGGATTTCCTGAATACAATCAGAAGACATGGAATACCCGAATCAGAGACAAATATCTTTATTACTCACAGCACAACAATAAGCATGAGGTTAATGTTTGTGCCACTTTTCCTTGCCTGCCAAGTCCCACAAAGGCGACATGTTGTGGCCCAGGTGGATGCTTCACACAAAGTAGGTTTGTGTCACGGCTGCAGAACTGCAATCTTAGGAAATGAAAATAGCTTGTATAATGGGCTACAAGGAAACCTGCCTGAACTTTGCTCCAGATGTAGATATTATCTTTTTTTTAATTTTTTAATTGAAGGATAATTGCTTTATAGAATTTTGTGGTTTTCTGTCATACATCAACAAGAGTCAGCCATAGGTACCGCCATGTCCCCTCCCTCCCATCTCCTTCCCATCCCATCCTTCTAGATTGTCACAGAGCCACTGTTTGAGTTCCCTGAGTCATACAGCAAATTCCCATTGGCTATCTATTTTACATATGGTATTGTAAATTTCTGTTACCCTCTCCATACATCTCTCCTTCTCCCTCCTTCCATCCCCCCATGTCCATAGGTCTGTTCTCTGTGTCTGTTTTTCCATTGCTGCCCTGAAAATAAATTCATCAGTGTCATCTTTTTAGATTTCATATATATGTGTCAGTATATGATATTTATATTTCTCTTTCTGACTTCACTCTATATAATAGGCTCTAGGTTTGTCTACCTCATTAGAACTGACTCAAATGTGTTCCTTCTTGTGGCTGAGTAATATTCCATTGTATATATGTACCACAGCTTCTTTATCCATTCATCTGTCAATGGACATCTAGGTTGCTTCCATGTTCTAGCTACTGTAAATAGTGCTGCAATGAACATTGGGGTACATGTGTCTTTTTCAGTTTAGGTTTTTTCAGTGTATATGGCTAGGAGTGGGATTGCTGGTTCATATGGTGGTTTTATTCTTAGCTTTTTAAGGAATCTCCATACTGTCTTCCATAGTGGCTATATCAGTTTACATTCCCACCAACAGTGCAAGAGCGTTCCCTTTTCTCCACACCCTCTCCAGCATTATTGTTTGTAGATTTTGATGGCCAGTCTGACTGATGTGAGGTGGTATTTCATTGTAGTTTTGATTTGCATTTCTCTAATAATGAGGGATGTTGAGCATCTTATCAGGTGCTTGTTAATCATCTGTATATCTTCTTTGGAGAAATGCAGATAGAGACATTGTCTTTATGATATTGGACAGCAAGCAAGCTTGCCACCTGTTCTAGAGGGAGACACTATCTCTATCTTCCAAGGCTATAGAAACAATATTGCCCAATATTACAGGTCATGAAACAACAGCCTCTCTTTATTTAAAATTTTGATATTTTTTCATCATGAATTTTTTGGCATTTATTTTGATTTTTAAAATATTGCATTAAAATATTGACCATGTTAGCAATAATATTAATACAATAATAGTTGGAGACTTTTAACACACCACCATTTAGACTTAATAGATATCTATAGGACAGTCCATGCAAACACAGCTGGATTCACATTCTTTTTAAGTGCACCTGAAATGTTCTCCAGGATAGGTCATGCACTAGGCCACAAAACAAGTCTCAAGATATTTAAGAGGACAGAAATTGTATCAAGCAATTTTCCTGACCACACTGATATGAAACTAGAAATCAATTACAGGAATAAAAATGGGAAAAACACAAACATGTGGAGGCTAAACAAAATGCTATTAAAAAACCAATAAGTCAATGAAGAAATCAAGAGGAACTCTGAAACTACATCAAGGAGAGTAAAAATGGAAGCACAGCTTTCCAAAATCTATGGGATGCAGCAAAAGTGGTTCTAAGAGGGAAGTTTATGGCAATACAGGCCTTCCTCAAGAACCAAGAAAAATCTCAATCTAACCTACCATCTAAAGGAATTAGAAAAAGAACAGACAAAGTCCAAAGTCAGCAAAAGGAAGGAAGTAACAAAGATCAGAGAGGAAATAAATATAATACAGACAGCCCCCAAAATAGGGGAAAAAATAGTTCAGTGAAAGCAGGAGCTGTTTTGTTTTATTTTTAGGATAAACAAAATTGATAAACCTCTTGCAAAGCTCATCAAGAAAAGAGAGAGGGCCCAAATAAACAAAATGAGAAACGAAAAGAGGAGAAATAACCAATTTCACAGAGATGCAAAAAGAATCATGGGAACACTACAAATAGTTATATGCCAGCACATTGGTCAACCTAGAAGAAATGAATACATTTCTAGAATATGTAACCTTTTAGGACTGAGTCAGTTAGAAATAGACAACCTGCATAGTCTGAACACTAGTAGTGAAATTGAGTTTGTAATTTAAAAAAAAAAAAAAACTCAGCAAACAAACGTCCAGGAGCAGATTGCTTCACAGGGGAATTCTACCAAACATATAAATAAGAACTCATACCTATCCTTCTCAAGTGCAGTGCAAGTCACTCAGTCCTATCTGACTCTTTGCGACCCCATGGACTATATAGTCCATGGGATTCTCCAGGCCAGAATACTGGAATGGGTAGCATTTCCCTTCTCCAGGGTATCTTCCCAACCCAGGGATCAAACCCAGGTCTCCCACATTGCAGGCGATTCTTACCAGCTGAGCCACAAGGGAAGCCCATCCTTCTCAAGCTATTCCCCCCCCCCAAAAAAAAAAAATTGAAGAGGAAGGGACACTCCCAGATTCATACTATGAGGCCAGTTACCCCGATACCAATGCCAGACAAAGATATTACAAATAAAGAAAATTACAAGCCAGTATCTCTGTGTATAGATGCAAAAATCCTCAACAAAATTGTCTTTTGTTGGTGATTTTCCCATGCAGAAGAGTTTTTTAATAGTCAGATTTAATGATCTTTTATGGAATTGGGATTTTTATCTTTCTTTCAGACTCTTAAGTTTTTAAGTTAAAAATAATACATTATACAGTATGTATAATGTATGTATACATACTGTATACTGTATGTATACAGTATGTATACATTATACATACTGTCCTCAAGCAATCATCTTTAAAAACTAATTTGAGATAAATAGATTTATTAAGTAAAAATTGATATTACACATCTCACTCCTGCTGCCCATTTGCAGAGGTAACTGCTGTTAACTGTTTCCTAGCTTGTAAGCTGGGAATAATCATATCTGTGGAGCAGGACACACACACCCACCCACACACACAAGCACATATATGTGGACATAGTTAGCATGTATTATGTGTGATATATAATGGCTATTGCTGCTGCTAAGTTGCTTCAGTCATGTCCAACTCTGTGCGACCCCATAGACGGCAGCCCATCAGGCTCCCCCGTCCCTGGGATTCTCCAGGCAAGAACACTGGAGTGGGTTGCCATTTCCCTCTCCAATGCATGAAAGTGAAAAGTGAAAATGAAGTCGCTCAGTCGTGTCTGACTCTTAGTGACCCTATGGACCGTAGCCCCCCAGGCTCCTCTGTCCATGGGATTCTCCAGGCAAGAATTATAGTCTCTCAGTTCTTTTTTAAAAAAGTATTTATTTATTTCTGTCTTTGGCTGAGCTGGATCTTAGTTGCAACATGTGGAATCTTTAGTTGTGGCGTGAGAACTCTTAATTGTGGCATCTGGGATCTAGTTCCTTGTCCAGGTATTGAACCTGGGCTGCCTGCATTGGAAGTGCAAAATTTTAGCCACTGGACCACAAGGGAAGTTCCTAGCCACTCAATTCTTATTAATTTTCTTCTTCCTGTTCTTTTAGGCAAGTTATTTCACCTTTCAGTCAAGAATTTTCTCATCTCTGGTGATGTCTAAAGTCTTTCTGAGCCCTATGATTTGACATATTTTTTATTGTATTCCACCTTAAACAAACCCACTCTAATAATCACCTGGCTTATAGTATTTCCTGTTGTTTGGCTTATGAAATTGACACAGCTTATAGAACATTGCTTTTTATTACATGATTTTCAGCTCTTATCTCTTTCAGCTTCCTGTATTTCTGCACATACCGAATAGTATAAGCCAGCAAAAATCAACACCACCGCTACATAGAAACATTTCTTCACTTTCCCCTGGGTGGATAGGTAGGATTTAAGTCATTGGAGTATTTGTCTAATCTATTGATGTCTGTCTTCTGTATTTTGAGATAACATCCATCTAGCAATATTTTTAGAATTCATGGGGAGATGATTCTGCTCACAATATGTCAAAAGCCATTGAGATTCCTGAGAACGAGGTTGATTGCAGGTTTCCCCTGCTATTTGAAAGGAGAGTGTTCCTATGAAAACTTTCAGGAAGCAATGACCTTAGGACACATCTTACTAAGGGATGCACCAAATAAATTGAGGTAAAGCCCAGGTGCTCACAGAGCTGGGTGAAAGCATGGCAGCTGGCTGCTGAGATGCTGAGTGCAGGTCCTGAGAAGAAGCTTGGTGGGGACACTCTCACCGCTGGGGATGCTTGCTGCCTTTGTAACCTGCTCCTTGTAAAACAAACCCTGAGCACTGTTTTCACTTTTTGCCTTTTCTCCTAAAAGCTAGACTCCTCTTTGGATTTCTTTAGGTTGACAAAAACAGGTACTAGCGTAGGTCTTTTGTAGAAAGAAAGTGGCCATAAAGGGAACTTTTGAAAGATAGGGGATACTTGCAACAGCAAACTCAGTCTTTTCAACCTTTGTGATCATGTGTGGGTCATGACACTGATGCAGTGAAGGGTGGGGTTGGAGGCACCCTGGATTGAAATGTGAGTGTAAAATTGCTACATGATAAACACTTCCTTCATTTCTTCCTCCATTTATCTTACCTCTTCTTTCTCTTCTTTACCATTCTTCCTTTTGTCTTTTCTTCCTTCCTGCTACAATCCCACATAGAATCACAGAAACCTAAAGTAAGTAATCATAAGACCAGTGTCCACTGTGTGAAAACTCCAAACTCCGTACTGCAACAACACAATTGATTGGGGGGGAGGGGAGAATTTAAATATGTATAAGCTAGCCTGTCTCAGATATAACCATTCACTTAATTACAGACTGAATGACACATTTTGCCAAGTGAATATTAAAAAATGTTTAATTCATTTATTTTATTACCTCTGTATCTCCAGAGGGACTAGGGCAATGAGAACAGAAACAGCTAATTAAATGTCTTGGTGAACGGGCAAGTAGCTGAAGCTTGTTTACAGGCTTGGTATACTGCATAATTAGATTGCAACTTGGGGAGAATAAAATCTCCGATGCTTAAGAGTCTCATTTTTCTCCTTGGGGATAAACCTATAGATGTGTGCCATTGGTGGCCAATAAGCAGGGCTTAGTTTCTGGAAGAACTATGACACTTTTGCCTGGCTTCTATTCAATAGATTTCTCTGTAACTGAGTCTTTACTGTTGGCAGAAGTGTTATGAAGCCAGTTGACCCAGGGTTTGAGAAGAGATTTAACCTTTTGCTACAAAGGGTATCTGAACTTCTCAAAAGGGAGCCCTGTGGCGTCTACTAACTGTAAACAAATGCCAATCCTATGATCCAGCAGCAATTTTACACCCCCAGGTATATCCCTAAAAGAAATGAATGTTTCTACTGATCAACAGAACAAAACAAAACCCATAAAAACCATGGTCAAGAAAGTTCACGGCAGCTTCATTTATAATAGCACCAACTTGAAAATGACACAAATGTCCATCAGGAGTAGAAATGGAAAATAAATTTTGCTGTGTTCATAGACTAGAAAGCTCCACAGCAGTGGAAAAAGAACTGCTGGTATATGCGGCTACATGGATAACTCTCCCATGTGTTATGGTGAATGAAAGAAGCCAGAGGGTGCAAGCTGTATATGATGTTCAAGATGAGGTTGGAATAAGCTATGATGATGGCAGTCAGAATAGTGGTTCCTGCTCTGGGGTATGGGGAGCGAAGGGTGTATTGATGAAGGGTCATGAAAGAGCCTCGTGGGGCACCGGAAGTGTTCTAGATCTTGATCTGGGTTGTGGTCACATGGTGTATACATTGGTAAATACCTTTGAAGGAAACATTTTTGTACACTTTATACAGTTAGTGTTTTTGTACTGTTGCGGGCATTCATGCTCAGTCGCTCAGTTGTGTCTGACTCTGTGACCCCATGGACTGTAGCCCATCAGGCTCCTCTGTCCATGGGATTCTCCAGGCAGGAATATTGGAGTGCGTTGCCATTCCCTTCTCCAGGGGATCTTCCCAACCCAAGGATCAAACCCAAGACTCCTGTGTCTCCAGCATTGGCAGGCAGGTTCTTTACCACTGAGCCACCTGGGAAGCCCCGTGTGTGCTGTTAAATATTACTTGCTCAGTCATGTCCAACTCTTTGTGACTCCATGGACTGTAGCCCACCAGGCTCCTCTGTCCATGGGATTCTCAGGCAAGAATACTGGAGTGGGTGGGGTGCCATTTCCTTCTCCAGGGGATCTTCCCGACCCAGGAATCGAACCTGGGTCTCCTGCATTGCAGATAGACTCTTTACTGTCTGAGCCATCAGGGGGTGCTGTTACACCCCAGTAAAAAGCCAACAAAGAAAGCAAGCTATCAGTAAAATTTTCCAAGGGAAACTCTTCCTCAATACCAAGTGCAGACCTGGAGAGAGACCAGTGGTATCAAGTGTGTCTCACAGATTTCACGTGGGGCCTGAATGACACTGTAGGCAGATGTCCTCGTGGATGGGAGTGAACAGAGGCCACTGTGCTCCCGGCCTCCAGCTTATCCCTTCCTTTTTCATGTCTGTTCCTTATCTTCTTTGGCAATCTTGATCCTTTGAGCAGCTGTGTCCTGTGGAAAGGGGTGTCACAATGAGGGGTGAGGGGACAAGAAGAAAGATGAGTTTCATAAGCTTAGGCCCTGAGGGGACTCATCAGCTGTGATAAGACAGAGCTAGGCTTCCTGCCAGGGAAACTGGATAAAGAGTTGCCAGATAAGAAGAAGAACAAGAGTTGGAGGAGAAGGGAGGAGTGAGATGATGTGGGTCTTGGGAAAGGGGAGCCCGGTCCTCACCACAGAAATCTCAGGTCGGATAATGCCATCCATGGGGCGTCTTGCCTTTCTTCCCAACCTCTTTTTCTAAATACTACTCTGACTCCCAATTTTCCTTCTCTTACCAATTTTGTGTTCCAAATGACCAACGTGGAGTCTTTTGTTTTCCTTCTTCTAAAATCTGTCTGGCTGGAAACATCCGTTTTTCGATTTAAACAGTGTCACGGATGAACAGAATGGTTATTATATTCATACTCACATTTTCCTTACTAAATTTAATTTTCAAAAATTTGGCTCTAAACTCTACTAAGGATTCTAATGCCAAGACTTTCCTGACATAAGTATTCCTTTAAACTTTATGACTGATTGCTATTCTTACCTCCCACATATATTTTCTTTCAGTGAAAGAGTAAATGGAAAATACAGATTGGGAAAATGAGAAAAAAATCCCTCCTAACAGATATTTTAGTACTGGATAGTGAAGCGTTTTTTGGCTTCCCTACCTGAGACAGTTGGAAGAGTGATTTATTCGTATCTGTTATAATAAATGTCCTCTGTGTTCCGTTTTTGCTGGGAGAGACTCAACAGCTTGTTTACAGCATTTTTGTCTTTGGATTTTGGCACCATAAATAGACATAACTAGAGGCATGGGTAGAGTTTGGTCTTCACTGAAAGCCTGATCAGAGAGCCTGACACATACTGATTACTGTGCCTGAATCCTTTGTATTTCAGGAGACACAGTGGGCCGGCAAGCACAAGGCAGTTAACCTTAGACGTGAGGATTTTGTGATGAACAAATTAATGCTGAATTTGGACACATGGTTATGCATTGACCTGAATGTTAACACTTCCTCAGCTGTGTTGTTAATGTTTTTTTTAATTGAAGTATGGTTCATTTACAATGCTGTGTTAATTTTTTCTGTACAGGAATGTGATTTACTTCTCCATGTATATACATATATATGTATATATGTGTGTGACACATTCTTTTTTATATTCTGGTTTTTTAACACTGTATTTCTCATTTCACTGAGAGGGCAGCATCATGACACAAAGCTTTATATGTGTCTCTTTCTGAAACAACATTATCGAATTACACATACAAATCCAGTTGCCCTTGCAGCTCTCAGAGAGATAGATTCCCCCAAATGTGGGCTAACTTGAGAACATCCCTGCATTTGTGAAATCCGCCATGCATTTCAGATTTGATACTTCACACATCATCAAAAGGTTGTCAGCAAGTCAAGAGACATAGAAATTTGAAGATGGAATGTAGCGTTTCTGAGTCCCTGTCAAAGTTGTCAAATCTTTGTTTCCCTGACTTTGTAGAAAGAAAAGCTAAGCAGTGTGAGTGGGGAGAAATCTCTGTGTTTAAAGGTACAGCAGTGCTTTCTAGTATTAAAGTATGAGCATTTGTACATCACAATATTTTTCAGTCTCTGAACCCAAAGGTAGCATGCTCTCACCGTTGTTTGCCTTCCTCACAAAATGTATTGAACAATGGCTGGGAAGTTTGTAACCCAGTGAATATACTTAGAGTTTATATTTTTGACTTGCACCATGCTCCTCAAACCTTCTCCATAAATGTGAATTCTTCTGGGATGTGATGGGGGGAAAGTTAATGCCAAGACTGATAGAAACCTTCTGTAGATGGATTGCATGGATGTAGACTAGCTTTTTTCCCTTGCCATCTTTTCTAGAATGGGAAGAGGCCGAGGCATAACAGTCTCCATCATGTTTTTATGTTTTAAACTGTTGATGTTCCAAAATGGAAATAGCACCTGTTCATTTAAGCATTCTCTCAGCCTACCTGTCAGTCATTGCAAACTTATTTCTGGTTGGTGATGCTTTTACTTGTATTATTTCTCATTCACAGGCTTGAAGCTATAGAGTTATTTGCCTTCTTCTTGCTTACTGGGGCTTCCTGGTGGCTCAGATGGTAAAGAATATGTCTGCAGTGCAGGAGATCTGGGTTCAATCCCTGGGTTGGGAAGATATACTGGAGAAGGGATGGCAGCCCACTCCAGTATTCTTGCCTGGAAAATTCCATGGACGAGGAACCTGGCAGGCCATGTGACCATGGGGTCACAAAGAGTTGGACACGACTGAGAGACTTCCACTTGCTTACTGGGCCAACCAAGCATTCACCATGGCCCAAACCACAAGAAAGCAATTGCACACAAAGACTTGGGTTTCACTGATGAAGATCCTGTGGTCATACTTCAGTAATGCTGAATTGGCTCCTGTTGGAGACGATGGTTTCTGATTTCCCATTGCCTATGGAGGCACTGGTGCTCAATGTATAATCTCGACCTTCAAATATATAGGGTGTCTGTCAGAGTGCCGTGTGGTAGCAGAACCATGAGGGCCTTCTGCTCCTTCCAGGAGTCTCCTTGGAACCCCTTTCAGATCTTTGTAATAGGGAAGGACTCACACTCTTAAAGGATTCCCACTTCCTGTTTCCTATTTGAGACAGGGTTGTGTACTGAAAACGACCTGGTTTTTGGAGCCAGGGCAGTCAGTGGTTGAGTCAAGACTCTGCTCTTGGATCTTGAATGAGTCAAGTTAACTTTTCTGAATACCAGTTTCCCCCTCTGAAAAAAAAAGAAATCAGAATAACACCTATCTGACACAAGTCTGCTGCAATGAATAAAAGTACTAACACAAGTAAAGTGCTCATCGTCATAGAAGCCATTCAACCAGTGTTGATTCTGAGCTTTGCCCCTCTTCACATGAGCCTTGTCTCTCTGACTCTATTATATTAATTCAACAGGCATTGATTGTGCGTCTGCTATGGGATTCACTCTGTGGAAGGTCATGGGGGAGAAAACAAAGATGAGTAAGACAGTCCTGTCTGCAGGAAATAGTATTCTAGTATGTTGTTTCTCACCCTTGGCTGCACTTTGGAATTATCAGAGGAGCTGTAAAGGATGCCAATGTTTAGGTCATTCCCCAGGTCAGTTGCATCAGAATCTCTAGGAGCAGTGCCCCAGGAGAAGTATTTCTTTGCTGCTGCTGCTGCTAAGTCACTTCAGCTGTGTCCGACTCTGTGTGACCCCATAGATGGCAGCCCACCAGGCTCTGCCATCCCTGGGATTCTCCAGGCAAGAACTGGAGTGGGTTGCCATTTCCTTCTCCAGTACATGAAAGTGAAAAGTGAAAGTGAAGTCGCTCAGTTGTGTCCAACTCTTAGCGACCCCATGGACTGCAGCCTACCAGGCTCCTCCATCCATGGGATTTGCCAGGCAAGAGTGCTGGAGTGGGGTGCCATTGCCTTCTCCGAGTATTTCTTTAAGGCCCACTAATTCCAACGTGCTTCCAAGTTGAGAATCAGTGTTCTAGAGCCAAGTCCAACATGAATCCTAGAGTTAGACAGTCCAATTCTGTCTGATACAGAGGATTCAGGGCCAGTGGGATGGAGAGGGTTCGATCATGAAGTGTCTCGTATACCATCTTATGAAACATGGTTTTTGTCTTAAAAATGTTGGAAAATCAGTGAAAGAATGATCTGATTAAGCTCTAGAGTCATTCCCCCGGCATATGTGTGAAGGATGTTTAGCAGATGCTGTTCCACCCATATACTTGGGAATTTACCATTGTAAACATCCCCCCAAGTGCCTGATGGTTTTCTCGGCATGATGGAACACTATTCTTTATCTGCTCCTGTGTACAGCACACTGGAAGTATGGGGTAATTAGATAAGTCATAGCTCCACTGTGGTAGCAACCTCTGCTGACTTACAGAGGATGTTGTTTAAACACTCTAGTTCCCATAGCCCTTGAGTGGGATAACTTGAGGTATGTGGTCTATCTCCTAAAGTAGCAGAACTAAACTATGGTTGCCACAGTGCCAACTAGCTTGATAATGTACCTTTATTTGGCTTCTTTCTCTTCCCCGTGTCACTTTTATACTTCTCTAGGCAAGGTTTCTCACTGTGGCCATTATTAGCATTTAGAGCTGACTAATACTTTGCTATTTTTGTTGTATGTGTGTTGGGGGTGGGGGGGCGAGGAGTATCCTGTACCTTGTTGAATGCTTAGCAACATCCCTGATTTCTATCCACTAGAGTTCATTGAACCACCTCTCCCCCAAACTGTAACAACCATAAATATCTCCACCTTTGGACAAATATCCCTGGGGGACTATATTCTTGCTCCCTGTGGGCTAAAACTACTGCTCTACTGATGTTTCCTGTGTTCACCTCCCAAACAAGCTGCTTGCCCTGCAGTCCTTGTCTCTGGATGTGCTTCTGAGGAACCTAAACAAGACAGAGAAATTGAAGAGGGACACACCAGGGGTATGGAGACCATTTGTGAGATGGTCAGTGGGTCTGAGACAGAGAAGATAATGAGCCTCAGTTGAGGTGTGGTAGTAGAGAGGGAGAGATGCATATGAGACACCAAGAGAGATACCAGCTGATGGAACTTCAGCCTCAGAGCCTCAAAGAGTGAGGAGTGAGTAAGAAGAAATTTAGCATGACTCTGGAGATGCCATTCAGTGAGAGGAAATCCAGGAGTAAGAGCTGGATTTTAAAAATACATGTGTATTTATTTATTTGGCTGGGCCAGGTCTTAGTTGTGGCATGCGAACTCTTTATTGTGGCATATGGGATCTAGCTCCCTCATTGGGAATCAAACCCTGATTACCCCAGGATTACTGAGAAATTAATATGTGAATGAGAAATTTGGGGGAGAACATGTAGCATTTTCAAATCTAAGTGGCAAGTAGGACCTTTCCTATAGGTCATGCAAATCAGGAAGATCTGACCTGATCAGGATAGGAAATGACCATTACTTTCATAATGGTACAGACATAAAAATATGTTTCTGTTTCCTCAAATTCAAAGTGGAGCACCTAATTGCTGATCTGAGAAAGACTGATGGTTTCACTCGAATTTTAGAATGCTTTCAGAGAGTACGCTGTTATATTTAGCTTATCTTTTTAGTAGATAACATTGAGGATTGTAGTCATTTATTTATGAAAATTTCTGTGTAAATGTGAGGAGGAGGATGCTAATCATCAAAGTAACGTCTCCCCTGTTTCTCTGACATGATAGTTTCCAGGCATCTACACCATCCCATTAAGCTGGTAAATCTCCACTGTCTTATGATGTTCAGAAATAAAGAGAATTATGAGAGAATAACATCAATGACATTTGACACTTTACTTTGAAGCACATGACCCATGGCCTGTTGACCTATTTCTCTGTGCTTCTTTGTAGTATCTTTTTTGCAAGGAGTATGAAATACTTTGCAACTATTTATTTTTATTACATTTTTGGGATGTTCAAATGGACAGGAATATTTGAGCTGTTTCACGGTTTTGATCACACCTAAGTTAGAAAAAAATTGGCCAAGTGGCACTCATCTTTAAGAAGCATTGGGAATCATGATTTCTATGCTCAATTCACTAAGCTTGGTGTCCACATTTTTTTAATGGCACTCATTTGAGCAAATGGTGTGTTTAGTGCCATTGTCTAATATGTTAGTTTGTGGACTGAGACTGCAAAGGCCAGGGATCAGCAAACTTCCTACAAAAATGCCAGCTGGTGAATATCTCAGACTGTACAGGCCATACGGTTTCCGCTGCAGCTACTCAACAACCCTGTTGTAGCACAAAGACAGCCCGAAGCAATGTGTAAATGAATGAGTGTGCTGCTAGTGTTCCAATAGGTCTTTATTCCCCAGACTAGAAGGTGGACTAGATTTGGCCTGCAATGCTACCGTTTGCTAACCCCTGGCATTAAATCACATAAGAAAGGCTATAATCTGGGCTTCACAGTATCAGGGTGCTAATTTCACTCTTCCTTTGTGTGTGCCCTTCAAAGCTGTCAGATGACAAAGCTCTCAATAAGAGTGGTTAGTTTGTGTCAATAAACACAGCTGGGCAAATGCTATTAGTTTTATTCCAAATGACTTCACCCACCTTGCCAGTCCTTGTTTACTGGGATTCAGCCTCATCTCAGAACCTGGGAGAAATTTGATCTCAGTGAACTCTGGGTATGGCTGACTGGCCAGGAGCAATATGCTTAACCTGTTTATAAGAAGGAAGCCCAGTGATTTGCAAGATCCTTCCACTTCTAGCTTTGCAGGGTATGTCTAAGGCCATCTGCTCCTCCAGCAAGCACACATGTGGTCTCTGAAATGACCACACTCAAAAGTCTTGCCAGTCACTAATTTAACAATGCTAATAAAAAATAATGGTTGCTTCCGCTTGAGCTATCTGTCATTGTTCTCATGTAAACCTCTTATCTCTTGACAGTTAAAGCCACTGAGAGTTGCTTTTCCCCGCATCACTCAACTCGTGAGGGGTGAAATTTGTGCTCAGACCCACATATTCTGAATGCAGAGCCTATATTCTTTTCACTTTGAAAGCCCCCTCTCTGTCAATAGCAAGTTACTAATGGCAGAGTTTTGGAGAAGGCAATGGCACCCCACTGCAGTGTTCTTGCTTGGAAAATCCCATGGATGGAGGAGCCTGGTGGGCTGCCGTCTATGGGGTCACACAGAGTCGGACATGACTGAAGCGACTTAGTAGCAGCAATGGCAGAATTTACACGGTGACTGGCACTGAGTTTTCCACAGGTGTGAACTCACTCATCCTTGCAACAGGCCTGTGTCTTTTCATCATCCCCATGTTCTAGATTAGCAGCCTGAAGCACAATGATGACCCAGAGAACCCATGTCAAGGCAGTTCCTGGAGTCGAAAGGCATCAGTTAATCCAGATGGAAACAGTGAAAAAGTGTTAGTCACTCAGTCGTGTCCAACTCTTTGTGATCCCATAGACTGTAGCCTGCCAGGCTCCTCTGTCCACGGAATTCTCCAAGGCAAGCATACTGGAGTTGGTTGCCATACCTTTTTCCAGAGGATCTTCCTGACCCAGGGATAGAACCCACGTCTCCTGCATTGGGAAGTGGATTCTTTACCATCTGAGCCATCAGGTACCCACCCCAAATGGAAACAGACTAGGCAGGAGATGCTTCCTTCATTTTCCTATGTCAGAAGAGGAAGGAACGCCTTGGTGGTCTAGAGAAACAGTTGAGTCCCAGCCTGCCTGTACATTCTAACTGCACCTCTCCTCTCTCTACTCACCTTTCACGTCCATTCATTTTGTGTTGATATGTTCCAGCCTCCCTGGAGTTTTTCCCACGCTGCCAGATGAACCTCACATCAAAGCCACGCATTTTGGAGAAGCCGCATGGACAACAGCAGAGAATGTATCTGTCTCTGTCAAACCGTGAGACAAACCATTACTGCTGCCTCGCCCTTTCTATCGTTCTCTTGAAAGGCACATGGCAGTGACGCCAGAGCTGCTCAGGCAGCACTCCAGAGCCCAGGTGTTCAGGACGTGCTGTGCAGGTGGCATAAAAGGAGAGAGAACTCTCCAGGGCACCCACCGAGTCAGGCCACTGCAGCCATGAACCAGGAACTGCCTTCACACCATGTGTCCATGGCGGATCCAGGCATTTTCTTGTTTTTGCTGTTGTTACTAATGATGAGGATGGCATCAGATTCAATCCCCTCAAGTTCTAATCGCTGCTGGGCAAGAAAGTAGATGTCCTCTGTGTCCTCTTTCTCTTGGGGAATTGTGAGAGGACAGGAGTTAACCATCATTTCTTTCTTCGCAAATTTTCTGCCATTCTGCCCTCTTCATTCACATATTCTGAAGATCTTTCCATGCTTGTGGATAAGAGCTGCCAAGCTTGGAAGTGCCCGAGTAACTGAGGCCCCTTGTAGTCAACGAACTGGTAGCTAGACTAAGTGACAGTTACAGGTTAGATATCATGCCCACAGCCTTGTTACCAAGTTATAATGCCAGTGTCAGATAAAATGCCACTACACAGAAAGGTCTTCTATATGTTTACTCATCGAAACTCTTCAGTATAGAGAAGAGCTCCTGAAATAGTCCAGAGAGTTCCCAGGGAAAGCCCTTACCCAGCTTCCCCTAATGATTACATTTTGAAGGACCACAGTACAATGATAAAAACCAGCAAATTAACCTTGACAGAGCACTGTTCACCAAGGTACAGATCTTTTGTGACTTTCTCCAATTTCCCCACTAATGTCCTTTTTCTGGTCCTGAATCTCTCATTAAATTTAGTTGTGTCTCCTTAGTCTCTCACGATATGTGATACAGAATGGTTAAGTAATGTGCCAGAGGTTGCATAGTTATTAAATGACATTGTTGAGGTTTTGAATCCAGATGTCCCCCTATGAAAGCCATTTTCTTAATCACTATACCATTGCCCTAAGTTTCCTTTTGGCCATTGACTGGACTGTACTGAGTGAAAAATAAGTGTCTCATTTCTATGCCCTTGACAGTTTAAATACTTTTTGTTTCAGTAGCTGGCATTATATTAACTAACATATATAGTGTTGAGTTATACTATAGAGTATAGAGTTATACTAATAAAGTCCACTGGGCTTTCCTGGTGGCTCAGACAGTAAGGGATCTGACTGCAATGTGGGATACCCAGGTTCAATCCCTGGGTTGGGTTCGATCCTTGGGTGGGGAAGATCGCCTGGAGAAGGGAATCACAACCCAGTCCAGTATTCTTGCCTGGAGAATTCTGTGGACAGAGGAGCCTGGTGGGCTACAGTCCATGGGGTCGCAAAGAGTTGGACACCACTGACCAACTATACTTTAACTTTTGTAGAGTTGTACTAGCAGAGTCCATATAGTACAGAGTCCATACAATACAAAGTTATATTAGTATAGAATTACACTAGTGTAGTATCAGAGAAGGCGATGGCACCCCACTCCAGTACTCTTGCCTGGAAAATCCTATGGATGGAGGAGCCTGGTGGGCTGCAGTCCATGGGGTCGCTAAGAGTCGGACACGACTGAGCGACTTCACTTTCACTTTTCACTTTCATGCATTGGAGAAGGAAATGGCACCCCACTCCAGTGTTCTTGCCTGGAGAATTTTGTGCACAAAGAAGCCTGGTGGGCTACAGTCCATGGGGTCACAAAAGAGTTGGACACGACTTAACAACTAAACAACAAAATAGTATAGAGTTATACTGGTAGGTTAATGGTTTAGTATAGTATAGGGTTAGCCCAGTACTCTTCTATATTGACACAAGAAAGCAATATAAGTGTACTTGTCCTTTAATTTAGGCCTCCCCCCCCAACACCTTCATTTATCTTTGATTATTTTAAGGCCTAATCAACAAATGTTAAAAATATATCTAAAATAAATTCACTTTTCAAATTAAACAGGTGTCACAAAATAGTTTTTGAAATGATGGAGAAGGTGGAGGAGAGACTGGGTATTAGGAAACCCAACTTTCTTACAGTATTAGGAACTATCATTATTTCCTAAAGGTTTGGAATCTCTATTTCAGCATATGGTTGATGCCAGGGATTTTTAGGCTTTTTTTCTACATCTGTTTTTTTTTGTCTCATATCAACACATTTCATAATTAAATTGAAAGTTGGAATCATTAATCAGCAAAATGAACTTAGAGCTAGGAAGTTTGTGTGGGAGCTAATTAAAGCATAGCCTGTGGGATAAAATTGAATAAAAATTCGACCCTTGGATGTAGCATCAAACATTTTCCCAGCAGAAACACCTCATAGAGGTGACTTCATTATTCCTAGCATTGCGCTTGGTCAAGGTTTTGGAAAACAGCCCAATATGCTATAAAAGAGCATTAAAAAATTTTTTTTTTGCCTGTATAAATAAGCATGTTGTTGTGTGTGCTCAGTCGTGCCTGACTCTTTCCCACCCTATGGACTATAGAACGCCAGGATCCTCTGTCCATGGGATTTTTTAAGCAAGAAGACTGGAATGGGTTGTCATTTCCTACTCTAGGGGATCTTCCTGACCCAGGAATTGAACCCATATCCCTTGCATCTCCTGTGTTGGCAGGTTTCTTTACCAACTGTGCCACCTGGGAAGCCCCAGAAAGAAAGTGAAAGTGTTAGTTACTCAGTTGTGTCTGGCTCTTTGCAACCCCATGGACTCTAGCCCACCAGGCTCCTCTGTCCATGGAGTTCTCTAGGCAAGAATACTGGAATGGGTAGCTACTTCCTTCTGCAGGGGATCTCCCCAACAATGGGTCTCTTGCATTGCAGGCAGTTTCTTTACTGACTGAGCCACCAGGGTACTAGATATAAGCATAGGGGCCTTCCATTTTCCAAATAATACTTGGTCATCAACCAAGTACTTGATGAAATATTTTTTTCATCAGAGAAAAGTGTTTGAAAAGTTCAGAGAGAATATCTGTGCAATTGGATTTTCTTTCTTCTGTTCAGCCTCCCACTGATCCCCATGGTGGGCTACTGATGGGGTCTTCACTGTTGATAGGCTGTGTGGCATGTGATATCCCTCCATACTCAGCGAAAGGGTAGATGGGCTGGTGTGTAGACACTGAAGATGCTGATGCGGGCTGGTGCCAGCAGACTTATTTACAATTGGATAAAAGGTGGGAAATGGCTTCACTTGTCCTGGTATCTCTGAACGTAGCACAGACCTAGCAGCTATGTCTGTAGCGACCATGATAATACGTCTATTGTATCTTGAATTGCAGAGGGTCATGGCTCCAGTTTCTGCTCAGAAATCCATCATTGCATTTTATAAGAAGAGCTTCATTGCCTACTGCTTCTGTTTCATGATTCTCATTTAAAAAAATCCCACTCACCATGTATGCCAAAGTTTCTGTTGACATTTGGTTATTAATTTCCATTTTCCATGATACAAGTCAGTTGTTCTTTCAAATTTATTAGACATTCACATTTAAATATATTTCAGTGGGTTTAAAACCCAGTAAGCCCTCTGCATTTTAAAGAGAGTTTTCAGTGTAGAATATTCAGTTTCAAGGCTCTTCTGTATATATTTATGATAATATTTTTATAAATGATATGATTCCCTCATTTTTGGTGAGAAGTTACATAATGCTGGAAATTTTTCCAAACATTTATTTTGAAGATGCTCTCTCTGTAAAATACCTCTTTGAAAAATCAGTCACTTTTGCACACTTTGCTACAATGTTAGTATGTATATATCTTGAAAAGTCACAACAGTGCCTTAGTTTTGTTTGTCTGCTAAGGAGCCAACTACAGACAACAACTTGCCATCATGCACAACTTCTGTCCTTTTCTAGCAAACTAGGAAAATAAGCTTTTAAAAAAAATTATTTATTTTATTATGTCAGATTTTAGTTGCAGCACGCAAGATCTTCATTGCAGCACACAGAGACTCTCTAGTTGTGACATGTAGGCTCATTGGTTATGGTGCATGGGCTCCACAGCATGTGGGATCTTAGTTCTCCAACCAGGGATGGAACCCGTGTTCTCTGTATTGCAGAGCAGATTCTTAACCACAGAGTGAATTCCTGGACCTATGTAACTTATCTTTAAGTCAATAGCTATTTTAAGTACTTTGCCACAAGGTAGCCAGAAAATTCTGTAGCAAGAACAATAGAATGGTATAACATCTTGCTCAAAACCTTATAAAGAATCTCCTGTTTAAAGGTCTTTTATAAAAGAAAACCTGATGACATCCTGTAGCATGGGAATTGAAATGTCACAAAGTGCCAATGATGGATAAGAGTGTCAGTCCCTCCACATTTTGACATTCCTGTCTTCCTCTGGGACATGTTATGGACTAAATGTGATCATCTCACATACAATTGAATGAACACGCCAGTGTCACTCAGAGAAGGAAATGGCAACCCACGCCAGTGTTCTTGCCTGGAGAATCCCAGGGACGGCGGAGCCTGGTGGGCTGCCGTCTATGGGGTCGCACAGAGTCGGACACGACTGAAGTGACTTAGCAGCAGCAGCAGCTGCAGCCAGTGTCACTATTTGTATAAAATGTTAGTGGTGCTTGACTTCTTATACAGATGAAAATAACATAAATGGTACCATATTTCCCCCCTTATCTTTGTGATGGCAATTATAGTCAGAGCAGTAAGCCTCGGGCTCACTGGGTAAGGAAGTCTTCAGTCTTGAAAAGCTAGGAGTTTGGGTTTTATCACTGATGCTGAGACTGGAGGAAAGGTCTTCCATTTATGCAAGGCAGATAATAGGAACCAAGATCCCTGTAAAAAGCTAAGATTCTTATAGTGATGCATATGTAGGGCAAGAGTGGAAAATTTCATCGATTAGCATAGTAAGGCAGCAACAACAACAACACTCTTCTAACTGTGAGTGGACTTTGGGTAGAAATAAAAATGGACTGCTTTTAGATTGTAAAATTATGGGTATGTGTCTCAAAAGATTTAGGGTTAGACTTTGAGCTATTCTTCTGGATCAGGAATTCTCGAGCTGGAAATTAACATAGAACTTGAGTCTAAGCCAGTGATACACTTAAGGTATCAGGAAGCAAATAAAAACTTTTTTGGCTGGGGATGTCTTCCCCACCCCCTCCCCAAGTAATAGGGGTTTCTCACAAAGAAAACAGCCCTAAACGTGCGCTTACAACTGTGCTGAATGTCCTCCAGTCGGCCCTCAGGATCTTCGCTCCATCCTTCTTCACTCTGGTTTGCTGCCCAGCAGACAGACCTCCATATACTGAATCTCCTAGGCTTCCTAGCTTTTCTTTTTCCTTTTTTTTTTATTGAAGTATAGTTGATTAAAGATATACTATTAATTTCAGGTATGCAACATAGTGATTCAATATTTTTTATAGATTATGTCCCATCTCAAGCTATTATAAGATAATGACTATATTTTCCTGTGCTGTACAATATATCCTTGTACTTTATTTATTTAATACATAGTAGTTTGTACCTCTTTTTCCCCTACCCCTATATTTATCTTCCCTACTGGTAACCACTAATTCTTTTTTTTTAATCCGTGAATCTGTTTCTGTTTTGTTACGTTCGTGTGTTTAATTCTTTAGATTCCATGTATAAATGATAACATACGGTATTTATCTTTTTATCTGTGACTTATTTCACTTAACATAATATCCTCTAGGTCCTCCAGGTAGCTGCAGGAGGAAAAAATCTCATTCTTTTTTATGACTGAGTAATATTTTGTTTTACACACACACACACACACACACACACACCATATCTTCTTTATCCATTCCTCTGTTGATGGACGCTTAGGTTGCCTCCCTGTCTTGGCTATTGTAAACAGTGCTGCTGTGAACATTGGGGTGCATGTATCTTTTAGAATTAGTGTTTTTATTTTCTTCAGATACCCTGAAGTGGAGTTGCTGGACCATGTGGTTCGGTTCAGTTCAGTTCAGTTGCTCAGTCGTGTCCGACTCTTTGTGACCCCATGGACTGCAGCACGTCAGGCTTCCTTGTCCATCACCAACTCCTGGAGTTACTCAAACTCTTGTCCGTCGAGTCAGTGATGCCATCCAACCATCTCATCCTCTGTCGTCCGCTTCTCCTCCCACCTTCAATCTTTCCCAGCATCAAGGTCTTTTCCAATGAGTTAGTTCTTCGCATCAGGTAGCCAAAATATTGGAGTTTTAGCTTCAGCATCCATCCTTCCAATGAATACTCAGGACTGATTTCCTTTAGGATAGACTGGTTGGATCTCCTTGCAGTCCAAGGGACTCTCAAGAGTCTTCTCCAGCATCACAGTTCAAAAGCATCAATTCTTCAGTGCTCAGCTTTCTGTCCAACTCTAACATCCATACATGACTACTGGGAAAACCATAGCTTTGACTAGACGGACCTTTGCTGGCAAAGTAATGTCTCTGCTTTTTAATATGCTGTCTAGGTTGGTCATAACTTTGCTTCCAAGGAGCAAGTGTCTTTTAATTCCATGGCTGCAGTCACCATCTGCAGTCATTTTGGAGCCCAAGAAAATAAAATCTGTCACTGTTTCCGTTGTTTCGCAATCTATTTACCATGAAGTGGACCATATGGTAGTTCTGTTTTTAGTGTTTTGAGGAACCTCTATACTGTTTTTCCCAGTTGCTGTCCCGGTTTACATTCCCACCAACAGTGTTTGAGGGCTCCCTTTTCTCTGCAGCCTTGCAACGTTGGTTATCTGTAGACACTTTGAGGATAGCCATTCTGACAGATGTGAGGTGATAGCTCATTGTGGTTTTGATTTGCATGTCCCTGATGATTAGTGATCTTGAACAACATTTCACATGCCCATTGGCTATCTGTATGGCTTTGGAAAAATGTGTGTTCAGGGCATCTTCCCATTTAAAAAATCTGGTTCCTGGCTTTTCATTGTATTCAGCTGGTAGGAGGTAATTGCAAGATATTGAAAAACCATAGATTAGCAAGATCATGATATGAGTTGCAACAGCTGCATCAATACTGGGCCACTGGTTGGCAGTGCCAGGCAGCCTCTACCAGAGAGCACGTATCCTGTCAGGCAACCCTGCCCTCCAGCTGCCAGTCTGATATGCACTTCCTCCTCATGCCACTCAGGCTTGGGATAGCAAAAGCTTCATGTTTCACTACCTTTTGGCTTCTCTCAGCCCTGCCCACACCTTTGAAATAGTCCTTTCATCAAAACTCCCACAATTACTCTATTTGATATGCCATCTGATGCCTGCCAGGTTTGACTGCTATATGATTGACAATTTTAAAACTTAATGATAATAATTAAGGACAATACCCACCATGAGTCCATGGATCTAACAAATAGAATACTTAGAACTCAAAGAACTTGAAATAATAAAACAATTTACAGGTACACATTGTTAGATTTAAAATGGATAATCAATGAAGACTTAGTGTACAGCACAGGGAACTCTGCTCAGTATTATATAACAACCTACACTGGAAAAGAATTTTAGAGAGAATAGATACATGTATATGTATAACTACCTGCAGTGCAGGAGACCTGGCTTCAATCCCTGGGTCAGGAAGATCCCCTGGAAAGAAAATAGCAACAAACTCCAGTATTCTTGCCTTGAAAATCCCATGGAGAGAGATTCCTGGCGAGCTACAGTCCATGGGGTCACAAGAGTTGGACACGACTTAGTGACTAAACCACCACCACCATATGTATAACTGAATCACTTTGCTGTACACCTAAAACTAACATAACATTATTCATCAACTGTACTCCTGAGTTCCCTTCTGGCAAACCGCTTCGGTGTTCCTACCTTGAGAACCCCATGAACAGTATCAAAAGGCAAAACGATAGGACACTGAAAGATGAACTTCCCAGGTCTGTAGGTGCCTAAATATGCTACTGGAGATCAGTGGAGAAATAACTCCAGAAAGAATGAAGAGATGGAGCCAAAGCAAAAACAACACCCAGTTGTGGATATGACTGGTGATGAAAGCAAGGTCTGATACTGTAAGAGCAATATTGCTTAGGAACCTGGAATGTTAGGTCCATGAATCAAGGCAAATTGGAAGTGCTCAAACAGGAGATGGCAAGAGTGAGCGTCGACGTTCTAGGAATCAGCAAACTAAAATGGACTGGAATGGGTGAATTTAACTCAGATGACCATTATATCTACTTGGGAAAGAATCCTTTAGAAGAAATGGAGTAGCCATCATGGTCAACAAAAGAGTCTGAAATGCAGTACTTGGATGCAATCTCAAAAATGACACAATGATCTCTGTTCGTTTCCAAGGGAAGCCATTCAATATCACAGTAATCCAAGTCTATGCCCCAACCAGTAATGCTGAAGAAGCTGAAGTTGAACGGTTCTATGAAGACATACAAGACCTTCTAGAATTAACACACCCAAAAGATGGCCTTTTCATTATAGGGGACTGGAATGCAAAAGTAGGAAGTCAGGAAACACCTGGAGTAACAGACAAATTTGACCTTGGAGTACAGAATGAAGCAGGGCAAAGGATAATAGAGTTCTGCCAAGAGAATGCACTGGTCATGGTAAACACCCTCTTCCAACAACACAAGAGAAGACTCTACACATGGACATCACCAGATGGTCAACACCAAAATCAGACTGATTATATTCTTTGCAAACAAAGATGGAGAAGCTCTATACAGTCAGCAAACACAAGACCGGGAGCTGACTGTGGCTCAGATCATGAACTCCTTATTGCCAAATTCAGACTTAAATTGAACAAAGTAGGGAAAACCACTAGACCTTTCAGGTATGACCTAAATCAAATCCCTTATGCTTATACAGTGGAAGTGAGAAATAGAATTAAGGGACTAGATCTGATAGAGTGCCTGATGAACTATGGATGGAGGTTTGTGACACTGTACAGGAGACAGGGGTCAAGACCATCCCCAAGAAAAAGAAATGCAAAAAGGCAAATGTTTCTCTGAAGAGGCCTTACAAATATCTGAGAAAAGAAGAAAAGCCAAAAGCAAAGGAGAAAAGGAAAGATATACCCATTTGAATGCAGAGTTCCAAAGAATAGCAAGAAGAGATAAGAAAGCCTTCTTCAGTGATCAATGCAAAGAAATAGAGGAAAGCAATAGAATGGGAAAGACTAGAGATCTCTTCCAGAAAATTAGAGATACCAAGGGAATATTTCATGCAAAGATGGGCTCTATAAAGGACAGAAATGGTATGGACCTAACAGAAGCAGAAGATATTAAGAAGAGGTGGCAAGAATACACAGAAGAACTGTACAAAAAAGATCTTCACAATGCAGATAATCACGATGGTGTAATCACTAGCCTAGAGCCAAACATCCTGGAATGTGAAGTCAAGTGGGCCTTAGGAAGCATCACGAGGAACAAAGCTAGTGGAGGTGATGGAATTCCAGATGAGCTGTTTCAAATCGTAAAAGATGATGCTGTGAAAGTGCTGCACTCAATATGCCAGCAAATTTGGAAAACTCAGCAGTGGCCACAGGACTGGAAAAGGTCAGTTTTCATTCCAATCCCAAAGAAAGGCAATGCCGAAGAATGCTCAAACTACCACACAATTGCACTCATCTCTCACGCTATTGCCATGAAGTGATGGGACCAGATGCCATGATCTTAGTTTTCTGAATGTTGAGCTTTAAGCCAACCTTTTCACTCTCCTGTTTCACTTGCATCAAGAGGCTCTTTAGTTCTTCGCTTTCTGCCATAAGTGTGGGGTCATCTGCATATCTGAGGTAATTGATATTTGTCCTGGCAATCTTGATTCCAGCGTGTGTTTCCTCCAGCCCAGCCTTTCTCATGATGTACTCTGCATATAAGTTAAACAAACATGGTGACAGTATACAGCCTTGACATACTTCTTTCCCAATTTGGAACCAGTCTGTTGTTCATGTCCAATTCTAACTGTTGCTTCCTGACCTGCATATAGATTTCTCAGGAGGCAGGTCAGGTGGTCTGGTATTCCCATCTCTTGAAGAATTTTCCACAGTTTCTTGTGATCCTCACAGCCAAAGGCTTTGGCAGAGTCAGTAAAGCAGAAGTACATGTTTTTCTGGAACTCTCTTGCTTTTTTGATGATCTAATGGATGTTGACATTTTGTTCTCTGTTTCCTCTGCCTTTTCTAAATACATCTTGAACATATGGAAGTTCACAGTTCATGTATTGTTGAAGGCTTGCTTGGAGAATTTTGAGCATTACTTTGCTAGCATGTGAGACGAGTGCAATTGTGCAGTAGTTTGAGCATTCTTCGGCATTGCCTTTCTTACGGATTGGAATGAAAACTGACCTTTTCCAATCCTGTGGCCACTGCTGAGTTTTCCAAATTTGCTGGTCTATTGAGTACAGCATTTTAACAGAATCATCTTTTAGGATTTGAAATAGCTCAACTGAAATTCCATCACCTCCACTAGCTTTGTTCCTCGTGATGTTTCCTAAGGCCCACTTGACTTTGCATTCCAGGATGTTTGGTTCTAGGCAAGTGATTACACCATCCTGGTTATCTGGGTCATGAAGATCTTTTTTGTACAGTTCTTCTGTGTATTCTTGCCACCTCTTCTTAATATCTTCTGCTTCTGTTAGGTCCATACCATTTCTGTCCTTTATAGAGCCCATCTTTGCATGAAATATTCCCTTGGTATCTCTAATTTTCTGGAAGAGATCTCTAGTCTTTCCCATTCTATTGTTTTCCTCTATTTCTTTGCATTGATCACTGAGGAAGGCTTTCTTATCTCTTCTTGCTATTCTTTGGAACTCTGCATTCAAATGGGTATATCTTTCCTTTTCTCCTTTGCTTTTGGCTTTTCTTCTTTTCTCAGATATTTGTAAGGCCTCTTCAGAGAAACATTTGCCTTTTTGCATTTCTTTTTCTTGGGGATGGTCTTGACCCCTGTCTCCTGTACAGTGTCACAAACCTCCATCCATAGTTCATCAGGCACTCTATCAGATCTAGTCCCTTAATTCTATTTCTCACTTCCACTGTATAAGCGTAAGGGATTTGATTTAGGTCATACCTGAAAGGTCTAGTGGTTTTCCCTACTTTGTTCAATTTAAGTCTGAATTTGGCAATAAGGAGTTCATGATCTGAGCCACAGTCAGCTCCCGGTCTTGTGTTTGCTGACTGTATAGAGCTTCTCCATCTTTGTTTGCAAAGAATATAATCAGTCTGATTTTGGTGTTGACCATCTGGTGATGTCCATGTGTAGAGTCTTCTCTTGTGTTGTTGGAAGAGGGTGTTTACCATGACCAGTGCATTCTCTTGGCAGAACTCTATTATCCTTTGCCCTGCTTCTTCTGTACTCCAAGGACAAATTTGCCTGTTACTCTAGATATTTCTTGATTTCCTGCTTTTGCATTCCAGTCCCCTATAGTGAAAAGGACATCTATTTTTTGGTGTCAGTTCTAGAATTCTTGCAGGTCTTCATAGAACTGTTCAACTTCAGCTTCTTCAGCATTACTGGTTGGGGCATAGACTTGGGTTACTGTGATATTGAATGGTTTGCCATGGAAATGGACAGAGATCATTGTGTCATTTTTGAGACTGCATCCAAGTACTGCATTTCAGACTCTTGTTGACCATGATGGCTACTCCATTTCTTCTAAGGGATTCTTGCCCACAGTAGTAGATATAATGATGATCTGAGTTAAATTCACCCATTCCAGTCCATTTTAGTTTGCTGATTCCTAGAATGTCGATGCTCACTCTTGCCATCTCCTGTTTGAGCACTTCCAATTTGCCTTGATTCATGGACCTAAGATTCCAGGTTCCTATGCAGTATTGCTCCTTACAACATCGAACTTTACTTCCATCACCAGTCACATCCACAACTGGGTGTTGTTTTTGCTTTGGCTCCATCTC
Source organism: Bubalus bubalis (assembly GCF_019923935.1). Lineage (NCBI taxonomy): Eukaryota > Metazoa > Chordata > Mammalia > Artiodactyla > Bovidae > Bubalus > Bubalus bubalis. The sequence goes on along the minus strand of NC_059181.1, from coordinate 9,056,397 downwards.
TTCATTCTTTCTGGAGTATTTCTCCACTGATCTCTATTAGCATTTGGGCATCTACTGACCTGGCGAGTTTATCTTCAGTGTCCTATCTTTTTGCCTTTTCATACTGTTCGTGGGGTTCTCAAGGCAAGAATATGGAAGTGGTTTTCCATTCCCTTCTCCAGTGGACCTCGTTTTGTTAGAACTGTCCACCATGACCCGTCCATCTTGGATGGCCCTACAGGACATGGCTCATAGTTTCATTGAGTTAGACAAGGTTGTTGTCCATGTTGTTTGATTAGTTAGTTTTCTGTGATTGTGGTTTTCATTCTGTCTGCCCTCTGATGGAGAAGGATAAGAGGCTTATGGAAGCTTCTTTATGGGAGAGACTGCCTGAGGGGGAAACTGGGTCTTTTTCTTATGGGTGGTGCCATGCTCAGTAAATCTTTAATCCAATTTTCTGTTGAAGGGTGGGGCTGTGTTCCCTCACTGTTATTTGACCTGAGGCCAAACTATTGTGGAAGTAATGAAGATAATTGCAGCCTTCTTCAAATGGTCCCATGCAAGCAATGCTACACTCAGTGCCCCCAGCCCTGCAGCAGGCCACTGCTGACCCACACCTCCACCAGAGAGTCCTGGACACTCACAAGCAAGTCTAGATCAGTCTCTTGTGGGGTCACTGCTCCTTTCTCCTAGGTCCTGGTACCCACAAGGTTCTGTTTGTGCCTTCCACGAGTCTGTTTCCCCAGTCCTGTGTAAGTTCTGGTGCCTCTATGGTGGGGTTAATGGCAGCCTCCTCCAGGAGGGTTTATGCCATACCCAGGTCTACTGCACCCAGAGCCCCTGCCCCTGCAGCAGCCCACTGCTGACTGGTACCTCCTAAGGAGACACTCAAACACAGTTCTGTCTCAGTCTCTGTGGGTCTGGTAAGATCTTTCAATTGTTAGTTCTAATCCTGTCTTCTTAAAATGTAAATTATGGAAGTGGGTCTAGTAAGATCTTTAGAACCTTGAGACTTTCTTTTGATTTATTGTAATAACCAATTAAAAAAGTATATAATTCCCTTTCTAAGACTAGCAAAGAGGGCACTCCCTGTCCCCCTTTTGATCTCCATGTCAGAAGCATTCTCTGTCCCTTTTATTACTTTAATAAAACTGCTACACAAAAGCTCTTGAGTGATCAAACCTGGTCCCTGGTCCCGAAGCTAAATTTTCTTCTTTGGAGATCATGAATCTGACATCATTCACCGTAAGCTATCACTGCAGAATAAAACAAAAAGTAAACAAAATGGAACAATTGATTGCAGACCGTAAAAAATATGTTTAGCATAATTAGAGACATAAAAAATAATGAAAATCATGAAAAATACAATGAAATAAGAACAGGCGTTTTAAAAGTAGCCAAATAGAATTTGTAGAAATAAAAAAATGGTTATTAAAATTTTAAAACTGTTGGACAATTTAAGCAGTGAATTATACATAGCTAAAGAGAGCCATGAGATCAAAAGACAATTGCTTCTTGGCAGGAAAGCGATGACAAACCTAGGCAGTGTTATATGAAATGCAGAGACATTACTCTGCTGACAGAGTTCCGTATAGTAAGGCTATGGTCTTCCCATTGGTCATGTACAGTCATGAGAGCTGGACCATAATGAAGGCAGAACACCAAAGAACTGTGGTGCTAGAGAAGACTCCTGAAAGTCCCTTGGACAGCAAGGAGATTAAACCAGCCCATCTTAAGGGAAATGAACCCTGAATATTCACTGGGCAGACTGATGCAGAAGCTCCAATGTTTTGGCCATCTGATGCGAACAGATGACTCCTTAGAAAAGTCCCTGATGCTGGGAAAGATTGAGGGCAGAAGGAGAAGAGGGTGTCAGAAGGTGAGATGGCTGGATGGCATCACCAATGCAATGAACATGAACTTGGGCAAACTCTGGGAGATGGTGAGGGACAGGGAGGCCTGGCGTGCTGTAGTCCATGGGGTCGCAAAGAGTTGGACACGACTGGGCCACTGAACAACAACAAGAGAGGTTTAGTCACCAAGAAGGTAAATCTGAGTATGTTGATCAGAATGAAGTATGACGGGATAAAGGGATGGAAAATGTGAAAGAAGTGTTAAGAGACATTAAGAAATTGGCAGAGGGGCAGTTCTTGCGGGATAATAACTGATAGTTTTTCATAATGGATTAAAGACATAATTCTTAAAATTTTAAAAATATAGCATGTCCTGAATAGGATTAAGCAAACATGCCTACATCTAGACATGTGCAGGCAAAGAAACAAAGAATAAAGCAAGCAAAAAGAAAAACCATATTAGCCAGAATACTAACAGTAAGACAGACAGTGGGTTTTGCTGCAGCAGTAATACAGACCTAGTAACATGGAATAATATCTCAAAATGATGAGGGAAATTAACTGTCACCTATAATTTCACATCTAGCTAAAATAGTGTTCAAAATTAAGGTCAAAATGAAGACTTAGAAAAAAAGGTTCATTTTCTTAGTCAAATATGTAAGTTATGAAATTGACCAAAAGAAAAAAAAAGACATAACCACTGAATAAATAGACTCAATAATCTAAAAACTATTTATAAAATGAGCACTAGGGTCAGATGGTTTTACAAGCAAGTTTTACTAAAAAGGAAAACAACCCAAAAGAGAAATGGTCAAAGGATGAACAGATTATTCTGAGAGGAGAAATTCTTATTGGCTAACAAGCCCTGTGGAAAGTTTCTCAGACTCATTTATAATCAGAGGAAAGAAAATTCAAATAATAATGAAATATCATTCCACCACTTGCAGGTTGGCAAGTATTGTTCAGATCTGAAAACACCAAATACTGGCCTGAGTTGAACATAGAGAAACAGGAAGTCAAAGACATTGGTGGTAGACTATGGATTGGATTGTTTACTCTGGGAAGCACTCTTGCAATGCTTAATAAAGATGGAGATAAACATCTACATCAAGTGGGCAATTCCATTTCTAGAAACTTTCACACGTGTGCATAGGAAGACAAGTACAAGGTGAACACTGGAGATAATCTAACTGTACCCATCAATAGAATAATGGGGAGCTGCAGTATTCAGAAAATGGGTATCATCCAGGAGTGGAGATGCATGGACTCAGTCTGCATGTATTAGCTGAATGAATCCAAAGAACAAAATGTTGAATGAAAGTAGCAAGTCGCACACTATACATCATTATATCATTTATGTACACATTAAAACACAAATGAAAACAATGTAATTTCCTATGGATATATGCTTATGTTGTTACAAGTTTAAAAACATACAGAAGAATACACATCAACTTCAGGCTGAATGAAGATAGGATGGAGTGGTAACTGCTGTATCTTTAACACTTTATTTTTTAAAAAGATTTTTAAAATGTAAGACATTTCTACTTATCTAGTATTGGTGTAGGAACCAAGGTATATTATATGATTTTCTGTACTGTGATTGTATGTTTGAAAATGTCCTATACTTCCAGACAAAATAAGACCCATATGTTTGTATAAATCACCAGATTATTTTTCCTGGGGATTACATTCTTATTATTTTTTGTACCTGTAGCAGAGGAATAGGGAAGCCAAGTCCATAAACAGTTTCACCATACATAAAATTTATATTACGTATATTGATATTCAGAGCTGCCTCAAACTTGGTCCCTGCCCTCTGGGATATAAGTAGGGATGGAAATTGTTAGCCTGGAATTTAAGGATGACTAGCTGACAATGAATGTTTCATGTGAGACTATGCCACCTGCTTGCTGTATGGCTCCTTAACTAGCTTAAAGGAAGCCATGCAGTTATCATGGTTCCAAGTTCCCCCTTGAGACATGTCTTGTTGTTTATTCTGGCTGCTGGGTTTCCAGCCCTTTCTTTTCCTATTAAAGTACTGGCTGGTGACACTTAATTTGACAGAAAGAAATGTAGAGGGAAATCTACCCGCAACCAAAGGAAATACACAAGTTCTTATGAACTACTTTGTGTGCATAAAAGTTAAAAATGTTGATTGAACTCAGCTCATTGAATTTCTATTTCAAACTTTTTCTATGCTAAAGAGTCTGTTCCATGCACACAATGGTAGTCTGAAGCTGCCTTGAAGACTTTGCTATATCCCAGAAGGGAACATTAGCGCTTTTTTTCTGGGAACCTGTTGAAATTAAAAAATGAGAGCCTGGAACAGTGTATTTCATTATATAATGTGAGGTATTTACTTCAGGGAAACAAAAGTATTTATCTTCGGGTATGATTGGGAAAAAAATCTACAACCACGTTGTCTCAGTGAAAAATTATAACCCACAAATTTTGCTCAGTTTCTAGAAAGACATTGTATTAGCACTGAAAAATAGGAAAGAAAAACGTTGAAAAGTCATGACTAGATAGGGTCTCTGTCCCAGAGCACTTTTAAATCTAGTTGGGAAAAGAGGACGTAGGTCTGTTAAGCAAAGAATGAGCAGAAAACTCCGAAGACGTTCTCATGTTTGCATGTCTTAAAAATCCAACTGGCCAGCGAATTTGTTCAGGACAGCAAACGTTTACTGTGCACCCATGATGTACCAACTGTTGAGATAAGCACAAGAGATGTAAAATCAAGTCAGAGAAAGTCCTTGCCTTGGTCCGTAGGTGAGGCAAGCAATTAAATGGATTATTCTAATATATAAATAATGGAGTCTTTTTTGTTGTTGTTGTTCTTTTCAATTTTATTTTATTTTTAAACTTTACAATATTGTATTAGTTTTGCCAAATATCGAAATGAATCCGCCACAGGTATACATGTGTTCCCCATCCTGAACCCTCCTCCCTCCTCCCTCCCCATACCATCCCTCTGGGTCGTCCCAGTGCACCAGCCCCAAGCAACCAGTATTGTGCATTGAACCTGGACTGGTGACTTGTTTCATACATGATATTATACATGTTTCAATGCCAGTCTCCCAAATCTTCCCACCCTCTCCCTCTCCCACAGGAAATGTGCTCTAAGAGCTACTGGGGCACAAGATGGTTGGAATCTCAAGACATAAGTAATCATTAGCTGGGCAAAAAAGATTATTCTAGGCACCTTTAAAACTATGAGCTAAAGATTCCCAGGAGGGGAATCTCATATAGTTTGAAAGAGTAGCAAGTCTTTTTTTTTACCCCTTTCACCTGAGTTTTAAACAGTGGTCCTTAAAGTAGGGAATGTGTGTTTATTAGTTGCCCAGTCGTGTCCTACGCTGTTGGACCCCGTGGACTGTAGCCCGCCAGGCTCCTCTGTCCATGGGGATTCTCCAGGCAGGAATACTGGAGTGCGTTGCCATGCTGTCCTCCAGGGGATCTTCCTGACCCAGGAATCAAACCCAGGTCTTCCTGCATTGCAGGCAGATTCATTACCGTCTGAGCCACCAGGGAAGCTCCCATAAAGTGGAATGCTCCAAAACCCTTTTGTGCAAAATATTTGTGTTTCCTGCAGAATTGGCTCTCCTCATCCCTGGTGCCACAGGCTAAGTATAAGGAAGGAGATAACGGGATGAGGGCAGACTGGATTTTTTCTTTTTCTTTTTTTTTTTTTGGCACTTCATTTCTTGGCTCATGGATGGATGATGGGTGGATGGATGAATGGATGGACAGAAAGGCATAGAAAACAGAAGCTCTGTACAAATACAAAAATATCTATATCTCTTTCTAGAAGGCTTGTTGAGTCAAATTTAACCACCAGTTAGCAAACTAAATTGTTATTTACTTCACTGCAGGGAGATAGGATGGACATTGCTCAATTTTCTAGGCCCTCCCGTCCAATTTTGATGCTTTATGACTTTGAGAATTAGGAGGCTCTAGGTCTACAGGCTCAGATTTTATGTCAGTGTACAGGGGGGTGGAAATCCCCTCCCCCATCAACTTAAAAGTGTTCTAGGTTCTCCTGTGGGAACCTAAACTTGTTATAAATATTGGCTGCTCTCAATGCCAAGTATTTCTGACTGATAAGCTTATTACTTTCAAATTGCATTCTGTGTCTTGGTGCCTGAGGCAAGCTGGGAACACCCACCAAGGTGCTGATGTTTTATTCTCATCCAGCTCAATTGAGTTATTTTTCAATGATTTCTCCATACTCCCGACACTGTGGGAGCAAAGTATTTTTTTCCACACACAAAGCTGATTCTGCTCAACATATTAATTATTATATATGTTGACAATGATATATATAACTATAAGATCTTTTACTTCAACAGTGTAAAAAATATTCTCTCTTCCAATATTTTGCCTTCTTGATCACTAATGTAATGTGTTCTGTCCTGGATTTTCATTTTTCTTTCTCCTCAAATGACATTAACTGGTGGAAAAAATTATGTTGGTGAAAGCAGTCTTTGAATTTTCATACTCTGAAAAGTTTGATATTTATTGGCTTTCAACCTAACCTGGTTTTGCTTTCCAATTTCTGTTCAAAGAAGCACTTCATAAAATATGATTTGGGATTCAGATTTCTAGAGGGCAGAAAAGTCTTAAAAGTAATGAGAATAATGTGATATAAATGAACTTTTTAAAAAGGATATTTATCTGTCTTAATCATGGGTAATTTGTGATCCTCAATGAGAACTTTTTGCTCTCAAAAAGTAAAATGATCCCCAGAAGGAGGGGCGATGTCAGGAAAAGTTCTTTGATATGAAAGCTGACATGAATCCACAGTCTACACAGTCAATGACGAAGTCTTTCTCTGTAGGTAAATATCAGTCCTTGCTCAGTTGGGAGACAGAAATCACACCAGCAATTTTAATGGAATTTCTTTTTATTATTTTTTTTCATTAATTTTTTTAAATATACAATTTTAAATGTCACTTTCCAGTTACAATTATTACAAAATATTGGCTCTGTCCCCATGTTGAACAGTACATCCTTGAGTGTGTCTTACACCCAATAGTTTGTGGCTCCTACTCCCACCCCATCTTGCCTCTCCTCCCTTCGCTCTCCCCACTGGTAACTAGTTTGTTCTCTATTACTGTGCGTCTGCTGCTTTTTTGCTATATTCACTAGTTTGTTGTATTTTTCAGATTCCACATATAAGTGGTATTGTAAAGTATTTGGCTTTCTTCATATAGAGAATTGAATATAAAGAATTGCTAACTAAGTTTAGTGTTAACTAGGTAACTGAAAAGGGCACGCACATACAGAAAGCAGCTATTACCCCTGGGGAAACAAAAGGAAGAGGTTGGAAATGTAATATTTTAGCAGGTTGGAGGAGGAGGAGCCCATGTATTTAAAACTCTGAGCCCTGAGAAAGGCACACTGCTTGGCTGGCGCTGGTATCTGTGGGTGGTGGTAGAGTGCAGTGAGGTTGACTGTGCCTGTGTGTTTTTTTTTTAATTTTATTATTTTAAGTTATGGTTGTATTATGCTGCTGCTATAGCAAAGGCTTGCCATAGCCAGGGCAAAGAAGTGAGACCAGGGTGTTGATATAGAAACAAGAATCCAACTGGAAGCCCATAGAAAGGAAACAGGAAAAAACAAGTCCCTCTTCCTTCTGCGACCTTACTGTCTACTTGCATCTCCTAATGAGAGCCTAACAGACCTTAGCTGGCAACTGAAAAATGTGCTTTGCAGAATCTCAGTCCCAGCATCAAAGAGCAGTTTGGAGCTGGGGGACACTAGTTTAATAACCAGCATGAAAGTTTGCAGAAGTAACCCCATCTATGGTATAATGTGATTATGAAATTAAAAGTACTGCCTACAGACCACTCAGATGGCCGTGTTAATCGACTCCATGTCATCCAGGGGTCCCTAATGATTTATCTGAGCCAAAACCCATACCCCTTGCTACTGAGTGATACAGAAATGAGTTTCTTGTATTTTATGGTAACCTAAAGAGTTTTATATGGCCTTCAGCAAATTAATTCAATTGGTCCAGTGCCAGGACTTTTAATAAGCTGCAACCACTAGCATTAGGACTTAGATCCAGAGAGCTGACATGTAGCACGTTTTGGCCCCTGTTGTCTGCTTCATATCAAAGACCCAGAAGCATTGTTGAAAACTTGAATAAAGTTTCTTACAAAGAAAAGAAAAAAAACTAAGCAAAATACTGAAAAAAGAGCAAGATAAGTTTGGCCATTTTCATTTGCTCAATCAGCATTATTCTGGTATTCCTAGACAGTGCATTTAGACAAGAAAAATAAATAAGATACATATATGAATATTAGAAACTGTCATGATTCAGAGTTATTATCATTATCCTCCTAGAAATGCCTATTCAATCAACTCAAACTCTAACAGAATATTCGATTTCAGTCAGTAAGCCAGATGTAAGATTAACATATGTAAATCAGTAGCTTTCCTTCAAGTCAGCCACAACCAAGTAGAAAATATAACAGTGAACACAAAAAGAATTTAACTTTTATTCTTAGTACTATTAGAAACTGAAATACCACTGGCTTTATAAATAAAACTGTATGAGAACACAGCCATACATTATTCGTATGTGTATCATGTATGGTTATTTTTGTACTACAATGATAGAGTTCAGTAGTTGTAGCAGAGACTCTATGGCCTTGAGAATGGGCAATATTTATTATCTGGTCCTTTACAGAAAGTGTTGGCTGATCCTCAATCTCTGTGATCACATTAGAGATGAGCCCAGTCCACATTTGCATTTGTTTCTAGTCACACTAGTGCCTGAAGTGACTATATTTACTGTCTTTTTAAAATAGAAGTGTAGTAAGTTTACAGTGGGCTTCCCTGGTGGTTTAGCAGTAAGGGATTCGCCTGCCAATGCATGAGACCCAGGTTCAGTCCCTGGGTGGGGAAGATCCCCTGGAGAAGGGCATGGCAACCCACTCCAGTGTTCTTGCCTGGATAAACCCATGGATAGAGGAGCCTGGTAGGCTACAGTCCATGGGGTCAAAAAGAGTCAGACACTCCTGAGAGGCTAAACAACAACAGCAGCAGCAACAAGTTTCCAACATTGTGTTACTTTCAAGTGGACATTAAAGTGATTCAATTATATGTGTGTGTGTACTTCCTCAGATTCTTTTCCATTATAGGTTACTGCAAGATATTGAATATAGTTCCCCAGGCTGTACAGTAGATCCTTGTTGGTTATCTGTTTTATGTATAGTGGTTTGTATATGTTAACCCCAAACTCCTAATTTATCTCTGCCTCCCATCACTATCCCCTTTGGTAACCACAAATTTGTTTTCTGTGTCTGTGCATCTATTTCTGTTTTGTAAATAAGTTTATTTGTACCATGTTTTAATACTCCATGTAAAAATATATGATATTTGTCTTTCTCTGACTTCCTCACTTAGTATGATAATCTCCTGGAGAAGGCAATGGCACCCCACTCCAGTACTCTTGCCTGGAAAATCCCATGGATGGAGGAGCCTGGTAGGCTGCAGTCCATGGGGTCACTAAGAGTTGGACACGACTGAGCAACTTCACTTCCACTTTTAATTTTCCTGCATTGGAGAAGGAAATGGCAACCCACTCCAGTGTTCTTGCCTGGAAAATCCCAGGGACGGGGAAGCCTGGTGGGCTGCCATCTATGGGGTCACATAGAGTCAGACACAACTGAAGCAACTTAGCAGCATGGTAATCTCCAGGTCCATTCGTGTTGTTGCAGATGGCATTATCTCGTTCTTTTTTATGGCTGAGTAAGACTTTATTTTTGGGGGGCTCCAAGATCACTGCAGATTGTGACTGCAGCCATGAAATTAAAAGATGCTTACTCCTTGGAAGGAAAGTTATGACCAACCTAGATAGCATATTGAAAAGCAGAGACATTACTTTGCCAACAAAGGTCTGTCTAGTCAAAGCTATGGTTTTTCCAGTGGTCATGTATGGATGTGAGAGTTGGACTGGGAAGAAAGCTGAGCACCGAAGAATTGATGCTTTTGAAGTGTGGTGTTGGAGAAGACTCTTGAGAGTCCCTTGGACTGCAAGGAGATCCAACCAGTCCATTCTGAAGGAGATCAGCCCTGGGATTTCTTTGGAAGGACTGATGCTAAAGCTGAAACTCCAATACTTTGGTCACCTCATGAAAAGTTGGCTCACTGGAAAAGACTGATGCTGGGAGGGATTGGGGGCAGGAGGAGAAGGGAACGACAGAGGATGAGATGGCTGGATGGCATCACTGACTCGATGGACTTGAGTCTGGGTGAACTCCGGGAGTTGGTGATGGACAGGGAGGCCTGGCGTGCTGCAATTCATGGGGTCGCAAAGAGTCGGACACGACTGAGCGACTGAACTGAATATTCCTCTGTGTGTGTGTGTGTGTGTGTCCGTGTGTGTGTGTAAAACATCTTCTCTATCCATTCATCTGCCAGTGGACATTTAGTTTGCTTCCTTTTCTTGTCTATTGTAAATAGTGCTACTATGAATATAGAGGTGCATGTATCTTTTCAAATTAGAGGGTTTTTTTTTCTGAATATATGCCCAGGAGTAGGATTGCAGGATCATATGCTAACTCTATTTTTAGTCTTTTAAGGAACCTCCGTACTGTTCTGCATAGTGGATGCACCAATTTACCTTCCCACCAACAGTGTTTGAGGGTCCTCTTTTCTCCACACCTTCTCCAGCATTTTTATTTGTGGACTTTTTTTAAAAATTGGAGGATAATTACTTTACAATGTTGTGTTGGTTTCTGCCATACCACAATGGAAATCAGGCATAATTACGTATATCCCGTCCCTCCTGAGCCTCCCTCCCCATCCCATTCCACCCCTCTAGGTCACTACAGAGTGCCAGGCTGGGCTCCTTGTGTTATACAGCAGCTTCCCACTAGCTAGCTATTTTACTGATGGCCATTCTGACCGGTGTCCCATTCTCACCAACATACAAACATGCACAAATGTGCATGCACACTCAAACACATCAACCCCACAGACATTCTCTGTGGCTCGGGAAGGCAGCTAGTAAGCCTTTGTTCATTTCTTGCTGTTGTCTCCAACCTAAGTGGCTTGTATTATCATGTTTCAGCCCCACACTCATCACCCCAGCAGCAAACTCAGAGGCTTTGAGGGAAAAACAAAACCTAGTAGCTAGCTCGGGAACCCCTGATGTATTCTTTCTTAAATAGAGCACACAATAAAATACTATAAATATCACAATATTATGTGATTTTTTTTAAATGTGTGTGTACAGTCCGGGAAAAGTCTGTTTTGCAAAAGAAAAAAAATAAGTCACATTAAAACAAATCACACACCAACAGCGAAAGCAATGCTCAAAAATATCTGAAAACTCTAGCTGGGTTATTTTGCCTGTGTAATTTTCTTCTAATGACTACTTAGCAGGTAAAGGAAGAACAGAGAGACTAGTGGTTCTAGGATAGTATTCTTAAGAATTCCCTTAATAGCCTACTATTACAAATAAAGCTGTAGGCAGCTTGAGCCAACATGAAGTTATAATGTTAGTAGATAAAAATAGTTACCATAGTTACCTTTCTCCCACTAGAAAAAATTCAACTGCCTACAGCTATCCCTCTTAGGGATTTTGTAACAAAGCAGGGAGGCCTGGTTTTATCTGGTAACTTCAGAACACTGTGGCATCTGAGAAAATTAGCTTGGAGTTGTTACAAAACACTGGCAGTGATGTTGCTACCTTTGGTATCCCTACTCCCATTTTAGTCATCCAAGAACAGAAATCTCTGTCTCAAGGTCTGTGAGCATTCAGGGATGAGAGAAGAAACTTGACAATACAGAATTCCGTCTCCTGGTATGAGTGAAACTCTTATTTTGTGAAACTTAACAGCAGTGAAATTTCCCTTTGGTTTAATGACAACTTCTTTGAGGTAAAAATGACAGGGGAAAAAATATTGATTTAAAACTGAATTGTGATAGCTATTCATCTCCATGAAAAAATACAGTAAGTGATGGCAACTGGAGAATTGTAGATGGTTCTCAAGTAAGTGAGTTCAGCTCAGGGTTCCTCTAACCGAGAATTACTGACACCAGGCTAGATGCTTATTGTTTCCAAACTGGTGAAGATATTCTACTGTGAGGTCATGCAGGGTCTAATCACTGCTTTCAGAGTGGTTTAATTCACCCATTTGATATTTGGCTGATGGATTTACATTCTTTCACAAATAATGATGCAATTTTGTTTTTGTCTAATGACCTCATTTGCATTTTCATATTGCTAGAACCTACAGACTTTAATGGGCATACAGCCTACAGACTGTATTTTTAATGTTTTTCTGATGACATGAGTAATAAATATTCCTTATTGAAAATACATGAAAAATTCAAAAAGACCTGAAGGTGAAAATGAACTGTTATCCATAATAAAACCCCAGAGTTTGACATGTGGATGAATCTACTTCCAGTATTTTATATATAATATCAACATACAATATCCATAGTGTGTATGTATGTAACACATATATGCACAGTGGGCTTCCCTGGTGTCTCAGATGGTAAAGGATTCACCTGAAATGCAGGAGACCCAGGTTTGATTCCTGGGTTGGGAAGATCCCCTTGAGAAGGGAATGGCAACCCACTCCAGTATTTGTGCCTGGCGAATTCCATGGATGGGGAACCTGGTGGGCTACAGTCCATGGGATCAGAAAGTCAGACATGACTGAGTGACTAACATTTTCACTTTTCATTTTCATATGTACAATGTATGTGTGTCTTATATATATATATATATACACACACACACACACACACACACACACACACACACCATTTCCATATCCACTGTTCTACTTATGGACATAAGTTTTTGTCTAGTTTGGGCTGCCTTGAATCAAGAGGTTATGAACATTCTTATATACATCTTATTTTCCCGAACATATTACACTTATTTCTTTTGGAATTGCTGGATCACAGAGTAGGCATGTTTAAAAATATGCCTTCTTAGATGAGGGCAGAAGCTCATATGAGAAAAGAAAAAATTGATTAAGCCCCCGAATATAGGAATGGATGCTGACAAGTGCCAATAGAGAGGGAAAGCTGGTCCCAGTCACCTCAGTTGTCATGGATGTGAGGCAGCCAGGAGGACATGTCACAGGGGCAAAGTATTCCCACGGTGTCAAGGAGCCTGGCCAGTGATACCATAGAAAAAGAAAATTCCTTGGGCCAATTTTAAGACCCCCAGTTTCCTCTAAAATGTATTTTTCTTTGGAAGTCAGAAAGAAGACAAACTAAATACCCTTTAATACTCCTCCCCCTCAGATGTGAAAGAAGAAAGGCTCTAAGAGTCAGTGCAATTTTAGCGTGATACTACATGAAGTGCTGATTCATGACAAGATAAGAAACAGGCATGCGTGCAGGCTCAGTCACGTCCGACTCTTTTGCGAACCCATGAACTGTAGCCCACCAGGCTCCTCTGTCTATGGGGTTCTCCAGGCAAGAATCCCAGAGTGGGTTGCCGTCTCCCTTCTCCAGGGGATCTTCCGACCCAGGGATTGAACTCAGGTCTCCTGCCTTGACAGGCAAATTCTTTACCATTGAGCATCTGGGAAGCCCTAAGAAACAGGCACCAGAATGTAAATCAGTGCACTGCTTACTTTATTGAAGAAATTTTGGTACCAAAAAAATCAGATGAATTAAACATTGTTCTTACATATTTGACTTATATGCTGGCCCACGTTCCTTAGCTCATCAGAAATCAATACCAATTTGCTAATGGGCAGCCAATCTGCAGAATAGACAGGCTTTGGAGTAACATAATCTGAGTTCACATGTTTCCTATGCTACTTATTCTGTGACTTTGCATATATTTCTTAATCACAGTAGATCTCAATTTTCTCATCTGTAAAATAGAAATGGTAACAGTACCTAACATGGGGGTATGTGAAGAATTTGGATACATACATGTAAAGTGTTTGCTGCTGACCCAAATTAAGTGGCTATGTTTGTGCACGCAGTCCAGATTCTGTGAAATGTGATAGGCCCGGAGTGTACTTTAGCAACTTAATCCTAGCTTTTTACCATGTAGAACAGATATTGTAAGCAATGGATGAGAAAACCAATGCTGAAATTGCTAAGCTTCATTTTGCTTTCCTGGAGAAGAAGTTCCATGTTCTGTATAGGCATTAAGCCTTGCTTTCTCAAATGAGAAAAGATGCCAGTAAATTAACAAATGCCTTTGTTTTATCTCTATGCATTAAGATTCTTTATTTACATGTTGTTCTGCACCCATTGGACTGTGAAGTCCTCAAGGTCAAAGGCTTCGATTAATTTTCTTTGTATTTCTTTTATGCCTGGCACATGGTGGATGGTCAACACATTTTTATTGAACCGGTGGAATGGCAGAGTCCTGACATTAACTGCAAGCAGAAGATAGTACAAGCCTTTGTCTACTGTAATTGGACTGACCTTTCCAAATGAATAAGTAATTTCTCTGTGTTGTTTGGTCTTCCATGAATTACGGTTGGTAGTATTTGACAATTAATTAGGATATGCTAATGTTAAAATGTAAGCATCATTAGGTGTGCGTCAGAGAAAAGATGGATGAACAGTTTGGAGTGGTACATGATGAATTCAGTTTCCACAAGGTTGCCCAAGATCTAAAATCTTCTACAGCTGCTTTTGCTCTGACCAAGCAGAATTTTGATCATTGATTTTTGGATTATTTGAGGACAGCATAAAATTTGGTACAGAGTTAAGATTCTGGGCTAAAATGTTATTTTGGGGTGAAAGGTGATGTATCTCACCCGATTTATGTACCTCCCCACTTTCTCTTGACCCCTTCTGTGTTGCTGGTTCTCAGCTAAGAACCTAAGGGAGAGGCTGAAAGCCATCATGTCTGCCTCGTATCCCAGGTCCCTCTCAGTTTCCCTTGCAGAGTGGTCAGTACAGTTGAGCCATTTCAGTGTGCAGGCTGAAATGGACTGCCTGAGGCTCTGACTCCTTCTACCACTCTGAAACTCAGTTGGAGGGTTGTAGGTTGGGGCTAGGACTTTGGACACGTACTTCTGTGGGACAGGTGTTATGAGGGAGCCCAAGTATCTTATCCCTTTCAATTCACAGTTCCTCTTGCCAGTTAAGTTTTGATGGTGTAAAAATCATGTGATGTGTTCTTTATCCTAAAAGAGATACTTCTGTGTGTTGTGATTTTCTCATAAGTCGTGTCTGACTCTCTGTGACCCCGTGGAGTATAGCCTGCCAGGCTCCTCTGTCCATGGGATTTCCCCAGCAAGAATACAGGAGTGGATTGCCATTTCCCTCTCCAGGGGATCTTCCTGACCCAGGGATCAAACACATGTCTCCTGTGTCTCCTGCATTGCAGATGGTTCCACTGAGCCATCAGGGAAGTCAGGCTCTTCTGTCCTCTGCTATCTCCCAGAGTTTGCTCAAATTCATGTCCATTGAGTCAGTGATGCTATTTAACCATCTCATCTTCTGCCGCCCCTTTCTCCCATTGGCTTCAGTCTTTCCCAGGATCAGC
Organism: Bubalus bubalis; assembly: GCF_019923935.1. Classification (NCBI taxonomy): domain Eukaryota; kingdom Metazoa; phylum Chordata; class Mammalia; order Artiodactyla; family Bovidae; genus Bubalus; species Bubalus bubalis. The sequence goes on along the minus strand of NC_059181.1, from coordinate 9,041,064 downwards.
ATCTTTTCTAATGAGTGTACCTTTTTACCTCTTTTCTGATTTCTGTATACCTTTGGGTCAAAATTTTCAACTTGAATTTTTCTTTTTTTCAGCATAGGTGATTTACAAAGTTGTGTTCATTTTGGGTGTATAGCAAATTAATTCATTTATACAAATATGTATCTACATACCTGTTCTTTTTCAGATTCTTTGCTATATAGGGTATTATAAGATATTGAATGTAGTTCCTTGTGCTATACAGTAAGTCTTTATTGTTTTATCAACTTGAAATTTTTTTTTGCACTGAGAAGAGATTTAGGAGCTGTTATGTAGATGTAATATAGAAATAGTAGTCACAAAGCTACTCATTTCAGCTCAGGTTCTCCAGAAAATAGTCTGTGAGCTGCATGTCTTAGACAGTATAACAGTCTGTATGGGGTGCAATGTCAGGGTAGCAAGAATGAAGGGGAAAAGTAAGGGAAGCAGGAAGTGAGAAAAGGCAAGAAGTGAAGTGTCACCAGCGGCCGCCTGTGATTGTCACAGAGTCAGTTGTGGCCATCTCTGACTTCATGCACCGTGACATCGCCATTGCTTTTCCCAGACCCAGAGCCTCATCACCTCACATCCATCTGCAGCAGAAGCTTCTTGCCTGGTCCCCCTGCCTCTCCTTACGCCAGCCCAGCCTTCACACCCCTGCCAGAGCGCTGCTCATGCGGCTGTTCTGATCACACCCTCTTCATGCTCAGAAACCCTCAGCAGCTCCCCACGGTGGCGCACAAACTAGCACTCCGCCTCCCCTCTCACTCCAAAACACCATCCACAGGCTGTTCCAGATCCCTCCAGCTCCGTCTAACTATCTGCGTAGGTCTCAGTGCGTCTTGTACTTTTCTGCCATGAACCATCATTTGCCCTCCTAAGCCTCAGTGGGATGTCTTCCTGCCTGGTTTCCTCTGCCCTGCCTGCTATCTCGACTGTGGAAATCCAGTTTTTCCTTTAGAGAGAGCCCCAGAGCTGCGGGGCCTGTCCCTGCAGCTCTGCGTTTCTCTCTGGCTTAGATTACTATATCCATTTTGTGTGTGTGTGTTTGCATAGCATTTTTGTTTGTATATTGTGGCCTCTTAGGGTTTCTAATTTAACAATTTGCATTTCTAGTGATGTGTCAACATATTTCATCTCACCTGCACTATAAATTCCTTAAAAACGACTTCTGGATTCCTCTATCTCAGGGAATTCTTAGACCAGGAACCTTAGACAGGCTCACTCCCTGACACGTGCTAAGTAGTTGAATTAAACTCTAACACATACTGTTGAAATGGCCTAACTTCATGTAGGTGTTTCCTGTGTTACGTAGTAAGAACCAAGACAATAACAAAATCCATGCCACTAAAAGTATAGCAATATGTAGAACGTTTTCTGAGGCCTGGAGTAAGAGCAAAGCAAAGTTTACTTCTTTCTAAATGCAGGTACAAAATAGAAGGTATCCAGCTTTCCATGACCAATTCCTTTTGATGAAAGAGGATTGCTTTCTATTTCAATAAAAAGAAAAACATTATAGAATTAAATAAATTCTTACTTACCTAGAATCACCAAGGAGCCAAAACATTGTGTTGTCTGGAGTCATTGATTTACATATTTATTTGAGCTCTATTGAGTAGTTTTTTTTTTTAATTTAATTTAATTTAATTTTTAAACTTTACATAATTGTATTAGTTTTGCCAAATATCAAAATGAATCCACCACAGGTATACATGTGTTCCCCATCCTGAACCCTCCTCCCTCCCCATTCCATCCCTCTGGGTCATCCCAGTGCACCAGCCCCAAGCATCCAGTATCGTGCATCGAACCTGGACTGGCAACTCATTTCATACATGATATTTTACATGTTTCAATGCCAGTCTCCCAAATCTTCCCACCCTCTCCCTCTCTCACAGAGTCCATAAGACTATTCTAAACATCAGTGTCTCTTTTGCTGTCTCGTACACAGGGTTATTGTTACCATCTTTCTAAATTCCATATATATGCATTAGTATACTGTATTGGTGTTTTTCTTTCTGGCTTACTTCACTCTGTATAATAGGCTCCAGTTTCATCCACCTCATTAGAACTGATTCAAATGTATTCTTTTTAATGGCTGAGTAATACTCCATTGTGTATATGTACCACTGCTTTCTTATCCATTCATCTGTTAATGGACATCTAGGTTGCTTCCATGTCCTGGCTATTATAAACAGTGCTGCGATGAACATTGGGGTACACGTGTCTCTTTCCCTTCTGGTTTCCTCAGTGTGTATGCCCAGCAGTGGGATTGCTGGATCATAAGGCAGTTCTATTTCCAGTTTTTTAAGGAATGTCCACACTGTTCTCCATAGTGGCTGTACTAGTTTGCATTCCCACCAACAGTGCAAGAGGGTTCCCTTTTCTCCACACCCTCTCCAGCATTTATTACTTGTAGACTTTTGGATCGCAGCCATTCTGACTGGCGTGAAATGGTACCTCATAGTGGTTTTGATTTGCATTTCTCTGATAATGAGTGATGTTGAGCATCTTTTCATGTGTTTGTTAGCCATCTGTATGTCTTCTTTGGAGAAATGTCTATTTAGTTCTTTGGCCCATTTTTTGATTGGGTCATTTATTTTTCTGGAGTTGAGCTGTAGGAGTTGCTTGTATATTCTCGAGATTAGTTGTTTGTCAGTTGCTTCATTTGCTATTATCTTCTCCCATTCTGAAGGCTGTCTTTTCACCTTGCTAATAGTTTCCTTTGATGTGCAGAAGCTTTTAAGGTTAATTAGGTCCCATTTGTTTATTTTTGCTTTTATTTCCAATATTCTGGGAGGTGGGTCATAGAGGATCCTGCTGTGATGTATGTCAGAGAGTGTTTTGCCTATGTTCTCCTCTAGGAGTTTTATAGTTTCTGGTCTTACATTTAGATCTTTAATCCATTTTGAGTTTATTTTTGTGTATGGTGTTAGCAAGTGTTCTAGTTTCATTCTTTTACAAGTGGTTGACCAGATTTCCCAGCACCACTTGTTAAAGAGATTGTCTTTAATCCATTGTATATTCTTGCCTCCTTTGTCAAAGATAAGGTGTCCATATGTGCGTGGACTTATCTCTGGGCTTTCTATTTTGTTCCATTGATCTATATTTCTGTCTTTGTGCCAGTACCATACTGTCTTGATAACTGTGGCTTTGTAGTAGAACCTGAAGTCAGGTAGGTTGATTCCTCCAGTTCCCTTCTTTGTCAAGATCGCTTTGGCTATTCGAGGTTTTTTGTATTTCCATACAAATTGTGAAATTATTTGTTCTAGCTCTGTGAAGAATGCTGTTGGTAGCTTGATAGGGACTGCATTGAATCTATAAATTGTTTTGGGTAGTATACTCATTTTCACTATATTGATTCTTCCAATCCATGAACATGGTATATTTCTCCATCTGTTAGTGTCCTCTTTGATTTCTTTCATCAGTGTTTTATAGTTTTCTATATATAGGTCTTTAGTTTCTTTAGGTAGATATATTCCTAAGTATTTTATTCTTTCCGTTGCAATGGTGAATGGAATTGTTTCCTTAATTTCTCTTTCTGTTTTCTCATTATTAGTGTATAGGAATGCAAGAGATTTCTGTGTGTTGATTTTATATCCTGCAACTTTACTATAGTCATTGATTAGTTCTAGTAATTTTCTGGTGGAGTCTTTAGGGTTTTCTATGTAGAGGATCATGTCATCTGCAAACAGTGAGAGCTTTACTTCTTCTTTTCCAATTTGGATTCCTTTTGTTTCTTTTTCTGCTCTGATTGCTGTGGCCAAAACTTCCAAAACTATGTTGAATAGTAATGGTGAAAGTGGGCACCCTTGTCTTGTTCCTGATTTTAGAGGAAATGCTTTCAGTTTTTCACCATTGAGGATAATGTTTGCTGTGGGTTTGTCATATATAGCTTTGATTATGTTGAGGTATGTTCCTTCTATTCCTGCTTTCTGGAGAGTTTTGATCATAAATGGATGTTGAATTTTGTCAAAGGCTTTCTCGGCATCTATTGAGATAATCATATGGCTTTTATTTTTCAATTTGTTAATGTGGTGTATTACGTTGATTGATTTGCGGATATATTGAAGAATCCTTGCATCCCTGGGATAAAGCCCACTTGGTCATGGTGTATCATCTTTTTAATGTGTTGTTGGATTCTGATTGCTAGAATTTTGTTAAGGATTTTTGCATCTATGTTCATCAGTGATATTGGCCTGTAGTTTTCTTTTTTTGTGGGATCTTTGTCAGGTTTTGGTATTAGGGTGATGGTGGCCTCATAGAATGAGTTTGGAAGTTTACCATCCTCTGCAATTTTCTGGAAGAGTTTGAGCAGGATAGGTGTTAGCTCCTCTCTAAATTTTTGGTAGAATTCAGCTGTGAAACCGTCTGGACCTGGGCTTTTGTTTGCTGGAAGATTTTTTATTACAGTTTCAATTTCCGTGCTTGTGATGGGTCTGTTAAGATTTTCTATTTCTTCCTGGTCGAGTTTTGGAAAGTTGTACTTTTCTAAGAATTTGTCCATTTCTTCCACGTTGTCCATTTTATTGGCATATAATTGTTGATAGTAGTCTCTTATGATCCTTTGTATTTCTGTGTTGTCTGTTGTGATCTCTCCATTTTCATTTCTAATTTTATTGATTTGATTTTTCTCCCTTTGTTTCTTGATGAGTCTGGCTAATGGTTTGTCAATTTTATTTATCCTTTCAAAAAACCAGCTTTTGGTTTTGTTGATTTTTGCTATGGTCTCTTTTGTTTCTTTTGCGTTTATTTCTGCTCTAAGTTTTAAGATTTCTTTCCTTCTACTAACCCTGGGGTTCTTCATTTCTTCCTTTTCTAGTGGCTTTAGGTGTAGAGTTAGGTTATTTATTTAACTTTTTTCTTGTTTCTTGAGGTGTGCCTGTATTGCTATGAACTTTCCCCTTAGGACTGCTTTTACCATGTCCCACAGGTTTTGGGTTGTTGTGTTTTCATTTTCATTCGTTTCTATGCAAATTTTGATTTCTTTTTTGATTTCTTCTGTGATTTGTTGGTTATTCAGCAGTGTGTTGTTCAGTCTCCATATGTTGGAATTTTTAATAGTTTTTCTCCTGTAATTGAGATCTAATCTTACTGCATTGTGGTCAGAAAAGATGCTTGGAATGATTTCTATTTTTTTGAATTTACCAAGGCTAGCTTTATGGCCCAGGATGTGATCTATCCTGGAGAAGGTTCCATGTGTGCTTGAGAAAAAGGTGAAATTCATTGTTTTGGGATGAAATGTCCTATAGATATCAATTAGGTCTAACTGGTCTATTGTATCGTTTAAAGTTTGTGTTTCCTTGTTAATTTTCTGTTTAGTTGATCTATCCATAGGTGTGAGTGGGGTATTAAAGTCTCCCACTATTATTGTGTTATTGTTAATTTCTCCTTTCATGCTTGTTAGCATTTGTCTTACATACTGCGGTGCTCCCGTGTTGGGTGCATATATATTTATAATTGTTATAACTTCTTCTTGGATTGATCCTTTGATCATTATGTAGTGACCATCTTTGTCTCTTTTCACAGCCTTTGTTTTAAAGTCTATTTTATCTGATATGAGTATTGCTACTCCTGCTTTCTTTTGGTCCCTATTTGCATGGAAAATCTTTTTCCAGCCCTTCACTTTCAGTCTGTATGTTTCCCCTGTTTTGAGGTGGGTCTCTTGTAGACAACATATGTAGGGGTCTTGTTTTTGTATCCATTCAGCCAGTCTTTGTCTTTTGGTTGGGGCATTCAACCCATTTACGTTTAAGGTAATTACTGATAAGTATGATCCCGTTGCCATTTACTTTATTGTTTTGGGTTCGAATTTATACACCTTTTTTGTGTTTCCTGTCTAGAGAATATCCTTTAGTATTTGTTGGAGAGCTGGTTTGGTGGTGCAGAATTCTCTCAGCTTTTGCTTGTCTGAAAAGCTTTTGATTTCTCCTTCATACTTGAGTGAGATCCTTGCTGGGTACAATAATCTGGGCTGTAGGTTATTTTCTTTCATCATTTTAAGTATGTCTTGCCATTCCCTCCTGGCTTGGAGAGTTTCTATTGAAAGATCAGCTGTTATCCTTATGGGTCTTCCCTTGGGTGTTATTTGTTGTTTTTCCCTTGCTGCTTTTAATATTTGTTCTTTGTGTTTGATCTTTGTTAACTTGATTAATATGTGTCTTGGGGTGTTTCGCCTTGGGTTTATCCTGTTTGGGACTCTCTGGGTTTCTTGGACTTGGGTGATTATTTCCTTCCCCACTTTAGGGAAGTTTTCAACAATTATCTCCTCAAGTATTTTCTCATGGTCTTTCTTTTTGTCTTCTTCTTCTGGGACCCCTATGATTCGAATGTTGTAGCATTTAATATTGTCCTGGAGGTCTCTGAGATTGTCCTCATTTCTTTTAATTTGTTTTTCTTTTATCCTCTCTGATTCATTTATTTCTACCATTCTATCTTCTAATTCACTAATCCTATCTTCTGCCTCTGTTATTCTACTATTTGTTGCCTCCAGAGTGTTTTTAATTTCACTTATTGCATTATTCATTATATATTGACTCTTTTTTATTTCTTCTAAGTCCTTGTTAAACCTTTCTTGCATCTTCTCAATCCTTGCCTCCAGGCTATTTATCTGTGATTCCATTTTAATTTCAAGATTTTGGATCAATTTCACTATCATTATTCGGAATTCTTTATCAGGTAGATTCCCTATCTCTTCCTCTCTTGTTTGGTTTGGTGGGCATTTATCCTGTTCCTTTATCTGCTGGCTATTCCTCTGTCTCTTCATCGTGTTTAAATTGCTGAGTTTGGGGTGTCCTTTCTGTATTCTGGCAGTTTGTGGAGTTCTCTTTATTGTGGCGTTTCCTCACTGTGTGTGGGTTTGTACAGGTGGCTTGTCAAGGTTTCCTGGTTAGGGAAGCTTGTGTCGATGTTCTGGTGGATGGAGCTGTATTTCTTCTCTCTGGAGTGTAATGAAATGTCCAGTAATGAGTTATGAGATGTCTATGGTTTTGGGGTGACTTTGGGCAGCCTGTATCTTGAAGCTCAGGGTTGTGTTCCTGGAGAATTTGCTTGGTATGTCTTTCCCTGGAACTTGTTGGCCCTTGTGTGGTGCTTGGTTTCAGTGTCAGTATGGAGGCGTTTGATGAGCTCCTGTCAATTAATGTTCCTTGGAGTCAGGAGTTCCCTGGAGTCAGGGTTTGGACTTAAGCCTCCTACTTCCAGTTATCGGTCTTATTTTTACAGTAGTTCCAAAACTTCTCCTTCTATACAGCACCATTGATAAAACATCTACGTTAAAGATGAAAAGTTTCTCTACTGTGAGGGTCACTCAGAGAGGTTCACAGAGTTACATGGAGAAGAGAAGTGGGAGGAGGGAGTTAGAGGTGACCCGAATGAGATGAGGTGGAATCAATAGTGGAGAGAGTGGGCTAGCCAGTAGTCACTTCCTTATGTGCGCTCCACAGCTGGACCGCTCAGAGATGTTCATGGAGTTATACAGAGAAGAGAAGAAGGAGGCAGGAGACAGAGGTGGCCAGAAGGATAAAAGGGGGAAATGAAAAGGAGGGAGACAGATCCAGCCAGTAATCAGTTCCCTAAGTGTTCTCCACCGTCTGGAACACACAGAAATTCACAGAGTTGGGTAGAGTAGAGAGGGGTTAGGGAGGAGATACAGGCGACCTGGTGGAGAAAACGGAGAGTCCAAAGGGAGAGAGAGCAGTCAAGCCAGTAATCTCGTTCCCTAGTGAAAAATGGGTCCTGAAGATTGGGTTTTTAAAGGTACAAAATTGGTAACAAATACATAAAAGCAAAAATTAAAAATCTAGAGTAGAGTTTGGAATTTCAAAAATGCAATGTTAATGAAAAGAAGAAGAAAAAGAAAGAGAGAAAAAACAAACAAAGAAAAACAAACAAGGTTGCAAAAATTATAAAGAAACTACAGGTACAAAATTGATAACTAATACCAAAAAGCAAAATTAAAAATCTAGAGTAGAGTTTGGAATTTCAAAAGTACAATGTTAAAAAAAAAAAAGAAGAAGAAAATAAAGAGAGAAAACAAACAAACCAACAAAAACAATGTCGCAAAAATTATAAAGAAAATACAGGTACAAAATTGATATCAAATACCAAAAAGCATAAATTAAAAATCTTGAGTAGAGTTTGGAATTGCAGATATACGATGTTATATAAAAGAAGAATCGCAGATATACAATGTTATATAAAAGAAGAAGAGAAAGAAACAGAGGGAAAAAAAAAGAGAAAAAAAAAAGTCACAGAAATTATAAAAAAAAAAACTATATGTACAAAATTGATAACATATACCAAAAGGCTAAAATTAAAAATCTAGAGTAGAGTTTGGAATTTCAAAAATACGATGTTAAAGAAAAGAAGAAGGAAAAGAAAGAGAGAAAAAACGAACAAAGAAAAACAAACAAGGTCGCGAAAATTATAAAGAATCTACAGGTACAAAATTGATAACTAATACCAAAAAGCAAAAGTTAAAAATCTAGAGTAGAGTTTGGAATTTCAAAAATACAATGTTAAAAAAAGAAGAAGAAAAATAAAGAGGGAAAACAAACAAACCAACAAAAACAATGTTGCAAAAATTATAAAGAAACTACAGGTACAAAATTGATATCAAATACCAAAAAGCATAAATTAAAAATCTTGAGTAGAGTTTGGAATTGCAGATATACGATGTTATACAAAAGAAGAAGAGAAAGAAACAGAGGAAAAAAAAGTCACAGAAATTATGAAAAAAACTATAGGTACAAAATTGATAACATATACCAAAAGGCTAAAATTAAAAATCTAGAGTAGAGTTTGGAATTTCAAAAATACAATGTTAAAGAAAAAAAGAAAAAGAAAAACAAACAAAACAAAACACGGTCAAAAATTATAAAATATATATATGAAGTTTGCTGAAGAAGAAAAAAAAATAGGGTCTTTTTTTTTTTTGCAAAGTAATAGTTATAAAAGTGAAAATTAAAGGACAATAGAGGACTTAAAATTTAAAAAAAAAAAAATTAAAAAAAAAAGAAAAGAAAAAAAAAGAAAGAAAGATTGATCGTAAAAATAGTAAAAATATATCTAGGTCTTTCTCTGGTTTTGTTGTGAGTATTGTGGGTTCAGTTCATTTTTGGCTAGTTCCTTGGTCTGACTTATATTTCTCAAGATCTATAGGCCCCTTCCTATGTAGTCCGTAGTAACCACAGGGTTTTAATCTATGGCCTGTAGCTTCCAAGGTGTTTCCCTCTGTTATAGCTTCTTCTGTTTGCTGGTCTCTTCAGTGTCTGGTTCCCGCCCTGACACAAAGGGGACGGTGGAGGACACTATTTTTTTTATTTTATTTAGGCTCACTTGTTCAGCCGCGCTGTGGGGAGGGAGGGAGGGATGCTGCAAACAGATAACACTGGCGTGCGCTCGCAGTGCCTCAGCCACACTGGGTCTGCCCCTGCTCACGGCGCGTGTAGCCCCCCTGCCCACACTGCTCGGGCTCTAGGTTGTTCCGCCGGGAACAATCAGAGGCCGGCCCTGGGCTGAGCTCCCAGTTCCAAGCCGCTCAGGTTCAGGCACTCGGGTAGTCCTCAGAGGCGCAGACTCGGTTGGGCCTGCGTTTTGTGCTCTTCCCAGGTCCGAGCAGCTCAGGTGATGTGTTTGGCGGGCGCCAATGCTGCGACTTATCGCCTCCCCGCCACTCGGTTATCTGGGTGTAAAACCGGTTATCTGGGTGTAAAACCGGCGCACCTTCTCAGGCAGATGTTGACCGTCCAGACCCCCAAGAAGTTTTAGTTAGCAAAGAAGCCTGCTTACAGTTTTATAGATAGTGTCTCTCTGGGGCTGCGATTGCCCCCTTATGGCTCTGGCTGCCGGTCACCAGAGGGGGAAGGTCTGCAGCCGGCTATCTCTGTTCAGTCTTTTGTTCTGTGCACGGGCCTGGCGGTGTCTTAGGTTAGGGCTGGCTTTTCGCGTGGTAGATATCCCACAGTCTGGTTTGCTAGCCCAAATTATTTCGCTCAGATAGCGCTCAGGACATCCGGGCCAGATTCTTACTCTAAGGGACACAGCCCACGCCGCGCTTCCCTGCCCAGCCCCCGCTTGCTAATGCCGTGTGCAGGCGTCTGCGCTGCTTCTCCGCTGGGGGAGTTACCGTAGGGCTCACAATCCGCGATTTTTAATTGTTTATTTTTTTTCCCCTCCCTTTTATGTTGCCCTCTGTGCTTCCAAAGCTCGGCACAGATTCGGCAGTGAGAGGGTTTCCTGGTGTTTGGAAACTTCTCTCTTTTTAAGACTCCCTTCCCGGGACGGAACTCCATCCCTCCCTCTTTTGTCTCTTTTTTTGTCTTTTATATTTTTTCCTACCTCCTTTCGAAGAGTTGGGCTGCTTTTCTGGGTGCCTGATGTCCTCTGCCGGCATTCAGAAGTTGTTTTGTGGAATTTACTCGACGTTTAAATGCTCTTTTGATGAATTTGTGGGGGAGAAAGTGTTCTCCCCGTCCTACTCCTCCACCATCTTGGCTCCTCCCTATTGAGTAGTTTTTATAATCAAGAGGGAGAAAATGGTATGATTTCAATCTCTCTCGTTAAAATTCTAGCATGAAACCATAAAAAATCCGGACTGAAGTCAGTCTGAGAGCTCTGCCCACTTTCAGCTTGGAGCTTAGACTATCTTTCAGAAAAGGCAGCTGGAGGTTGTGTGGACATAAAGGAAATGCCATTTGTAAAATCCCTGCATTAGCTGGGCCCTTCTGGGACGTGAGGATGCTTAGATTTCAGAGGTAAATGTCTATCTTTGCAAGGAAATGCTCATTTATGTCATGTCAGAAAGCCCCTTAACAGTAGGTGACTGAGGATGCCTTCAAGTAATCGTCTTTGGAGAATCTCTGCAGAAGAAAGGCATGATCAACAGAATAGTGTTGAAGGTCTAAGAAAGAAGACAGAGATAGCAAATGAAGTCAGCCTTATGTGTCAAGCAGTGAGTCAGCTTTATAGGATTTAATTTGATTTCCTGAGGAGGTTGTACACTTAGAGATTCATTACTTTGGGCAAAAATATGGTGCCATATTTTTCCACTTTGATATTCTGGTGTTGAATACAAAACAGTTGTGCTAGGATGTTTTCCTCACTGATTTCAAAAATAATTATCTGAAAAATTTTGGAGCATCAAGGAAAGCATAAATAGAAAATGACTTGTAATTCCATCTCCCGAAATGAATTCTATTCACATTTTGTTGTTGTTGTTCAGCCACTCAGTCATGTCTGACTCTTTGTGACCCCATGGGCTGCAGCACACCAGGCTTCCCTGTCCATCACCAACTCCCAGAGCTTGCTCAAACTCATGTCTGTCGAGTCAGTGATGCCATCTCATCCTCTGTTATCCCCTTCTCCTCCTGCCTTCAATCTTTCCTTTTGGAGCTTATCATTCCAGCCTTTTTTTTCCCCTATGCAGACATACACTTTAAGAAAATTACCATAATGTTGTAACTGATCTTTTGATATTTGGTGGTTGGTTGTTGTCCCACGGAAAGTAGCCCTGCTCAGCCCTGCTGTGTCTTAGAATCCCTGGGGGATTCTAGAAGCATGGCGGGAGGTGGTGATGGATGCATCATGAACAGTCTTGATTTGGACAAAGCATTCTCAACCTTGAGTGAACATGAGGCTCTCCTGGAGAGGTTTGACAGATCCCCATGTCTAGGCCACATCTAAACCAATTGTATCCGAATCTCTGGAGTTAGCACTCCAGTATTTCTTTTAAGTTTTGTAAAGTCACCAAGTGATTCTAGTGGGTAGCTAGTTGTTGAGAACCTTAACTCTGGATGTAGAGTACACAGCAGGTTGTCTTAAAAATCTTTCAGTTGATTTCAGTGTATTTACGTAGGGTGGAAAAACCCATACCCAAGACTCCGAATTCCTGCAGCTCCATTTGGGTCTGTGACTGTACATGTGAAGTCATTGTTGTTTCCCTTGTCTGAGGAGACAGATTCCCCCAAATATTGCCATGACTCATGTCATAGAGTATACTGATGATGTTTTCTTCTAGAAGTTCTGTGGTTTCACAGCCTTGCATTGAAGTCTTTGGTCCATTTTGATTTCATTTGTGTCTATGCTGTGAGAAAGTAGTGCAGTCTGGTTCTTTTGTATACAGCTGTCCAGTTTTCCAAACACCATTTACTGAAAAGGTTGTCTTTACCCCATTGTATAATCTTGCCTCCTTAGGCAGGATCATCTCTAAAGCAAGATTTCCTTGCTTCAGCACCTTGGGTCTACCACTCCCTTGTCAGCTTTCAAAAATGAGCAGTGAAAATGCAAGTATCCGGAGTAAGAGTGAACCCTTAACCTATCAGCGGCTGACGTTCCCGGAGCTGAACTGGCATCACCTGTGATGGAGCCGGGACTGGAAGCAGATACTGCATCGCTGTGAAGTGCTGTTCTGGTCCAGCTGATGGCGCAGGGCTGCTCCAACGTGGAAAACAAACCACTAGGGGAACAGGGGTGATGGGAGTACTGAAGGAACGTGAGATGGAGATGAGCTGGCTTCAGATCCAGTGCTCACTCTAGCGGCAGCAGCTGCTCTTCCGGGTGGCCTGTTCCCTGGGGCTCCCATGTGTGTTAAGTCACTTCAGTCCTGTCCAACTCTTTGTGACCCCACGGATTGTAGCTGTCCATGGAATTTCCCAGGCAAGAATACTGGAGTGGGTTGCCGAGGGATCCTCTGGACCCATGAATTGAACCTGCATCTCTTATGTCTCCTGCATTAGCAGACGGGTTCTTTACCACTAGTGCCACCTGGGGAGCCCTCTGGGGCTTCCACTGCCAGGCAAAGCAGTGTTCTGTGTTCTCTGAGGAGGCTCTTTAGGGAACACGCCTGCAGAGATTTATGGCATGTTTTGAGAGAAAGGTCACTGCTAGGCAGTGGTGTTACAAACCCAGCATAAGCACGGCTTTTTCCACAGGAGCACATGGAAAAGGTGCTTAGAAACGTCTGAGCAGTGATGCTTGGAGTGGTGATTCCTCTTGTTGAAGGAGTCTTGGGAATGTGCTATTAAATCTCTAGTTCTACCTTTACATTAAACTGATTATAATTATGGCCTTTTCCTTTTTATGTTCAGCTATCACCACTATCAGAGAAGTGCCATTGCCTGGAAAATCCCATGGACGGAGGAGCCTGTTAGGCTGCAGTCCATGGAGTCGCTAAGAGCCGGACACAACTGAGCGACTTCACTTTCACTTTTCACTTTCATGCATTGGAGAAGGAAATGGCAACCCACTCCAGTGTTCTTGCCTGGAGAATCCCAGGGGCGGGGGAGCCTGGTGGGCTGCCGTCTATGGGGTCACACAGAGTCAGACACGACTGAAGTGACTTAGCATAGCATAGCATATCACCACTATATCCATGGCATGGCATTTTGAAAAAAAAAAAACAAACAGTATTTTTCTAGTTGGGGTTTTTATTTTAGGGAATTTTATTATTTAATTGAAGTATAGTTGATTTACAATATTGTGTTAGTTTCTGGTGTACAGCAAGGTGATATATGTATGTATATACAGTATGTGTATATACATACATATATATGTATTCTTTTTCATATTCTTTTCCCAAGTTGGGGCTTTTAGATGTCTGGGGTTCTAATACTGGCCTTTCAAGGCAATTAAGTTCTTAATAACAACTTATTAAACTTTGGCTCTATCTTCGGTGAAAATCTGAAAAATAATTTAGGCACAATACAGGTTATCAAGATGATGATCTTTAAAAAATGTGTTGAGTTCTTACTGTTTAGAGTTATTTTATTTCAGTGCTTATTGAAATTCAGTGATTTTTGTCCCCATTTTGAAGGTAAATAAGGTTTGCACAGAGAGGTGAATTAACTGGCTTTGGGTTAGTAAAAGGAGGAGGCACCATTAATAACCTAACCTCAACAATATTTTAGTGCCAACTTCAATTTGTCTCAGAGTAATGAGCCAAAACAGGGACTTCATAATGTAAATCAACTACACTTCAATAAAAGCTGGTTATGTCCCAATGTGCAGTGGAAAATTTAGTGAATCCTCAGAGAAAAAGCCCCAAATTGAGGACTGTGTGTTCAGTGTCTTTAATGGCTGGAGAAATCTGCTAATAGCTGCTTAGAGGCAGAGCAGGACCTTTGTTTCCACTGATTTGATTTTCGCCTGGGAGTGTTTGGTACCATTGTGCTGACTGCCTCTGTCAGGACATGATCCTGTTGCCTGATAGATCCAAGTGATACCACAGACAGCTGGATTATTGTTTAGTTTCAGACATAATACGTGTTATTTCTGACATGTCTAGCAGTTATGGAAAGATGATCCTAAAGACCCTGTGCCCTAAATATTAACTCGTGCCACTAGGTAAAGAAATGGTCCGTTTGGGGCTGTGATAAGATAAGCACTCCATGTGGCATCACTTAGCAACCGAGCTCTAAGAGCCCCTCATTGAGAACATATGTCTGTTTCCCCAAGCTCTTTGCTTTCAAACTGGCATTCTCTGTCTGTTCATTACCTCACTAATAAGTAATAGACTTTGACATGTTTAGATTAACTTGTTTGAAGAAGTTTGCTTCAGCAGTCGCATGGAAAAAGAGGGCCCAACTCAATTGGCACCCTGAGAGTTTACTCTTTATTTGTGTTTCCAGTGGTTATTTTATTTCATCTAAAAAGGGAAAAATTCCATATAGCTATTACATTTATGTTTTGATTTTTGGGGGGGGGGTAAATTGGTCTTGGTTCTGTCATGCACTGAATGATTTATTAATTCCAGAAATAGCTGTGTGCCAGGCACTGGACTAGGAGCAGGAAGAACATACATGAACAGACTAGACAGAGTTTCTGTCCGCACAGGACTTAACACTCTAGAGCAGGTAAGTCAAGCAACAAACAAGAACATTGATGAGAAAGAAATGGACTGAGTAGAAGAATAAGGCAGAGGATGGTTGGGAGACGGGTTGTGCTGCAGAGAGGGTAGCACAGGATAGAAGGTAGGTAGCCTCTTGGAAGAGATGACATTTGAGCAAAGATTTAAATAAAGTGAAAGAGTCAAGAAATCACACGGGAGGAACATGCCAGATAGAGGAACAAGAGTAGGGGAAATCTCATTTCATTGGAAAGCTATACATTGTTTAGAGGAGTGATTTATTTTATTTAAATTTCTTTATTTTTGATTGGAGGGTAATTGCTTTACAATATTGTGCGGGTTTCTGCCCTACATAAAACATGAATCAGCAGTGCTGGTGGCGATTGGCCTGAACCCCCTCCCCCACCCGCCAACCCAGATATTTTCAATTGTCAAAAATTGGGGAGGAAGGTGGTGTTAGCACCTCATCCATAGATGCCAGGGATGCTGTTCAGCATCCCATAGTGTGCAAGAAAGTTCCCTCCCACCCTAACAAGAATTAACTAGCCTATAATGTCAATAGTGCTGAGGTTGAGAAATCCTGGTTTAAAGCACACGCTTCCAGGTTATTTGACTCCAGTTCTGTAGGGCTCTGTGCCTTTCATTGCCTTTGAGTTATTGTGCAACTCAGTATGTTGCAGGCAGCTGATCAGAAGACACAACAATACTGCTCTGTGGATATCTAATACATTCTTTCCCTTGGAGGTTCAATTAACTTCCCTCCCCACACTGGGAAGAGGCTGCATTGGCTCCCATTTGCACATTCATTTCAGTGTCTCTAATCTATAAATGGGTCTGTCCTTTGGATTCTCCTTCGAATTGACTGTAACATCTTACTAATTCCTTCATTGATAATAAGTTGAATGAAATCAGTAACACATGTTCATTTTATGTCTCTGTGAGAGTCATGATTTTACTTTCATTTGAAAATTGTCCTTCAACACAAGCAAGTTTAACATAAGTAAGTATAAAAACTGTGAAGTGTAACCTCGGCTCTTTAAAGAACCACAGGAAGGAAGAGTGTGGAACAGGGCAAATGAAGGAGGAGCTGGTAGGAAATTGAATCAGAGAGACAGCTGGGGGCCGAGTAGTGAGGGCCTTGGAATCACTGGTGAGGACTTCATGTTTTATACTACGTGTGATAATTCTCAGCCACAGACTGGTTGAAAATCAGGGGAGAGTCTTGAAATAACTTCCATTTCCCAAAGATCCTTGTGGATCTTTAAGGATTTGAATTTATTAAGATAATATTAGAGGATATTGTGGCTTCCCAGGTGGCTCAGTGGTAAAGAACCTGCCTGCCAATTCAGGAGACACAGGAGACATAGGTTTGATCCCTGGGTTAGGAAGATCTGTTGGAGACAGGAATGGCAACCCATTTCAGTCTTCTTACCTGAGAAATCCCATGGACAGAGGAGCCTGGGGGGCTACAGTCCATGGGGTTGCAATGAGTTGGACATGACTGAAGCGACTTAGCACAGCATAGAGTATATTGAATTAAGAGTTCATCAGAAACCAACCTTTCAAAATGATGTAAAGAAGAGAGAATGGTGGTTTGGACCCAGGAAGTGTTGATCAAAATGGGGAGAATTGTTCAAATCAAGATGGTAGATTCTGATATTTGCACCAAGAGGGCTTGCTGAAGCCGTGCTCACCAATTTGGTAGCCTCCAAATACATGTGGGTATCAAGCACTTGAAATATGGCTAGTTCAGAATGAGATGTGCCATAAATGTAAAATACACACAGGATTTCAAGGACATAGTAAAAAAGTAAAAGATCTCATTAATATTTGCTTTTATGGATTATATTTTGAAATGATAGTATTTTGTATCTTCTCAGTAAAATTAATTTCACCCATTTCCTCTTATTCCTTTTTGACATGGCTACTAGAAATTTAAAAATTACTTATATGCTCACATTTTCCTATTAGACAATGCTATGCTAAAGAATGGCAAGTAGGCTTTTAACTCCAAAAGGGTAAAAAGGCTATCTCCAAGGTTTTCTAAACTGAGCAAACACATTAGAGATAAGCAGTTGATCCTAGCTTTGATTTATGTAGCAGTCATTCTTCCACAGTGGGAGAGGAAAGTGAATTGATCCTAGTGTTGATTTATGTATAATGAATCATAAACATATACCTACATAAATAAATCTATGCCTAATAAAACTAGGGCACCCTTTAAGAATCTTAGAGGAAGAAAAAGCGGGTCAGTACCTCACTCATGTTTGAAGAAGCTGGAGAAAGATCACTGGACTAGTGATTAGGAGACCTGAGTTCTACTCCCTCTTGACTGTAAAACTCTAGGAAGTTCTATGGCCATGGGAAAGTTGCTTCCCTTTCTGAATCAATTCATGGTCTCTCTTTTACCTACCCCACGGTGTCATTGGATGCTCTCAAGGCCTGAATAGCTTGCTCAGGTTGTATCTTCCATTGTAATGGCTTGAGTACATAAATAGATACGTGGTGGTCCTTTTTGAATTGAAGAAGCTTCAGATGGTAGTCCTATCCTAAAAGAGTAAAATAATCTCACTAAGTCCTAGTTTCTTCATCTTTAAAATAGGGGTCATAACTGTATAGGACATGTGTGTGTGCGTGTGTGTATGCATGTGCGAACACGCACTCAGTCGTGTCTGACTCTTGCAACCCTATGGACTGTAGACCACTGTCCCTAATTCCACTGTCCATGGAATTCTCCAGGCAAGAATACTGGAGTGGCTTGCCATTTCCTTCTCCAGGGGATCTTCCTGACCCAGGGATCGAACCCATGTCTCACATCTCCTGCATTGACTGGCGGATTCTTTACCTCTGAGCCACCTTCCCTTGTAAGCTTTAAATAAGTTGTGTTAAGCATTGTTTCAGTTTCCTAGGGCTACAGCAGCAAAGTATTACAAGGGTGCTGGAAGGCTTAAAGCAACAAATTTATTGTCACATTTCTGAGGCTGGAAGTCTGAAATCAGGACGTTGGCAGGGCCATGCTCCCTATTCCCGAAGCTTCTAGAGACGCATCCTTCCTTGCCTCTTCCAGCTTCTGGTTGCCCCAGGCATTCCTCAGCTTACGGCAAAGGATCCCTGATCTCTGCCTCTGCCTCCACACGGTCATCTTCCATCTGTGTCTGTGTCCAAATTTCCCTCTTTTTGTAAGTCATAATGGATAGGGCCCACTCTGATTTAGTATGACTTCATCTCAACCTGATGACCTCTGCAAAGACCCTGATTCTTAATCAGTTCACATTCAGAGGTACTGTGCCAGGGTTAGAAATTCAATGTATATTTTAGAGAGGACAGAATGCAACCCAGAACAGGCATTTTGCAGAAAACCCACCACACAATAAATACTCATGTTTGCTATTATTAATAGTCTAGAGCAGGATTCGACAAACTATGGAGCATGGGCCAGATCCACCTGTCACTTGTTCATTTCCATATTGTCTGTGGCTGCTTTTGTGCTGCAAAGGCAGATTGTGACAGAGCCTGTATAGTTTGCAAAGCCTGAAGTATTCACTCTCTGGCCCTTGACAGAGGAAGTTGCCTGATCCTTGGCCTAGAGTCAGCGTCATGCTTGTTAGAAACCTAAAACCTTGGGTCCCATCTCAGACCTACTGAATCAGAACCTGCATTTTAGCAAGATCCCCAGGTAATTCATAAGAACTTTTATATTTGAATAGAACGGATT
Organism: Bubalus bubalis; assembly: GCF_019923935.1. Classification (NCBI taxonomy): domain Eukaryota; kingdom Metazoa; phylum Chordata; class Mammalia; order Artiodactyla; family Bovidae; genus Bubalus; species Bubalus bubalis. The sequence goes on along the minus strand of NC_059181.1, from coordinate 9,022,492 downwards.
TAGAAATGATCTTTTAATGACTCACAGTTGGTTCTTAGCAGTCGTTAAGGTTTCTTTTTTTTTTTTCATGTCTTTTGTTTGTTTTAGTTTGTGAAAGTGGGAGTATTTGTACATAGTAAAAACTTCAAATAGGACTAAAGAACTAGTAATGAAAATATATTTAATTCTTTTTTATTTGCTTTTTACCCCAAAGGGACCATACTATATAGATTATTAGGTACATAGCTTTTACACACAACAGCATACTTTAGAGATAGTGCCATCAGTACGTAAATCCATCCCAGTGTTCTGCATGGCTGCATGTGATTCGGTTTTGCTTAGATACCACACTTAATTTAACCAGTTCCCTTATAAAGCATTTGCAGGATAAAGCTTTTTATTTTCTGAAGTTGGTTTTATGATCATGGTTTCTCTTTGGACAGTTTCAGGTTCACCATTGTTTTCTTGGGTATGATTTGTCTAAAACATGATCCCTGTAGGCCTCCAAAATTGGCAGTTTGGAAGAACTCATTAGGAAATCTTATCACAGAGTCAAATATGGTAGAGCTTAACATTGTTGGAGTTGTTGAGAGTCCAAACCAGCACCAGAATCCTTGGACTGGAAGCGTCTCCTTGCCTCTCTATATCCACAGTCCATCCTTTTTGCCCTCTGCTTTCTGCCATCTTTGTTCCAATTTAGCTAATGAGGAGTTTGACCAGAAGCTGAGGGAAGGAGGAGAATGGAATCAGGGCCTTGTTTTTTTTTTCTTCTGGTTCCCTCCTGAACCTCCCCTGAAAGTCATTGTTCTTTGATAGTTGCCTTTTTCTGTATGACTCCCTCAGCTTTCTGTGCTCTAAATCTCACTCATCCCGTAGGCCTTGGAGTGGCAATGGCCACCCCATACCCAGCCATGTGCACTGCCGATTCCTTGTGGTCCTGTGACACTCTTTCCACAGCTTTATAAATAAACTCCTTGTAAACAGATTTTCTCAAGTTATCCTAAATGGAGAGCTGGGTTTCCTTTTGGGTCATTGATACAGTCTCACTCCCTCCTCTGCTCCCCAGTGATGAAATGATGTGAGTGGATCAGGGTTTACACGTGAATAGTCACCTCATTAATGCAGTTGCAGAGATATTGGAGAATATTTTGCTGTGTGGATCCCAGAGATATGTCATCTTTGGCTCCTGATCCAGTTAGGATCTTCTGACGACAAGTGGTAGAAAACCCAAGTTAAGCTGGCTTAATACCAATAAACTGACTTCATCGTTATGCTTCAGCGTCATGCCTGCTAGAAACATAAAACCTTGGGTCCCATCTCAAACCTACTGAATCAGAACCTGCATTTTAGCAAGATCCCCAGGTAATTCATATGAACTTTTATATTTGAATAGAACGGATTTAGAAATGATCTTTTAATGACTCACAAAAGGGCAAAGGTCAATTTGGCTTCCAAAGTCAGCCAACTGGTAAATACAGGAACTGCAGCCTTCCCAGCAAGAGTCATGCTTCCTGTATCTCTTCGACCTGTTCTTCTCTGGCTCAGGTTCCCATAGGGAACCAAGATGTAGGCTTCAGATCTACATCCTTCTGTTTGAAGATCAGCAAGAAAAAGGGAGTTTCTTCTCCAAAAGCGTTAACCGAAGCCTTAGCCCTCATTCTCACTGACTCAACTTCCTGATGCTAGCAGGTTTGTGGAAGAATAATGAAAATGAACATTCATTGAGTACTCACTTTGTGTCAGACTAAGGGATGGCAACCTGCTCCAGTAATCTTGCCTGGAAAATTCAGTGGACAAAGGAGCCTGGACTGCAGTCCATGGGGTCACAGAGTGTCAGACACGCCTGAGCATGCACACAGTTTGGGTCAGACTTGGTTCCAAGGACTCTTCCCACGTGATAGATTGTTGTTTTGTCTATTTCACTGAAGAAAGCAGTGAGACATAGACTATGTCCCAGAGCTAATAACTGGTAGAATGGGAAGTCAAACTTGTAGTTTTGCTCCAGCCCCCAGTACAAACCCCCACACTCTTGTCCTCTGTTTAGCTTAGACCTGCACCCCATGTCTACCTCTGGGACTGGGGTGGAGTCACCTTCACTGTGGACTTGGAATAGAAAAAGGGTACTCATCACAGAAAATGCCAGAGATTGTTATCACAGAGTTGAAAATGGATGGCCACCAACTGTAATCAGTTAATTTCCACTTTAGCAAGTCATGATACTTTGCTAAGGTGATAGTTCTCATTTTTCCCAAATCAACATGCCATAATGCGTGTGTTAACAGCAATAAGAATGATAGTCACTCACCTTTAGGGGTACCCCTCCCCAAAAGTATACTCTGCATACTCGAAGATAATTTTCAGAACAAGCTAAAATCCTAACTCTGACACAGATAAGTCTGTGCTCAAGATATTTAACTCATGAGGAAGCTAGTTCAAGGGAAAATTTTTAAAAAGCACAAATTTAGATGCAAAAAAAGAAATGTTTAATAGAGTGTGCAAATGGACACAAAACTGTTTTTTCCACAAGGGACAAAGAAGTCAGACCTCTATCGAGAGGACAGAATTCACATGTCTTTAAGAATTACTTTGCATTGGTATCACTTAACTACAGAATTGTGAAATAGTTCAAAGACAGTGAAAAGCTCGAATCTGATATCTGGGTAGGGAAAGCCCTAGACAGTGCATAGTTCCTCATTGAAACACAGTGTTTTCCTATTTTTTTAAATAGTATTTTATCATAGTAAGAACACCTAACTAAAATCTATACTTCCAACAAAACTTTAAGAGTATAATACAGTATTGTTAACCATAGCACGATGTTGTACTGCAGATCTCTAGAACTTAACTCATTTTGCATCACTGAAGCTTTATACCCATTGATTAGCAATTCCTCAATTCCCCTCAGCCCCAGGCAACCAGGCAACAGCTATTTAATATTCCTCATATAAGTGGAATCATGTAATATGTGTCTTTCTGTGACTGGCTTACTTCACTCAGCATGTTAACCGCAGAGCTCATCCATGTTGTCACATATTACAGACATTCCTTCTTTTTAAAGATTGAATAATATTCCATTGTATGTGTCTGCCACATTTTAATGAAATCTATTCATCTGGCAGTGAACTTTTAGGTGGTTTCTGCCTCTTGGCTGTTGTGAATAGTGCTGCAATGAATATGAGAGTATTAATATCTCTCTAAGATCCTGATTTCAATTCTTTTGGATATTTACCTGGCAGTGGGATTTCTAGATCATACAGTAGTTCTATTTTTAATTCTTTTTTTTTTTTTTTTTTTTTTTGAAGATCACCTATATCCATTGTTTTATTAGGGATTACAGAATGGGAATTTTGTCATTTTAGCATTATTTCAACACTTATTAGCTGTAACTCTTCCATAAAGGAGAACATTTCCTCATCAACAATTTGGTTACACTGTAAATGAGGAAATACTGTGTTCCTCTCCTCGTAACACTCTAGGGCTCAGTCTCATAAGACTGGCCCCCCACCACCCCCCCACTTCAGATGCTAATTTTAAGTCCCAGGTTGTCACTTGTACTTCTGGTCAGTTCAGTTCAGTTCAGTTTAGTTGCTCAGTCGTGTCCGATTCTTTGCGACCCCATGAATTGCAGCACGCCAGGCCTCCCTGTCCATCACCAACTCCTGGAGTTCACCCAAACTCACGTGCATCGAGTCGGTAATGCCATCCAGCCATCTCATCCTCTGTCGTCCCCTTCTCCTCCTGCCCCCAATCCCTCCCAGCATCATAGTCTTTTCCAATGAGTCAACTCTTCGCATCAGGTGGCCAAAGTACTGGAGTTTCAGCTTTAGCATCATTCCTTCCATTTGCAGAGCCTCCATACTGCTTTCTGTAATGGTCACATCATTTCGCATTCCCACTAAGACTGTGCAAGGGTTCCAGTTTCTCCACATCCTCGCCAGCACTTGTTGTCTTTTTATAATAGCTGTCCTAGCAGATGTGAGGTGATAGTTCATTGTGGTTTATATAGGAAAGTACCAAAGGTAGAGCTTCCATTGTTCTGTCCCCACCCAGTCATTGACAGTGTTACTGCTATGACATTAATGTACATACGAAGTTATTGCTAACCAGGGAAGCTCACTGGAGCTTTCATGTCCAGAATTTTTTGTTTCTATTTGTTAAATTTATTTGGCTGCACTGGGTCTTAGTTGCAGCATATGGAATCTAGTTCCTTGATCAGGGATAGAACCCACGCAGCCTGCATTGGGAGTGTGGAGCCTTAGCCACTGGACCACCAGGGAAGTCCCCAGAGTTTTTACTGGGGCTTGATCACACACTACCCATGGGGCTGTCCTTATTTTTGAGAGCCCTTCCAGAGGCAGAACTGATATCTCTTAGTCCAAAGCTCCCATCATCAATCTTATTATTTGACTATCTTGTGGTCGGGGCTTCCCTGATGGATCCATGGTTAAAGAATCCACCTGCAATGCAGGAGACACAGGAGACACAGATTCAATCCCTGGGTGGGAAAGATCCCTTGGAGAAGGAAATGGCATCCACTGTGGTATTCTTGCCTGGAAAATCCCATTGACAGAGGAAACTGGCGGGCTACATTCCAAAGGGTCACACAAAGAGTTGGACACAACTGAGCGACTAAATGCACAAACATAAGCGTATGCGCACACACACACACGCACACATCTTGTGGTCAATGTCCCAAAGCAAGCAAAGATGTTCCAATCAGACATGATATTCCAAGGGGGGTAGAGATCATGTCCCAGTAGCCAAGGAAAGAGGCAAGATATCTTTTTGGGGTAAGGTTAACTCTTAACTACACAGGGGGGCCCTAACCAAATTCTTTAAACTACTTTAATTCTCAGGTCTGCAAATTACAAATATGAAGAACAACATGAAGCACTTTTACATACTGAGTGCTTACCAAGTGTGATGCCTAGAGTTAAGACTTTTACATGCATTGTATTATTTAATCTTGGGTTTTATCATTAAATCCTGTGAGGTGAGCCCTGCTGGCCCTGATTTGTGCATAAGACAGTGACACTCAGAGAGTCTGGGGAATGTGGCTAGGACTCAGAAATTCTGATAGAGTTAAATTCCAGCCTTGGTTGGACAGACTCCAAGCTCTTCCTTTTAACCGTGGGACTTCACACCTTCTAGTTAGTGTGCTTTGAGTGAAATGATTCCGGCCAAAGTGTCAGCATAAAATAGATTTTTAAACAACTGAATAATTACACTGGTAAAATGGCTTCTTATATCCTGTCATCACTTAGGTGCAAAAAGGATGATTGATCACTCACTACTTCTGCCTGGGACAGCACAGAAAGCTGTGTTAGGCATTGAAATACCAGCCTTGTGAAGTTAGTTCAGGGAAGCATGGTGGAGAGGGAATTTTTTCTTTTTTCCTAAGCTGTTGGCAGAGTCTCAGTCATTACGACGACGTTGAAATCTAATCTATCTTGTGTGGTAAATGTCGTGGGCATTTGTCTGTCTCCATCTGGGAAATTTCAATAGTGTAATTTTCACCTGCCAAACCTGTGCAGGGAGATGATGAGAATTAACAATGTGATTTGAAAGAGCTCATAGCTATTGCTCATAAAGGTGAGGAATGAGAACACAGTGTTCTCAGAGTAACTTGTAAATATGCATGTTGCTCAAAGGTGAATTTGCTCCACTAGTTCATGGGCTAGTAGGATGGTTTTGCTGTAGTGTCCCTTTGAATGTCATCTGAATAATACATGATTATGGTACTTTTGTTGTTTGTGTATTGTATACCTGAGAGTTTTAAAGGAATGAGATGTTTTCTGTTTCTAGAAAAGAAATAATGTGAAGAGGTAGGCTATGAGTTGTGTAGCCACAAGAATAGACAAGGAATGAAGACAGCTCAGACTTCATTTAAGTGCTACTTATGGAGGTGATAGAAATGCTCTTAGAACTTTATTTGTTGTTGTTTAAATCCAAAGATATGCACGTGGAAGAGAGTCACTGACAATGGTAGCAGAAGTGTCTTTCTTTTTCCCTGCACAGCTTGTATGTCTTTGGTCCTTGGTCCAACCAAGGACCAAACTCAGGCCCTTGGCAGTGAAAATAGGTATTCCTAACCACTGGACTGCCAGGGAATTCCTGTAGAACTTGAGATCAGCTCCTAATACCAGGATATTCTCTCTTTTCCAGAAGAAACAAGTCAAAGTAAATTCACAGTGTCCTTGGAAAATTCCAAAGTCTCAGTGATAGGTGATTCTTAGAATGGCCAGCACCATCACTAATGAACACAACTCTTTTTAATAGAATTTTTAAAATATAGGACAGTGTAAGCCCAGGTTTTGCTGTGATTTGAAACTAGTAGGCATACTTATAGGAGTCAAGCTTATATTTCTGCCCCTACCATCTTTCCCCCACTCTTCCTATAGGTAACTTCCTTTATAAAAGTTTGGTTTACACTCTGTTTTTCTTATTATAAACAAATACGTGTAGATACTCTTATGCTTCTTTTTAGTTACATAATAGAATAGTGTGTGTGTTGTGTGTTTGTATCTGTGTGCATGTGTGTGTGTGTATATATATATAACATCTTGCTTTTTCACTTGGTAATATATCCTGGCAATCATTCCAAAGTAGTATTAGAAATATACCACATAAGTTTTCACAGCTATACTGTTCTGTTATGTGAGTGTACCCTAGTATACTCAACCAGTCTCCTAGTGATGGGCATTTGGGTGTTTCTAAGTCTTAACAAGTCTTTTGCTATTATAAATAATGCTTTAGCAAATAGTCTTGTGCATATACTTTTTTCATATCTTTGCTAGTGCATGCATTCCCTTCTCCAGGGGATCTTCCCAACCCAGGGACTGAAGCCACATCTCCTGTGTCTCCTGCATTGCAGGCAGGCTCTGTACCCGCTGAGCCACCAGGGAAGCCGATTCTGAGGTTGACTATTCTTAATTATATTGTTAAGCGCAAGTCATGTTGCCTCCATATTCCCCTACGTGAACTCCCGCATACTGTGAGTATAGAGGTGGAGGCTAGAGGGATGAATCCTTAACAAAGGCCTGGGGCTGCCCAGGAGCACAGTGGAGGGATACTGGCATAGATCGGGGGAGAGGGGCAGGATGGTTTTTCTGTACTGCACAACTAGGCAACTTGAGCAGAGTTAATGAACCTCTATGCACTTCTGTCCTCACCTCCGAAGAAGGGGTGGTGAGAACATTACCTACCTGATGGGGCTGTGTGGGAGGAAATGAGAGAAGCCCTGAAAGTTCTTAGCCTTCTGGCAGAGGCCGGCATCACTGACAAATGCTGGTAAACGATACGCAAGCTTCCCTGCAACAGTGTCCACTTTGCTTCCAGAGCGTCGCTCTCCTGTGTGTCCTCCTGCCTGCCTGGCCACTCTGTTTCTTTTGCTGACGGTTATGTGGATGTCAATGCTTATCTTCGTTTATGTCCCCCCACCCCCCATCAAAATAGAGCTCAGAACAGGAACTTGAGAAAGATGTTGATTGGAGATGGGTTCCCAGAGTTAGCAAATAAATATAGAATGCCCCATTCATGTTGCATTTCAGTTTAAACAATGCATACTTTTAAAAGTATTTTTAGTAAAAGAAAAAAAAAATTTTTAACTGTCCTGTGTTTAATCTGACAACCCTATCCCAGGAGGCATCATGGAAAAAATGAGCAGTGAGACATAGAGGGAATAAAACCTGAAGACATGTGAATGAGTCATTAGACCACTGGGAGGCCAGTGGGGCTTAGACCTTCGGAGGGACCGTGCAGAATAAGGCTCACCATTGCCTTTTCCAGGGCTTGTGAGACTGGAGCGTCCCTTCTAAAGGTTGCCCCCGGGAAGCTGACTCTACAGCACGCCCCTGTTTGTGCCAAGCAGCCTCTCACAGCTTCAGGCAATGCCCTGTGAGAAATTCCATTTGACCTCGCATTCTTCCCTTGTAGCCGTTTTTACATGTGCCATCAGTTATTTCATGATTATTTTCAATGTGCTTATCTCCTTTCATTAGACTAAGCTCTACACGAGCAGGGTTTTGTCTTTGTCGCTGCTGGAGTCCTAGAGTTTAGCCATGTCAACACGTATTGGGAGAAGGAATCTGTTAGTGGTCACTGCTGTGCAATAGATGTTAGTGACATAGAAGGAGCTTCCTGTGGGCACTGAGTGCTGACCCCAGCGCGTGGTAGGGTGGACAGTCTCCTGCGTGCTCCACTGGCTGGAAGAGGGGCTTGTCCTAAGAACCTTTTACCTGCTCCTTGATCTTAACACCTGTTGTCCCAACTGCGGATCTGCTACAGACAAGGAATCTGCGTAATCCCACTCAGAATGAAATCTGCCACTATAAATGTCCTTTAAGCACCTATTGTGCATACAGCCCGTACCATGGCAGGTGCCATGGAGGGATGCATACGTGGGTTCGGTGGGGTGCTCCTCCCTCTCGCCACGAACTAATCTTGGTAGATGAGACACGTGAAAAGCTTTAACATGGGGCGGCACCGAAGTATAACTGGTGACCTGCTGTTGTCGTCCCCATCTCCCTGGTCTGTAGGTTGGTCATCTAGGTCCCACTTCGCACAGTAATCCAGGCTCAGAGGGGAAATAAATACTTAAGCACCACAGTCATGAGGCTGAGCTGGAAGTTCCATCATTGCCTCTGTAAAAGCCTCTGTCATTATTGAATGAGTGCAGATCACAGTGGCCCTTCCTCTTGGTGGGGGTTCATTCCTCCTGCCCACTGGTGTCTAACTGTTGGCAACTGAGTTCCCGACCTGAGTGGGAGTGGGAGTTCCCCACTCCCCCCAGCCTCTTATGTTCCCCACATCCCAGAGCAGGGCTGTGCTTCTGCATCGCTCTCCATTTACAGTTCCTCCTCCAGGAGTCTGTCTGGTTCTCAGCTTTTCTTTAAAAACCAGAGCCTGGTCTTGTCCCCCATGACAGTACTCATTAAACCAAGTTTCTTGTCATTGGATAAGGCACAGTTGCCCATGCACAGACTCGCAGATGCTTGGCTGTGGTATCTTCCACAGACCAAGGGCCAGGGTCACACAGGAAAGGCTCCATCCTCCACGATGAGCACAGATCACGTCACCTCTTCCCTGGGTGGGAGCGTTTGCCTAAACTGAAGAGGAGACCATCTTGCCCTGAACACCATCCATGCCTGATGGCTAGATCTCTTCCGACATCTCTGTTGAGCACTCGTGTGCGTGGTCAAGTTTATTGCCAGGACCCAGCCACAAAACATGCATGGTGTGGTTTGTGTCAACCCTCAGGCCTCATTAAGTGGTTTTGAAAGTTGACACCCGGACAGTGGTGGGCAAGGAAGAGAGAGACTCTGATATTCATGACCTGGGGGTCATTGGGAAAATGGCAGGGATTCAAGATGAGCAGGAATCCTACTGAACTGCTGGTATTGGGTGACTTCTGTCTCTGGCCCTAGGAATCTGATAAAAATATATTAGTCATCTCCTCTCTCTCTCTGTTTGCTCTCTGCTCTCCAGTATGTCTGTTGGAAATACGTAGATGCTTCCAAGAGCCTTTTGTGGTGAAGCCCTCAGAATATTCCACAAGGCTGTGGCAGCTTTGAGTGATGAGTGCATATGTATTCATTTCAGTCCAACTCTTTGAGATCCTATGGACTGTAGCCCTGTGTCCATGGGATCCCCTAGGCAAGAATACTGGAGTGGGTTGCCATTTCCTTCTTCAGAGGATCTTCCTGACCCAGGGATTGAACTCAGGTCTCCTGCATTGCAGGTGGATTCTTTACCACTGAGCCACCTGGGAAGCCTGTGGCAGCTTTGAAGTCACTTAGAAAAGAATTGCTCTCTATTCTGAATTAAAAGTATCATTCCATGATAATCTTTGTATTACTCTGAATTTTGAGAGGGTTGAAAAATTGTGTCATTTATTTCACAGTATAGCTGTTTGGGATTTTACATTTATGTACAAATATTCAGCTTTGAGACCTGTATTCAACTTCTCAATTAAAATTTTATGCAGAGCCAAATTAGGCCTGCAAACATATAGTATATTTGTAATTTTCATTCATTTTAATTATAGTTTCATTCAGCCCTCAACAGGAACATTTGTTTTCTTACCTATAGTCTACAAAACATAGAAAAAAATTAGTTTTGATTTTGTCCATTGTATTTATACCTTTCCAGGAAGGAAGTGTAGTGTTATCTTATTTCACTTAAATTGAAAATTTTCTTCTGATAATATTATATAGGAAGACATATACCATGCTGGTTTAATGAAAATTTCCAGAAATATCTCCTCCAAATTATCTTCCTTCCAAAGGAAATAACTACTTAAAAGGAATCAAATATAGGTTTACTATTTTCTACCAGTTTTTCTCTTATAACCTGAACATATACAATATGCTTAATTGAAAAGAGAGAAATATATTTTCTATTATCATGGCTCCAATAAGTCTACTCTTTAAGGAGTGCCACTTTTAAATGCATTTTTAAGATTTAAGTTTTTCATATCTTTGTATGAACTCTTCTAATTCTTCCCAACCTAAACATTATATCTATTAAATACTTTACATTTTTTCTCAATTCAAAATGATAAGGTAGGAATAGAAACAAATTCAGGCTTTTATGAAATCTGCTCTAACATTCATGGAATGATGATTTGTAATCAAAAACAAAAAGAAGAATTTTTGTTTTGATTTCTTTGAAATGAAGAGTACTGTTAAATTTACCCTTACTGGTATGTTGTGTATACACCCAAAACTACTCTCTAATATCTGGGAAAATGAAATACATTTAAGTGAGAGATAACTGTAGACTTATGCCATCTGGAGACCTGGTTATAATGACATAATATCAGTGAGATCCTCCCAGCAGGATGGAGTTGTTCTGAGTTCATCTGGCAGCTTCTGTTGAATCTGGGAAATTCAGAACTGGCCAGCCTTCCCTTTTTGTCCTGACCCCCAGAATACACATCTGTAGTTACGGCAGGGAAAAGACATTGTTGCCTACCAGCCTCTTGCTCTCCTGCTCCACAACCAGCACCACCCCCCCTCTGTACAGAGCTTGACTTACTGAGCCTTGACCACCAGAATCCACAGGACCCCCCAAAATAGGCAAGGTCGGAGTTTCTAACTCCCTTCTTCCTTTTTGGAGCACTCACCCATACTGAGTCACAGCCACATCTCTGGCACTTAGCAGTTGACTGGAGGCATGCCTTTCAGGTGAGAAGGAAGGTTTCATGAAGCTGGCCTGAGTATGATTTTCAGTTGGGGGAGAGACTGCATGCCAGGGAACACATGTTTCATTCCCAAATGCATCCATCAAAGCAAATCTAGCTGTCTGAAGGCTCCTTATATTTAGTAAAAATCAATAGCCTGATGTATCCACACTGTATTTCCTCATGAACAAGCTTTCAAGTTTCCTGGGGGCCTTTCCCCAGGCTCCCTATCAGAACTTGGATTTTCTGTTTGAATGCTCTGCTTCACCGGAAGTCCAGTCATGCAAGAGAGTGTTGCGTCACTCAGTTAACCTCACAGCCACTGGCAGAGACCTCTCCCTAATACTGCAACACACACCTCTTACACCCTTTCTAGTTAATTCCTCCCCTCTTCAAGGTTAAAGTCAGAGTGCTATTGTGGATTTTTTTTTCTTCTCAGTGCTATAGCAGTGCTGTGAAACCATTTTATAGGAGTTGTGTAAGGACAGTATGGAGTTATTACAGAGTGAGTGTGGACAATTTACAAGTATCTGTATCTCTTAGCCTGTTGTTTTCCAAAAACAGAGCCTGAGAAAATGGCTTGTGTGCAGAGAGTTTATTTGAGACCTGACCCAAGGATGTAGGAGAAAAAGCTTGAAGCTGGGATGAGGAGGATCAGTTGGTAAATTTGGGAAGTGGGAAAGCCAATGCAAAGATGTGTCGTGGACTCAGCTCCTACTCTAAGCTTGCTGTCATCTCCAACTCTTTTTTCGACCTCATAAACTGTAGCCCACCAGGCTCCTCTATTCATAGGATTTCCCAGACAAGAATACTAGAGTTACTATTACTGGATTACTATTTCCTTCTCCACGGGATCTTCCCGATCCAGGTGTCAAACCCATGTCTCCTGCATTGGCAAGGGGATTCTTTACCACTGAGCCACTGTGGCTTTTCCTACTCTAGGCTACTCATGCTGGATGACCCAGGCCCCTCGCAGGAGACTTAGGAGATGCATCTCAGAGCTGTCTGCCCAGGGCACAAAGGAAGGAACATTTACCCTTCAGGTTCCAGCCCCAGTGACCAACGGTAGATCTACACGTGTTCATTCCCACACGTGCTTTCTGCTTGTATTTGCATGAGGGTCACGTGGATTCCTCTGAGTGGCCTATGCTGTGGTGTTGAGGAAGCCTTGGGGCAGGGAGAAGTAAGAGGTGTGACATGTAGACAAGCGCTGTCAGGTTGCATGTATATGAAAGTGCTGGCCACCATGCACATAACGTGACCAAAATGGTGTGCTTCCTTAGGATTTCAGTGTAGTCGTTTATTTTGAGAGTGAGATGGAACTCCCAGCAGGGAAGTGGGAAAGTGAGACTGGGGCAGGAAGACAGCCCATGAATGGTGCGTTATCCAGACTGCTGTCTCTGTGGACAATTGGAACTTAATTCCATTGGAGAGCTCTCAGAGCCAGTAATAGAAAATGTGCTTCTGGATTTTTTTATCCAAGGGTGAGAGAACAGGAGTGTTTATACCATTTCACACCAGTGATTGACTGTGGGCTTGGGAGCATTCACTCCCTAGGACTTTGGAAATATGGCCAAGCAAGGCTCCAGAAATGCTCTCAAAGAAATGTATGTACTGTCTGGTTGGAAGGCAGACTGGGGGGCAGTCATGCAATTAAGTGAGCATATAGGGGCTGGACACTGCTGACGAGCTGCTGCAGTCCTTGACAAATACATTTTTCTTTATTTGTAGTACTCTTATTTCTGCAGGAGAGTCTTTTATTAAAGGGACCGCTGGGTTAAAGTATATATTTTTATCAATTATAATAGATGCTACCTAATTGCTTTCCAAAAGAAATGTCATAATTCGCATTTCCACCAGTAGATTTTAAGATTACTCTTTCTCCTATTAGCAATGAATGTTATGATTCTTTCAAAGTTTTGCCAGTCTGGTAATGTAACATGATGTCTTACTACTTTAAAAAATATTATCCTGATTAGTATTTTTGTTCATTGGCCAAATGGATTTACCCTCCAGAAAATCTCTCTTCAGATTCTTTATCCCCTTCTTTTGGTAGGTTGATTTTCCCTTTTGGGCAATTTTTAAGAGTGCTTTGTGTATTATTTATACTAGCCTACTGGCTGTTCTCTGTTAGAAATATTTTTTCAAGTCTCTTCTTTGTCTATCAAAACTTTGTTAAAATTGTTTTATAATATAGAAGTTTTATGGAACATTTTCTGGATGTACTGTATTGTGATAAATCAAAGATGCCAACACTCACTGCTACATACCACTAAGAAGGAAAAAACCTGTCAATTAAATCGCTACAGTGCTCTCTCATGAATTTAACCTTGTGTTTGCAGTGGGGACTTTTTCCAGTCTTTAATATTGACAGTATAGTTGTGTAGCACGTTGAAGAACACTGGTTTTGTCACTACTGCCTACTTGCTTCATTGTCTTATGTTTCCTTATTAAACTATATATAGCTGGAAGTTTGGGCTTCCCTGGTAGCTCAGTGGTAAAGAATCCTCCTGTAATGAAGGAGACAAGGGTTCAGTTCCTGGATTGGGAAGATCCCCTGGAGGAGGGCATGGCAATGCACTCCAGTATTCTTGCCTGGAGAATTCCGTGGACAGAGGAGCCTCGCAGGCTACAGTCCATAGGGTCGCAAAGAGTCTGATACAACTGTAGTGACTGAGCAACACAGCTGGAAGTTTAGCATCAGCTTCTGGTCAATTTCAGCAGGAAGTTTCTGATACTTTGACATTCTGATCCTTCTTGATAGTGCTGCATGAATTGGTCACAATGGCCTCTTTTCTTTTGAAACCTTTTTCATCTTTTTCAAGAAATTTGGCAGTTTCTTCAGTCTCCGTCTCAAGGTTTGGCATCAATAAGCAATACTTTTCCATGTATCTCAACAGCAAAATGTAGTGTAGTTTCACTCATTTGTGAGTATTTTCCTTTTTGACCCCACAGAGCACTTGGCTATTGCTCTGTGTGAGGCATGGAACGAGTTCCATTCCTTCAGTGGCGATGGGCATTTGCTTCTCAACTATCCCAGTCATGTCAGTATACTGTTTTATGCCTTTCTATGTACCCAGTAACATTTTATTTCAATCTCAAATCACTGTACACTTAGGAAGCCATTTTAAAAATGGCAACTAAACTCAACAAGGGAGATGCCAACAATGCACCTTATTGTTGTTTGATCACTGTCGTGTCCGACTCTTTGTGACCCCATGGACTGTAGCCCACCAGGCTGCTCTGTCCATGGGATTTCCCAGGCAAGAATACTGAAGTGGGTTGCCATTTCCTCCTCCAGGGCATCTTCCCGGACCAGGGCTCGAACCCTCATCTCCTGCATTGGCAGGCGGGGTTTTTTGCCACTGAGCCACCAGGGAAGCCCAACAATGAATGTATATGACTGTTGAAATGATAGCAGTATCAGTAGTCATGACCAAATCTGAGCATGCTCAGACACCTAAAACTAGGCCACAAATGGACAGTTACATCCAGGTTCAGAGATGTGAAATCAGAGGGAATATATACATCTTGGGATCAATAAAATAAGGTACATAAATTGTCTTAACTTCCTTTGTAGACTATAGCAAGAATGGTTTAAGCTTCCCTTTAGGGCCAGTTTCAGTCAGAACACCTATCTTTACGCTGTGTAATGAAACAGAGATAACTCCTATGAGTATTGATACAGGTGATGGTGGCCCCACGTCATCCCACTCAGGATGTCATCCCACTCTGACCTTTCATTTTCTACCTTCTTGCAAAATATCAGGGATTGGTCAGTACCACATGTAGTGGTAGTATGTAATCATGCTCTTCACTTTCAATATACTGTGGGCTGGAAAACCACAATACCGGGAAAAGATGCTTTCCAGGCCAGAAATTGGATGAAGGACAATTACAGAAGGCGGGTGTGGTAAAAACAAAATTACAAAAGCAAGGGTCTGGGACTTGAGTCTTGCACTGTTATTGCATCTCTCCCTTCTAGTTTTACCCACTAGCACAGCTCACACCTCTAGATTTCTGTATCAGGGAGATGTTGTCCATCAGTTGCTGCCTCTAATATTTTTCCATCTTTGATGATGCTGCTTTCCCAGTTTAGAGCTTATTTTCGCCCTCTGTCAATGGGAGCCTCCCAGGGCCCCCTGGTGCTTGAGCCGAGGCTGCTGTAGCTCTCCATCCTGCAGAAAACTGGGGACCACCAAATAAGACCACCAAAAGCCAGGCATGGGTCACTGTCCTAAGAAGGACAGGCTGATTATTGCTGGGGTTCTCTGTTGAAGCACTTTCTCCCCCTAGTCTTGGGTACCCAGGAAACTTGAGGCAACTAGGTCCAAATCAGGGAGAGTTGAACCGGGTCCTCCCACCACACAAGCCATGGCTGCACCCCCCTCTTCCCTCCTCCCCTCCTTCCCTGGTGCCTCCTACCCATTTTTCTGGGTTCTGTTTTTTGTTACCCCCAAACTGTTTAAACTTCTCATTGTGAGATGTAACGCATCCAGGAAATTAGGCCAAAATGCAAATATAGAACTTAAAAAAAAAAAGTTTTGCAGAGTGAGCACCCATACAATTAACACTTGTTTGGATCACTGTACAGCTGTTGAAGGAAAATTAGTTACAGCTACACATAAAAGTGTGAATGAATCTCAAAACATAATGTTCAGTGAAAATGTTGGTTCCAGAAGAACGTATATAGTATGATGATTGTATTTTTAAAGTTCAAAAACACATGAAATTAAACAGTTATAAAGAAAAAAATAATTATAAAGAAAAGCAAGAGAAAGTTAACCACAGAATTCAAGACTATGGTTATCTCGGAGGGGCAGGATGGGATGCAAATGAGAATGGGTTACTGGGGACTGTTAAAGAAGCAAGTGTTCACATGTGCTTATAGTTTTGGAATTCTTTATTATACACATGTACTTTATAAGTTATTTTGCATCTACTCAATATTAAATAGCAATCTTAAAAAAAAAGAATACATTAGCCATAGAGAGGCTATAATTAGTATCTTCTGATCTTACCCAGATCAGAAGAGCCAATGTATTTTTCTCCTCTGGTCTCACTTTTCCCATCCAATCTACTGTAGGCTAGGAAAATACAACCCCCTTGCATTCAGCATGTATGTGGGTGTTTGTACTTACTCTTTTTTTGACATATTAGAAGTTGGCAAATACAAAGTGAAGAAAGATATGAGGCATAAAATGGAACTCCAAGATGGTTGGTAAAGAATGAGAAAAATGAAAGGATGAGCAAGGAAGAAATGACTGGGGACCAACTAAAATGAAGAAAGATTATTAGAGAACATCACTTTACATTAATGTACAGGGGGGACACCTGTACACCTGTGGCTGATTCATGTCGATGTATGACAAAACCACAATATTGTCAAGTAATGAGTCTCCAATTAAAATTAATTAATTAATTAAAAAAATTTTAATGAGAAAAATGCAAGGATAAGCAGGGAAGAAATGAATGGGGACAAACTAAAATGAAGAAAGATGATTAGAGAATTAAATGTGTACACACCGTCATAACTGTAGAAATGACAGAGGATGCAGCGAGGTGATGACTCCACAAGGTTTCTCAAAGAGAAAAGGGTATTTTTAAGTCCTTCTTCTGCCATGTAGTGATATTATATAGTTCTGTATATGTTTTGTAGACCAAGATTCCTTACCCTGTGGTCAAAGGGACCTTATATTCTAGATATTTGACTGAACTGTACTGTTCATATCAGTGATTCAGCATTGAAAATACTGTTCAACGGAATCAACAACAGGACTGTATTCCCAAGAGGGTGATCTTAATAGGGAGGCAGCCATGGTCCTATTCCTTGGCTGATAGAAACTGACACCACCCATGACAGTCACACGAATGATCTCTTCATGGAACCTTGAGTGTGTGTATTTAGAACGTTTTCAGTAAATATTGACTATTATGTTTAGAAGAATATGTATGACACTAAACTTGTGATCTTTGGCTGCCTACCCAGGACCATTCTCTCTTATTCACAGCTATCAAAACCCTAGTTTTACTTGGGAAAAGTTGGATCCAGTGCTAGAGGGTGAACCATGATTAATGAAACCATAATGGCAGTCCTCTTCTCCTTTGATTAGTGGTCGGTTGATGGGTGACTGTGTGACCCAGTTCTAGCAGAAGAGATGGAATGGCAGCCTTGTAGGGGAGATTCTGGAGAAGCAAAACAGTAAAATCTCACAAAGAAAAAACCTTTTTGCCTCTTCCTCCACTTAGTGCTTTGAACTCTGCTTTGGGAAGATGTTCTCTTTAGAGCTGGGCCAATAAAACCAAGGAAGGTAAAGACTCAGGGTCCTTGGTGACACCATTGCCCTTCTGAGCTAATCCTAACAGACTTCATGTAATAACAATAATCGTTTTTATGTTAATTAGGTTTTCTGTGATTTGCATCACATAAAAAAGACATAATGAGTGAAGTGAATGAATGCTGATCTACATTTGTGTAAACATACCTGAATCACTTACTCTATTTTGTTATCATTTATTATCATATCCAAAGCACATACCATATGGACTAGCGCTGAACAAATAATTATTAAAATTATTGAATAAATAATAAATGGAAATGAAAATAAAAACATCAAATTCCAAAATAAACCTTAGTGGACACACTTTTTGATGTTTCTATAAAACTGTGTATCTTAATGTCTAAGCTCCATGAGTAGTTAGAGATGTTGCAAATTGCCAAATGCATATTTGATTTGGTTAGATATATGCTAAATTTAGGAAATGGAATGCAAATAAGAAGAGACTAAAAGCTTTTCCTGGCTCTGACATAAGGTACTTTGGCAGGGGAAAAAAACTCAATAGTGGAACTAGAATGAAGAATTTGGTGTAAATTGAATAGACTCATCTAAAAATTCAGCTTACATCATCTTTTAATATATTTCAGTTACCCAGAAGAATATATATATAGCATTCTGAGGAATATGTTGATCTATAACTCCCATTTGAAAATGAAATTCTCCCACAATGGTGCCACTTTAATACCCCCTAAAGCAGCCCAATGTGCTTCTTCCTTTAGTCCTTCCCAGTTAGCCTCTTAGCAGATTCTCTTAGATTAGAAACTATACAGGAAGGCATTTAATGCAGGTCATGATTTTGATCTTATTTAGAGATTTCTGCCAGCTGATAAGTATTGAGAGGGTAACAGGCAGGAAGGCTAGAGGTCCCCAAGTGGAGGAAATAGACCGCAAGTGTCAGACTTTTTTTTCTCTCTGTTAGTCAGTAGGAGGAAACAAACTACAAGTGTCAGACATTTTTTTCTCCTTCTCTGTACATAATTTCTATACAAAATCTCCAAGCCAGGCTTCAACAGTACATGAACCATAAACTTCCAGATGTTCAAGCTGGATTTAGAAAAGGCAGAGGAACCAGAGATCAAATTACCAGCATCCGTTGGATCATAGAAAAAGCAAGAGCATTCCAGAAAAACATCTATTTCTGCTTTATTGATTATGCTAGAGCCTTTGACTGTGTAGATCACAACAAACTGGAAAATTCTGAGAGAGATGTGAATACCAGACCACCTGACCTGGCTCCTCAGAAATCTATATGTAGGTCAAGAAGCAACATTTAGAACCAGGTATGAAACAACAGACTGGTTCCAAATCAGGAAAGGAGCACATCAAGGCTGTATATTGTCACCCTACTTATTTAACTTACATATGCAGAGTACATCATGCAAAATGCCAGGCTGGATGAAGCACAAGCTGGAATCAAGATTGCTGGGAGAAATATCAATAACCTCAGATATGCAGATGACACCACCCTTATGGCAGAAAGTGAAGAGAAACTGAAGAGCCTCTTGATGAAAGTGAAAGAGGAGAGTGAAAGAGTTGGCTTAAAACCCAACATTCAAAAAACTAAGATCATGGCATCCGGTCCTATCACTCCATGGCAAATAGATGGGGAAACAATGGAAACAGTGACAGACTTTATTTTCTTGGACTCCAAAATCACGGCAGATGGTGACTGCAGCCATGAAATGAAAAGACGCTTGCTCCTTTAAAGAAACGCTATGACCAACCTGCTGCTAAGTCACTTCAGTCGTGTCCAACTCTGTGCGACCCCATAGACGGAAGCCCATCAGGCTCCCCTGTCCCTGGGATTCTCCAGACAAGAACACTGGAGTGGGTTGCCATTTCCTTCTCCAATGCATGAAAGTGAAAAGTGAACAGGAAGTCGCTCAGTCGTGTCCAACTCTTAGTGACCCCATGGACTACAGCCTACCAGGCTCTTCTGTCCATGGGATTTTCCAGGCAAGAGTACTGGAGTGGGGTGCGATTGCCTTCTCTGATGACCAACCTAGACAGCATATTAAAAAGCAGAGACATTACCTTGCTGACAAAGGTCCATCTAGTCAAATCTGTGGTTTTTCCAGTAGTCATGTATGGATGTGAGAGTTGAACCATAAAGAAAGCTGAGCACCGAAGAATTGATGCTTTTGAACTGTGGTGTTGGAGAAGACTCTT
Organism: Bubalus bubalis; assembly: GCF_019923935.1. Classification (NCBI taxonomy): domain Eukaryota; kingdom Metazoa; phylum Chordata; class Mammalia; order Artiodactyla; family Bovidae; genus Bubalus; species Bubalus bubalis. The sequence goes on along the minus strand of NC_059181.1, from coordinate 9,002,824 downwards.
GAGAGTCCCTTGGACTGCAAGGAGATCCAACCAGTCCATTCTGAAGGAGATCAGCCCTGGGATTTCTTTGGAAGGAATGATGCTAAAGCTGAAACTCCAGTACTTTGGCCACCTCATGCAAAGAGTTGACTCATTGGAAAAGACCCTGATGCTGGGAAAGATTGAAGGCAGGAGGAGAAGGGGACGAGAGAGGATGAGATGGTTGGATGGCATCACCAACTCAATGGACATGAGTTTGAGTAAGCTCTGAGAGTTGGTGATGGACAGAGAGGCCTGGCATGCTGCGTCCATGGGGTCACAAAGAGTTGGACACGACTGAGCGACTGAACTGAAGTATACAAAATTAAAAGTTTTCTTTTAAAATTCTGTGTTGCCATGACAATACCTGGTTCCACCTTAACTTAAACTTTTCTCAAACCTTGAGCTAACCATTGTGTTTTTCTTATGGAAATGTTTTTCTTTAGCTATGTTAATGAAACTATGTATTTGCTTGAAAATCTGCCTTTCTTCAAGATTCATGCCAATTGTTTCATGGCAGGGGATGACTCACCTTGTGCCAATACTATCTCAAAATGCATGTTGTGGGTGAGGAGCCTAGTGCCACTCTCAGTTTTGAGGCATTTCCTTTCTCTAATTAGCAGCTTGCTAATAGGTATATAACTTCTTGCTATAAACTAGCAAGGGGGGCACTCTTTCTGCCCCCTTCTAATGTCTATGTCAGAAACTTGCTCTCTCTCTTTTATACTTTAATAAGACTTTATTACACAAAAGCTCTGAGTGATCAAGCCTCATCACTGGCCCCAGATCGAATTCCTCTCTTCTGGAGGCCAAGAATCACAGCTTCGTTCACGGCTCATAGCGGCAACCTTTCAGTATAGGCAGTAATCGTGATTACACATGGTGTGGAAATAAATAAAATATGGAATACGCAAGTTGACATATCTGTCCACAATGGTACAAACAATAAAGAGTCACTTTATCTAAATGATTAGCCTTAAAAAAAAAATATGCCTACTTTCTCCCTGTCATTATTCCCTTCCCATGAGCTCTTAAACCTCTCCATTTAAAACAACAAAATAATCTCTTACCCTTCTATCTCATTCTAGGCAACTCGGTACCTCCCTCCTATTCATCATCCCCAAATGTCGTGAGTTATCCATACTACCCTGAGGCGTATGCAGTCAGTGAGCCCTTACCTCCACTCAACTCTGGGCACAGGCCAGTGGCATCCTATTTTAAGCACCCCGTGTACTCCCCTTGAGACTTCTCTCAGCCGTCTCTCGTGCCCTAGGGAATATCCCTCAGCCATCAATGGCTGGGAGTTGGAGGACAAATGCAACATCCCAGCATTTGAGTGGAATGAGCATGACTGAGTTATTTTCTGCATTTCTGCCAGAGATCCCCAGTAGGGCTGAACGACAATCGCTCACAGCATTAACGTGCTCAGTAGCTTACCCTTTGCGTGCTTCCTTCCCTTTCCTTCTCACTTGCCCCCTTCCTTACTGGTGCTTCCTGGGATTTCTCCCAAATAAAACACTTTAAGTCAGATCCTAGTCTCAGGATCTCTTTCTGGGGGAGCTAGACTGAAGCAACTCATTTCTGTTTCATCACCGTTTATCACTCTCCAACCATTCCCATGAGGGTTCTGCCCCATCACGTCACTGAAGACTTCCATGTCAGTGAATACAAAGGGCATTTTCATCTTAATCTCTCAGTGACATTACACAAATTGACTGAAGAAACCTCTTGCAATACTCTTTTGACACCTTGACACTGTGTACCATTTTTTTCTCCTTTTATTTCTTTGCTGCCTGGTCTCCAACTAACAATTACATATTAAAGTTCTTCATGGCTTGATTCTACACCTACTCCTCTTCTTACTCTGTACACTCTCTCTGGATAATTTCATCTATGTGTTCATTTTCAGTTGTCATCCAAAAGGAAATAACTGACACATTTGTGTATTTAGCCCAAACCTTTAGTCTGTACTCCAGACTTGCATATCTAATTGTCTACTTCATACTTACTTGATCTCTTGAAGGTAACTCAAACTCAACTGTATTCAAAGGAAAATATGACCTTTCCTCCAACACTTGTACTATCCTATTGATCTCTATTTCAGGGAATGTTAACACTGTTCATCCACCTTTCAAAGGCCAAATCCTAGTAATCATCCTCAGTTCATCTCTCTTCTTCATGCCCATTCCCCAACACACGTCCAATCTGTCATCAATTGGATCCTTTTGATTTTACTTCTTAAATAGTTTTTAGCCTGTCCAAAAATGTTTAAAACAGAAGAAAAACCTGTCTGCTTCTTTTGCCTCCCCACCATCTCCTGAACCTCTACAAATACCGCCTCACTTGCTTGCCCAGTTCCTCTCTACTGCTGCCTATGATCCATTCTTCGCACTATAATCAAAGTGGTAGGATCATTTCCACCCTTGTCCTCCTCCCTAAGTTTATTTTATTTTATTTATTTTTAAATTTAAATTTATTTATTTTAATTGGAGGCTAATTACTTTACAATTAAACACATTAACATCAGTACTCATCAACTAGACACAAAAGCGTTAGATCCTTCCTGTCTGGCTTCTACCTGTTTCTCCAGCCTTGTCTTGTCCCAGACTTCCACTTCCTCACATTGTGGCCTGACATGGGTGTCTTTGTATACACTGTCTTCTAAAACACCTCCATCTCTCCTTCATTCGCTCTATAACTAATAATTTTTCAGATCTTGATTGAATTGTTACTTGCTTAGGGATGGTTTTCATTCACCTCTCTTGCCAAGCTAATTCCTCCTAATATAAACTTTGTTCACCCCGCCTGTCCCTCTTGAATTACAATGATTACAGTTGAGATTCACAACAGTTATTTGTTCATTAAGTGAATAACAGAAGAAAAGCTCCAGTCTCAAAGTAGAAGAATTGTGTTGTCCCCTGTTATGGTCTGAATTGTGTTCTCCCCTCAAAATTCATGTACTGAAGTCCTAACCCCCAGTACCTCAGAGTGTGACTGTATTTGGAAATGGAACTTTTGAAGATGTAATTTAGTTAAAATTGGATCATTTGGGTGACCCTATTCCCATATGAATAGCCACCCTATTCCCTCGTGACTAGGCTGGTAAATAATCCACTTGCAATGCGGGAGACCTGGGTTTGATTCCTGGATTGAGAAGATCCCCTGGAGAAAGAAACAGCTACCCACTCCAGTATTCTGGCCTGGAGAATTCCATGGTCTGTATAGTACATGGGGTCGCAAAGAGTCGGACATGACTGAGCGACTTTCACTTTTCATCACTTTCATTCCAATATGACTGGTGTCCTTATAAGAAGAGTAGATTAGGACCCAAAAAACACAAACAGAAGGACAACCATGTGAAGAGACAGCAAGAAGGCAGCTGTCTGCAAGCCAAGGAGAGAAGCCTCAGAAGAGGCTAAACCTGCTTGCTCCTTGATCTTGCACTTCCAGCTTCCAGGAGTGTCAGAAAATTAATTTCTGTTGTTAAAGCCACCCAGTCTGTGGTATTCTGTTGTGGCAGCCCTAGCAAACTAATACGTCTTGGCTATATATCTTGGCTGTCTCAATGGGATTGTGTGTATTATCTTGGAGTACATCCAGCACCATCTTATTCCTCAAAAACTGTGCTCACATACTTTGCCACTTTACCAAATACAGTTTTTGATGCTGCCAGGATGTTCTGTCTGCTCTAAATGAAGCAGCATTCATCATTGTTCCATGTGTTCAGCCTGAAAGCCAGTTTTTATAAATTGGGGAATGAAATGACCTTGGTGTTCTGTGTCCATACATGCTCAGTCGCTCAGTCAGTGCTCTCATTCCATGGGTAGAAATCAATAACATGAAAGACAGCCTTTTTGGAAGCAAAAGGCAGTGCTTTTTAAAATAGCTGCTCTTGAGATTTTCATGACACCTTCATTGTTGAGGAATTTACAGTTTCCCTCTCTTTATTTTATGGGCTTCCCTGGTGGCTCAGAGGGTAAAGCATCTGCCTCCAATGCGGGGAAACCCAGGTTTGATCCCTGGGCTGGGAAGATCCCCTGGAGAAGGAAACGGCAACCCACTCCAGTATTCTTGCCTGAAGAATCCCATGGACGGAGGAGCTTGGTAGGCTACAGTCCACGGGGTCACAAAGAGTCGGACACGACTGAGTGACTTCACTTTCACTTTCTCTTTATTTTATATCATTGTGTTTCTTTCTTGACTGTGCCATGCAGCGCGTGGATCTTAGTTCCCTGACCAGGGATTGGACCCGCACTCCCTGTGTTGAAAGCACAGTGTCTTAACCACTGGACTGCCAGGGAAGTCTATCTTTTTTAAGAACAGCATTTCCTGTGGACCTTTTTTTTTTCTTTTTGCAAATTATGTATTTGTTTTAGTTTTGGTGGCACTGGGTCTTCGTTGCTGCCTGTGGGCTTTCTCTAGTTGTGGAGAGGCAGCTACTCTCTAGTTGGGGTGGCAGGCTTCTTGTTGCGGAGCATGGGCTCTAGGGTGCCTGGACTCAGTGGCTGAAGCTCTTGATCTCTAGAGTATGGGCTCAGTAGTTGTGATTCATAGGCTTAGTTGCCCGTGGCATGTGGAATCTTCCTGGGCCAGGTATCAAACCCCTGTCCTTTGCATTGGTGGATTGTTACCCACTGTACCATCAGGGAAATCCCATTTCCTACAAATCTTGTGATCAAGAATTCTAATATGTCTACTCCTTCTATTCATTTTTCTTAGAGTAGATGTGACAAATGATAAAGTCTCATGTTTGAAATAATAAGACATTTAACTGGGAAGAAGGCATTTCTTCAGTTGCAGGAAATAAAATGTTTTCTATTTGCTTATTTTTAGAGAATATTGCTTCTTGGTTTATTAATTTTTGTAAGATTCTATTAATAATAGGATAATCATTTCCTTGAACATTTTGTATCATTTCTATAAGTGCCACTATACGTGGTTAATAGCCTAACCCCAAAGCTAGCCATGTTTTCAAATGTGATTAATATTTCTGTCTTTTTCTTAATGCTCCATTAACTACTGCAAAGTAAGTGGTCCTACTGCCAAAAGCCTTTTCCATTAAATGGAAATACATTTACTCACATTGTGAATTAATTAAAGCCATATGGAACTTAGAGCAGAAGAGTCTAACTTACACATTTTGTTTTAGAAATTTAGAAAATATGGAGCCATTTGTGGCCAAAAGGACTCCCAGATGCTTTCCTATCTTAAAAATTCAGTAACAAGTGTTTCAGCTTTTTCTCAGTGATTGCAGTTTTCACGAGTATGATTATAGCAAGATTCCGCTTCTGTGGTTAATAGCAAGGGGTTTATATTGAACATCAAAACCTCTGGATGGAGGGAGATTTTTCAGTGGTTTTTCTTCTGATTCCATAAATCTCTGATATTTTAGAAAGTTGAGTGTGGGAGCAGAAGGCCTGGCCGCATAGATTGTTAAGGTGATGGATGGCCATATCTCTAGTTCAAACAAATCATATGCTTTTTCAGTTCAGCTATGCTGAGGTACACAGGTGTGGGGTAAGGAGGCCTGCACACAAGAAGTTGCTTGTGCCAGGGTTCCCGTGAAGAAGAGGTGATAGAAGCTTGAGCAGTAGAATACATTGAGGACTTTTGTCCTCTGCATATCCTCCCTTATTCCTCAGTTCAGTAACTATTTATTGAACACACAGAGAAGCTGAGCTGCATCTCCACATTATGAGGTAGCGTACAGAGAGGTGGCTGTGGTCCTCTCTTACTGCTTGCTCCATGGAAGGCCGGCTATAAGGGTTGATGTCCATTTATGGGCATCCATGAAGGCACTTTCTGGAAGTTACTTGTCTCCAGAGGCACTCCTCCCAATTTAGTATGAAAAAAATTAAGGTCCCTTTCCTCTCTTTTCTGAAGCCTAGGAGATGAGCTCTAAAACTTATGCATCAGAATCCCCTGAAGGACTTGTTAAAAAACAGATTACTGGGCCACAGCCGTAGAGTTTTAGATTCAGTAGTTTGGGGGCGAGACCTGAGAATTTGCATTTTTAACATATTCTCAGTTGGTCTGTTGGCCTCAGATCCAGACTTCTAGAACCACTGGGCCAAGACATAGCCCCAAGCAGCCAGAGCCCTGTTATTCTCCACATACCATTCCAGGCCCTCTCAGGTCTTCTGTTCCCAAAGGTACCTCCCAAGAAGGCGCACGAACCTCCTCCACGTTTCACCATCCAGGATCCCCATTTGAAAAAGAGACGCATACTCAGAAGGTGGAGGTCTTCTCTTATGGCTTCATCACTAATTGAAGAAATTATATCTCCATCTTAGTAACTGACTATTTGTTGAATACTTACTGTATGCCAAACACTGTGGTAGGACTTTGAATAATAATGAGTTAACATACACTGAGTGCTTTCCTGTGGGTTAAGCTGTAGTCATGGTCATTTCAATGGTCATTTGATTTTCACTATAGTTCATTTTACAGATGAGGAAACTGAGGTATATAGATGCTGATAAGTTGTGCAGAGACATATGACATATAGCTAGTGAATAGTGGAGCCAAAAATATGAAACTAAGAAAATGTGAGATCTTAACCATTAAGATATAGTACCTTTCAACATATGTCTGTGTCTATGTGTCTTGTTGTTTAGTTGCTTAAGTCATGTCTGACTCTGCGATTCCATGGACCGTAGCCTGCCAGCTCTTCTGTCCATGGGATTCTCCAGGCAAGAATACTGGAGTGAGTAGCTGTTCCCTTCACCAAGGGATCTTCCTGACCCAGGGATCGAACCTGTGTCTCCTGAATTGGCAGGCAGATTCTTTACCACTGAGCCACCTGGGAAACCCTCTGTATCTATCTAAATTCCATTTAATCTTCCCAAGAACCTTAAAAAGTAAGCATTATTAGCCTCATCTATAGATGAGGCAGCTGAAGTTTAGAAATATGAACAACTTGCCCACCAGGTCAGGGGTGGATGGGCATGCAGGCTGGCTGATTCCTGAATACATGCTTCTGGTGTATAAAAGATTATATTTGCTTCAGCAGGTAAAATCAGCCATTGTCCTCCCAGGGCTCATTGGCAGCCCTTGACCTGGCCAGAACCCCTCTCCAAAGTGGCTGAAATGAATGGGGAAGATGAGTTCAGGCCACCCGGATTCATAGCACCTGAATGATAATGTCCCCACACCAAAGGGCTGGAATAGCTCCTCAAATTGACGGAAGATTGGCCAGAATTTCCCCAAGTGCCATTTAGTGTTGGGCCCTTGGGCCTCCAGATTAGGATGACTGCTCTGTAAGGGACCAACTGGACCTACATTTGGATCCATCAATTTTCAGGGACTTTCTAAGAGCCCAGAAAGTAACTTATTGCAAAATCAAGCGTCCCCCGATACTGCCCCCTTCAGGACTGAAACACGCCTTCTCCCAGATGATGAAAAGTTGGTCAGGGACAGCTCACAGCTGCGTCCTTCTCCAGAAATTGCTCTTGGCTGAAGAGAGCCACTTCATCCAAGGCTATGCCTCTTTGGTGTTTAGGAGGACATCCCCTAACCAATGACTGGTTGCTTCCAGGGCATAAAGGCCCAGCCTCCTGGTCGCAATCAGAATATTTCTGCCGGGACATCCCAGCTCTAGAGGTCCTAGGGTGACCAGCCATCCCTGGCTTGCCTGGGCCTGAAGAGTTTCCCAGGACTCAAGACTTGAAGTGCTAAGACTCAAGCAAACAGGAACAAGTTGATCACCCTAAGATATCCCCCTGTGACTGTCTGAGGTCCATCTTCTCCTCCTGCCCACCACTTGCTTCCTTCCCTTCCCTCATAGGTGCTCATTTCTAGGCCATTTCCTAATAAATTTCCCTCGAGCTGATCCCTATCTCAGAGTCTGCTGTTTAGGCTTTTCTTCGAACCTGTCAGGTTTTCCCTAACACCTGTGACACCCCAGACTAGGGGAACTACTGGACGAGAATGCCACCTCCTGCAATTAATCCTTCTTCCCTCACCTGCTGAAAGACTCATCGGATGGGTCTGGAGAGATGGTGGCAAAGTGGATGGACAAAATTAAGCTAACAGTGATCACAGCCAGATACAGAATTCACTCAGCATCTCCAGTAGTTGAAATCTATTTGTCAGAGATGATGTCACAGTATCTGAAGCAGAGTGGAGTAAAGCTATTAATAACTTGTGCTATAATGCACACTTCTAATTTTAATTTGTGGGGAAATGTGTTCATATGGAAATAAATTCTTAAAGACTCTCTACCCCAAAGTCTAGTCTGTCTGTCTGTCTCCCCCCACCACCACCTTCCTTTTTCTTTTCCAAAAAATTTTATTTTGGAGTATAGTTGGTTTACAATGTCATGTTACTTTCAGATGTACAGCTAAGTGATTCAATTATACATTTACATGTATCTGTTCTTTTTCAGATTCTTTTCCTATTTAGGTTATTACAGAATATTGAGTAGAGTTCCCTTTGCTATACAATAGGTCCTTGTTGATTATCTGTTTTATATGTAGTAGTATGTATCTGTTAATCCTAACCTCCTAATTTATCCTCCCCCACCACCCTCTTCCCTTTGGTAACCATAAATGTGTTTTCTATGTCTGTGCGTCTCTTTCTGTTTTGTATATAAGTTCATTTGTATCATTTTAAGATTCCACATATAAGTGATATCAGATGACATTTGTTTTTCTCTTTGTCAGGGTTTCTGCCTTTGCCAGAATTTTTAACTAATAAAAATGTGTTTGCTAAGCCTGACTCCCTAAAGCCGGGTACAACATGATTGAATTCTAAATTTTGTATGACATGGGCTGTAATCAAGGTGGAGATCCTTACCAAAAAATAATTAGCTCTGAGGATAGAAAACTCAGCAGATGCATAATAATTAAATTGGCTCTCTGTTTTTATTTTATTGAGAACTCTAAGTTATATTGATCTTTCAGACCAGATGTGGATTCAAAGCAGATGCCACCTCTTGTAGATCTTTGCTGAAGTGCTTATTTAAAAAAAAAAAAAAAAGGAATAATCTTGAAAATTCCGCCCTAGGACATTAACACATTTTGGAAAATCCCAACACTTGCAGCTTCAAAGTAGCTGACTTGGGGTTCTGAACTCCTCCAAGTGGGAGAAGTCAAGTGGGAGATGCTGGTCCTTCCAGTATCTGGTGGGTCTCCCAACATGGAGGGAAAAATCTAAGAAGAAAATCAGATGGGTGACGGTTTCAGTTTTGCCAGTTGAAAACCTCTAGGGGCTGTTACACAACTATGAATACGATTAACACCACTTGAACTGTACAGTTAAAAGGCTAATGTTTATATTAGTGTTTCTACTCTATTTTTAGAAAAAGACAGAAACTCGAGAACAAGCATGAGGTAGCAAATGATCTGCTGACTTCTTCTGCTCCCAGGAAGGCTGTAGAGAAACCTCCTAGCTCTGAATGGCTCCTTTCTTCCAGACCCAGTCTTCTTCCTGATCTTCTGACCTTGATTCCCAAGCCCGTACTTGAACTGTTCTTATTCCATCTCTCAGGACTACCTTACTCCTCTGCACCCCAGTAATATGTTCACTCCCTGGTGAACAGCCTCCCCTTGGGCTGGCATCTACTTTGAGTGGGACCTCTCTCATCCAGGCGACCCTCTGTGTTTGGACCAGAGGTTACCAGCCACACATGCTTCGGTGCTTCCAGCCCCATCGTCTTTCAGAAGGGGTTCTTGGCCTGAAATGTGCCCTCCTGATCTTCAGGAGGTTAGACATACCCTCTCTTTCGTTCCCACAACCCCACCTGGACCCTCGCCGTGTTATCTTATAATTGTCTGTTTCCCATTGTATCTGCTTACATTTCTGTCTCTTCAGCCAATACCTCAGTGTGAGCAACTTGAGGGCTGCAACTAGTATATAGCTGACTAGAAAGTTATTCTATTTTTTGATCTATGATGTGTGATGTGTGTATGTGCTCATTTGTGGCTGACTCTTTGTGACCTCATGAACTATAACCCACCAGGCTTCTCTGTCCATGGAATTTTCCCAGCAAGAATACTGGAGTGGGTTGCCATTTTCTTCTCCAGGGGATCTTCCCGACCCAGGGTCGAACCTGCATCTCTTTTGTCTCCTGCATGATTCTTTACCACTCTGCCGCCTGGGAATCCCTCTTTCTATGATAACAGAGCTTATTTTGAATTTCACGGTTTTTGACCATCCTGATAAAAGTTAGTTGATTCTGAGAAAAAATTTGGTTTGTTATTGATTAAGCACATACCAATTTCAGAAGGCATTGTTCTGATTTTATATATGATAAAAATATAAAAGTTATTAAATAGTTGCTATAAGGTAATTTTATTGATTGCCCCCAAGGGAAAAGTATGATAGTCTTCCAATACTTATCTACTATGTAAAAATAGATCTTTAAAAAAAATAAAATCTTGATGTTAGTGTAAATAAATGGACTGTGGTGTAAAAATGATTTTACTGTCAACATGCCTTATTCAGTCTCCTTTTTATTTATGTCACTTTTACTAAATTTACATCACCACCACCACCACCAAAAAAACTTAAATCTATTTGTCGTCACCTTCTTTTAGCTAATTGTTGACATGACAATTCCAAAGACATTTAGAGCTTAGGGTTTCTAAGAAAAGAAAGTGAACTAGGTAGAATGCAAGATTTGTTTTTGTTTCTTTAACATCTGTATTTATCAAAGTTATATTTCTGTGCGCAAAGTTTTAATGAGCATAAAATGCACATATAATATTTTTACAGATTTATATAAAAACCAAATGTCTCCCCTGCCATTTGCCCCCTTTGAGAAAAATCACTTTCTTCTTTTCTTAGCTGATTTATTTTTATTTAACTATTCTATTTCTCTAAAGAGCATGTTTCTCTCAGTAATTGCTGCTTCTTGATTTTTTGGCTCAGGCATAATTAACTGACTTCCCACTGTGGAAAATGAGCATTTAACATCCTCCCTTTCCCCAGTGTTCTCCTTTATTATGGCTATATAAATACTATACAGTGGTGAGCTTTGTCGTAAAACATGGTTACTTTTCCTTGTATATACTTTTAATTCTCCTGTGATTGGTAATTGCATAGGAATTTGCATAGGCATGCTAAGTTTTCTGTGTCCTTAGCATTAAATATGAATTAAATACCATACTTTTTAGCAACTGTACGAATCTCTTTTCAAGAGGTCCAGTCACACCCATTGTTCTACAATGTTCATTTTTCTTCTAGAAATCGCTCCTCAAGCTTTCCCACCTGTGCTTCTCCAGTTGCGTTGCCTTCTGCACCTTTTACACTGCCGCCTCTCTCCTGTTCCGATCTCCTAGGGCATGTATTCAGGGATTTCTTCATCAGTAAAGCATACCCTGAAGTGGCTTCCGAATTATGAAGATGAGATGGTAAGTCTTTGAGACCTTTTCATTTGACTAATAAATTTGGTTGAGTACAGGATTCTCGGTGGGAAATTGTTTTTAAAGAATTGGGCCTTTGTTTTCGAGCTTCCAGTGATGCTGTTAAGCAGTCTGAAATTATCCCAGTTTCTGAGTAGTGATATGTGACCTGTTTGTTCTCTCTCTTGCTCTCACTCTGTCTCTGTTTCTCTCAGCATGTGTCTAGGATCTTTTTATACTCAGGATGCTGCATTTCTTGATGATGGGTCCTCGTGTGTTTATTTTTATCCGTGACCCTATTTGCTCTGTCAGTTTTTTCCATTTAGAAGCATATGTCCGTTGATTCTAAACATTTTCTTTAATTATGTCTTTGATGGGGTTTTTTGCCTCTGTTTTTATCTTTTAGAGCACCTCTGATTAGGCTTTTTGATGTGCTGGGCTGCTCTTTTAATTTTCTTATTTTCCTGTCTCATTACTTTTTTAAGCTACTTTCTGGAAGACTTCTTGAAATATGTCTCCCAACCCAACTATCAAGGTTTTCATTTGTGCTGTCATTTAAAAACAATTTTTTTAAAAGAGGCATAGTTATCTCCTTAATGTTGTGTTTTTATGATAGCTTGTTCTTGTTTCATGCTTGCAATGTCTTCTCTGGTGGTATTAACAATAGACTTTTAAGGTTTTTGGTTTTCTGATTTGTCCTCTCCGTACAAAGCCACTGTCATATCTAGGTGGCATTCTCTCTGGTAGGTGTATTGGTCTCAATATTGTGTTTAGAGACTTTCCTCAGATATCTGGTAATTCTTGATATCTGCTCATACTTAAGATTGTGAGATTAAATATGTTACTTATTAGAAGCTCTGGCCAATCAGAATCTCTCATCCCCCTGGATGAGTGATTAATTCAGGGATGAGCATATTGTCTTATGCTGGGTTGATGTGTATTCTCTTGATGAGTAGGAAAAATGACTCTGCATTCCCAGTGTTACTAAGCTAGAAGAATGTGAATTTTTATTTGCTGGTGCCATCTTGACCTGTGTATATAGAGAGATCTCAAGAGATGGGGAGACAGAATGTAGATAATATCACTTGCAGCCTTGGATCTGATTAATTACACATCTTTTGACTCCTCCCTAACTTTAGTTACTGTACCCCCTTGAGTTTTTTCTTGCTTAAATTATTTAGAGTTCAGTTTCTATGACTTTGAACTGGAATTTTTTTTTTGACAGATACAATGTCTTTCACCATGTTTCTCTGTCCGCCTGAAAATAATACAATTTATGCCACCTACGTACGCAAAGGGTCATCAACAATTCATCATTTCACTTCAGCTTTCTCATAATAGCTTATATACCCTCTGAATACTAGTGTATCATCCACTGTCTAATATAGCAACAGTGAGAATGACTGTATGGGAACAGACACAAAAATACCATCTGCAAGTAACAGTGATGATAAATTCACATTTCCTCTGAGGGTTACCTCCTCTTCCTCAAAGGTCTCATTCACTTCCTGGCTATTAAATGGGGAGAAATTGTACCCAAGATTATTTACTGATTTCTTATTTTTCACTCTTACTGATTTCCTCATGATGGCATGTGTATTAATGCCTCTTTATCTTAGAGTGTTTCCTCATTTGGCTTGTTTGTGAGAATAGGGCAAACGTTCCTTATTTATAATGTCCTTATTTACCAGGTTCAACTGTTTTGATCTTGAACCTTTTAATATTACCACTTTAAAACTCATATTTCTTACACAGTTTTCAGTTACTCTTTTTTTAGCAGATAGTGGATAACCTGTCAATTGAGAAGTCTATCTTTGTTTAGCAAATTCTGGTTTAGATTCCTCTAAGAGAAATGAGAACTGAGAATATCATAATCATACTTTTTTTTCTTGAGCTATGTCTGAATATGAAATATCTTTAGCTTACCAGGGCTTCTAAAGATAGCTCTCATAAACTTCATATTCCTACAAAATCAGGTTGCTGTGGAAAGCAGTGGAGAGTGTCTCACACTTCTGTGTCCACAGGGCCTGATGCATTTTCTGTGTCCATAAAAAGAAGTCACATAATAATGACTGATTTTACTTGGAAACAGTTTTTCCTGTCAAAAATTCTTTTAGTGATTTGTTTAATCAGCCTTCCTGATTCTGAACACATTGGAAAGATGGTGTTTATCATCTTTATTGATTCCATCACATGTGAGCCTCTGGGCATGCTCACATGGTCCTGGGGCTGGAGGAAAGAGACGATCATTCATTGTTCCATGCTCTAGAGTAAGTATCAAAAAAGCAAGAAATAGGCTCTTATCTCAGAGCCAAGAGTTGCTTATAGGGCCAGAATTTTTAAATAAGGAACTGGGCATCACCAAAAAGAGGCAATGCATTTAGATATTCTGAAGAAAAGGACCAGGCACCCCTCAAACATCACCACCTGAAGGTTAAGCCCCAAGGGGACCCTTTGGTCCTTGCCTGTCTCCCCTCCTACCCCTGTCTTTTTTGTATGAATTCATCCCGCTTTTTACTTTTTATGTTTGGTGCGTTTTTCCATTTCAAATATTTCTCTTTTCCATCTCTCCCAAAATATGACTCCCCAGCTAAACCCACTCTGATTATTTTTTCTTTGAGCCTCATCTGATTTTTAAAATACTTGTTGACTTTTCAGTTATTTCATTTGGAGGCAAGTACAGTAAGCATCTCAATTTAAGGACAACTTGCTAGTATCACTACAGTGAAACAAACAAACAATGATACACGAGCACAGATCAAATGTTAATAATGGAGACAAACCCAGTCTAAAAGTTTCCATTACCTTTTCCCAAGGATTCTGGGAACTACCTCCTTCCACCCACAATGATGCATTTCTTTAAAACTCACACATTCTTCTCCCTCTAGCTAGTGAAAGAGTGTTATAGAGTTGGATCTATAAAGCAATGTGAAATTTCTTATCTTTAGAAAACACAGTGTCATGAAATCTTGTGCGAAAGAAGCAGATTCATCTATACCAATGTCATTGTCATGGTGCCTGGTGGCTCAGAGGCAGAGGGTTTCTGATTACATGATCATAAGGCTATGATCTAAGTCTCTATTTCCTGTGAAGTAACCATGTCATGGTTAATAAAAAGAATAGCCTTGGCATCAAGAGGTTGTGCCTCTGGATTTATAAAATTTAGATTAGATCATTGTAAGGTCTTTCCCAGCTGTAACATTTTATGTTTTAGATCAATATAGCTGGGCCCTCTTGGAGGAATTTTCTCTCTTCTTATTTTTTTCAGTTTTGAAGGGGGAAAAAAATCCACATTTTGCGAAAAGACTTTTGTGAAACCCCCCATTTTATAGAAAATAAGGCCCTTCCCTTCAATTCATCCATTATACCCCTCTCCTTCCAGGAATAGTGGGAACATTGAGTTGACTAAACCCTATAATTCTAAGCTTTCTTGGCTTAATATTGTTCTGTGGAGTTAAGAACTCTGAATACCCCTGTGGACACTCTCCCATCGTGTTTTTCCAAGAGGATTTTATTCTTGACCCACAGGAGTTGGAGTAACTCCACAATAAAATGTTGAGGATTTTGTAGTAACTACTTCTCTATGCCACAGATGGTTTTCCTCAGAGCCTTCATCAGACAATGTGACAGAGAACATTTTCACTGGCAAACATTTTCAGTTTCATTTAGGGATGGTGTATGGGGAGACACAAGCTGAATTTATGTTTCAATGTTATTAGATAAGTTTCTGCCAGACAGTTTTTTTTTTTTTTTTTTGAGTTAAAAGCCATTCTGACATAGGCACTTGGGTTTTATTCATCTCTGAAATTACTCTCATAACCAGTTTGAGAAGAGGGTTTAAATACAACTGGATTATTTTCCCTCTAGTCACTACTTTCAGCCATGTCCTGTAATATCTCCCTTCCCTGGCAAATAGTGCATCATTTACTTGGTAGGTTGGGCGATTACCTTCTGGGGTCTTTCAGTTACTTCAAGATCAGCCCAGGCTAAAGCTTCCATCTCAGACATCATTTATAGAGCTCATCTCCTCCATCACCCTTCATACAAACTTAAGCTGGCATCATGATTACAACCAGTGGATAGGAGCTTAATCAGCTGTGAAGACATGGTTTTCCCCACTCAACCTTCCAGAACTAACTAAAGAGAGATGGGAGGAAATACAGGGAAGGAGACAAGTGTTCTTGACTTAAGATGGCTGTTGTTGTGCTCTCTGGCTTTCATAACGTCACTGCGGCTGCTAAGTCACTTCATTCATGTCTGACTCTGTGCGACCCCATAGACGGCAGCCCACCAGGCTTCACCGCCCCGATTCTCCAGACAAGAACACTAGAGAAGGTTGTCATTTCCTTCTCCAATGCATGAAAGTGAAAAGTGAAAGTAAAGTCGCTCAGTCGTGTCTGACTCTTGGCAACCCCATGGACTGCAGCCTACCAGGCTCCTCCGTGCATGGGATTTTCCAGGCAAGAGTACTGGAGTGGGTTGCCATTGCCTTCTCCGCATAACGTCACTAGATATCTCTAATCATTGATACCCCTGGGGTAGACATCCAAAGGAGATGGATCCTAGGTCTCTGGTGGACTGGGAGTTCAAGGGTATGAGATCTTGAGGATAAAGGAGTTCAGGGTCTCTCTCACTGCCCCAAACCCTGAAAAGTTGAACCACATTTAACTTTAGCCCTATTCAGCCTCTCACCCACCCCCCACCCCAGGTGTTCCTGAGGTCACCTCGCTGAGTGCTTGTCTGGCATATCAACAGGATGGGTCCAATCCCCTTACTGCCTTAGTGTAGGTCCCCAAAAGCATACTCTTAGATGAGAAATGCAGAAAAGGAGTAGGAAGTGAGATGGAGCAATGAAGCCAGCTGGAGCTGTGTCCAGCCAGTATAGAATGTGGGCCTTAGAGTTTTCCTGACCGTGAGGGAAGGGAGATGAGTGCCCTGTAGGCATCCTCGTCTGTGATGAGTTGAGAGTTATTCTCATGGATGTAAACGTCGCAGCATCTTTGGCCCATGTGAGCATGGCAGGTTGGACTCCAGTGGCCAGAGGAAGCTCTTTGGCAAAGAGCCACAGAGGTAGAAGTGGGTGGTGCATCTCCAAACATCCCCATGGGGTCTACAGTGGTGACTGCACCGCCTCAGGCTTGGGCCGTGACACACGCCTCACTCCCTGGCTCACTTGGGAGGGACAGCGGCTTAGTGGACACGTTCTCCGCAGGGCAGGATGTACAGACTCCCAGAGGGGTGGGAGAAGGCACACCAGGCCATTTAGGGCCTAACCTTTGAACTCACCCCCTGTCCCTCTGGCCTGTCTTCAGTGGTCAAGTTACAGGGGGAATGGGGAGCATACTACTTCTCCCATGGAAATAGAGCAGGAGGCAGGGGAGGTGACCACCTGGTCAACAGTAATGCCATTTCCCACACACTCTTTCCAAGCAAGGAAGAGATTGAAGAGCCTCAAAATGGATAGTAACAAATGTCCAGAGAGGACAAAGTGTGCTTGGTGGTTTAAGATGCTACTGATTACCTTCAAGCATGTATTTGCACCAGAGAAGAGGAGACCAAAATAAGATTTTAGGTAGTTACTAGAATTTTTTAAAATGTATTAATTTATTAGTAAATAATAAACACTTATCACATAATATAACATTATAATAATTCATGTATGTATTATAGTAAACTATTAAAAAGTAATAACTAGGCAGCTGGTGTGTGCAGCTCTTTGTCAGGGATTGGCAGAGAGAAAAATGAGATCAGGTCAGAGCCAGAGGAGAGATTCAGAGAGCATCATGGAAAAGACAAGTGACTTTTTGGTGGAAAAGAAGAAAAACCATTATGAAGACAAAAAGAGAGGGGTTAACTACAAAAGAACATTTCCTAAGTAGGTGGGAGTTCATTCTAGCTGAGGGACCTCTAAGGCTGAAAAGAGAATGCCAAGCGTGGCTGCTGCTGCTGCTGCTGCTGCTGAGTCTCTTCAGTCGTGTCTGACTCTGTGCGACCCCATAGACGGCAGCCCACCAGGCTCTCCCGTCCCTGGGATTCTCCAGGCGAGAACACTGGAGTGGGTTGCCATTTCCTTCTCCACCAAGTGTGGCTAGTAACCTCAAAAACACATTTCTAAGCCCTGTGGGGCAAGATCCCAAACTAATTATTAGTGAAGATAGTTAACAATTATTAACCATCTTTAATTTTGTCATGAAAATCAATATCTGATATTTTCACTCTCTTTTCAGTGTCCTCTTCTCCTGCACCCTTAATTTAACAATTTAAGGCCTGAAATAACAAGAATAATGCGGTTCAGGTGGTAAGAATCCACCTGCAATGCAGGAGACCTGGGTTCAATCCTTGGGCTGGGAAGATCCCCTGGAGGAGGGAACGGCTACCCACTCCAGTATTCTGACCTGGAGAATTCTGGGGTCGCAAAGAGTCAGACACAACTGAGCGACTTTCACTTTCAAAGACAGCAAGCTGAATAATAGCTTCCAAAGATGTCCATATCTGAATCCCTTGGAAACACCTTACATTAAAAAGGGATTGGATGGGTGTGATTAAACTCTTGAGTGTGGAGAGCATCCTGGATTAGACAGATGGACTCAGTGTGATCACAAGAATTCCTATAAGGGGGAGACAGGGGGAGGTCAAGGTTCTGTGAAGGAGGAGGCAGAGATAGGAGAGATGCAACCAGGAGCCAAGGAAAAGAGGAAAACTCTCAGAAGGTGTAAGAAAAAGGCAAGGAGCAGATTCCTCCCTGGAGCCTCCAGCAGGTCCCAGCCCTGTCAGCACCTTCATTTTAGCCCCTTTTAATTCATTTCAGACTTCTGACCTGCGAAGTATAAGCTAATAAATTTGTGTTGTTTTAAGCCATGAAATTTGTGGCCATTTATTACAGCAGCCTTAAGAAACTAATACAATAAGCAACATTTATTGGCTGTGCCCTGTGTGCCAGGCACTGTGCTAAGTGCTAGGAGGTGTCCTGTCTCCTTATTGCATGTTACAATCAGGGAGCTTGTCCCCAGCTACACAGCTGTTATGTGCTGGGAGTCAGGACTCAGATCTGGACCTCAGACCCTGTATTGTTCCCATCCTGTTAAGAATCAGAGCTCTACTGTTCTCCATTAAAAGGCACCAGAGCCTCTTAGAGAAATTGCTGATTCTAGAACTGGAGCAGGGAAGACCAGGTAAGACAAGACGAGCCTGGAGCATCTTGCAGTGCCACAGAGCAAGGAAGTACTCAAAAACAAAGATGGCGGCATGTGAAGGGACATGGGAGCCAAGCTGAACATGTTCTCAGTGGCCAAAGCTGGAAAAATTTGAGCCACTAACTAAAGTAGTATTGGGTTATAACCCAAAGTATAAATTAAACAGCCAAGCACCCAAACAAATAGAAAGAAATGATCAAGTAAATATACAGAGGAGAAAGGACATACCTTCCTTATAGAAAGGTTTCAAATAATATTTTAAATGTCCACTCCCTCCTGGTAGAGTTTAAACCCTGACCCCTACCCCAGTGTGGACTAGGTGTAGTGACTCATTCTAATGAATAGAGGATGGAAAGGGAAAAGTGATAACTTGATGGTGGAGAAACCTGGTGAACAGCGCCTTATCCAAGTGGTCAAAGTCAACATCACCCATGATAATCATGTGGAATTATGTGTGCCCTGATGTGATATGATGAGAAGGGTACTTCACCTGTGTGGCCCTTTCCTCCAGAGTCTGTATCTCTAGTTCAAATTATGAGAAAACATCAGACAAACCGAAATTGAGGATTAAGAGCAAGCAAAGTGTGAGAAACAGACCAAAGAGCCTAGGGAGACAAGACAGCTAATTCAGTGTGGTATATTGGATAGGATCCTGGAATGCAAAAAAAGACATTAGCGAAACACTGGGGAGATCCAAATTAAAAAAAAAAAAAGGCAAAATGAGAGGGTGTGTGGGGTGGTGATCTGAAGAAAGAAAGATGAACCATGGTTCTAAAACACTGTGTTACTGTTTATTCTTCATTACAAAGCAGCAACAATTTGATGGAGTATATTGCCCTTTCCTATGTGTCACGGCACCTGAAGAAGTGAAGTAAGGCAGGTTATATTGACCCCATTTTACCATATAATTCAATGCTCGCAATTTACTGGGCACAGTCCTAAACAGATTCGATTATAACATCATGTTACTCGTTTAATCCTTACAACAGCCCTATAGGGTAGTTTCTGTTTTCATCCCTGTTTTCCAGAGGAGGACTCTATGGCACAGAGAGGTTAATTGACTTGACCAAGGTAACACAGTGATTGGAGAAGCCTGACTATGAGTGGAAGTGGTTGGCTCCAAGACTTGCCCATAACCACTAAGCTATAGTGTTTTAAGTCTCTGGGGCTCATAGAGACTAAGTGATTGGTTCAAAGTCACAAAACCAGTTCTTTCAGGACTGAGACTAGAATTGAAGTCTCTTCATTTCCAGTTCAATACTTTCCAGTTCAATACCCCTATTTCCAGGCACCACAATCCACAGTCATTTCTCCTTTTCCAAAGCTCAGCGAAACTCTTAGAATATCAGGAGCTAATCTGAACTCTCAATGGCCAAAACAGCAACCATTTGAAAAGCAAAATAAAGTAGTATTGGATTCTAACCCCAAGTATGAGATAAATAGGCATGTATCCACACTGTTATCAGTAAATGATTGAATAAATCAAGGGAAAGAAGACAATTCTTTGACTTTCACTCTGTCTCAATAGCTCAAAAACAGGTAAGACGTCTATTAATAAATTGCACATATTTGTGGCCCCAGGTTGAAAGTTGAATAGAGAGAAAAACTTTGCCACTGGTTTAGTTTCCCGACAGGATTCTGATGATTGTCTCAGAGCTTATGGCAGTTCAAAATTTCTTAGGCTTTACAGATACTGTCCTGACAGTTCTTGACCTTTGTCCATCCTTGAGGTTACCTTTGCTTACACTGACTTTATACTTAATACCTTTTGGCACCCTTGGGAGTGTTACCTTAATATATGTTCTCCATAGTTGGACAATAGTGTTGATCATCACCAGTTGTTGTCCTCTTCAATATTTCATTTTAAAATGGAAAAATGACTTTAATGATTTGCAGGCTTTGGGAATGCTGTTAAGATTTTTTAAAAACCTTGAAACTATATCCCCTGGTGTTATATTTAGATTGACTCTGAAAGAAAATGGGGAATACTAATGATGATCATATTTTCTTTAAAAACATGTTACTATCTCGGGCTTTCTTGGGTTTTCATGAAAAGTGGGTTGAATCTCTTAAATGAGAAAACTACCACTTGGATTCATGATTCCATTGTATTATGATCTGAAAATAATCAAGAAAAGCATTTCCAAATTTAGCAGCAATTGTAATAAATGTAAAATTTATAAAGGGCATTTCCATTTCCAAAATATTCTTATTTGTGTTTTCTCCCAAGTCTCACAAAAACTCAGTGAGTTGGTATTATTACCTTTCTTTTTATAAGTGAAGAAATGACCCAAGTTCACTCAACTAGTTGTGGGCTAAGCTAAGCTCCCATCATTTCATTACCTTGAGTCCTTAAAGAGAGAAAATTGTAGTAAGGCAAAATCTTGTCAATATGTCAATAATCATTGCTTTGACACATACTACATATTAATTCATTCTTCTTAGATATGCCACTTTCATCAAAATGACAACAAGCATTCACAAATTTATTATGGAAATAGATGAAATAAAATCAAGATTAATAGTGGCCATTTATTATAATTTTACCCACATTTCAGAAGTGGGAATTTAAAAAGTCGTTGTGATGCAAAGGTCTACCATAACATGGTGAGATAATAGATCACATCTCTCAAGGATAAGTTTTGTAAAACAAAAGATCACAGTGCCTTAAAAATGCCTAGCATAAAAATCGGCTTTTAGTAATCATTTTTCGAAAACAGTAAGTGATGCATGGTGAGGGTGGGATTTTTAGTCTTGGACTCCAGCCTCTGGGACTTATTTGTTGGGATGTTTAATAGAGATGATAAATTCTTTTTTGCAAGGTTGTTATGTTAGAAATGAGAAATTTTCTTTCCCTTGTCTAATACACTATCTGGCACTCAATCATATTTTTGTTTATATTTTTATTAAATCATTGAATGTCCAGCTACCTGCTTTAGGTAATCTATGAATAAAAGCATTCTTTTCCCCAGAGTAGAAAATGTCAACCTTGAGATTTGTTCTTTCTCCAGAGTTGCTACCATCCAAAGCTTTCAAAATTAATGTGCCAGAGAATTACTTGTTTAATGCTCGTAAAACCACTTCTTATTCTATTTACTTGGAAATAGATTCCAGTGGATGGGGGTGGGGGGAAACATCAGACAATAGGGCAGGAGGAGAATTTTCTCTAAATATGATATCAAGGAAGTGTGACGAGTATTGAACCAGCAGGTACTTCAGATGAAGAAGTACACGCTTTTCAAATAATGATGAAAGTCACATAAAGGAGAACAGTAGAGACAAGTCCAAGTTGTAAAACAGTCTTAAACTATAGAAATGTGAGTTCAAACACATTCAGCCTCTACTTTCACACCTGATAGGAGTTTTATTCCAGTAACCACGGATGTTCATAAAGTGGCAGAGATGAGAGAAGAGTAAAGTTAAGCTCTACTAAGGCAGGGACTGGTAATATAATAGAATTTCCTTTTGCTTTGAAGATTTAAATTTGCATAAACACTGATCTATGGTACAGACATTTGGTGCAAGCTATTTCTGGATATATATTTTACCTGTATCAGAACTATACTTTGACAGGTAGGTAATAATATCTTACCATCTAGAAAGGCAAAACTTCTCATAGAAAAATGTATACTAACTGGTGGTGGGATAATGGCAATATTATGGGGGAGTTGGGATATTCGAGTAAGAGGGGAAATCAATTAAGCATAGCATATCAATCATAAGATGCAGTACAAATCACAGTATTTATGAGAAGGACACACAATTACAGCCAAGGATAAAAAAATACGGGAACTTCTCCCTAGCATAAAGCGATAAGTGAGTCCAAAGAGCTGAATTGTGTTACCGCATTATGAATGAATCATTTGGTGCAAGCCTATGCAGCTAGCTGACCACAGGCACATTCTTTTTTTTTTAATCAAGTTTTACTGGAATATAGTTGATTTACAATGTTGTTAGTTTCTGCTGTACAGCAAAGTGAATCTGTTATACATATATCCACTCTACTTTTAGATTCTTTTCCCACATAGGTCATTACAGAGCACTGAGTAGAGTTCCCTGTGCTATACAGTAGGTCCTTATTAGTCGTCTGTTTCACAAACCCATTCTTGTCCTTGCTCTGGTTTAACATTGCCTGTTGACAGTTGTCTTCTCCGACTTGAATATTGATGGGGATGATTCCGAGACTCTGTTAGATGGCACCCCTTTTGTCAACCCAGGGTAGGAGAGTTGATCCAAGAGAGCACTCAGGTCACAAGGACATTCCTTCTACCTCTGCTTCCCCCCTTTCAAACAACCCTCTGTTTCCTTGGAGATTCACGGGTTTTAGGTGCATTTGAAAAGAACTAAAGAGCTTCTTGAGGAAATTGAAAGAGGAGAGTGAAAAAGTTGGCTTAAAACTCAACATTCAAAAAACTAAGATCATGGCATTTGCTCCCATCACTTCAGGGCACATAGATGGGGAAACAATGGAAATAGTGACAGACTTTATTTTCTTGGGCTCCAAAATCACTGCAGATGGTGGCTACAGCCATGAAATGAAAAGACGCTTGCTCCTTTGAAGAAAAGCTATGACGAACCTAGATAGCATATTAAAAAGCAGAGACATTACTTTGCCAACAAAGGTCCATCTAGTCAAGGCTATGGTTTTTCCTGTGGTCATGTATGGATGTGAGAGTTGGACTGTGAAGAAAGCTGAGCACTGAAGAATTGATGCTTTTGAACTGTGGTGTTGGAGAAGACTCTTGAGAGTCCCTTGGACTGCAAGGAGATCCCACCAGTCCATCCTAAAGGAGACCAGTCCTGAATATTCATTGGAAGGACTGATGCTGAAGGTAAAACTCCAATACTTTGGCCACCTGATGTGAAGAGCTGACTCATTGGAAAAGACCCTGATGCTGGAAAAGATTGAAGGTGAGAGGAGAAGGGGACAACAGAGGATGAGATGGCTGGATGGCATCACTGACTCAATGGACATGAGTTTGAGTAAACTCTGGGAGTTGGTGATGGACAGGGAGGCCTGGCATGCTGCAGTCCATGGGGTCACGAAGAGTCAGACATGAGTGAGTGGCTTAACTGAACTGAACCAAGGTGCCCTTATTTTTCTCATGTGCCCATGAGTCAAACATGAATTCAGACAAGCTAGTCAAAACATGTCATCTTTCTGGCCATCTACTCATGGGTGGGTGTATCACCTATGCCTGTACAATCTGAGTGCATCTCAGGACTTCTTTGGGGCAAATCTGAAACACAGACCTTCTCTCCTTATGGATACTGTGGTATGCACATGTGAAGACTGGAACTTCTGCATCTTACATTATGGGGAAAGCCTGTCTTGGAAGAAGACTGACTCTTGAAAAAGGGAAGGGCTGCTGCTGCTGCTGCTAAGTCGCTTCAGTAGTGTCCGACTTTGTGCAACCCCATGGACGGCAGCCCACCAGGCTCCCCCGTCCCTGGGATTCTCCAGGCAAGAATTATGGAGTGGGTTGCCATTTCCTTCTCCAATGCATGAAAGTGAAAAGTGAAAGTGAAGTCGCTCAGTCATATCCAACTCTTTGCGACCCCATGGACTGCAGCCTACCAGGCTCCTCCATCCCTGGGATTTTCCAGGCAAGAGTACTGGAGTGGGGTGCCATTGCCTTCTCCTCTCCATTGCCTCAGGGAAGGGCTGAGGGGATGACAAAGAAATGGAGCCAGAGCACTGCTCAGACCACACCTAAAGCGTGACATTTAGTCCAGTGAGCTCTCTGCTGTAAACTCAACAGATAATTTTCCTTTTATTTCAAGGAGGAAATCAAAATTATTAGACAGCCCATCACCAAATTTGCAAGCCAGATTTACAGTGGCAAAATATCTTTTCCTTTCTAAGCCTAGGTGTCACCCATGCTCTGGATCCAGGTCTTTCTCTATTAGCATTCAAGCTCACTCACACCTCTCCCATTTCAAAGTCCCTCTTGCTAGCCAATTTTCATCTAATGGATGCTTTATTTTTCTTCCCCTTCTCACACAAACTTCTCAAAAGGATTCTCAATACTATCCATTTCTTCACTGTCCTCTCTTACTCCATGTTTTATTCTACAACTTCCATGTCATCAAAACTACTTTTTACCAAGATCGTTGGTGACCTCCATGCTGCTAAATCCAATGAAGAGTCTTCACACTTCTCACTTCCTGCCTTGGATGATGATGTACTCTTTTCTTTTTTAAAATAAAAAAAGTATTTTATATTTATTTATTTTAATTGGAAGATGATTACAATATTGTAATATTTTTGCCATACCTCAACATGAATTGGCCACAGGTACACATCTGTACCCCCCCTCATGAACCCCCCCTCCCACCTCCCTCCCCCACCCCATCCCTCGGGGTTGTCCCAGAGCACCGGCGTTGGTGCCCTGCTTCGTGCATGGAACTTGCACTGGTCATCTATTTTACATATGGTAACATACATGTTTCAATGCTTATCTTTCTTTGGTTTATATGTACCATGCTTTTATGGCCACTCTAAGGCTCTCTCCTTTTAATCATCTCTTAAATGCTAGAGTTCTTGAGACACTGACTCTAAGCCCTCTTCTCTTACCTGAATGATCTCACCACTTTCCATGACCTCATTGTTGTCTGTGAGTCAATGGCTTCAGACTGGTTCTCTCTCTCTCTCATGAGCTCCAGATACATTTATTGTCTAAAGGCATAGTAGGCTAATTGTATCTAAACTTCAACTCATCATTTTCACCTCCAAAATCTGCTTATCCTTCAGCGTTTTGTACCTTGGTAGCAATCCTTCCATAATGTTGCCAAATGCTAAAGGCAGAAACCTGAGAGTCCAAGAATGAGATAACCATACCAGACAAGGTTGTGAACTGCGAGCAATACTTCAGAGTCCAAGATTTTAGAGGTGGAAAATTTTTAGGCAGTGTTTTGTTCTAAAAGATGACTAGGAGTGTAGAAGTCTTAAGTGGATGAGGAAGTGAAGAGCATAGATTGAGAAGGTTAAGACAGCTTTGACATTAACATGTTGGAAGTTTCTACATCGTTCTAGAAAAAGCTTAACTCTCTGCATACATTTAATCAGAAACAAGCATTAGTTTTTCTTAATTAACATTCCCTTGGTGCAAACTGTTTTGCCAGGAGTTAGTGGACACATGGTTCTAAATGATTTCCAGCAACATGCAAATGAATTCTGCGACAAATAGAGACATTCTATAGTGTTAAACATGAAGCTGCATACTTCTTTTCCCCAATTAGGAGAAAATGAATTTTTTTCCTCCTAACCTTGCCCTTTGAAGGTAGAGCTAATTTAAAAGCTCTGGTCTCTTAGCAACCATAGCTGATTCACACACTTAGCGTGGATAGTAGATGTGCTTTTCTGGAAAGATTTGAAGTTACTGTCTAAGCTTCCCAGAGAGTGTTTTTGAAATGTATTTAAACAGGATATAGCAAGGTATTTTAACAGAGATAAGAGTACTTTCATCTCAGTAGTCATCCCTTATTCATCATCTTTATGACAAATCTATTCCAAGTTTCTTCACTTCCCACTCTTACCTGGCTGCCTGGGTAGAACACACGTTTGCTTGCTTTAATTAAGGGATTTGCATTGAAATTTGGTCTCCTGTGCTGCTCACAATAAAATGGGTAGGTTATTACCCATTACAACCTGTTCTTCTAGCCACTATACTGGTTGACGCACAAGTACATTCTGACTAAAGGCCCACTCTCGTCTTCAGAGTTCAGCTTCTAAACTGCTTAACTCAAGAGTCACAACCTTTGTTGAAAACTCTCTTATCACACTCAAGGTTTTAAATTATGGTAGTAGAGAAAGCTGTCAAAATATGGCTCGGTTAGCTGTTTGTGGGAACTTTAGTCCTGGCTGCGTGTTTTGTTCTGTTCTTTTTCCAGGGCAGAAATACACATTCATGTAATTGCTTTCAACATATATCAGTAAGAAGAAGGTCAAAAGTTCTCAAGTTTGATTTTTGTGTTTACCCCATAGGCTCCAACACTTAGTTGGGGGCTTTCAAATTGATTGAAGTTGATTTCTTTGCTTTTCCTCCAAATAATGAATGGTATAAGTGCATGGTCAGTAGTTCAGGGAAATTAATAAAAAGACAAAAACATCCTTACAGGCAATGCAGAAAGAGTACAAAGAACCAGAGAGAGAGGTCATGCAATTTTCAAATAAGCTCGAGGACAGTGCTGAAACCAGAGGAGGAAATTCATTAGAGGATAAAGTTCCTCCCGGGTGTAAGAGATTTTTGGAACCATTGACAGTCTGTTGGCTCTATTCAGTCACCAGTTTTTCTGTTCCTTTCCTTCTTAACTGGAGCATCTTCCAATCATACTCTGGTTGATAACTCCAATGAAATAAGATCAATGATATTCCCTTGGTTTCAGTTCTCTTTTGCCTCGCCTGGTTTAATTTATGAACTATCTCAAGCACAAGCCCAGGGTACCCTAGGCATTCACTAACTATGGCAGAAATAAATTCTTCTTTTTATCTTGTGAGACAACATACAAAATGTGCATAAGATGTAAAGATTTAATTTAACAAATTATTGAAAAGCATCAGTGTGTCTTCCCTGCAGGTCAAAACATAGTAGGGCATCTGTCCCTGAGAAGGCCTTCACCTGGCTCTTCCCAATCCTAAGCCCACCCAACCTCCTGCCAGAGACCACTGTCCTGACTTCCACTGTATTATTTTTGTGTCCTTTGGAGTTATGCATAATTATCATATAATTATAGTATAATTGATGTACAGTATATGTGTCTATGCTCAGTCATGTCTGACTCTTTGTGACCCCATGGACTGTAGCCCGCCAGGTTCCTCTGTCCATGGGATTCTCCAGGCAAGAATATTGGAGTGGATTGCTATGCCCTCCCCCAGAGGAATCTTCCTTACCCAGGGATCGAACCCATGTCTCCTGCATTGGCAGACATATTCTTTAACACTGAGCCACCTGGAAAGCTCACTGTATAATAATAGCTTAATTTAATTTGGATTACATTTGAAATATATATTAATGGAATCATACAATATGTCATCTGGCTTCCGTATCTCAGTCTTCTGTGCTTAAAATTGCTCCCTGCTGTTGTAAGGTGGTGTAGTTCATTCATTTTCTTGCTCTAAGCATGGTGTGGACCTACTATTTGGTGCTCTTGTTTGGAACATCTATTAACAATACTGCTGGGAACATTCAAGGGCATGTTTCCTAGTGCACATAAGCATGCATTTCTGTGGGGTTTAGAGAGCAACAACTGGAATCACTAGGTCATAGACTGTACACATTTTCAGCTTTATTGCCAGACACACTCAAAAGTGATTTTATAATATTTACTCCCATCAACAGTGTGTGGGTTCTCATTGCTCTCCATCCATGTTCAGTTCAGTTGCTCAGTCGTGTCTGACTCTTTGCGACCCCATGAACTGCAGCGCGCCAGGCCTCCCTGTCCATCACCAACTCCTGGAGTCCACCCAAACCCATGTCCATTGAGTCTGTGATGCCATCTAACCATCTCATCCTCTGTCGTCCCCTTCTCCTCCTGCCCCTAATCCCTCCCAGCATCAGGATCTGTTCAAATGAGTCGGCTCTTCGCATGAGATAGCCAAGGTATTGGAGTTTCAGCTTCAACATCAGTCCTTCCAATGAACACCCAGGACTGATCTCCTTTAGGATGGACTGGTTGGATCTCCTTGCAGTCCAAGGGACTCTCAAGAGTCTTCTCCAACACCACAGTTCAAAAGCATCAATTCTTCAGTGCTCAGCTTTCTTTATAGTTCAACTCTCACACCCATACGTGACCACTGGAAAAACCATAGCCTTGACTAGACGGACCTTTGTTGGCAGAGTAATGTCTCTGCTTTTCAATATGCTATCTAGGTTGGTCATAACTTTCCTTCCAAGGAGTAAGCGTCTTTTAATTTCATGGCTGCAGTCACCATCTGCAGTGATTTTGGAGCCCAGAAAAAGAAAGTCAGCCACTGTTTCCACTGTTTCCCCATCTATTTGCCATGAAGTGATGGGACTGGATGCCATGATCTTCGTTTTCTGAATGTTGAGCTCTAAGCCAACTTTTTCACTTTCCTCTTTCACTTTCATCAAGAGGCTCTTTAGTTCCTCTTCACTTTCTGCCATAAGGGTGGTGTCATCTGCATATCTGAGGTTATTGATATTTCTCCCGGCAATCTTGATTCCAGCTTGTGCTTCTTCCAGCCCAGCGTTTCTCATGATGTGCTCTGCATATAAGTTAAATAAGCAGGGTGACAATATACAGCCTTGACTTACTCCTTTTCCTCTTTGGAACCAGTCTGTTGTTCCATGTCCAGTTCTAACTGTTGCTTCCTGACCTGCCTACAGATTTCTCAAGAGGCAGATCAGGTGGTCTGGTATTCCCATCTCTTTCAGAATTTTCCACAGTTTATTGTGATCCACACAGTCAAAGGCTTTGACATACCTGTGGTATAGTCAATAAAGCAGAAATAGATGTTTTTCTGGAACTCTCTTGCTTTTTTGATGATCCAGCAGATGTTGGCAATTTGATCTCTGGTTCCTCTGCCTTTTCTAAAACCAGCTTGAACATCAGGAAGTTCATGGTTCACATATTGCTGAAGCCTGGCTTGGAGAATTTTGAGCATTACTTTGCTAGCGTGTGAGATGAGTGCAGTTGTGCGGTAGTTTGAGCATTCTTTGGCATTGCCTTTCTTTGGGATTGGAATGAAAACTGACCTTTTCCAGTCCTGTGGCCACTGCTGAGTTTTCCAAATTTGCTGGCATATTGAGTAACATCTATCAAAGCCGTATATGTAAAAAGATCTTGCCATTCTGATACGTGAGTACTGGCAGATGCCGCTCTGATGTGTATGTAGTGGCGTCTTAAGAGTTTCAAGTTGCGTTTACCTAGTTGCCAATGAGGTTGAACATTTTCTCATATGATATTGACCATTTGAATTTCCTCTGTTGGAATGTGCCTGTTCAGTTGGTTTTCCTATTTTCCCCCCATTGTCTTTTTCTTATTCATTTATAAAAGGTCTTTATGTAGCAACAGGAAGGTTGCTCTCACCAGGCGCTGGAGTTGCTAATGCATACATTTTATCTGTATGTACTTGACGGTATCAGTTTCCTTGATGGTTCATAGTGGGCTACCTGTAAAGTTGAAAAAGATTAAGATAGTTAAGCTAGAATTCCTTAATATTCAACATAGTTCTAAGTTTTTTGCAGTTCAATTGTTAATATTTTCCTTTCATTTTCATTATTTATAATGAAATGGTTTACTTAGCAACCATTTTATCACTTGAAAATCTCTACCAATCAGTCTATCTAATTTTCCCAAGTAAAGGACAAATTATTTTTTTTTCCAGTGGAATCATGTTTAACAATATGTGTAGTAATAAATTGAAAGAGATAATATTCTAAAGTGATTAGCATACAGTAAGAGCTCAGTTACACTAGTTAAAGATTGTATTTAAGAATAATCTTAATATTACCTTCCTGAATCTTGATTCCTTAAAAGGAGATAATCTATATCTTGTGAAAGTTTTAGGAACCAGAACTTTGATTAACCAGAATACTTTATTTCATCTGAAATATTGCATAACCACATTCCATTTGAAATCTAAAAGATAAAAATACTTAGTCTTTTATATATAATTTACAATATTTTATATTAATGCACCTTCAACTATCCTATATCTTTGCAAACATTTCTATTTTTCTTCCTTCTGAGCTCTACCAAAAGAGGAAGCATTTATCTGAGAACATTATCAGTTCTCTAGAGGGCTCTATTTAATATGGAACTCTGCCTCCTGTGGCTACATAACAAATTGCAAAAAGATATTTGCATAAATGAAAACATAACTCCAATTGCAGTAAATTACAAATTTCTAATCATGTTGCAACTCATCAGGCCTGAAACTTACAAAACTAAATGAGAAATTTTTAGTGTTAGCTGTGGAAAGCAATTTCTGGCAACTATCCCTGAAGAAAAAGAGTTCTAACAGAGAAACATATTTCTTCTGATCCTTTCTGAAGAATTTCTGTTTGCTTTAGAACCCACTTGGGACAGAAAGACACCATGGGCTTCAATGATTGATGTCTCCTTGGCATCATTTGAAACTGTGCTGTAGGAAACGTAGGGACTCCAGAACCTACCTCTTTAGTAGTTACAGCCTAAGTGACCCTCTTAGGTATTTTGCAAAATGTAAATGCTCAGTGCTTTGATAGATGCCCTCACTCTTACAGCCTTACAGGAGCCTTTCATCATAAATGGTCTTTGAAAATCAAAGGTTCCCCATCCTCAACGTGAGGACCCATAAGGCTAACATCTGAAGTGCTTTTGTAACTTCTTCTGACTTACTGCTATAGCTCTAGGGCACCAGATTTTTTATTTCTCTTTCTTTTCAGAGAACACATTTTATAATGGATTTAAATATAATGTTCTCATACGAATTCAGCATGACAGAAAATGTATAGAGAGTCTTTGAAAGCTTAGGAATTGATTGGATCCATTCATCAACCTGATGAAACTGGATGTCAGCAGCATAATCTATATTTCTTCTTGGAGCCGGAGTCTGTATACGATGATTGTATTGGGCCAAAGTCTAATAGGATACAGGCCATCTATTAAGAAATGTCTCAACCGTGAGAAAATATCTCTGCTGAATTTGCATTATTATTCTAGGTGTAGGTATGATGCTTTAATAATGGGGGAAAAATGTAATGACCCAAGTACATTCTGCCCATAGCTTCATGGATTACCAAATGAACATGGAAATGAAACACTAAGATTATTGATATAAGTGGGGATGCTTTAAAAAAAAAAGGCAAAACAAAAATTAGATATTTTATGGTAAATAACTCAGCTACACCACTGACTACTACAGGCATATATCAAGGTCCTTTTTACTAAAAAGCACAGAGAGGCTGTATAAAACATGCTTGCAAGTGTCCACATCTTTAGGGAAAAAAAAAAGGAGGAAAAACTTTCCTTTTGAAGACTATTTCAAAAATACTTTTTGAAATACAGTAAAGATGTTTAAAATAATATTAAAATATCATCCACTTATTTCTCAAAATAAACATACGTTAATTTGTGCATATTTTTAATATAAATGAAATTATGGAGATAGAAGTTGAAATCTCCTCTGTTCCCTTCCCTAGGCTGTCCCTGTTCCTCCCTCTTCAGATGTAGCTACTTAAAAGCTTTGGATGTATATCCTGTTGTTGACTATATGGACCTTTGTCAGCAAAGTAATGTCTCTGCTTTTTAATACACTGTCTAGGTTTGTCATAGCTTTCCTTCCAAAGACTAAGCGTCTTTTAATTTCGTGGCTGCAGTCACCATCCGCAATGATTTTGGAGCCCAAGAAACTAAAGTCTGTCCCTGTTTCCACTGTTTCCCCATCTATTTGCCATGAAGTGATGGGACTGGATGCCATGATCTTAGTTTTCTGAAAGTTGAGTTTTAAACCAGCTTTTTCACACTCCTCTTTCACCCTTGTGAATTTTTTTCTTTTTTAACAAATTTTTTTTTATTGAAGTATAGTTGATTTACAGTGTTGTGTTAGTTTCAGCTGAATTTTATTCTTACTTGTGCTACATGAAAACTTTATTTCAAGTAAACTTCTTGATCATTTTGAATTTCTCTTGGCTGACCTTTTTTTAAAAAATTGATTGATTTTCATTTCTAACATGACTGATACACATCTCATCCCTCCTACCCCTGCCCCATGCTTGCATTATTAGTATTATTAATACTATTGTTGTTTACTGGTATCTTTTAAACTCACTTGTCCATTTGGGGGATTCAAGTTAATTAGCATTCAGTAACACAATCTGGAGACACACTGCATAGGCATTCATAAAGCGCACTATTTCGCGATATGCTGACAACCAGAAAATGAGGGCAGAGGAGCCACTGGCCACTCCTCCTTGCTGATCTAATTGTTCCCTTGTGTTATAATGAGAAAAATGACCATCAAGAAAAGTTTTCTTTCCCCTGCCCTACACTAGAATATCTTGTCCATCCCGGAAAGGTGTGGACTCTTTTGCAGATCTCTAGTCTTAACCAGGGCCTTCCCTGGTCTCTCAGCAGTATAAGAATCCACATCAACGCCAGAGACCTGGGTTTGATCCCTGGGTCAGGAAGATCCTCTGAGAAGGGAATGGCAACCCACTCCAGTATTCTTGCTTGGAGAATTTCATGGACAGAGACACCTGGCAGGCTACAGTCCATGGGGTCGCAAAGAGTCAGATATGACAAAATGACTAAGCAACAAAAACAAATTTCAACCAGGGGGTAATGAGCTTCCTCTATACAAGGGCAGAGTAAATATTTTTTGCCTTGTGAATCACACAGTGTTCACATCTACACAACTCTGCTCTTAGAGAAGAAGCAGAAAATACATGAGTGAATGAATGAGCATAGCTCTGCTCCAGTAAAACTTTATTTACAATAACACAGGGCAGCCCGTTTGGCCTGTGGCTGTAATTTGCCCACCCTCTTGATGAGGGCAGCGACAACTCAGGCTCTCACAAAGGGAATTTGACACGAAGAGTCTTCCTCCCAAGAAATAGTACAAGGTGATAAATACTTTTAGGCTCCAAGATTTCTAAATATAGGTTAAGGTTATGAAAGCAGGTGCCAACTTTGTGGGTCATTGAATCTAAGTCTTAGAGGGTAAACCGCCAGGTCCCAAGATCAGAGGGGCTCTCATGGTGTGTGTTATCTTGGACTGTATGAAAGTGCTGATAGTTGACTTTTTTTTTGGCCACACAGTGTGGCTTGTGTGATTTTAGTTCACTGACTAGGGATCAAACCCAGGTCCTGAGCAGTGAAAGTGTGTAGTCCTAACCACTGGACCACCAGGGAATTCCCTGAGTTGACCATTATTGACAAGCAAAGATGGCAGCATCCTATCGTTGTACTTATGTATATTTATATATTTATACATATGTGCAGAAATATAAATAATAATGGTTAGATTTTATTGAGTGCTTACTATATTCTTGACACTGGGCCCCTATTATGCATACAATCTTTTACTTATCAAACCTCTAATGTCACTATCAGTATTTACATTTTCCTGATAAGGAAAATAACATGTAAACTGTTTATTAATACATACCTTGCCCAAGGTCTCATGGCTGGTAAAGAATCCAGAGTCTCTTTCCATACTGTCAGATGTGGAAATATAACCATTTGTGGAAAAGAACCATTCTGGAAAAGCAGGAAAAGGGTAGTTTTATTTTGATTCATTTTTATATAAGTGAGCCAATTATACCCCTGTACACTGGCCCCTGTTTAATTCTTCACAGTGGGTTGCGACTGGCTCAAAAGTCTGCTGGTGCCAAGCTCAAATTCATATGCATCCAAATATTTTAACTATAGCCCTACCAAAACATATATTTATAGAGTATGGACTCAAGAACAAGTTTTTGTTGTTCAGTTGCTAAGTTGTGTCCCACTCTTTGTGACCCCATGGACTGCAGCACCCCAGGCTCCTCTGTCCTCCACTATCTCCCAGAGTTTGCTCAAATTCATGCCCATTGGGTTGGTGATGCCATCCAATCATCTCATCCTCTGCCACCCCCTTCTCCTTTTGCCTTCAGTCTTTCTCAACTTCAGGGTCTTTTTTTAAAATTTATTTATTTTAATTGGAGGCTAATTACTTTACAATATTGTAGTGGTTTTTGCCATACATTGACATGAATCAGCCATGGATGGGGAACACATGTAAACACATGTAAACCTCAGGGTCTTTTCCATTGAGTTGGCTCTTTGCATCTGGTGGCCAAAGTATTGCAGCTTCAGCATCAGTCCTTCCAATGAATAGTCAGGATTGATTTCCTTTAGGATTGACTGGTTTGATCTCTTTGCTGTCCAAGAGACTCTGAAGAATTTTCTCCAGCATCACAGTTTGAAAGCATCAATTCTTCAGTTTTCAGCCTTCTTTATGTACCTACTCTCTGTTGTGTTTAAGATATTGGTAAATAAAAATATGAAGCATCCTAATTAGCAAGACTTTTAAGATCTGTTTTAGTTCATCTGTTTCATGTTAAGTTTGCAATTTTGCTTTCTTTTATAATGTATGTACTATATCAGAACTATAATATATGTATATAATTTAAAAATATACAACCAAGCATGTAACAGTAGGGGTGTGTGTGTGTGTGTGTGTGTGTGTGTGTTAGTCACTCAGTCATGTCTGACTCTTTGTGACCCCACAGACTGTAGCCCACCGGGCTTCTCTGTCCATGGAATTCTCCTGGCAAGAATACTGGAGTGGATTGCCATTCCCTTCTCCAGAGGAACTTCCCAACTCAGGGATCGAACCCTGGTCTCCTGCATCGCAGGAAGTTTCTTTACTGTTTAAGCAACAGGGAAGTCCTGTAGGTAGGTACTTAGATTTCCTTTAGTTCCCCTTAGAGCAGTCTGCAATACATCAAAACTGGGCACCATAAGTCCAGGCTTCTGCATGCTGGAGCTCCTTTTGTAATGCCTGTATTCACTGGCTTTATTCAAAATTGTATTAATTACTTAATTATTTTTGGCTGTGCTGGGTCTCCATTGCTTTTCTCTAGTTGTGGTGAGCGGTACTCTTCGCTGCAGTACACAGGCTTCTCATTGCGGTGGCTTCTCTTGTCATGGAGTACAGGCCTCTCGGGCGTTTGGGCTTCAGCAGCTGTAGCTCCCAGGCTCCAGCGCACAGGCTCAGTAGTTGCAGCTCTCCAACTTAGTTCCCATGTGGCATGTGGGATCTTCCCAGACCAGGGATTGAACCCTTGTCCTCTGCATTGGCAAGCATATTCTTTACCACTGAACCACCAGGAAAGCCCTCACTGACATTTTTGTGGCTGCCCTCCTCCTCCCTTCCCACATGGGCTTGTACTTACAATCTCCTTGTTCATCTCCTAAACTAGTGACGTCTCCAAGGCCTTGCTGGATGATTACTGGGTAAACTTTAGACTTGGAGTAAATTTCCTTTAGACTCATCTTAAATATCTCTAGCAAGGGGGAAAAGCAATGTGTTAGAGTAGAAAAACTATGCAAGCCCTAGGGATATAATGTCAGTGGAAAGGCGAGTTTGCCAACTAGCCCAGTAGCCATGTGTGCTGACACATTTATTACTCCAGCCCAAGGTGGAGGGCAGAGTCTCAGCCAACCAGAGACCACAGGTTGGTGGCCTTTGGCTGGAAGTAGCCTCTTGTCCTCCTTATTCCAGTTTCCCTTGTAAATATCATTTTTCTCCTCATGCTTTGATGCAGAAAAGGGTTAGAAAGTGGTTAAAAACCATAGGCAAACTGCTGACCTCATTGAATCGTCATCCTCCTACACAGACATACATATATAAAATAATAATTTGTAGAGTTATTATTTATAATCACTTTATTACCCTTGTGACAAGTACTAAGAAGTACTCAGTTCAGTACAGTTCAGTCGCTCAGTCGTATCTGACTCTTTGCGACCCCATGAATCGTAGCACGCCAGGCCTCCCTTTCCATCACCAACTCCCGGAGTTCACTGAGACTCATGTCCATCCAGTCAGTGATGCCATCCAGCCATCTCATCCTCTGCTGTCCCCTTCTCCTCCTGCCCCCAGTCCCTCCCAGCATCAGAGTCTTTTCCAGTGAGTCAACTCTTCACATGAGGTGGCCAAAGTACTGGAGTTTCAGCTTCAGCATCATTCCTTCCAAAGAAATCCCAGGGCTGATCTCCTTCAGAATGGACTGGTTGGATCTCCTTGCAGTTCAAGGGACTCTCAAGAGTCTTCTCCAACACCACAGTTCAAAAACATCAATTCTTTGGCGCTCAGCCTTCTTCACAGTCCAACTCTCACATCCATACATGACCACAGGAAAAACCATAGCCTTTACTAGACGAACCTTTGTTGGCAAAGTAATGTCTCTTCTTTTGAATATGCTATCTAGGTTGGTCATAACTTTCCTTCCAAGGAGTAAGCGTCTTTTAATTTCATCGCTGCAGTCACCATCTGCAGTGATTTTGGAGCCCAAAAAAATAAAGTCTGACACTGTTTCTACTGTTCCCCATCTATTTCCCATGAAGTGATGGGACCGGATGCCATGATCTTTGTTTTCTGAATGTTGAGCTTTAAGCCAACTTTTTCACTCTCCTCTTTCACTTTCATCAAGAGGCTTTTGAGTTCCTCTTCACTTTCTGCCATAAGGGTGGTGTCATCTGCATATCTGAGGTTATTGATATTTCTCCTGGCAATCTTGATTCCAGCTTGTGTTTCTTACAGTCCAGCGTTTCTCATGATGTACTCTGCATATAAGTTAAATAAGCAGGGTGACAATATACAGCCTTGATGTACTCCTTTTCCTCTTTGGAACCAGTCTGTTGTTCCATGTCCAGTTCTAACTGTTGCTTCCTGACCTGCCTACAGATTTCTCAAGAGGCAGATCAGGTGGTCTGGTATTCCCATCTCTTTCAGAATTTTCCACAGTTTATTGTGATCCACACAGTCAAAGGCTTTGGCATAGTC
Source organism: Bubalus bubalis (assembly GCF_019923935.1). Classification (NCBI taxonomy): domain Eukaryota; kingdom Metazoa; phylum Chordata; class Mammalia; order Artiodactyla; family Bovidae; genus Bubalus; species Bubalus bubalis. The sequence goes on along the minus strand of NC_059181.1, from coordinate 8,965,775 downwards.
AATAAAGCAGAAATAGATGTTTTTCTGGAACTCTCTTGCTTTTTTGATGATCCAGAGAATGTTGGCAATTTGATCTCTGGTTCCTCTGCCTTTTCTAAAACCAGCTTGAACATCAGGAAGTTCACGGTTCACATATTGCTGAAGCCTGGCTTGGAGAATTTTGAGCATTACTTTACTAGCGTGTGAGATGAGTGCAATTGTGCGGTAGTTTGAGCATTCTTTGGCATTGCCTTTCTTTGGGATTGGAATGAAAACTGACCTTTTCCAGTCCTGTGGCCACTGCTGAGTTTTCCAAATGTGCTGGCATATTGAGTGCAGCACTTTCACAGCATCATCTTTCAGGATTTGGAATAGCTCAACTGGAATTCCATCACCTCCCCTAGCTTTATTCGTAGTGATGCTTTCTAAGGCCCACTTGACTTCACATTCCAGGATGTCTGGCTCTAGGTGAGTGATCACACCATTGTGATTATCTGGGTCATGAAGATCTTTTTTGTACAGTTCTTCCATGTATTCTTGCCATCTCTTCTTAATATCTTCTGCTTCTGTTAGGTCCATACCATTTCTGTCCTTTATCGAGCCCATCTTTGCATGAAATGTTCCCTTGGTATCTCTAATTTTCTTGAAGAGATCTCTAGTCTTTCCCATTCTGTTGTTTTCCTCTATTTCTTTGCATTGATCACTGAAGAAGGCTTTCTTATCTCTTCTTGCTATTCTTTGAAACTCTGCATTCAGATGTTTATATCTTTCCTTTTCTCCTTTGCTTTTCATTTCTCTTCTTTTCACAGCTAAATGTAAGGCCTCCCCAGACAGCCATTTTGCTTTTTTTGCATTTCTTTTCCATGGGGATGGTCTTGATCCCTGTCTCTTGTACAATGTCACGAACCTCATTCCATAGTTCATCAGGCAGTCTATCTATCAGATCTAGGCCCTTAAATCTATTTCTCACTTCCACTGTATAATCATAAGGGATTTGATTTAGGTCATACCTGAATGGTCTAGTGGTTTTCCCTACTTTCTTCAATTTAAGTCTGAATTTGGCAATAAGGAGTTCATGGTCTGAGCCACAGTCAGCTCCTGGTCTTGTTTTTGCTGACTGTATAGAGCTTCTCCATCTGCAAAGAATATAATCAATCTGATTTCGGTGTTGACCATCTGGTGATGTCCATGTACAGAGTCTGCTAAGAAAGCAGATAATGGAGCTCTCACCTATCTGGGAATCAGGATAGGGGTTTACAGTGGAAAATATACTTAAACTGAGAGTTTCATAATGAGAGTTTTCTATGTCGGGTATGGGCAGAGGATTGGAGGGAAGAATTAGAATGTGAAATACCCAGGTAAGAATTTTGAGTCTTATACTAAGAGCAGTTGGAAGAAATTGAAATGCTTAAACATGAGAAGATTTGGGTTTTAAAATGATATCTTTAGTAAATTAATTGATGGAGACAAATTGCTTTTAAGGAAGCTTATATTGTTATAGCAAGTGAAGACTAATGGGGCCATGGGAATGGAGTGAAATACAGTGTCGGATGTTTAACTGTCTGGTTGGGATGTGGACATGAAGAAGGAGTATCAGAAATTATTCCTGATAAACTGTGTGGGTAGGTGGTGGGACCATCCCCAAAGAGAGGAATCCCTAGGATGGGAGAAAGAGTGCGCACATCCGGTTTGCAACATGTTAAGATGGAGATGCTTCTGCCACAAGTGGATGAAGATGGAGAGTTAAGAGTTAGGCATACAAGTCTTCTACCCGTGGCCGAGGGAGGTGCAATGGCTAAAACAGGCCAGAGAATGAATGACGTGGGTAGAAAATCGGGAGGAAGAAGAAAGGGGAGAAAAAAAGGGGATGAACTAGACTTCAAGGTGAAATAGAAGAGACAAGGGGGTTCTGAGGGAGCATTCAGAGCCTTAGGGAGACAAGCAGAAAAACTAGTGTCATGCTAGCACCATGAACAGGATGCTTCTTTTTTTTTTAATTTAAATTTATTTATTTTAATTAGAGGCTAATTAATTTACAATATTGTATTGGTTTTGCCATACATCAACATGAATCCCCATCCTGAACCCCCCCTCCCACCTCCCTCCCCATACCATCCCTCTGGGTCTTATTTATTTATTTGACTGCCCTGAGTCTTAGTTGCAGCACACGAGGTCTTTTAGTTGCATTATGCAGAATTTTGTAGTTGTAGCATGTGGGATCTAGTTCCCAGACTGGGTATTGAACCCAGGCCCCCTGCATTGGGAGTGCAGCGTCTTAGCCACTGGAGCACCAGGGAAGTCCCGAGGATGCTTTTGGAAGGGATGCATTTAATGATGCCAAGAGCTCAGGAAGGTTGGGAGCAGAAGAGTTTCTGTGGGTTTTAGCGGTTGGAGATCGTGATGACATGAGTGAAAGCTGTTTGGTGAAAGGCTTGTTGGGAAGTGAAAACATGCTGAAAGTTCAGACACGGAGTGTAGTTTAAAGGGAGAGGGAAAGGGGAGCATTTTCTGGGGATGGGAGATGGGGTCGAAATGAACTCAAAGGAGGTTTTCTTTTTGTCCAGATGAAGGAGACTCGATTGTGATCAAAACCTAATAGAAAAGTTCTTTGCTCAAAAGTCAGCTGTGTTCTAATGTTAATACTGTCTTATTCATGTGGAGAGTACTGGTCCTGCTAAATGCTAGATTAATGTTACCTGGTCCCTAATTATGAATGCAGAAAATGAGTTGACATAGTTAAATAATAGCACATACTTTTGAGTAAAAAAATTATATATTTATTTTTCTTTCAAATTCCAATTCTGCATTCATATATCCATTCACTATTCAGCAAATATTTATTGAACAGGTACTGTATGACAGACTGTGAGAGAAGCTTAGATACAGAGGTAACCAAGATCTTGTTAAGAAGAAAGAATGTAATTAGGCTAAAGTAAATAATTTATATATTATCAAAATTAATATAATACTTTTATTATAAGATTATAAAAATAAGTAAACAATGTCATTTTAAGTACAGGACAATAAATCAGGGTAAAGGTGTTGAGAGAGACAAATGACAGGGGTGGAAGCAATTGACAAGGAGTAGCCCACACTTGGCCAAATACATAATCTATTTTTTACCATTGCTTCTGACTGAGACCCAAAATAACACATTCAAACATAACCTCATGGGGACCTTAAATGAATGAATACATGCATGTATGAAAATAGACTTGTGGGCTTTTGGCATTTGAAATATGTCAGAATATTTGCAGTCTTCCCTTCCTCCCCAACCTGGTTTTGTTTTATTCATTTTGCATAAAAGTTTGCCTCTTGCTTTGGATTTAAATCTCTTGATAGGTAAGGATGCCCCAGAGGTGGCTTCTGGCTTGATTGTGCTTCTTCTACAAGGCAAGTAGTGAAATTTCTCCAGGAAGATGACTGGACCCTGAAATTGTGGAACAGCCCTAGAAATCTCAACAAAATGCAGAGGGGGCACATGACCTCTATAAATTTGGAGTGGGAATGCAGATCATGCATCTAAGCTCAGTGTTTCTGATTCTGTACATAAAGCAAAGTGGATTCTCCTGGAACTAGGCTCAAGGATGGATGTGTGCTTAATGGTGAAATTATTCAGTTAAGTAATGAATAGTAATGTGGTGGGTAGGTGAAATGCTGGAGGGGCATTTCACTTACCATAGATGGTGCAAGATTTCCTTATGCTTCATTAAAGATGGTGGTTAGCTGTAAATATACTGTTAAAGGACAGAAATGGTATGGACCTAACAGAAGCAGAAAATAGTAAGAAGAGATGGCAAGAATACACAGAAGAACTGTACAAAAAGGATCTTCATGACCCAGATAATCACGAAGGTGTGATCACTCACACTCACCTAGAGCCAGACATCCTGGAATGTGAAGTCAGGTGGGCCTTAGGAAGCATCGCTATGAACAAAGCTAGTGGAGGTGATGGAATTCCAGTTGAGCTATTTCAAATCCTGAAAGATGATGCTATGAGAGTGCTGCACTCAATATGTCAACAAATTTGGAGAACTCAGCAGTGGCCACAGGACTGGAAAAGGTCAGTTTTCATTCCAATCCCAAAGAAAGGTAATGCCAAAGAATGCTCAAACTACCGCACAATTGCACTCATCTCACACGCTAGTAAAGTAATGCTCAAAATTCTCCAAGCCAGGCTTCAGCAATACGTGAACCGTGAACTTCCTGATGTTCAAGCTGGTTTTAGAAAAGGCAGAGGAACCAGAGATCAAATTGCCAACATCCGCTGGATCATCAAAAAAGCAAGAGAGTTCCAGAAAAACATCTATTTCTGCTTTATTGACTATGCCAAAGCCTTTGACTGTGTGGATCACAATAAACTGTGGAAAATTCTGAAAGAGATGGGAATACCAGACCACCTGACCTGCCTCTTGAGAAATCTGTAGGCAGGTCAGGAAGCAACAGTTAGAACTGGACATGGAGCAACAGACTGGTTCCAAATAGGAAAAGGAGTAAGACTAAGAAGGGGTACACAGGGCACTTCAAACATCCTAGAATGTTTTTTATCTTCAGCTTGGTTGTGCATGCAGAGATGTGCATTTTATTATCCTCAGATATACTTATATATTGCATATACTTTTTGGCTATATAATTTTTCAAGATAATAAAAATTAAAAATTATGAGGATACAAATAAGTTGTAAGTGTAAGGAAATAGGCATGGAAGAAACCGAGGGACTTCCCTCATGGGCCAGTGGTTAAGACACTGCTAGGGATGTGGATTCGATCCCTGGTTGGGGACCTAAGATCCCACATACCACTAGTGTGGCAAAAAAAGAATAAAGAAACTGAACCTATTATCATACATGCATGCATGTATTCATTCATTTAAGGTCCCCATGAGGTTATGTTTGAATGTGTTATTTTGGTCTAAACCAGGAGCAATGGTGAAAAATAGACTATATAGTTGGCCAAGTGTGAGCTGCCCAAAGGGCTTCTTCATATGACTATGCCACATGTATTGAGGGTTCTCCAGTTGTTAGGGTTCCCTGATTCTGCCAGGTTCCTGCTCTGTCCAGCTGAAGTTTCACTCGGAAGACAGAGAAGAAACTACAGACACACACATTACCTTTCACTGATGGTTGGATCTCTCCCAGACCCTGAAACTGTCCAGTACAGTGGGTACCAGCGTGAGAACTGGAGGCAGGCTGCCTGGGTTTGCCTCTTGGCTCTGCCTCTAGCAGAGTAGTCAAGTTCATCTCTCTGGGCCTCTATTTTTGCCTTTGTGAAAGGAGAATATTAATAGTACTTAATGATTGAACTGTTCTGCAGAATGAATGAGGTAGTGTGTGTAAAACTGTATAACAGTGATGGCATGTGTTAATCATGTTGCTTATCATCACCATCATTTATTCTCCCTACCTTCTCTCCTTTCAAGTGTACAGCAAAATGCTCAGTTATATATATTCTTTTTCCGATTCTTTTCCATTATAGGTTATTACAGGGTATTGAATATAGTTCCCTGTGCTATACAGTAGGACCTTGTTGAGTATCTATTTTATATATACTAGTTTGTATCTGCTTATCCCAAATTCCTAATTTGTCTTCCCCTTTCCCTTTTGGTAGCCGTAAGTTTGTTTTCTATGTCTGTGGATCTATTTCTACTTTGTAAATAAGTTCATTTGTATCATTTCTTTTAGATTCCGCCTATAAGTGATATCATTCTTTGTCTTACTTCACTTCATATGATAATCTGCAGGTCCATCCATGCTGCTGCAAATGGCATTGTTTCTTTCTTTTTTCATGGCTGAGTAATGTTCCATTGTATGTATGTACCACATCTTCTTTATCCATTCCACTGTTGATGGACATTTAGGTTACTTCCATGTCTTACCTATGGTGAATAGTGCTGCTATGAACACTGGGTGCATATCTCATCATTCTCATTCTTAAAACCAATACAAAAAGTAGATCTCAGCAGTCCTTCTTTGGCTCACCATCTCTCTTCTCTTCATAGAGAGACTCTCCTAAGCCCTCTTGCAACAGTCTAGCAGCAGAGAGGCAGAGTAAGAGGGATCCATGAAGAAGAAGGGACTCTCTTTCATTCCTCCAACAAACACTTTGCTCTCTAGTATGGGGTGCAGGCCATGCTGTCAACTGGGTGACTCATGGTTCTCTCTCCATATCCCCAAGTTCTGCTTGTCCATGGAAAGTAGATTGTGATGGTTGCAAGGTATAGTAATTAAAATATGTTTAGCAGCTATAAAAAAAAAAACCTTACAAATGGTAGGATGATTCAAACACAAAAGAACTGCATTTCTCCATAAAGACAAAAAAGAAGTGTTCATAATTGGCAGGAAGCTCCCTCTCCATCTTGTGGCTCTACCATCTGTAGCACATGGCTTCCAAGTTGCTGAGCATATTTGCACAAAGTTGGCAGAGGGGAAAGCACTTAGAAGAGTGGGGAGAGAGTTTTATGGGCCTGGTCTGCATGCCACACACATCATTTCTACTTATATTCCATTGGCGACAACCCAGTCACATGACTACACCTAATAGCACAGAAGGCTGTGATTGGTAGACCAATAGGGAAGAAGATGGTGATATTTGGTGAATTGCTAGCATGGACGGGGAGAGGGGAGGATGTCATTGAATAACATATGCCTGGTACAAATCAGAATTCTGGTGGTGGAGGGAGAGGGGAATGCCTGATGACTTAGAAAATTAATTGGCAAGGCTTAGTCCCATGCACACCATATGGAAGAATATGCTGTCCTCTGAAATCTGATTTCACTGAGCAATGCTGGTAAACATGGGATTACCGAGGGTTCATCGAATCCAACAGTCTGTCCAGAGGGCACAATATTCTATGCTAGGAAATGCTGAGCATTTCATGTAGTGAGGCCTGGTAAGAGAAATTAGGATTTCAGCTGTTGCCTCACCAGAGACAGGATATAACACTCTCAATGGGGCTGAATGGCTGATGTCGTCTTGATTTGATCTGGTGCTTGCTCTGACTCCAGCCAAACCAGAAGGTCTCGGCAGCCGGATATCTTTGCATTCAGTGGAGTACAACTTTGCTAGGCATTTTGCTGCTATTCATATGTTTGAGATACATTCCATCTAGGAGCTTGTTAGAAATGCAGTGTCTTAGGCCCCACTCCAGACTTACTAAATCAGAGGAGTCTGCCTTTTAGCAAGATACCCTGGGGAATCTTATTCAACTTAATAGATCAGAAGTTCTTCAAGACACTGACTGTTTGGGTTTTTTTGGCCACTCTGCGCACCTTGTGGGATCTTAGTTCCCCAGCCTGGGATTGAACCCATGCTCTCAGCAGTGGAAGTGCAGAGTCCTAACCACTCGGCATCCAGGAAATTCTCAGGGCACTGACTCTTAAGCTTAGTTGCACATTGGCATTGCCTGGGCAACTTCAAAGATGCCAGTGCTTGGATCCACTTGCAGATTCTGTTGTAATGGGTCTGGACTAAGGCCTGGACTTTGGATTTATAAAAACTCCCCCAAGTGATGTCATTTTGCAGTGAATTTTGAGAACCTCCGCTTTAAATGGCCTACTCTTTCTCACCAAAGATTCCTCCTTGATCAGTGCGAGTGCTTCTTGAATGGATTGTTCTAATGCGTGTTTGATGGCCAATCCAACGGCCCAGATCCATTCACCTTAAACTGAGAAAGACAAGGGGTATTGTGTAGGTCTTGGTCAGCAGAGCAGCAGCTGACCAGGATGTCACAGCTAGGGGCTGTGCTCTTGCAGAAGGCCTGGGCTGCTGAACAATGAATGTGTTTTTTCCCCTAAAGGCCACTGCAGGTACCTACCACCACCACCTTCTTCCTGGCTGGCATGGGCTTGGATAGAAAGGAAAAAAAAAAAGAGTTTCACATAAGTGTTTTCTGTTCCCCTGTATCATTTTCTCAGAACACATTAGTTGATATAATGTTCTGATTTTGAGACAGTTTTCAAACTGTATTTCAGTTTGGAATCTGCACAGAAATAGATAACTTTACTGGCATTCCCTCCCGCCCCCCACCATTTCTTGAAAGATCCCAAGACTGCCAGAAGACATCCCTTCCTTTCATTGCACACTCTGCCCCAATCCCATCATATGCTTAATAAACAGTGAAAGAGTAAAGCTGGGTCACTCATGTCTGCTTGATAAAAATGAAAAATGTACCAGATTGCTCTCAGTGTATAAAACATGGCCTACATTTCTCCTTAGGTTGTGTTGACCTGTGTTTATTTCTGTTCACTGTCGGCCAGCAAAGCCTAGAGCAGTGGTTAGCCTGTAGACTCAAAGCCTGTATCATCCTTGTCCCCTGAGAACTTGCTAGAAATGCTAATTCCACAGTCCACTCCAGGTGTTTTAGCAAGCCCTCCAGGAGCTGATCCTGATGCATGCTCAAGTTTGAGAAAAGCTGGCCTAAAGATTGACTTCAACTCAATAAGCAAACAGACTATACTCTGCCATCTTCTGTCTTGATAAGTTTTTCAAACTTTATCAACTTCAGTTTCCTTAGCTATAAAGTAGCAATAATAATAATACCTAATCTGTGGAGTTGATGTGAGTTTTCCATGTGTCAGTGCAAGGAAAGTAATTTGCAGGCAGAAAGTCAATGTCCTATGAATGTTAATCATCGTTTGCTGTTGTTCACTTATAGACTTTTGCATTAAGTGTCATTTATGTATTTGTCAACAGTTGTAAGTATATTGCACACGCCAGTGGAGTTGTCTTAGGTAATGTAGGTGCCAGTTGGGCCAAAGCCCTACATTCAACCCCAAGGAGTTCTTTTTTTTTTTTCTTTTTTTTAGTATTTGTTTATTTGGCTGTGCTAGGTCTTAGTTGCAGCACATAGGATCTAGTTCCCTGACCAGGGATTGAACCCGGGCCCCCTGCACTGGGAGTGCAGTCAACCACTGGACCACCAGGGAAATCCTGATATAAAGGAAGAGTCAGGACAAGCAGAGAGTTCCTAACGGGAGTAAATCAGGGCCTAGATGCTATGCTCTTCAGGAATCTAGGGCAGGGAAGGGAGGAGAACGGAGTGTTTGGCTATGTGGTATACATGTTGGTGAGAAATGTGAAAGAGAGAAGGACATGCCCCCCCTCTCCAAATATGCCTCTTTGGCATACAGATTATTCTGAGCTGATTATTGTTAAGAAACAGCCTATACAGGAGTAGCTCTGAAAACAGAATAGAAGTTACCCTTTTGTTGTAAGTGAGATCTCCATTTGTAAGGGCTTCCCAGGTGGCTCAGTGGTAAAGAATGCCTGCCAACACAGGAGATAAAGGAAATGCAGTTCGATATTTGGGTCAGGAAGATCCCCTGGAGAAGGAAATGGCAACCCACTGTGGTGTTCTTGCCTGGAGAATCCCATGGACAGAGGAGCCTAGTGGCTGCAGTCCATGGGGTCGCAAAGAGTCAGACTTGACTGAACATGCATGCACATTCCGTCTCTGTACCAGGAAGAGAGGAGGATGATTCTTAATGTCTAGAAATTCTACCTGTGGTAAAGGTATCAATTTAAATCTGGTTAACATTCTTACCCTTGTTTACTGTGCTTTGCCTGCAAACCTCACCTGAACCCACTTCCCTCCACCCAGCATCTTTTGTCTTTAGCTGAAGATGGTATTTACAGTGGTGACTTGGACCTTTTGGGGGAGATACTGAGTTCTGCTAGGGCTTCCCTGGTGGCTCAGATGGTAAAGAATCAGCCAGAAATGCAGGAGACCCAGGTTCGATCCCTGAGTCAGGAAGATCCCCTGGGGAAGGAAATGGCAACCCACTCCAGCATTCTTGCCTGGAGAATTCCATGGACAGAGGAGCCTGGCCAGCTGCAGTTCAGGGAGTCGCGAAGAGTCAGACATGACTAACACTTCACTTTTCAGTTCCGCTGGGTCTCTCCCACACGTGCAGGAGGTATTCATGTTGTTAAACTTCTGTTCTTCTGTCTTTGATTATGGGGATCTCAGCCAAGTACCTGGAAAGGTAGAGGGAAAATGATTTTTCCCTGCTACAAACACAACTTAGAGTCTGGAAGCGCGAATTCCAATCCCAAGTGGGCTCCACCTGGCTATGAGACTCCAGGGCACATCCCTCATGTCTTGGCGTTGTCTTCTTAACCACAAAATGATGGGGTTATCCAAGAGCAGTCCCAGCTTTCCTCCTGCTGTAGATACCTTGGTTTTAAAAATAAAAACCAAGGAACCCAGTGTTGTTGTAACCAGTTAAATGATCCGTCTGAAAAACAGACATGTATATGGATCGAGAATACAAAAATGTATATTTTTATATTCAAAATGGGGACTGACGTATAATAAAGAATTGGTTGGCCTTTGTCTCTGTAGCTCCTGGGAGGGAAATGTTAAATCCTTGGAATTTCCTGAGTTATAGAAAGTGAGCGTTAGTCATTCAGTCGTGTCCAACTCTTTGCGACCTCATAGACTGTACCCCTCTAGGCTCCTCTTTCCATGGTGTTTCCCAGGCAAGAATGCTGGAGTGGGTTGCCATTTCCTTCTCCAGGAGATCTTCCTGACCCAGAGATTGAGCAAGGTCTCCTGCATTGCAGGTGGATTCTTTACAGTCTGAACAACCAGGGAAGCCCCAAATGATAGAAGGATTATTATTCATGGTGGGTCCTTGTACCACATCGGTGTTCATGCTAAGGAGACAACTCAGGATGGGGGCCAATCATGTGATTAGACAACCTTGTCATTAGAGGGTTGTGGCTATGAGACAGATGATGTCTCCTGGACCTCCAGGAAGGTGGCGGGGGGTGGGGGGTGTGCTGGATATTGAGTTCCATCATGTAGCCAATTATCTAGCTGATCATACCTATGTAATGAGACCTCAATACAAACTCTGAACAGTGGGCTCCAGAGAGCTTCCTGGTTAGTGAGCACCGTGTGCTGAGTTTTACATGCCCTGATTCCACTGGAAGAGGATGCAGCAGCTCTGTGTTTGAGACCCTTCTAGACCTCACCCTGCAGGTCTTTTCATTTGACCCGTCCTCACTTGTATCCTATATTAGAAAATTGCAATCATAACTATAGAGACTTCCTGAGTTCTGTGAGTCATTCTCATGAATTCTCAAGCATAAAGGAGTAGTGGGCTTCCCTGAGTAGTGGGCTTCCCTGAGTTAGTGGCCAGTTGGTCAGAAGTGCTGGTAGCTTGACGACCCCCATACTTGCAGCTGGCATCTGAAATGAGGGCGATCTCATTGGCAACTGCGCCCTTAGCCTTCTGAGTCTGCCCTACCTCCAGGCTGGCATCACAGTGGTATTGCAGGATGGTGGAGATAAAAGCTGCTGCTTCTTTCTTCCCGTGAGAGAGGGAAGGTGCTGGGCCTCCATTTGCATGTCTACAGGCAATAATTACTTTGCTATCAATTATCTCCAGCTTACAGAGTTGTTAAATAGCTTTCAGAGACTCAGAATGAGGTCACAGGGAAGGGTGAACTATAGACAGTGCGTAGCATCCCACTGAAGCACTGACTTTTCTTTACATGCTTTCTTTACCTAAAGAAGAAATAGCACTTGAGATATCATTATATCCATTCTCCTGCATCTAGGAGAGTCTAACTAAAACCAGCCCTGGCTGCCCAATAAACAATGGTCGAGTCCCAAATTTAAGTCTTCAGGGAAGACAAACTCCACTTCCACTGGCTCCTTACCCCAACATCACAAACCTCCCGAATAGGATATTCTTTCAGATGTATAGCTCACCACAAGCCCATGCACCCTGTGGACATTAATAGTCATGAGATTAGTAAATAAATAACCAACACCCTCCTGCTCCTTCCCTGAAGGCTGGTCTGTCTTCCATATAAAAGATGAGCATCTCATCCACAAAATAACATTCCTTCATCTTCTGAGTCTCTCACCGTGCCCTCCCCGCCTCCAACTCCATCCCACACACACTCTGCTTTCTGCGTGTGGGGTTTGGTATTTCCCTTTATGCTCCCACCAGTGTTTTAATGGTATTTTTCTTGTTTGACATTCAGCTGCTATTTAGTATATGAAACCAGAAGTGGCTGTCACACCAGTCACGTCCTGGGCAGCCACAGTCAGCACCTTCCATGTGACTCCTAGTCCTGTGCTCACTTGACCTACTGGAGACCTAGATATTTACAAAGAGGTACTTGGGTATGAGTGCTCAGAGTCACGTGTAAGTCATCCTTTATGGTTAAACATCCCCAGCATCATCCTCAAAGCAGTGACTCTCAGAACATGACCACTGGCCCATTGGAGTCCTCTGAGAACTGATTGGAGATGGAGATTCTCGACCCTCTCACAGCCCTGCAGGACCAGAGACATGGAAACGCTGGGGGGTGGGGGCGTTCTTCACAGGCTCCCCAGGGGATTCTGATGCAGGCTGAAGTGTGAAAACCACTTGTACAGAATTGTATTTTTACTGGAATTTGAAACTCAGTCTGGAAAAGCCAGTGGGCTTAATGAAACACAACTGCTTCTCGTCTCTCTTTCTGGCCGTGACCTGGAGAGACAGCTCTGCTGGCAGAATCTGCTGCGCTTCCCTAACAGAGTGGTTTTCTTCTCCCTGGCTGAGTCATCTCTTCACCCCCAGACTGCCCTTGGTGTGGGAAGAGGACCATGTCTCACCAGGGGGTTGTTGACAAATAGCAGTTTCCCTTCTAACCCACAATTTTCTTGAGTCCGTATCTCCATCTGCATGTGGCGAGAACTCCCAGGGGGCTCAGCCAGGCCAAACCACCACCGTGTCTCCCAGATGTTTTGTATGTTCACTTCCAGATGGCTCAGCCTAAGAAAATCTGAGGCCACAAGCTTTCCTCCCGCTTGTCTGCCTTCAGCCATGGTTCAGAAGGCTCCTGTTACATACTGTTCCTTGCTTTTCACATTCCATCCCACTCGGCATGACTCATCATCTGGCATGCATCCCTTTCAGCCAGAGGATGGACTTTTCACCACAGAACAAAGCATCCACTTCTCTCTTCTGACATTTATTTAAACTCCTCTTCCATATCTCCCTAAAGATTGTTGCCAGGAGTGGCGACTCCTCTCTGATGCTCGTCTGGACATCGAGAGTGTCCTCTGCAAATGTGCAGAGAGGATATTTGAAACTGGGGAAAATGTCTTCCACCACTGGGGATCCTGGGAATGAATGCAGGAGGATAGTTTCAGAATGAGGCTGTGTAATTAGGCACATCTGATGAAAATGACAGTCCGCAGGTGGCACATTGCTTTGGAGGTGTGATCGCAAACAGCAGCCCCCCTCGGGAGATGAGGTAGAGGCAGTTAGGACTTAAATTAGTTTATCTGTAATTTGCATTTGATGTTGGTATAACGTTGGCCCACCAGGAGGTAGAGTTGATGAGTTAAGAGACGCTGTTATGCAGAAGTACTTTGCCTTCACATCTGTAGAACTGGCATGCCCATGAACTCTGCATAGATCATGCCAGAGACTCCAAGACACTGTAGGGGTCTTAGCTGTGGAAAGGGGCAATTTAGATTTGGAATACAGTGTTCCCAGTAATGATTCATCTCTAAGCATTCTCTGTTGCATTCATTGCATTGTATAGGAGTTCTTAGTTTGAAAATATGACAATTCTGCATAGCTGCTTGTCTCGTAGACTATTTTTGTTAGAATTTTTCGGTGCAAAAATAAGTTTCTCAACACTAAATCAAATTTCACTGGGACCAGTGGTTTTCAAACAACTGAACATTAGGATCTGCAGAGACTCTTAAAAGTCCTGAGGCCCTGGGAATTCCATGGTGGTCCAGTGGTTAGGACTCAGGTTCAATATCTGGTCAAGGAACTAAGATCCCACAAGCCCCATGGCTTGACAAAAAAAAAAAAAAAAAAAAAATCCCAAGACCCAGGTTGCGCCCCAGACCAGTTATATCAGACCATCTGGGTGGGGCCCAGGCATTTGTATTTTTAAAAAGTGTTCAGGAAATTCTAACACACAGCAAACTGAGAACCACTGACTTGGACAATTGACATGGCTGTTGAATGGGTGGTTGGGAAGAGTCTTAGGGGCTCAGGATAGATGAATCCATTTCACAAGGGAAAGGAGGGACTGTGCTATGCCCTGGTAATGAGACTAAGTGGCAAGTTTGCTGCTGCTGCTGCTAAGTCGCTTCAGTTGTGTCTGACTCTGTGCAACCCCATGGACTGCAGCCTACCAGGCTTCTCCGTCCCTGGGATTCTCCAGGCAAGAACACTGGAGTGGGTTGCCATTTCCTTCTCCAATGCATGAAAGTGGAAAGTGAAAGTAAGTCACTCAGTCATGTCTGACTCTTAGTGACCCCATGGACTGCAGCCTACCAGGCTCCTCCATCCATGGGATTTTCCGGCAAGTTTACCAGCCTTAAAAACAGGTAAAGCAATCAGTGATTTTGGAGGAACAGATTGGGTTCTAGCCACCACCCCCCAGCCTGTAAAGTTTCTCCTTCCTATGGAAGCATTCACTGTTGAATCCTGTGCCAAAACACAACTGACATTGCAGCTGAATTCAGCCTCTGTACCTTGACACTGAATCAGATCTCTGAGGCAGAGTTCTGGGTGAAGCAGAAAAGAATAATTTTACTGCTTTGCCAGGCAAAGAGGGCCTCAGTGGGCTCCTGTCCTCAAAACTGTGTGTCCAGACCTGGAGAGGGTAGTGAGGAGTTTTACAGGAATGGGTCAAAGAGGGCGTGGTCAGCTCACGGGCAGTCTTCTGATTGGTTGGTGGTGAGGTAAGTGGGAGTCAGATCATCAGCCTTCTGGTTCCCACAGGTCTGGGGTCTAGTGCTTGTGGGCAGCATGCAGTTAACTTCTCCCACCTGGTGGGGGTTTCGCTATCTGTGAAACAGCTCAAATATTTTGTTCTGTATATGCCTTGAGAGGGGGGACCAGGACCTGCCCAAGGCCGCACTATTGTTTCTTTTGACTGTTATTCCCTTGTTGCCTCATCCCCTCCCTTCCGTAATTAGCATCCGTTTGAACCTGCTCCTTGAAACTCAGGAAGGTCTTGGAGGCTGAATGAAGCCTATTTCCTATAGTCAAGAAAGGGGGACATCGAAAGGCTTTTGTGCTCAACAGCCCCTCAGTATCAACATTGCTGTAGAAGATTAGGGAAGGTGAGTACCTAAACTAGTGGTTTTCAATCTTGACTCCATGTCGGAAGGAATTGGGGAGCTTTAAAAATCTGCTGACCTGGCCACACCCCAGAGCAATCAGGGTCTTTAGCTATCAGGCATCAGGAGATAGGAAAGTTCCCCTAGGTAATTCCACCTTGCAGGCAAGGTTGAGAGCCAGTGGCTTAAAACAGTGGTCCTCAAAAGTCCTTGCTGAAGGGGAGGAAAAGTAATTTTCCTCAACCCTTCTGAGTTCTTAGCTGAGATCCCTGTGATGAAAGATTAACAAGAGAAATACAATGAGAATTTTTTATAACATGTTTACCTCATGTATACATGGGAAATACCCAGGGGAAATGAGTAACTCATTAAAGTGGCCTCAAGATGGCCTAGGTTACCACCTTAAATACCATCTTCCCCTAAAGACAAAAGAAAAGTGGTGGGGAGAGAAAGTGACCAGGAAAAGAAGGGTAAACAGGGTAAGGCTTGCTATGAAGACTAAGTTGGTGCCTTCTCCATGGATGTTCTGGTTGGTTTAGTCATCTTCCTCTTCCCAGTACAGAAAGGGAGACCCCCTGACAAATGGAGCTTTCCCTTGTAAATGTCCCTCCCAAGAGGGTAACTTCTACTCTGTTCTCAGAACTTCCCCTGTGCCTGCTGTCTCTCAAAATAATCTTTGTGCTGAGCAGGCAGATTTCGGGTTGGCATATTCTGCTCCCCTTCACTGTATTAGAGTCCCTGGGGGAGATGCCCTGCTTACACTCTGCACCTAGGAAATGAGGATCACCAGAAGCAGGACCCAGGTATCCACATTTTTTAAAGCTGCCCTTCCTATAAGAAGAGCTCACAGTGTTTAATCCACCTGTTAAATTTGCCCAAATCCTGTTCTTTCCAGGGGTTAGAAATAGCTGGACCTCTGGCGTGACATTATGCTGGATTGTAAAACCTCCTGAGAATGAGCTGCATTCTCCTATTTGGGGGGTTGAGTGTGAAGATAACCCTCAATTCAAAAGCCCCAAGTCAGTTGCTTCCCGCACCTGCCTTCAGGCTTTATGTTATAAGTTACTATTAATCTATGCTCTTTATCCCCAAAGAATTGTCCTGAACCTTGGCTGTGCATGAAAATCACAAGGGGAGATTTTTAGACTCTCAATGCCCAGGCCATACTCTGGACCACTTAAATCAGAGACTAGAGGAGTGGGAGGATGGGAAGGGGAGGGTCGTAGTACTTTTGAAAATTGAAATTTTTATTGAGATCATTGTGGATTCCAGTGCGGTGTTTTAATTTGCATCTCACTAATGATGTCGAATGTCTTTCCATGTGCTAATGTGCCATCTCTGTATTCTCATTCATTGAAATATCATGTTCATGTCCTCTCATTAGATGATTTGTATTCTTACTGTTGACTTTGAGCCTTCTCTGGGTAGTCTAGATACTTTATTACGTATGCGGCATCTCGGTATTTTCTCCTAGTCTATAGTTTGTCTTCCTCAATGGACTTTGAAGAAGCTTATTGGGGGTCGCCCCCAATTGAGATTCACTCCAATGAAATGAATTTCTGAGTCATATATGGGATTTGAAAGTGAAAGTTGCTCAATCGTGTCCGACTCTTTGCAATCCCATGGACTATACAGTCCATGGAATTCTCCAGGCCAGAATACTGGAGTGGGTAGCTTTTCCCTTCTCCAGGGGATCTTCCCAACCCAGGGATCAAACCCAGGTCTCCCGCATTGTGCCAAAGAATTGATGCTTTTGAATTGTGGTGTTGGAGAAGACTCTTGAGAGTCCCTTGGACTGCAGGGAGATCAAACCAGTCCATCCTAAAGGAAATCAACCCTGAATATTCATTGGAAGGACAGATACTGAAGCTCAAATACTTTACCTGATATGAAGAACTGACTCTGGAAAAGACCCTGATGCTGGGAAAGATTGAAGGTGGGAAGAGAAGGGGATGATAGAGGATGAGATGGTTGGATGGCATCACTGACTCGATGGACATGAGTTTGAGCAAGGTACAAGATTTGGTGATGGACAGGAAGCCTAGCGTGCTGTAGTCCATGGGGTCACAAAGAGTCAGAGATGACTGAGCAACTGAACTGATATGAGATTTTTGGTGTTTGTTTGTTTTTGTTTTGGCGTAATTTGAACAGAAGATTTTCAATTTCATGGAGTCCAGTTTTTATCCATTTTTTTCTTTTATGGATGGTACTTACATAAACATCTAAGAATTTGCTGTCTAGCCCTAGAACTGAAGCTCTTCCCCTCTGTTTTCTTTTCTACAAGTTTATAGTTTGACATTTTGCATTTAAATCCATGATCTGTTTTGAGTTAATTTTTGTATAAGATGTGAGATTTAGGTCTAGGGGGATTTTTAGTTTGTTTTGCTGATGGATGTCCAAGCATCAATATTTTTTAACAGGTCTCCAGTGTAATTTCCTCAGATTTTTCAGGAGCATCATAATAAAATTTAAAAAGAACAACAGAAATGTGTGCTTTTAGAACAATGCTGTCCAGTAGAAATACATAATATATATGACTATATTATTATATATACATACAACATTTAAAATTTTCTACTATAAAATTAAAAGTTAGGTGCAATTAATTTTGATAATATATTTTATTTAGCTCAGTATATTGAAAAATTACTTCAACTCATAACCAAGCTAGAAATTGTTGAGACATTTTGCTTTCCTCTTTTCTATAATAGGTCCTTGAAAGGCAGTATGTATTTTTGTTTTGTTTTTTTTTTAGTTAGGTGGCCTCTTTATTTTGGCGATGCTGGGTTTTTGTTGCTATGCACAGGCTTTCTTTAGGTGCAATGAGCAGGGGCTACTCTCTACTTGTGGTGTGTGAGCTTCTCATCGCGGTGGCTTCTCTCGTTGCAGAGCAGGGACTCCAGGGCACATGGGCTTCAGTAGTTGTGGTGCAGGGGCTTAGTTGCCCTGCAGCATGTGGCATCTTCCTGGACCAGGGATCAAACCCATGTCCCCCGCATTGACAGGCAGATTCCTATTTACTGGACCACCAGGGAAGTCCTATGTAGTTTATATTAATAGCACATCTCAGCTGGACTCACCACATTTCACATACTCAACAGCCACATGTGGTTAGTAGCCACAAGATTGAAAAATAGTTTTAAACCAAAATAGTCTTGTTCCCTACCCCCTGTTCTTTGCATGTTTGCTGACTGAATTAAATTCTTGAGCTACTCCTCCCTGGCGCAAATGTAGGGCTACTCATTTCAAATAATACAGGCTGTATTTAGAAAACCTTGCTTCTGCTTGCTGTGCCTGATGACACACTTCTTTTCTAGGCAGATGCACTCTGGGTGGAATGTGCTTTCATAAATATTTATGTTGCACTGACAGTAAGGGGCCCCCGGCCTTGGAGTCATGATGGTCTTCCCCCACACTTGGATTCTTATCTGATTTTCCCTCAACTCAAGTTATTAAATTCACATGAGTGTGCACAGTGTTCTAAATTCATGAGGACCCTGTTTATACATGGAGCCGTGCTGCAGTGAGGACAGGACAAGGTAAATCTTACATGTCATCCTTTAAACTGTCTAAGGAAGAAAGAGCAGAGCAGGACTGATTTCCATTCCACCAGTAAAAGCACACCAGCTTCAATAAGTGTCGCCTTAGTCATGCGGCATCGATCAGAACAGAGTTTCTCATCTTCCGCGCTATAGATGTTTTGGATTGGACCACTCTTTGTCAGGGGGCGGGGCTGTTGTGTGCACTGGAGGGTGTTTAGCAGTGTCTCTGGTCCCCAGGGTCTACACACTTCACAGGTGTGACTTCACACAGTGTCTCCAGACAGGACCAGATATTCCCTGGGGTTCACAGTCACCCCCCACTCCAGTCAAGGATCACTGGGCTCTACTGAAATGGATTTCTGCATCATGTATGGGCTTTTTGGTGGGTTTGGTGGTTGTTTCACTTTTTGTTTTGTTTTGGGCCTAATTAACAATTTTACTGCTAAGTCGCTTCAGTCGTGTCCGACTCTGTGCGACCCCATAGATGGCAGCCCACCAAGCAGCAGTTAGCAGCAACAATTTTACAGGGCTAACTACGTTCGAACTCTTCAAAGATAAACTGAGGCCTATTAAAGAATTTTAGTTTATTTGAGCAAAAGTGATTCAAACCAAGCATCCAATTTAGCCGATAGAAAAGAATTCTGAGGAACTGTACAAAATGAAAAAAAAAAAAAATGAAAGACTCATAGAAGGAAGGCAGTGGAAATGAAGAAGTTATATAAGGGGAAAGAGCAGTTTGGTTATTGCAAGGTGACTTCCTATCAGGCAGATGACCTAACTAGTGCTGCTGGGGTGACTACTGATGGATTGGTTTAAGAGTCCATTTGGGGGAGATTCCATTTGGGGGAGAGCTAAGACTAATTAAGTCTTGCTTTGGTGACATGGGGCTTAGTCTAAGCCACTTCATTTGGGACCTGTGGTCTGGTTTGGTAACACTTCATTTCATGGAATATTTCATTCTCCAATTTGTCATCTTTGGGGGAACCTACATTTCTAAATGTGCCTCTAAAGTGAAGTTACTCAGTCATGTCCGACTCTGTGACCCCATGCACTGTAGCCTGCCAGGCTCCTCCGTCCATAGAATTTTCCAGGCAAGGATACTGGAGTGGGTTGCCATTTCCTTCTCCAGGGGATCTTCCTGACCCAGGGATCGAACCCAGGTCACCCACACTGCAGGCAGACTCTTTACCGTCTAAACCACCAGGGAAGCTATAGCAGACTTTAATCATTGAGAAAATGGTACTCTTAGTTCTGGGCTGTGGTACTATGGCTCATTGAGACACAGAAATAGGACATATTCTCATCTAATCTTCAGTGTATGATTTATCTTTGAAAAAGACCTCTATTCCCTGCTTGACAAATTCTTACTCATCCTGTAAGGCTAGCTCAAATGCCGCCTCATTTGTGAAGCCTTTGCTAATTTTCCAAGAAAAATGGTGCCTTTGTCAGAAGTCTCCTTGATTTTTGTTGAAGCTCTGCTAAAGGCATCTGTTCATTCCTACAGACATCCCGTCATGGTGAGTGAATGAAGGAATGATGTCAAGTGACATTACGGGTAGAAGCTAGAGGATCAATCACAGCCAGCTCTTATTAAACCAAGAAGCACACTTCATGTACACACAATGGAGAGAGCAAAAGCAATCAGAAGTAGATGCATCCTTAGAGCATGGTCGAGAAGCTCTCCAAAAACATTACAAAGTAAATAAAGAAGAGTGATAGCCTCCCTGCAGAGAACACCCAAGGCCAGGGTAGCTAAGAAAAATGGTTGTCAGTGCTGTTCATCCCCTTTGGTAAACCGGAATCCATGTTGCAAACTCTGCCCTATAATTTGTGACTCTCAAGATGTCTGAATCAACATTCACAGTAAATGTCCTTTAGAGTCAAGAATCCCTAGAAAAAGTTATTGTGCAGATGCTGAAATAACTCATTTATACAAAACGTGACACTTCTGTCACTATATGAAGATTTTATAGTTTTTAGTTTTACAGTTTTATAGATTTTATAGTTTTACTTTTGCTCCCTGAGCATCAGGGAGATGGCGAAACTCTGCAAGTGCGTCTGTCTGACTAAACTGGAATATTGGGAAGAAACGTGAGTCAGTTCACTTCTAGGTGTGACCAAGAACAGGATTCCAATGTCCAGTTCAATCTGCCTTTATTTTATTTTTTTTTAATTTTTTTTAAATTTTATTTTATTTTTAAACTTTACATAACTGTATTAGTTTTGCCAAATATCAAAATGAATCCGCCACAGGTATACATGTGTTCCCCATCTCAATCTGCCTTTAAAAAGAAATACTCGATTCAGTGGTCCTCCAACTTGAAGCTACAAGTTAGACAGTAATAAGCTGCCTGATTTCCTGGAGGATTCTGATTCAGATG
The DNA here is from genome assembly GCF_019923935.1 of Bubalus bubalis. NCBI lineage: Eukaryota > Metazoa > Chordata > Mammalia > Artiodactyla > Bovidae > Bubalus > Bubalus bubalis. Next base: position 8,944,783 of record NC_059181.1, on the reverse strand, counting down.
GCCTGTTGGGGCTTAATAATCTGCTTTTTAAATAAGCAGGGAACTCTGCTCAGTACTCAGTAAAAACCTAAATGGGAGAAGAATTTGAAAAAGAATAGATACAAGTATATCTATGAGATGGGAATACCAGACCACCTTACCTGCCTCCTGCAAAAGCTATATGCAGGTCAAGAAGCAACAGTTAAAACTAGACATGGAACAACAGACTGCTTCAAAATTGGGAAAGGAGTACATCAAGGCTGTATATTGTCACCCTGCTTATTTAGCTTATATGCAGAGTACATCATGCAAAATGCCAGGCTGGATGAAGCACAAGCTGGAATCAAGATTGCCGGGAGAAATATCAATAACCTCAGATATGCAGATGACATAATGGCAGAAAGCAAAGAGGAATTAAAGAGCCTCTTGTGAAGGTGAAAGAGGGGAGTGAAAAGGCTGGCTTAAAACTCAACATTCAAAAAACTAAGATCATGGCATCTGGTCCCATCATTTCATGGCAAATAGATGGGGAAACAATGGAAACAGTAAAATAATTTATTTTCTTGGGCTCCAAAATCACTACAGACAGTGACTGCAGCCATGAAATTGAAAGATACTTGTTCCTTGGAAGAAAAGCTATGACAAACCTAGATAGTGCATTAAAAAAAAAAGCAGAGACATCATTTTTCCAACAAAGGTCAGTATAGTCAAAGCTGTGATTTTTCCAGTAGTCATGTATGAATGTGAGAGTTGGACCATAAAGAAGGCTGAGTGCTGAAGAATTGATGCTTTTGAGCTGTGGTGTTGGAGAAGACTCTTGAGAGTCCCTTGGACAATAAGGATTGCAAACCAGTCAATTCTAAAGGAAATCAACCCTGAATAGTCATTGGAAGGACTGATGCTGAAACTGAAGTTCCAATACTTTGACCACCTGATGAAAAGAACTGACTCATTGGAAAAGACCCTGATACTGGGAAAGAAAGGAGAAGGGGATGACAGGACAAGATGCTTTGATGGCATCGCTGACTCAATGCACATGAGTTTGAGCAAGCTCCAGGAGCTGGTAAAGGACAGGGAAGCTTGGCGTGCTGCAGTCCATGGGGTTGCAAAGAGTCGGAGACAACTAAATGAATGAGCAACAACAGCAGTGTATATGTATAACTAAATCACTTTGCTGTACACCTGAAACTAACATAACATTGTTAATAGTCTATACTCCAATATAAAATTTAAAAAACATTTTTAATAAAAGACCCCCATAAAAGGAAATTTTAGATACCTTGATTTGAAGGAGGGGGGAGGCGGTCCTAACTATTAACACCCCCCCCTCACTTTGTAAAGGGGTTTGAGACTTTCCATCCCAGGGCTAAATAGCAAAGCTGCTGAAGATTTTGTCTTTTAATCTGCCTTGAACATCACCTCCCATGATCCCTTCCAAAAACGAACAGGCAGCTAGAGATAGTGAGAATCTGTAGCATAGATGTGTGACTATGGCTCATGGGTTATCATTGAGGGCTTCCCAGGGAAGGAATGCATAGTTTCGTAGCTACTGGTTCCAGACAAGACTTGCAAATTACAGAGGGGTAAAGATGAAGTGAGTGGAGAGCAAGGATGTGGGTGGCCAGCTTCTAGTGTGGGTCAAAGCCCCTAATACTGACCACTGGTTCCTTCTGTGAGAAGCACTCTCATGGTACCCAACAAGCCTGGGAGAAACAAAGATGGGTAAGATGCAGTTCCTTAAGGTGCAGAGCTTATCTACATTAGTTTGTTCATGATGCTTCTCCTGACCAGTCTGAGAGCACACAAACCATAACCTTCAATTTCCTCCTCTACAGCGTTTCTTACTTATAACTTTAATCTTTCAAGGGGGTTTCCCTGGTGGCTCAGTGGTAAAGAATCCACCTGCCAATGCAGGAGACGTGGGTTCAGTCCCTCGGTTGGGAAGATGCCCTGGAAAAGGACATGGCAACCCACTCCAGTATTCTTGCCTGGAGAATCCCATGGACTGAGGAGCCTGGCGGGCTACAGTCCACGGGTTTGCAGAGTCGGACACAACAACTAAACAACAACAATCTTGTAAGAGAGGGACGATGGGTAGGATCACAGTTTGGGATCCAGTGTGCTTGAGTTGGGATCTTAGCCCGTTTGCCCACTCCTTTTATAAGCTTGGCCAGGTCTTGTCACCTCTGCGTGCCTCACTTTCATCAACAATAAAGTGGGAACAATGGTAGTACATATTGTGTAGGTTGGTCACAATGATTGAGGTAATATATTTAAAGACCTAAGCACTTTAAAGATATTATCTCACTTAATCATTGTGCCCAACCTACACAAAGTGAGCCTTGCAAAAGTATTAGCTCTTACAGTTATAGCAGCCCAATCAGAGCTCTTATTATGGAATATAAGCTGGCAATGGCACCCCACTCCAGTACTCTTGCCTGGAAAATCCCATGGACGGAGGACCCTGGTGGGCCGCAGTCCATGGGGTCGCTAAGAGTCAGACACGACTGAGCAACTTCACTTTCACTTTTCACTTTCATGCATTGGAGAAGGAAATGGCAACCCACTCCAGTGTTCTTGCCTGGAGAATCCCAGAGACGGGGGAGCCTGGTGGGCTGCCGTCTATGGGGTCGCACAGAGTCGGACACAACTGAAGCGACTTAGCAGCAGCAGCAGCAAGCTTTATAAACAGCCTTTTAATAAATCAACAATGTAAAATTAACCACGTTCTTTATTTAAAAAATACCAGGCAACAGCAGAGGACAGATTTTTTTTTCCAAGGGGCCTCAGTCGAGATTGCAAAGACCTCATTTCCAAAAACTTCAGGAAATGTGTTGAGTTCAGTTGTTTACATGCATTGGCCCAGTGGCCAATGTTTATCTCCAATGAGTCATTGACCCTGCCAACATGAAGGAAAAGGATCAGGTCACTGAAAGAAAACTGAGATGAAATTATTTTTTGGAGCAGTGCAAATAAGCATGAACAACTTTAGATCCAGTGCTTCCTATTTTCTTCAGCAAAACTTGAGAGAGCCTGTGGACATGTGTTTGAGAAGTTCTGTTCCAAGAACTTTGAACAGCATCTTCAAGTCCAGCATGAAAAGAGTTTTCATTTAGTCCCCCTTGAGATGGTTGCCAGAAGGGTCAGCAGAGAGCTCTTTGGAATGTGAACATCTAAGCATTGCTTTCACATTCAAGTTCACATACATTCTAAATGCATGATTGAGAAACCAAAGAACCAGCTGTCAGAAAAACTGATGAGAGAGGGGGAAAGAGTCATGAGACCCTCTCATTGCAAAATCATCAGATTGTGATTCTCTTTTTGCTCTGCCTTGGAGAAATCAGGGGTTTCAGGAGGAAGAATCTTTGACCCAAAGAAGAATAAAAAAGCAGGGGAATTCTTATCAAATCTCACCCTGAGCAGGTTGACCATGTGACTCTCCCATTGGTGCTTACAATGGGCAGAAGCAACTCACCAGCTAAGAAGAGGCAAAGGAATAAAAAGTCTGAGGTCCTAAACTGGCTTCAGATTGTGGGTTTAGATCTTTAGATCAGGGTTTCTCACCCTCACAGTATTGACATTTAGGGCCAGATCATTCTTGGTGGGGGGCACTCTTCTGGGCATGGTGGGCTGTTGAGCAGCACCCCTGGTGTCTCCCCACTACACAGTAGTAGAACCTACCCCTCCTCTGCAGTTGTGAGGGTCACAAATGCCTCCAGTTGGTGACTGGGGTCCCCTGGAAGGCAGGATGAAGCCCCCCCAGTTGAGAACCGCTGCTTTAGATCTGACCCAGATGAGAGAAATTTGAGCAGTAGTCCCCAAATGATCTGTAGGGAAAACCAGTTGTGAAAAACTTTCCAATCCATTGTGAACCAATATATTTTGAAACACAATAAAAATTAATTACTGTAAAAAAGTGAAGTAACAAAAGAACATAAAATAGAAAGCAATTTGTTATGGTTAGATTCAAATGAGATAAAATAACTCTGTAAAGTTCGCAAATAGGTTTCCCAGTTCTTGTCCTCCCTTTCTGTACTCCTGTGATTCATTCATTGGTTCATTAATTCAACATGCATTTGTTCAACACCCCCACAGTGTACCAGGCATTGGACTGGGGACTGGGGATCCAAAGATGAGTGAGGAAGAAATTCCATCCCTGGGGGGAGGGTGTGGCATCCAGAGAACCTTCCTGGAGGAAGTGATACCCAGCAGGTCCAACACATGAGTAACAATTCACAGGAAGAAGCAGAGGAGGCAGAGTGTGAATTTCAGGCAGAGGGTACTGTGTGTAAGGCAGTCAGCACTTATTCACAACCCTTCCAGGGAACTGAAAGTAAAATATGACTGGAGCTGAGAGTAGAAGGGGAAGAGGCAAAAAGTTGATGCTGTAGAAGTAAAGCAGGGTCAGATCATGAAGTCCTGGTCAGCCCTTGCTATGCCCCCCGGTGCCTGGGACAAGCACTAGTATCAACTGGGGAACTTTTTGGAAATGCAGACTTTCAGGCCCTACCCCTAGATCTGCTGAATCAGAGTCTGTTCTGGGACTTAGGAAGGCTGGATTATTTATGGAGCTTTTATCCTGAGGGATACAGGAAAAGATTATAAGGTTTTTCATTACCTGTATCCCTCAGGATAAAGGCATGGGCCTTCCCTGGTGGCTCAGATGATAAAGGATTTGCCTGAAATGCAGGAGATGCAGGTTAGATCCCAGGGTCAGGAAGATCCCCTGGAGGAGGAAATGGCAACCCACTCCAATGTTCTTGACTGGGAAATCCCATGGACACAGGAGGCTGGAGGGCTACAGTCCATGGGGTCGCAAAGAGTCGGACACAACTGAGCGACTGACACTAATCTTGTGGGGTGCAGATAACCATTACAAGGGTTTTAGGCACTGGAGGTCGGCTAAGCTGGTATCTCTAGGCACTGCCTTTGCCGCAGGTATGACAGGAAGATGCGCACGGAGCTCAATATCGACTTTCCCAGACTCCCTTGTGGCTGGAGGAAGGGCAGAGCCCCTCACTGGAGATCCACTGTGGTAATTTTTGAGAAAACTACTGTTTCCCTGATTCAAATAAAACATGTGGCCGGCAGCTATCTTGGCTGCTGCTTTCTGCCTTGAATGAGGCTGTGTTCCCTGAGCTGAAAGCACTCCTGTGACTAGCCCAGAATGGCATATCATTAATGTATCAGTCGGCGTTGTGTCTGTACATATGCAAAATCCAAAACAGTATTTGCTTAAAGAAGATAAATATGTTTACCACTGTCACATAGAGAAAATTCAGCAATGCACAGTCTAGGCTAGTGTGCAGTTCCTGACCATGAAGCCCCAGGAACTCTGTTTTCTCCCTTTGTCCTTTTCACTGCTTGACTTCTAGCCTCATGATATTTGCTGAAATTCCACCCATCACAACTGCCCTCCAGGTCAATGGACCACTTCTTAATTTGCCAGCAGTCACCCTTGAAGTCTCACACCACACTCCTACTAAAGCTCAGTGATTAGGACTTGTTACACATTCACACTTTGCTCTGAGGGACACTTGGTGATTATTTATTTAGTTGGACTGTGCTGGGTCTTCATTGCTGCTCGGGCTTTTCTCTAGTTGTGCTGTGCAGGCCCCTCATTGTGGGGCTTCGTTCATTGCAGAGCACGAACCTCGTTGCTCTGCAGCATGTGGAATCTTCCTGTATCAGGGATCGAACCCGTGCCCCCTGCATTGGCAGGCAGGTTTTTAACCTTTGGACCACCAGGAAAGTCCTAGGTGATTTATTAGTATTTGTTTTTCTGGGTGGCCATGTACTAAACTAAAAACTAGAACTCCATGACAGAGTAAGTGGGAGGAAAAAGATGCTTGATAGCCATATCTCTCTGGAAAGTTCCATCACAGGCAGGATTGTATTCCAGGAAGATGATTCAGATAGCAGTGTGGAGGGCAGGTTCTAGAGAAAGAAGACTGAAGGGAGGCAGGCCAGCGGATGAGGCAGTGGGATGCTCAAAGGCAGGGGCATGACCGACTACTGACCATCGGCTAAATTTGGCCTCCTGGTTGTTTTAGTTAAAGTTTCATTGCAGCAGAGTGAGGCCACACACTTAGACATTGTCTGTGGCTGGGCGGAGGGGGAGCAGTCATTGTTTTTCTGTATCATTCTGAGTTCTTGGCTGGGAACCGTGTCATCAAAGATACTTCAATAACATCTATACTTCCAGTATACATGGGAGAGACCCAGAAAAACTGAGAAAAACTCCCCCAACTGGCCCAAGCCATTGCTTTAAGCATCCTCTGTTAGGTTAAAGACAAAACGCAGATGTTGGGGAGGGGAGGAAACCAGTTATGGAAGGTTAGCAGGGAAGGAAGCATGGTAAATAAAGGTCAGGTTATGCGGATTCAAGTGGGTGCCTTCTCCACGGAGGAGAGTTTGTGGAGATTTTGTCATCATTCTCTTCCTGGTGCAAGAGGGTGACAAATGGAGATTTCCTTTTTAAATGGGAATGTTCTTTACTTGTAAAGCTACTTTACAAGAGTAGGTTCTGCAATGTTTCCAGAGAATGTCCTGTGTCTGCTGATTATTTTAGATCTCAAAAATAACCAGCTTAAAATAATCCTCGGGCCCAAGGGGCCCATTTTGGGGTGGCATATCCTGCTCCCCCTCAGCTGCTTTCTCTCTGCTTTCTCTCAGTGTTGAGTAATTTCGACAGAGGCCGTGGGAACTTACCCTAAAACATTCACCGTCTGGCCTTTGACAGACAAACTTTGCTGAGTCTTGCTCTAGAGGAGTATCATGTAGGGTTGGAGAAAGTGGACATCCTCCAGAAGACATCAGGGAGGTAGAAAGAGTGGGTGAAAGTTGGATGTGGGGAATCAGAGGCAGACTGGAGCTCTTCCTGGAGTAGGCAGAATATTCTGGAAATCTTAAACCACACCCAGATCACTGACCTAGCTAATGCAAGTTTACAGGGGTGGCTTCTTCTGAGACTTCAGATGTATCATTATTTATGCTCCATTAACTAAAGAAGCAAAATAGTAATTCAGGCTTTGAGATCTTGGCTATAATGAATAAAAGATGAAAGGACACTGCTGCCTGTTTGAAAACAAAAGAGCACAGCCGTGGAAACACGGAGTGTCTACAACATGGCAGAGTCTGTGCTAGAGTTGTGTTTATGCTGCTTGTTAATACCCAGTGACAGTTCTTTTTCATTGTGTTTTTGATGATTGGCAGTTAACATTTTTGAATGTCATTTTTAAAGCATCAAAAAATTATATAACTAACATAAGTCAAAATTTGTTTTTGTTTTGTCTTTATTCTTTGTCATTGTATGATCTTTGCCTCATTTTGGGTTCTGTTCAAAAAGTAAAATTCATCTGAGTAAGTTTGAAAGATCTTTTGGCTTTATTCAGGTATTCATGAAGGGCGGCACCCAGTCTAGCAGGAAGAAAGAAGCTCTGAGGAGCTGTACTGAGCAAAAGACTTTTCACTTAGGCAGAAGGCAGCAGGAACAGGAAGTTGTTCTGGGCAAAGGAACAGGTTGGTTAGTGCAAAGGTACTTTCCTCAGGGGATGTGTGTGTGTGTATGTGTGTATGCACGCACGTGCATGCGTGCTAAGTTACATCCGATTCTTTGCAACCCCATGGACTGTAGCCCTCCAGGCTCCTCTGTCCATGGGATTCAACATTGAGAGGCTCTCCAAAGCACCTATAAAAGAGACACCTCAACAGGTGCATTTACAACTTTCTACCCCCTAAGATGGTCCTTGGAAACAGAAAATACTGGAGTTTTTCTCCCAGGCAAGAATACTGGAGTGGGTTGCCATGCCTTCCTCCAGGGGATCTCCTGACGTGGGGATTGAACCCGCCTTGCTTTCATCTCCTGCATTGGCGGGCAGGTTCTTTACCTCTAGCACCACCTGAGATGGCAGGGTTCTATCAGGTGGATTACCTAACTAGTGCTGGTCAGGTGATTTTTTTACCAACTGGTTTGAGATTCTGTTTCTGGAAGAGTTGAAACTGTAATTATATCTTGGTTTGATGACGTGGGGTTTAGCGTAAGCAACTCTGCTTGGGGCCTGCTGTCAGGTCTTGAACAGTTAAAAACCATCCTGAGCATGTGTCAGAGGTGCCTGGATTTGCACAGACGTGTGAATTTCAAAGGTCCCCTATTTCCTCCCCTGGAGAGATAAGCCCCCGACTTGATATCCTGAAAAGTGAAAGTGAAAGTTGCTCAGTCATTTCCGACTCTTTGCAACGCCATGGACTATGAAGTCCATGGAATTCTCCAGGCCAGAATACTGGAGAGGGTAGCCTTTCCCTCCTCCAGGGGATCTTCCCAACCCAGGGATCGAACCCAGGTTTCCCACATTGCAGGCAGATGCTTTACCAGCTGAGCCACAAGGGAAGCCAGAGAATACTGGAGTGGGTAGCTTATCCCTTCTCCAGCAGATCTTCCCAACCCAGGAATTGAACTGGGGTCTCCTGCATTGCAGGTGGATTCTTTACCAGTTGAGCTATCAGGAAAGCCCTGATATCCTGAACATCCCACCAACTACTCAGAGGGCTTTTTGAACCAAGAGCCCTTTCCAGTACAACAAGCACTTTCCTCACTTGCAAAGAAGGCATCTGATTGTCAAGTTGGCAGCAAAGCCTTCGAATCACTGCTTTTGTTCAGTGGTATTTGTAGAACCTATTTGTAGATGCAAACTTGCCCTTTTGCTCTCGCCTTTTGAGCGACAGACAGGGTTGCTCTCCCACCAAAAACAACTCTGCTTTCCCCATCTACCTTCCAGTGACATTCCTTGGCATTAATCATAATCTAAAACCCCACCCTTCTCGCCAGCCCTGGAAATACTTGGTAGCTAGCCCTAAATTCAGGAGTAGACAAAGTCGTGAAGTTATGGATTATCTAAAGGAGCTACACAAGAAATGGAGTCATTTCACAGATCTAGCAAATCCAAAATCCATTTCATTAGCACCCAAAGGAAACATACTTAATAGGAGCCGTTGCCAGGGGAGAGTTTTCGTGGTATTTTCTGTTTCCAGGGACCATCTTAGGGGGTAGAAAGTTGTAAATGGCACCTGTTGAGGTGTCTCTTTTATAGGCGCTTTGGAGAGGCTTACCATATTGAATAATTGGTCCCCAGAATAAACTCTGTTTTGCTAATGGGTTTCGAACATTAAATGAATCCGTTAGTTCTCAGTGGAGCATTACACATCAGAACTCGTTTTGCAAGGCTGAATATCGAAGTAGTTTTTGAAATGAGAATAAACCTAGAGCCATTTATTACTGGTGATCCCACCAGCAGTTCTAACAACTCGACCCTGCCAAGTAGAGGTCAGGCCATACCCTGCCTTCTTTTGTCCTACTGTGCAAGATGAATGCTGACCAAGAGGTGTGCTCCCACTGGTGTGGAAGAGGGTAATCATCAGTTTCCTCAAGAGCAGTGCAGGGATGTATTGGGCTAAGTGTTCTAAGCTATTTGACCTAAGGCAGATGTACATTTTCTTTCCTTCAGCAAATATTTCTTGAGGGCCTCCCCTGCTTCAGATGCTACATTTCCAGGATGTTTTGTTACAAATAAGGTAAACTATTTTCCACATACAATTTGCCTCTCCTGTCCTTCTGCCTCTGAAAGGCCCACACTCTAAACAGTGAACTTTGTCAGCCAGCTCCTAGCCTGACACATCTGTGCAAGTGGGAAGGAAAGAGTTAACAGCTGATCTGCAATCCCTGGGGTCACATCAGGGAAAAATAACCTGAACAGATCATGTAGATTTGTTTGCTGGACCTCGTGATGATATTTGCTAATGGGGTATCCTTAGTGATGGAATGTTTTTGTCAGGATATACCAGATTTGTATAGGATTACTTACAGTAAATGTCCCTGGAGTTGGTGGGTTTCATGGCTAGGTGGAAAATATCATTGTCATCCTTTTAATTATCAGAATATAAAATTAATAAGTTTCATGACAAAAATAGCTCCTTTTGTATAAGTGATTGCTGTTGCTCAGTCACTAAGTTGTGTCCGACTCTTCAAAACCCCATGGAAGGCAGCATGCCAGGCTTCCCTGTCCTTCACTATCTCCCAGAGTTTGCTCAAACTCATGTCCATCGAGTCGGTGATGCCATCCAACCATCTCATCCTCTGTCATTCCCTTCTCCTCCTACCCTCAATCTTTCCCAGCATCAGGGCCTTTTCCAATGAGTCTGCTCTTCGCATCAGGTGGCCAAAGGATTGGAGCTTCAGCTTCAGCATTAGTCCTTCCAATGTATAATCAAGGTTTATTTCCTTTAGAATTAGCTGATTTGATCTCCTTGCTGTCCAAGGGACTCTCAAGAATCTTCTCCAATACCACAGTTTGAAAGCATCAATTCTTTGGGGCTCAGCTTTCTTTATGGTCCAATTCTCACATCCATACATGACTACTGATACCCTATATGTTAAATCTGGGCCAGGGCCACCCCATCCCAAGGCTGTGATTTCCTGAGAATAGAAATCATTTCTTATTCCTCTTTGTAAGATCATGCCCAGCACAGTACCAGTACCTAGAGAACACTCATTAGATGTTTAACTTTAAATATGGAACATAACCCACTTATAAATGGCCACAAACTATTTAAATAGCAAAATCTGTAAGAAGAGCATAAAGTGAAGTGAAAGTTGCTCAGTCATATCCGACTCTTTGTGACCCCATGGACTATAGAGTCCATGGGATTCTCCAGGCCAGAATACTGGAGTGGGTAGCCTTTCCCTTCTCCAGGGGATCTTCCCAACCCACGGATCAAACCCAGGTCTCCCTCATTGCAGGCGGATTCTTTACCAACTGAGCCACAAGAAGAGCAGAACATCTCACCAAAACTGTTGCAACCAAGGGAGTGATGAAAAGTCAAATAAAATGGAAAGGGCCTTAGGTAGAAGGACTTTGGAATGAAGGTAGAAGTTGTTTTGATAGGTGCTTTTTAAACTTTAATGTGCTTGTGAGCTACTTGGGATCCTGTCTATATGTAGCTGCTTCTTTTTTCATGTCTTTTTTTTTTTTTTTAAACTTTTTGGCTATGCCACACATCATATGGGATCTTAGTCCCTGACGAGGATCGAGCCTGTGTTTCCTGCAGTGGAAGTGGGGAGTCTTCACCACCGAGCCACCAGGGAAGTCCCTCTATGCATCTTCTAATGCAAGAGGTCTGCAATGGACTCTGAGATGGTCTTTCGTAACATTTCTAAAGCCTTATTAGTCAACTTGTGGTCAGGAGCTGCAGTATCAGCCTGACCTAGGTGCCTGTTAGAAATGCAGAATCTTTGGCCTTTCTTAATCAGATTCTGGCTCTGTTTTTCATAGGTTCTTGATTCCCCTGAATTCACTCTTTGAAAAGGGCCAAGAACTCTTTATTGTGCACGCTCTCTCTTTCTCAGGTCACCAGGTCCTTCTTGAGAAGTGATATTTTCTTCTTATATCACTATATATAATGATATATCCTCTATGGCTGCTTTACAATTGATTGGCTTTTCCAAGCTTATAGTTGAGGGGCAACAAAGCAGATTTCTCTTTCTTGTAACTTTCTGAAACCATAAAACTTTGAACTTGCAATCCATTTGAATCCATGTTTTGTTTAGGGGCTGCCTGGCAAATAGTCTAATAGTGTTTTTAAATAAAAGCAAACTGGTTCAAAACTGTGAAAGGTGTAGAAGAAGCACAAGTAGTACAGTCAAGCAGTCTAATGCGTGCTGTTTACACGGGCACGAAAATCCGATATTGAATAATGAGCCCTGTGGGCAGGAAAAGGCATGTGGAAATTTCACCTATAATTGAGTCAAAGAACATTAGATTCAATAACTGGAGAAGGATATACCAGAGGTAAATAAAATGCATTTGTATTTAGGTACCTCACAGAGTCAGTCACTTTTTTTCCTCTCCCCTGAACCTTTAACAAAAAAATGTATATGGTTTTTTAAAAAATGTTGTTTATTTCTTTATTTGGCTGTACCAGGTCTTAGTTATGGCATGCAAACTCTTAGTTGTGGCATGTGGGCTTCAGCTCCTCGACCAGGGAGCGAACCCAGACCCCTTGCATCGGCAGCACAGTCCCAACCTCTGGACCACCAGGGAAGTCCCTGGATTTTTTTTTAAATTAATTTTTAAAAATTTTTGGCAGCGCTGTGTGGCATGCAGCATCTTTTTTCCCCCAACCAGGGATGGAATCTGCCACCCCTGCAGTGGAAGCGTGGAGTCTTAACCACTGGACCACCAGGGAATTCCTAAAAACTGTATAGTGATTTTTAAACCATGAAATGGAAGGGTTAATAGGTACAATTAGCCAAAGATCAGAGCCAGAAACATTGAAATTCATGGATGTAAGTGAAGAAGAAAATACAACTGGCATGAAGTGGAGCTCTCAGCAGAATTTCAGTCTTCAGAGAAACATCAAGATGGGAAAGAAGGCTCAAAAAGGAAATGCCATTAACTCAGAGGGAGAGGCAGGGTGAGGTGAAAGCATTATATGCAGTTATATCCAAGTCAGCCAGTACTTAGAAAATGCAATTAACTTGAAACATACTTACATTTAGTGGCTATAATGAAATCCCCTAAGTTAAGATTCTAATAAAGCCCTTGAGGTCTGTTTGGATTTGCCCTTAATGAAGGAAAGCCAACAAAATTAGGGATGTTTCCTGGAAGTAATATCTGCCTGTGGGCTATGAGCTGGGGTCCAAAATCATGTATGGGTTGGCTGAAATCCTGCCAAGCTAGAGCAATGATGGCTGGCTTTCATGATAAGCTTCTATCTAAGGGAGTCACAAATACATTTCACATGTTTGATCCACAGAAAGATAACAGACAAATATTGGTCCAGATAGGGATGGGAAGGAAGGGAGAGTTAGACATCTGTAGTCTGGCAATGACTAAAATATAAACTAGCTATAGGGAGGAAATCGGATGTGGAAAAGGAAATCCATGAAAAGACTTGGAGACTGCAGGATACTTTGAGTTAAAATACTCTTTCTGCCATATTCAGTTAATTTTGCAAATGAAATTTAAAGAATGAGAGTCAAAAGAGCTGTAGCAGGTTGAACAATATAGAGCTGTATGTTTACAAGTGTCATGGCATTTTAACTTTGAAGCATCACTTTGGCCTTAACATACTTCTTACAGGCATACAGGATCCTTCAAGTGTTAATACTCCTAACACAATGTTTTCCCAAGTGTAGGCTCAGGATCCTTAGCCCCAAAATATATTGTTTGAAAAGGGGATTCCATGGTTAGGGAAATAATATTCTCATAGATTTGTCATGCACATTAGTACACTAAAATTCTGAGAAAGTCTATGGGGGAAAACTACAATTTCATTTAATACTGGGTTACTCAAAATTGTATGACAATGGAAACCTTTTGGCCGAGAGTAAACTATAGAATTGGAGAAGGCAATGGCACCCCACTCCAGTACTCTTGCCTGAAAAATCCCATGGGTGGAGGAGCCTGGTGGGCTGCAATCCGTGGGGTTGCAAAGAGTCGGACATGACTGAGTGACTTCACTTTCACTTTTCACTTTCATGCATTGGAAAAGGAAATGGCAAGCCACTCCAGCGTTCTTGCCTGGAGAATCCCAGGGACAGGGGAGCCTGGTGAGCTGCTGTTTATGGGGTGGCACAGAATCGGACACGACTGAAGTGACTTAGCAGCAGCAGCAAACTATAGAATTAGTACTCTGAGGATTTCCTGGGGCGGGGGCAGAAATGCAGGCCTATGGAAAGAGAAGGCAGCACTTGAGCAACCATTCAGGCACCATCTTAATGAAGCCAAGTTATCTCTGCTGTGATGTGAGTTGGGTAAGAAAAGCCAGGGGGGGCTCCTTGCACACTCAAAGTGGGCGAACCCAAACACCATCCTACCTCCATGAGCCCATGACAAATGATGACGGAAGCAATTCTGTCAACGTGAGTCTCGGAAAGACAATGGTCCTGCTGACCTATACTTCCCATTAGGGCTGCAAACAAGCTATTCTTGGAGAAGGCAATGGCACTCCACTCCGGTACTCTTTTGCCTGGAAAATCCCATGGACGGAGGAGCCTGACAGGCTTCAGTCCATGGGGTCGTGAAGAGTCGGACACGACTGAGTGACTTCACTTTCACTTTTCATTTTTGTGCATTGTAGAAGGAAATGGCAACCCACTCCAGTGTTCTTGCCTGGAGAATCCCAGGGACGGGGGAGCCTGGTGGGCTGCCGTCTACGGGGTTGCACAGAGTTGGACACGATTGAAGTGACTTAGCATCAGCAGCAAGTTACATGCTTTGCGTAAAGCTGGGTTTGGTAAATGTTAGTTAATTGACGTACTTGGGGGAAAAGGTTAGAAAAGAGGAAGGGGAAGGCTAGCCTTGAACTTCTGGATAGTCTGTTTTTGTTATTTTAAATTGATTGATGATTGCTTTACAGTATCGGTTTGATTTCTGTCATACATCAACATGAATTAACCCTAAGTATACATATGCCCCCTCTCTCTTGAGTCTCCCTCCCACCTCCCGTCCATCTAGGTTATTACAGACCCCCAGTTTGAGTTCCCTGAGTCATACAGCAAATTTCCATTGGCTATCTATTTGCATATGTTAGTCTGTTTTTTAAAACCTAGGAATTAATTCCTTCATCAAGTAGGCTATACCCATGTGGCATGTATGTACTTGGTGCTAGGGATTTGATGGTGACTGTCATGTCTTCCCATGCGGAGTTTATAGTCTAACAGGGAGAAAGGCATTAATAAATATCACACAAGCAGCAACATGGATGGACCTAGAGACTATCATAATAAGTGAAATATATCAGACAGAGAAAGATAAATATTATATGATATCACTTATGTGTGGAGTCTAAAAAAAATGATACAAATGAACTTGTTTATAAAATGAAGCAGACTCACAGACATAGAAAACAAACTTATGGTTAACAAAAGCAGGAGGAGATAAATTAGGAGTTTGAAATTCACATATACACACTATTATATATAAAATAGATAATCAACAAGGATTTACTCTATAGTGCAGGGAACTCTATTCAGTATTCTGTAATAACCTAAATGGGAAAAGAATCTGAAAAAGAATAGATAATGTAAATGCATGTGGGCTTTCCTGGTGGCTCAGTGGTGAAGAACCTGCTTACCAATGCAGGAGATATGGGTTCGATCCCTGGGTTGGGAAGATCCCCTGGAGGAGGAAATGGCAACCCACTCCAGTATTCTTGCCTGGGAAATCCCATGGACAGAGGAGCCTGGCAGGCTACAGTCCATGGGGTCACAAATGCGACTGAGCAACTAAACAGCAATAACAACAACATAACTGAATCACTTTGCTGTACATTTGAAACTAACACAGCATTGTAAATTAACTATACTTCAGTTGTATTTGTGTGACAAATGTATAAGCAGCAATGAGTGCTGTGAAGAAAATATGGTGCTATCAGAGAACATCTGATAGGGGAGATTGACCAGTCACAATCACATCCTTGGAAAGAGAGGCTTTTTCTTTTTGCGATATCACTGATATAGAACGTTGTATTAGTTTTGGTTGTAAACATAAGGATTCAGAATAGGTATATATTGCAAAACCATCACCACAACAAATCTAGTTAATGTCTATCACCACATGTAGTTAACAATTTCTTTTCTTGTGTTGAAAACTTTTAAGATCTACTCTCTCAGCAACTTTCAAATATCTAATACAGTGTTATTGACTATAGTCACCATCCTGTACATTACGTCCCCAGAACTTGTTTATTTTATAACTAGTACTTGGTACCATTTAGGCCACTACCCCCCTCCACTTCCATGCTCTGTAGCTGAGTTCATTTTTTTCAGTGATTATTTTTTGAGCCCACAAATAAGTGAGATCATATGGTATTTGGCTTTCTCTGATTTATTTCACTTAGCATAATGTCCTCAAGATCCATCCATGTTGTCATTAATAGCAACATTTCTTGTTTTGTATGACTAATACTGTGTTGTGTATATATTGTGTATTTATCCATTCATCACTGGACACAGGTTGTTTCCGTGTCTAGGCTATTGTAAGTAATGCTGCAGTGAACATGGCGGTGCGTGTATCTTTTTGAATTAGTATTTTTGTTTTCTTGGGATATATACCTAGGAGAGGAATTGCTGGATCATGCGGTAGTTTTGTTTTTGGTTTTCTCAGGAACCTCCATACTGTTTTCCATAGTGGTTGCAACAATTTATATTCCCACCAACAGGGCACAAGTGTTCTGTTTTCTCTGAATCCTCATGAATGCTTGTTATTTCTTGTCTTTTTGATGATAACCATTCTGACTGACAGATATGAGGTGAGATCTCATTGTGGTTTTGATTTGCATGTCCCTGATGATTAGTAATGTTGAACATCTTTTCATGTGCTTTATATCCTTTACCTTGCTTACCAACCACCTATATGTCATTTAAAAAAAAAATTTCTTCAGATTTTTTGCCAATTTTTTGTCAATTTTTAAAATTGTATTTTTGGTGTTGTTGCCATTTGCCTATATGAGTTCTTTATGGATTTTGGATATTAGCCCATCATCAGATATATGATCTGAAAACGTTTTCTCCCATTCTGCTGGTTGTCCTTTCTTTCTTTTTTTTTTTTTTTTTTGTTGTGCTTTTTAGCTTGATATTGTCCCTCTTGCTTATTTTTACTTTTATTGCCTTTGAATTGGGAGTTAAATCCAAAAAATCATAGCCTAGAAGGAGCTTACTTACCCGCATGTATTCTAGGAGTTTTATAACTTCAGGTCTTACATTCAAGTCTTTAATCCATTTTGAGTTAGTTTTTGTGCATGGTGTATGATAGTGGTCCAGTTTCCTTCTTTTGTATGTGCTTATCTGATTTTCCCAACACAATCTACTGAAGAGATTATCCTTTTCCCATTGTACATTTTTAGCTTGTCATAAATGAATTGACCATATATGTGCATGGGTTTCTTTCTGGGCTCTCTATTCTGTTCTTTTTAATCTGTATGTCTGTTTTTATGCTATTTACCATACTGTTTTGATTACTATAGCTTTATGGTAGAGTTTGAAATCAGGAAGCATGATGCCTCCAGCTTTGTTCTTCTTTCTCAGTATTGCTTTGGCTACTCAAGGCCTTTGTTGCTGCTGCTACTGCTAAGTCGCTTCAGTCGTGTCCGACTCTGCGCAACTCCATAGACGGCAGCCCACCAGGCTCCCCCGTCCCTGGGATTCTTCAAGCAAGAACACTGGAGTGGGTTGCCATTTCCTTCTCCAATGCATGAAAGTGAAAAAATAAAGTGAAGTCACTCAGTCGTATCCGACTCCCAGCGACCCCATGGACTGCAGCCTACCAGGCTCCTCCATCCATGGGATTTTCCAGGCAAGAGTACTGGAGTGGGGTGCCGTTGCAAGGCCTTTGTGGTTCCATACAAATTTTAAGATTGTTTGTTCAATTTCTGTGAAAAATGGCAGTGGAATTTTGGTAGGGATTATATTGAATATGTAGGTTGCTTTGGGCCATTGGGCCATTTTAACAGTATTAATTCTTCTAATCCATGAGCACAGAATATCTTTCCATTTATTTGTGTCTTCTTCAGTTTCTTTCACTAATGACTTATTGCTTCACTGTACATGTCTTTCAACTCCTTGGCTGAACTTATTCCTAGGTATTTTAGTCTTTTTGATGCACTTGTGTATGAGATTATCTCCTTAATTCTCTGATAGTTCATTATTAGTGTGTAGAAATGCAACAGATTTTTGTATATTGGTTTTCGTATCCTGTCACTTTATCGAATTCATATAGTCTACATCTTTTGGTGAGGTCTTTAGGATTTTCTGTATATAATATTATGTCATCTGCCAGTTTTATTCTTCATTTACAATTTGGATGCCTTTTATTTTATCTTTGCTTAGTTGCTCTGGCTAGGACTTTCAGTGCTGTGTTGAAGAAAAGTGGTGAGAGTGGGCAGAGAGGTGCCTTTTATAAACAAGTGAGAAGCTGAGAACCACCTTGAAGAAGTGAGAATGGGAAGTTGGGATGGGAGGAAGTTCCAGGCAGAGAGATGAAACTAAACTTTTTAGAGCAAGAGAGAGGGGGAAATGAGGCTGGGAAGGTAGCAAAGGCCAGCCCATTCAGCAGCTTGTAGGCCAAGTTAAGAAATTTAATCATGGGCTGAGAGCCATGGAAGCCAGGTGAAGTTTTAACCGGGGTATAATAAGATGTTCATTTTCAAGGGTCCTCAATGTCCCTGACTACAGAAATGACTGCTGAGAGTCAGAAGGAAAGCCCAGACACTGCCTGAGATTGTTGCAGAAGTCATGTGAGAGACATTGTGGATTGAAGGAGGGAGTTTGCAGTGGGGAGGGGAGGGGCCCTGTAGGGTCAAGGATGAAGGTCAGGTTTCTAGCTGGTGTAAATGTGTTACCAAACCAAACTGGGTTTTCCCTGCTCACATCCAGTGAAGCCAGTCTATTGATACCAGGTTGTGGTGAAGGAAAGTGCAGGCAACAAGCAGGGAGTATGAGTGGTTAATGCTCAAAAGACCTGTTGGCTTTCAGGGAAAGGTCTCTAAAGATAGGGCTCTAGGGTGCATGATCAGCTTGTGGGCCTTCTGATTTGTTGGTGGTAAAGTAACCTGGCCTCAGCATCATCAATCTTCTGGTTCCAACCTATCTAGGGTCTATGTGCTTGTGGGTAACATACAGTTAACTTCTTCCAGCTGATGGGAGTTTCAGTATTTGCAAAATAGCTCAAGGATATGGCTCAGAATGTTATCTATAGTCCTGAGGGGGAACTAAAGGTCCTTGACATTGTTCAGTGACTAAACTATTGTCATTTTGTCTTGCTTGCTTGTTTTCCTTTGTTTTTGCATTTTCTCACCCCTCTGATTGAATTTGCTTATTGGAATTCTGGGAAGGCCTAAAAGGCTTAAGTTTTTCTATAAACAAGAGGCAGGCAGAGGACATGGTGGGGAGAGGGTCTCTCTTGGGAGGGTCCCACAGGGTCCTGCTTGGTTATGACCCTCCATTTCCCCTGATATTCCTCAATCTTGAGGGGGAATGGGTGCAGAACAAGAAAGGGAATAAGGTTTTGGACAGAGAGGTTAATCATAAACTCAGTTTTAGGGGTACTTGGTTTTACGTGGATGGAGGGTGGTACCATCCATTGCGATAGGACCTGGAAGACTGGGTATGGGGGAGGATCATGAGTTGTTTTTGACATTTTCTGATGGACACCTGGAACTGCTGAGTTGGGGCGACAGGGTCGGGGGTCGCCCCCCTCATTCCTCCACGCCACGTGCATCACCCTGGGCCCGGCTCCTTGTGCTCGCTTGGGCTTCCCTGATAGCTCAGTTGGTAAAGAATCTGCCTGCAATGTGGGAGACCCTGGTTTGATTCGGAGGTTGGGAAGATCCCCTGGAGAAGGGAAAGGCTACCCACTCCAGTATTCTGGCCTGGAGAATTCCATGAACAGTCCATGGGGTCGCAGAGAGTCAGACACAACTGAGTGACTTTCACTCATGTAGGTTTAAGACCTAGCGGGGGAGGTATGGTTAGACCATCAGAGGGTTAATGGTTGGCTGCTGCTAACTGCTGCTAAGTCGCTTCACTTGTGTCTGACTCTGTGCGACCCCATAGACAGCAGCCCACCAGGCTCCCCCGTCCCTGGGATTCTCCAGGCAAGCACACTGGAGTGGGTTGCCATGATGCTAACTGCAGGTCTGTGTATAGAGGAGGTCACCTTTGGAGAGAAAGGAAAGAGAGCCCACTTCTAACTTGAATGCTTTAAAGACATGGTGGAGGAAGAGGAGGCAGGGAGAAAAGAAAAGCAGGAGTTTGTTGTGTCAAAAACCTCGTGGTTGATACAGTCAAACGCTGCTGCATGGCTTCATTTCTGATTCAGACTGAAGCATGTGCAATGGGTGACCTGATAAGGAGGTCATTGCTCGACCTTAGCAAGTATTGCTTTGCTGGAGTGATGGTAATAGACACTAGGATGGAGTGAGACAGCATGGAGCAAGATGCAAGTGGAGATATGGTGAGGGCCCTTCCTAAAGAGGCTTTTCCAACAGGAAGACCATATTTCATTTCTGACTTTGGCCCTAACTATGTAAGCAACCTCACTTATATCTAGGTCTCAACCCTTAGAATCAAGACGATCGTACTCCACTGTGTATAGAGTGGTCAATATGTTTTCCTTTCAGTCATTTGCAATTTTCTTGTGTCTCTCAAGAGAATCTTGTTGATGGTGATTCTAGTTTTAAGACTTATTGCATGTATTTATTGTACTACATGATCTCCACCACTACCACCAAATGAAGCAAACCAAATGCTTTATCTGCTGTTAAAAAGGTTTAGACTCACCAGGATATGGTTACTATATCATCTCTGTTTTGGCATCTTCCTAATGAATTTTGAGGGAAAATTCTGACTATATTCATTTCTACCCTAAGCACTGACTTTATAATTTGAGTCTCTATAACACACCCCCACCTCTGATGACTAAGATCTCAAGTGATTTAAGAGATCTCAGAGCAGTAAATACTGGTTTGCAATGAAGCTTTGCTTTTTATGTCAGTTTCCTTTTAAGCAACTTATTAGTTCAGTTGCGTGAAAAAAAAATTAAGTTTGGGTAGACTGCATCATATGATTGTTATTCCCCCTAATTATAACTTTCTCCCTCTCCACCTCCTTAAAAAGAAGTCGCTGGAGTTACAGAGTTGGAAAAGTACCTAAAACACATTTCTGACATTTATTTTATGACCGAGAACAGTGATTTGGTATTTGACTCAAGCACGCTTGCCTGTTAGTGGGCGAAAGCGGTTCAGGGAAAATTGAACTGCAAATAGGAAGTTCTACTGAATGAATCTCTATGACAGTATTAGGGTGAGGGTTTGCTGCAGAAAAGAGAGGAGTGTTGGCGTGAGAAAGACAAATGATCCACTTCTTTGTTGTAGTCCGAGATTCTGCAAAAGGAGATCGTCATAATATTAGTGGTTTTAAAGTTTCTTGCAGTCAGAAAGAAACAAGACTACATACTTACATAGAGGGGAACATCAAGTTAGAATTTATGGGGCAGTTGCAAATCCACGTAGAAGGAGTTTAGAGTGGCTTCCAGAAACTACTGAGATTTTTTGACACTCACATGTACATACACAGCTCTAGGAGGACCTGCAAATTTGCAGAGGACTTTCTGGCATAATAGAATTCAAGGCTCTGGACTTTGATCCAAAGTAAATTAGACAGTAACTATTCTGGGAGTCACAAGGCAAGTCTCCATAAGGAAAGGAGTTTTTTTTCCTTCCTTTGTTTTGACCTTTTCTTGTAGCTACCTTAATAGAGTATATATAGGTCTAAGAAAACTAACTTAAATAAACTAACTGAAATGGATTATTCTGAAAGAAAAGGGAAAGTTAAAAAACAAACAAACTGATTTTCACTGGAGCTTTTTTGACAAAAGCACACAATTACCGGAAGTCCTCTTTGCCCCAGCACATGAACTCATTGTGAGAATGTTTCTTGGGTATTTTTTTTTTTAAATGACTGAATCAACATTTGACATAGTGGAATTCTTTCCCTTAACAGGTTATTTGCAAAAGTTTGAATTCTTGTGCGCACTGAAGTTATGAGACTGGAGGAAACCAGCTTGGATAGAGACATACTGTCCTCCACACCTGTCATCCGGTGCCTAACAGGTTCTAGTCTGTTTCCTTTCATGTGCAGGACGTCTGTGAATTCAGAGATTGGGTCAGCTTTCTGATCCTCTGTTTCCTGATCTGTAAAATGAGGGGACCATATTGGTTGAGCTTGCTGATTCCACCCAACACACACCCTGGATAACCCTTTCCCCTTGAGAGGGGCCTGGGGCTCGTGAATGTGATGGAATAACACTTTATCCCGAGCTTACACAGAGGAAGGGATTTTGCATATGTGATGTTTCTTTCTTTTCTAAAAAAATATTAATTTGGCTGTGCCAGGTCTTAGTTGTGGCACTCAGAATCTTCACCCTTCATTGCAGTATGTGGGATCTAGTTCCTTCCCTGACCAGGAATCGAACCCAGGACCCCTGCACTGGGAGCACAGAGTCTTAGCCACTGGACCACCAGAGAAGTCCCCAGATGTGATGTTTCTAATCAGTTACCTTTGAGTTCATCAGAAGGGAGATTGTCCTGGGTGGGTCTGATCTAATCGGGTGAGCCCTTGGAAGCAGACCTTTATCCAGCTGAGCCTCCACAGAGGACTCAGGTGACTTGACAGTTTGATTTTAGTCTTGTGAGACATTATCCAGAGAACCTAGCCATGGTGTACCACACTCAGCCACATGAACTAGGAAATAATTTGGGTTGCTTTAAGACGCTGAGTTTATTGTAATTTGTTACATGGCCATAGCTCAGATGGTAAAGAATCCGCCTGCAATGTGGGAGACCTAGGTTCGATTCCTGGGTTGGGAAGATCCTCTGGAGAATGGAATGGCTACCTACTCCAGTACTCTTGCCTGGAGAATCCCAAAGACAGAGGAGCCTGGTGGGCTACTACAGTCTATGGGGTCGCAGAGTTGGACACGACTGAGTGACTAACACTTTCACTTTACTTTTAATAGAAAACTTACATGATTTGATTTCATTAAATACAACTCCTTAAGGTGACTAGACTATGGCTGAGACAACTACTAGCTGCACCCTGCTAGATGCCCTTCTATAGACTGATGGATAAACCTCTCTGAAAGTTGATGAGGCACAACACGGCCCTCCATCAAAGTAAACAGGACATTAACCTGTACCTTTCAAACCTTTTTCAATGAGGTCTGTAGCTTAGAATACCAAGAAACTTTTCCAGCCAAGGGTCTTGAGTGGTTATTTGTGTTTTGTCAACTTTGCTTCTCAAGTATGCTATCTTCTCTCCTCTTCCTCTCTTGCTGTTTAGGGAATGTGGAGTTATCAGACCTGTCCTTCAGTATGGTAACCTGATGCTCAGTCGAGGCAGTTTTGAGTGGTTGTAACAAGCAGTGGACTTGGGAGACTAGTTGAACTCTTGGCTCTGAAACCAACTGGCCTGTGACCTTGGGAAAAAGGATGAGTTCTCAGGCTTTTGGTTTCCTTATCTGTAAAACACAAGATCTTATCATGTCTTCTCACACTGTTCAAAAACAAAGGAACACGAGCAACTGGTAGTTGCAAGCATCACTCAAATTCTCAAGTCTACAAAGACTTGGAAGGGTGCATGGTCTCATTTCTGTGGGTCAGGGAGATGCTCCTTTATATTCTTCCCAGCTGAACCAGTTGTCTCAAATATTGTAACATGTGCCAGAGATTAGTCTTAGTGTGGCAGGGGACCTGAGAGGGGTAGGGAAGAGGATCTTCGGACGTCACAGGGAAGTAATTATAGTCAGTGTTAAAGATGGTATTGCCATGAAGATATAAAGGATCCTATGCGATATTTTAATGGTTGTTACAAATATAGGGGGAAACTGTTCTGGGTGGAATATTGTGGTATCAGTTTAGGGTGTGGGTGCGGTGTTTTGAGGGGTCTGGGTGCCATGGTGGAAGGAAGCGTCAAAACAAGCCTTCCTCTGACTGGTGGAGGATACTCCTTCACAGGGTTCAAGGCAGCTGATCTTCACTGGCTTTCTCCATGTGTCCCTTCACCTGGAAAGCAGAATTCAGTGATGGACCAAGAAAGGGCTAGAACAAAGCGGAAAAGTCTGGGGCACTGATGTGTGGCTTTGAGTGATGTGATGTTCAGGAAGACCAACCCCAGTGTGAAAAGCTCTGGGGGCTGGGAAGGAAGGTGGTGGAGGCAACACCAGCAGAGTCAGGTGAGCCTCTCCAGGGCGGCTTTAAATGCAAGATCTCCTCCCTCTCACACTCCTCTTGGGAAGTAGTCCTTTGATGATCACAGGCACTTGGGGATGAGGAAACTGAGGCAGAAAGGTTAATGAACATTCCCGAGTCACGCAGGAATCAAATGTCAGTGAGAGGACTGGAACCCAGAAGCCTCACTCCCGACTACCCCTGCCCCAGTCGAGACAGATGGGAGGATTTCTGTTCTGTGCTCATGGTCCAGGGAGAAAAAGGGGAGCCCTGTGCTTCTGAGGACCCATGTGGTGCTGACATCAAGAAACCTCAAGTTGCTAGTAAAAATCTAGAGGAAGAGCTGGGTTGCTGTAAAGTAACTGATCCTTTTCTAGCTCTTCTGTTCCCTAGAAAACTGTCTTTTTGGGAAAGGTCATACCCTCACTGTCCCAGGTAGGTATGGCGCGCCCTCGTAGGTTACTGGTCTTAGTGGCTCTGTTTTTAATTTCTCAGGTGGTCTTCTCTCTTTTGCAGTTTAGAAGACGGACCTGTCCTTTTGGTTCTGTTTTATGGAGCTGCTCTTGGGAGTTGTGTTTTCCAATGGCGAGGAGCCCACACACTCCCTAGGGCCTTTGCGGTCCCCGTCCAGGGCTGCCCCCACCCCCAGCTGCTCTGATGCCCTCTCACAGGGACTTCCTGCCACGTGCCTGGTAGCCAGGTGTGTGGGTACTAGGATGGGGGATGAGGGGCAATTGTGACTTGGGTGGCCACTCTAGTGGTAGGGTTCAACGATGGAGCCCCAGCTGTGACAGTGAGGCCAACGCTGAGTCAGGAACATGGAGCGCGGCCCCGAGGAGCAGACCCTGACCCTGGGCGACAAGAAACAGGATACAATGAGGTCGGGTTCTCCTGAAAACACAATTGTCTTTGGAATTCTGCAGTGCCCTCCTTATAAAAAGGTAAGCAGGTCCAGGAGAAATTAATATGATCTTTGAAAGGTCAGTGTGAACCTGAGCATTGATTTTTTAAAATGCTTTATGAATTAGAGACCAGAGGTTTTTCCTGATGATATTTATTGCATAAATGTATTATTTTTCTAAAACATATTAAAATAGAAAGCATGTTCTTTTGATCAATTTATACAAAGAAAATACCAATATAGTAATAAAAATACTGAAAATATATGAAAAGCACCAGAACATTAGAGAAATTACACTGGCAACAATTCTAGGAATATATTTTTTTTTCGCAATTGTACAATAAAGTGCTATTAAATCCAGTCAAAATTAGTGGCAAGATATAAAAACAGTTATGGTATATTATGAAATTTGAGTCTAGGTTTACCAGCAATTGTATTTTTAGGCTCTTGCCTATAATGATACTTCATTAATGTTTTCATGGAAACGCGATGAATTTCCATTCCCAAGTGAAAACAATCTAAATCTAAATGTTGGTCCTTGGTAATCTGGTCATAAACAGGTAATGACATATTAAAAAATAATTATAGAGTACTCAAAATAATCATACAAATGTGATTAAATAAAGGAAGACAGAATAAAATCAAATATAAATATATGTAACCAATCAAGACAAGTACAAAAGTTTAGATGCCTTTGATTTTATGGTTAATTTTCAGTACATTTTGCTTAGTCACATTTAATAGACACACAAATGTTAACAAGATACGTTATTAAATTCAACTGGCCAGACATCAGGGAAAAACATTTTAGTGAGTTTATGTAATTTTCACGTGAATTATTATACATTTCCAATTTTGACTAATTATTTCCACATTTATTTGCCAAAGAACAAAACACATAGACAATTTGGGATTCGATTATAGTAAAGCCAGTGATCTACCATATAAGGGGAAAGCGCTGCACACACAGGGAGAAACTATGAACAGTACTTAGGGTGGACTGCAGTCACTTTCACGTCTGGAGGTGGCAAACTGAAACAGAAAAACCCAAATTAAGACAAAGTATCAGACCAGTATCCATTTAAGGTTTTATTTCCTAGGCCCATTTCCAAGGAAGCCTCTCTCTTCCTTCTTCATAATGCCATTTAGGGTCATCAAGTTCTCAGGATGAAAGCCGCCAACACTACAAGCTCAGAATAAAACATTCTCCAAACGTGGCTCAATCACAACTCAAAATTTATTTTACAGACTATTTTTTGTCTTTCATATAAAGTAGATTTACATGTGAAGCAACAGGGACCCAAACTGGTTATATTGATGAGAAAAGAAACTACTGTTATTAGGCTCTGCTCCCGCGAGGTGTTTCATGTTAGGAATTGAGGAACTGTCCTCAGTATTGCTGTTGACAAAGGTGGAAGATCAAGTCAGTTAACCTTGGTCTGAAGGTTGGACAGTCGATCACCAAGTACTATTTTTCACTTTTAAAACGGAGAACTGACAACCTAAGTTTCAGTTTTTTTTCCACCCTCTTAAATACTCCAGTGTTTTGTCAAGTTCCCCTCTCATGCCTGATTTTAACAAGAAACTGAAATGTAAATGAATTATACTGCTAGGCATCTTTTTCAAAAATTAACTTTTCAAAAAATATGTTTATCTAACTCCTTTCATTTAGAAAAGAAGGTGAAGATGATCCAATGGAGGATCAGGCCTTTATAACAGGTGAAGCAAAAAGGTATGTGTCCAGCCAGAGAGCAACATGAAACTGCATAAAAAAGACTGGAGAGGTTCTCCTTCAGATGTTACTGACAGATTTCAGAGAAAATCCAACCAGACTTAGTTCCCCAGTCCTACCTCAATGAGAATGTGATTGTTCAATACAAAGTCCGCTGACTCTTTGCAACCCTATGGACTGTAGCCCACCAGGCTCCTCTGTCCATGGGATTCTCCAGGCAAGAATACTTGAGTGGGTTGCCATTTCCTTCTCCAGGGAATCTTCCCGACCCAGGGATCGAACCCAAGGATAGAACCCAGGTCTCCCGCATTGCAGGCAGACGCTTTAACCTCTGAGCCACCAGGGAAGCCCTAATAAAAGGCAGGCAGGCCTTTAAGGAAGACGGATAGGAAACAAAGGCTAAAGGTGGTTTGGCATTAAGTAGTTGTACATTCCAAAAGAACATCAACTAGCACGTGTTAGTAGTCCTCAAAATGACAAAGTCCTGGTTACAGAAATGACTCTGTATAAGTACGTCTTTTTTTTTTTCTTCAATATACATTGTTCTATATACACAGTATAGAAAAACTAAGTTGGCTCAGCTATAATAACTGTGTTAAAAAAAAAAGCAGATGACGTTTTTTGGCTGCAACAAAGCAAGTTACTTTTCTGTTCAGCTAACATGTACATATATATATATATATATATAATACATACATATATATATATACACACACACACACACGATAAAACAAGCTTTAAAAGTATTCAGGAGGGGAAAATAAATTATCTCTAAACTATTAAGTCACACAACAGATATGCCTTTACTTACTTGACTAACTACCTATAGACTCTCATAATCAATCTCTTCAGTGTTTGCTTATTCTACTAGTTTATTTCAAGAATGTTTCAGTTCTGCCCCTAAATGCCGTACATCTCCTTGGTGGAAGCATAGATGTGCGACACTTGGAGCATGGTGGTAAAGTTCGGAGTCTTAGACTCCCACTAAGGCCCACTTCTTGAACTGTACAACAGATAGAATGAAGAAACCATAAAGGTAAATGAGAGCATAGTTAGGGCAAGCAGCAGCTGCTGGAACCAGATACATCGTTCGACTTGGTCTTCAAGCTTCCTAGTGCTCGCTACCAAACGACTGAGCTGAAGAGGGAAAAGAGGATGAAAGGTTTGCATCAGTACATTAATCATGTGCGTGACAAACAAATATTAGAAACCCCACAAACAAGTACGGGAGAGAGTGTGTGCACTCTGAGAGGCTGGGTGGAAAGGCAATGAGGAATTAGACTTGGCTGGTGAGGGGATGTGCCTCTCTCTATTCTTGTTTTGAAAAGATCTAATTTTCAAGTTGCAAAAGGAGCGAAGCTATTATTTCCTGGAGGTACTGAAACCAACTCTTCAGAAAGAGGCCCTCCACCGTTTTCAAATGTAAAGGCACTACATGTGCCTTTTCTGGGAGATCATGTTTTTCGATGAGCTTTCAGAAAGAAACGGCTCTCTGAAAGTATCTCACCGCTTACCATTTCTGATCTGGCTTCCCTTCACAAAGAGGAGAGCATTTCTGTCATGTCTATGCCAAAAGGTTTCCTTATGTCAGTGGGGAAAAATGGATTTCTAATACTGATTAACATTAAGGACTTTGTTTTAGTTCAGAAGAAAGAACACTTACCTGATGGCAGAGGTCTTCGCTGGTTTTATCTGACATGTTAGAGGCGTGATCTTTCCATGTAAGACTAGATGGTTTACAACTCGCAACAATATGGCATCTTAACCTACGAAAATCCAAGGGAAACGTAACTTCTTGAAGCTGTTAATGAATTTTTTAAAAAGTAAAATATAAGGTGAAAAAAAGTAAACACAGAAGTGTGTGTCACAGAGGGGAAAGCATTCACTTCTCTGCCCAGAGATACCTAAGGGAGCCGCTCAGTGCGTATTTATCTTTGAAGGGCAGCAGCATTTGTCACCCCCTCAAAATATGCCTCTGTGGCACAAGGTTTATCTTGAGCTGGTTATTCTCTAAGAAAAAGCAGACACAGGAAAAGTTCTGGAAACTGAATCAGTTCAGCTCAGTCGTGTTTGACTCTGCGACCCCATGGACTGAATAGCAGTTACCTTTTTGTGAGAGACATTTACAGTTACACAAGAAGTCGCCTTCTCTATAGCAGAAAGAGGAGGATGACTCTAAACCTCTGGAAACTCTTATCAGTGGAGAAGGTAGGGACTTAAGTATGTGGGACAACCTTACCTGTGTATACCCTGCTTGTCCTGCTCACCTCCCAGTCCCTCACCCCTAACATCATCTTTTATCTTTAGTTGGAGATGATATTTAAGGTGATGTCATGGGCCACTTCAGGGAGTTTCAGTTTTCCTGGGTATCCCTCCAGTATACAGGAGTTATACATGCTATTAAACTTCCGTTTTTCTCCTGTTTTCTTCTGTTCATCTGTCTACGATTATGCAGGCTGGGGGATGTCTCAGTCAAGAACCTAGAAAAGTAAAGGGTGAACTCTCTTTCCTCTCCTACAGGTTGGCAATCTCCCATGGGACCTGCCAGGACACCATCCTCGCTTGGGACCCTGGAAATACGGAAGAAGCCAGAGAGGGTAAAGATTCTTACCACAGTCCTCTCTCCCGGATTTCACTCTGGTGGCAGCTGAGAGACAAAGGTAAACATTTCACCTTGTCCCTTCTTTTCCAAATAGAGGTTAGCAGGAGAAAATACGTGTCAGCTAGTTCCTTAGGTGTCATGACTCTGGTAGAGACTTGTTTTCAGGACTTGTTTTCTACTGGTCCTCTTTCCTCCCAGAGATGGTCGTTGTTTTATCTCTGTCTTTTGTGGTATTTGGCATAAGGAGAACCACAGGACAGGCGAGACTTTGCTTTTGTTTCATTCTGTCCTGAGAGCTTGGCTTTATGACCAATGAGAGTATTCTCTCTGGTTGTTGCCAGCTAGATGATGCTTGTATCTACATGCATCTCATGACCAACTGCATAGGCTGGGGATCCAAGACACAAAGTGATAAGCAGCCTTCTCTGATCCTTCTAGCTGTTGTGCGAGTTTGGCATAAAGGGCCCTTGTCCTTGCAACCTTGCCTCCTTTAGTGCGGGAAAAGTCCTGTTCCTACAGCGCCCACCCCGTGTCACAGATGAGGTTTGTAACTGAAAGCATTATCACATTCTTGTGGGAAACTGGAGACACTTCTCATGCCACTGTCCTTAGCACCTGTGACAGTGAAGGTCTTGGCTTCCTGAGGCTAACTCTGGAAGTGAGCTTTCTGAATTTTGAGGGCTGCATCTTTGCACCCCGTTTTGGGATGCCTCTTGCATCCATGGTTAAGCCATCAAAAGGCTTATTGGTGTGGGTTGCTATTGAAAGTAAATAAGATGTTACTTGTCAATGGCCAAATGATGAATCTTTGGAATTGGAGAAACTTTTGTGTTTAACATGTTGCAGACCTCTCATCCTAAACAGTTACCTTCTTTGCTATCTAGGGAAAGACTAACTTGAAAGGAGGACATGAAGGAGTATGGCAGTCAGCCTTAGGGACATCCTTAGCAAGATGAAATGACAAAGTTCTTTGTACCTCCACTTTTAGAACATATCTATCAAATATAGAGAAGAGTTAAAAAGATCAGTTCCCCACTCCCAGGGACCTTGATTGGCTGTGCAGGGGTGTTCTTAACATCCACAATTATACTGTAGTTATCAGATACACCAGATGGCCCCCTGGGGAAAACAGGCACACTCACACGGGAAATATGACCACAATTCCTCCCAAATTATCAGGAAATGGATAAACCAATATTCAGAGGCTGACAGAAGCAATAGTAAGGGCTTCCCCTACCCTCTCCCTGAAGGTGAATTGGTCCAAGGTGGAATTGTGCACTCAGAAAAAGGAGAGCATTGAAAGGCCTTGTTGAATGCTTTATCTGAACTTTGTAAAGCATGCTGCATTAAGCCCTGAAACTCCAGAACACACAAATCATTTGATTTCCATCTTAATTGGAAATCTTCTCCCTGATATAAAGCAAATTGAAGAAAATGTAGTTGGATGGGCAGGTCAGTCCCTTGATATCATTCAGGCTGCAATCCAGTTTTTTGAGGCATTAAAAGCAACTGTCTTTGTCCTGCAAATCTTGACAAAGCCAGAAATTCAGCTCTAGAAGCAATTCGGTGTTCACCTATCCTAACCAGTTCGAAAACCTGCCCTATTTATTAATACCTCAAAATACCTGTAGGCATTGTAAAAGACCAGGACACTGGAAATAGAACTGTTCTGCACTTGGAAAAACTTATATGGTAATTACTCTAAACCTCTGATATTAGGCAAAGTACCCCCCAAACTCCAGGCAAAAAACTTAAGACACTTTCGCAGTGCCTCTGTGATGTAAATTTTCTGTCCCCACCTTCTTTAGGACATGATAGCCAGCTCTTAGAAATGCAAATTTTCGGAAAATGATTCTCATCAGAAGGCAAAAAAGGAGCTATTTTGAAGCTGGACAAATGAAAAAACATATATATATATAAGTTAAAAAAATATATCTTAGCACCCTGAGGTTAACTTACTCCAGCTGCCAGAAACACAATTTGGATTCACCTGTTCTTTTATAAGCTAGTGAGTTTTGTGTTACTGTACCAAAAATCAGGGCTAAAATTTTAGAACCAAAGCTTTAAGATCTCTGTTTGCATCTGTATGTTTACATGTGTTTATATATGTGTTAACAAATGTGTGGTATTTTTCTATCTCTGCATGGTACTGTAAAAACTAATTCATAAAAGTTCTATTTAATTGGCATAAAGAAAAATAAGTGCTTTTCAAATTAAAAATTCCTAGAACTCTCAAATATAGAAACAAGCCCCATTTTTTTTTTCAAGTTCACGTGATCTGGGATAATTTTTGGTAAATAAAAAGCTGGGTTAAGTTTAACCCAGCTGGGTTGGTTTAATTCAACAGGCAAATCTTCAGAGTTATCAAGATGAATACAATGAGAGATGCAACTTTTATTCTACCTCGACTTACTACTCAAATAAGCTCATATTAGCTCTGTTACAAAATCTGTCAGCAAGAAAAACACCTTGGGATGATGGCTGACACCGTGCCTTGATGTTTTTATGAGTAGACTGAACAATTCTATCTAAATCACTTGGCCTAACAAGTCACAGGGATAAAAGTTTGTAGGTGAGCTTTTCAGCACTGAGGATGTTTTATAGCTCTTAAAAATAGTTTTCTAAATATCTTGGATTACTTGAGAGTTTAGAGTTTTGCTAAGTTAAATGATAGGGAATTAATTGAATATCTAGGTCATTTCCAAATAAGATAAAATACTGAAACATTACTAAACGTAGGTTTATCTACTTTGGGCTTCTTCGTACAGAATGAAAGATATTTGGATATGTAAGACATAGTCATATCTTGTGCCATGTTAAAAAACTATACTAGGAGGAAACATCTGTTTTTAGAAATGATGAACTATATTCATAAATTTGCCAGTTTAAAGAATGCTGGTGTAACAGACTGCAAATGCTTGTTTGTTTTCACTAGAAATTAGTTTCTAAGAGTTATGAAAATTATAATACTAGAAATAAGTGTAATAACTCCATATGCAAGAGAAGTAAAAGTAAAGCTAGTTATTTCAGAATAGAAAGTAGGAGAATACAGGACAAACTAAAGGCATATAGAAAGCTGGGAAGAGAGAGGAAGAGAAAGTGTTACCTTGTGTAGTCAAGAGGGCTAAAATTGAATAAATTTGTTTTAAAGGTTTTAAAAATAAGCTTAATAGTGTAATTACATAAAATTTTCTTTCATTTATTGGTTAAAGGACAGTTTTATTAGACTACTGGTCTGCCCCCACTAGGAGACTGTGAAAGGTTTTTCTTTACCCTTTCTAAGTAATCTGCCTAGAAACCAAAGATTTTAGATTGTATTAAAATGATTTCCTGTGTTTCTAGTTGTTATCTTTATCATCAGGTCTTTGATTACTTTAGCAAACAGTCTTTTAAAGATTAAGAGCTAAGTTTTGGTCACAACTATGTGACCATCTGTATTTACCTTTGAAATTTAACTGTCACTTTGGTTAATTGGATATGTAAGTATTGTTCCATAATAATTTATGATTCTATTTAGTCAAGTGTCCAAACCTTTTGATATTTTTTGACAAACTTCCCCACATCAAATTCTAAATGAAATCTTTTTGACCTCTAACTTTGGGATTTTCTACAGGGCCTCTGTGGAAAGATGTGTTTTCTCTCATTATGAAAATATATTAAACCACTTAGGCTTATTTGATAGCTGAAATTATGTGAGTGAAAGTGTTAGTTGCTCAGTCCTATCTGACTGTTTGTGATCCCATGGATTGTAGCCCGCCAGGCCCCTCTCTCCATGGGATTTCCCAGGCAAGAATACTTGCCTGGAGTGGGTTATCCTTTCCTTTTCCAGAGACTCTTTCTGACCCAGGAATCAAACCCATGTCTTCCGCATCGCAGACAGATTCTTTACCATTCGAGCCACCAGGGACGCCCCAAATTACGTGAGACACATTGTCAAATAAGAATACTAAACCTTCTTGATTGTATTTGTAGAGATACATGTTTCACCTTCAAAGAGACTCACAAAAAGGACTCTGACAAATACTGTAGGAGTCAGGTTTCTGATAACTTCAAGATTATAAAACTGAACTGGGTAGGAATTTCCAGAACTAATGGAAAAACTGGACTCAAGCAGAACAAAAATTAATAACATGGAATTGAATGAAGCTGATGAAAATGATTATAATTTTTATGACTTTTGGTTAGAAATACAATGTTTTTTCCTCCAGATTTAAGGAAAACCTTTTCTCTTAAGGTATCTGTGATTGATTGCAATTTGGTGAATTATACCTTTGTAAGCAGAATTGAGACAATGTTTTTCCATACCTGATCCCTCCAAAATCTGGAAACACTTAGTGATATTCTCATTTTCATGGTGATACAGTTATTTGCATAAGTTCAATGAGAATCTGTTCCCCTTGTAACAGGACACAATTGGAAACATGGTTGTATTATCAAGGTTTATGACTCAAATGTCATATTGAAAATGAAATGCATAAAGATAGGTATGAGCAGATGGCTGTAAGGAAAGTCACTTCCTGGCAAGCTTAGAAACCTCAGGATACTTTGGGGACCTCAAGAAGAGAGGAATTTGGCACAATAACCTTACTTACCCATGTTTATCGTGCTTTCCCTGACAGCATCTCAGAACTGGCTTGCTTTGGTCTTCAGCTGGAGGTGGTGATGGCCTGCGCCATTTGGGTGAGTTACTTAGTTTTCCTCGGTTTCTCCCGCATTTACAGGAGGTATCCATGTTATGAAACTCCAGTTTCTCTCTTTCTCTCCTGTTCATCTGTCTTTATACAGTGGGTCTTAGCCAAGAACTTAGAAGGGTAGAGGGGAAATTATTTTTCCTTTCCTACATCTTCTAGCTTAGAACACAATTACACACAGTCCTCAATAACCTATGAGAAGTTTTCTTTTATATAAGGTACTCAATAGAATTCACCCAATCTTAGGATCTGAAGGAAACCACCCTTTCTACATGGGAAGCAGTGCTCTCAGCTGGCCTTCAGTACTACACCACCAAGTCTCCCTGTTTCTGTAAGTGATGGATTCTCTTTTGACAGTTATAGAACAGCAAGCCATTAGGACAAAATAAGACAACAAAACAACTCATATGTAACAAGACTAGGAAAAAAAACTGGTAATTTTAAGGTATGGTTTCATAAGCACTTCAAAAGTAGGCCCTCTTTGTAATATAACTTGAGATTTAAATATCTAAATACTCCATTTAAAAACACATCACAACCAGCATGAGCCTTATCTAGGATCTATGTTCCTTTCTCCCTCTTGACTTAAGGCTGACCTCTACCTGGGTTTTAGGTTTTGTTCCTTCTTTCTCAGGAATTTCATGGTCAGTGATTTACCTTGTAAGGTCAGCTTCTCCTTCTGAAATTGTTCTTACCGTGGTTTTAAACAGTGCTCAAACAAACAGCTCCCACTAAAACCCCCAAACTTAACACATTCTTCCTTCTAAAGATGACCCTGGTCCTGCCTAAATGAGCCAAACCTTCAGCAGACCCAAACCTTCAGGAGACTCATCACCTATGTTTCTTTGGCAGTTGACTCCTGCCAACTAAACTGATCCTCGTGAGGTCATCAATGACCTCTATGATGTCATCAGCAGTGGCCACCACTCACATGTCATCTTTGGCAGATACTGGTAGCAGTTTGCTCCTTCATGAAACATACTCTAACCTGGGTTTTGAGGGCGCAGCTCACTTACTGGTTTCCCTCCTGACTCCCTGTTTGTCCTCCTTTGTTTGGCCACTAAGTATTCCTCTAGGCTAGGTCTAACTATAACTTTTATCCTCTTTCACTGGGGAAAAGTCAGACCTAGCCTAGTGGAAATACAGCTTGTCTTTCTAGACCCTTTCTTATTTTTCTTGCTCTCTTACCTATGAATGACCTGAAAATGGTAATCTCGTCCAAGGCATTTCACATCAGGTCTGTGTTCTCCCTGTGGTTTTACAATGGTGACCAAGCTCCTCCTCTGGGTCCTACTTCCTCCCCAACATTCTTCCTTAGTATGGGTCCTCTCACATTCTGTTCCAGCCATATGTTATATAACCTCCTCTTTTTTTGTAGATTTAAATCAACCACAGCCATGAATAGACTTCCCAGCTTCTCATCTACACAGTGAGAAAAATAATTACCTATACCTAACTTTCCAAGGTGGCACTAGTGGTTAAGAACCCGCCTGCCAGTGTAGGAGACATTAAGAGACATGGGTTCAATCCTGGGTCAGGAAGACCCTCTGGAGAAGGAAATGGCAACCCACTCCAGTATTCTTACCTGGAGAATCCCATGGACAGAGGAGCCTGGCGGGCTACAGTCTATAGGGGTCACAAAGAGTTGGACATGACAGAAGTGACCAAGCACGCACGCAGAGTTGTCCTAGTGACTAAATGAATAAATATGAGTAACACACTTACACCAGTACTAGCATATAGGAGGTTCTATTTAAGTGTTAATATTCTGTCTGCCCACAGTCTATTTTCTACACAGCCTCCCAGAGTAACCCTTTACGTAAGTCTTTCACCTCATGGCTCTGCTCAGCACCAGGTAATGATTTCTCCTCTTAGAATCAGCAATTCTCACTATGAGAATGATTTGGCTCCCTGCTACCCCCCTTACTTGATTTAGGCTCCAATGACTTTACTGTTCCTCACACAGGCCAGGAACACAGCCTTTTCATTTGTGGTTCTCTCTACCTGGAAAGCTCTTGTCCCAGTTATCTATGTGGCTTTCTCTCATTTCTTCATGTCCTACTCAAACGCCATCAGAGTAGCCATCTTAACTATCCTCAACTGAGCTTCCTCAATACATTCTGGGCTGCACCATTCTTCAGCGGTGGGGGGGGAGGTGTATCCTGTACACTGAGTAGCATCCCTGGTGTCTACCTGCTAGATGCCCACAGCACCCCACTGTCCAGTTAAGACCAACAACTGTCCCTTGGGGGGCAAAACTGGGCACCCTGGGGAAAAAAAAGACCCATAACCAACCTTCTCTTACCTATCCATCTTTTTAAGATGTAAAAGGCTTGTATGCATGCACAGATGTACATGTGTAATATGCCTATACAGTCATAGGGTTTTCTCCTCTTAAATAGGATAACTGTCATACATATTTTTCTGTGAGTAGGTTCTTTTCTTTTCCTAATACTATATCAGATGTCATCTTCCTGTATCAGAGCAAATAGACATAGTACATTCGTTTGAATGACTGCATAGTACTCCTTCAGAGAAGGCAATGGCAACCCACTCCAGTACTCTTGCCTGGAAAATCCCATGGGTGGAGGAGCCTGGTAGGCTGCAGTCCATGGGGTCAGGAAGAGTCGGGCACAACTGAGCGACTTCCCTTCACTTTCATGCATTGGAGAAGGAAATGGCAACCCACTCCATAATTCTTGCCTGGAGAATCCCAGGGACGGGGGAGCCTGGTGGGCTGCCGTCTATGGAGTCGCACAGGGTCGGACATGACTGAAGTGACTTAGCAGCAGCAGCAGAGCCTTAGTGTGGCTATTCTCGAATGTATTTCACTGTTACTTTCCTGATGATCATTTAGGCTCTTTTTCATTTTCCACTAGTACAAACAATGCTGCAGCAAACATTCTGGTACATAAGGTGAGCATTCCTACAAAGGTTTACTGCTGCAAGAGAAATACCTGTGCTTGTACTTTTGACACATCCAGAGTCTTGCACTGGCCTGCCAGCAAGTCTCTGCTATTAGCAATCCTAGAGCCACTCCAGGGCCCATGCACCTGGGCACCCTAGAGCCTTTCAGCAGTCGGAGCCCACAGTGTAAGCCTAGTGTCTGCCAAGTGCAACAAGGAAGGAATGCCTGCCTAGCCCAGGTAGGCACATCCCTCTTTGGGATTTTTTCCCATCACAGTTTGAGAGCTTATGAGTCAAAAAGCATACCTGTGCTCCATCACTTTGTTTCTAGGAACTTCCTTCCAGAACTGAGTTAATTCTGCTGGACCCGTGCCAGATGTCTGTTCCATTTCTGCAGCCATTACCAGAAAACGGTCTTGGGCAGAGACTGTTAAACCTGCATTCCAAAAGGGCAAGTTAATACACAAACAGGAACCTTTACAAAGGGCTGGGCATGTGGCTTAGGCATTGTTCTAGAAAACAACACTAAGGAAAAAGAATAATATGGAACTATTGTAAAACAGGCAGCTCTCCTATAAAGATGAGGACTTTTGTGGTTTGAAATTCAATTTCAGCTGGCATTAGTTTCAACAAGTTTAGTTGTTCAATTTTTTAAATAAGACTCATTCAACCATCTTGTTTTCCAGTTGGCCGAGGTGACTTGCTGACAGTCCTGTTTCGAGATTCCAGTCGAGCTCTGCTGACTCATCACCCAGCCCTAAGTCCCCCATAAATAGCCTGTTGCGGCCACTCAGGTGACAACTCACCGCCATGGGGAGACACAACTATATCAACTGATGCACCAGGGTCACAACTGCTGTTGCTGGGCTTGACTCTGTACTTTTCTGGAGCAGTTGTTCTCACCTGTTTATAAAGACAGTAGTCACAGTAACTTTCATGCTCTTTGGGGGGAAATGGTTTAAAAATGACTTTAAAAAACCAGTTAATAAAGTCTATAAAACCACCTTGGTTAAAATGTATCTTTTCCCATCAACAGGTAAAAAGCACCTCAATTTATTGGGAAGAAACATTCATTAGTCCAACTGTCACTGAGCCTTCCTCTTAAATTAAAAAAATGAGCCCAACTGTTAATTATTAAATTCAGGTGGTTAACAGGATAAATATTTCATATTCAGAAACACAACATACATTAGAATACATGTTACAACAGTGTTTAGAAATTGAAAAACATTAGATAATCAAAGGACATCCAGAAAGTAGATAATTTAAGGAAGTAAACCTACCATATGGGCAATAGTGGGCTCAGTCCTGTTATACTTACTGCTCAGCATCAGGTTAGTATCCAATATAAAATACACTCCAGAATATACCACACTTGGGGGGAAATGCACTTATGATTTTATAGCTTTATTTTTCATTCTTACTTATTATTCATATAATGAAAAAATGATTTTTTTTTTTAAATAACAAACATTAAACCCTGGGACTACTTTGGACAGTACCCTATTACTACATATTATAGAAGATACAGACCTCAAGGGAACATTTTAGATAAGCTCAGAGCTAAAAGGCAGTTTAACAAGCCTAAAAATATCATAAAAACATGCAAGCTCAAAATGATCAATCTTTCAATTTCCACACATAACTTATAAATTATCTCTCAGATATTTACCTTAAATGCCACTATGTTTTTTGTTACATTTGTCAACACTATCAAAGCTTTCTTCTCTCCTGAGTCTGTACTTCCAAAATACAGTTCTTCCGCTGGGCTACATGGTAATAAAAGCATAAGGCATTGGTATTGCTCAGAAGAAATGACAAATCTAATCATCAGCTTGAAGAAAAATATCTGGCTATGCCCATTTATATAAAGAGATTTCATCAAAGAAGATTACAAAACAATTACCTAATACATTTTGTATTTTAATCTTACTGACTGAATGAATGCATGCTATTTGAAAAGTCCTATAGTTTCCCCCCAAGA
Organism: Bubalus bubalis; assembly: GCF_019923935.1. Taxonomy (NCBI): domain Eukaryota; kingdom Metazoa; phylum Chordata; class Mammalia; order Artiodactyla; family Bovidae; genus Bubalus; species Bubalus bubalis. The sequence continues at coordinate 8,906,206 of NC_059181.1, read as the reverse complement.
TCTAAAAGAAAAATAGGCAGGAACAGAAGGGAGAATTAGGAGGATTCTGAATTAGTCCCATAACCAGCACCGTCTTAAGGTTTATTTACTGAAACTCTTTGGCAGGTGACAGATAAGAACCAGAGAAGAAATTGCCACTTCAACTTTACCTAATTACAAACATTAGAATGGGGCACATATCTATACACCAAAAAGTCAGAGATATATTTAAGCAACAGAATAATTCCTGACTATATATAGTTTTTTCTAAGTAACATGGAAGGAGAATAACATAAGATTTGCTGTGGGAACTACAGGAAAATTGGTCAAAAAATCAGTAAGCTTCAAAATGCAATTTTTACTGTTATTAGCCACTGTAATGCCCACGATCTAAAATAAAAATGAAAAGACTCAAGCAAAGATTGTGTAATTTAATTACATGAGCTAAATTTAAATTGCATCAGGTGCCTCTCCAAACAGTACAAAGGACTATGATTTTTAAATAAAAAGGTGAATTCGCCAGATAGCCCTTGACTTTGGGCTCCATCTTTATAAACAGACTCATTTTATATCAGGAATGTCTGCATATCGGATATTTATTCATGTAGAGAACACACATTGTTAAAAGCTCTCCCTGGAGAGCTGTGCCTAGCTTTGGACAAGACATAAATTGGCATGACTGCTGGCTTCCTTTAAAAACCCAAGTGAAATATACCACGGAAAAGATAGGAAGTTTCTGTCAATTGTTCTCAGTACCCAGCACAAAAACCATGAAAAGGTCTGGGGAGACAGAGACTGGTTAGGTCCCCGGGTCTGTGGAGGAGAAGCACTGTGATTTTCTGGTGGGCACTGCAGAGCTGGCTTTCTCCCTAGCTGGCTCTTCCAGCCATATCTCGATAAGGTTGTGACAGGCCTCCAAAAGAAAAAAAAAAACTAGTTTGCAAACTAGTAGAGGGGAAAATGGGGAAAAAAATTCTGAAGCAGGGAAAACGACAAAGCAAAACCATGGAAAGGAGAACAGGCACGTGTGTTTCCCTCCCTGCACCCGCCACACACACACTCATGCAGATGGTGAAGATAAATCCAAATATAACAGTAATCAAAATATGTGTCAACAAATCACTGTCAATTAGAGAATTTCAAATTCGATCTTTAGAATGTCTGGCTCTACTGTTCATGAGTCTTTAACAGTTATATAGAAAGGTTTCAAGTAAAGGGATAGAAAATGATACAGTAGGCCGTTACCAAAGACAGTTGATAAAGCACTGTTAAATAAGGCTATATAGATTTACCAACCACAAGCATCATTAGTGAGAAAGGTCTCTACATAATGATAAAGAAATGATACTAAATTTTGTGGATTGAACACCCTGGAGAGAAAAAATAGAGATGTGCTGAAATTTGGCTTTGGTAGAAATCCTATTTTTCTGGTTCAGCTTTAGTTTTGGAAGGTTAAATCAATAAAGGGCTACTTCAGTGTCACTTCTGGCAACCTCATACTTAAGCAAGTCAAACACTATCAATAAAATGAGAAAAATGTATGTCATTCAGATTTGTTGTTAATATGGGAGTATTCATGATTACCTAATGTGGGATAAGGGCCTTTTAAACAAACTCAACAGAATAAATAATAAAAAGGTAGCTACAAATATCCACTATGTTTGAAAACCAACGTGAGTCTTCAGATACCCCTTAATTTTATATTTCCACAGTTTCAAAAACAGTCCAGAAATTTTAACTTTGCAGTTCTCTCAAAACAATCAAGATATGTTACAAAAGCATAGCTAATAAAATCCACAGCCATTACCTGATGTGTAATAAGGGCCCTTTAAACACACTCAGTGGTTTCTTGAAAGTTTTCATTTTGGAATCAACTTTTTCATTCTCATCTGCTTTGGAAGTAGGTTCCATTATGTTACCCTAAAGACAAATTATATATATATATGAAGAAAGATAAAAAAAATTGAGTTTCACACAGGCAGTTCATTAGGTCACAAAGTAAGCATTATAGTGACTCGATCCATATTATAATCTTTAAGCTAGGTTTACTATATGTTAAATATATAATTTAGATATAATAATCAGATCATTAACCTATATTTGAGTGCCTACTATATAAAGAAGCCCCTTTAGAAAATGTAACATGGTCTTTCTCTTAAGAGTCTTTTTATTTTTAGTTTTTTTGGCCACACTGCATGGCTTGTGGGATCTTAATTCCCCAACCAGGGATTAAACCTGGGCCCTGGGCAGTGAGAACACTGCATCCTAACCACTGGACCACCAGGGAATTCCCCTCACTTATGTATTTTAAAATCTTTTCTACACAGAATATATTTATATCTCTATCAAGTTCCTGATATAAAAACATAACAACTCAATGTTCTTTAAAAGTGACAAAGAGGGGGTAGATCAAGGGTACGTTTTAAGTTACTTTTATTTTAGATAAAATATTTTTTGGATAAAAGGATTCTTTTAAGGTGTGTTTTGCCAATTTTTATACAAAGCATGGAATCAGCCTTTTATATACTGTAGTGGTACTAACAGTCAGCTAGTGCCATCCTTGCTCTTTTTACATTTCAAGATATAGAAGGGCAGCAGGTTTAGTGAATTATCTAAATTCACATAGCCAGCTAGTGGGATGAGATCACATCTTTTGTCTCTCTCAAATTTTTTTGTTAAAATTACCTTTTTAGGAAGAGTTGTTTGTTCTTCATTAGAAATTGTTTCCAAGGTATCTTTGCCATCACTTTCTATATCTTCTTTACTTGAAGCTTCATCCTCACTGGCAATAGGCCCATTTTCACACAATGGTGTTTGGAAATCATCATCTACAAGTGGTGGGTAGCTATACTTGAAAGGATCCTGAGGAAAAAGAATTTTGTATCAGCTTGCTGAGAGGTGGGTGGAGAAATAATTCTCTTAGTAAAGTTAAAATCCATTCCTCTGGCCAAGGAAACAGAGTTAATTAGATAGTGAAATTTAAAACAAAGCAAGCATTTCAAAACAGCATGGGAAAATGCAGTAAGTGGTGTGGGACAACTGGCCAGCCATCTGTACAAGAACCAAGTTGGATCTTCAGCTCATTCTTTATACCAAAAAGAATTTCAGATGGATAAGAGCTTTAAATGTGTGTATTTTTAAAAAACCATGTAAGTTTCAGGAATAGGGGGATTAAAAACAACAAAATGAAGAAACACAAAACCTAAGTAAGGAAAGGCCTTTTAAGTATAACACGAAACCTAGAAGGCATAAAAATATTTACAAAAAATCAAACATTTCTGATTGAGGGCTGAGACAAGATGGCAGAGTAGAAGGATGTGAGCTCATCTCTTCTCATGAAAACACCAAAATCACAACTAATTGCTGAATAACCATTGAGAATAAAACATGGGAACCGACCAAAAAGATACTCTATATCCAAAGACAAACAAGAAGTCATAAGGAGACAGTAGGATGAGCACAAGCATGGTCAAATCAAATCCCATACCTGCCAGGTGGGTGACCCACAAATGAAAATAACTGTATCACAGAGGTTCTCCCACAGGAGTGAAAGTTCGGAGGCCTACACCAGGCTCCCCAGCCTGGGGGTCTGGCATTGGGAGTAGGAGCCCCCGGAGCATCTGGCTATGAAGGCCAATGGGATTTGACTGCAAGAATTCCACAATACTGGGGCAAACAGCAACTCCACTCTCAGTAGGGACACACAAAATCTTGTGACCACCAGGACCCAGGGGAAAAGCAGTGACCTCGTGGGAGCCTGGGCTAGACGTACCTGCTAATACTGGAGGATCTCCTGCTGAGACAGGGGGTGGTTATGGCTCACTGTGGGGACAAAGACACCGGTGGTGGTAGTTCTGGAGAGTATTCATGGGTGTAAGCCCTCCTGCAGGCCACCATTTCCTCACTAAAACCTGGTCCCTCCGAACAGCCTATAGGTTCCAATGCTGGGATGCCTCAAACCAAACAACTAACGGGGTGGCAACACAGTCCTGCCCATCAGCAGACCGTCTGCATGAAGTCTGAGCCCACAGGTGCCCACTAAACACACCCCTTCACATGATCTTGCTCACTAGAGGTCTTATAGGAAAGAAGTGACTCCATGTCTGATCTTTTTTTTACTTTTAACCGTTGCCTGATTATTGCAACTGGATTACAACTAGTTACATGAATCATTGTTTTGTTTCTTGTCTCCAAAATGTTTGTGCTTTGTGTCTCCCTGCTGCATTATGTCTTTGTAAATGTTGCTCCATGTATTATTTATATCCTGTCTCATTTATAAGATGAGTTGTCTATCACAGTACCAAGTGTGCAAACAGGCCTCCAAAGAAACACACTCCAAAGGAAATATATCACATTGATAACATAATTGTAATAGTGTGATTCTAGATATGGGAAGAGGCAATAAGTGAAAATGTCTCCTGGATCATAATTAGACAGATCTAGAGAATCATTAATTATTGATGGGGGTCTACCGACTTGATAGATGTTGAGTTTGAGCAAGCTCTGGGAGTTGGTGATGGACAGGGAAGCCTGGTGTGCTGCAGTCCAAGGGGTCACAAATTAAGTATTTTTGCCTGATCTGGGAGGGGCCACCCAGTGTCATGGGACAAAATTTCATCATAAAATGTCTCCCAAATATTGGTTAAATTCCTGACCAAGAGGGGAGGATCTGAGAAATGGAATGTTTCCTGCCATATCAGCCATCAGCGATTGCAGCCCCCTGCCCAACATGAGCTGGTGAGCCCTAGGACACTCAGGAAGGAGAATATCTCCTATCTAGCAGCCATTAGACTTCAGCCACTTGCTATGGTGAGTCCTGAGGAAACTCGGGATATGAGAATACAGGATTATAGGCCCCAGATACCTGAGGTATATGTCAAGGAAATGGTTTCAATGAGCCCTGACTCTTGCATCTTCACATACACAGAAAAGTTGCTAAATTCTTTACCTGAGCAGCTGCCTGTCAGGCCTTAAGTCCTCAAAATTCCCACTGAAGAGAACATAACTCTTAACTTTTAGGTTGTGAGTATTTTTTAAGTGTACAGGTGTAAAGTAGACACTTCCCATATAGGAACAAAAGAAGCAACATTTGGAACACCGGCACTGATGGCAGACATTCCCAGAGACATCTGTCTGACAAGATGCAACAGGAAGCAATTAGAATGGTCACGGCCCTCTTTCCTACAAGACTGTGGATGGATGGTGACAGTGCACGACTGTTACTGCGAAGAACTGACTCCACGTTGGCTCTGTTTCTTCCACTTTAACCTTTGCTTCCCATTGCTTTTGTTCACTAAAAGGACACTGTCCATACACAGTGGCCTGCCTTGGGGAACCCTGCCCCACTGCCTGAGTGTTAAACCAAAATGCCTTTGTTCCAGGCCCTGTGGATGGCTACAGGAAGGAATTAACGGATCCTCTCCACGAGGCTGTCTATTCCAGGAGATATTTGCAAGATTAATGGAACTTTTACTTGACTTCCTCGCCTTCTCCCATCCCTGTTCTATAAAAAGAACCTGGCATCCAGACCCTGATATGATGGCTTTTTGGAGACACTAGTCTGTCATCTCAGTCTGCCAGCTTTCCAAAGAAACTCGTATTCCTTGCCTCAACACCTCATCTCTCGGTTAATTGGCCTGTCATAGCAACCAGAGCAAACTTGGATTCGGTAAAAGAGACACAATACTCAGCTCTGCCCACAAGTTGGCAGGAACCAGTCCCTCCTAACAGGAAGCCTGCACAAGCCTGTTAAATAATTTTTCTTTTTTAACCATGCTGTATGGCTTGTGGAATCTGTTTCCTAACCAGGAACTGAACACGTGCACTCAACAGTAAAAGTGTGGACTCCTAACCACTGGACCACCAGGGAATTCCCTGCACAAGCCTCTTAGACCGGCCTCATCCACAAGGGAACAGAGGGCAGAAGCAAAAACGAACTACAACCCTGCAGCCTGCAGAATGGAAATCACAATCACAGGAAGTAAGACAAAATGAGACCAGCAGAGGAATAAGTCCCAGATGAAGGAACAAGATAAAATCTCAGAACAACAACTATGTTTAGTGGAGACAGGCAATCTACCTGAAAAAGAATGCAGAGTACAGACAGTAAAGATGATCCAAGATCTTGGAAAAAGAATGGAGGCAAAGACTGAGAAGAAAGAAAAAATGTTTAACAAACACCTAAAATATCTAAAGAACAAATAGAGACAAACTACAATGAGTGAAATAAAAAACACACTAGATTAAACCAATAGCAGAAAAAATGAGAGAACAGATGAGTAAGTGGGAAGACAGAATGGTGGAAATCACTGCCACAGAATAGAGAAAAAAGAAATGAGGACAATCTAAGATACCTCTGAGATTACATTTAAAGCACCAACATTCACATTAAAGGGGTGTCAGGAGAAGAGATAAAGGACCTGGGAAAATGTTTGAAGAGATAATAGCTGAAAACTTCCATAACATGGGGAAGGAAATAGTTACCCAGGTCCAGAAGTGCAGTGAGTCCCAGGCAGGATAAACACAAGGAGGAACATGCCAAGACACATGTTAATCAAACTGACAAAAATTAAATAAAAAATATTAAAAGCAAAAAATAACGTACAAGGGAATTCCTGAAAGATTATCAGCTGATTTTACAGCAGAAACTCTGCAGACCAGAAAGGAATGGCACGATATATTTACAGCGATGAGAGGAAAGAACCCATAACCAAGACACCTTCCCAGCAAGGCTCTAATTCATAGTTCGTGGCGGAATCAAAAGCTGTCATGCAAAAGTTAAGAGAATATAACACCACCAGACAAACTATGCAACAAATGCTAAACAAATTTTTCTAGGTGGAAGGCAAAAAAAAAAAAAAAAAAAAAAAAAGGCCACAACTAGAAACAAAAAAACAATTAATGGAAAAGCTCACTAGTAAAGAATGCATATAGTAAAAGTAAGACATCATCCACACAGAAATAGGACATGAAATCAGCAATCATGAGAATAGGTGTGTACAAACTCAAGATATTGGAAATGCATTTGAAATTAAAAGGCCGCAATCTGAAAACAATCTCATTTATAGACTACTATATCAAAACACGGTAACTGCAAACTGAAAATCAACAATAAATACATACACACAAAAGGAAAAATGAAATTAAACACAACACTAAAGTTAGGCATCAAATCATGAGAGAGAAAAAGAGGACGCAGGGAAAAAGACCTATGAAATCAAATTTAAAAACTAATAAACTGGCAATGACAAGGGAGTTTCCTGGCAGTAGAGTGGGTAGGATTTGGTGCTTTTACTGCCACGGCCTGGATTCTATCCCTGGTCAGGGAACTAAGATCTGTAAGCCATGCAGCAAGGCCAAAAAAGAAAAGACAGTAAAACAAAAAGATATCAATAATTACCTTAAATGTAAAATGATTTAATGCCCTTTCCAAAAGACAGACTGGTTGAATGGACACAAACATAAGCTGTCTACAAAATACCCACTTCAAATCTAGGGACACAGACTGAAAGTCAGGGCACTGAAAAGGGTATTTCATGTAAACAGAAATCAAAAGAAAGCTGCAATGTCAATACTCATATCAAACAAAATAGATCTTAAAATACATACAGAGTGTTTTAAGAGAGAAAGAAGGACACCATACAATGATCAAGGGATCAATCCAAGAAAAGAAAACAACTGTAAATATACTTGTACCCAATATAGGAACAGCTCAATATATAAAGCTGGTACTAAAGGCTAGAGCCATAAAATGAAAAATTTACAGTAACAAACTATTAGTGTGGGACATTAACACCCCACTTTCATCAATGGAAATATCCAGACCAAAAGTCAATCAGGTAAAACAGACCTTACATGACACATTAAAATAGATCAACGTAATATTTATAGAGCATTCCATCTGAAAGCAGCAGAATACACTTTCTTCTCAAGTGTACATGGAACATTTTCTAGGATTGATCACAAGTAAGGCCACAAAGTCAGGCTTGGTACATTTACAAAAACTGAAATCACATCAACTATCTTTTCTGACCACAATGCTCTGAGATAGAAATCAACTAAAAGGAAAAAAAGTAAGAAACACAAACTTGTAAAAGCTAAACAATATGCTAAGAAACACCCAGTGAGTCACTGAAGAAATCAAAGAGTAAATTAAAAAATACCTAGTGACAAATGACAATGAAAACATAAAGATCCAAAACCTATGGGAAACAGCAAAAGCAATTCTAAGAAGGAAGTGTACAGCAATACAATCTTACTTTGGGAAACAAGAAAAATCTCCAATAAAAAACCTAAACTGAGTTCTGACAAAACATGGTCCACTGGAGAAGGAATGGGAAACCACTTTAGTATTCTTGCCTTGAGAACCCCACGAACAGTATGAAAAAGCAAAAAGAAATGACACAGAAAGACGAACTCCCCAGGTTGGTAGGTGCCCAATATGCTACTGGAGAAGAGTGGAGAAATAACTCCAGAAATAATGAAGAGACGCCGTGAAAGCGAAAACAATTCCCAATTGTGGGTGTGACTGGTGATGGAAGTAAAGTCTGATGCTATAAAGACCAATACTGCATAGGAACCTGGAGTGTTATGTCCATGAATCGAGGTAAATTGGAAGTGGTCAAACAGGAGATGGCAAAAGTGAACATCAACATTTTAGGAATCAGTGAACTAAAATGGATTGGAATGGGTGAATTTAATTCAGATGACCATTATATCCACTACTGTGGCCAAGAATCCCTTAGAAATTGGTGTAGCCCTCATAGTCAACAAAAGACTCTGAAATGCAGTACTCGGGCACAATCTCAACACTGACAGAATGATCTTGGTTCATTTCCAATGGAAACCATTCAACATCATAGTAATCCAAGTCTAAGCCCCAACCACTAATATGGAAGAAGCTGAACGGTTCTATGATGACCTATAATACCTTCTAGAACTAACACCAAAAAAGATGTCCTTTTCATCACAGGGGATTGAAATGCAAAAGTAGGAAGTCAAGAGATACCTGGAGTAACAGGCACGTTTGGCCTTGGAGTACAAAATGAAGCAGGGCAAAGGCTAACAGAGTTTTGCCAAGAGAATGCACTAGTCATAGCAAATACCCTCTTCCAACAACACAGGAGACGACTCTACACATGGACATCACCAGATGGTCAATACAAAAATCAGACTGATTAGATTCTTTGCAGCCAAAGATGGAGAAGCTCTATACAGTCAGCAAAAACAAGACTGGGAGCTGACTGTGGTTCAGATCATGAACTCCTTACTGAAAATTTCAGGCTTAAATTGAAGAAACTAGGGAAAACCACTAGGCCATTCAGGTATGGTCTAAATCAAATCCTTTATGATTATACAGTGGAAATGACAAACAGATTCAAGGGATTAGATCTGATAGAGTCCTTGAAGAACTATGGATGGAGATTCATAACATTATGGTACAGGAGTTGGTGAACAAAACCATCCCCAAGAAAAAGAAATGCAACAAGGCAAAATGGTTGTCAAAGGAGGCCTTACAAATAGCTGAAAAAAGAAGAAAAGCAAAAGGCAGAGCAGGAAAGGAAAGATATACCCAAATGAATGTGGAGTTCCAAAGAAAAGCAAAGAGCAATAAGAAAGCCTTCTTATGAGAACAATGCAAAGAAATAGAGGAAAACAACTGAATGTGAAAGACTAGAGATTTCTTCAAGAAAATTAGAGATACCAAGGGAACATTCCATATAAAGATGGGCACAATAAAGTATAGAAATGGCAAGGACCTAACAGAAGCAGGGGAGATTTAGAAGAGGTGACACAGAAGAACTGTACAAAAAAGGTCTTAATGACTCAGATAACCATGACAGTGTGGTCAACAACATAGAGCCAGACATCCTGGAGTGTGAAATCAAGTGAGTGTGGGCCTTAAGAAGCATTACTATGAACAAAGCTGGTGGAGGTGATGGAATTCCATCTGAGCTTTCAAATCCTAAAAGACGACACTGTTAAAGTGTTGCACTCAATATGCCGGCAAATATGGAAAACTCAGCAGTGGCCACAGGACTGGAAAAGGTCCATTTTTATTCCAGTCCCAAAGAAGGGCAATGCCAAATGATGTTCAAACTACTGCACAACTGTGCTCATCTCACATGCTAGAAAAACCAAGAGAATTCCAGAAAAACATCTGCTTCATTGACCATGCCCAAGCCTTTGACTGTGCAAGTCACAACAAACTGTGGAAAATTCTTTAAAAGATGGGAGTCTGAACCACCTTACCTGTCTCCTGAGAAACCTGTATGCAGGTCAAGAAGCACCAGTTAGAATTGGACATGGAACAATGGACTGGTTCCAAAGTGGGAAACGGGTACGTTCAGGCTGTATATTGTCACCTTGCTTAATATATGAAGATTACATAATGTGAAATGCCAGGCTGGATGAATCACAAGCTGAAATCAAGACTTCCAGGGAAAATATCAACAACCTCAGATATGTAGGTGATACCACTCTAATGGCAGAAACTAAAAAGTAACTAAAGAACCTCTTGATGAAGGTGAAAGAGGAAAGTGAAAAAGCTGGCTTAAAACTCAACATTCAAAAAACTAAGGTCATGGCATCTGGTCCCATCATCTCATGGGAAATAGATGGGGAAAAAATGGAAACAGTGACAGACTTTATTTTCGTGGGCTCCAAAATCACTGCAGATGGTGACTCCTGCCATGAAATTAAAAGGCACATGCTCTTTTGAAGAAAAGCTATGACAATCCTAGAGAGTGTATTAAAAAGCAGAGACATCACTTTGCCAACAAAGGTATGTACAGTAAAAGCTATGGTTTTTCCAGTGGTCATGTACAGATATGAGAGTTGTACCATAAAGAAGGCTGAGCACCAAAGAATTGATGCTTTAGAACTGTGGTGTTGGAGAAGACTCTTGAGAGTCCCTTGGACAGTAAGGAGATCAAACTAGTCAATCCTAAAGGAAATCAACCCTGAATATTCACTGGAAGGACTGATGCTGAAGCTCCAAAACTCTGGCAACCTGACGTGAAGAGCTGACTCACTGGAAAAGGCCCTGATGCTGGGAAAGATTGAGGGCAGGAGGAGACAGAAGATGAGATGGTTTGATGGCATCACTGAGTCAATGGACATGAGTTTGAGCAAACTCTGGGAGATACTGAAGGACATGGAAGCCTGGCGTGCTGCAGTCCATGAGGTTGCAAAGAGTCAGACACGACTTAAGAACTGAACACCACCACCTAAAGCAAATAGAGAAAGAAGAAGCAGCAAACCCCAAAGTGAATAGAAGGAAACAAATCATAATATCAGAGCAGAAATAAATGAAATAGAGAGGAAGAAAACAACAGAAACAATCAATGAAACTAAAAGCTGGTTTCTTTAGATCATAAACAAAACTGATAAATCTTGTAGCAACACTCATCAGTAAAAAGGAGAAGGCAATGGCACCCCACTCCAGTACTCTTTTCTGGAAAATCCATGGATGGAGGAGTCTGGTAGGCTGCAGTCCATGGGGTCACGAAGAGTCGGACACAACTGAGCAACTTCACTTTCACTTTTCACTTTTATGCACTGGAGAAGGAAATGGCAACCCACTCCAGTGTTCTTGTCTGGAGAATCCCAGGGACAGTGGAGCCTGGTGGGCTGCCATCTATGGGGTCTCACAGAGTCGGAACGACTTAGCAGCAGCAGCAGCAGCAGTAAAAATAAAATAAAATAAAGTGAGGACTTCCCTGATGGTCCAATCTTTAAGAATCTGCCTGATAATGCAGGGGATACAGCTTTGATCCCTGGGCCAGGAAGATACAACAAACTGCAGGGCAACTGAGCCCATGTACCACAACTATTGATGCCTGAATGCTCTAGAGCCCATACTCCACACATAAGAGAAGCCACCACAATAAGAAGCTGGCACACCACAACTACAGAGTAGTCCCTGCTCACAGTAACTAGAGAAAGCCTTAACAGCAACAAATACCTACTGCTGCCAAAAATAAATAAGAAAAAAAGGTGGAGGGTTCCAGTCAATAAAATTGCAAATAAAAAAGAGAAATTATAATAAATACCACAGAAATACAAAGGGTCACAGGAGACTATTATAAACTATACGCCAATAAAATGAACAATGTAGAAGAAACAAATTTTTAGAAAGTTACAATCTCCCAAAAATGAACCAGTAAGAAACAGAAAAAATGAACCAACCAATCACAAGTACTAAAATTGAAACTATGTTAGAAAAATTCATAACAAACAAAACTCCAGGATCCCATGGCTCCACAGGCAAATCCTTGTGAAAATCTTCAAAAAATCCACTGAGGAAAAAACACTCCTAAACTCATTCTACGAGGACATCATTATCCTGTTACCAAAACCAGACACATATCACACACCCCTCAAACAATCACAGGCCAGTATCACTGATGAACACTGATGCAAAAATGCTCAACAAAACACTAGCAGACAATATTCAACAGTACATTAGAAGGATCATACACCAAGATCAAGTAGCATTTTATCCTTAAGGACACAAGGATTTTTCAATATTTGCGAATCAGTGTGATATACCACACTGACAAACTAAGAATAAAAATCATATGATGATCTCAATACATGTAAAGAAGGTTTTGACAAAATACCCATGAAAACAGTATGTAGATTCCTTAAAAAAGCTAGGATAAAACTACCATATGATCCAGCACTCTTATGGCAGAAAGTGAAGAGGAATAAAGAGCCTCTTGATGAAGGTAAAAGAGAAGAGTGAAAAAGCTGACTTAAAACTTAACATTCAAAAAATTAAGATCATGGCATCCAATCCAATCACTTCATGGCAAATAGATGGGGAAACAATGGAAACAGTGACAGACTTTATTTTCTTGGGCTCCAAAATCACTGCAGATGGTTACTGCAGCCATGAAATTAAGACACTTGATCCTTGGAAGAAAAGCTATGACAAACCTAGACAGCATATTAAAAACCAGAGACATTACTTTGCTGACAAAGGTCTGTCCAGTCAAAGCTATGGTCTTTCCCTTATGATTATACAGTGGAAGTGAGAAATAGATTTAAGGGACTAGATCTGATAGATACAGTGCCTGATGAACTATGGACGGAGGTTTGTGACATTGTACAGGAGGCAGGGAGCAAGACCATCCCCAAGAAAAAGAAACTCAAAAAGGCAAAATGGCTGTCTGAGGAGGCCTTACAAATAGCTGTGAAAAGAAGAGAAGCGAAAAGCAAAGGAGAAAAGGAAAGATGTAAGCATATGAATGCAGAGTTCCAAAGAATAGCAAGGAGAAATAAGAAAGCCTTCCTCAGTGATCAATGCAAAGAAATAGAGGAAAACAACAGAATGGGAAAGACTAGAGATCTCTTCAAGAAAATTAAAGATACCAAGGGAACATTTCATGCAAAGATGGGCACTATAAAGGACAGAAATGGTATGGACTTAACAGAAGCAGAAGATATTAAGAAGAGGTGGCAAGAATTCACAGAAGAACTGTACAAAAAAGATCTTCACGACACAGATAACCACGGTGGTGTGATCACTCACCTAGAGCCAGACATCCTGGAATGTGAAGTCAAGTGGGCCTTAGAAAGCATCACTACAAACAAAGCTAGTGAAGGTGATGGAATTCCAGTTGAGCTATTTCAAATTCTGAAAGATGATGCTATTAAAGTGCTGCACTCAATATGCCAGCAAGGCAAGAACACTGGAGTGGGCTGCGATTTCCTTCTCCAATGTGTGGTGAAAGTGAAAAGTGAAAGTGAAGTCGCTCAGTCGTGTCTGACTCCTAGCGACCCCATGGACTGCAGCCTACCAGGCTCCTCTGTCCATGGGATTTTCCAGGCAAGAGTACTGGAGTGGGGTGCCATTGCCTTCTCCGATACCTAGGTATAAACCTACCTAAAGAGACAAAAGATGTATATGCAGAAAACTAAAACACCGATGAAAGAAATCAAAGGTGACACAGATGGGGAGATACACCATGTTCTTGGAAGAATCTATATTGTGAAAATGACTATACTACTCAAAACAATCCACTATCAAATTACCAATGCAAATTACCAAATTATCAAGTTTCAATGCAATCCCTATCAAATTACCAATGGCATTTTTTTACAGAACTAGAAGAAAAAATTTTACAGTTCGTATGGAAACACAAAAGACCCGTAATAGCCAAAGCTATCTAGAGAAAGAAAAACAGAGCTGGAAAAATAATCCTTTCTGACTTCAGACTATTCTACAAAGCTACAGTCATTAAGACAGTATGGTACTGGCACAAAAACAGAAACAGAGACAAATGGAATAAGCAGAAATCACAGATATAAAGTGCCCATAGGTGCATGGGTTTATCTTTGACAAAGGAGGCAAGAATATACAATGGAGAAAAACCAGCCTCTTCAATAAATGGTGATGGGAAAACTGGACAGCCACATGTAAAAGAATGGAATTAGAACACCTCATAACACTATACAAAAAACAAACTCAAAATGGATTAAAGACTTAAACATAAGGCCAGAAGCTATAAAACTCTTTAAGAGGAAAACATAGGCAGAACACTCTGACATAAATCACAGCAAGATCCTCTTTGACCCACCTTCTAGAGTAATGGATAGGAAAACAAAATAAACAAATGGGACGTAATTAAACCAAAAAGCTTTTACACAGCAAAGGAAACTATAAAAAAAAAAGACAACTCTCAGAAGGGGAGAAAATAATTGCAAATGAGGCAACTGACAAAGGATTAATCTCCAAGATATAAAAGCTGCTCGTGCAGCTCATTATAAAAGAAAAAAATGACCCAATCAAAAAAAGGGCAGAAGACCTAGACATTTCTCCAAAGAAGGCAGACACATGATCAGTAAACACATTAAAAGATGTTCAAGATCATCAAATATTAAAGAAATGCAAATCAAAACTATAATGAGGTATTACCTCACGCTGGTCAGAATGGCTAACATCAAAAAGTCTACAATAACAACAACAAATTCTACAACAAATGTTGGAGAGGGTGTGGAGAAAAAGGAATCCTCCTACACTGTTGGTGGGAATGTAAACTGATGAAGCTACTATGGAAACCAATATGGAGATTCCTTTAAAATAAACACACTAGGAATAAAAGTACCATATGACCCAGCAACCCCAATACTGAGCATATACCCTGAGAAAACTACAATTCAAAAAGACACACACATCCCAATGTTCACTGCAGCACTATTTACAAAAGCTAGGACATGGAAGCAACCTAGATGTCCATCAACAGATGAATGGCTAAAGAAGTTGCAGTACATATATACAAAGGAATATTACTCAGCCATAATAAGGAACAAATGTGAATCAGTTGAACTGAAGTGGATGAACCTGAAGCCTGTATACAGAGTGAAGTAAGTCAGACAGTGAAAGACAAATACCATATATTAACACATATATATGGAATCTAGAAAAATACTACTATTGAACCTATTTGCAGGGAAGGAATGGAGATGCAGATGAAGAGAACGCACTTGTGGACACACTGGGGGAAGGAGAGGGTGGAATAAATTGAGAAAATAGCACTGACAAATATACACTACCATGTGTAACACAGAGAGCTAGTGGGAAACTGCTATATAACATGGGGAGCCCAGCCTGGTGCTCTGTGACAACCTAGAGGGGTGGGATGAGGGGGTGGGAGGGAGGTTCAGGAGGGAGGGGATATGTGTATATGTGTGTGTGTGTGCATGCATAATTATGACTTATTTGCAGTGTTGTATGGCAGAAATCAGCACAACTCTGTAAAGAAATTATCCTCCAATTAAAAAATAAATTAACAAAAAACTATGAACTATCACTTCACACCAATCAAAATGGCCATCATCGAAAGGTCTGCAAACAATAAATGCTGGAGTGGGTTTGAAGAAAAGGGAATCCTCATGAATTGTTGGTGGGAATGGAAATTGGGATAGCCACTATGGAGAACAGTATGGAGGCTCCTTATAAAAAAAGAACAGAGCTACCGTATGATTCAGCAATCCCACTCCTGTGCACATATTAGGAGAAAACCATGTTCAAAAGGTTACATGCATCCCAATATTCACCAAAGCACTGTTTACAATAGCCAAGACCTGGAAGCAACCTAAATGTCCAGACAGAGAAATAAATAAAGATGATGTGGTACAAATATTCAATAGAATATTCAGTCAGTTCAGTTGCTCAGTCGTGTACAACTCTTTGCGACCCCATGGACTGCAGCACGCCAGGCTCCCCTGTCCATCACCAACTCCCAGAGCTTGCTCAAACTCGTGTCCATTGAGTTGGTGATGCCACCCAACCATCTCATCTTCTGTCATCCCCTTCTCCTCCTGCCTTCAATCTCTCCCAGCATCAGGGTCTTTTCCAAAGAGTCAGCTCTTCGCATCAGGTGACCAAAGCATTGGAGTTTCAGCTTCAGCATCAGTCCTTCCAATGAATAATCAGGACTGATGTCCTTTAGGATAGACTGATTGGATCTCCTTGCAGTCCAAGGGACACTCAAGAGTCTTCTCCAACACCACAATTCAAAAGCATCAATTCTCTGGTGCTCAGCTTTCTTTATAGTCCAATTCTCACACCCATACATGACTACTGGAAAAACCATAGGTTTGACTAGACGGACTAGATGGACCTTTGTTGGTAAAGTAATGTTTCTGCTTTTGAATATGCTGTCTAGGTCAGTTGCTGCTGCTGCTAAGTCGCTTCAGTTGTGTCCGACTCTGTGTGACCCCATAGATGGCAGCCCACCAGGCTCCCCCGTCCCTGGGATTCTCCAGGCAAGAACACTGGAGTGGGTTACCATTTCCTTCTCCAATGCATGAAAGTGAAAAGTGAAAGTGAAGTCACTCAGTCATGTCTGACTCTTAGCGACCCCATGGACTGCAGCCCACCAGGCTCCTCCATCCATGGGACTTTCCAGGCAAGAGTACTGGAGTGGGGTGCCATCGCCTTAGGTTCTGATAATAATGCCACAGGAGGGTAGGCTCTGGTTAACTGGTTTCCCCTGATGACAGAACTGAGTCCTCTGGTGTATTTATTTCAAAATGTCTCTTCTTCCAGATCCCCCTGCAGGAAGTTCTAGGAGATTTTTCCCTAGTATTTACTGAAGAAATCCGGTGGAGCTCCTGGAGGTAAATGTCATAGTGTTGTGGAGGCCCTCCTGTTACTGGATCCCTTGGAGTTGTTAACTCTGAGAATTTTCCAGTGAGCCTCCAGCAATCGATCAATTGCCATTTAGGTTTTTAACTCCTGCAGTGAGTCTCCACTCTGGAAAACCTAGACTCCCTACATAGACTTGACTGTCTCTCTAAGTAGTCTGCCTTGTGTCTACCCCTGTCTCATGAATTCAAGAAGAGCTGTTGCTGTCGTCACTCTCTTCAGCTTTTTACTTTTAGGACAAGGTAGCAACTTCCAAGCATCTAATGTGCAAAACCAGAAACTGGAACTCTCTGTCCACTTTCTAAAAGGAAAGGATTCTGGATTTCTATGTCACCTTTCATGCTCTTTGTCATACTGAAATTTGGATAGCAGGCTATTTCTCCAGATAATCAATGAGAGGCAGAGTAGCAATTTTACTCCTCAACACCTAGGCTCAGAGGAGCAGAAAAAGGAAAACTATGAGATAGTAAGTTGAGAGTTGAGTCCAGTTGCTCAGTATTACTCAGCCATTAAAAATAAGGAAATTATGCCATTTGCAGAAGTATGGATGGACCTGGGATGATCATACTAAGTGAAGTCAGTCAGAGAAAGATAAATATCATATGATATCATTTATATGCAAAATATAAAAAAAAGATACAATTGAATTTATTTACAAAACAGAAACAAGCTCATAGGCTTAGAAATCAAACTTATAGTAACAAAAGGGAAAAGATGGGAGGGGAGGAATAAATTGGAAGTTTGGGACTGACATATACACACTGCTGTATTTAAAATAAATAAAGGGGAGGGGACATATGTACACCTAGGCTGATTCATGTTGATGTTTGACAGAAAACAACAAAATTCTGTAAAGCAATTATCCTTTAATTAAATAATAAATAAATTTAATAAAATGCAATAAATAATGAACAAAGATCTACTGTATAGCACAGGGAACTCTACTCAATATTCTGTAATAACCTAAATAGGAAAATAACTTGAAGAATCAGTTCAGTTCAGTCGCTCAGTCATGTCCAACTCTTTGCAACCCCATGAATCGCAGCACGCCAGGCCTCCCTGTCTATCACCAGCTCCTGGAGTTCACTCAGACTCACGTCCATCGAGTCAGTGATGCCATCCAGCCATCTCATCCTCTGTCGTCCCCTTCTCCTCTTGCCCCCCATCCCTCCCAGCATCGGAATCTTTCCAATGAGTCAACTCTTCGCATGAGGTGGCCAACGTACTGGAGTTTCAGCTTTAGCATCATTCCTTCCAAAGAAATCCCTGGGCTGATCTCCTTTAGAATGGACTGGTTGGATCTCCTTGCAGTCCAAGGGACTCTCAAGAGTCTTCTCCAACACCACAGTTCAAAAGCATCAATTCTTCGGCGCTCAGCTTTCTTCACAGTCCAACTCTCACATCCATACATGACCATTGGAAAAACCATAGCCTTGACTAGATGGACCTTTGTTGGCAAAGTAATGTCTCTGCTTTTCAATATGCTATTTAGGTTGGTCATAACTTTCCTTCCAAGGAGTAAGCGTCTTTTAATTTCATGGCTGCAGTCACCATCTGCAGTGATTTTGGAGCCCCTGAAAATAAAGTCTGACACTGTTTCCACTGTTTCCCCATCTATTTCCCATGAAGTAATGGGACCAGATGCCATGATCTTCGTTTTCTGAATGTTGAGTTTTAAGCCAACTTTTTCACTCTCCTCTTTTGAATAGATATATGTATATGTATAATTGAATCACTTTGTTGTATACCTGAACTGTGGCTCAGTAGAAGAGAATCCGCCTCTAATGCAGGAGATCCAGGTTTGATCCCTGGGTTGGGAAGATCCCCTGGAGAAGGGAATGGCAACCCACTCCAGTATTCTTGCCTGGAGAATCCCATGGACAGAGGAGCCTGGTGGGCTACAGTCAATGGGGTCGCAAAAGAGTCAGATATGACTTAGTTACTAAACAACAAGAACTACTCTCTAATTTGCAGGACGTGGTGGGGGGCAGTAGTTTAGGGCTTCCCTGGTAGCTCAGCTGGTTAAAAATCTGCCTGCAATGCAGGAGACCCCAGTTTGATTCCTGGGTCGGGAAGATCCATTGGAGAAGGGATAGGCTACCCACTCTAGTATTCTTTGGCTTCCCTGGTGGCTCAGCTGGTAAAGAATCTGCTTTCAATGAGGGAGACCTGGGTTCAATCCCTGAGTTGGGAAGATCTCCTGGAGAAGGGAAAGGCTACCCACTCCAGTATTCTGGCCTGGAGAATTCCATGGACTGTATAGTCCATGGGGTCACAGAGAGTCAGAACTGAGCAACTTTCATTTTCACTCTCAATAAGCACTGTAAATCAATTATACGCCAATAGAAAATAAACAATAAAGGGAAACATTTCTGAATGGCAACATAAACAAAACCCAACCAATAAATCAACCAACCACAAATTAAAAAAAAAAAAAAAACTTAAAAAACAAAGCATGTTTTAAAAGTCCGTAACTGGGAAAATATGTATTACATATAATAGAAACAAAAACCACTTTTTCTTAATATAGAAAAATCAACAAGAGTAACATCTCAACAAAATAAGGAATAAAGGAATGATGGCGAGTTCATAGAAAAAAATAGATTGCGTTTTAAACCATTAAAAAATGCTCAACATCACTTACAATAAAAAAATGCAAATTCAAACCATAGTTAAGTATTTTTCACCTGAGACTGACAAAGATTAAAATAAGGAAAATAGGTGGTGTTGGCAAGGATGTGATTCAAGCATTCTCACACATTAAATAGGCACAATCTCTTTACAGGGAAATTGGTAACAGGTATCACAAATCAGCCATTGAAGTTTAAACTAAATGTAACGACTGACCTAATGATTTCAACTCAAGGAGTTTATCTTCTACAGATACTGCTGCTTCCATGTATTAAGAATTCGTTATAAGAATATTCACTGAATCAGTGTTAGTAATGGTAAAAGATTAGAAAATTAATGGTATTTAAAAGAGAACATAATAATAATACATCATTAGATCCATACAATGGAATATTCTGCAATGGTTTAAAGAATCTATTAGATCTCTAGCAATCAATATGGTATGACCTAAAAATAAATGATATTAAAAAAAAACCACAACAGAATAATATACTAAATAGCATATAATGACTACATTAAAAAACAACAACAATGGACTGAGTATTTCTAGAAGGAGAAAAAACTCTGAAACAGTGACTGCTTGGGGGAATTGGAGTGGCAGTGATTTGGAAAAGTAGACATACTTTTAATTTTCATTGTGCTGTTGTAATTTTCAGTCTTTCATATTATTTCCTTTATTTAAGGAAGTGTGTATGTATTTAGGGGAAAAATGTACTTTAATGAACAGTAGTCCTATTACTTTTATAACTACAATTCTGAGGAAATAAATCTCCAACAACAGAGAAGGGAAATAAAATACCTTTTTCTACCCATAAAAATAAAATTAATAGCATGTAGTAAAAACTAGTTTTAAGAAACAACTGTATTGGCAAATTATTTAACAGAACAAACCAATCAAATAGTTATTTTAACCAAGGGTAGTATCTGAAATGAAACATACTTTTTGAAATGAACCATACTTTGTTTTTCTAGGTTTAAAAGTGAAATATAAAGCCTCAGAAGAGGAAAGCAGGAAACATGAAGTTTAAAATAGTGCTTCAGGGGGAGGAGTCAAGATGGCAGAGTAGGAGGACATGGAGCTCACCTCTTCCCACAAATACATCAAGAATACACCTACAATTGGAACAATTCTCAGAGTACATGCTGAACACTAGAAGAGGACTTTGGGCAGCTGAAAGGACAACAAAGATCTCTGCATAACCAGGGAGAATGAAAGAAAGAAAGAAAAAACAGGAAGCTGAATGGGATCTTGCACCCCAAGGAGGGAGGTGCAAGAGACGAGAGGTTCCTGTACCTGGAGAAGCCCCCTAATTGGCAGGGCTATCAGCTGGGACAGAAGAGGAGTTAGAGAACACAGCAACCAGTCTGTGGCAGGCAGGACAGAGTGAGACCTCCACAGGTGGTCCATGCCACAACCCTGTGCACCCCAGCCTGAGATGTGTTTGCAGATGCAAACAGGCTGGATGCCGGAACGTTGGGTCTGGAGAGAGCAGGCCTGGGGAAAGCCTGCTGCCCGTGGTGACGAGAAAGCCTGAAGGGATAGGAGGGTGGAGCTCTACAACCAGGAATATTTGTGGAAGAAGCCTGGGACGCCATAGAAGCAAAGTGCCATTGTTCAGAGGCATGTAAAGGGTGAGGCTGTCACTGCAGGCTCTTTCAAAATGTATTGATCTTTGCCTTGGTGGGCTCTAGGAGGGGCTACCTCCGCGGTGGTCCACACACCCTGACCACTGCCCCAGAAGTCTACTGCCTGAGCAGGCTCTACAGGGCTGGGGGAAGACAGATCCTTCGCTCTTGGAGAGTACACACAGGTCTCAAAAACTGGGCCCCAGGGCAAAGCAATGATTCCATAAGAGTCTAGACCTACTTATGGGTCTTGGATAGTCTCCTGGTGAGGTGCAAGTTGGCTGTGGCTCCCTATGGAGGCAAGAATACTGGTGGCAGAGGCCTCAGGGAATATTGATGGGTATGAGCTTTCCCAGAGGGAGGTCCCCATTTTGGCACCAAGACCTGGCCTCATCCAACAGTCTGCAGGTTCCAGAGCTGAAATACTTCAGGCCAAACAATCAACAAGACAGGAACACAGAGCCACCCAGCATCAGACAGGCTGCCTCAAGTCATACTGAGCTCAAGTGAAGTTAAGTGAAAGTCCCTCAGTCATGTCTGACTCTTTGTGACCCCATGGACTATACAGTCCATGGAATTCTCCAGGCCAGAATACTGGAGTGGGTAGCCGTTCCCTTCTCCAGGGGATCTTCCCAACCCAGGGACTGAACCCAGGTCTCCCACATTGCAGGCAGATTCTTTACCAGCTGAGCCACACAGGAAGCCAAACAATACTCGAGTGGGTAGCCTATCCCTTCTCCAATGGATCTTCCCAACCCAGGAATCAAACTGGGGTCTCCTGTACTGCAGGCAGATTCTTAACCCGCTGAGCTACCAGGGAAGCCTTTACTGAGCTCAAAGACACGTCTAAACACACCCCTTAACATGGCCCCGCCCAGCGAGGGCAGGCACCAGAAACAAGAAGAACTAGGATCCTGTAGCCCGCACAAAGACAACGACAAGCACAGAAGGTTAGACAAAGGAAGATGACACAGAAATATGTTTCAAATGAAGGAAAAATGTAAAAACCCACAAGAACAACTAAATGAAGAGGAAATAGGCAATCAAGCTGAAAAAGAATTCAGAGTAATGATAGTAAAGATGATCCAAAATCTTGGGAAAAGAATGGAGGCACAGACCGAGAAGATATAAGAAATGTTTAACAAAGAGATAAAAGATTAAGAGAATGAAGAATTAGAGATAAAGAATTCAATAACTGGGACCTCCCTAATGGTGCAGTGGATAGGAATCCACCTGCCAATGGAGACAATATGAGTTCAATCCCTGGTTGGGGAAGATTCCACATGCCAGGGAGCAACTAAGCCCATGTGCCACAACTACTGAAGCTGGTGCACTCTAGGGCCTGCGAGCAACAAGTACTGAGCCTATGTGCCACAACTACCGAAGCCTGTGTGCCTAGAGCCTGTGTTCTGTAACAAGAGAAGCCACCACAGTGAGAAGCCCATGTACTGCAATTAAGAGTAGCCCCTGCTTACTGCAACTAGAGAAATCCCACACAAAGCAACAAAGATTCAGTGCAGCCAAAAATAAATCATAATTAAAAAAAATCTAAAAATCAAAAAACACAATATAAATTAAAAATATACTAGAAAGAATTAATAGCAGAATAACTAAGGCAGAGAATGAATAAATGAACTGGAAGACAGAGTGATGGAAATCACGGCTGCAGAACAAACAAAAATAGAATGAAAACGATAAGAAATGAGAAAGAAAGAGGGAAAGGGCCTGAGAAACTATTTGAAGAGATTACAGCCGAAACTTCCCTTGAAAAAGGAATCAGTCACCCAAGAGCACGAAGTGTAGACAGTCCCTGGCAGGATAAATCCAAGGAGGAACACCCTGAGATACATATTAATCAAACTGACAAAAATTAAAATACAGAGGAAAAAATATTGAAAGCAACAAGGGAAAAGCAATAAATAACATACAAGGGAATTCCCATAAAGTTATCTGCTGATTTTTCAGCAGAAACTCTGCAGGCCAGAAGAGAGTAGCATGATATATTCAAACTGACAAAAGGGAGAAAATCTCCAACCAAAAACATTCTAACCAGCAAGGCTCTTGTTCAGACTCCACAAAGACATGAAAAGCATTACAGACAAGCAAAAGCGAAGTGAATTCAGCATCACCAGACCAGCTTTGCAACAAATGCTAAAGATACTTCTTTAGGTGTTTAAAAAAAATAAAAGGCCACACCTAGAAATATGAAAATCCACATGGGAAAGCTTACCAGTAAACATACAGTGAAAGTAGGAAATCATCCACACACAAATATGGTATCAAAACCGGCAATTGTGAGGAGAGTACAAATGCAGAAAATGGGCAATGCATTTGAAATTAAGTGAACAGCAACTTAAAACAATGTTGTGTATATATATACATATAGATAGATAGCTATATCAAAACCTTATGGGAAGAATTCCCTGGTGGTGTGGTAGATAAAAATCTGCGTGCCAATGCAGGAAACACAGGTTCAATCCCCAGCCCAGGAATATTCCATATGCCTCTGGCAACTAATGCCCATGTTCCACAACCACTCTGTGCTCTAGAGCCCATGAGCTGTAACTATTGAGCCCACATGCCTCAACTACTGATGCCTGTGGACTCTAGAGCCCATGCTCTGCAACAAGAGAAGCCACGGCAATGAGAAGCCTGCACACTGAAACTGCAGAGTAGCCCACACTCTCTGCAACTAGAGAAAGCCTATGCACAGCAATGAAGACCCAGAGCAATAAAAATTAAATAATATTAAAGAAACGTTATGGGAAATGTGAACCAAAAAACTATAACAGATACACAAACAAAATAAAAAGCAATACAAACACTAAATCATGAGAAGAGAACAAAAAAGGAAGGAAAAAGACTTACAAAAACAACTTCAAAAGAATTTTAAAAAGTGGCAATAAGAATATACATATCAATAATTACCTTAAATGTAAATAGGTTAAATGCTCCAACTGAAAAACACAAACTGTCTGAATGGATACAAATATAAGACTCATATATATGCTGTCTATAAGAGACCCATTTCAGACCTAGGAACACATACAGACTGAAAGTGAGAGGATGGAAAAAGATATTCTATGCAAATAGAAATGAAAAGAAAGCTGGAGTGGCAATACTCATATCAGACAAAACAGAGTTTAAAATAAAGACTGTTATAAAAGACAAACAAAGACACTACATAATGATCAAGGGATCAATCCAAGAAGATATAACAGTATAAATATATATGCACTCAACACAGAGACCCTCAATATACAAGGCAAATGCTAAGGGAGATCAACAGTAACACAATAGTGGGAGACTTTACCCTTCACTGTTCACCTGAACTATCACAATATTGTTAGTTGGCTGCTGCTGCTGCTAAGTCGCTTCAGCCGTGTCCAACTCTGTGCGACCCCATAGACGTCAGCCCACCAGGTTCCCCTGTCCCTGGGATTCTCCAGGCAAGAACACTGGAGCGGGTTGCCATTTCCTTCTCCATTAGTTGGCTATATCCCAGTAAAAAATAAAAAGTTTAACAAAAAATAGAGAATAAACAAATAAACAGAAAATAATGGGGGACTTTACATCCCACTTCCACCAATGGACAAATAATCTAGACAGAAATTCAATAAGGAACATAGGCCTTAAATGACTCATTAGACCAGATAAACCCAACTGATACTTACATAACACTCTATCTAAAAGCAGTAGAATATACTTTCTTCTCAAGTGTACATGGAACATTCTCTAGAATACATCACATCTTGGGCCACATATCAAGCCTTGGTAAATTTAAGAAATCTGAAATCATATGAAGCATCTTTTCTGACCACAACACTGTAAGATTAGAATTAAATTACATGTAATAACTGTAAAGAAAAAAAACACACACAATCACGTGAAGGCTAAACAATATGTTACTAAACCAATGGATCACTGAAGAAATCAAAGACAGAATTAAAAAATACCTAGAGACTAATGACTCAGACACGACTGAGCGCCTTCACTTTCACTTTTCACTTTCATGCATTGGAGAAGGAAATGGCAACCCACTCCAGTGTTCTTGCCTGGAGAATCCCAGGGACGGGGGAGCCTGGTGGGCTGCCATCTATGGGGTCACACAGGGTTGGACACGACTGAAGTGACGCAGCAACAGCAGCAGCAGCAGCAGAGACTAATGACAATGAAAACACGACAATCTAAAACCTATGCAAACCAACAAAAGCAATTCTAAGAGGGAAGTTTATAGCAATACGATCTTACCACAGAAAACAAGAAAAATTTCAAATAAACAACCTAAACTTACACCTAAAGCAACTAGAGAAAGAGGAACAAACAAAACCCAAAGTTAGCATAAGGAAAGAAATCATAAAGATCCGAGTAGAAATAAATGAAATGGAGACAAAACAATAGAAAAGATGAATGAAACTAAAAGCTGGGTCTTTGAAAAGATACACAAAATTGATAAACTTTAAGCCAGACTCATCATGAAAAAAAGGGAGGGCTCAAATCAGTACAATTACAAATGAAAAAGCAATTACTATAAGCACCACAGAAATACAAAGGATCATGAGAGACTACTACTACACTACAAGTGCCAATAAAAAAGACAATCTAGAAGAAATGGACAAATTCTTAGAAAGGCACAACCTTCCAAGACTGAACCAGGACAAACTAGAAAATGTGAACAGACCAATAACAAGTGATACTGAAACTGTGATTTTAAAAACTCTCAACAAAGTCCAGGACCACATGACTTCAAAGGTGAATTATATCTCACATTTAGAGAAGAGTTATCACCTATTTTTCTGAAACTCCTGCGGAGGAAGGAAAACTCTCAAACACCTTCTAAAAGGTTTTCATCACTCTGATATCAAAATTAGACAAAGCACAAAAAAAGAAAATGATAGGTCAATATCACAGATAAACAGACGCAAAAATCCTCAACAAAATACTAGCAAACTAAATCCAACAATACATCATGATCAAGTGGGATTTATCCCAGGGATGCAAGGATTCTTCAATGCAAGCCAATTAATTAGTGTTATATGCCATATTAACAAACAGAAGAATAAAAACCAAATAATTATTTTTGTAGATGCAGAAAAAGTTTTTGACAACATCATGCATATTGATATTACTTTAAATGTAAATAGATTAAATGCACCAACCAAAAGACATAGACTGGCTGGGTGGATGAAAACATATGCGTGCATGCACTTCTGCTTACCCCATCACTCTGCTTAACTCCCAAATTGTATGTAATCATTTTATACTGTAGGATTAATCATGCTCCGATTATGGCTTGCAATTGTAATTAACTTTTATTTTTTGTCTGGCTATTGACTGTGAAAACTGATAAACATCTTTTACTTTTGTGATTACATTACTCACTTAATACCACTATATCATGATTGGTACAGAAAAATAATAGATCTCTATATCACCAAAACCCGGGAGCAGTTCTCCTGGGTTCCTTTACCCTACTGCTCTCCACCTGGGTGCCCTTTCCCAATAAAATCTCTTGTTTTGTCAGCACATGTGTCTCCTCGGACAATTCATTTCCGAGTGTTAGACAAGAGCCCAGTTTTGGGCCCTGGAAGGGGTCCGCCTTCCTGCAACAAATGGTGACTCTGGTGGGATTCTTCTTCACTGAGACTGACATCCTGACCACTCGGGGTACTCAGGGGCCAGCTTGCCTGCCAAAGGACCAGACCTAGCGGCCACAACTGGGACCCTTTTGTCCCTGGTCTCCTCCTGATGTAGACAACTGGCCAGAGTGCCCCGACCAGGTAAGGAACAAGAGACTTTATTGACCTCTCTCCCCTTCCCTCTCTTTTTCCTTTCCTTAACCCTTCCTATCCTTCCCTGTTTTTCTAATCCCCCGGTCCTGGATGCAGGAATCTGGTCAAAGGGCCCTCAGCCTGAGCTGAGGATAGGAGACTGATCACCTCCTCTTGGTAGAGAACTCGAATTCTGGTTCTGATTTCTGGTAGGGCCGAGTTCCAGTCCTCCCTTCTCTGGAGGCCCTGGGAAAAGTCTCATAACACCTGGGTATCTGTATGTGGCAGGAGACGTCTGTAAGGCCACCCCTTTCATCCCCCTCTTCCGCCTCCTCCCGCTTCTTCTTTCAACCTGGCTTCCTTTCCTCCCTTTGAAATCTTTGATGTTAGTATTCTTATATTTAAGGGCTTCCCTGGTGGCGCAGAGGTTAAAGCATCTGCCTGTAATGTGGGAGACCTGGGTTCCATCCCTGGGTCAGGAAGATCCCCTGGAGAAGGAAATGGCAACCCACTCCAGTATTCTTGCCTGGAGAATCCCATGGACAGAGGAGCTTGGTGGGCTACTGTCCACGGGTCGCAAAGAGTCGGACACGACTGAGCGACATTTACTTCACTTTCACTTCACGTATCACCAAAACTAGGATCTAACAGAAAAAACTTGTAATCACTTTTTAAAATCCAGATGCATATCAGAATTATCTTGAAACTTTTTGAAAAATACAAATGCTCAGGTATTTCTTTTTCTCTCCAGAGCTCCAGATATGTTTCTAATGAGCAGTCATGTTTAAAAACAACTCGACTATATGATGATCTTTCAATTTTATCTAGTACATTTCACTTTTTCTATTTCATATTCAGGGCTCCCATTTCATTTAGTATATGTTCTCTAATTTTTCAATCTCTTTTTTTTGTATACTCTTTCTCAAACCTTTATCAAGTGTAGTAGAAAAACTTTTGTATACACATATGTAAATGTATTATATATATATATAAGAAAACTTATGAATTTTTGCCTAAAATATTATGATATTTTGGCTAATCAACGAATATAGTAAAGTTGCAGGATATAAAATCAACACACAGAAATCCTTTGCATTCCTATACACTAATAATGAGAAAATAGAAAGAGAAATTAAGGAAACAATTCCATTCACCATTGCAACAGAAAGAATAAAATACTTAGGAATATATCTACCTAAAGAAACAAAAGACCTATATATAGAAAACTATAAAACACGGGTGAAAGAAATCAAAGAGGACACTAATAGATGGAGAAATATACTGTGTTCATGGATTGGAAGGATCAATATAGTGAAAATGAGTATACTACCCAAAGCAATCTATAGATTCAATGCAATCCCTATCAAGCTACTGACGGTATTTTTCACAGAGCTAGAACAAATAATTTCACAATTTGTATGGAAATACAAAAAACCTCGAATAGCCAAAGCAATCTTGAGAAAGAAGAATGGAACTAGAGGGATCAACCTGCCTGACTTCAGGCTCTATACTACAAAGCCACAGTCATCAAGACAGTATGGTACTGGCACAAAGACAGAAATATAGATCAATGGAACAAAATAGAAAGCCCAGAGATAAATCCATGCACCTATGGACACCTTATCTTTGACAAAGAGGCAAGAATATACAATGGAGAAACGACAAGCTCTTTTAACAAGTGGTGCTGGGAAAACTGGTCAACCACTTGTAAAATAATGAAACTAGAACACTTTCTAACACCATACACAAAAATAAACTCAAAATGGATTAAAGATCCAAACGTAAGACCAGAAACTATAAAACTCCTAGAGGAGAACATAGGCAAAACACTCTCTGACATAAATCACAGCAGGATCCTCTATGACACACATCCCAGAATATTGGAAATAAAAGCAAAAGTAAACAAATGAGACCTAATTAAAATTAAAAGCTTTTGCACAACAATGGAAACTATAAGGAAGGTGAAAAGACAGCCTTCAGAATGGGAGAAAATAATAGCAAATGAAGCAACTGACAAAGAATTAATCTCAAAAATATACAAGCAACTCCTGCAGCTCAATTCCAGAAAAATAAACAGCCCAAACAAAAAATGGGCCAAAGAACTAAACAGACATTTCTCCAAAGAAGCCATACAACAGACATGAAAAGATGCTCAACATCACTCATTATCAGAGAAATACAAATCAAAACCACTATGAGGTACCATTTCATGCCAGTCAGAATGGCTGCTATCCAAAAGTCTACAAGCAATAAATGCTGGAGAGGGTGTGGAGAAAAGGGAACCCTCTTACACTGTTGGTGGGAATACAAACTAGTACAGCCACTATGGAGAACAGTGTGGAGATTCCTTAAAAAACTGGAAATAGACCTGCCTTATGACCCAGCAATCCCACTGCTGGGCATACACACTGAGGAAACCAGAAGGGAAAGAGACATGTGTACCCCAATGTTCATCGCAGCACTGTTTATAATAGCCAGGACATGGAAGCAACCTAGATGTCCATCAGCAGATGAATGGATAAGAATGCTGTGGTACATATACACAATGGAGTATTACTCAGCCATTAAAAAGAAGACATTTGAATCAGTTCTAATGAGGTGGATGAAACTGGAGCCTATTATACAGAGTGAAGTAAGCCAGAAAGAAAAACACCAATACAGTATACTAATGCATATATATGGAATTTAGAAAGATGGTAACGATAACCCTGTATGCGAGACAGCAAAAGAGACACAGATGGACTCTGTGGGAGAGGGCAAGGGTGGGATCATTTGGGAGAATGGCATTGAAACATGTATATTATCATATGTGAAATCAATCACCAGTCCAGGTTTGATGCATGATACAGGATGCTTGGGGCTGGTGCACTGGGATGACCCAGAGGGATGGGATGGGGAGAGAGGTGGGAGGGGGGTTCAGGATGTGGAACACATGTACACCCGTGGCGGATTCATGTCAATGTATGGCAAAACCAATACAATATTGTAAAGCAATTAGCCTCCAATTAAAAGACATAAATTTTTTTTTCCATTCTGTTTATTTATTTTTTTGCTCTTAAACTTCCATTGACTATTTTTTATTTTTTATTTTATTTTTTTTATATTTTATTTTATTTTTAAACCTGAAACACTGTATTAGTTTTGCCAAACATCAAAACGAATCTTTTAATTAAAAGACATAAATTTATATTAAAAAAATTATGACATTTTGATTCCACCTGTTTGACTTAGCATGACTAGAATGCTAGATTTCTAATTAAAAAATAGATATGCAATAAGCAACAAAGTTTTACTGTATAGCATATGGAACTATAGTCAATATCTTCTAATAACCTATGATAGAAAATAATTTCAAAAATAATATATGTGTATTTGTATAACTGAATCACCTTGCTGTGCACCCGAAATACTATAAGTCAACTATTTAAAAAAAATGGCAAAGTTCAAAAATGCAAAACTGCAATTACTTTTGCACCAACCTAATAACAACAACCTACTATATAGAACAGGGAACTCAACACTCTGCAATAACCTATATGGGAAAAGAATCTGAAACAGGGTGGATATATGTACAACTGATTCATTCATTTTGATGTACACCTGAAACTGACAATAAAAGTTAAAAAAAATACAGAAATCAATATTTAGGGGAAGAAAAAGAAACATCTTTGAAACCATCTTTAATGACCATCATTCAGTAACAAGAGACTTTTCATTTGGTTTTTCAGATGTCTAGGAATCAAGATACTCATAACCAGTTTGTTTATTTATTTTTTAATTTTATTTTATTTTTAAACTTTACATAATTGTATTAGTTTTGCCAAATATCAAAATGAATCCGCCACAGGTATACATGTGTTCCCCATCCTGAACCCTCCTCCCTCCCCATACCATCCCTCTGGGTCGTCCCAAGTTCAGTTTGGCTGAAGAAATAATTGTGCATGTCTCTATATGAAAAAATTTCTATTTTTGTTACCCTCATCCCACCCAATTTCCTTTGCAGTGAGTTGAAGTGTTGTGGAGTTCTCTGTAGGACTATGTCCAGTTGTGATAGTCCGGAAACAGTCTCAGACATAAGGATATAATATATTTTATATCTTTTAAAATAAATTTGAGTCTCAGTTCATAAGTATTATCTAGGGACCTCATACTATTCTTCCTTTCTTTTCTTAAAATCATCCTTAGCTGGTTGCCAAAAGCTGCTGAGAACTTTCTGTATAATATACCACTCTCACGGAGAGCCACTTTTGGTTCAGATATTTTATCCAGTCTTTCATAGGTTCCATATGTATTGTACAAACAAAAGGTTGATAACTTCCCCCCAAAATGACCAATTCAAGGTTTTTTTCTAATGAAAGAAAACATAGAAAAGGATACACAATAACTTTTCATTTTGCTACTCCTCTGATTCTAGTTGAACGTAATTTTGCCAGTACAAAGCAGATTGCAAAAGTCAAATAACTGAAGTATTATCAATCAAATTAACCTAAAGCATACAAAATCCATAGGTTTCACAGTTTATTAAAAAAAAGTCATTATCCAATTATGTTTCATTGCCATGGAGTACTAAAAATGTAACACATAGCTACTTACTTCTGGTCTCTTATTTGTAAGTAGCAAGATCATTTCCAAAAAATATTATAGTATATATTAACTTTAAATTAAAAACTGTTCAACAGTAAATAACTGAAATCAAACTAAAGAGACAACAAAAGGCAATTAAGTGATTTAGTGTCATCCATTATACAATTTATGGGTCAGCTCTAGACAGTAGAATACTATGCAGCCATGAACAAGAATAAGATAGCTTATCACATAATGATTTTGAATGATTTCTAAGAGATTTTATGACGCAAAAAGCAGCACACACAATAGTGTATAAATACACTACTTGGTTAAAACCACATTGGGAGGGAAAAAGAATTATATATATATGAATACTATAGTTGTTTATATATTACATATTTAGTACAGTTTTTTTATATAGGTAACACAGATCCCTGGAAATAAAAAAAAAAGAAATTAAACTAGAGAGGAGAACAGGATGGTAGCCACATCAGTACAAAGACTTTTTACTGAATACTTGTTTCTGAATACTTTACTGAGTTATCTTTCAGTTTAAAATCAGTTTAAAAACTTGACCTATTCAAAAATAATTTAACAACTCAAAATTTTTAATTAAAAAATGTCTATAACTCTGGTTGCTATTTTAGACTATCTATAATTTTTCTTAGGATGTTTAGATATTGCTTTTCTGTTTCTGTTGAGGAAAGAATACAGCCTCATGTATGTGTCATGAGCCAGTCTTATTTTAAAAACAGGTTTTAGGTACTGTACTTACAGTTCCACCCATGTGAGGAGGCAGGTATTCTACACTGACAT
The DNA here is from genome assembly GCF_019923935.1 of Bubalus bubalis. NCBI lineage: Eukaryota > Metazoa > Chordata > Mammalia > Artiodactyla > Bovidae > Bubalus > Bubalus bubalis. The sequence continues at coordinate 8,873,659 of NC_059181.1, read as the reverse complement.
AGTCTTGGATGTCATTTTTACTCGTAAACTTCAACAAACTCACTGCTTCTGGACCAAGCCAGGTTTTCACAAGTTTGAAAGCGGCTGAAGAAAAAGACAATCACTGTATTAAATTCCTTTCATTCTCTTTCTCGATTTACTTACCGTATGTGCTAATGTAGGTCCTCTGAGATTAATTTGGGCTAAAATCTGTTAATATGTATTTTTCAATGGCATGATAGTTATATTCACATTCTCTAACCTCTTACGGCAGAAAGTGAAGAAGAACTAAAGAGTCTCCTGATGAAAGTTAAAGAGGAGAGTGAAAAGTTGGCTTAAAATTCAACATTCCAAAAACTAAGATCATGACATCTGGTCCCATCACTTTATGGCAGATAGATGGGGAAACAATGCAAACAGTGAGAGACTATTTTTTTGAGCTCCAAAATCACTGCAGATGGTGACTGCAGTCATGAAATTAAAAGATGCTTGCTCCTTGGAAGAAAAGTGATGACCAACTTAGTCAGCATATTAAAAAGCAGAGACATTACTTGCCAACAAAGGTCTCTAGTCAAAGCTGTGGTTTTTCCAGTGGTCATGTATGGATGTGAGAGTTGGACTGTAAAGCAAGCTGAATGCCGAAGAATTGATGTTTTGAACTGTGGTGTTGGAGAAGGCTCTTGAGAGTCCCTTGGACTGCAAGGAGATCCAACCATTCCATCCTAAAGGAAATCAGTCCTGAATATTCTTTGGAAGGACTGATGCTGAAGCTGAAACTCCAATACTTTGGCCACCTGATGCGAAGAACTGACTCATTGGAAAAGACCCTGATGCTGGGAAAGACTGAAAGTGGGAGGAGAAGGGGACGACAGAGGATGAGATGGTTGGATGGAATCACTGACTCGATGGACATGAGTTTGAGCAAGCTCCAGGAGTTGGTGATGGACAGGCAAGCCTGGAGTGCTGCAGTCCATGGGGCCGCAAAGTCGGACACGACTGAGCAACTGAACTGAACTGAATCCCTGTAAGCATTTATACTTTAACTGTGCCTTATGGGTTTCAAATGTTCCAGGAAGATTCTGGAGCATTAAATTATCTTGATGTTCATTAACAAACTTATGGTTTTGGCCTCTGAACAAATCCATCAATGATCCCAACTTCTAAGATTTCCAGACAATGAATCAAACTTGGGGCTAGTGCACTGGGACGACCCAGAGGGATGGTATGGGGAGGGAGGAGGGAGGAGGGTTCAGGATGGGGAACACACGTATACCTGTGGCGGATTCATTTTGATATTTGGCAAAACTAATACAATTATGTAAAGTTTAAAAATAAAAAAATTAAAAAAAAGAGTCTTCTCCAAAACCACAGTTCAAAAGAAAAAAAAAAAAACAACTGCATTGTGATTCACTACTTGTACAATAATATGGGAAGAGTCATTTGCCTTATGCTTCTCTGATAAATCCCCAATCTGAAAAATCTTCTAAAATGGGAAGTCAGGAAGAGAAAGAAAAAGCCCTTCTCTTATGTGTGTGAGCCAGACCCAGACTTTCCACCCTAGACTTTCCACCCTAATCTTAAACTTCTGTGCCTTTCTCCTAAGCCCTGCATCTTAAGAGTTACAATATTATAGAATCTCCAAGAATAAAATTATCAAACACAACCATTTAGTAACTACAATTTTGTTCTATCATGCCATTTTGATAAACTTTTTAACCTTCTTTCCATCATGAGTTCCTAAGCACATTTTAATGGAATTAAAAGAGAAATCCTGAATTACATTTGCAAAAGCATCAATGAAAAAGTCAGGAAATAAAACAGCATGATAATGAACATTAAAAAGTAGTTCAAAAAACTGCATTGTTACTTTGGCTAATTATGTTTAAAATTTTCTACATAACATTTACATTTTCATTAATTTCAATTAAAAAAAGTCTGAGTTGGCATGTTTGAAGCTAGTACTTGAAAGTAACTGAAGTGCTAAAGCTGACTTTTTATAACAGCTTTTATTGAGATAAAATTTACATACCATAAAATTCACTTTTTAAATGTATACTCATCAATGATTTTTCTTTAGTATATTCACAGAGTTGTGGAACTCATCACCACTATCTAATTTTGGAACATTTTCATCACCCCAAAAGAAATCACCACCCATGGGCAATCTCTCATCTTCCTTTCTCCCTGACAACCATTAATCTAGTTTCTGTCTATATGGATTTGCCCATTTTTATAACTGTGTTTTTATAAATATGAATTTTTATTTCCTACTAGCTTTGTTCACTCAGCATGTTTTTAAGGATCATCTGTAATGGAGCATGTATCATATTTAATTCCTTTTTATGGCTGAATAATTTTTCATTTTATGGTTATATAACATCTGTTTATTTGCTGTTTATTAGCATTTGTTATTATCAATAACCTCAGATACACAGATGACACCACCCTTATGGCAGAAAGTGAAGAAGAACTAAAGAGCCTCTTGATGAAAGTGAAAGAGGAGAGTGAAAAAGTTGGCTTAAAACTCAATATTAAAAAACAAAGATCATGGCATCTGGTCCTATCACTCCATGGCAAATAGCTGGGAAAACAATGGAAACAGTGAGAGACTTTATTTTCTTGGGCTCCAAAATCACTGCAGATGGTGACTGCAGCCATGAAAGTAAAAGCTGCTTGGTCCTTGGAAGAAAAGGTGTAACCAACCTAGACAGCATATTAAAAAGCAGAGAAACATTACTTGCCGACAAAGATTTCTAGTCAAAGCTGTGGTTTTTCCAGTAGTCAAGTATGGATGTGAGAATTGGACTATAAGGAAAGCTGAATGCCGAAGAATTGATGCTTTTGAACTGTGGTGTTGGAGAAGACTCTTGAGAGTCCCTTGGACTGCAAGGAGATCCAACCAGTCCATCCTGAAGGAAATCAGTCCTGAATATTCATTGGAAGAACTGATGCTGAAGCTGAAACTCAAGTATTTTGGCCACCTGATGCAAAGAACTGACTCACTGGAAAAGGCCCTGAAGCTGGGAAAGACTGAAGGTGGGAGGAGAAGGCAATGATAGAGGATGAGATGGTTGGATGGCATCACCGACTCAATGGACATGAATGTGAGCAAGCTCCAGGAGTTGGTGATGGACAGGGAAGCCTGGCGTGCTGCAGTCCATGGGGTTGCAAAGAGTAAGACACGACTGAGCCACTGAACTGAACATTTGTTTATCCATTCATCAACTGATGAACTTTGGATTATTTCCACTTTTCACTATTATGAATAATGCTACTATGAACCTTTGTGTAGAACTCTTTGTGTAGACGCACGTTTTCAATTCTCTGGGACATATACCTAGGAGTGAAATTGCTAGGTCACATGATAACCCTGTATTTAATTTTTTGAGGAATGGCCAACTGTTTTTCCAGTGGCTGTGCTATTTAACATTCTCACCCACAATGTATGAGGGTTCAAAATTCTCCACATCATTATGGACACTTGTTACTTTATTCTGTCTTTTTGATTACAGCCATCCTAGTACGTGTGAAGTAGTATCTCATTTGGTCTTAATTTGCATTTCTCTAACGATGTTGAGCAGCTTTTATGGGTTTATCACCCATCTGCATATTTTCTTTGGCAAAATAATCTATTAAAATCTTTTGTCCTTTTCACCTGGGCCACTTGTCATTTTATTGTTACATTATAAAAGTTATTTATATATTCTACTCACAAGTCTCTTTTCTCATGTCTGACTTGTAAATATTTTCTTCCATTCTGAGAATTGTCTTTTTACCTTCTTGGTGGTGTCCTTTAAGGTACAAAAGTTTTCAATATTAACAAAGTACAATATATCTATTCCTTTGTTGCTTGTGCTTTTTTGGGGTCATACCTAAGAAACCACTGTGTACTCCAAGGTCACATTGATTTACCTCTATGGTTTTTCTAACAGGTTTATAGTTTTAACTCTGATCCATTTAGAGTTCATTTTGTTAGATGATGGAAGGTAGAGGTCCAACTTCATTCTTTTGAATGCTGATATTCAGTTGTCCCAGTATCATTTGTTTAGAAGGCTAATCTTTCTCCACTTAATTGTCTTGGCACCATTGTTAAGAAATCAATCATAAATGTTAGGATTTATTTCTGGACTCTCAATTCTATTTTACTGATCTTTATTTCTCTTATGATGTTCACACCACAATGTCTTAATGCTTTATAATGTATTTTAAAATCAAGAGATGGACTTTCCTGGTGGTGCAGTGGATAAGAATCCACCTGCCAATGAAGGGGACACAGGTTCAATTTCTGGCCTGGGAGGATTCCATATGCCACGGAGCAACTGGGCCCGTGTACCGCAGCAACTGAGCCAGTGCTCTCGAGTCTGCGAGCTGAAACTACTGAGCCTGTGCACCATGATTACTGAAGGCCACTTATCTAGAGCCAGTGTTCCACAACAAGAGGGGTCACCACAGTGAGAGGCTCATGCACTGCAACTGAAGGGTATCCCGCATTCTCCGCAACTAGAGAAAAGCCCAGACAGCAGTGAAGACCCAGCATAGCCAAAAATTTAAAAATAAAATTATTTAAAAAAATCATCAGTTAAAAATAGTTTAAAAATTAATAAAATCAAGAGGTGTGAGTTCCTCAATTTCACTGTTCTTACTAAAGACTATTTTTATTACTCTGGGTCTCTTGCATCTCCATATGAATTTAAGGACAAACTTGTCTGAATCTGTTAAAAAAAAAAAAAAAAGTGGGGGCAGCAGTTGGGATTTTGACAGAAACTGCACTCAATCTGTAAATCAACTTTGAAGCACTGCCATATTAGTAATTAATAGGTCTTTTAATCTATGAACAAGACATGAATATTTACCTAGATCTTGAATTCCCTTCAGTGGTGTTTTATAGTTTTCAGTGTATGAGTCTTCAACTTTTTATTATTTTTATTTCTAAGTATTTTATTCTTTGTGATGCTATTACAACTGGAATGATTATATAATATCATTTTGGGTTATTCATTGCTAATGCATAGAAACACAATTGATTTCATGTTTTAACTTTGCATCAGGTCACCTTGCTGAACTTGTTTACTGGTTCTAACAGGCTTCTGTGTATATATGGTTTGTATTTCTTAAAAATTTCCATATAGATATCAGCTGCAAATATGAATAGTATGACTTCTTTTCCAATCTGGATGGTTTTTCTTTTTCTTGCCTAAGTGCCCTGACAATCTAAGTGGTAAGAGCTGACAACTTTATCTGGCTCCTGATCTAAGGGAGCCTGATCTATTCATTCTTTTACTAAGCATGATGCTAACTGGGGGTTTTCAAAGATGAAGTTTTGCACAGATGTCCTTTATCAGGGTTAGGAAATTCTCTTCTGTGAAGAATTAACTTTACCCAAAGAAAGGTCTGGCCTTTATCCTCAGCTTTCAGAAGTAATCTTCATGTCTGTTGGAGTGTCTTTGTTTGCATATATGCCTTGAGTCACACTGGAACAATATGATTTAGTTTGGGGGCTTTGGGTCACACAGTATCTGTAGACCTCTGGAGAGACCCGAGAGTGAGATGAACCATGTGATAAACTGGTCAGGCCTAAGCAATGGAGCTCCAATAAAAACTTTGAACGTCAGTGTTTGGGTGAGCTTTCCTGGTTGGCAATACTCTACGAGCACTGTCATGTACTGATGGAGGGAAAGTAATGCACTTCACATTTGGTACTTTCCTGGATTCTGCTGTATGTTTTTCTTCCTTGGCTGATTTTAATCTGAATCCTTTCTCAGTAATAAATCATAGCTGAGTATAACACCTTTCAGTGACTTCTGTGAGTGACCGTAGTAAACCTAAGGGTGGTTTTGGAAACCCCTTTACATTACAGTTGGTATGAGAAGTAAGAGTAGTCTTGTGTGAACTACTGTGATCCCCACTAACTTTTCAGACATTCCAACTCTTTCTGCCTTCTATTCCTAGTTCTTGGGTACTGTTATCAGGAGACTGTAGTGGATTTTCTCAAATGTTTCTTGTGTCTATTAAAATTATCATGTGTTTTTTTCCCTTTATTAATATGCTGAATACCTGGTTTATTTTCATATGTTGAACCAACTTTGCATTCCTGAAATAAATCCCACTTGATCATAGCATACAATACCTTTCACATGCTTGCTAGATTCAGTTTGTTAATATTTTCTTGAGGGTTGGTTCATTTATATTCATAAGGAATATTAGTCTCTAGTTTTCTTTTCCTGTGATGTGTGATATTAGGGATATAATTGCCTCATAAAATGAGTTGGGACATGTTTTATATTTTCTGGAAGAGTTGGTATTGATTCTTCTATATAGGTCTAGTAGAATTTACTAGTGAAGCAAATACCTTGTTCTAACAACCCAAGAGACAATTCTACACAAGGACATCACCAAATGGTCAATACTGAAATCACACTGATATATATTCTTTTCAGCCAAGGAGGAGAAGCTCTATATAGTCAACTGAAACAAGACCTGGAACTGCCTGTGGCTCAGATTATGAGCTCCTTATTGCAAAATTCAGACTTCAATTTGAGGAAAGTTGGAGAAGGCGATGGCACCCCATTCCAGTAATCTTGCCTGTAAAATCCCATGGACGGAGGAGCCTGGTAGGCTGCAGTCCATGGGGTAGCGAAGAGTTGAACACAACTGAGTGACTTCACTTTCACTTTTCACTTTCCTGCATTGGAGAAGGAAATGGCAACCCACTCCAGTGTTCTTGCCTGGAGAATCCCAGGGATGGGGGAGCCTGGTGGGGGGGTCGCACAGAGTCGGGCACGACTGAAGTGACTTAGCAGCAGGAGCAGCAGGGAAAACCACTAGGCCATTCAGGTATGACCTAAGTCAAATTCCTTATGATTATGCAGTGGAGGTAATGAACAGATTTAAGGGATTAGATCTGGTAGCGAGTGCCTGAAGAACTATGGATGGAGGTTAGTAACATTGTACAGAAGGCAGTGACCAAAACCATCCCAAAGAAAAAGAAATGCAAGAAGGCCAAGTGATCATATGAGGAAGCTTTACAAATAGCTGAGGAAAGAAGAGATGAAGAAGGCAAGGGAGAAAGGGAAAGATATACTCAACTGAATGCAGAATTCCAGAGAATGGCAAGGAGAAATAAGAAGGCCTTCTTAAATAGACAATACAAAGAAACAGAAGAAAACAATCAACTGGGAAAGACTAGAGATTTCTTCAATAAAACTGGGGATATTAAGGGAACATTTCATGCAAGGATGGATACGATAAAGGACAGAAACAGTAAGGACCTGACAGAAGCAGAAGAGATTAAGAAGATGTGGCAAGAATACACAGAAGAACTGTGCAAAAAAGGTGTTAAAGACCAAGATAACCATGATAGTGTGGTCACTCATCTAGACTCAGACATTCCCACAGTGTGAAGTCAAGTGGGTCTCAGGAAGCACTACTAAGAATAAAGCTAGTGGTGGTGATGGAATTACAGCTTAGCTATCTAAAATAGTAAAAGATGATGCTGTTAAAGTGCTGCACTCAATATGTCAAAATTGGGCAAACTCACTGGTGGCCACAGGACTGGAAAAGGTCAGTTTTCATTCCAATCCCAAAGAAAGGCAACACCAAAGAATGTTCAAACTACCATACAACTGTGCTCATTTCATATGCTAGTAAGGTTATGCTCAAAACCCTTCAAGCTAGGATTCAGCAGTACGTGAACCTAGAACTTCCAGATGCACAAGCTGGGTTTAGAAATGGCAAGGGAACCAGAGATCAAATTGCCAACATCCACTGATCATAGACAAAGCAAGAAAATTCCAGGAAAACATCTACTTCTGCTTCACTGACTATGCTTTAGCATAGTCACACAATTGTGTGGATCAAATCAAATTGTGGTAAATTCTTAAAGAGATGATAATATCAGATCACCTCACCTGCCTTCTGAGAAACCTGTAAGCGGGTTAAGAAGTAATAGTTAGAACCAGACATGAAAACAACAGACTGCTTCAAATTGGGAAAGGAGTATAACAAGAATGTATATTGTCACCCTACTTATTTAACTTATATGCAGAGTATATCATGTGAAATGCTGGGCTGGATGAATCACAAGTTGGAATCAAGATTACTGGGAGAAATAGCAACAACCTCAGATATACAGATGATACCACCTTTATGGCAGAAAGCAAAGAGGAACTAAAGAGCCTCTTGATGAGGGTGAAAGAAGAGAGTGAAAAAGCTGGCTTAAAACTCAACATTCAAATGGTTATATTTGACTAATTTAAAATTAAATACTCTGCCAAATAAAAGACTTGTTTTCTAAGTACACAAATAAAAACACTGAACATTTAAAAAGCTAAGACCATGGAATCTGTCCCATCACTTCATGGCAAATAGAAAGAGATAAAGTGGAAGCAGTGACAGATTTTATTTTCTTGGGCTCCAAAATCACTGTGGATGGTGACTGCAGCCATGAAATTAAAAGACACTTGCTCCTTGGAAAGAAAGCTATCAGAAACCTATTCAGCATATTGAAAAGGAGAGACATCACTTTGCCAACAGAGGTCCATAGAGTCAGAGATATGGTTTTTCCAGTAGTCATGTATGGATGTGAGAGCTGGACTGTAAAGAAGGCTGAGCGCTGAAGAATTGATGCTTCTGAATTGTGATGCAGGAGAAGACTCTTGAGAGTCCCTTGGACAGCAGGGAGATCAACCCTGAATATTCACTGGAAGGACTGATGCTGAAACTGAAGCTCCAATATTTTGGCCATCTGATGGGAAAAGTCAACTCACTGGAAAAGACCTTGATGGTGGGAAAGACTGAGGGCAGGAGAAAGGGGTGACAGAGGATGAGATGGTTGGATGGCATCAACTCAATGGACATGAGTTTGAGCAAACTCTGGGAGATAGTCAAAGGACAGGGAAGGCTGGCAGGCTGCAGTCTATAGGGTCACAAAGAGTTGGACATGACTTAGTGGCTGAAGAACAACAACTAGGGAAGCCATTTTGGGTCTTGGCTATTTTTTATGATCTTTTAAATTAATAATTCAAGTTCTTTTGTTATAATTATTCAGAATCTTAAGTCCATTTTCATAGTTTGTGTCTTTCTAGGAATTTGTCCATTTCATCAAGGTTACCTAATTTCTTGGCATGCAATTATTCACAATATTCCCTTACAATCCTTTAAATTTCTCTAAGGTCTACAGTGATGTCTCTTCTTTTATTCCTGGCTTTAATAATTTGAGTGGTTTTGTTTTTCATTCATCAGTTTAACTAAAGTTTTGTTAATTTTGTTGAACTTTTCAAAGAACCACATTTTGATTTCATTGCTTTTCTGTACTGCTTTCTATGTAACAACTGACTTTGGCAAACACAAATGAAAATGCACATTCTAAAAATAACATTAAATTTATAACCAAACTGAAGCTGGTAAAGAATCTTTTTCAGTGGTTTAACTTTGTTTTGTCAAAGAACATATCATGACTGTTATAAGGATCATGTGACAATAGAGATTTGGGTAAGTATTCAGTTCAGTTCAGTCGCTCAGTCGTGTCTGACTCTTTGCGACCCCATGAATCGCAGCACGCCAGGCCTCCCTGTCCATCACCAACTCCCGGAGTTCACTCAGACTCATGTCCATCGAGTCAGTGATGCCATCCAGCCATCTCATCCTCTGCTGTCCCCTTCTCCTCCTGCCCCCAATTCCTCCCAGCATCAGAGTCTTTTCCAATGAGTCAACTCTTCGCATGAGGTGGCCAAAGTACTGGAGTTTCAGCTTTAGCATCATTCCTTCCAAAGAAATCCCAGGGCTGATCTCCTTCAGAATGGACTGGTTGGATTTCTTGCTCAATTCTTGAAGCCCAGGAGAAAACCTAGCCAAGGCCTGCATTCTGTGATATAGCTCATCTGAAGGTGACAAACTGAGGCTTCTGGCTACAGTTTTACCTGAATGGTTCAGTATTTAAAAACTGTTTTTAGGCATGACCCCTGGGTGTCCCCTGGAGAAGGCAATGGCACCCCACTCCAGTACTCTTGCCTGGAAAATCCCATGGACGGAGGAGCCAGGTGGGCTGCAGTCCATGGGATCGCTAGGAGTCGGACACGACTGAGCGACTTCACTTTCACTTTTCACTTTCCTGCATTGGAGAAGGAAATGGCAACCCACTCCAGTGTTCTTGCCTGGAGAATCCCAGGGGCGGGGGAGCCTGGTGGGCTGCCGTCTATGGGGTCGCACAGAGTCGGACACGACTGAAGCGACTTAGCAAAGGGTGTCCCCAGAGCCTGGGAACACAATGTTAGCCCAGTTTGCCTAGGAGCAGCCTTTGACTATTCCAGCTCCAGCCTGTTAAAAGTACACACCAAGCACAATACAAACATTTTTTAAAAAACAAGTATAGAAATATCACTAAACTGGGAAGAAAAAAAAGGAATCAGATATTTTGTATTAGGAAAGTATAAGTAATATACTCACCATTCATTATCCAAGGCATATCGAAGATCACTATTTTTGCTGAAAGATGGGGAAAAAAAAAATCATTGACTGTAACTCAGCCCTGCAATTGTAGTATCACTTATACCTGACCAAGAAAAAACTAGTGATGTAAGTGGAACTAAAAGCTGAGATATATGACTCAGTTTTAATCCCGTGAAGTGTGAGTAGTGCTAGAAGTAAACTAACTTCTCACAATGGTGAGGGGTTCGCCTAGGAGGACGGCTTATGTGTAATGAAAAATGCACTATCACTGCCCGCTGGCAAATACCCTGTTCCTTTATTCATTTATAGCTTTTGTTTTTTGCAGAAAAGTACAAAAAATAGTTAAGTGGGTAAGTGGAGACTATGGATGTGGCATGTGGTATTAGTGCTAAAGTTCACTGAGCTTTAAAATGATTTCAATGTCTAATTTATGGTTTCAATTATAATTTTATAGAGATTATATTGTTAAACCCACTCTTGACAGTTGTCCTCCTCATTTTTAGTAAGTCATGTTTTAAGAAACAAAACTTGTTTCAACTTTTCTTAATATTATCAGCCCTAGGAAGCCAGTAATTCCAAAGTACACAGAAATATTAGTTGTATACTTAGATGAAGATATTAAACAGCTCTATTAACAATTGTGACAAAGAATCAGAACTCACAAAGGGGACTTTTGATATAAAATTCATTCTATTTCAGATCAATCAAAAGACAATTTCATTCTTCTCTGAATAGGGAACCTCCTAGAATAATTAATGTAGGACAAGTAAAGTACATGTAGGGAAGAAGGTACATGGAAAGAGGTACCCTGGTGCTTAATACCTCAGTCTTCATCTGAGATATGCCTCAAAAGATCTGGATTCAATAGTTTAAGAAATAATAGTTACATTTCATGACAAATTTTAAAGCATAATCTAAGATTCTATAAAATTCAATGTCTGCAAGCATTATGAAACTAGAATATATACATTATATAGTTATTTGGAATGATTGTGTTCAATTCATCTTCATATAGACCATGAATTTATTAACAGTTTCCTCAAAAGAATCTTAGATGTATTTTATAAAGAGTAATAATATCTGTGCTCTTCAAAATGGCTCTTCACAAACTGCTTTGGATATTTCAATAAACAAGTGGAGATTTTTCTTTCATTTTGTACATAAAAAAAAGAAAAACTAATAATATGGGGTAGTGTTTCCCTACTGACCAATGACTGGCACCACTCAGCAAGTATTAATGAATCAGGATACATGCCAAATCAAGCAAGAATTCAGAAGGAACAGCAGATCCTACAGCTTCCCCAAACCAAACATTCCTTTTGCCTAAAAATCTTCATGAATACTCTCTCTGAAGACATGAGAGCACAGGGCTATGAGTGGCACTGATCCTTGATATGCTCTTCACTTCACATTAACACTTCACTTCACATTAACACTAACGTGAAAGCATGCTAACAAAAACCATCAAAATATTGTAACGTTATCAGCCTCCAATTAAAATAAACAATTTAATTTAAAAAACCCACCAAAAAAAAAAAAATACAATGACTTAGGGATTCCATGCTTTAGTGTCACCTGAGTTACAAGTCCCAAAAGACCCCAACTGTGGAATTTGCCAGGGGTGTGTCCAACCAGACCTCAGTTTCCATTTTCTGATATCCCTGTTGCATCTCTCCTGTCTCTTTACTTTAATCCCCCACGGGTTACAAGTTTTTGGCTATCTATGGGGATGGCATTTTGATTCTCCAGGGAGAAACCATCATATAAATCTAATCAATCAAACATGAATACATAACACGTAGGAGTGCTTCATTTAGGTAATTAACAAAGACTCACAATTAAAAAACAAAATCTAAATGCCAACTAGTCAAATGTTTTCTTAGTAACAATTTAAAAATATCAAATTGATAGAAACAGCCCATTTTATGTTTGAGTTGCTTATCACACAATATACTTATCAATACTGCTCATCTGTGTCTTGCATGTAAGAAGCTCCAAATAATACTTAAAATTAATTTCTCAGTTGAAAACATTAGTAAAAATGGTACAATCTTAGAAATATATATGTTTTTATGTCTCTATATGTGTGTGTATGTGTGTGTTACAGGATGATAAATACACAGATTATAACATACTCTTACAACTATAAAGAACAGTGATTATTTATGAAAAATTTCTCCTGTACCTACTAGGATATGCATTTAAACTTCTATTAACACATTTAAAGCTCTTCACCCAAATGTAATGTCTCAGGTTTTAAAGGCTATAATAACATAAAGCTCACAATTGTCATTGTCTATGGTTTCACTATATTTTTATAAACAAGAAAGTTACTTACAGAGGTATTTAGGGTAATAAACCTTAAAGCAGTTGATGATAAAGCGTACAAAGTCCATGTCCTAAAATAAAGAATATACATTTAAATCTTTCAGACTGTCCACATTAGAAAATTTTAAATTGCATATTTCTAAGGGTGCTCAATTAAATAAAAATGAGGTAATTATTAAATTCTTTAAAAATAGCTCATAAAATAAGTATCTATATTCCCAGAATTTGGTTTTAAGTCATTAAGATACTTAAAATAATCAATCTTAAAACTGAATTAAATATATGGCTGAGTCCCTTTGCTGTTCACTTGAAACTATCACAACATTGTTTGTTAATCTGCTATACCCTAATACAAAATAAAAAGTTAAAAAAATTGAGTTAAAGAAATTAAATGTTTATACATCATTCATGTTACCTCAAACTAGTTATATACTTCAGGCTTCTAAGGTAACGTGGCATTATCAAATGGATCTAAAAAGGAGCTCTCATAGAAAAATTCTAAAAATCTGTTGAACAATTAAAGAATTATTAGAACAAATATACAGGCTATAGCCTGACTACTGGGAATGGCAATATATATGTATATAAATTCTGATATGTCTCTTTTTTAAGCCTAATTTCTACACCTCATAATAGTCAATAAAATATACTTTATTAGTCTTTCACACAACAGTTAATCTGACCATACCAGTTCGCTGGATCTACTTTTACCTTTGTTCCTCTTATGTAGGAATCAAGAATTTTTTTTAGTTTATATTTAAATACTGTTCATTGACTTCAATTTCTGGGAGATATAGCTGACTGTTGGTTCTACTGCACTGAACACAGCAACATGAAATTAGATTATCAGGGATACTATCTACATGGATCATTTCATTTCATTTTGTATGTTTCCACTAGCCATGGGATGACTTACTCATCAACCATCTTGTAAGGACTGTAGGATGAAAAATACAATCAGGTAAACTTAAAGGCATCAATTACTAAAAGGTAAGCTGTCCTGGAGATCTGAGTCTATAAAGTTATTCCTAGCATGTGAGTTATAGCATCTTTTAACTTCAATAAACTGAAAATAAGCATCCTTAAGTATTTATTATGGAATAAACCCTAGCATATAATAATACTTTTATAACTAGTCATTATATCTACTGTACACAGGGTTTAATAATCTGTAGTAAAGTAAGAATCAAAGAGAATACCTCAAAATTTATATATTTAATTACCTAGTACATGATCTGTGGCCCCCAGACTTTGCCTAAAAAGTCCTTGTCCAATATTCTTGTTGGAAATACCTTTTATTTCTAAGGTATTAAATAAAATAAATAAAAGGTATTAAATAAAATAAATACCTTTTATTTAACTGAATCACCTGGCTTATAAAATCCCAAATTACTGCTAATTCAAGTTGAATTTTATAGGCTGCCACTGGTGTACGTATATTGGTAGGTACTACATAAAAAAGTTCCATGAAACCCACTGCTCCACATTCTGTGAAGATATTTTCAAGGATGCTATTCATTATCCTGTAAAACGTCTTCCCTTTGAAGAGTCATGAAAGACTTTTCTTCTAGTTCAAGTATCAGGAATGGATGAACTTCTCTTAAGACACAGATTTTAAAGTATGTCCACTGAGTAATTTTAAATGCTTCCATTTCTTTCAGGCAAGCTTAAAGCCAAATTGGTGGCCTAACTCAAATAATGGTAAAAAACTTTTTGACTTACAATTCTGTATACACCTTAAAGGCCAACTTAAATCTTCTGTGAATTGTGAGGATTATATATAATTATATATATATATAAAACATTATTATGTATAAACATGAAAATATCTAAACATTATATAAATATAATTCAGTAAGATTCTAGTACTTGGAAACATTAATGATTTAAATACTAAGTAATGCAAATAAATCTTATTTATAAATTAAAAAAAAAGATAATGAAATAAAATATAAGTAGCTTGAAAAATTATCAGACAGCTCAACTGTCTGCCCCTGTATTTAATAAAAAACATTAACATTTATTTTTTTTATGATTCTGGGTTAATTCAAATACTAATTATTAGAATAGTATCATACATAAAGAATAACAGAATCATAATTTATTTTCATGGAATATTTACTTATCTAGGCATTTTGGTTTAGATTTGAGATATAAAATGATTTACTCTGTAATCTAGAACTCACTGACATGGAAACTAGATTGAAAAATGAATCAAGGGCAAATGACTCAGAGATACAGAAAAATGAAAGAAAATGTGGGCCTACTGCCTAAAAAAACTATCTAGCTTTTTTTTTAATGTCTAAAGTTTCCCTTTTGGGGGTGAGGGTATCACTATGATACAATTTCATTGCCTTTATCATCTAAAAAACAGCTATTTTCCAGTATTACTGCGAATTCTTTATAAACACCATTGTACATAGCTACACATATGCCATCAATTACCAATAATTCACCACTTCACTGTGTTGACATTTACATTTTTTTCTAATTTTTCACCATTTTAAATGACACTCTGAAAAAAAATTCTGATGCACAAAGGTTTATTTTTTGTACCAAGGTTTATTTCTTTAGAATAGGTTTCCAGAAGTTAATTACCAGGCAAAGAGTATGGATACGAACACTTAAAAGATATTAACATACTTTGCTAACTGGATTTTCAAAAAGATTTCAACACTGATGCAGGCGG
The DNA here is from genome assembly GCF_019923935.1 of Bubalus bubalis. Classification (NCBI taxonomy): domain Eukaryota; kingdom Metazoa; phylum Chordata; class Mammalia; order Artiodactyla; family Bovidae; genus Bubalus; species Bubalus bubalis. The sequence continues at coordinate 8,858,217 of NC_059181.1, read as the reverse complement.
GTCCCCAAATGCCACTTCACTGCCACCAGCATTAGCCCAGGTTTGAGTGTTAGAGACAATAGCTCTAATAAACAGACAACAAATCCCCACCACTGCTAAAGGGTTTGCAGTCAGCACTAAGGGCTCAAATGAAAGACTGGTAAGTTTTATTTATTTTTTTAAGATTGGCAAGAATCACCTGAAGAAAACTGGGTTTGAAAACTAACTAAATCCAACAGAAAGCAAATTTAAAGGAGCAAACAAGAACCCCAACAAAATCTCAAAGTGCTGGATATGCAAAAATGCAAGTGAACATCCTGCCACTGCAAAACAGGTAATGGTATGCTGGAGAGCTCCACATTTTCAGAGTGCATTCCTCTGTGACAGGCACAGGGGAGGTGCTATAGAGGATACTGGCTTTGATAGAAAAGTTCACTGTTACCACATCTACTCATTACCCTGCCAGCTTGACACCCAATATCCTCATATCAGGCAAGGAACATTTCTAGGAAATATACAGTTTCAATGCCAAATATGTTTAGTTTTTTGCAAATCCTATTCCATGTTTGACTTCAATCACAATTCTGGGCAGGGGAAATAAATTCCAAACATGACTTGATTAGCTCAATTTTATAGGATTCTTTGGTTGAGTGGCTGGTGATGGGAAGGACAGGAGAGGAGGATGACATCATGATAAACAATGGTTCAGAATTAATGAAAAATTCTTACTATGTTATTTAGTCCAGTCTCTGACAGGTCAAACATCACTGTAACAGGCTTCCCATTTTCTCTCTTAGCATACCGTTCCAACCAGAATGCAATAAGCTTCTTTTTGTCCAACATGGTCTTATGGTCTTTTATATGGTACTTCACCCTGATCCAGACTTTAAGCAGAACATAAGATAAAAAGAAGAAAAAATATTTATAGCATTTTAATATTATTTTATGCATATATCATTCATTTCCCTTGACATTTTAAAATTTATATTTCATTTTGCTTCTCAGATTAAAAACATCTCTTCCTTCTTTTAAATGAGAAACAGTGTATACTTGTGAATCTTAAAGAGTCACAGAAAGGTGTCCCCCCCCCTAGAAAATACACTTTCCCCCTTAGTAAGCAAGGGAAGAAAGAAAATACAGGTGAACAAGTAATATTTGCTAATAACCTACAAGTACTCTACCCTGTGCTTAACAATAAAGAAAGCACTAGAAAAACATTTTATCCAGAAGAAAAGCCCAGACAGAAGCACAGTGGTGGCAAAAGCGGGTGTCGTGCGTGGGGGCAGAGCATGGCGAGTGTTCAGAGTGGCGGCAGCTAGGACAAAATGTGACGAGCAGTGGGAGGAGTAGCTGAACAGAGAGACAGAGCTGGGCTCGAAGGACTCTGCGTTAAATGCTAAGGTGTTTTGATTTTCCTATTTCTGGGCAGCAGCACAGAGGGGAGACTGCAAGAGGCAGAGAGGGAGGCCCAGCAGGCTGTGTCCTGGGAAGGGCCTGGGGTGGGGATGGGTTGGGACTGAAGCGAGGAAGTGGTGCTGAAATCAGAGGAGGGGCTCAAGTGAAGCTCTGTCCGGGGAAGAGCCAATGGCTTGTGGACCAGAGCTGGGCAGTACAGGGAAGGCGGGGGCGGGATGTGTGTGGTGCACTGAGTTGTGTTGAAGGCGGCCAACCACCAATCCGGGGCACAGCTGGCCATGTATGTGCATGTGGCCTGGGGGACAGCCTGGGGTCACCGCTGTTTGGGGGATAGGGGCTGAAGGAGCCCAGGTACTTGACATCACCAAGGAGGCTGCATCAGCCGGAAAGGAAAAGAGGCCAGGAAAGGAACAAAGCCTGGGAAATACATGTGAGGCACCAAGTGGAAGAAGAGAAATGGAAAAGGAAACTTAAGCAGGAGGAGCCGGCACTGGGAGGAAAATGCTCCGAGAGGGCGGTGACACGGGAGCTGATCACAGGCCGCCGACCAGGCGTGCGAGGTGGGCACGGAGCATGCAGCACACTGCTTTGGCAGGCCGACTGCTCAGGATGGGGGCTCCGACGTGGCCACTGAGTGCCAGCCTTGGTGCCAACCGAGCTGCATTTTGGGCAAAGGGGAGAGAGGACTGACGAGGGAGACCCTGCGACAGCAGGCTGATGATCGCCTCACTCTCGCACCGATTTAGGAAGAAGCAAGGGGAGAAGACTGTGGGTAGCTTGAGAAGGAAAAAAGTCATTTAGCCATCCTCAGTGACTGTCAAAAACATTCTCCATCAAGATACCGGGTTGAATTTTAATATCAGTAAATTAGGAAGAAGAAAATGACTCTGAGTTACATCATTTTGGCTGTGTGATGGGATGTGGCATTTGGGCCTTTACAGCCTGCTTTATTATAATGCAAATGGTACATTCAACTATTAAGTACCTGATGCTTGGTCCACCTGGCCCTAACCACTCCCACCATAGGAAACCTGACGTGTGGTTCATACACAGAAAGTTCTGCCTATTATCAGTTCAGTTGAGATGGATGACATCTCAAAATCCCGAAAAGCTAGTACATATATTAAATATACTCACATAACTTGTTGCCTTCTTTGTCATAACCATGGAGATAAATGCCACCAATTTCCAATAGCCACCTGGGAATGGAGGCTTCGGTCAGGTCTAAAAGGTGACAAACTTTAATGAGTAATTCTGACTCAGAGGTCTTTTAAAGAGAATACTTACAACATATAGATTACTACTATATAGTAGTTCTGGTACAGAAAACGATAAGGTTATTTTTTTAAAAAGATACAGCTTTTGCAAACATCTGGAAAGTACCTCTGATGATTAAAAAAAAAATAGTGTTTCTTACTAAGTAGGAAAAAACTACATAAAGACAGAGATGAGAAAAATGGAAAAAATCCATTTCCTTTTACATGTTAGCCATTATGATGTGGACACATTTTCATGTTTTGATTTTATTTCTCATAATGATTTGCAAACAAATATCACTATTGGACAATTTCGGAAGAACATGGCAGTAAATATCCACATCATAGTCTCAGAGGTGATGTAAGAAATCACTATGGTTTCTCTAGTAAAATGTTTTAGTCTATTTTTCTACAAAGTCTGATAACCAGCAGAGGCTAACACATTTATAATCTTGGCACAGGTGGGAAATACTTCAAGAAAAATGCTAGATCCTTTAGCAGGAGGCCTGCTCTCTAGCAAGGTCAAGAACCAACACAGCAAGGCAGCAAATGCCAAGGCTTTTGTGTCATTCATCAGTACTTCCCTAAGAACTCTCAAAGATGTCTTTATCTTTCCTCACCCCTCTTTCATCATATCTCTGCTACTGGCCACTAGAAACTAGCAATTCTATGTAAGAGAAAACTATTGTTGAGTTTAAGGTTTATCCCATACTTAAACGATTTAGGAATATCAGGTTTACATTTCTTGCTTGGTTAATAAATGCTCACTGTTCAAATTACCTACAGTTTTTATATTTCCAATCAAATGATTTTTTAAATACCCTCCTTCTGATAGATTTCTTCTCCAAATATGATGACTGGAAAGAGTATCTGTCCTGGATTTATTTGTTGACTATTTTGTATTAAATCTCCAGACTCAGTCACTCCAGAGTTTATAATCCTTATGGTCAGGAAACCCTTCTTTAAACTTCATTGAAAACAGTAGTTTCAATGACTTATTTGAAACTACTTTTGCTGGGAAAGATTGAAGGCAGGAGGAGAAGGGGATGACAGAGGATGAGATGGTTGGATGGCATTGCCAACTCGATGGACATGAGTTTGAGTAAACTACAGGAGTTGGTGATGGACAGGGAGGCCTGGCGTGCTACAGTACGTGGGGTCACAAAGAGTTGGACACAACTGAGTGACTGAACTGAAACCAGCAGTTATGCCAGTTTCTTCCTGTTAAATTTTTTAGGAGGAGAGAGATAATGGGTAACCTTTCCTGAAAAGAGGTCTTCATTACTACATAATCCCCTCTAAGATTTAAAACTCTTTTTTTTTCAGGGAAGGGGGCGCAATTTCAATCTAGAATTGGACCTTGAAATCAAAATGTTAGGAGGTGGCTACAGGCATCCTTGGGGATAAGCTTGCATTTTGGGGATTCCCATTCATCTAGTAATTCCACATGGAGCACCTATTAACACAAGCAACCCTGGGAATAGAGGCAGACACCAGGCAACAACTGAGAAAAACAGGCAAATAGTATCTCTCTCTCTCCAGGCTTGGTGGTAAAGATGCTGAGCTGCTAGTTTAAGTAAGGTTCTAAACCAAAAAACTACAGAATAGGAGACTGTGCTGTTAGTGAAGAACGTGAGTGTGATTTGGCTCCTTGGCAATCTGATTTCTTGTGAATAATCCTACTTTTAAGACTTATTTATAAGATGCTTCTCTCAAAGCGTTACTGGGTCTTTATAAAACTTCGTACCCTGATATTTATGATGACTGCCAAGAATATTTCCAAATATGCTATTCGATACATGTAAAATAGTAACATTTATGCAGGGGAGGGATACAGTACACAGTCAAGGTTAAATTGAACAGCTTACCATTGACAGCCATTTCTTTCCTCCACTGAAAACTCTCATCAAGCATCTTCAGTGTTTCATCTATGACATTATGCCTCCAAGCCAAGTAACTTTCAACCCAGTTATCATCTTGCTGTAGTCTTTCAACATCACGTGAATCATACTTATCTGACTTATCTAGGGGAAAAACAGTAATAAATATCCATGTCAGATAAATTCTGCAGTGAATGATAACCAATACTAATACCAAAGGAGAAGAAAGACCCGAAGGATAAAGCTAAGCTATTTGAAGATAGACACAGGGATGCAGTTCAGATGAAAATGCAATTTAAAGGATTGATGGAATTTCTAAGTGTGACTAAAAGTTATCTAAAAATTGCAGCTTTATTTTAAGACAAACCACCACAGGTGTAAAAAAAAATAAGAACGTAGTAAAATATTTTGCATAACCCTCTCTAAAACCATAAACGAAGATCTGGGAAGAGCAATTATGTTATCGGAACTTGAAGTCCTCACCCTAGTCAACGAAAAATGAATTTTTGTGTAAAGAAATAACTAAGTCGTACTTAAAAAGACGACCCAGAGGGATGGTACAGGGAGGGAGGAGGGAGGAGGGTTCAGGATGGGTAACACATGTATACCTGTGGCGGATTCATGTTGATATATGGCAAAACCAATACAATATTGTAAAGTTAAAAAATAAAATTAAATTAAAAAAAATAAAGAATGAAAGATTAAAAAAAAGAATATATTCGTAAGAAAAATGAATAAATAATTTTATTCTTGAAAAAAAAAAAAAAAAAGACATATGTTTGGCAAATGTCTTTTTTGAAAAGGAACTAAATCCAAAATGGAAATGATGTATGTAGCAGTCAACATTTCCCATAGTTCATTGGAATGTGTGTGTGTGCTTGTGTTAGTTGCCCAGTCATATCTGACTCTTTGCGACCCTCTGGACTGTAGCCTGCCAGGCTACATTCATGGACAGAGGTCCATGGAATTCTCCAAGCAAGAATACCAGAGTGGGTTGCCATTTCCTTCTCCAGGGATCTTCCCAACCCAGGGACTGAACCCAGATCTCCCACATTGCAGGCAGATTCTTTACCATCTGAGCCACCAGGGAAGCCCTAGTTGGAATAATTGTTGCCAATGATGTCTCATTATCCACCTACACACAAGCTGTGTTCTCATCAACCTCTACATACCTCTATACCCTCCTTCCACGCCCCCCTCTATTTTCCTGTAACTGAAGTTTCCTTGTCTTCTTACAACCACCTCTGCACATCCAAATTCTACCATTCTGTAAGACTCGTTTCAAATGCTTCCTCTTCCATAAAATTTTCCCTAGGCCCACAAGTAATTCCTTCCCCGTGAATAGCTAGTGGACCTGAACTATGCCTTTCTTAAGGCACTTACCGCATTTCCCCTTGAATCAGAGTTACTGGCATTTATGCCATATCTTCCTGTACAGAGATCTTAACAGCACAGTCTATACATCCTAAGAAGCCCCCAGAGCGGATTACAACAGAGCCAATGAAAAGACTTTGAGGAAATATTTGTGGACTGAATCTTTCCCTTCCTTATTTTTATTTTCTCAGGCAATGGTACCCTCCCAGGGGCCCAAGGAAGATATTTCAGAAAACTGCCTTCATCTCCAAATGTTTTTGCCCCTAGTTAGTTGCCAAATTGTATAGATTCTATCTCCTCTCCATTTGTTCTGACTTATTTCAGGCCCTCATGGATAATAGATGAAAGGGCAGGGGAATATAAAGTGCATTCATGGAATTATCTTCTTTGAGACCCAATTTCCATATCTTTAAATTGCATTAGATACTCACAGGGTTGTGTGAGGATTGGATAAAAATGTATATATATATAAAAGTACTTGAACGTTTAAAGCACTATAAAATACAACATGAGACCACAAATCATGTATTGTAGAGTGTTAGCTTGGATATGGCTTTCAATATCTGGTCTCTACTTTTCTAATGCATACTCTGTTGTAGATAAACCTTAGAAAATGGTATTTTAGCTCTGCTATTCAAACATTCATCAATATTCAAAGCAAAAAGGCCCCTGGGAACACCTGCCCCTCCAGAAGGACCATCCAGTTTGGCCACTGGACAACTTTCTCCAATGGACCAATATGGTGTTTTCCTTGAAATTACTGTCTGCCTTCAAGAAAGTTTCTCCCCAAAACCCAAGTCTGAATAACCACAGTTTACTTAACAGTTGTTCTTTCAAATAAAAAGGGTGGTCTATGAAAAATATGACTAATTTAGTTGATAACTCAAATGCACAAAAGTATTTTATGAGTACTTCTCAATTTTGTTACCCAGAACACTTAAAGAACATGCACTCAAGGGTCAAGATTTAATAAAACTTATTGCTTCATCAGCGGCTTTCTAAAATAACACTGACTTAAAAAAAAAGTTTTAACTGAGCGTGCTGACAACAAAGACTATATTGGCCATTCACCTTGATTCAGGCTGAGGAGGCAACAGCTTTGCCTACCAATGCTTCCATGTAATCAGAGCAAATGAAAAATGCAATAGGCTTCTTAGCATCACTGTGAAAACAGCTCTGACCTCATGGGTTCCTGAAGAGCCCTTGGCATCTCCAAGGATCCAGAGACTAAACTCTGAGAACCACTTCCCCAGGAAAACATGTGGTAAGTGGTGAAAACTCAGAAAATTATTAGCTATAAGCAGAAGAATCAAACACACTTGCCATTATCATCATTATTCCTACCCCTATTGGTATTATCACTACAGTGTCCCTTACCAAGAAATGCAAAGCTTACTGCTCCTGGAGAGCTTTTAGGAATGAAGATTTTTGCAACCAGAAATCTCCATTTAGATTAAAATGACTGTTATTAATAAAACATGTACTTAAACATATGAGATGCCTGCTGTTAGACATTATCCCTAGATAGAAAGAAATGGAAATAAGAGCGCTAGGAAAGAGAGAGCAAGAGAGGACTAGGGAGAAGGTTATGTAGGTGGAGGGAGAGAAGCAAGAGACAAGTGGGGGCAGAAGAGGACCGAGAAGGGGGCTAAGGTAAGGAGAGGGACAGAAGGAAGGAGACCGAGAAACAGAAAACTGAGCATTCGAGGTAAGGAAAACTTGACCTGGACCACAAGACCAAGTGCAATATTGTTTACGACATCACAGTTTGCTGCAACACAGCCCCCAGACAACTGAGCTGAGGGGAGGCAAAATACACAGCCCAAAACATGCTTCTCTGGTATACTGATTATTTTGAGCTATTTTTAATAAACAGCAAATATAGGAAAAGCTCTAAAAGGTGAGCAGAAGTCATCCTTTTATATGAAAAAGTTATCCTTTTATAAGAAGTCTCCTTTTATAAGGGAAGTCTCCATTTGTAAGGATGCTGCCCTCTGTAATGGGAAGAGAAGAATGATGGGAAATCTCCTGAAACTCTTTTTAACACAGAAGGTGAGGACTTAAATCTGCACAACCATACCCTTATTTACTGAGCTCTTCCTGGTCATCTCTAATAACTGACTCCCCACCCCAACATTTTCTTTTGTCTTTAGCTGGAGATGGTAGTGAAGGTGGTGGCTTGGGCCACTTTGGAGAGTGACTCAGTTCTCCTGGGTCTCTCTCAACGTATACAGGAGGTATACATGTTATTAAACGTGTTTGTTTTTCTCCTGTTCATCTGTCTTTTATCAATTTATGAGATCAGTTAAAGAACCTAGAAGGGTAGAAGGAACTTCCACAGAACCCTCAAGTGTTAGGGAGTTTTCTGAAAGCCTACTACTACTACTACTAAGTCACTTCAGTCGTGTCCAATTCTGTGTGACCCCATAGACAGCAGCCCACCAGGCTCCCCCATCCCTGGGATTCTCCAGGCAAGAACACTGGAGTGGGTTGCCATTTCCTTCTCCAATGCATGAAAGTGAAAAGTGAAAGTGAAGTCGCTCAGTTGTGTCCAACCCTCAACGACCCCATGGACTGCAGCCTTCCAGGCTCCTCCGTCCATGGGATTTTCCAGGCAAGAGTACTGGAGTGGGGTGCCATTGTTCTGAAAGCCTGTCCCTTGGTAAATCCAGATGTTACAGGGAAAAGCTAAAGATGTACACCCAGAAGGTATCTGAAGATATCAAAACACACAGGAAGATATCAAAACCTTCCCCACTCCCCACCTAAGACATCACTTTACCTCTCAGTGATTAAAGCACAGAGATAAAGACGAGATCAGTCTCATACAGAGATATATGTGTACACTGTCTAATACCTTGTCCTTATTACTTTCATCTTGCTGAGGACCAGGGAAAACTGCATCACAAACCAATGTGAATCTCAAGTAGCAGACTTTTAAGCCTCATCCTTGCACTTGTTCAAAACAGCTCAAAGCTCATTTCTGGCCACTCCTCTGTTAAGAAACATTAATGAACTATTGCCACACTTACTACAGTTTACTGTCTCTTTCTACTATTTCTCCTTATATGAATTTTGCTCTATAAATTGGTCTTATATTTATACAGTATATCACCAAGCCAACTGGACAATCCTAATTTTGCTGAGAAAGAACCAGATAAGTGGCAATGGTGATTAACCTCTGAGTCAGAGAGGACTAACTGTTCCAGAGAAAAGATGACTCCTCTCAACTCTTTCTTCCCCCGCGTGCACATGCACACTTCCTTTGAGCTCTCTCACATACACACTTTTAAATGTTGCAAGATAAAGAGAATACAGTGCTTACTCATAAAACAGCAAATTCCATTATTTTCTCTCTCTTGCATTTGTTGGCTGGTGAAATTACAAACCAGCCAGAAACTATGTTTTAAGGTTAACTAATATGAAAAAAAAATTCATAGCCAGATTCAGGATATGGGACAGTGATGGACAGAAGACCCCTGCTATTAACTATGTTCAGGGAGACTGAGCAAGTCACTCCAGGCCTGACGTTTCTTCTCTGTAAAATGGAGATAAGGTCTGCCTTTTCAGTCTTATGAAGATCAAGGACACTTTGAAAACTTTTAACACAATACCAATGAATTTTTATTAACATAAGGTAGAATGCTACCCATGAACAGAAACCTAAATTCTAATTGACATATCAGTCAGTTGAGAAAGTCTTGAAATTATATTGTAGTTATTATAAATGTGCCTAGAATTCATATAAAAGGTTAAAAAAATGCAACAGTATTTTGATAATGAAAAACAGAGAAGAGTTATCAACTGGGTGTCATAATGTCAAAAAACAGCAAATATACAACTCAAACATTTCAGTAGTGTGAAATCTCATGTGTGTGGGTGTGTGTGTGTGTTTGGTCACTAAGTCACGTCCAACTCTTTGTGACCCCCATGGACTGTAGCCCACCAGGCTCCAATGTCCATGGGATTCTCCAGTTAAGAATACTGGAGTGGGTTGCCATTTCCTTCTCCAGTGGATCTTCCTGACCCATCAAACCCGAGCCTCCTAAATTAGCAGGCAGATTCTTTACCACTGAGCCACCAGGGAAGCCCTTAAAACCTCTTAGCATCTGTTATTTCTCCAAGACTCTAAGCACTGATCCACTTAAAGTCCTGGTGGGGCCCTGGAAGAGCATTTGTACTGGATGGACGATTTCTATTGGCTGGAGCCTGAATATGTCAACAATGGGAGTGATCAGGCTGAAATAACAAATATTCCCTTAAGGGCATACTCTGCTGATTGGCCACAACGTACCCTGAATCTCCTCTTTCCTGTGAAGCTTCTGGTGAAAGACTGACAAGCAGGTGACTGTCTATGGTGGGATTAAGCCACTGGCCTCCAGCAGCGATTCTCAAACTTTAGCAGCTATCAGAGTCACCAGGAAGGCGTGTTAAAACAGGGATGACTGGGGCCCTACCTCTAAATTCATGGGGCCCAGTAATTTGTGGGTGAGATCTCAGAATCTGCACTTGCAGCAAGTCCCTACAAAATGCTGCTGCTTCAGAGACCACACTTTGAAAACTCTGGGGCTACTACAGGGGTTGGCAAAATTGGTAAAGGGCCAGAGGATAAACATCTAAGGATCTTAGCCTCTGACGGCCACATATGGCCTCTGTTGCTGATTCTTTTTCTTTTTTTTTTTAGCAACGCTTTACCAATAGAAAAACCATTCTGAGCTCAAGGGCTATTAAAAACACACACGGGGACTTCCCTGGTGGTCCAGTGGATAAGAATCCACTTGGCAATGCAGGGCACACGGGTTCGATCTCTCGCCTGGGAAAATTCCACATGCTGCAGAGCCAACTAAGCACAAGAGCCACAACCACTGAAGTCTGCACACCCTAGAGCCCACATGCTGGAACTACTGAGCCTAAGCGCTGCAACTACTAAAGTCTGTGCACCCTACAGCCTGTGCTCTGCAAGACGAGAAGCCACCGCAATGAGAAGCCTGCACACCACAACCAAGAGTAGCTTCCGCTTGCTGCAACTAGAGAAAGCCTGGACACAGGAAAGAGAGCCAGCGCAACCAAAAATAAATTAATAAGACACAACAGAACTTTGCTGACTTCTGGTCTGTTGTAGAGAGGGGAGGGGCTTTCTGCTTCAGCTCCTATCCTTCAAGAACTGAGTTCATATGCTCAATATGTACAAGACATTATATCTTGGTGACTTACTTCTCTAGTTGGAGTCTTCTTTCAATGTTCTTTAATAACAATTCATTAGAAAGTTTAGAGATTTTTGTGTTGCTATCATGAGCCAATAATGACAAGACTTGAAAACCTTACACCTCTTATTTTCCTTGCCACATTGATAACTAGGTTGTTTTATATCCTGTTGAATTATATAAATAATATTGAAGATCATTGTCTTTTGCCTGACTTTCTGGGAATCATTTTGAAGTTTCACGATTAACCATGACTTTTGCTGTAGGATTTTTAGAAGAGTTAAGAAAACAAGTTATCTTGTTTGGTAAAAGTTTTGTTTGCTTTTCATAAAGGTGAATTACAGCCAATGTGGTTTCTGTCTTTATTGACATACACATTTTCCCTCATTTAATCTTGTTACTGCAAATATGTTTGTATTTGTTTCAACAAAGATAGAAAAAAGAAAGAGAAAACAGATACAGCTAGCTAAAAAGGCAAGGAGAAAAGGGAGTGAAGAGGCACAAGAGATGAAAGACACTTCTCAATACTTGCCTTTCTAAATAGTTTTGGTGGTTGAACTGTGCCCATTAAAATTTCACTGAGAAGCATGTTGTGAATGTAGTAAGTTCCTCCCCTGCATTTTCTAATTATGAATTATCTTTACATTCCTGGAGCTAACAAAAATGCTTGCATGGGCCTTATGCGTCTGTGTGTGCCTTTGCGGTGGTAGGGCAGGGAGAGTGTAGAGGACTATGGCTACCAATTCAATTTCCTTTCACAGTCATTGATATATTCAGGCTTTTTACTTTTTATTGAGACAATTTTAGATGCTTTTTCTCTTCTCTGGAAAGTTTTCCATGTAATCTAAGTTTTCTAACTTACTGTGACAAAGCTTGCCATTGTATCCTCTTTTATGATGTTTAAAATCTCTGCCACAGCTATAATTCGATCTGCTTTGTGTTCCTAGTGGATGTTTTTGGCGTCTCCTTTTCTTCCTATTCGGTCATCCTAGGTTTGTCTATTTTACTAGTCCTTTCAAAAAGTCAGCTTAGGTTTATTACATCGACTATCTTTTTTCCTATACCATAATTATCTGCTCTTATTCCCTTCTACTTTCTCTATATTTACTCATGTTCATTTTTTAGTTTCTTGAATTCAATCTTTTTAGTTGATTTTTATTTGGGCCTTGATTCCTAAGAAATAAATGTAAAGACCACAGGCATCCTCCTGGTCAGCTTTAAGTATTTTGTAATTTCCACTGTGATATCCTCTTTACTCTCTGGGTTATTCAGCATAAGAATTATGTGCATTGCTAGGAAGTTGTTAATCCATGGTTATTTAGAGGTGTTATTTAATTTCCTAACATTCAATTTACTTTTAAGTACCTTTTGATTATGACTTCTCATACAGTTGCTTCCTGGGGTGAGACCATGGTCTGATCTAGTTGCTTTGGAATTTCTGAGACTTCCTTTGTGACTTAATATGTGGGGACTGTTTACAAAAGTTCTCAAAGCACAACTATATATTCTACATACAAAGTTACTAAATCATATTACATGGTCTGTAGATATGCAATAAGGACAAAAATTGATAAACTCTTAACATCTTTTCCTCTTACTGTGACCATGACAACTTTAAAAAGTTGACCTGGAAAATGTCAGAGCACAATTTAAGGAAATCGAAGTGTCTGTCTACCTACCTATTTTCTAAAGGCTTCCTCTCTTGGGGATAAAACATAATTCAGTAGTTATGAGGACTAATTTATGATCACTCATCATATGTTAGCTCAAAAGAGAGCTAGGAACTGCAGATGCAAAGATGAACAAAGCCTGGGTCGATCCCTTGGATGGTTCATAATCGAGAGAGTTTATGTAAACTATCCAGGAGTGTAATTACACTTTAAAAGTGTAATTCCACCCTTCCTTTCCAGAGAGGGCAGTTGATAAGAAAAATTCCAGTTTTATGTACTTTTACCCACAGAGGTTCCTTCTATTCACTACTTATCTTCCTGTCCCTGAAATTCTCCTCTCAGAGATCATCTATGATACTAAAGTTTCCTGGTTCTTCTACTTCTCTAACCACTTCCTCTCCCTCAGCCTAGTAAGGTGAAGACATTCCTCAAGGTTAACTGTGTAATTAAAAAGGCAGTAAAAATAAAGACACTTTCAAAATTAAATTTACCACAAAGATCCCACCAAGGGAAAATCTAAAGATTATACTCAAGATGAAACAATAATGATACCAGATAAAAGATCTGAAACTTAAGAAGAAATGATAAAGATATTGGCAAATATAAGGTATAAAAGCAAACACTAATATAAAACAACAGCAACAAACTGGAAGAGCAGTAATTTATGAGGAACCAAGTTAGAACTACACAATGACCATTTCTTTCAGGGAGAAAAGAAACACTCCTAACTGATTTTATGAAGCCTGAATAATTCTGACATCAAAGTCACACAGGAAAAATACAAGAAAGGAAATTTACAGACCAATTTTTGAATACAGATGCAAAATTTCCAAAGAAAATATCAGCTACTGAAAATATCAACTGACTACAGCAAAATAAATATTTTTAAAACCGATTAATACAATAAACTATATTAACAGATTAAAAGAGAAAAACTAAGTGAACATTTCAGATACAATGTATTCAACAGATGAAGAAAATGCATTTAGTAAAATTCACCCCTTAATTGTGATGGGAACAAAACAATGAACAAAAACCAAACCTAGCAAAGGAGGAACAGAAGGAAACCTATTCATTCTGATAAAAGACATCTACAGAGATCTTGTTTGGGGCTATCTAAGATCAGGAATAAGACAAGTAGGCTTTTATCACTGATTCAACAGTGTTCTTAAAGGTTCCAGCCAGTATAAAGCAAAAGTACTTAAAAGTTGTAAAAATCGTTAATTACAATTAGTTTTCTTTCTAAAAAGTCAGAAAGAAAACTATCATTATTTCAAGGTGACACTATAATCTACAAAGAAATTGCCAACTTATCTAGAGATAAATTCATTGAAACAAATAAGGTTCTTGAGTCCAATATTAATGTAAAAAATCAAACATACTTTCTATAAACCAGCAACAATCATCTAGAGAATACATTCTGAAGAGATACTCTTTAAAGCACCACAAAAATAAAACATATAAAGTATGTGGAAATAAACTGAATAAAAGTGGGTTAACCTTTATGGAGAAAATTATAAATCTTTCCATAAGGAAGCATTTGGCTGATATGTATACCAAGTTCTCCGAAGATTTAACCATTATTATGTCAAGTTTCCCAAAACTGATCTTCTGATTTAACACAATTCCACTCAAAATCCCCAAAGAGGTTCTTTTTTTTTGCGGGGGGGGGGGGGGTGGGGGGGATTGCAAAACCATAATAAACTGATTCTAAAATGTATACATAAGAACAAAGGGCCAAGAAGAATCTGAAGAAGTTATTTTCATAAGCAGAAACCAAATGGCCCATAAAAATATGAAGAGATGCTCAATCTCACTTGTACTCAAAGAAATGCAAATTAAAACCACAATAAGATATTCTAATAATGGCATCAGATGGGAAAAAATAAAAAAACAAAACACTAACAATGCCAGTTTTTAAGGTGTGGAAAAACAAGGACATTCAAAAACTGCTGGTTAAAATAAAAGCAGGTGAAATCACCTTGGAAACTAGATTATCTAGTAAAGTGGACTGAGAATCTATTCTACCACTCACCCAGTTCACAGCTGGCTACAGAAGTTTTCAAACTTCTTGGTCTCTGGACCCCTTTTACACTGAGGGCTCTACATTCCATCCAAGGCAACAGAATAGGACTTCCCTGGTGGTCCAGTGGTTAACAATCCTCCTGCAATGCAGGAGACATGGCTTCAATCCTGCTCTGGAAGACTGCACATGCAGTGGTGCAACAAAGCCTGTGCACCACACCTACTGAAGCCCATGCGCCCCAGAGCCTGTGCTCTGCAATAAGAACCCCATGCATGGCGACAAAGAGTAGCTCCCACTCTCCGCAACTAGAGAAAGCCTGCATGCAGTGGCCAAGACCCAGCACAGTCAAAATTAAGCAATATTTTTTTTTTTACAGCAGCAGCAGGAGAGTGTGGGGAGAATGGATACATGTATATGAATACCTGAGACCCTTTGCTGTTCACCTGAAACTATCACATTGTTTGTTAATCGGCTATACCCCAATACAAAAAAAAAAACCCAAAACACAGCAGAATACACATTCTTTCCAAATGCATATGTAATGTTCTCGGGGACTGACCACATGCTGGGCCACAAGTTGAGTCTTGGTAAATTTAAGACAACTGAAATCATATCAAGCATCTCTTCCAATCACAATGCTACAAGGTTAGAAATAAACTATAAGAAGGAAAACTATAAAAAAAAATACAAACAGGTGTATGCTAAACAATATGGTACTAAACCACCAATGGATCACTGAAGAAATCAAAGAGGAAACCAAAAACTAGCTAGATATAAATGAAAATGAAAGCACAATGATCAAAAACCTATGGAGCGCAGCAAAAGCAGTTCTAGGAGTGAAGTTCAGAGCAATGCAATTTTACCTCAAGAAACAAGAAAAATCTCAAACAGCCTAAACTTACACCTAAAACAAATACAGAAAGAACAAACAAAATCCAAAGTGAGTGGGAGGAAAGAAATCATAAAGATCAGAGCAGAAATAAATGAAAAATGAAGAAAACAATAGAAAAGATCAATGAAGACTAAAGACTGGTTCTTTGAAAAGAAACACAATTGCTAAACCTTTAGCTAGGCTCATTAAGGAAAAAATGGAGAGGTCTCAAATCAATAAATTTAGAAAAGAAGGACAAGTTACAACTGACACTACAAAAATACAAAGGATCCTAAGAGACTACCACAAGCAACCATATGCCAACAAAATGGACAACCTGGAAGAAATGGACAATTTCTTAGAAAGGTACAGTCTCCCAAGACTGAACCAGGAAGAAATAGAAAATATGCACAGATCAATCACCAGCACTGAAACTGAAACTGTGATTTAAAAAAAAACTCCCAACAAACAAAAGTCCAGGACCTGATGGCTTCACAGGCAAATTCTATCAAACATTTAGATAAGAGCTAACACCTATCCTTCTAAAACTCTTCCAAAAAACTGCAGTGGATGGAAAGCTCCCAATTTCACTCTATGAGGCCACAATCACCCTGATACCAAAATCACATAAAGATACCACAAAAAAGAAAATTACAGGCCAATGTCATTGATGAACACAGATGCAAACATCCTCAATAAAATATTAGCAATCTGAATCCAACAACAGATTAAAAGAATCTTACACCAGGATCAAGTGTGATCTATCCCAGAGATGTAAGGATTTTTCAGTATCTGCAAATCAATCAGTGTGATACACTACATCAACAAATTGAAGAATAGAAATCATATAACCATCTCAATAGACTCCAAAAAAGTTTTTGACAATATTCAGCAGCCATTTAAGATGAAAAACTCTCCAGAAAGTGGGCATAAAGGGAACCTACCTCAACATAATAAAGGCTATATATGACAAACCTACAGCTAACATCATACTCAATGGTGAAAAACTGAAAGCTTTCCCTCTAGGATCAGGAACAAGATAAGGATGTCCACTCTCATCACTTTTATTCAAAATAATTTTGAAAGTCCTAGCTACATACAGCAATCAGAGAAGAAAAAGAAATAATGGGAATCTAAACTGGAAAAGAAGTTAAACTGTCATTGTTCACACATGACATGATACTACACATAGATGATCCTAAAGATGCTACCAGAAAACTACTAGAACTCAATGAATTTCATAAAGTTGCAGGTTACAAAATTAATACACAGAAATCTGCTGCATTTCTATACACTAACAACAAAAGATGAAAAAGAGAAATTCAAGACACAATTCCATCTAACATCATCAAAAAGAATAAAATATTTAGGAATAAACCTACCTAAGGAGAGAAGAGATCTGTACTCTGACACAGATGGATGGAAAGAAATATCATATCATGTTCATGGACTGGAAGAATCAGTATCATGCAACTGACTATACTACCGAAGGCAATCTACAGATTGCAATCCCCATCAAGTTACCAATGGCATTTTTCACAGAACTGTATGGAGACACAGAAGACACCAAACAGCCAAAGCAATCTTGAGAAAGAAAAATGGAATTGGAGGAATCAGGCTCTGACTTCAGACTGTACTACAAAGCTATAGTCATCAAAACACTATTGTACGGACACAAAAACAGAAATACAGATCAATGGAATAGGACACAAAGCCTAGAAATAAACCCATGCACCTATGGCCAATTAACCTATGACAAAGGAGGCAAGACTTCACAATGTTGGAAAGACAATCTCTTCAACAAATGGTGCTGGGAAAATCAGACAGCCACATGTAAAAAAATGAATCTGATCATTCTTAAACACAATACACAAAAATAAGCTCAAAATGTATTAAAGACCTAAATGTGAGAGCAGACACTATAAAACTCCTAGAGGAAAACATAGGCAGAACACACTTTGTCATAAATCCCAGCAATACTTTTTTTCAATCTGTCTCCCAGAATAATGAAAATAAAAATAAACAAATGGGACGTACTTAAACTCCAAAGCTTTTGCACAGTGAAGGAAACAATTAATAAAACAAAAAGATAACCCAGTTCAGTCGCTAAGTCATGTCCAACTCTTTGCGACCCCATGGACTGCAGCACGCCAGGCCTCCCTGTCCATCACCAACTCCTGGAGTTCACTCAAACTCAGATCCACTGAGTCGGTAATACCATCCAACCATCTCATCCTGTCGTCCCCTTCTCCTCCCATTTTCAATCTTTTCCAGCATCAGGGTCTTTTCCAATGAGTCTGTTCTTCGAATTGGGTAGCCAAAGTGTTGGAGCTTCAGCATCAGTCCTTCCAATGAATATTCAGGACTGATCTCCTTTAGGATGGACTGGTTGGATCTCCTTGCAGTCCAAGGGACTCTCAAGAGTCTTCTCCAACACCACAGTTCAAAAGCATCAATTCTTCTAACCCAGAGATTAGGAGAAAATATTTGCAAATGATGTGACTGACAAGGGATTAGTCTCCAAAATTTACAAACAGCTCATGACGTTTAATATAATCAAAACAATCCAATCAAAAAATGAGCAGAAGACCTAAAGAGACATTTCTCCAAAGAAGATACACAGATGGCCAAGAGGCACATGAAAAGATGTTCAACATCACTAATTTTTAGAGAAATGGAAATAAAAACTACAATGAGATATCATCTCACACCACTCAAGATGGCTATCATCAAAAAATCCAAACAACAAATGTGAGAGAGGATATGGAGAGAAGGGAACCTTCCCACATTGTTGGTAGGAACGTTAAGTTTCTACAAGCGTTATGGAGAACAGTATGGAAGTTCCTTAAAAAACTAAGAATGGAGCTACCATATCAGCCTGCAATCCCATTCCTGGGCATATTCAGAGAAAAACATGATCTGAAAGGATACATGCACCACAATGTTCAGCGCAGCATTGTTTACAATAGCCAAGACATGGAAGGAACCTAAGTGTCCACCGACAGAGGAATACGTAAAGAAGATGCAGCACATATACACAATGGAATATTACCCAGCCATAAAAGACAGTGAAATAACACCATTTGTAGCAACATGAATAGACCCAGAGAGAGTCACACTGAGTTACCTCACACAAGAAGAAATACCCCATGACATCCCTTATATGTGGAATTTAAAACAAAATGATACAAATGAACTTATTGACAAAACAGAAATAGACTCACAGACTTAGAGGATGAACTTATGGTTGCCAGGGGGGAAAGATGAGGTTAAGGGATGGCTAGGAGTTTGGGAATGACAAGTACAAACTGCTATATTTAAAACAGACAACCAATAAGATCCTACTGTATAGCACAGGGAACTCTGCTCAGTGTTACACAGCAGCTGGGATGAAAGGGGAGTTTGGGGGAAAATGGATACATGTATATGTATGGCTGAGTCCCTTTGCTGTACATCTGAAACTATTACAACATTGTAAATCAACTATACTTCAATATAAAATAATGTGTTTTAAAAAATAACTGAGGCCTCTAAAGACTTTTTTGTTTCTATGGGTTATATTTACTGGTAGTTACTACATTAGGTATCGTAACTGAGAAAAAATTTAAATATAACCACACATAAGCACTTTATTCTATCATCTGTCAGAGTAATATCATCACATGCCATGTAACCTCTGGGAAACCCCACTGTGTGCTTGTGAGAGAATGTCAGTGAATAAGGAAAATGATGTCTTAGTGTTATTATGGAAATAGTTTGGACTCTGAAGCTCTTTGAAATCATCTCAAGAAACTATAGTTCCTAGACCAATTTTGAGAACCACTGCTCTAGACAAAGTCTAGGCATCAGATATTTAGGAATGTTTATAGCAGCATTGTACATAGTAGTAAAATCCAGAAAGAACACCAAATTCATCAATTGGTATTTCCATTCTGTGAACTGTTGATACACCACGACTGTAAAAAGGAATCAACTACAGTAAGAATGACTCTTGAGCAAAGAGATGAGCACAGATGCAAATCATGAAGAATTCAGCTTTTATTTCAAGTTCAAAAAAGAGGCAAACTTAATAAAGCAGTGGTGAGGAAAACATCACAAGTGGCAAAGCTAATGAAAAGCAAGAGATTGCTGCTGCTGCTAAGTCACTTCAGTCGTGTCCAACTCTGTGCGACCCCATAGACGGCAGCCCACCAGGCTCCCCCGTCCCTGGGATTCTCCAGGCAAGAACACTGGAGTGGGTTGCCATTTCCTTCTCCAATGCGTGAAAGTGAAAAGTGAAAGTGAAGTCGCTCAGTCCCTCAGCGACCCCATGGACGGCAGCCTTCCAGGCTCCTCCATCCATGGGATTTTCCAGGCAAGAGTACTGGGGTGGGGTGCCTTTGCCTTCTCCGAAGCAAGAGACTGGGTAACAGCAAATGCAGGATAGGCAACTACCGTGTGAATGGCAGAGTTGGGGATACACAGAAAGTTCTGAGCAGCGAGTATATGGGTGTTTATGTTTTACACATTTTATATGTAAAATATATTTCAAAATTAAGAAATAAGAGACCAACACAAAACAATAGCACTAGAACAAGTTACTGAATAAGAGACAATTATTTAACGTAACAGCAATGGAAGAAAGCAGAGCGGAATGGCTAATTTTGAATACATTCATTCAAAAAATGAAAAAAAGTCAGAGTGACAAACAAGAAAAGGCCAAACCAATCTTAAAAGCCACACACTAATGAAAAAAAGAATTTTAAACTACAAATGGATATAAATAGATGAAGTTTATTCTCACTAGTAATCAAATGCAAATTAAAACCAAGAAAAAAGCATTAAGAAATAATCCTAATCTGGGTAAGGCTATAGTGACCTTAACACTTTCCTATGTAATAGTGGGAATTAAGCTTGGTGCAATTTATATGGAGGAGAATTAAGCACACATGTCAAGTGTCCTAAACTATTCACTCTTCAATAATTCTATTTCTAGACATGACTCTTCAGGAAACAATCTGAACTACTGCACAAATATTAACAAACAAAAAAAAGGGGAAATAATCTAAATGTCCAAAAGAGGCTATTTCAGATAAAAGAAAATTCTCTTTTATTTACATAACTGAATATTAAGTAATGTTAAATGTTGGTTACTTCCTAATATGGGGAAATAAAATCATGGCAATAAAAAATAGAACACAGAAAACTACATACAGAATGATCTTTTAAGTGTTTGTTTTAATGTATAGAAAAAAGTTCGTTCACTGTTAGAAGAGCTGTATCTCTGTATGATAAGTTTATGGGACATCCTCTGGACTGTTTTTGGTATAACACAAATTTATTTAAATAAATTCACATATTTGTAGAATCAGATAACAAGCCTAAAATAATAAAACCCACAAACCTCAGTTGAGTACAAATGTATTGCTTCAGTGGCCATGGATCTCCACGCCATACGCCCACTGTTTTTGGTCAGATGTGCTCCTTAAGGATCATCAAAGTGGACTTCCTCTGGCTTCTCGAACATGCCCCATACCTTCTCACTTAAGCAGCTCAACCTGGACTATCTGATCCACCTGGATCACATTCGCTATCTGGCTGGCCGAGTTCTAACATCTCCCAAAGTTCTTGAGAAATACCGCCTTTTCTGAGAAGGTTTTTCCAACTCTGTGCTAACTCAGTCACCCAAATTAGATGTGATTTTTCCTGGTCTTGGACTCCTGCAGAAATTATTTTAGCATTCCTAGTCCTCTGGACAGCATTTGCCTTTAATATTTCTGTCTTAACACCTTTACTAGATTATACTAGTTCAGGAAGGGGCTCTCTCTCTAATATTGGCAAACTGCTTCCCAGAATGAAACAGGAACTGAATAAATTTTTGTCACAAGAGACTAGTCTCTTGCCCCGGCCACAAGGAGGAGGAAGAGAGAGTGGGAGTCAGCATGAAATTTCTCAGAGAAACAATGAGGGATAAAAAGGACAATTAGCAGTGCTACAACAATTACGACCTTCAAATTTGTTCTTTTAGCAGCCAGAAATCTATCCATAATTGGTAATAATTTCTGTGGAAACAAAAACATGCTTGGAATTTCCAAGAACCCACCCCCAAAAGAGCTGTTGGAGTTCAGCCAGTGTATAAACTGATACACTGCAGATAATATTTTCCTTTAGGAAAAACATGTTTGCTTAAGTCTGCCTAAAGCCACTTCTGAAACAAAATATTGTTAATGGTGAGAGAAAAGGGAGAATCAAAAAGGAAGGAGGAAAGTGGTTGTTCTGAACATCTAGCTAACTTCTAAAAAGTAAGCTTGAAAGGGAGAACACAGATAAATCATCAAACCCTTTGCGCCAGTTTCCCACTCTACCTTTACCCAATGCTCTATTTCACGAAACAACTGAAACTTTCAGGGGAGAAAGTCTCAAGAATTTTTCTTTTCCTTACCAATGCAAGTCTTTAAATTAATTAAATCAGTATTTGCCATGGCTGTGCAGATAACTCATTCACACATACCCAGGTGTGACAAAACCCTCCTTATACTTAATGCCAGACAGTGCTTTACTTTGAAATAACACTGGTCTTTATGAGACATTTTGTGAGGACTGCTCTTTGCCAGATTTTTGTGGGGGAGAGGAGACAGGACAGCCCTTCATACAGACTTGGACTCATCTTCATATGTATATGTATGTTTATATTTAAGTGTTGCTATATTCAGTCAATGACTATGTATTGAGAACTGTGCTAAGTATACAGAGGGGAGTCAGACCCTGCCCTCATGGCCCTGGCCCACAGGTTGCCCCAGACCCACATTTTACTGAAGGAAATGAACAATAATAAGTCAACAAATGAACGAGGGAGGTTACAGGTGATGATAAAAGAGATAAGACAGGGAGGCCATTTAATAACCAGAGTTATAGGTTATGATAAGAACTGTAATGGAGACAAGACAGGGAGGCCATTTAATAAACAGCAAAGGTCTCTCAGATACATTTAAACCAAGATGGAAAAGCAGAACCTAGCTATGCTTGGTGGAGTCTTCCAGGCAGAGAAATGGAAAGGTCCCGAGATGGAAACAGACTCAAGTAAGTTTGAAGGGCATAAAAGAAGCTGGTCACACTATTCTGTGGGTCACATCTGTAGGTTATGATGTTAATTTTGTACATCAGTGTACCAGGGAGTCATAGGTTTTCAACATAAGTATTCTTTAATGAACTGTCGCTTCAATGATGTGTATGAGTGAATACTAGACTGCAATATATAATATATTTCTTATTGTGGGCAGTGGTGAAATCTGCACTGAGCAAGAAAAGTAGTAACATGAGGATGGTGTTGCAGACCACCAAAAATAACTGAGATTTTTTTTTTTTTCCCTAAACACAGTAGAATGGTACTAGAGGGTTTCAAGCTGAGGAGGGCCATGATCTAATTAGATATGCTGGCGTTGCCAAAAGATTACTACAGTGAATTCAGAGCAATTATTTGAATTGAATTTGAGCAAATTATTTACTCTCTCCAGAGTTCACTTTCTTCACTGTAAAAATGAGAAGGTTGGACGGAGATGACCTTTAAGATTTTATCTATTACTAAATTCTCCTGGCTGTATCCTGCTTCCTCCCTTGGGCCTAAGTAAACAACTATTGGTGAGTACTAGCACATTAGGTCAAGTTCTGGGCTACTTCACAATATTATAAACTATACAGCTAAGAATTATGTTTCCATAGAAATCAATGTTAGAATTATCTCTTTACTGGAACCAGCTATCTCATTGGGCTAAAAGTGAATTAAATGCTTTTGCAACTCTCCGGTACAAGATTTGGGTTGTGAAGAAAATTGACAGGGAGGGATGAAAAGATTTACTGACCAGGTTATTCAGAACAGATTTCTTTCTCTGTTCTAGGTTATCAACTGACATACAAGCTAGTGCCATCTAAAGTTGCAGGGAACCCTCAGCACTGAAGTCAAGATGTAGAAGCTGAACTTCTTTCATGTAACCAAAAAGGCTACTGAGGAAAACTACTTACTGCGAGCCTACTATATGCTAACCCCATGCTACACAGTTTGCTATACATATTTTCATTTAATCCTCCTAGTTAGTCAAACTTCACAAATATGGAATCAGGGGCTCAGAAAAGACAAGCAAGCTATTAAGAGGCAGGGTCAGGACTGGTCTTTAGTCTGTACTTACAATAAATTATCCTGCAGGATTTTGAAAATTACTGTACAGGTATTAAATCATCAGTTAAATATTGGACAACTCCAGTTATCTGTGACATACGGACAGAGAGGTTCACCCAATAAATCAATTTGGGACGCACGGGTACTTTGCTAGGTACAGTGTGAGATGAAAAGAACCTGCTCCAGCACAGGGGGGCCTACTTCGCGGGCACCTGCTGGGTTGTATAAAGTGGAATTAGGCAAACTAACCTAGGGATTCAGATACCCAATTAAGCACACGTGAATAGTATTTCGGCAATTTCCAGGTTCATTTTCTCGGTTGTTGTTCCTGAGAGGTCAGCACAGGAACGGCGTCACCTGAGCTGAGGGCCTAACAAGTGTCCTGAAAGTTCCATAAACTCGAGATACTCGAAACATGAATTTCTAACTCACATTAACCCTTTAGGAAGCAAGAGACACGTCACTTGCCCAACTGGAGCAGTATCCTTGCCATATTAAGGAGAGAAAACCTAGAAAACGTGGAAGGCACGGTCCTCGTGAGGATCGAAATGGTCCCTATCAGCTTCCACAGAGACCCCAGCAAACATCTCAGCAAAGTTGGGGCCGCTCATGGCACACCTGCCTCAACACCAAGATCGCGGTACCCACCTGTCACATACTCAGCTTCAAACCTCCGTCGAACCTCAGAGACGAGCTTGGCTTTATTCTGGGCTTGATACTAGAAGAGAGACACGAAGGGACGCTTAGACGTTACAGGCACCATCTCACTTCCCCTAAGCCCAGCCCACCTGCACCTGAGCGTGCGGCCCCCTCGCCTCAGAGGCGGCTTCGGGGTCCGGCAGTGATCCGGTCAGCTCCTCACCTCGGCGATAGTCGCGGTCGTGGACATGATCAGAGTTGGCGTCGCTCCTTTCCACAGCTGCGGTCCGAATATCTCAGCACTGGGCAAGCTGGCCAGGAGGTAAAAAGGGAAGGGAGGGAGGTGGAGGCGGTCGCGTGACAACGGAAGGAAGGCGGAAGCGTCGCCACGCCGCCCTATCTGGTGCGTCCGCTCGGGTCTGGAGGCGGGACCAGGCCCTCAACCTGGCTTTCCATTCGCTTCACGTTCGGGCCCCGCCCCCGACGTCCTGAACTGCGGACCCTCCCCCGCCAGCCCGCGAATCTCGGGCTCTTCCCTTGCAGAAGTCCGCCCGTGCGAGCTCCGCCTGCCATTCACTTTTACAACATTCCCCGGAGGCCCCGCCTCCTCAGGCTCCCATGGCAACCGAGTTCTGGCCGGATGGGCAGGCTCCGCCTCCTCTGCGCTGGACGCAGCCTCCGGCCTGGACCTCCCAAGATGCAGCGCGAAGGCGGGAGGTTTGGAGCTGCAGGACACTGTACGTATTTTTGGCGTTGCTGCTGCGGGATTGTTGCTGTTGTGCTGAGCAAGGGTCTCACGCGTAGAGGTAGGGCTGGCGGCTTGTTCCTTGACCCGACCTTCGCCGAGAGGTAGCGGGGCTGGGCTTGGCTCCCCTAGTCCCGTTATTGCGGAAGACCGGTTAGGAAGTGGGCATCCCCAGGCCTGTGCACCTCGTTCTCTGGAATGACAACTAGATTATTACTAGTGCTTTCTCTGTTTGGGAATTACTTCACTTGCAACTTTCTTCACTTCTGCAGCATCTTTCTCACTTGGAGTGTGAGGTACTTAACAAAGGATTTAACTTTGAAATCTTTGAAACAGCTATGTAAAGTTTAAAGATATAAAGCGTCTTCAGTTCAGTTCAGTCGCTCAGTTCGTCATGTTCGACTCCTTGCGACCCATGGACTGCAGCACGCCAGGCCTCCCTGTCCATCACCAACTCCCGGAGTTTACTCTAGCTCATGTCCATTGAGTCGGTGATGCCATCCAACCATCTCATGCTCTGTCGTCCCCTTCTCCTCCCGCCTTCAATCTTTCCTAGCATCAGGGTCTTTTCCAGTGAGTCAGTTCTTCGCATCAGGAGGCCAAAGTATTGGAGTTTCAGCTTCAGCATCAGTCCTTCCAATGAATATTCTCAGGACTGATTTCCTTTAGAATTGACGGGTTGGATCTCCTTGTAGTCCAAGGGACTCTCGAGTCTTCTCCAACACCACAGTGCAAAAGCATCAATTCTTTGGCGCTCAACTTTCTTTATAGTCCAACTCTCACATCCATACATGACTACTGGAAAAACCATAGCTTTGACTGGACCTTTGTTGGCAAAGTAATGTCTCTGCTTTTTAATATGCTCTCTAGGTTGGTCATAGCTTTTCTTCTAAGGAGCAATTGTCTTTTAATTTCATGGCTGCAGCCACCATCTGCAGTGATTTTGGAGTCCAAGAAAATAAAGTCTCTCGCTGTTTCCATTGTTTCCCCATCTATTTGCCATGAAGTGATGGGACTGGACGCTTACTCCTTGGAAGGAAAGTTATGACCAACCTAGATAGCATATTGAAAAGCAGAGACATTACTTTGCCAACAAAGGTCCGTCTAGTCAAGGCTATGGTTTTTCCTGTGGTCATGTATGGCTGTGAGAGTTGGACTGTGAAGAAGGCTGAGCACCGAAGAATTGATGCTTTTGAACTGTGGTGTTGGAGAAGACTCTTGAGAGTCCCTTGGACTGCAAGGAGATCCAACCAGTCCATTCTGAAGGAGATCAGCCCTGGCATTTCTTTGGAAGGAATGATGCTAAAGCTGAAACTCCAGTACTTTGGCCACCTCATGCGAAGAGTTGACTCATTGGAAAAGACTCTGATGCTGGGAGGGATTGGGGGCAAAAGGAGAAGGGGACGACAGAGGATGAGATGGCTGGATGGCATCACTGACTTGATGGACGTGAGTCTGGGTGAACTCCGGGAGTTGGTGATGGACAGGGAGGCCTGGCGTGCTGCGATTCATGGGGTCGCAAAGAGTCGGACACGACTGAGCGACTGATCTGATCTGATCTGATGGGACCAGATGCCATGATCTTAGTTTTCTGAATGTTGTTTTAAGCCAACTTTTTCACTCTCCCCTTTCACTTTCATCAAGAGGCTCTTTAGTTCTTCTTCACTTTCTGCCATAAGGGTGGTGTCATCTGTGTATCTGAGGTTATTGATATTTCTCCTGGCAATCTTGATTCCAGCTTGTGCTTCATCCAGCCTGGTATTGTGCATGATGATGTCTAAATTAAGATAGTTCTCACTTGGGGCAGTTTTGCCCCCGGGGGAACTTTTTGACCATGTCTGGAGACATTTTTGCTTGTTGCAACAGAAAACTGCAAAGAAATTATAAGAAGAAAAGAACAGTCCCCGTACTCCCACCAGCCATAGTCAAACAGGATGGACACTTGAGCATCTTTTTCCCCAAACTTTCTTATCTTTATTATGGGGGAAAATGAACATTGTGTTCATCTTATTTGTAATATTGTATTTGAATATAACCTTGAAACAGTATCTCAAGTATGGCTAAAGTCTCTGTCTGGCTCCACTCCCCTACTCTGATATCCTTCTTCTCCAGACTAGACAGTCACCAGGATTTGTCATGAATCCTGACACCTTTGCTTTTTAATTTTGGACCAGGCTGCCTATGTTGGAGGCAGAAGGCAATGGCAACCCACTCCAGTACTCTTGCCTGGAGAATCCCATGGACGGAGGAGTCTGGTAGGCTGCAGTCCATGGGGTTGCTGAGTCAGACACGACTGAGCGACTTCACTTTCACTTTTCACTTTCATGCATTGGAGAAGGAAATGGCAACGCGCTCCAGAATTCTTGCCTGGAGAATCCCAGGGACAGGGGAGCCTGGTGGGCTGCCGTCTATGGGGTTGCACAGAGTCGGACATGACTGATGCGACTTAGCAGCAGCAGCAGCCTATGTTTGAATCCTGTCTCTGTCACTTCCAATCTGCAGGCCTTTGTGAAGATCCTTAACTTCCATGTCTCAGTTTCCCCATCTGAGGATAATAGTACCTATAGCGTAAGGATGTTCTGAGGAATAAGTACATTAGTCCAAAGTGCTTAGAACAGTGCCTGGCACAGAAAATGCAGTCAGGGAATGTAGCCATTGTAGGTAAACATAGTATATTATGCTGTTTTATCTGTTTTGATTTTTATACATAATATTCTACAGTATACATATTTCTGCAACTTAATATTTTTTCATTTGATTTTTGAAATCAAGCCACAGTGTTGCTGTTCAGTCTAAGTCCTGTCTGACTCTTTGCAGCCCCTTGGACTGCAGCACACCAGGCTTCCCTGTCCTGAGTTTGCTATCTCCCTGAATTTGCTCAAATTTATGTCCATTGAGTAGATGGTGCTATCTAACCATTTCATCCTCTGCCTCCCCCTTCTCCTTTTGCCTTCAGTCTTTCCCAGATTAGGATCTTTTCCAATGAGTCATCTGCATCAGGTGGCCAAAGTATTGCAGCTTTAGCATCAGTCTTTCCATTGAATGTTCAGGGTTGATCTCCTTTAGGATGGACTGGTTGGATCTCCTTGCTGTCCAAGGGTCTGCTCCAACACCACAATTCGAAAGCATCAGTTCTTTGGCGCTCAGCCTTCTTTATGGTCCAACTCTCATATCCATGCACGACTACTGAAAAAACCATAGCTTTGACTAGATGGACCTTTATCAGCAAAGTAATGTCCCTGCTTTTTAATATGCTGTCTAGGTTTGTCATAGATTTTCTTCCAAAGAGCAAGCGTCTTTTAATTTCATGGCAGCGGTCACCATTCACAGTGATTTTGGAGCTCAAGAAAATAAAATCCGTCACTGCTTTCATTTGTTTTCCCCATCTATTTGCCATGAAGTGATGGGACCAGATGCCATGATCTTAGTTTTCTGAATATTCTGAGTTTTAAGCCGGCTTTTTTGCTCTCCTCTTTCACCTTCATCAAGAGGCTCAATGATACACATCTAATTCATTCCTCTTAGCTATAAGATGATATTCCATCCATATCTATTCATTCCCCTATTGGTGGTCATTGAAGTTTTTGCTTTTTTAAAAAAAAAATAGCACACTGAACATTCCAGAAAAAAGTCTTCATTATTATGTAGGATTATTTCTCTCGGTTAATATCTAGAAATGAAATTTCTAAGTGTATGCATTTCTGTTCGCTGCCAGATTGTCTTCCAAAGTCTCCCTTTAATTAAGTACTTGTAACTATTTCCTAATTTATGACTTCACCTCCAGTGTCACTTCACTCCCCCATCTTCAACACTGTCACCAGGATCTTTATTACTCAGAAGTACAATCCTGTGGTTTCTATTTTTGAAATCTTTCAGTGGTTTAACATTCCTTAGAGAAAGTTAGAAGTCCTTAGTATGGCATCAAGAACCTTTAATCTTTCCTGATTCTCTCAGTGGATCACATTCATTCAAATTTCAGATACACTAAGTGTTGCTGGGAAAGGCAAAGGGGAGATTTGACTCTGGGCAGGCCTCAACAAATGACTTCTAGTTATATAGGTAGAAGAAGTTTTAACAGTGAACCTATTCTGTAGCCAAGTTAATTTACTAGGTAAACAATGTCCTGTATGTTGGAAAAATGATTATCTCTGTGTATTATGCTCATAAGATTATGTTTACTATTATGAGGTGAAGTTTACAGTTGAGTGTCGTAATTCTACCTTTTTCCCAAATGTAGAATTCCAAAGACACTTTCCACTGGTTGCAGTCTATCGATTGGTTTCTTAGAGAATTTTATAGCTTTCATATGTAGATAATATAGTGCTCTTTTAGGATCTTCCTGTACCAGACCTGGTTCTGAAATTTATAATGCCAAATGTATTTATTAGCATTTAACAGAAACATTGTTTATTTGTTGGCAGACTTGGAGAGAAGGATGGATACGGGTGATAATTTGTTGCCTATGTTTAGGTTAGCATGTATCATTTTTCTAATATACTCACACATCTGTTTTCATTTTATGTGTAAAATATACAGTCAACTTTGATGTGTGGTGATACAGAACAGGAAAAGCTCAAATTAACTGCCTAGTATTTTATAAATAATCTGCATCCAAATCTTCCTTCCTGCTGCTTTCTTTCCCCCAGCCTCCTCCAGAGCTGCGACTGGAGGTAAAACTTAACTGGTTTGAGTTACCTGTTTTTTTCTGCAGCCACTGTTGTAAGAGTACTAAGTAAAAAGTCAAATGACTAATAGGCTAGAATACTAAGCCTGGTGTCCTGATTTGATTAATCAAGACTTGTTTATATTGGTTTAAGAACCTCTACGTTGAACCGTAGTTTTACTTGTTTCCAGATTATTTCTATCTTAAAAATGAATATTACCACTTATTCCATAGCTTTAAAGTTTTGTCTTATGAACATAAGCTCAGAACTTTTACCTTTAATGTAGATGTTGCATTAGTATAAAATAAAACATATTCACAGATATGTGAATTCAGTAAGCATTGAGATTATTATAGAAAGTTTGAAGGAAAAAAAGTTATCTTTATAAATTAGTAGTTTAGCTTCTGATTTTTAGCTCTGAAGATGATCCATGTAAAATAACTTATCTTGAAAATATGCATGTTTTTGCAGTAGTACTTAAAAATAAAAAATAGCCTCTCATATAACAGCTGTGTTTTTAAATCTATTTGAATCTAAATCCATGAGAATACGTTTGCTTTTTGCCTAGAGCTCACGCTCAAAGCTTGTAGCAGTGGTTTGCAATTTTTTATCTCTATTATCACTCAACGTCTATCTTTCCAGGTCGTAGTTCAGGGATACAAATCATAGATTTGGGGCTGGTTGGGGTGGGGGTGGGGGAGTACAGCAGTAGGTGCATGCAAAACTTTTGAATTAGGGGCCAGTTACCAGATAAGTTTATGTTTTAGAACAATAACTGAGGTAGCATAAATGAATGGACATATTGGAGGAGAGAGAGACTAGAGTAAGGAAGGCTGATAAAGGGTGTTCACTGCAGCCTAAATGAGGGATGAAAGCCTGAACCATCACAGACACAACTGGGACAGAAAATTGTAAGAAAGAAGTTTCTAAGTTAAGGAACTAAGTGATAGCATTAAAAGAATACAATGTAAGGTGCCTGATTTTCCTAACTCTTCACATTTTGAAGGGGCAACAGTACATACTCTAAAGTTTATTGAAGGGGATGATTCTACTGACCTTTTAGCACTGAGATCCTCCTTACTCCTGCTACACTTGTGGGTAAACCAGAGGATTGTGTTGATGACCTATTAGTTGTGACATTTAATATTAAAATTACAAAATCCTTTTCTGGATGCAAGTTATTTTTGTTTATTTTCAGTATTAGGAAGTCAAGACCTTTTGAAGTGAATAGGTGGTAAAACACAATGAGTTCTTAGATCTTTACCTCCTAATATATAATGTTAAAAAAATATCATTTAGTGCCCAAAAAGCAAATTCTGTTAGAAGTCTCCTAAGAGGTCTGAGATGTCTGTGGGAAATTTGAAATCAAGAAGTTATTAGTCATACATTTTCATGTAATGTAACTAATTTCATGTAAAACATAGTTTCACAAGTAAAAGCTATGCCTTTGGTTTCACTACCTATCTGCTTTACTGATAAAGCTGAAGCTGCTCTGAGATACCTGTTTTCCCAGATCTTTGCATGAGTTGCCTAACAAGCCAGGAAGTCATTTGGCTTTTGCTAGTTTGTATTATCCAGTATCTCCAGTTGCTTCAGTAATTCTTCTAGAAATTCTCAAAAACAATATCATAAATTTGATTTGAAAAGAAATGTGTAACAGATTACTCCCAAATTTAGCAATGTAAAACAACAAACATTCATTATCTTAAAATTTCTGAGGACCAGGTTTTTGGGAACAGTTTAGGGGTGGTTCTGGGTCAGGAAGGCTTGACTGGAGCTGGGAGATGTGATCCCAGGAAGGCTCACTCACATGGCTCTTGGCAAAAGGCCCCAGTCCCTTGCTGGCTGTTGGCAGGAAGCCACAGTTCTTTGCTGTGTGTGCATCTCCACAGGGCAGCCCAAGTGTCTTAATGATATGGCAGGTGATTTTCCCTAGTGCAAATAATCCAAGGAAGAGGTCACTGAGGAAGCCACCATGCTCTGTGACCCACTCTTCTTCTGTATTCTGTGCCTGGAAATGAGTCATGATGACCAGGCCTCACTCAAGGAGAGGAGATTTAAGTGCCACTTCTTAATGACAGGAGTTTCAAAGAAATTTGTGAGGGTCTTTAAAACCACAAGTGATGTATTTTCAGAAGTTTGACAATAAGGTGCAGCGTCTCCAATTTGAATGATCTAATATGCTTTTAAGTAGAGTTGCCTGTAAATCAAGTCTTTTTAATAAAATGCAGGCTACATTAAGTTAAATTAATAGATTATGCTTCAGTGATACTTTTTTTCTAATTGGATTGTTGGTAGATTTTTATAATAAAAGAACAAAACCTAAGCCTTTGGAGTTTGCTTCTCATTCAAAAGAGGAAAACTATATTACTTACTTGTACATGACCTCGTTTTCATTTATTTCTAAAATACTTGATTTTCCTGGTGTAAATAATCCACGAATAAGAGAAAAGAGAGTATGAGTTAGAGTTATTTAAAGTGACAAGAGACCTTTCAGCATTCACAAATCATTAAGTATACAGTTGCTCTGATGTTTCTAAGATTAGGTACTGTATGAACCAGAGCTAGCCATGATGATGAGAATGATAGTAGCTAACCTTTTCTAGCACTTTCTATGGGCCAGGTTCTATTTCAAGTGAGTTCTATTCGTTAATTCTAGTACCTTGTAGGTTTGGTGCTGTTACTGCACCCTCTTACATAGATGTGGATGTGAGGTGGCATAAAGAGACTAAATAACTTGCTCTAAATCATACATCTAAGGAAAAGCAGGCCCACCATTCAGAGGGTGCTCTGATGGTTCTTAGCATATGCTAAGCATTTGGTAACTGTTACAGGAGTGACTCCTGGGGCCAAACTATGGTGGAGGTAATGAAGATAATGGCCACCTCCTTCCAAAGGTCCCATACATGCACTGCTACACTCAGTGCCCCCGACCCTGCAACAGGCCACTGCTGACCCACGCCTCTGCTGGAGACTCCTGGACACTCACGGGCAAGTCTGGGTCAGTCTCTTGTGGGGTCTCTGCTCCTTTGTCCTGGGTCCTGGTGCACACAAGGTTCTGTTTATGCCCTCCAAGAGTCTGTTCCCCAGTCCTTTGTAAGTTCTGGCAGCTCTATGGTGGGGTTAATGGCAACCTCCTCCAAGAGGGCTTATGCCACACCCAGGGCTCCTGCACCCAGAGCCCCTGCCCATGTGGTAGTCCACTGCTGACCCGTACCCCTGCAGGAGACACTCAAACACAGTTCTAGCTCAGTCTCTGTGGGGTCTCTGGGTCCTGGTGCACACAAAGTTTGTTTGAGCCCTCTGAGCGTTTCTGGTGGGTATGGGGTTTAATTCTAAACACGATTTTGCCCCCCCTACCATCTTGCTGGGGCTTCTCCTTTGTTCTTGGGCCTGGGGTATCTCCTCACAGTTGCTTGAGCACCGCACAGCTGCTACTCCATCTGGTCCTATCACTTCATGGCAAATAGATGGCCAAACAGTGGAAATAGCAGCAGACTTTATTTTTTGGGGCTCCAAAATCACTGCAGATGGTGACTGCAGCCATGAAATTAAAAGACAGTTGCTCCTTGGAAGAAAAGCTATGACCGACCTAGACAGCATATTAAATAGCAGAGACATTACTTTGCCAACAAAGGTCCATCTAGTCAAAGCTATGGTTTTTCTGGTAGTCATGTATAGATGTGAGAGTTGGACTATAAAGAAAGCTGAGTACTGAAGAATTGATGCTTTCGAACTGTGGTGTTGGAGAAGACTCTTGAGAGTTCCTTGGACTGCAAGGAGATCCAACCAGTCCATCCTAAAGGAAATCAGTCCTGGGTGTTCATTGGAAGGACTGATGCTGAAGCTGAAACTCCAATACTTCAGCCACCTGATGGGAAGAGCTGACTCATTGGAAAAGACCTTGATCCTGGGAAAGATTGAGGGCAGGAGGAGAAGGGGACGACAGAGGATGAGATGGTTGGATGGCATCACTGACTCAGTGGACCTGAGTTTGAGTGGACTCCAGGAGTTGGTAGTGGACAGGGAGGCCTGGCATGCTGCGGTCCATGGGATCACAAAGAGTTGGACACGACTGAGCGACTGAACTGGACTGACTGGAGTGATTCAGCATACATAGCCAGTGAAGGAAGAGACTTCACCATCTTTTTCTTACATGTTTTCTCACATGGGTTCAATGGAGGGGGTGTTCTTTGTTCTTTATTCTGCCTTACTAATTATAATTATCTCAAGTTGCCTTTCTTATACCCAGTCTTCAGAGCAAGGGAATACATGCCAGGACAATGTAGTGGTTAGAAATATAGGGTCAGGAGCCAGAGGGCCCCTCTTCTAAATCTAATGCCATTGCTGATTAGCTTTGTAACTTTGGGAAATTTTCTGACCTTCATTAAAATACAGTTTTCTCATTTAAGAAGCAGGGCATCTAAAGCCAGTGCTCTGGGACAACCCAGAGGGATAGGGTGGGGAGGGAAGTGCGAGGGGGGTTCAGGATGGGGGGAACACATGTATACCTGTGGCCGATACATGTTGATGTAAGGCAGGAACCATCACAATATTGTAAAGTAATTATCCTCCAATTAAAATAAATTAAAAAAATTAAAAGATGGGATATTAAGAATACTTTAAAAGAATATTTGTGAGTATTAAATAATGCATGTATTGTACCTGGCATATAATAAGCATGAACAATTTATGGCTATTTTTTAATTCTTGTGTTCATTACAATATCTAATCCTCTGTTTTTTTCTACTTTGAATAAGAGTAGTGACTT
Organism: Bubalus bubalis; assembly: GCF_019923935.1. NCBI lineage: Eukaryota > Metazoa > Chordata > Mammalia > Artiodactyla > Bovidae > Bubalus > Bubalus bubalis. The sequence goes on along the minus strand of NC_059181.1, from coordinate 8,823,570 downwards.
CCTTAGGATGTAAAACTGCATTGCTTTTGCAAAATAAGATTTAAATTTTATTTCTATTACTCCTATGAAGATTTTTTTTTAAAGTCATGTTACAGCATTTCCTGGTTTCCACCACTCCCCCCGCCCCTGTCCCCCACCTCACCGGGCTTTCATTTTGGCTATCAAGTCTGTAGAAACTCCTTTCTCAGGGAGGCAGAAACCCAAGGGCCTGGGCTATGGAAGCAATCTGATATGAATCCTTGACTGACTGAGATGTCATTGTAGAGGGTTTAAGACGTAGAGGGAGAAACCAGGTTAGGACTGTATGTTTGAGAGACAGAGGTAGAACCGTTAAGAAATTCTCTGAGCCGGAAAGTTTGTGGTTCTTTATAATGGAGCACATGTACCTTTTAATAGATGCTGTTAACATTCACTTATCTTCTGTGATGTGCTTGTTTGCCTTCTTTGCAAACTGTGTTTTTTAAGGGCTCTACAGAAATGATATTTGGGATACAGACTTTAGTCAGACATGACTGAGCGACTTCACTTTCACTTTTCACTTTCAAGCATTGGAGAAGGAAATGGCAACCCACTCCAGTATTCTTGCCCGGAGAATCCCAGGGACGGGGGAGCCTGTTGGGCTGCCATCTATGGGGTCGCACAGAGTCGGACACGACTGAAGCGACTTAGCAGCAGCAGTAGCAGATGCAAGAATGAATATAAATTGCAGGACACATTGGGCTTCCCCCGTGGCTCAGCCGGTAAAGAATCCCCCTGTAATGCAAGAGACACGGGTTTGATCTCTGGGCGGGGAAGGTCCCTGGGAGGAGTGCATGGCAACCCACTCCAGTATTCCTGCTTGGAGAATCCCATGGACAGAGGAGCCTGGTGGGCTATAGTCCCTAGGGTTGCAAAGAGTCAGACAGGACTGAAGCAACTGAGCACATAGTCAATTAACAATGCGGTTTCAGCTGAACAATTGAGGGACTCAGCTCCGCATACACATGTATCCGCTTCATTCTTTCTGGGGCTATTAGTTGTTCTCCACTCTTCTCAAGTAACATATTGGACACCTTCCAACCTGGGAGACTCATCTTTCAGTGGCAAATCTTTTTGCCTTTTATACAGTTCATGGTGTTCTCATGGTAAGTATACTAGGGTGGTTTGCTATTCCCTCCTCCAGTGGATCATGTTTTGCCAGAACTCTCAAAACTCTGGTCTGACCTGTCGGTTTTGGGTGGCCCTGCATGACATGGCTCATAGCTTCATTGAATTATGTAAGCCCCGTTGCCACAACAAGGCAGTGATCCATGAAGGGGATACATGTATCCATTCTCCCCTAAGCCCCGCTCCCATCCAGGCTGCCACTAACACTCAGCGGAGTTCCCTGTGCTATACAGTCGTTTCTTGCTGGTTATCCATTTTAAATATAGCAGTGTCTACATATGTATCCCAAACCCCCCAACTATCCCTTCTCCCCATCCTTTCCCTGCCCCGCAACCATAAGTTCATTCTCTAAGTCTGTGAGTTTGTTTCTGTTTCATAAATAAGTTCGTTTGTGTAATTTCTTTTTTGATTCCACATATAAGGGATGTCATATGATATTTCTCCTTTTCCGTCTGACTTCACTTAGAGCGACAGTCTCTAGGTCCATCCATGTTGCTGCAAATCGTGTTATTGAGATATAGTGTTTGATAAATGTGACATTGTTAAGATAGCATAAAAAGCTAAAAAATGTGAATAATGTTTATAGTTACCTGTGTAATAGTTCTCTAACAAAAACATGTGTTTTCTTTTCAGCTCTGCCTACTCAGTGGCAGTTTCCCTCATTTCATTTTTAGGTTTAAAAGCATCAACTGGAATTGACTTACTTTCAAAAACTGGACCAACACAAATTGGACTTGATACTGTAGATTCACTAGCAAACAAGCAATGTCATCTACTGAACAAGAAAGGTTCTGCTGTTATAATGGAGAAGTCCTTATTTTTCATTTGTCTGAAGGAAATTTTGTAGATGAAGGGCCTAAAAAAACACCTGTGTTACAAGTCAGAAGAATGGTATTTGGCAGAGGACCAGAGGGATTTGTTCAGAAATCCATTGGATTCTTTAGCATAAAAGAAGAATACTCTCATTTAAAAATTATGTGTTGCGACTGTGTTTCAGATTTCAGAACTGGAATCAATCTGCCTTATGTTATGATACAGTGCATTAAAGAAGAGAACATTTTCAAATATTTTCTACTGTTTCTTCATGGTACCAATAAATTTGAAAAGTGTTTGAGTTTTAGACTAGGCTATGAGATGAAGGACAGTATAAGGGTCCTTAATGGCCCTTTAGTTTTATGGAAACATGGTCAGACATTCTTTTATATCTCTTCTCAAACTGGCAAAGTTGTCACTGTGCCCATGAACTTTTCCTCTGTTGAGTGGGCAGGGGAGATTGAAAATCTAGGTATGGTTTTGTTAGGACCAAAGAGATGTTATTTATCTGTAGAAGGATGCACTCCAAAGCCTTCAAAATCAGATTATGCAACTTGGAATACCCACTTTTGTGCATACTCTCTTGAAAGGGCAGAAATAATAAGTGATACATACATTATCCCTCCTGCTTATACCAGCATGATAACGTTTGTGCATGTCTGTTCAACTGAGATTGTCAATGACCAGTTAAGAATGTCTCTGATTGCCTTTACTCAAAAAAATCAGCTGATTTCATTCCTAAATGGGACTCCTACGAGTGTGTGCCAGCTTCCATTTGGAGATCCTTGTGCAGTTCAACTTGTGGATTCAGGTGAAGAAGAACTCCTTTTCATCATATCCTTTAAGTCCAGTGATGCTTGTGCTGTTTGGGAAAAGAGCTTTCAGGTATGGTACTTATAATCATTCAGTTGGCGTCGTCTTAGACCTACTAAGCATCCCTACGCTTCATAGGATTCATCCTAGAGTCTTATTGTCCAAATTGATTTTTAGTCCTGTACTTAAAAGGAAATCATGTATATTACAGCATTCCTTTTTCTTAAAATGATTATCTGAATGTTATTTAGTAAGTTTTGCCTTGCCATTTTGAGTCATAAAACCCTCGAGTTTTTGGAAATACATGAATACATAACTACAATTATTATCTATTTGTCTTTTACCATAACTGTTTCTAATTTTTATTAATGCGATAATAATTGGATTTGTTTTTTTACTTAGAACAAGACCATAAGCCTTTCTGGGAAACTCAAATCAGTTGTTGAACTTTGAAAAAGTTGGTAGTTGTCATTTTAAAGTTGAAATCTAGAGGAGTTCCTTGAAACCTGTCATCGTCCCTTTAGAGACAAATGATGGTTCTCCAGAGAAAAGCAACATGTTAATTTTTCTAGAAATTGTTGCTTAGAGAATTGCATTATGTTACATTTTGAAACTCAGAGTTGTCCTCTGAAAAACCATTCACATTTTATCTATATGTAGTCATATGTCTTTTAATGTAAGGTTTGAAATTGCTTTAAAATACTCACTGGTATTGAACGTTCGATAACAAGTAAAAAGGTGTAGAAAATGAAAAGGAAATTGGAGGACTGGAATTATGTATCTCCAATAATATCTCTCTGACCCTGATGTTTTGTTAACATTGCATCCCCCTGGCATAAGGTGTTTATCAGCATATTCAGTTATGTGTGCTGAAGTGTTAATAGTTTGGGATCTTCCAAAGCAGTTTTTAGTACTTTTTACAGCTTTTTAAGTTCTTGTGCTACTTTGGAAAACAAAAAGCAGATACTGCCTTACTTGGTGTGCCCTGTCCATTTCATTAGAAGCTCAGTTAAAATGTCTCTCATTGGATTATCACCTTGATATGAAATATTGATAAATGTTTCAGAAAGCTTGAAAGGCTTTTTTTTTTTAAGTTGAATGTGTATACGTGTGTTTGTGTGTGTGGAAATAGGTTGAAATTATGTTTTATGAGACTTTTCCTTGTAGATTACCTTGATGCTAGTAGGAATTATGTGACCATGTGCAACCTCTGCAACACACAGAGGACTTAAATTCTCAAAAGGAAAATAATTTGAAAACTGTCCTGTTTTTATTTTGAGAGCAATCTTTAAAAGTGCATCACACTTTTATTTCAAGGTTTTGTGGGAAGGTAGCATTTTCTGTTTGAAGAAGTAGTGTGGGGAAAAGCATCTGTTAATAGTAAAGCCTATACTCCTTATTGGGGTCAGAGTAGTGGGAAGAACACTGTTAACCTTGGGTTTCAATCCCAGATGAACACCATACTAGTGTTACCTTAAGGGATGTATTTACATTTTGTGAACTCATTTTCTGTCTGTATGAATTTGCGATCATCCTGCCTCGGAGAGGGGAGAATTCAATAAAATGACATTGTAAAGTGACTTGGACAGCACCTGGTGCTCAAGACAAGCCCAGAAAGTGGCAGCTACTATCATGTTGGACGAGGGCTAGGGCTGTCATCAGTAATGGTGCTCACCTAAGGTTCCCTCTTCACCTGGCTAAGGAGTAGTAACTTCCTGTCTCATTCGTTCAGTGAAATAGTCCTCTCTTACTTGAAATGGATTCCCTGCTCAGACACCATAGAGCTCTGCCACCGACACATTACCCAAGGCAAAAGACTGTATCAC